>NC_071985.2:170232500-171482500 GCF_028885655.2 Pongo abelii | reverse complement strand
TTGGATGGTCTGTGCTGTGAAGAAGGCAAACCACTGGGCATAGACCTTGTGCCCTGGATTCCTGTATAACCTCTCCCCCCACACCACAACCACTGCATGTAGTCCCCATCCCAGAACTAATTAAAATGAGTCCAAAAGAAAACAGGATGTCATCATACGGAAGTGTGATTAAAAATAAAATCTCTGACTCCTAACCATGGTGCTCTCCTTCCCAGGACTGACATTACTGATAAGGCAGACCAGAAAAAGCAGCAGCTATTTGGTTCTACCAAGAACTAGCTGAGCTAGTGTATTAGTCTGTTCTCACGCTGCTAATAAAGACATAACCAAGACTGGATTATTTATAAAAGAAAGAGGTTTAGGCCGGGCGCAGTGGCTCACGCCTGTAATCCCAACACTTTGGGAGGTCGAGGTAGGTGGATCATGATGTCAGGAGATCGAGACCATCCTGGCTAACACTGTGAAACCCCATTTCTACTAAAAAAATACAAAAAAATTAGCCAGGCGTTGTGGTGGGCGCCTGTAGTCCCAGCTACTTGGGAGGCTGACGCAGGAGAATGGTGTGAACCCGGCAGGCAGAGTTTGCAGTGAGCCGCGATCGCGCCACTGCACTCCAGCCTGGGTGATAGAGAGAGACTCCGTCTCAAAAAAAAAAAAGAAAGAAAGAGGTTTAATTGACTCACAGTTCCACATGGCTAGGGTGGCCTCAAAATCATGGTGGAAGGTAAAGGAGGAAGAAAGCCATGTCTTACATGGCGGCAGGCAAGAGAGGGTGTGCAGGAAGAACTGCCCTTTATAAAACCATCAGATCTCATGAGACTTATTCACTATCACAGGAACAGCACGGGAAATCCCACCTCCCACAGGGTCCCTCCGACGACACATGGGGATTATGGGAGCTGCAATTCAAGATGAGATTTGGGTGGGGACATAGCCAAATCATATCAGCAAGTCTTTTCATCTCTCTAGGCCTTGGTTTTGTCAACCACATTAAGCTGTTATGAGGGTTAAATGCAACACTGCTTGATAACCTACAAATTAATGTAGAAATATATTACTAGATGCAGCAGAGTGAGGATAATGTGCATTGTATCAAGGAATATAAACAGTCCACCAAGCTGATAGAAACACTTCAGAAAAGATCTGGGCTGCAGAAAGTGATAAAATAGAAATGGTACTGACCCTGTGGCAAACTCTTCAAAGGTTAGATATTGTCCTTGGTTTTGTTTCGGTTCTCACTCTGTAAAGATTCAGTGCTCTTTCCCATACACACATGCACACGTGTCCTTCAGTGGGATCCTCATTATGCTGCTTATTTAGCAGAAATGGCAGCACATCCACATTATCCAGCAATAAGCTTAGGGGCTAGTTTTGAAGAAAAAAAGTACCCACCATACAATGCTCAAAACTATCCAAATATCCCAAGGAAGAGTTTGACATGCAGGTGTCTGTATCTTGAATATGGAGGAAATGCTCAAATGCCAATTTGCGCTATTGGAACGCAGCCGAAAGACTTCAGTTTCCCACTGCTCTTTGCAGATTTCCTCTACAGGTGCTTTATTCTCAACTTGTATTTATTAACACTAAGAGTCATATTTTTAGACACTTTTCCTGCATATATATTATTCTTCCTGAATCACCTGGAGGAGTATCTAAGTCACTAGTTGCCAAATTATAGAGTAGTTGACTGCTCATTTATTGGCTGCGGAACGGTGAAGAAGAGATCATTCCTAGTTCAGCCTCTAACTACATAATCCCGGGAAAGTTACTTAATTTCATTAAGTCTGGCTTTCCTTTTCCCACAAAATGGGGTCAATAATATAATCTACCTTCTAGGGCTTTTGCGAGGTTTCAGTGAGATCTCATATGCATAACATGAGGTACAATGCTAAGTTGTGTTACAATTTGCTAGCACAGAACTCACGTATTATCCAAGATGGACTAATATGAGTTATGCATCAACATTTTTACAGAATACTGAGATAATGTTTGTTTCAACAAAAATTTGTTTTCTGGGGGGTTTGGGGTTGTTTTGTTTTGTTTTGCTTTTTTGAGACAGAGCTTCGCTCTTGTTGCTCAGGCTGGAGTGCAATGGCACGATCTCAGCTCACCGCAACCTCCGCCTCCCGGGTTGAAGCAATTCTCCTGCCTCAGCCTCCCGAGTAGCTGGGATTACAGGCATGCGCCACCACACCCCTCTAATTTTGTATTTTTAGTAGCGATGGGGTTTCTCTATGTTGGTCAGGCTGGTCTCGAACTCCCGACCTCAGGTGATCCACCCCCTCAGTCTCCCAAAGTGTTGTGATTACAGGCGTGAGCCACCATGCCCAGCCCTTTATTTTATTTTATTTATTTGTTTATTTATTTATTTGGAGACAGAGTCTTGCTCTGTTACCTAGGCTGGAGTGCAATGGCACAATCATGGCTCACCGGAACCTCAATATCCAGGGCTCAAGCAATCCTCCCACCTCATCCTCCCAAGTAGCTAGGACGACAGGCATGCACCAATATGCCTGGCTGATTTTTTTTTTTTTTTTAATCTTTAGTAGTGGTGAGGTCTGGCTATGTTGCCCTGGCTGGTCTCGAACTCCTGAGCTCAAGCGATCTGCCCACCTCGGCCTCCTAAAGTGCCAGGATTACAGGCATGAGCCACTTCATCAGGCCAAACTTTGTGATTTTAAGCCATTTAATCTGCATGTTGTTTTGGCTCACTTAAGTGCCTAATAAAGGGCTTTTATTTGGAAGGAGAGGCATCATGGTATAAAGCAAAATGTGGGCACAAATCATTCTAGAAAATTGGCAGGAAAAGAAGTGACTCAGTATTTCTGCTCTAATCAATATTATCAGGTGCAGCCGTATTTCACCATTGAAAGGACAATGATCGTATGCCTGCAAGGAGCTTGCACAGAGAAGGACCTTAAATGTTGATTGAGTTTAATTAAGTGCTGGTTGACTTGAACTAAGGACAGAAATTCAACTGACCAATTGTTCCAAATGGAAGAGTCTATTATTTCTCAACAGGTGGATCAAAAACTGAACAAGAATGTTAGTCTAACATTCAAAATCTTCCAAAATCTGGCTCTTTTGTGCATCACGATGCCCCTAGAACCCAGTACAGTGCCCCGTAGATAATGCGTTCAGTGAATAATTGTTGAATAAGTGAATTAAGTAATGACTCAACCTTTGCTTCCAATCTTATCTTCCCCTATGACCCAGCATGAGACCTCCACTCATGGTTTCCTAAATACTAATTTATTCATTCCTACCTGCAAGCCTTTGCTCACAAGACTTCCCCACATGCTATGTTCACTCCTTCTTCCTTTATGCAAATTTGTCTCACTTTTCTTTTCTTTTTTTTGAGACAGGGTTTCTCTCCCGCCGCCCAGGCTGGATTGCAGTGGTATGCTCTCAGCTCACTGCAACCTCCACCTCCTGGCCTCAAGCAATCCTCCTGCCCCAGCTTCCTGAGTAGCTGGGACTATAGGCACAAGCCACTACACCCGGCTAATTTTTGTATTTTTAGTAGAGATGGGGTTTCACCATGTCGGCCAGGCTAGTCTCGGACTCCTGACCTCAAGTGATCTGCCTGCTCAGCTTCCCAAAGTGCTGGGATTATAGGCGTGAGCCACCATGCCCAGCCTGTCCTACTTTTCAAGGTGTGATGGTTTTGAGCTGTGTCAGCTTGGTTAAGCTGGAACCACATTTTCCAGGATCTCTTTTCCTGTATGATTCCAGGTTTAAGTTAACCAAAAGAGAAATTTGCAAGAGTTTTGGAAAGAACATCCTGATTAGATGTGGTGAGAGACATAAACAAAGGGGCTAACGAGTTCAAACTGGTCCTCGCATCTCAGTGTTCTGAGAGCAGCTCTCCTTCCTGACTGCTGACCCTGATGACCACACCAACTCCCCGCACCCATCACCAGATGCAGAGTCAACAACCTTCTATTGGCTTCTCCATCAGTTCTCTATGGTAGTCCCACCCCAGAGCTAGATACCTGTGGCTTCCCAGATTTCCCTTGCAAGCTCCCACTCATCCACCCGTGGCAGTGTTTCTGATCATTGAAAGCATGGATGGCAGAAAAGTAAAGAAAAAAAATCTGTGTGTTTATTCCAATGGGTAGAAAGTAAATTTAAAAGGTTACTCTATTGGGTAGATGACGTCCAAAGTAAACCATTCTCCCTAATCCTTCCAATTACTCACATACAACCTCCATGCTAAAAAGAAATAAAAAGCAATAAGTAGCAATTTTATATCTGATCTCCCAGCTTTCCTTTCTCGACCTTGTTTCCCCAGATGCTTCCACAATTATGTAATATCTAATTGTTATAATCAATTCCTCATTCATAATACTCATAGTGGTTCTGCTTATCTGATCAAACCTTGACTGATACACAAGGCTCAGTTCATGTAACTGCTATTCCTTGATCCCTTCTCTGACTATTCTAGAGCAATTTCTCTATGCTTCTTTGGTACAATGTGTTTGTGGCCCTCCACTGGCATTAGTCATATATTAGCTTGTACTGCATTTACATCGACACAGGCCTTCATGGTTCTAAGTGTATGGTTGGTATTTAGGAAGAGTTTAATGAATAAATGAAAATTTACACAGCCTATGTGTCACCATTCTCACACACAGCAAACATTATTTATTGATCCCACCTCTTATTCCCATGACGCTTGAGCTAAGCCTTACAATCCTTTTCAACACAGTGCTACAGATAGGCAGTTGGAACTGGCATGGATGAGGAAACCAGTTTTCCATACAGTTTCCATAAGTCTGAGTATGAATTATACATTTTAGGCAAATTAAATAGCGTCAAAGGTCATAGTGCATGTACAGATTGAAGCTCAGATGCTACTTCCCTTCCCTACTTACCATCCTACTGCCCCTATTTTTCAAATAGCAGATCCCCAATAAGTATTTATTGAATGAGAGAATGTTAGTGTAACCTTCACAAATGAGCTGTGTGAGCTCTACAAGCCAAAGTGACTCAACGAAGTTCCCACCTTTTTTTTGTTTTTTTTGTTTTCGGAGACGTAGTCTTGCTCTGTCGCCCAAGCTGGAGTGCGGTGGCCTGATCTCGGCTCACTGCAACCTCTGCCTCCCAGGTTCAAGCGAGTCTACTGCCTCAGCCTCCCAAGGAGCTGGGACTACAGGCAGTAGCCACTATGCCCGGCTAATTTTTGTATTTTTAGTAGAGACAGGGTTTCACCATGTTGGCCAGACTAGCCTCAAACTCTTGACCTCAGGTGATCCGCCTGCCTCAGCATCCCGAAGTGCTGAGGGATTACAAGCATGAGCCACTGCACCCAGCCCCCAGTCCCACCTTTTAAAATAATGAATAAGCAAAAGGCCAGGTAGAGTGAGCCTCTTGCATTTTAAGAAGCCCATTCCAGCCATAACAGGCCTTTCTGAGCTAAAGAAGGCAAAGTACAAACACATCCAGGCCCCAACTAACAACAACAACCAAAATGTGACATGTTGTCAGGTACTTGGAAAGAGGGAAAACCTTTCTAGCTTTTTTCCTTCTGGTGTTATTAGCCCACTGCTTGGCAATGACATAGAAGGAAGACTGTGGAGAAGAAAAGAAGTTTGGAGGGAAAGTTTGGGTTCAAAGGAGCCAGGTAGAATTAGGTAGAAAATACAGGGTCTAGAGAAGGATATTTTTTGTTCATTTCTGAAAAAGGAACCCAAATAAACACATGATTGATTTGACACTTGGAAATACTATTTTTGGTTTTCTCTCTTTTCCTTAATTTTGACCTATCAATCAAGACCCATATCTCCAAGAATTCTGTCAGGTACTTCCCATTCCTGTGTTCATCCTCTTATTTCCTATTCCTGTGAACAAAATCAGATGATGCCTCTGATAATCCTGGAAACTGATCATTGAAAGCATGGATGGCAGAAAAGTAAAAAAAAAAAAAAATCTGTGTGTTTATTCCAATGGGTAGAAAGTAAATTTAAAAGGTTACTCTATTGGGTAGATGATGTCCAAAGTAAACCATTCTCCCTAATCCTTACAATTACTCACATACAACCTCCATGTTAAAAAGAAATAAAAAGCAATACTGTTCTTTCCTGTTCTCATTCTCACTTGAAAATTGTGTGTCTGGTTTCTGTTGGTTTCTCATTGGGAGAGAAAGTTTAAGAATACCTCAATTCAATTGAGGTATATTCACACGCCGAAGTCTGGGGTATGCACAAGCTAACAAGAGCTATGCTAGGGTGGGGTGTGGTGGTTCACACCTGTAATATCAGCACTTTGAGAGGCTGAGGTGGGAGCATTGCTTGAGCCCAGACTAGCATGGGGAACACAGTGAGACCCTGTCTCTACAAAAAAATTAAAAATTAGCCAGATGTGGTGGCACATGCCTATGGTTCTAGGTACTCACTTGAGCTCAGGAGATCAAGGCTGCAGTGAGCCGTGATCATGCCACTGCACTCTAGCCTGAAAGACAGTGTGAGACCCTGTCTCAAAAAGAAAGAACTATACTACATTCATTTTCTGCTCCATCAGTCAAAAGAGCACTAAGGCCTGGTTAACTGTTAAACATGAGATATTTTTATTTCTCTTCCACATTTTTGGAAACACTATCATAAGATAGATCCACTGCTGACAGTTTCTCCATTCGAATGAAAGCAGAGTTAGGGCCAGATATTATTTTTGTGTTTGCAACCCCAGGGACTAAAGCAAGGCCCAACACAGAGTAGGTGATGAGTAAATGTTTGTTGAATAAATGAATGTTTTACTCTTTTAGTATGGCAAGCAGAATAAAGGCCCCCTCCAGGGGTGTCCACATCCTAGTGCCCAGAGCATCTGAATATCTTTTTTTTTTTTAAGTATCTTATCTTACGTGGCAAAAGAGACTGCAGATGTGATTAAGAATTTTGAGATGAGAAAATTACCCTGGATTATCTGGGTAGGCCCAAGGTAATCACAAGGGTTCTTATAAATGAAAGAGAGAGGCAGGAGTGTCAGAATCAGTGAAAGAGATGTGACAATGGAAGCAGAGGTCAGAGTGATATGTGGCCAATGAAGCAAGGAATGTGAGCATCCCGTAGAAGCTGGAAAAGACCAGGAAACTGATTCTCCCCTAGCGCTTCCAGAAGGGCACAGCCCTGAAGGCACTTTCATGCTCAGTTAGACCCATTCTAGACTTCTGACCTCCAGACCTGTAAGACAATAAATTTGTATTGTTTGAAGCCAGGGAAGTTTGTGGTAATTTGTTACAACAGCAACAGGAAATAAGTACAATTAGCGCTAACATTAAGAGGCCATACAATAAATCATTTATAATGGACAATAACCAAAACGATAGCCAGCATGTATTGAGAACTTAGGGAGAAGTGCAGTACAAGATGCTTTACAGACATGCCTTATTCTAATTCTCTAAACGAGACCATAAGACAGGTATTGGCCAGGTGTGGTGGCTCACGCCTGTAATCCCAGGGCTAAGGCAGGCAGATCACTTGAGCTCAGGAGTTTGAGACCAGCCTGAGCAATAAGGCAAAACTCCATCTCTACTAAAAATACAAAAATTAGCTGGGTGTGGTGGCCCATGCCTGTAGTTCCAGCTACTTGGGAGGCTGAGGTGGGAGGATGACTTGAGACCAGGAGGTGGTGGTTACAGTGAGCTGACATCACACCACTCCACTCCAGCCTGGGTGACAGAGCCCGACCCTGTCTCAAAAAAAAAAAAAAGAAGAAGAAGAAAAAAAGACAAGTTTTATTATTACTCTCAAGTTACAGCTAAGGAAACCATGGTTTAGTAAAGCTAAGTGACTTGATCAAGATCACAGCTAGCAAGTGGCAAAACAAGGATCTGAACTCAGGCAATCTGACTCCATGTCATACTATCTCCCATGTTAATGCTGAGATGTGTGAAAAATGGTCTTGGTGTATAAGTCAGTCCTGGTCCTCAAGGAACAAATAGAAAGGAAAAGACCACTCTAACATAAACGTCAGATTATAGAGAGTATAATACAGATCCTAAATTATCTACCACCTACAGTTAATGAGGAAAAGAGGAGAAGAAAGCTGGAATCCTCAGGACTGGATGGAGCTGGACTTGGAAGTGTGCTTCAGTTATGGACAGGCACAGTGGAGGTCCCTTACAGGCTGGGGAAAGGAAAGGAATATTTGGCGAAAATAAACATGAAAATGGAAAAAGAAAATACTCCACAAAGCCTGCCAGGCAAAAAAGTCTGATAAAGAAAAACAAGAAGGCTGGGTGCAGTGGCCCATGCCTGTAATCCCAGCACTTTGGGGTGGCTGATACCTGTAATCCCTGCACTTTGGGAAGCTGAGGTTGGTGAATCACTTGAGGTCAGGAGTTAGAAACCAGCCTGGCCAACATGGCAAGACCTCGTCTCTACTAAAAATACAAAAAATTAGCCAGGCATGGTGGCATGCATTTGTAATCCTAGCTACTCAGGAGGCTGAGGCAGGAGAATCACTTGAACCCAGGAGGTGGAGGTTGCAGTGAGTCGAGACTGAGCCACTGCACTCCAGCCTGGGGGACAGAGGGAGACTCCATCTCAAAAAACAAACAAAAAAAAAAAGTAAAGTAAGAAAGGAAGGAAGGAAGGAAAGAAGAGAAAGAAGGAAGGAGAGAAAGAAGGAAAGAAAGAAGATAAAATACTTAATTATTTTTATTGGAATGGTAACATTTATGGAGCACCTATTCCACCTAAAGGGCATATTCACATTTGTTATTTAATTTAATGCTCACAAACCCCAACTAAATGAGTATTATTAAGCTTCATTTTTACAAAAGAGGAAATTAAACATCCAGAGAGATTAAGTAATTGCTGCCAGGCACATACCCAGTCAGTTTGATTCTAAAATTCATTTTCTTTCTTTTTGCCCCCATGATAATTTCAGCCCTTCTCTGAGAAGGAGCATGTTTCCATTAAAGTAAGAATGATAGGCAGAGCTGTCTGAAAAAAAAAATTGGAAAGAGTTGCTTCAGAAGGTGGCAAGTTAAAAGGAGCCAAGCCGAGGCTTAGTTTCAGTCAACCAGTTAGCTGTTCAACGAGCATTTACTGACAATCCCTGTGCTAAGCATCTGGAATAGAGAAATCCAGCAAAAGGACACCTCAAGGCACCAACTGTTTAGTGAGGGAGACAAATGAGTAAAAAGACCTCCACACCAGCTTCAGAGTAGTGTTTACTGCTAGGGAGGGAAGGTAGAGAAAGCATTGGGAGGAGTGAAGCTTTACTTATGTCTATAAGCTTGTATTTCTTCAGAGAAATAAGAGAAATCTGAAATAAATATGGCAAATTACTAACATATTTAATCTCAGTGCTGAGTAGACAGGTGTCTGTTACAATATGCTTCTTCATTTTAGCTTTGCTTTTGGGGTCAGGCACGGTGGCTCATGCCTGTAATCCCAGCACTTTGGGAGGCTGAGGCAGGTGGATCACCTGAGGGCAGGAGTTCGAGGCTAGCCTGGCCAACATGGTGAAACCCCGTCTCTACTAAAAATACAAAAATTAGCTGAGCCTGGTGGCGTGCACCTGCAGTCCTAGCTACTCAGGAGGCTGAGGCGGGAGAATCACTTGAACCAGGGAGGCAGAGGCTGCAATGAGCCGAGACTGCACCACTGCACTCCAGCCTGGGCGACAGAGCAAGACTCCATCTCAAAATAAATAAATAAATAAATAAGTGTAGTTATTGCTTTTAAAAGAGATTATCATAATATCTAACCAGTGCCATGCTAGAGGGAAGCATAGGATACTGACAAAGGACTGGAGAGGCAGCTAACCCAATTTAAAGAGGAACTGGACACAGCCATAAAAAGGAATGAAATCATGTCCTTTGCTCAACATGGAAGCAGCTGGGGGCCATTATCCTAAGTGCATTAATGCAGGAACAGAAAATCAAATACCACATGTTCTCACTTATGAGTGGGAGCTAAACTTCAGGTACTCGTGGACATAAAGATGGCAAGAACGGACACTGGGAACTACTAGAGTGGGGAGGGAGAGGAGGGCGAGGGTGGAAAAACTACATATTGAGTACTATGCTCACTTCCTGGATGATGGATCAATTGCAGCCAAACCTCAGCATCATGCAATATACTCATGTAACAAACCTGCACATGTACCCCTGAATCAAAAATAAAAGTTGAAATTATAAAGTTTAAAAAAAAAGGAACCAGAAGAAGCAAGGAAACAGATTCTCCCCTATAGCCTCCGGAACTGAGACCAGATTTGGGCTTCTAACCACTGACCACATCTTCAGGAACCTGAAGGAAATCCTTCCAAGGAGGTGAGCAGAGCAGTTTCAGAACAAGCAGCAGCAGTAAGCAAAATTCTCAGGCTAAAAGAGACCAGGGCACATTCCAGTCATCTCAAGGGATCAGCAGACCAAGTACTCACTGTGAGGGGACAGGGCAGGGTGGCTGGGACTCAATCAGGATAAACCTTTTAAGCCAGAAAAAGGAATCTGGATTTTATCTTAAATGACATAGGTAGCTTCTTGAGGGTTTTAAGCAAGAGACAGAGATGATCGCTTTCTTTTCGGAACCATCAGTCTGGTATGGTAGGAGTCGAAGGGTGACGGAGAGGAAGGTGGAGCTCTGGCCAGGTAACCAAGGCAGGAGTTTATCAGAGGATACTAGATGAGAGATATTCAGGAGCCTGAAATAGCAGAGTTGCAATGAGGATGAAGTAATGATTTCAGAGTATTTATGAGGTGGAATTAAAGGTTTGGTGATCCACCCAAGGAAGGGAGAAAATGGCATCAAAGATAACTTCTGGGCTTCTTTCTTGGTGGATGTATTGCTATTTCCCCTGTCATAATGAATAAGGGGGAAATAAGTTTAAAAATGAGGATGAGTTTTCAACCATTGGTGCTGGGACAACTGGATATCCACATAGAAAAAGTGAATTTACATGCAGACCTTACACTCTTCACGATAATTAACTCAAAATGAATCACAGACCTAAATGTGAGACACAAAGCTATAAAACTCCTAGAAGAAAACACAGGAGAAAATCTAGATGTTCTTGGGTTTGGTAATGACTTTTTAGATACAACACCAAAGGCACCATTCATGAAAGACATAATTCATAAGCTGGACATCATTAAAATTCAAAATTTCTGCTCTGCAAAGGTTACTGCCAAGAGAATGAAAAGACAAACCACAGACTGGGGGCAAATATTTGCAAAAGACATATTTGATAAAGAACTGTTATACAAAATATACAAAAAAATCTTTAAAACTCAACAATAAGAAAATAGGGGCCAGGCTCAATGACTGACGCCTGTAATCCAAGCACTTTGGGAGGCCAAGGCAGGGGAATCTCTTGAGGCCAGTTTGAAGCCAGCCTGGGCAACATAGTGAGACCCCTTCTCTACAAGAAAATAAAAAACTTAGGCCAGGCGTGGTGGCTCATGCCTGTAATCCCAGCACTTTGGGAGGCCAAGGCAGGTGGATCCCGAGGTCAAGAGTTCAAGACCGTCTGGCCAAGATGGTGAAACCCCATCTCTACTAAAAATACAAAAATTAGCTGGGCGTGGTGGCAGGTGCCTGTAATCCTAGCTACTCAGGAGGCTGAGGCAGAGAATTGCTTGAACCTGGGAGGCAGAGGTTGCAGTGAGCCGAGATTGAGCCACTGCACTCCAGCCTGGGCGAAAGAACGAGACTCCATCTCAAAAAAAAAGAAAGAAAAAAAAAGAGAAAAAATCAGCTAGGCACAGTGGCTCATGCCTGTAGTCCTAGCTATTTGGGAGTCTGAGGTGGGAGGATTGCTTGGATTGCTTGAGCCCAGGGGCTGGAGTTTACAGTGAACTATGATCATGCCACTGCACTCCAGCCTGGACAATAGAGTGAAACCCTACCTCTAAAAAATATAAAAATCAGAAAACATGAATAAAAAATGGGCCAAAGACCATAATAGACATCTTACCAAAGAAGTATACAGATGATATACAGACAGGCATACGAAAAGATGCTCTACATCATATGTAATCAGCGAAACGCAAATTAAAATGACCATGAGATACCACTACATGCCTATGAGAACAGCCAAAATCCAGCACACTGACACCACCAAATTCTGGAGAGGATGTGTAGCAACAGGAACTCTCATTCATTGCTCATGGGAATGCAAAATGGTACAGATATTCTGGAAGACAGATTGGCAATTTCTTACAAAACTAAACTTGTTCTTACCATATGATTCAGCAATCACGCTCCTTGGTATTTACTCAGAGGAGTTGAAAATTTATGTCCACACAGAAACCTGCACATAGACGTCTATAGCAGCTTTATTCATAATTGCCAAAACTTGGAAGCAACCAAGATGTCCTTCAGTAGGTGAAGGGAAAATAAACTGTGGTGCATCCAGTCAATGAAGTATTATTCAGTGATAAAGGGAACTGAGTTGTCAAGCCGTGAAAAGACACAAAAGAAACTTAAATGCATATTACTAAGTGAAAGGAGCCAGTCTGAAAAGCCTACATACTATATGATTCCAACTATATGACATTCTTGAAAAGGCAAAACTATGGAGATAGTAAAAAAATCAGTGGTTGCCAGGAGTGGGGGTGGGGAGGGATGAATAAGCAGAGCACAGAGGATGTTAAGGGCAGTGAAACTATTTCTATATGACACTGTAATAGTGACTCCATGTCATTATACATTTGTCCAAAACCACAGAATATACACAAAGAGTGAACCCTCATGTAAACTATGGACTCTGGGTGATAATGATGTGTCGATGTAGGCTTATCGATTGTAATAAATATACCACTGTAGTAGGGATCTTGATAGTGGTGGGAAGGGGGTAGGCATGTGTGGGGATAGTGGAAAATCTTTGTACTTTCTACTAAATTTTGCTATGAACCTAAAACTGCTCTAAATAATAAAGTCTATTATTTAAGGAAAAAAAACAGATGAGAACAATTTTGAAAATGTTACATATAGGTCCCAAGGAAATGGAAACAGACGTGTTAATGGGTAGTTTGGTATTATTACTTCATTCCCTATTGATAGATGAGGAAACAGGCTCAGAGAGATGAAGTATCTTGTCCAAGGTCACACAGCACACTAAGAGGCAGAGGGTAGAATCTGAACCAAGAAAGTTTGACTCCGTTGTCCACATAAGTGGCCATATGTGAAAGGAGGTTTTGAGGCCTATATTTGTTTCCCATCATTGCTGCTCCAGACTACCAGAAATTTAGTGCCTTAAAACAACACAAATTTATTATCTTATAGTTCTGGAGGTACAGAATTTCAAAATGAGTCTCGAGGGGCTCAGGAGAAAGTGTTATAAGGCTGTGTCCTTCTGGAGGCACCTATGGGAGAATCTGTTTCCTTGCCTTTCTGAGCTTCCTTCTAGAGGCCAGCTGCATTCCTTGGCTCATGGCCTCCTTCCACCTTCAAAGCAGTAATCACACCACTGTGACCTCTGTGTCTGCTGTTACATGTCTTCTTCTGACCAAGGTACATCATAATTAAACTTCTGAAAACCAAAGAAAAACATTTAAAAAGCCGGAGAGAAATGATGCACTGCCTGTAGAGGAACACCAATTTAGAGGATGGATTTTTCATCTGAAACTGTAAAGGCCAGGAAGAAATGACACACACTTTTCAAGTGCTGAAAGAAAAGAACTTTCAGTTATGCATCCTATATCTGGTGACATTATCCTTCAGAAATGGAATAAAATATTCACACATGAAGGAAAACTAAGAAACTTAGTTGCCATTAAACTCACCCTTGAAGAATAGCTAAAGTAAACTCTCCAAACAGAAAGAAACAGAAGAAGGCTGGGAACTTTGGAAATTAAAAGAACAAGAACAGAATGGATAAATATTGGGTAAATATGGCAGACTAACTTCCCTTCATAAGTTTCTTACATCATATTTGGTAGGTGAAGCAAAATTTTTTTGTTTATTTGAGGCTGAGTCTTACTCACTCTGTCTCCCAGGCTGGAGTGCAGTGTAGCGTGATCACGGCTCATTGCAACCTCCGCCTCCTGGATTCAAGTGATTCTCTTGCCTCAGCCCCTGGAGTAGCTGGGATTACAGGTATGATAATCCCTGGAGTAGCTGGGATTACAGTAGCTGGGTGCCACCGCACCCAGACAAAAAAATTTTAAAATAGCCTACAGGTGCTACCAAGTGAGGCAAAATTTGTAACACTATCTGATGTGGTGGTGCTCAATATATGTAGAGGAAATACTTGAGACAATTGTATTTTAGAAGTAGGAAGCACAAAGGGAACTAAATGGAAGTAAGCTTTCAATACTTAAAGAGGCAAAGTGTTGACACCAGTAGACGGTGATAAGTTACGTATTTATATTGCAATGTCTAGAGAGATCACTAAAAAAAATTATGTAGGGCAATATGCTCGAAAGCATCATAGAGGAAAATTACTTTTTTTAAAGTTCAAGTAATGCCCAGAAGGCAAAAAGGAAAAACAGAAGAATGAAAAACAGAGGGAGGAAACAGTAAAGAAGTAATAACATGGCAAACTTAAGCCTCAATATATCAATAATTAATTTAAATGTAAGTGGCCTAAATACACTAATTAAAAGACAGAGATTAGCAGAATAGGGGGAAAATGATCGAACAATATAACTGCCTATAAGAAACTCACTTTGAACATAACAACTATATTAGTTTCCTATTGCTGTTATAACAAATTACCATAAACTTAGTGGCTCAAAACAACGCATATTTATTATCTTACAGCTCTGGCAACAGTAGACTGGATAAATATTTTTGACACATTCATACAGTGGAATACTATACCGTAATAATGAGTGAAAGAAGCCAAACACATGAAGTTCAAAAACAAGCAAAACTAATCTATGGTGGTAGACTCACAGAAGAGTGATATCTATGAGGGGTGGATGCTGACTAGGAAGGAACACTATAGAATTTTCTGGAGTGCTAGAAATGTTCTTTATCTTGAACTGGATGGTGGTTAAATGGGTGTGTACACAGGCAGAAATTTATCAAGCTTTATACTAAGATTTGGGCATTTTATACGTGCCTCAATATAATTTTTTTTATTTGTTTTGAGATGGAGTTTTGCTCTTGTTGCCCAGGCTAGAATGCAATGGAGTGCAATCTTGACTCACTGCAACCTCTGCCTCCTGGGTTCAAGTGATTATCCTGCCTCAGTCTCCCAAGTATCTGGGATTACAGGCATGCACCACCACGGCTGGCTACATTTTTAGCAGGGACAGGGTTTCACCATGTTAGTCAGGCTGGTCTAGAACTCCTGACGTCAGGTGATCCACCCACCTCAGCCTCCCAAAGTGCTGGGATTACAGGCATAAGCCACTGCTCCTAGAATATTCTTTTTCAAATGAAGCCATTAGGCTTTTGTAAGATTGTCTTTCCTTTTTGATGAAAAACTCCAGTGGGGAAATTATTAAAACATGAGACAGATATATGGCCAGTTGAGGGCATAAAAGGGAAGTGATATAGTATAGTGATTAGGAGGATGGGCTTAGGAGTCGCAAACCTGGTTTTAAGCATCATTTGCTGGCTATGTAATCTTAGTCAAGATATTTGATCTCTCTAACCTTCAGTTTAATTATGTATATAATATGGATGTATAAACGGCTGTACTGACCTTGTAGGAGCATTGGAAGTACATGAGATAAAAAATACAAAAATCTTAAAAACAATCAGTTATTAAATACCTACTATGTGCCACACACCGTGGAATATATTACTTAACCCTATGACAAATGCATGAGAAAGATACTAACATGTCCATTTTAAGAATGAAGAAACCAAGGTCCAAAGAGTTTGGTCATAAGAAGTGACAGGTGTGTCTGATCCTAAAGTCCATGAATTTAAGCATTACCCTTTATGGCATACTTGAATGAATAGGTGGGTGGATATTAAAAAATTGAATCAGAAACTAGCCTGAGTTCCTCAGAGGGGCACAATATTTAACTAAAGCTTCCGTTAACGTATTAAACGCTAGCCAACGATATCTATAGCATAAAAGACCTTTATCACTGGAAGGGAAACTAATCGTCCTGTCTCATGAGGTGATTATAGGGATTAAGTGAGATAATCAGGTCAGGAGAGTAAATAGCAAATAATAGGCAATTTAGTAGCTTCCTTTAATTATTTCTAATAATCTACTCCCTGATCTTTTCTCAGGAACCACCTCTAGAAACCACCCATTCAAAGAGAGAATTTTAATGTTTATAAAATATTTGAGCAGAGCCCTGGCTGAGGAAGCAAGTCATGTAACAACGTGGGAAAGAGAACTCCAGGCAAAGGAAAGATTAAGTAAAAAATCTTGAGGTAGACTGGGCGCAGTGGCTCACGCCTGTAATCCTAGCACTTTGGGAGGCCGAGGCAAGTGGATCACTTGAGGTCAGGAGTTCTAGACCAGCTTGGCCAATATGGTGAAACCCCAATCTCTACTAAAAATACAAAAGTTAGTCAGGCGTGGTGGCATGTGCCTGTAATCCCAGCTACTTGGGAGGCTGAGATAGGAGAATTACTTGAACCCAGGAGGTGGAGGTTGCAGTGAGCCAAGATCACATACCACTGCACTCCAGCCTGGGCAACAGAGCAAGGCTCTGTCTCAAAACAAAAACAAAAACAAAAAAAACTTCAGGTAGAAATTGGTCTGGGTGCGGTGGCTCATGCCTGTAATCCCAGCACTTTGGGAGGCAGAGGCAGGAGGAATGCTTGAGGCCAAGAGTGCAAGACCAACCTGGCCAATAAAGTGAAGCCCTGTCTCTATGAAAAAAAAAACAAAACAAAAAGGAATAAATATGGCATATTTGAAGCATGACAGAAGCCACTGGAGAATAGGCAGAACAGTGGCATTTTCTCATTTATTTTTATCTCTTTGGCTGCTGTGTGGAGAATATAGTGTAGGAGGACGAGCAGAAGAGGTGCATAGTAGGTCAATAAATAGTTGAGAATTAATAAACAATAAATTTGCTTCTTTTGAATACCTTTTAAAAGGTTCAAAACACTTTTTTTTGTGTGCATGAGATGGAGTCTCACTCTGTCACCCAGGCTGGAGTGCAGTGGCGCCGTCTCGGCTCACTGCAAGCTCCACCTCCCAGGTTCATGCCATTCTCCTGCCTCAGCCTCCCGAGTAGCTGGGACTACAGGCGCCCGCCACCATGCTACATGCTAATTTTTGGTATTTTCAGTAGAGACGGGGTTCCACCGTGTTAGCCAGGATGGTCTCGATCTTCTGACCTCATGATCCGCCTGCCTCGGCCTCCCAAAATGCTGAGATTACAGCTGTGAGACACCGGGCCCAGCCTTCCAAACACTTATTAAAAACAACTTTTGTTATGTCTTGAACCATTTCACTCCAATAGTTTGCCTCAGTGACAAATCACACAGAGAAGTCATGCCATTCTCCTTAATGTTTCTCATATTGCAATAATAGGTGAATTTCATAATCTATTCAGAATTAGTCGAATCTTGAGGTTTTTCTAAAAATCAAAGATAGGATCTTGAGCTTTCATAATCATACCCTCTTAAACACAAAATTAGCTCACATGATAAAAAGTTCCAAACACCAGCTAGAGTATTCTGGTAAAACGTTTTTCTTTGGCATATGCAGCCCAAATAGCTCTATCCTTAATCATTTTTCAAGTTTTAATCTCCACATGCTTGGCATATTCTGATAACATTGACAGGTTAAAAGCAACACTCTGTTGTATGCATAGTGATTGCTTGCAATTAACCATAATTTAGGCTGAAAGTAGGCTGATCAGCTGCCTCACAGCAACATTTTAAAACTTATTAAATATCTCCAGCGAACTTTAGATGAAAAAGCAACAAAAACAAAATCTGTAACATTTCGGCTTTTTCTTACATAGAGTCTTAAAGGAGTGAAGGTGCCAATAAGACTAATTCTTCATAAAAAAAGACATTTTTGGCCCATATTTCATCCAGTAACTGCAGATACGGATAAAGATAATAAGAAAAACAGGTAAACAATGTCCAAATGAAGTGTCTTACCCTCCTTTTGTAAAAGAGACTTTTGAGCCCACTGGCATTTTATTTAAGAAATAACCATGCTACATATAGCCCAGTTGTGCAGAACCTCTTGCAAGTTCCAGACAGACCTCACCAGTACTTGATGCCATTATCCCATTATTTTAAAATGTGTTCAATACCTAATTAGTATCTGCCATTTAATCTTTCAACATTACCTGACATGTGTCACTACCTCTATTTATATGAAGACAAAGGGATTAAGAATGGTTACCTGCTCAGTCACAAAATAAGGGACGAGAAACAGAATGCACTCAGGACTCAGATTAAGTCTATACTTTTCTTATCATCCCATGCTGCTTGGATGCCAGACCTCTAATATGGCATCCTACCTTTTCCTTTTAAATGTATCTATCAGGTGGGGTGCGGTGGCTCATGCCTGTAATCCCAACACTTTGGGAGGCCAAGGCAGGAGGACTGCTTCAGGCCAGGAGTTCAAGACCAGCCTGGCCAACATGGTGAAATCCTGTCTCTACTAAAGATACAAAAACTAGCGGGGCGTGGTGGCACGTGCCTACAATCCCAGCTACTCAGGAGGCTGAGGCAGGAAAATCATTTGAACCCGGGAAATGGAGGTTGCAGTGAGCCAAGATTGTGCCATTGCACTCCAGCCTGGGCAACAAGAGTGAAACTCCATCTAAAAAAAAAAAAAAATAACCCCCAACCAACATTTCTTTTATACTCTTAGCAGTTCCATGAACAAATGCTGGCCATAGACATAACAGAATCCTTGAAGTAAGGAATATTTCTGGGTAAATAGGTACTTCTGGAAATTATACTAATCCTTTAGGCAAAAGTAGTATCATTTGTACATCACTGCTACAAGGCACTAAACATCTCTATAGGATTGAAAGAATCCTTTCCATTCTGCCGTAAAAGGCTTAGCAGTAATAAGGAATGACTGAGCTAATGCATCTCACAATTTTGGTCAATCATATAAAAGCAGGGTTAACATATAAAACATCTGATGGAGAGGGCTTAACATATAATTCATATTCATACACACTACTAACAAATTGTCATAATAGTGCTCAGTGAAAGAAAAAAGCTGACAAATAGAATTTAAATGCATTCACATGAGTTTATTAAAACATCTGTTAAAGAATTACATATTAGGCAACAGAATTAGGCAAACTAGAAGTGTTCTTGTCATGCAAATTTAGGAAACTAAAGTGAAAATAAAGTCTAAAGGCTTAATAATGTGTTGTGAAGGGACTCTGTTTCTATACTTCATCAACAACCCTTTAAGAGTATAGCTTATTTGAATAAATACTTTTTAGCATCACCTGCTTTGAAACAGACGTACTACCTGGCCAAGTTAATGACTATAGCTATTATGCAAGGATCAAGATTACTTTCCAAAATTTGACTGCAGGTATTTCTTTCTTTTTTTTTTTTTTTTTTTTGAGACAGAGTCTCACTCTGTCACCCAGGCTCGAGAGTGCAGTGGCACAATCTCGGCTCACTGCAACCTCCACCTCCAGGGTTCAAGTGATTCTTCTGCTTCAGCCTCCCAAGTAGGTATTTCTTATACAGTTGAACTAAACTGACTGTAGAAACATGACTTACAATCTGGGCTTAGATGATGCCGAAGTAAACTACAAAGCACTGTCTGCAACCTAAAGGAACTCAGGGACACTAGAAAATGGGTATCTACCAACTAGTTTAACTGTGACCAAAAATATCACAGTGAAAAAGTAAGTTCCAAGAGAATATAAGCTTCTAAAGGGCAGGGATTTTGTTCACTCCTGCATCCCCCCATATAGATCAGGCCTCCCACTCAGTAGACAAACTTGTTCAAACGTCTCTTTGAACAAATCGAAGAGATGTTCCTGGTGTACACTGGGGGTCAACCCAAATTCATTTCATATATTAATATTTAATAATCTCCCACCAACTTGAGAAGCTATTGAATGATTTACATGTTATGAAGCTAATTATACTATACTGTCCACTTTTGAGGAAAATGTGTGACAAAAAATTATGGTTTTTACTCTTGAGGAGCACCGACACTAGTAATTTTGAAATTGGTATGCCTGTTACTGAAGAAAAAGTGGGATAGTATTCTGGGGACATAACATTTCATGTATTTTCATCTTCTTAAAACCCCTCTAAACATGGTAAGAAAAATCAGTGCTAACATACAGGTGCTGCTTTTTTCAGACACTGGTACATCACTTAAGGCACCTGTGCTGGCATCTGCCTGGTGGTGCTCACAGATGGAAGACATTAATCATCTGTTTGGTGCTCCCACCTTGTCCATCCAGCTTCAAATATAACTGCGGTGAGCTAGATGAGTCAGCATCTGGTCTTCCAAAAGCTAGTGTAGCACTCCCAAAGCAAAAAAGGAAAAAGTTCACACTTCAGAGGCCTGAATCGATGCCAGAAGTGTACATGTTGCCTCAAGGTTTCACAGACTCCCTAATGATCTTTAGCTCCCTGGATACCAAAGCAAAGACAGATCTGAAAGCTGCAGAAAAACAGGTGGGTTGTCATACACAAGACTGAAGCCCCAGGCAATATAAATGGTATTTGTTCACACCATGGATTAACTGCTTTGAAGGATCAAAATGGGTAAGACAGCTACATTCAACATTTAAGAAGATTTTCTCAATAACAAAGCACTAAAAATGTGAATAAGTTATACTTTTATTTTTCAGAAACAAAAATGACGAGTGGCAACTTGCCTTTGTAAAAGATTAAAGAGTATCAGAGTAATAAGCTACCTCTCATGGAGACAGAAGCCCGAGAAACACTATATTACACAGCTTTCAAAGAAAGTCCTTTTAAATAAATCTCACAATAATATACTTTAAATCAACACAACAAAAACCACAAAAAATTACACAGAACTCATAAAATGGTATATGAATGAAAAAGAGAAATCTCTAAATCCATACACTAGAAGTTCTCTATTAAAATCAAGGAGGCTCAAATCCTAAAACAGAAAAAAGAAATACGTTAAAACACAATATTTTTTAAGAGTCCAATGAGGTTATTGCAGATGTACATTTTAACATTTCATTTGCTCAATGTATTTTTTTCTCACTCTTGGAGCACTTCTGTATAATGTAGAGAGATTACATGAATGATAATGCAGATACTGGCCTTCTCAATGGGCCTTTCCGGTTTTAAGTTTCAAATCTGAATCCGGAATCCCACCTAAATGCTTACATAATAGGCTAACAAGAATAAGATTCCTCTTAAAATTACATTTGCTTAATTTTTACACACTATGGTTTAGAAACAATCTACTTTTGAAAGAGACACAATTTACAGTATGAATAATACAAGTTACATGAAACTACACAATCCTTCTCATAAAATAGGAGAAACAATTTCCAAAACAAAAATGCCTAATACAAAATGATACAGTTGACTGGAGCTGGGGTAGGATGGGAGGAAGAGAACAACCATGTAACAGAATGTATGGAAAACCTAGATTCTAGTTTCAGTTTTGCACTAATTAGTTGTGTGTCTTAGTCTCAACTTCCTTAGCTCTCGATTTTTTTCCTGGTAAGAAGAGGTAGATGGATCTCTAAGCTTTATTCTAATTTTAAGGCTCAATGACTTACAGTTTATAAGATTTGGAAAACCTTTTGGACAATCAGTTGAATAAATTCCTCACATCTTGAGGGTGTGTCACTGTTCAATTCCATGACAATAACTACAAGGCATATCCGTAATTTTACTGTTAGAAAAGAAAAAAATCCACCTAAAGGGCAAAAGTATACTTCATATCCTGTTTCTGTTCTACAAGACAGAAAACAAATGTCTATTCTCTTGCTGGCCTCTAGAAGCAGTCTTTTAAGATAGAGTTGACTGAAAACCCTAGAACAAGGATAATGGTTAAGACATCTACCCTTTCTCTCTGCCTGTCCGTGTCTATGAAAGCCGCTAGACAGCTGCTAGACAGTTCAAAGTGAACTATTACATAAAAGCTACTTCACCCTACATGATATATAGGATTTCTCTATTACAGAGAATAATTATACCAGGAAATGGTTTTCCTGATATTCTACCAAAATCCTGAGTAAAAGTTTGCATTATTGGAAGATTATTAGAATAGACTAATGTATGGTAATTGAAATTAAAAAAACCTTGTAGTAGCAGAGTCCTAGAAAACCAGACAGTTGAACCAGGAAAAAAGGATGGTATCTCTGACTTCAGCAGGTTTATCACTTATTTAAAGCTGAGGCCAGCCAGGCACAGTGGCTCACACCTGTAATTCCAGCACTCTGGGAGGCCGAGGCGGGTGGATCACCTGAAGAGTTCGAGACTAGCCTGACTAAAATGGCGAAACCCCGTCTCTACTAAAAATACAAGTTACCCGGGCATGGTGGTGTGTGCCTGTAGTCCCAGCTACTGGGGAGGCTGAAGCACGAGAATCGCTTGAACCTGGGAGGCAGACGTTGCAGTGAGCCAAGATTGAGCCACTGCACTCCAGCCTGGGCGACAGAGCAAGACTCCGTCTCAAAAAAAAAAAAAGAAAAAGATAAAGCTGAGGCCAGTTAATAATTCTTATGGGCAGAGCCAAACTTTAGGTTAGAAGAAGCACTTACAGGGAATTCAGGCTTTGGACTCTTTCGGTATCTATTTTCAGTTTCAGGGAAGAAGCAAAGAAGGAAGTTAAAGATTATACTGACCCTTAGAGGGATGGGCAGCAGAAATATCTGCTATATTGAGCTATTTACAACACATACTTTCATCATAACCATCAAATAATAAATGCCTTTTTGTTTTGATGTTACTTTTTTCTTATGAACTTTGTCCTTTAACCATATGCACTGCAAAGAGTCTGAAGTGGGAACCGAAGGAGCCATGAGCGTGGACTAAAATGCTTTTCAAAGGATTGGAGATGTTTCAGGCATAGGGGTACCTGAGAGGTTTATATGGTCTCTTAAAATTTTCTATGGTCCTAAAATTCTCATAATTTTATATGAATAATATACTACTATATTTTATATATATATATATATATATATATATCACTTACTGTTTCTTTTAAAAAATATTTATGGATATAATTGCGTTTTTCTAAATGTTTCATTAGTAATACTCAGTCTTGTAAGTCTGGTTCCATAGTAATCTATAATGTAACTACTTCCATCTGAAGGTCCAACAATCTAGAAGAGACAAAATTTCAAAATTATTCATTTTACAAAAGATATTTCACAACACTTTGTTTACTTTTCTCAGTTGTTAATAAAAGTATTTCAGAAGCAACAAAAATCCAGCTCTAACCTAAGCAAAAACAGGTAATTTAGTGGTTCATGTAGCTGAAAAGAATACTGGGATAGCTCAAAGGATCAAAAGAAAAGCTACAGGAACCAAGGAATGAATTCTGTGCTCCCTGAGGCCCTTGGCTTCCCTGCCTCCTTGCTTAGCTCTGCTTGTCTTCATTCTGCAGAGTGGCACTCTAACTAATTGCCAACAGCTTGAGAGTCACATATTCCCAGCTCAGCAGCTCCTAATACAAAGAAAGTAAAATGTTCTTCCCCAATGTTTATATACCAATTCCAGGGAAAGACTTTTATCAATCTGCTTGGTTTTTATGCATACTGTGGACAAACTACTACATCCATGGGAACAGATTTAATATGATTGGCCAGGCCAGGCTGCCTGTAGGAGATGAGGTAGTATCATTGACAGTCCTGCCAGAACCACCTGGAATGGAAAAGGAAGAGGTAGAAAAAAACAACACACGTTCACTACAATCATCTTGTTCACTTAATCACATACGTGACAATCCAGTTAACATAATCTCTATAAATTATCCTCTAAGGTAGCAATCTTCAAACTGTAGCATTAAAGGTGGACAAAGATTTACCAAGGTGTGTGTGGGCCCAGAGGGGAAATCAATCCTGAGATCTTAATTCCCTAAATACTCTTTGTAAAACAAATTTGCCTGATACCATGCTATACTGGAAGCATCCTGCCAGTTTCCCTTCCCACTTCTCCTCACTGTGGTCATTTCTCCCACTTGTTAATAGTAAAGCATACCTACCATCCAGGATACCCCGAGTCTTATGATGGCATATTTCCCTGAGGTGTGAAAGCCTCTGAAGTGCCAAACAAAGGGATAACTCAAAATACTGGATTTAGGAAACTATCCTTTACTCAAAGGTCCAAAAATACATTCTACCATATCTGTTCCAAAGATGCATTTCCAATAACATTTTACATCTTTTTGTTTAAAAATAATTTGCAACATGTTAACACTGTTTTGATCAACTGTGTATCATTATTATAATGACAACTCAATCCAAAAAAAAAATCACAGAAAATTTTTAAATATTTTAATTTTAATGAATAAGATGATTCACTAGAAGTTTTCTCTCTTTCGTTTTTGTTTTTTTGTTGTTGTTTTTTTGTTTTTGATACAGGGTCTCACTCTGTCACCCAGGCTGGAGTGCAGTGGCATGATCTTGGCTCACTGCAACCTCCCCCTCCTGGGCTCTAGCGATCCTCCCACCTCAGCCTCCCAAGTAGCTGTGACCACAGGTGGGCGCCATCACGCTCAGCTAATTTTGTTTTTGTATTTTTTTGTACAGACAGGATTTCACTATGTTGAACAGGCTGGTCTCAAACTCCTAGTACTAGGATGATGATTAAGAACATCAATTGATCTGCCTGCTTCGGCCTCCCAAAGTGCTGGGATTACAGGTGTCAGCCAATGTGCCCAGCCTAGTAGGAAGTTTTTAAACTAAAAATATATTATATTAGGATAAAATTCTGTAGAAAAGGAAAAAAATAAAAATTCAAGGAAGAAGCAATGTAAAAATTATAACGGTTAGTGAAGAGTTCATGCACATCTTTTTTAAGTAGGTGATATTTAAAATCCTACGATATTTATATTCTGTTGGATACATTTCAAAATTGATGTAACACTTTTATTTAAATATGTAAATATTTGCAAACTAGAAGTTATATCCTTTGCCACTATTTAAACTTATGATAGAAAACTTAAATGTCAATTTAAAAATATGTGGAGAGTATGGACTTTGTTTTTGAAATTGAAGGACATTGCTATAAAGCATTCCTCATTTTAAAAATAAATTTGATCTTAAAGCTATTCAACAAATATTTATTTCCTATGATATTCCAGGTTCTATGCTAGACATTGTACACTAACAGTGAATAGAATACCATCTCTGCCAACAGGGTGAACTACACGTTAATATTCAAGTAGTACTTACAAAGCACATGTGTGCCACACACCATGTCAGGTGCTGTTATGCACATTGACTTACTTGTTAAAGATTAAATTGATTTGGCTTGATACTTATTTATGAATTTACATAAAAATTAACTGTAATCCCCACACTTTGGGAGGCCAGGGCAGAAAGACTGCTTGAAGCCAGAAGTTTGAGACCAGCATGGGCAAAAAAGCAAGAACTCTGCCTCTACAAAAAAAAATGAAAACAAAATATTAGCCAGGTGCCATGGCATAGGCTTGTAGTCTCAGCTACTCGAGAGGCTGAGGTAGGAGGATTGCTTGAGCCCGGGAGTTCAAGGTTGCAGTGAGCTATGATCACACCACTGCACTCCAGCCTGGGTGACAGAATGCAACCCTATTTAAATAACCAAATTAAGACAGTGTGGTAAAGCACTAAACTGAAAGGAAAACTTTGAAGAGAAAGCTGTCTCTTTCTATAACTAGCTGTAGGATCAAATAATTTATTCCTTACTGGATCTCAATTTTTCTTATTGATTATAATGAAGAATAGAATAAGCTGATCTGTACAGTATTTTTAAAGTTTTAATGTCTTCTATGACTATAAGATTTAGATACAAACACCTCAGCTTAAGCCACTACAAAGTATCATCAACACACTTTTCTATGAACTATCTGGTCACAGAAGAAACTGTTTTATTTACTTTAAAAAAAAAAAGATCAGCTATAAAGATTTCAACTATTTAGATCCATATTCCTTTGCCAAATTAACAAAATAAAATAAAACCTAAGACAGGGTGTGGTGGCTCATGCCTGTAATTCCAGCACTTTGGGAGGCCAAGGTGGGAGGACTGCTTGAGGCCAGAAGTTTGAGACCAGTCTGGCCAACATGGCAAAACCCAGTATCTACAAAAAAAAAAAAAAATACAAGAATTAGTCGGGCACGGTGGTGCACACTTGTAATCCCAGCTACTACTAGGGAGGCTGAGGCATGAGAATTGCTTGAACCAAGGAGGCAGAGGTTGCAGTGAGCTGAGATCGTACCACTCCACTCCAACCTGGGCAACAGAGTGAGGCTCTATCTCAAAGAAAAAATAAATAAATAATAAAACCTGTTTTAAGCACCCACATACACATATATAATAAATGTGCCAATTCTAACATCTTTCATTATGAGTATATGATTGTATTATTAATTATACAATTACAAATCTTTTAAAATATCCCATACTGGATGGGAGACTGAGGCAGGAAGATTGTTTGAACCCAGGAATTCGAGGCTGCAATGAGCTATGATCACGCCACTGCACTCCAGCCTGGGCAACAGAGCAAGGCCCTGTCCCTAAAAAAAGAAAGTAAAATATCCCAATACTGGGAATTTTTTTACTCAGTAAATACGTCCATGTCCATTTGTCCATAGGCAACAGAGTACGGAACCTAAAATTATGAGTTTATTTCTCTGCTAAAAAATATCCTGAAGCTGGCTGGGCACAGTGTCTCATGTCTGTAATCCCAGCACTTAGAGAGGCCTAGGGAGGCCAAGGCAGGATAGCTTGAGCCCAGGAGTTTGAGACCAGCCTAGGGAACAAAGTGAGATCCTGTCTCTGTAAAAACAAAAATTTAGAACAGGCAAATTCAAAAAGACAAAACGTATATTAGAGGTTACCAGAAGGTGGGAAGAGAAGGGGAAGGAAGCTATTACTTAAGGGGTATGGTATTTTTGGAGTGATGAAAAAGTTTTAGAAATAGATAGTGGTGACATTTGTAAAATATTCTGAACACAATTAATGCCACTGAACTGTACACTTAAAGATTAAAGTGGCAATTTTTATGTTATATATATTTTACTGTACAAAAAGATATTATCTTATTTGCACTTAATGTTGTAGTATTAATGTTTGCAATTTATAAACTTTTGATCTTGTTGGTGTAAAATGTAATTTGTTTGTATATACTTAGGTGGTATTCTACTAAGAATAAAGGAAAAAAAATGTGGTTACCAGTAAGTACTTTATCACCTCAGCTTTGGCAATTGATATGACCCCTCATTTAACAGCATTGTCAGTGAAGTCATGCTTCTTAGGTAACTCAAATATTTTATAAATTTCAAATGTAATGAATGAATTAAGAAGTGAAAGAAAAAAAATAAGATCATTTTATATCAATCTACGCTTTCTCTATCTAAAAGACTTCTGAGTTCCTCCATACAAAGAATGCCAAAAGTAACATCAGCAACATCAGATCATCTCCTGCAAACCTACCAATCTGGTGATAAAAGTAAAAGG
Source organism: Pongo abelii (assembly GCF_028885655.2). NCBI lineage: Eukaryota > Metazoa > Chordata > Mammalia > Primates > Hominidae > Pongo > Pongo abelii. Next base: position 171,455,018 of record NC_071985.2, on the reverse strand, counting down.
ATTCAGCTGTCTGCAAGTAAAGGACAATGCAACCTGTATCCATCCCAACTCCCCCAAATAACTAATACTTTCTTAAAAGTCAGACTACATTTTTGTATCCATATTTCACTTCTGTGTGTGATTAATTTTAAGATGATGCCATTAAAACCATCTGATTAGTCACATTTTAATTAAGCATCAAAATTCCTACACAGTGCCAGAATTTATGCATTCAGAACACCTGACTTCATTTGACTTAAAGAATTCTTAGTATTAATCATAAATTACCAATATAAACACTATTCTTTAAGAAGTGAATAAGAGTCACCATTTATATCCTGAGGAAAACATAAAATTGGGATTCATCTCAGAACCAGTTTAAGATATTCTTTGTTTTGAAAATCCTCTTAAAGGCACTAAAAAAAAATCTACCCACAGGGTAAGTGAACTAAGTGAAATATACCTAATTAAGGTCACATGACAGAGTAAAAGTTACTCAAATTATCAGTCACTTTGGTTTTCCAATTTATTTTCCCAATATATCACACCAGGGTTAAATAATGATACAGGGAGCTATCTGAAAGATTTGATGTCTATAAAATGTCCTCTGTGGCCAGACATGGTGGCTCACGCCTGTAATCTCAGCACTTTGGGAGGCTGAGGCAGGCAGGTAACGAGGTCAAGAGATCAAGACCATCCTGGCCAACATGGTGAAATCCCGTCTTTACTAAAAATACAAAAATCAGCTGGGCGCAGTGGCACATGCCTGTAGTCCCAGCTACTCAGGAGGCTGAGGCAGAAGAATGGCTTGAACCCAGGAGGCAGGGGTCACAGTGAGCCAAGATCGTGCCACTGCACTCCAGCCTGGGCAACGGAGCGAGACTCTGTCCCCCGACCGCCCCCCGCCAAAAAAAAACACTCCTCTGTGGCTGGGTGCGGTGGCTTACACCCATAATACCAGCACTGTGGGAGGTCGAGCCAGGTGGATCACCTGAGGTCAGGAGTTTGAGACCACCCTGGCCAAAATGGTGAAACCCCGTCTCTACTAAAAATCCGCTGGGCGCAGTGGCACATGCCTGTAATCCCAGCTACTCAGGAGGCTGAGGCAGGAGAATTGCTTGAACCGGGAGGTGGAGGTTGCAGTGAGCTGAAATCATGCCACTGCATTCCAGCCTGGGCAACAGAGTGAGACTCCATCTCAGAAATAAAAATTTAAAAATGTCTTCTGTTTGTATATATTGTTGTCCTACATCTAGCAAACTATCAAGTATACCACCTTTTCCAGCATTGGTAGTAGATTTATGGCAATTATGCTTTTAGTCCTTCTTTTGATCAAAAAGGCATAGGTTATGTCTTTGACCAAACAAACTGGCTCACATAGACATGATTCCATAGTCTTGGCCACATTTTGGTCTAAACTGAAAAGCTTAGGGTTTTAAAAATGTTTGTAAAATGCAAAGATTTTTAAAAAGATATAAATTAAGAAAAGTGTTTATTAGGCCTACAGCCCCCAAGGAAATATTTTATTATTTTTTGAGACAGGGTCTCACTCTTGCTCAGGCTAGAGTGTAGTACTACAATCACAGTTCACTCTGCAACCTTGATCGATCTCTCAAGCTCAAGTGATCCTCCAACCTCAGCCTCCTGAGCAGTTGGAACTACAGGCATGCACCGCCATACCTGGCAAATTTTTTAAAAATTTTTTGTAGATAAGGAGTCTCATGGTGTTGCCCAGGCTGGTCTCAAACTCCTGAGCTCCAGTGATCCTCCCATCTCAGCCTCCCAAAGTGCTGAGATTATAGGCACTCATCTGGAAATATTTTGTTTCTAAAAATAAATGGAATCTATTATCAGACTATTCTTGGAAAAGATCATAGGTTCCTCTAGGGCAAGGACCCCATGTTATTATACCTAAGCTGGTGCTCACTAAACTGATTTCCACTGATGGCATAATGTATAGTTTATCACATCAACTTTCATTTTTATTCATTACCTCTCAAGTGACACTGTGAAATTTAGGAATTTAGCCCTATTATGTTTTGAATGTTTGTGTCCCTACAAAATTCCTATGTCGAAGTCTAACCCCAAATGTGTTGGTATTAAGAGGTAGGGCCTTTGGAAGGTTATTAAGTCATTAGGGCTCCACCATCCACTAATGGGATTAATGACCTTATCCTTTACACCATGTGGGCACATATAGAAGGCACCATCTATGAAGCAGAGATTCCTTACCAGACACTGAACCTGCTGGTGTCTTGATACTGGACTTGCCAGCCTCCAGAACTATAAGAAGTAATTTTCCATTGTTTAGAAATAATCTAGTCTAGGCCACGCACAGTGGCTAATTCCTGTAATCCCAGCAGTTTGGGAGGCCAAGGTGGGTGGATCATTTGAGGTCAGGAGTTCAAGACCAGCCTGGCCAATATGGTGAAACCCCATCTCTACTAAAAATACAAAAACTAGCCAGGTGTGGTGGTAGGCACCTGTAATCCTAGCTACTCAGGAGGCTGAGGGATGAGAATCGCTTGAAGCCGGGAGGCAGAGATTACAGTGAGCTGAGATTGCGCCACTGTACTCCAGCCTGAGCAATAGGGCGAGACTCAGTCTCAAAAAAAAAAAAAAAAAAAAAAAACACAAAACAAAACAAAAAGAAATAATACAGTCTAAAGTATTTTGTTATAGCCCCAAATGGACTAAAACAGGTCCTACAGAAAAACAATCACTTTTTTAAAGACTACATTTTGCATCTCATCTTGCTTGCACTAGGCACAAAGCCACACTTTGTATAAGGCATACTGCATACAGTTTCAAATCAGCAAAAATTTTTGAGGGCATACTCTGTTTAACATACTACTGGTACTATAGGAGATTAATAAAAGTCATTTTTCCTCAAAAAATTTATGTGTGAAAAGTCAAATCCATTGTTTAAAAGTTAAAAACTAATACAAAGCAGTATATAACCCAGTGTTAAGAGTGGTATATAATAAATATCAAACTCATGAAACATACTTTACCAGTCTGTTAAATGTATTTATAAAATTCATAAATGTTTCAGACATTATGCTACTTTTTTAAATTTCTGCTGCTTGTATGGTTATTAGTCCTTTAAGGAAATCCACTCTTATATTAATAGGAATGAAAGTAAAAGCAATTTCTTCCAGGATGAACAGAATTTTTAAAAAATTGTGACAAAGAAAGAACCAGCATACTTCCAATAACTTTCTATATTGTAATACTTATTTCCATTTTCCCTCCACATATCCTCATCTTTCTGATTTGTGGCTGTTTGTTTCCACTTAACATAAGAGACTTTATTTTCTTTTTGTTTTGCAGAATATACATCAGTGATTTTGGTATAATTAAAAATGCCCAGGCCAGGCATGGTGGCTCACACTTGTAATCCCAGCACTTTGGAAGGCCAAGGCGGGTGGATCACCTGAGGTCAGGAGTTCGAGACCAGCCTGACCAACATGGTGAAACCCTATCTCTACTAAAAATACAAAATTAGCTGGGCGCAGTGGTGCGTGCCTGTAATCCCAGCTACTTGGGAGACTGAGGCAGAAGAATCGCTTGAACCTGGGAGGCAGAGGTTGCAGTGGGCTGAGATCTCACCATTGCACTCCATCCTGGAAGACAAGAGCAAAACTCCATCTTAAAAAAAAAAAAAAAAAGTCCAGATTGCGTGAATGAGGAAAGAGGTTTAAATATAATCAAAACATTCTCATTTTTCTGATAAAAAACTTGTATTATCTAATCTATCCTTCATGACATATATAAAAATATAAGGAGGCTGGGTGCGGTGGCTTATGCCTGTAATCCCAGCACTGTGGGACGCCAAGGTGGGTGGATCACCTGAGGTCAGGAGTTCGAGACCGGCCTGACCAACATGGAGAAACCCCGTCTCTACTAAAAATATAAAATTAGCCGGGCGTAGTGGTGCGTGCCTGTAATCCCAGCTACTTGGGAGGCTGAGGCAGGAGAATTGCTTGTACCCAGGAGGTGGAGGTTGCGGTGAGCCAAGATCAAGCCACTGCACTTCAGCCTGGGCGACAAAGACTCCATCTCAAAAAAAAAAAAAATATATATATATATATGGCACAAAACAATGAGTGTCTTTAAATATTCAAAACTACCTTATGAATAACTATATATATATATATATAGTAGTTACATACGATAGTTACCCACAGCTGAAAGATGGTATGCTATACATGTATCACTGATTTAGATTTTCTGGACTGTATTCTATGTGATATTTCATGCCATGCATCATCATTCATATTATCTGTATATTTTTAGGAACAAAAGATAGAAAATTCCAAAGTTTAATAACAAATAGACAAACTCATAAAAGAATTTTCAGTAAATATAGCAACATGTAAAGCTTACTTTAGCAATATGGGCATTATACTTTGTATTGTTTCTGTTCAAAGACAAACTATAACTAGACTACACTATGTTTTTATAGGTCTTGAATCCATGCCCGATATGTTTATGGGATCACAGTCCAACAGAAACACATTGCTACTCACTGGAAAATAATATTTAATGGCAAAAAAGAAAGAAAAAAAGACGGAAAGACAGATGGAAATAAGGAAGGAAGGAAGGAGAAAGAAAAAGAAAGAAAGAAAGAAAGAAAGAAAGAAAGAAAGAAAGGAAGGAAAGAAAGAGAAAGAAAGAAAGAGAAAGAAAAAGAAAGGAAGAGAAAAGAAAGAAAGAAAAAGAGAAAGAAAGGAAAAGAAAGAAAGAGAAAGAAAGAAAGAAAAGAAAAGAGAAGAAAAGATAAGAAAAGAAAGAGAAAGTCATGGCAAGAATGGGGAAGGAAAGAAAAATAAACAAAGAGATGAGCCAGGGCCAGGCACAGTGGCTCATGCCTGTAATCCCAACACTTTGGGAGGCTGAGATGGGAGGATTGCTTGAGCCCAGGAATTCTCCTCTAAAACTGATGATGTCAACATCAAATGTTAAATATGTTAAATGACATGAAGAATAAGGCTACCCATCTTATTTGGCTATGCTTGAAATGGATTTATTATAATCTCCCTCAATTTGAAAGCAGTCTAAACTGATCATACCTGTGAAAATGTCTTATTTAGGGAAATTTACTGCAGATGTTCACACTCTAACTCTATGATTGACTCCTAATCCCAGAAGATCTTTAAGTTAAATAACTAGAGGCTAGGTGCAGTTGCTCACGCCTGTAATAATAGCCCTTTGGAAGGCTGGGGTGGGCAGATTGCTTGAGCTCAGGAGACCAGCCTGGGCAATATGGCGAAACCTCATCTCTTCAGAATATATAAAAATTAGCCAGGTATGGTGGTGCACACCTGTAGTCTCAGCTACTTGGGAGGCTGAGGTGGGAGGATCGCTTAAGCCCAGGAGGCAGAGGTTGACAGTGATCTGAGATCACACCACTGCACTCCAGCCTGTGCGACAGAGTGAGACCCTGTCTCAAAAAAAAAAAAAGTAACTATTTATTGTAAAAAGTTCAGGTATAAATGAATCAGAAAGCAGTGACTGAATCAAATTAGCTCTATAATTTGATACAACTAAAGCTACAATGCAATAATATCACCAAAGAAAGAACCTAGCATGAAAATATTAACTAAATGGTTCAGTTTCAAAGACACTTTGAATTCTGGATATCTTAACTCAAAGAATCCCAATAATATATTAAATTCCTTGGATCCTCACTGAAAGTGAGAAACTCATTTCTAAGCATATGTGCACAAGTACCTTAGCCTCTTCATGCCTGCTTGCCTGTCCCACAGTCAGAGAAGGCAGGATATTTGGTTAGGCATATGTTTACGAGTACAGACAGGAAAATTCCAACTTTAAAACCAAATATTTTCCTTGTTTAATTCTGGTATCTTATTGGTCCATATGCTGCCTCCTCCTCACAGTATGGTATCCAAATCTCCTAGATTGTGACTTTCTTTTAAAGCATAATGATAACATCAAGCAGACAGAATTGAAGAGTGGAAATACTATATGAGAAAGCAGAGCAAAACAGATGATGCTCTAAATGCAACTGACACACTTGCTAAAGACGTTAGGTGCTCCATAAATGCTTGTTGAAATGCTGTTTGTCAACATTTGTTGTGAAAAATTCATCTCTTTCTCTAAGAATCCTCATGAGTTAACCACAATCAGTTCTACATAATTTAACAGAAAACATCTGGTGGCACTTTTAAATGTTTAAGGACAGCATTTCACAAACTATGCCCGCCCCCAGTCCCACTGCAGCAGGAGAAAATGAGGCTAAGGAGAAAAGCAAGATGAGTTATCAGGAGAGCCCTAAACATGTATATCATTTGTTTATACATATCTGGTCTACATTCTCAGATTTTCTAAAGAACACCCTTTTTTTTTTTCTTTTTAGCTTAAGCTAGCTGGATTTCAGTTTCTGTAATTTGCAAACAACACAATACTAGTGTAGAGTGCCTGTCCAGTGCAAAAGAAAATCTTGTCTCTGCTTCCACAATGTCCATATGTATAACAGAATCCTATCAATGCTTTTATGGTAATTGACAAGGTGACAGTGACTATGAGGAAAAGAAATGGGTTTGAAAAATAACCACAATCCCTCTTAGAGACAACATACATTAAAAAGATTTTGAGAAGCTATTCAGTAAAGAAACATCTTTAACTCAGTTGAACTCACATTTACAAATCATATTTGAGCATGGAATCTTTTTTAATGAACTTCTTATGTCTTTGAGAACTACTAACTGGTAGAGCACAGTTTGAGAAACGCTAGTTGGAAACATGACCAAGATTCCTTAGATCTAGTACATGAAGAAAAATGGAAACGACCATTCTTCTCTGCTTCCTCGTATACTAAACATTTTAAATATAACAGGAGATCACAGAACTCAATTTTGAATGTAAAAGTATTTTACATTCTAGATTGAGAAACTTACCTGCATTGAAATAAGAATGAAATCAATCAGGCTCCCAATTCCACAAAATCCTACAGTGCAAAACTTTAACAAACCTAGAAAAGAAGGTAAAGTCATTTATAATCTGGAAGGTCTTCTGAATATTAACAAACTGTTCCATTTTCCAATAAACCATTATTTTATATATATATATATATCACGCTCTTTATATCAAGAACATAAAAGTAACACTTTAAGAAATCAAATCTTCACCTGAAAATGAGAAGAGTTTAAAGGAACCCTCTACATAGAAATGCCAAGAAATAATTTAATTCCCTTAACAAATAAATATTAGTAACTGAAAAAAAACCTCAATATAATCTAATAAAATTTCTAAGAGAAAAGGCCTAAGGAAATAATCCTTAAATCTCAGCACACCAGAGTTACAAAACATCTTTTAGTCCTAAAATCCTTAATTACTTATTTAGACTTCATACATTATGTGACCCAAAATTTACTATACATTTGGAGAGTTAAAATATATAAATTGTCGTGCCAAAAAAATAATCAGGAAAAAACACTGCTCTTGTTGTAAAATTGCAAAATTTTATTAGCAATCCAATTACCTTTATCTTATATATTTCTTTTTCCTAAGGATCTCCTGTTTATTAGCTCTATAGTCAAAATCAATAATTCTGTGCTGAGCACTATATACAGCTTTGGCCTTGGTCCCAACCCAAGAGCTAAGATGCTAAAATAGATAACAGAGTATCTAATATGGGACATCTACAATAATATAACCCAAAAACGATTGTAAGAGGCAGATTGCGGGTGGGCTGGGGGTGGGATGATTAATCTCTTATGAATTTAAACTTAAGTTTCTTACAAGACATCTCATATGAGATATAAAAATGGTATAAGACAAGACTCTTTGTGAAAATGTAGTTCCATATATCAACTACAAATAGATGCCAGCTAAAAATCCTAACAGAGGATGAGATCACCTCCCACAACCTGAGAATACACAAATAAGATTGAACTATGTAAGGACATTAGATGACTTTTTCCCCCACATATAGCAGAATAATGTTGCAAGTACAGAAATAACATGGCGGCAATAAGTTAGTAACTATTAAAATACAGAAATAATTAAAAATTTTGCTTTTAGTTTTCCTCAAAACATTCACTTACCTAACATTTTATCTTTGATTACTGTCTGTCACACAGAAGCCCCATTAGGGCAGGGCCTTTTATCTGTTTTCTTTACTCCTGTGTCCTTAGTGCCAACGACATTGCCTGGCACATAGTAAATGCTCAATATTTGTTGCATAAATTGATAAATATTCTCATATTTCTGCTTCCCAAACACTCCCATCATTCCATCCATTACCTTAATAATAACTCCCTTAGATTTTTCATTAGTTGCATGGTACTATAGTAGCCCAAAGAAAATTGTCTGCTGAGATTTTATCCAGTGTATTTTATATTTCCGAAATGTATTCCTCTTCACATAGCATGTTAGTATAAACTTGAGAATGTCATAGTTTCTCTTTCTTCAATTTGTTTATAAAAAAGAATATTGGCCAGGCGCGGTGGCTCAGGCCTATAATCCCAGCACTTTGGGAGGAAGGCAGGTGAATCACCTGAGGTCAGGAGACCAGCCTGGCCAACATGGTGAAACCCTGTCTCTACTAAAAATACAAAAATTATCCAGGCATGGTGGCATACACCTGTGATCCCAGCTACTCAGGAGGCTGAGGCAGGAGAATCACTTGAACCTGGGAGACGGAGCTGAGACTATGCCACTGGACTCCAGCTGGGGCAACAAAGGGAGACCTTGTCTCAAAAAAGAAAGAAAGAAAAAAAAAGAGAGAATATTAAGTATAGTCCCTCTAAAGTTATATCTTTAACTGCTAATCCATGAAGAATAGGTAATCACATCAGGGCTTTGGCTTTTTTTGTGCCATTTTCCAAGGATGTTCTTCCTCTTAGACCACTTCTTTAGAGAAGTCTTCCCTAACCTGCCTGTCTGAAGCAGCATGCCACCCTATCCCTGCCCCATAACCCACTATGCCTGGCTAGTTTTTAAAATTGTTTGTAGAGACAGGGTCTCACTATGTTGTCCAGGCTAGTCTTGAATTCCTGGGATAAAGTGATCCTCCTGCCTTGGCCTCCCAAAATGCTTGGATTACAGGCCATCACACCTGGCCTAAATTTTTTTTTTATTTTTATTTTTTTTTCTCATACCTCTCAGGGATGAATGAAGTTTTTGATTATAATAACTGTAGTAGCAGAAATAGTGACAACAAAAGTAGTTGCTGGGCTAACATTTATCAAATGTATCTTATCTCGTTTAATTCTTATTGCCCTTCCTATTTGTGTTCAAAAAGTATTTTTATATTTGAAAACCTAAAACAAGTTTAAGATGGCATTATTGGAAACTTCATTACTAAAATCATCCTTTGCCTTAAATTTCTAGAAATAGATGGACCATAGTTAACATCACACGTTTGGAGTAAGATATGCTGTAAGTCACTGTAATGATTAAACCTTCAAGTTTTTTTTTAACGGTGAACTGGTAAGTTTAAATGTGTTACTCCAGGAGTTTCTTTCTTTTCTTTTTTTCTTTCCCTCTTTTCCTTTCTCCTTCTTCTCTCCTTCCCTTCCTTCTTTCCTTTGCAGGTTCTCACTACTTCCAAGGGTCTCACTGTGTTGCCCAGGTTGGTCTTGAACTCCTGGCCTCAACTGATCCTCCTGCCTTGGCCTCCCAAAATGTTGAAATTACAGGTGTGAGTCACCACACCCAGCCTCTTGATTTTTTTAAAACAGCTCTATTGACCTATAAATGACATACACTAAAATGACATACAATGACCCAAATGACATGCAATGACATACACTGTACATATATAAAATGTACAATTTGATAAATTTGACACTTGTAAACACCTGTGAAACAATCACTATAATAAAAGAAGAACATATCTGTCACACCCAATAGTTTCCTCATGCCCCTTTGTAATTTCTACTTCTTGTCTCTCCTTGCCCCCGTCTGTCCCCAGCAAGCACTTATCTGCTTTCTGTCACTATAAATTTGTTTGTTAGTTCCTTAAACTTTTAAATATCATCTCTGATCTGTTCTCTAGTTTCCTTAAATGTATTACTCCAGGAGTAGGTAATATTTACCAGTTCCAAAAAAAGATATTATTCCCTTATCCAATATTTTATCTTAGCAGAAACCTCTCATGTTCATTTTTGTGAAGCATCCCTAAGAAGGCGTTCTGCAGCAAAATATCTAGATTTTCTTAAATTTATCATCTTACTCTGTTATGGGTGTTATTACATTACTTTCCCAATAAACATATTTCTATGCCATTGTTTTAAATGGCTGCATAGTATTCTGTTGTGTTACACACTGTACCTTAATTTTTTGAGACAGTTCCTCCTACTGAACATTTAGCCTGTTTCTAGTTTTTTTGATATGCATATGACAAATATTTATCAGAGTCTTACTGTCTGTCAAGTTCTGTTCAGGATACCAACTTGCCTAAGACAGATAAGGCCTCTGCCTTTAAGAATGTACATTCCAGGCCAGGCGCAGTGGCTCACGCCCGTAATCCCAACACTTCAGGAGGCCGAGGCAGGCAGATCACCTGAGGTTAGGAGTTCGAGACCAGCCTGACCAACATGGAGAAAGCCTGTCTCTACTAAAAATACAAAATTAGCTGGGCATGATGGCGCATGCCTGTAATCCCAGCTACTTGGGAGGCTGAGGCAGGAGAATCACGTGAACCCAGGAGGCAGAGGTTGCAGTGAGCCACGATCGCACCATTGCACTCAATCCTGGGCAACAAGAGTGAAACTCCGCCTCAAAAAAAAAAAAAAAAAGAATGTATATTCCAGAGGAAGACTGAAGTGAATGAATAAACAAATCCCCAAGGCTAACAGATTTATAATTAGCACTATGAAGGAAAAAAAAAAGCTATATATAAGTAGGACCACTGCTTTTCATAACCACGAAGAAAGATTAAGTAAGGTTAGTTGTAAAATGGGATTTTTTTTTCTTTTTTCTTTTTTGTAGAAATGGGATCTCACTATGTCACTATGTTGTCTCTGCTGGCCTCAAACTCCTGGCCTCAAGCAATCCCCCCCACCTCAGCCTGTTGAGTAGCTAAGTCTATGGGCACACACCACTGCACCCAGCAAAAAACTGAATTTTAGATTTTGTCTATAACTACTTTCATTGCAGTCAACATTATATTACGTAGTTAAGAATTTTTTTTGAGGCAGTGATCATTTAAAATAAAAATGCCTAAATTCCTTAACCTTGGATTCTTAATAGAAATTACAATTTATTTAAAATATTAAAAAATTTTAAATTGGCCAGGCACTGTGGCTCATCCCTGTAATCCCAGCACTTTGGGAGGCTGAGGTGGGAGGACAGCTTGAGCCCAGGAGTTCAAGAGCAGCCTGTGCAACACAGCGAAATCCCATCTCTACAGAAAAATACCAAAATAAGTCAGGTGTGGTGGTACATGCCTGTAGTCCCAGCTGCTCGAGGCAGAGCTGAGGACAGAGCATACCTTGAGCCCAGGAGGTCGAGACTGCAGTGAGCCGTGATTGCACCACTGCACTCCAGCCTGGGCAACAGAGTGAGACCCTGTCACAAAAAAAAAAAGAAAGAAAAAGAAAAAATATTTTATTGCTTCTGATACCTAAAAGGATAACTTTTGATATCTAAAGGACCCAACTCCATAGCAAGATACTCAAAGCATTTTATAATCGGACCATAGACTACCTCTCTAGGCAGTGTCACCTACATTGTTCTTCCTACACAATCAACTAAATTATCCCCTAATCTCTCAATGTACACCTATATGCTTTACACATGCTGTTCCCTGCAATGCCTTCAACCTCTGTAATCCTTTCATCCTTCAAACCCTAGCTCAAATGTCACCACATCTAAGAACTTCCTTCAGTCAACTGCATCAGTCCCTTTTCTGTACTCTCACAGCACTGTTATGGTTCTGCTACAGCACTGTACCATAAATTGGCCTACTAACATATTTATTTTATTTTTAACCAATATACACTGTGACCTTCATCATTATTTCCATATCACTTAGTTATTTAAATGTTGAATATATGTTTAATTAAATAAACAAGTATATATAGTACTTTATGACTTTTACTTAGGAACTTACAACACTGAGTTTTAGTACAGCTGTTAGAAATATACCTACCATCAACTCCACAGTGAAGACTTCTCTTTGATCTTTTGTGGGTAGCAACATGGAAGAAATAAGGTTAGCTTTGCTAGCTAGAAGGCAGAGCATTCAAAAACTTTAAATTTGCTCAGTGAAGGGCTAATATAGAAGTAGAGTAGTACAGTAAATAAAGCATGATCTCTGGAGCCAGAAAATTTGGGTTCAAATTGAGGTCACTAGCTGAGTGTCCTTGGGTAAATCTCTTAATCTCGTGACAATTTTCCTATCCATAAAACAAAGATGATAACAACAAATATGTCACAGAATAAAGGAAAGCCTCTAGACTCAGTAAATCCCTTAACCTCTCTGGTGACAGTTTCCTTACCTGTTAAAGAGGATTTAAAGAGGATGATAAACTCAAAGGGTTGTAAGGCTTCAATAAGGGCAGGCATGTGAAAGTACTGTTTAAACAAAAGCTATCATAAAATGTAAATAGTTTTCATAAGCATTAGTAACTATGGTAAATGTGATTACAGCCAGAAGGAAGATATAGAAAGGGGGGCTAAGGGTGATAGAAGTCAGGCTCCCACCCCAGCTCAAGCGGGTCACCGAAGTTCCAATCCCAACTTGTTCTGAAAGAAGTGCATAGTTTCTAATCCCAGGGCAATGGTGAAAGAGATTTGGGCAGAAGGAAATATTTTTTGGAGTGGTAGAGGATGTACATTTATTCATAAAACATTAACTAAACATCCAGTGTGTGTCCAGCACTAGCAGTGACAGTTCCAGTCTACTATCTTAAGTAAATGCCTCCACTATCTTGTGTGTGTTTTCATAAAGGTGAAAACATAGGAAAAGTCAGTATTTCTTACCTAAGCTGAACTGTTGGGCTAATTGATAGCTCTATACTCACGGAAGAATGTTAACTACTCAACTCCAATTATATAGAACTTATAATAAATACACAGAGATTTAACCCATAAGAACACCTACAATTAACTAAAATGTAGGTTTCATAAGGATTTTTTTTTAATGAAACATACGCACCCAAAGCAGGGTATCCAAGGTAAAATCGATCTGCTCCCAACCATCCAAGAAAAAGAGACAATGCGACTGCCACTTTGTAGGAATAGCCATTTCTGCAACAAATTAAAATCTGAGTATCATATTTCCAACGTGAACATTTTAGAAAAAAAATTATTAACTACTACTTGTTAATTGGTTCATTCATTCACTCAATTAATGTTTTTTGGATGCCTCCTGTGTGTCAGGCACTATTCTAGGCTATTGGAATATATTAATGAATAAAAGCAACAAAGATCCCTATCCCCATGGAGCTTACAGGCTGGTGGTAACAAGCAATAAACACAAATATATTTAAAAAGTAAATCGTATACTATGTTAGAAAGTCATAAATGTTAACAAAAAAAAAAGAAGTAGAGCAGGCTGTGCAGAATGCCGGGAGCCATTTAAATGGCGTGGTAAGAGTAGGCCTCATTAGGAAGGTGATATTTGAGCAGAGACCTGAGGCAAGTGAGTGAGATGGCCATGCCATGCTTCTGAGGAAAGAGTGCCACAGGCAAAAGAGACAGCCAGAACTATCATTTTGAAGTCAAATTTCATCACGTAAGATCCCTGCTCATAATTCTCTTTCGTGTGTGTGTGTGCATGTGTGTGTGTGTTTTATTGCACTGCATTGCAGATTTGTAGGGAGTTAGAAAAAGTAGTAAGTGGCCCAGAGATGCTGTTTATGTGTCTAACGTTATAAGGATGTCAAACTTTATGCTGAGGGCAGTAGCACCTCATCTACAATGGAATAGGGCACCAAACTAGAAGCAGAAAAATAATTTAGAAGGCAATGCAAAAACTAATGCTGAAATCTAATGAGCAGTAACAGTGGGAGAAAGAAGTGAACAAAATTGGGAAATACTAACAAGGCAGAAGCAAACAGGCTACATGTGGGGAATGAGGGAAAAGGAGAAGTCAAGAATGACTCCAAGACGGGCGCGGTGGCACACGTTTGTAATCCCAGCACTTTGGGAGGCCAAGGCAGGTGGATCACCTGAGGTCAGGAGTTCAAGAACAGCCTGGCCAACAGAGTGAAGCACAGTCTCTACTAAAAATACAAAAATTAGCTGGTCGTGGTGGCAGGCACCTGTAATCCCAGCTACTCGGGAGGCTGAGGCAGGAGAATCACTTGAACCCAGGAGGCGGAGGTTGCAGTAAGCCAAGATTGCACCATTGCACTCCAGCCTGGGTGACAGAGTGAGACTCTGTCTCAAAAAAATAATAAAAAATAAGTAATGAATCCAAAGTTTCTGCTTAAGAAACTGGGTAGAACTGGTGCCATTCAATGAGACAAAGAAGAAAAGGATTTGAAGAAAAAGAAACAAATGCAATTTTAGACCTTATATATATAATATATATAAAGATGGTAATATATTGATAATCAATTCAATTTTATTTCTTTTTTTTTGAGATAGAATCTCACTCTGTTGCCCAGGCTGGAGTGCCGTGGCGTGATCTCGGCTCACTGCAACCTCTGCCTCCCAGGTTCAAGCGATTCTTCCACCTCAGCCCCCCGAGTACCTGGGAGTACAGGCACACACCACCACAGCTGGCTAATTTTTGTATTTTTAGTAGAAAAGGGGTTTCACCATGTTAGCCAGGCTGGTCTCAAACTCCTGGCCTCAAGTGACCCACCCGCCTTGGCCTCCCAAAGTGCTAGGATTACAGGCATGAGCCACCATGCCTGGTCCAATTCAATTTTAGACCTTACCTATATAATATATATAAAGATAGTTAATATATTGATATTCAATTCAATTCAATTTTAGGCTATATATATATATACATATATATATACATATATGTAACATATATAAAGGTGGTAATATATTTTAGATATTAGAGAGCTTAAGAAACAATGGGGCCAGGTGTGGTAGCTCACGCCTGTAATCCCAGCACTTTGGGAGGCTGAGGTAGTTGGATCACATGAGGCCAGGAGTTTGAGACCAGCCTGGCCAACATGGTAAAACCCCATTTCTACTAAAAATACAAAAATTAGCCGGGTGTGGTGGTACATGCCTGTAGTCCCAGCTACTTGGGAGGCTGAGGCATGAGAATCGCTTGAATCTGGGAAGCGGAGGTTGCAGTGGGCCACGCCACTACACTCCTGCCTGGGTGAAAGAGCAAGACTGTCTCCAAAAAAAAGAAAAAATAAAAAAAGAGAAAAAACAAAGGGAGAGCTGGCCACACTAGCATGCGACTACAGGCACATGTCACTGTGCCCAGCTCTCCCACTGTTGTGCCTAATGAATATTACCATATTTATATATATATTATATATGATCTAAAATATATAATATTTTATATATTATATATGAAAATGGTAATATATTTTACATTAAATATTATATTATACATTTAATATAAGATGTAATATATATTATATGACATATTACTATATATAATATACTAGTATATATTATATATACGTATATATATGTTTCACATAATTTTTTTTTCTTTTTTTTGAGACAGAGTCTCACTCTGTTGCCCAGGATGGAATGCAACAGCATGATCTCGGCTTATTGCAACCTCCACCTTTCGGGTTCAAGCAATTCTCCTGCTTCAGCCTCCCAAGTAGCTGGGATTACAGGCGTGTGCCACCACACCCAGTTAATTTTTGTATTTTTAGTAGAGACAAAATTTCACCATGTTGGCCAGGCTGGTCTCAAATTCCTGACCTCAAGTTATCTGTGGGCCTTGGCCTCCCAAAGTGTTGGGATTACAGGCATGAGCCACTGCACCTAGCCAATCTTTATATATATATATATATATATATATATATATATATATATATGTATTTTTTTTTTTTTGAGATGGAGTTTTGCTCTTGTCAGCCAGGCTGGAGTGCAATGGCACAATCTCAGCTTACTACAACCTCCACCTCCCGGGTTCAAGCGATTCTCCTGCCTCAGCCTCCTGAGTAACTGGGATTACAGGCACCCACCACCACACCCGGCTAATTTTTGTATTTTTAGTAAGACGGGGTTTCACCATGTTGTCCAGGCTGGCCTCGAACTCCTGACCTCAGGTGATCCACCCGCCTTGGCCTCCTCAAGTGCTGGGATTACAGGCACCCGCCACCACACACGGCTAATTTTTGTATTTTCAGTAAGACGGGTTTTCACCATGTTGTCCAGGCTGGTCTCGAACTCCTGACCTCAGGTGATCCGCCCACCTTGGCCTCCTCAAGTGCTGGGATCACAGGCATAAGCCACCGTGCCTGGCTATTTATATATATTAAGATCTAAAATTGAATAGAATATAAAACGTATCACCAACTTTTTATATGGCACATGTATATACAAAGACGATGTGAGAAGCCAAAGGGATGGATGAATGAAAAAAGGAAAAAGGACCAAGCATATCAAGACTTAAGGAAGAAGCAAAGAAATAGGAATGAAGGGACACAGAAGAGTGTTTCACACTATAAGCCAAAAAAAGAAAGTTTTTTTGGTTTTTTGTTTTGTTTTGTTTTTTTGAGATTTAGTTTCAATCTTGTCACCCAGGCTGGAGCGCAATGGCACAATGTCGGCTCACTGCAACCTCCACCTCCTGGGTTCAAGTGATTCTCCTGCCTCAGCCTCCCACATAGCTAGGATTACAGGTGCCCACCACCACTCCTGGCTAATGTTTGTATTTTTAGTAGAGACAGGGTT
The DNA here is from genome assembly GCF_028885655.2 of Pongo abelii. Taxonomy (NCBI): domain Eukaryota; kingdom Metazoa; phylum Chordata; class Mammalia; order Primates; family Hominidae; genus Pongo; species Pongo abelii. The sequence continues at coordinate 171,438,227 of NC_071985.2, read as the reverse complement.
TCACCTTGTTGGCCAGGCTAGTCTCAAACTCCTGGCCTCAGGTGACCCACCCACCTCAGTCTCCCAAAGTGTTGGGATTACAGGCTGAGCCACTGGGCCTAGCCAATAAAGTATTTTAAGAAAGCCAAGAAAGTATTTTGAGAAAGGAAACAGCCAGGCTGGGCACAGTGGCTCTCACCTGTAATCTAAGCACTTTAGGAGGCTGAGGTGGGAGGATCACTTGAGGCCATGAATTTGAGACAGAAAAGCCTGGTCAACATAGTGACACCCTGTCTCTATATTAAAAAGAGAGAGAGAAAGAAGGGAATAGCCAAATGCTGTAGAAAGATTAAGATATGAACTGTAAACATTCCTTTGATATATTGACAAAGACTGCTGGTGAATATCAGCATGGCCAAAAGCCATACTGCATTAGACAGAAAATCTTGTAACAGATAAGTATTATCAGAACAAATTTCAAAAAGTTTGGCTGGGAAGGGAAATGAAATTAGAAAAGCAATTATCTATGTAAGTAAATCACCCTAAAGAATAATCTGAAAACTGGTAGAATAGCAGAGATTAGTTATTCACCAAGCCATTTCTCTTTCTCTGTTGCCCAGGCTGGAGTGCAGTGGCACAATCTTGATCTCGGCTCACTGAAACCTCCACCTTCCAGGTTCAAGCGATTCTCATGCCTCAGCTCCTGAGTAGCTGGGATTACAAGCACGCACCACCATGCCCAGCTAATTTTTATATTTTTAGTAGAAATGCGGTTTTACCATATTGGCCAGGCTGGTCTTGAACTCCTGACCTCAAGCGATCTGCCCGCCTCAGCCTCCCAAAGTGCTGGGATTATAGGAGTGAGCCACCACACCTGGCTCATTTCTCTTTTTCTTATGAATATACAGCTAACCTACATTTCCTAGTTCACCTTGCAGTTAAGTGCAGCCATACTGAGTTTTGGCCAGTGGAAGGAAAATGGAAGTGTACACTATTTCCAAGTCTGGCCCATAAAATATTCCTACAAAGGTTTCCCTCTCCTCTTTCCCATCTGCTGGCTTAGTGGAAAGGACTCTAAGGACTACAGAAAGCAAAGCCACAAGACGAAAGGAGCAAGGCCCATTCATGACTACATGGAACAACTATGGCCTCACCACCACCACCCAGACCTCCAAGTTAACCCAAATGAAGCCATGACGTAATACTAACATAGATGGCCAGTGTAAATAGGTGGGTGGCTTGGTCATCAATCAGACATGGTTACTAGACTTCAGTTTCTGGAGAATACATTATAGAATATTTGCAACACTAAGATGAAATTTTAATCAAGTATTAAACTATTATATATAGTTTGAAAAACAATATGCTAACAGGAGTACAAAGAAAATATGAAACTGGAAAAGGGACACCTAATGAGTAAGAATGTATCGCTGAGTCTTTATTCAGTAGCTGCACAGCAGCTGGACTTTTGGTAGGCACATACCTAATATCTTGATAAAGCAAAATTATTTATCAGGTTATCTTAGCTTTGCCACTCTTACCATCAAAATTACCCATCAGTCTAACTCCCATTGTTCTGTTGAGCAATGCTCATTCTTTTTCTTTTATTTGTTTGAGACTGGATCTGGTTCTGTCACCAATGCTGTAGTGCAGTAGCCATGATTTCGACTCACTGCAACCTCTGCCTCTCAGGCTCAAACCATCATCCCACCTCAGCCTCTCGAGTAGCTGGGACTACAGACATGCACCACCAGCTAACTTTTGTATTTTTTGGTAGAGATGGGGTTTCGCCATGTTGCCCAGCTGGTCTCAAACTCCTGAGCTCAAGCAATCCGCCTGCCTTGGCCTCCCAAAGTGCTGGGATTACAGATGTGAGCCACCACGCCGAGCTACAAATTCTGTCTTGAAATTGTTAACTTAGACCAGGAGCGGTGGCTCACACCTGTAATCCCAGCACTTTGGGAGGCCGAAGAGGGTGGATCACCTGAGGTCAGGAGTTCGACACCAGCCTGACAAACATGGAGAAACCCCGTCTCTACTAAAAATACAAAATTAGCCAGGCATGGTGGCACATGCCTGTAATCCCAGCTACTTGGGAGGCTGAGGCCAGAGATCGCTTGAACCCGGGAGGCGGAGGTTGCGGTGAGCCAAGATCACACCATTGCGCTGCAGCCTGGGAAACAAGGACAAAACTCTTCTTAAAAAAAAAAAGAAAGAAAGAAAGAAATAGTAAACTTTATTGTAAGAAGGGAATAAGCTGGCCAGTAGCCTTGGAATATCTGGTTTCCCTGATGGTTATATTTCTTATCATAATTGATATCAATATCTTATAAGGGCCAGGCACAGTGGCTCATGCCTGTGATCCCAGCACCTTGAAAGCCCGAGGCGGGCTGATCGCTTGAGCCCAGAAGTTCGAGACCAGCCTGGGCAACATGGTGAAACCCCATCTCTACTAAAAATAGAAAAATTAGCCAAGCTTTGGGGCATGCACCTGTAGTCCCAGCTACTTGGGAGGCTGAGATGAGAGGATGGCTTGAATCTGGAAGGTTGAGGCTGCAATGAGACATGATTGTGACGCTGCACTCCAGCCTGGGCTACAGAGGAAGACTCTGTCTCAAAAAATATAAAATAAAAAATGCTTAAGAGTATGATTAGTGTAGCTCAGTTGTATGCAGCCTAATCCATTTTGAGACACTGAAAGAAAAATCAGCATTAACTTGGAAATTAAGTAACAGACCATTCTGGTGTTAGCATTACAGATAATATAAACCTATTATATTATAGGTTTATATTATAAACCTATTATATTATAGGTTTATAATATAAACCTATTATATTATAGGTTTATAATATAAACCTATAATGGTAAGGTCTTTTAACACACACTTGGAAAAAGACTTTTCACTGGAGGTAGAGGCACAGAGAATGCTTATGAAAACACTATCTTGGAAATCCTTTAAATAGTTCCTTTTTCTGAGCACGTAGATAACAACCAAGACTGTGTTATGAGTTCAGAGAGACTTAAAAGCCTGAGTGGTTAGCTGTTCTCAACAGATGATTTTCTTACTATAACCTATATCTTGGACCAGCATTTAATATACTAGTTGTTTAGAATGTTTAAGGTAGAAATATCTATAAATTTAGGTATTAACTAAACCCTATTTTTTAAACTTACCTCTGTAATGGAAAAAAAATGAAACCGTATCTAAGTACATTGCAAACTATTCCTTTTTAATAATTTTTACTTGACTAATGCAAAATCTTGGAACCCAAGAAGATCAGTGGTAGGCTTAGGATTATACAGCAAGATAGAATCAAAAGCCCCTCATTAACTCAATGAGGTAGGGCCAAAAGGAAAGAAAGAATGCTAAGAGTTCTTGCTAAGAATTCCAACAACTTGTAGCAATAGTCTAATGGTGGTTTATTTCATTTTTCTTCTTTTTCCTTTTTAAGGTTCAATGCATCTGTACAGTGGCTTATTTCTTGAAACAACCAAAACTAAGTGCCATCAAATAGAATGTAACAATATATAGTTTTAGGCTGAAAATATAATGCCAACAATTAAAAATAGATAACACTAAATCATGTTTTTAGTACAAAGCAGGAATATAAGAATGAATAATAAGCTTTAGCAGAAAGAGAAATCAAACTTAAAAGTCCTTTTTAAAAAATGTTTAATTTTAAGTTTTTTAGAGACAGGATCTCACTCTGTTACTGTGATCATAGCTCACTACAACCTCAAACTCCTGGGCCCAAGTAATTCTCCCACTCCAGCCTCCCAGTGGCTAGGACCACAGGCAAGCACCACCTCACTGGGCTAATTTTTGTATTTTTTGTAGAGACAGGGTCTCCCTACTTTGCCCAGGTTGGTCCCCAACTCCTGGCCTCAAGTGATTCTCCTGCAATTGGCCTCCCAAAGTGCTGAGATTATAAGTGTAAGCCACCACACTAGGCCTAAAGTCCTTTAAATAGAGAAATTCCTAACAAAAGAAAGCCATTTGTCTTACTATCCCAAACTGATCATTTTTGCTGTTGTTTTTATAAAAGACAGTGTCTCACTATGCTGCCCAGGCTAAACGTGAACTTCTGGGCTCCTCTGGCCTCAGCCTCCTGGGTAGCTAGGACTATAGGCGTATATTACTGTGTCCGGCTAGCCAAACTGATAACTTTTGAATTCTGTTTAACATTACCATTCATCATCCATATTTATTACAAAGAATAAAACCAAGTTTAAAATGCCCTTTATGTGCAAAAAATTAATTAGCATTTTTCTGATACAATAGGTACACAATTGCCACTTGTACTCTAGAAATCTCCCACATTTTGAAGACAATTTTTTCATAACTCAATTAGTGGCATAAACTAACTGACCTGAATTAACATGGCACGAGGCCATTTATAGTCTTTATTTGTCCCACATACTGGACTACTCAGCTCTACTTGATTGGTGAATTGCATTTATAAAAAAAATACACACTTGGCTGGGGGTGTGGTGGCTCATGCCTGTAAATCCCAGCACTTTGAGAGGCCAAGGCGGGAGAATCATGTCAGGCCAGGAGTTCGAGACCAGCCCTGGGAAACATAGGGAGACCTCATCTCTACAAAATAATTAAAAATTAGCCACGCATGGTGGCACAAACCTGTACTCCAGCTACTTACGGGACTGAGGTGGGAGGATTGCTTGAGCCTGGGAGGTTGAAGTGAGCTGTGATCATGCCACTGCACTCCAGCCTGGGTGACTAAGCAAGATCTCACCTCAAAAACCAAAAAACAAATACTTAAAATAAAGGTTTTCTGACACAAGCAAAAAGATAAAAGATACATTTTCAGGACAGTCCCCATAAATTATCTCATCTCTTCATGCAATCAAGATATAATATAGGCAAGTAATCTGAAAATTTAAGTTTCAGTAACGTACTTACACATTTCGGCAAGATATGGGCTTGAAAAAACCAACTTCGTTCCCAGTAAAATGTGTTTCATTGCCACTGGAATCCTTACAAGTTATGTTGGGTGCTGGAAAACAGGAAACTGAAGGCAGAAAAAGTCAAGAAACTGTTATTTTTTTTTTCTGGAGAAACAGTATGTAATTGTTCTAAGACTAGCAAATATGTTATAACAAACTACCTCCCAATATAACATGACACAAGCCTTTAATTTTAGGTGGGAAAAGTGACATTACGTATGTACTTACATGCAAGATAAATATAAAATTGTATAGTAGTCCCTTAACACAAAAATATAAGAGTTGCCACACTGGATTAGATGCATGGCCAATCTATAATTCAATCTCCTGCCTCTGATAAAGGTACCAAGGGAAGAATTGCACAGTATTACTGCCCTTTACTTCATCTCCAGAATTAAGAATACTTCTCAAATTTTTGTTGGTAATACGTTGGGCAATCTACCTATTAAATTATAACTCATAATCTGAGTTTGTATTTTTAGCATATATCAACTAATTGTTGCCATAAATTATTTTCATTGATTCTAAATGTATTTGTTTCTTGATTCCCTCTGGGGTTTGATATAGATTATTTCAGAATTTAAGCAATCTTGATCCTTCCTCATAACCCAGATGACATAGTAAGAGGAAGTAACACTTACAGACCAGACAAGCACTGCCTTAACAGCTTTATAACCTCATAGTGTAAAGACCAAGACCTTTGGAATGAGAACAACTTATTTGGACATTGCTCCTTTCAGAACCTTCGATTCTTTGTAGGTAAAAATAGTACCAAAGGGCCAAGTGCAGGGGCTCATGCCTATAATCCCAGCACTTTGGGAGGCTGAGGTGGGCAGATTCAAGACCAGCATGGGCAACACGGCGACACCCATCTCTACAAAAAACTACAAAAATTTGCCAGGCGTGGTGGCTTGTGCCTGTGGTCCCAGACACTTGGGAGGCTGAGGTGAGAGGATCACTTGGGCCTGAGAGGCAGACATAGTAGGGAGCCAAGATTGTGCCACTGCCCTCCAGCCTGGGTGACAGAGACCCTGTCCCAAAAAAAAAATATATATATATATATACACACACACACACACATACACACACATACACCCACACACACACATATATACGACTACCCACCTCATAGCACCATTGTAAGAATATATAAAAGTACCTGGCAGAAGGCACAGTATATTGCAGGTATTCAATAAATCAACATTTTAAACTGAAAAGTACTAATACTTTTAGATTAGTTTCAGAAAAAGCTTACCTCTATGTTTAGCATCAAGAATTACAGATTTTTTTTAAATAAAACTGTGTATAATAAAGTAAAAACACAGAGAACCTAGAATTTGATTAGGAAAGAAAGGTAGTATTTTCTATCGTTTATAATTATCCTAAGATTTCCAACAAATCATTGTCCTCTTTTAAGCAAGAATAGTACACTGAGAAAATGATGGTTAAAAAAAAAAAAAACCCTATTATGACTTCTCCACCTATTTGTCAGGTTACTGATAGTTCTAACTACATTACCCCATAAATTGTATTTATTTAATGCATGGAAATTTCTAAAACAAGGTGGTGTTTATAATAAAACACACAGATTCAATAAAACTGAGAACCATTTTAATAAAACGAAGGGCGGTCGGGCGCAGTGGCTCAATGGCTCGAGCCTGTGATCCCAGCACTTTGAGAGGCCAAGGCGGATGGATCACTTGAGGTTTGGAGTGCGAGACCAGCCTGGGCAACATGGCGAAAACCCATCTCTACTAAAAATACAAAAAATTAGCCAGGCATGGTGGTGGGCACCTGTAATCCCAGCTACATGAGAGGCTGGGGCAGGAAAATCACTTGAACCTGGGAGATGGAGGTTGCAGTGAGCCGAGATAGCGCCACTGTACTCCAGCCTGGGTGACAGAGTGACATTCTGTGTCAAAAAAAAAAAAAAAAAAATGAAGGGGAGAGGGAGAGTAAGGAAATAATCATAGTAGGATAGTAGGAAACCAGGCTAAGGGAAGACACTATAATTAAGTCACAAATTTGGCTCAGAGATTCCTGGTAGTTAAGGCAAAAGGTTTTACACAACTGTGGTGATGTAACTCAAAGAAAGCATACCAATTCACCTTTAAACTATTGCAGGAATTTGGCCTGGTTCCCAATACAAGAAACACAGAATATAACAGAACTTTCACAAAACAATAGAGGTTTTCCACATAGCCATTTCCTACACTGACTCCAGATATAAGGAAGGACATAATGTTAATATTTATAGGGCCTAGTGCGGTGGTTCACCCCTCTAATACCAGCACTTTCGGAGACTGAGGCGGGCAGATCACGAGGTCAGGAGTTAGAGACCAGCCTGGCCAACATGGTGAAACCCCGTCTCTACTAAAAACACAAAAATCAGCCAGGCGTGGTGGCAGGCACCTGTAATCCCAGCTACTCAGGAGGCTGAGGCAAAAGAATTGCTTGAAACTGTAAGGCGGAGGTTGCAGTGAGCCAAGATCGCACCATTGCATTCCAGCCTGGATGAAAGAGTAAAACTCTACCTCAAAAAAAGAAAAAAAAAATATACAAAGAGATGTGGACAGAGCAGTGGCTCACGCCTGTAATCCCAGCACTTTGGGATACAGAGGTGGGAGGACTGCTTGAGCCCAGTAGTCTGAGACCAGCCTGGACAACATGGAGAGATCCCCATCTCTACAAAAAATAAAATAAAATAATTGGTCAGGCATGGTGGTGCTTGCCTGTCGTCAGGAGGCTGAGGCGGGACTGGGAGGTCAAGGCTGCAGTGAGCTGTGATCATGCCACTGCACTCCAGCCTGGGCAACAGAGTGAGACCATCTGAAAAAAAAAAAAAAAAAAAAAACAAAGAGATGTGGCAGAACTTAACTTGGTATGTAGCTATTTGGCTACCTGCCTTGGCACAGGGATAAAATTTATTGACTTTTGTGAATGAATTAATGTCACATCCCTTCGATTATATCTCTTGAAAATCTTCCATCTTAGATCATGCTTTTGATTAGTTATATAGTAGACAACTCAAAGTTGAGGTTAGCAAAAGGGTGAAATGTTGATATAAATTCTATGTCACTGAAAGGAGATCAACATGGTTTTATATCACTAATTCTTTTTTTTTTTAAGAGATGAGGTTTTGATGTTGGCCAGGCTGGAACTCCTGGCCTCAGGAGATCCTCCTGCCTCAGCCACTCAAAGTACTGGGATTACAGGTGTTAGCCACCATGATATAACTAGCCCTAAATCAGTAAAATCAATAATTCTTAACTGGGGGCATTTTTGCTCCCCAGAGGACATTTGGCAAGGTCTGGAAACATTTTTGGTTGTCACTGGGGAGCTGCTAGGGGCATATAGTGAGTAGAGACCAGGGATACTCATAAACATCCTACAGTGCACAAGATAGCCTCCCCACAACAATGAATTACCCAGTCCAAAAAATCAATAGCAGTGAGATTGAGAAACCCTGCTATAGATTAGTCATCTTCAAAAAAATTCTGCACATATACCTGCTATAAATTAAATTTTTATAAACTATATATGCCATCACACATTTAAACAGACATCTAAAATTTTTCATCATGAATTTAAATGGCTGGAAAAAATGTCATTTCCAGTTTGTTTATTTATTTATTGAAACCGAGTCTCACTCTATTGCACAGGCTGGAGTGCCCTGGTGCAATCTCAGCTCACTGTAACCTCCGTCTCCTGGGTTCAAGCAATTCTCATGTCTCAGCCTCTCCAGTAGCTGGGATTATAGGCACCTGCTACCATGCCCAACTAATTTTTGCATTTTTAGTAGAGATGGGGTTTCACCATGTTGGCTAGGCTAGTCTCGAACTCCTGGCCTCAAGTAATTCACCGGCCTCAGTCTCCCAAAGTGCTGGGATTACAGGTGTGAGCCACCGTACCCAGCCTCCGGTATATTTAATACTATCATGAAAATTAAAATGTTATAGCACTCTTCAAAGTGGACTCTAAACACCACAGCAATTTGACAGCCATCATGATCCACTGGAGAACAGATATGAAAGAACTACTCTCTAAAATTCCACAATTTTGCATCAATTTTAGGAAAGAGTGCACACTTAAAAGCTGAGAATTGGCTGGGCACAGTGGCTCATGCCTGTAATCCCAGCACTCTGGGAGGCCAAGGCAGGCGGATCACTTGAGGTCAGGTCACCTGACCAACATGGTGAGACCCTGTCTCTACTAAAAACACAAAAATCAGTGGGGTGTGGTGGCACACACCTGAAATCCCAGCTACTTGGGAGGATGAGGCAGGAGGCTCGCTTGAACCCAGGAGGCAGAGGTTGTAGTGAGCTGAGACTGCACCACTGCACTCCAGCCAGGGAGACAGAATGACACTCCACCTCAAAAAAAAAAAAAACGCTGAGAATCTAGGCTGGGTGCAGTGGCTCATGCCTGTAATCCCAGCACTTTGGGAGGCCGAGGCAGGCGAATTACTTGCAGCCAGGAGTTCAAGACCAGGCTGCCCAACATGGTGAAACCCATCTCTACCAAAAATACAAAAAATTAGCCAGGCGTGGTGACATGTGCCCGTGGTCCCAGCTACTCAGGAGGCTGAGGCAGGAGAATTGCTTGAGCCTGGGAGACGGAGATTGCAGTTAGCTACAATCATGCCACTACACTCCAGCCTGGGTAAGAGGACAAGACTCCCCCATCTCAAAAAAAAAAAAAAAAAAAGGAGGGGTCTGCAAGAATATCTATAAACACAGGTTTTTTTCCTCAAAAAGCAGCTTTAAATCTTTTCATATCCTCAAGCCAGTAAGTAGATTAAGTGTGCCAGAAAGCACAGTATTATTAGATTGTAGATCATTTTTCTCTACAAGTATTTTTTACCTTGCACTTGCTTAGTCTGAAGCTGTCACCTTCTTGTCATACAGCCTTGTGAGATCTTCCTGCAGATTATCTAAAATCAGGTCTTAAAGAGACAATTGCAATACAAGACACTTATGATACCAGCTGGGGATATTTTCCAATATACCTTGCATAATAGAAATGCACTGTTTTTTTGAGATGACAGGTTTCTGTACAAAACTTTTAAAAACCAAATATTTCTAGGTGAGTTGAAAATGCCTGGTAAAAAATATTAAAAACTAAAGAGCCCTGGATAGGCACAGTGGCTCACACCTGTAATCCCAGCACTTTGGGAGGCCGAGGTGGGTGGATCACCAGGTCAGGAGTTCAAGACTAGGCCTGGCCAACATGGTGAAACACCATCTCTACTAAAAACAGAAAAATCAGCCGGGCGTGCTGGCCTGTGCCAGTAATCCCAGCTAGTCAGGAGGCTGAGGCAGGAAAATTGCTTGGACCCGGGAAGCGGAGGTTTCAGTGAGCTGAGGTCACGCCACTGCACTCCAGCCTGGGTGACATAGCAAGACTCTGTCCAAAAAAAACTAAAGAACCCTTTCTTTTGCTTTATTTTTGTGGCAGGGTCTTGTTGTCACCCAGGCTAGAGTGCAATGACACGATTACGGCTCACTGCAGCCTCAACCTCCTGGGCTTAAGAGACCCTTCCGCCTCAGTCTCCCAAGTAGGTGGTACTATAGGTGTGTGCCACCAAGCCTGGCTAATTTCTGTATTTTTTGTAGAGACAGGTTTTCACCACGTTGCCCAGGCTGGTCTCAAACTCCTGGGCTCAAGCAATCCACCTATTTCGGCCTCCCAAAGGTGTGAGCCACCATGCCCAGCCAACAGTATCTATTTTTCAACTAGATAGTTCTGATTGTCCCAAATCCCATATTTTGAGAGTTTTAGTTTTCAATATTTAATCATTTTTAATAGCTGCTTTGTATACAATATAAAAAAAGATGAAAGACAGAAAAAAGCCCAACACTCCAGGATTACTCAGGAAAGACACCATAGCGGAAAGAGGTACCATCGTGATGGGAAAACCACATTGCAATGATTCAAGAATTTTGACATACATTTGAGCTACTCATTTCAAGGGATGAAAATTATATACTTGAGTGAAGAGGATAAACTGTTGCTCCAAATAAATAGACAGAAGACATGAGAAAATAATGAGAGAAACTCAGAATGATTTATTTGAAAAGATCGAGAACTCCAAAGAGCAGGACTTTAGAACTAGACAGATTTGGATTTAAGTCCTGTCACTTAACTAGCATGTTCCTTCAAGAAAAATAAAACCTCTCTGAATCGTGTTTCCAATCTGTGACATGGGACGTATCTTTTATACTCCTGTTATATACATTTAAAAAGCATACAGGCTGGGTACAGTGGCTCACATCTCTAATCCCAGCACTTTGGATCACTTGAGTCCAGGAATTCGAGACCAGCCTGGCCAACATGGTAAAACCCGGTCTCTACTAAAAATACACAAATTAGCCAGCCATGGTGACCTGCATCCGTAATCCCAGCTACTGGTGAGGCTGAGGCACAAGAATTGCTTGAACCCGAGAGGCAGTGGTTGCAGTGAGCCAAGATGGCGCCACTGAACTGAAGCCTGGGTGACAGAGCAAGACTGTCTCAAAAAAAAAAAAAGAAAGAAAGAAGGAAAAAAAAGAAAAGAAAGGAAAAAGAAAAGGCATATGTTGTGTAAAGCATGGTGCTTGGTTAGAAAAGGTATTCAAAAAGTGTTCAGGGGCCAGAGCCCAGGTTTTTTTGTTTGTTTTTTGTTTTGTTTTTTTGAGACGGAGTCTGGCTCTGTTGCCCAGGCTGGAGTGCAGTGGCGCGATCTTGGCTCACTGCAAGCTCCACCTCCCAGGTTCACGCCATTCTCCTGCCTCAGCCTCCCGAGTAGCTGGGACTACAGGTGCCCACCACCATACCCAGCTCATTTTTTTTTTTGTATTTTTAGTAGAGACGGGGTTTCACCATGTTAGACAGGATGGTCTCGATCTCCTGACCTCGTGATCCGCCTGCCTCGGCCTCCCAAAGTGCTGGGATTACAGGCGTGAGCCACTGCACCCAGCCGAGCCCAGGAATTTAAGACAAGCCTGGGCAACATAGTGAGACTCTGTCTCTAAAGAAAAAAAAAATTAGCCAGGCATGGTGGCATGTGCCTGTAGTCCTAGCTACTCGGGAAGTTGAGACAGGAAGATCTCTTGAGCCTAGGAGATCCAGGCTGCAGTGAGCTATGATCCTGCCATTGCACTACAGCCTGGGCGACAGAGCAAGGCCTCTCTCTACTCTCCGCCAACACCCCCCAAAAAATTATATATATATATAATTTTATATATGTATATAATTATATATATACACATACACACACACACACACACACACATACACACACACACACACAAAGAGAGTTAGATTCCCCACTCTAGGAAATCAGAGAAATTCAACACTTAGAAGACTAAAAAAGAAATGAATATAACATTGTGAGTGGCTATAAAAATAACGTAAGATTTTATGATATGAAATTAATCAATTCAGAAGAAGCCTACAACCCTAGAGTTTATTTGTTTAGACATACTTTATAATGATTTCGTTTCATCCTTGTAAGAAAGAAGAACTTGTTAAGTAAGCAGATTCACAATATTTCTTTTTTTTTCCTTTCACAAACAGGAAAACTGAGGTTCCAAGAAATTAAATGAGTTGACTAAAGGGCAAATAATACTCTCTAAATCCTAGACTAAAACTCATTACTCTTAATCAATACTCTTTCCATTATATCATAATTATCCCATGCTAACACTGATTTCAGCAATAAGCAAGAATAAACAAATCAATATGACAAGATCAAAGAAGCCAGTTATGGCCGGGCGCAGTGGCTCACGCCTGTAATCCCAGCATTTTGGGAGGCCAAGGCCGGCGGATCACGAGGTCAGGAGATTGAGACCATCCTGGCTAACACGGTGAAACCCCTTCTCCACTAAAAATACAAAAAAAAACCCAAAAAACAATTAGCTGGGCGTGGTGGCGGGCACCTCTAGTCCCAGCTACTTGGGAGGCTGAGGCTGGATAATGGCGTGAACCCGGGAGGCAGAGCTTGCAGTGAGCCGAGATAGTGCCACTGCACTCCAGCCTGGAAGAAAAAGCAAGACTCTGTCTCAAAAAAAAAAAAAAGAAGCCAGTTATCAGTAAATGTTACCTAGTAGACAAAATTAAGCAACATGCTACAAGCCTGAAAACGATTCAATTTGCAGTTTTCTTGCAAAAAGGTTTGGTTCTGACCAACGTCTAGGATTTAGATAATATCAATTCAAGCCAATAACTACACCGTATTCATTATAAAAAGCAACAGTGTGGGTTTTTTTTTGTTTGATTGGTTTCTTTTTAGAGACAGGGTCTCACTCCGTTGCCCAAGATGAAGTGAAGTGGCATGATCACAGCTCACTGTAGTCTCGAACTCTTGTGCTCAAGACATCCTCCAGCCTCAGACTACCAAATAGCCAGGATTACAGGCACACACCACCACACCTGGTGTAGAAAGCAGTGATGTTTTTCAAATACAGAAATGTTAAACCAGAAATAATGTAATCAGAAAATGAAGTTTCACAACAATAAAAAAAAGGACTAAATTTAGCCTGGGCAACTCTGCAAAAAATACTTAGCTGGGACTGATGGCGCATGTCTGTAATCCCAGCTACTTGGGTGGCTGAGGCAGGAGGATCGCTTGAGTCCTGAAGATGGAGGCTGCAGTGAGCCGTGATCGCACCACTGCACTTCAGCCTGGGCCACAAAGCAGCGAGACCACGTCTCCAAAAACAACAACAACAAAACACGCCAGGTGTGGTGGCTCACACCTGTAATTCCAACACTTTGGGAGGCCGAGGCAAGTGGATTGCTTGAGCTCAGGAGTTAGAAACCAGCCTGGGCAACATGGTGAAACCCCATCTCTACAAAAAAATGCAAAAATTACCCGGGCATGGTGAGGCTAAGGTGGGAGGATCACTTGAGCCTGGGAGGTGGAGGTTATAGTGAGCAGAGATCCTGCGACCGAACTCCAGCCTGAGTGACAGAGTGAGACTCATCTCCAAAAAAAAAAAAGAGAGAGAAAAATAAAGTTGGCAAGAGCCAACCCCATCTCCATATTTTTAGCATTAAAAGAGTTCTCCTCTGAGAGTGCTAGATTTGGAAAATAATCATTTTGCAACTATCAGAATAAAGAATAGCTGCAGGGAACACTTTTTCCATTTTATGGAACGAAGTGTTGACCATTCTATAAAAAAAGAATAGTTCAGGCCAGAATCATTAATGGGATGTAAATCTGGGGGTGGTACGGGGATATCTGCATGGCCTTAATGAGCATCCCTTTAGATTATTTATAGTTGCAAAGAAAAAATACTAACTATACAGTAGAAAAAGCTGAGTGATAAACAACATCACCAAGGAGAAAGAGATAATTATCATGTGCCCCCAGATGTGAGATGTTGGGAAGGACACTCCATCAATTATGTTACTTTACAGCGTGGAATGTATATCCTAAGTCTAATCATAAGGAAGTATCAGACAGTCCCAATGAGGAACATTCTATTAAAATAAAGGGAGGCTGTAGTCATCAAACATGTAAGTCAATGCCATAAAAGACAAAGAAAGTTGTGGAAATGCACCAATTTAAAGAAAACTAAATGTAAAATTTGATTTTAGGGTTCTGTACTGGGAGAAAATGCTAAAAAGGCATTATTTGGGTCATTTGATAAAATAAGAATATGGATTAAAGCATGTGTATTAATAAATTAAATTTACTAAAGTTTGTAACTGAACTGTATGTTAAGAAAATATTTCTATTTTCATTTTTTTGTTTTATTTTTTATTTATTTTTTGGAAACAGGGTCTTGCTCTGTCGCCCAGGCTAGAGTGCACTGACACAATCAGGGCTCACTGCAGCCTCACCTTCCTGACTCAGGTAGTCCTCTCACATCAGCCTCCCAAGTAGCTGGGACTACACATGTGCGCCACCATGCCTGGCTAGTTTTTTGTAGAGATGGGGTTTCACCACATAGCCCAGGCTGGTCTAAAACTCCTGGGTTCAAGTGATCTGCCCACCTAAGCCTCCCAAAGTGCTGGGATTACAGGCATGGGCCACCACATCTGACCTGGAACATCTCTACAGAAAAACACAAAAGTATTTCTAGGGGCAGAAAAAAGTATATACACAAACAGAGAGAGAAAGAGAGTATGTTAACAATTGGTCAATCTGGGTAAAGGGTATATGGATGGAGTTTTGTGGGTTTTTTTGTTTTTGTTTGTTTTGAGACAGAGTTTTGCTCTTGTTGCCCAGGCTAGAGTGCAGTGGCGCAATCTTGGCTCACTGCAACCTCCGCCTCCTGGGTTCAAGCGATTCTCCTGCTTCAGCCTCCCAAGTAGCTGGGATTAAAGGCATGCATCAGCACGCCCAGCTAATTTTGTATTTTTTTTAGTAGAGACAGGGTTTCTCCATGTTGGTCGGGCTGGTCTTGACTCCTGACCTCAGGTGACCCACCCGCCTCAGCCTCCCAAAGTGCTGAGATTACAGGCATGCACCACCGCGCTCAACCTAGGGTGGAGTGCTTTGTACTACTCTTATTCTTCTAACTTTTTGGTAGGTTTAAAACTATCGCCAAATAAAAAGATTAAAAATAATATACTGTTTGCAACATTAATTTACAGTCAGAAGTTAGAATAATAACTTCTAACAGTCAGTTCTCCCCACTGAGGCAGAGTAGTGACTATAAAAGACTATGAAGAGGGCTTCTGCCATGTTGATAATGTTGTTTCTTGATCTGGAAGCATTTACAGGTGTGTTGTTTGTGGAACTCATTTGAATTATACTTAACATGCACTTTTCTGTAAACATACTATACTTTAATACAAACTTAAGAAAATAAAGAAGACTTTTGTCAAAGGACCACAGCAAAATTTTCTGGAGGTAAAATCTAAATATTTTTTGTATTTCAGTGATAGAAAAATGGAAAATACTTGCTGATATATGTGTATGTAACCTAGACAGAACACTTCTTTTTTTTTTTTTTCTTTTTTTAGACAGAGTCTGGCTCTGTCACCCAGGCTGGAGTGCAGTGGCATGATCTTGGCTCACTGCAACCTCCGCCTCCCAGGTTCAAGCAAGTCTCCTGCCTCAGCCTCCCAAGTAGCTGGGACTATAGGCATGTGCCACTACGCCTGGCTAATTTTTCGAATTTTAGTAGAGACGGGGTTTTGCCATGTTGGCTAGACTGGTCTCAAACTCCTGACCTCACATGATCCGCACACCTTGGCCTCCCAAAGTGCTGGGATTATAGGTGTGAGCTACCTCGCCCAGGCTGACAGAACACTTCTTGAGGGCAGGGATTATGTCTTCTTTTGTATATCACCTATACCACCAAGGAGATGCCTGCCACATAATAATTTCTTAATAAATAAATATAAATAAATGAACAAATTCTCAATCAATAACAATATTTTGTAATATAAATTGTCTTAATAAAGTAAATTTAGTTTTAAATTATTCATTACCAATAAATACTTTCTCAATAAACAAATGCGCTTGTTGAATGATACTGAGCTAACCAGGAACCATTTTAAGACCACATCAATTTACTGTCATAGATGAATTTCCTTTGCCTTTTGTCCCAATTCCTACTCACTAGCCCCAAACTCCCCTCTGTAAAACACTGCTCAAGCTCATCCCTACCCAAACATTAGTTTATGAACAGCCAGGTGTGGTGGCTCATGTCTGTAATCCCAGCACTTTGGAAAGCCAAGCAGGTGGATCGCTTGAGCCCAGGAGTTCCAGACCAGCCTGGGCAACATGGTACATCCCACCGCTACTCACCCCTCCAAAAAAATACAAAAAATTAGCCAGGTATAGTGGCATGTACATGTAGTCCCAGCTACTCAGGAGGCTGAGGTGGGAGGATCTCCTGAGCCTGGGAGGTGGATGTTGCAGTGAGCTAAGATGGTGCCACTGCAGTCTAGCCTGGGTGACAGAGTGAGATCCTGTCTAAAAAAAAGAAAAAGAAAGAAGAAAATTAGGCTGGGCTCAGTGGCTCACACCTATAATCCCAGCACTTTGGGAGGGCGAGGCAGGTGGAACACCTGAGGTCAGGACTTCAAGACCAACCTGGCCAATACGGCGAAACCCTGCCTCTACTAAAAATACAAAAATTAGCTGGGCATGGTGGTGCACGCCTGTAATCCCAGCTACTTGGGAGGCTGAGGCAGGAGAATCACTTGAACCCGGGAGGCAGAGGTTGCAATGAGCTGAGATTGCACCACTGCACTCCAGCCTGAGTGACAGAGCGAGACTCTGTCTCAAAAAAAAAAAAAAAAAAAAGAAAAGAAAAAGAAAGAAAGAAAGAAAAAGAAAAGTAAACATAGTTTGAGAATTTCACAACAGTTCTTCATATACTCAGTGAAAAAAACAAAGGAAAAATAATTCTGGCTGGAAGAATGAGAGAGATCACTGAACTCACACTTTTCACAACTCTTAATATTTTTCTCCTATGTTAGAACCAAAATGCATGTTTCATGAGCTATTTTGATATCCGTCTCTGATCAGGAGTTAGAATTGATTCACCATAGCTAGTCCATGAGCTTTTGTGTGTTTTAAAAAAGGCAATTAGCCGGGCACAGTGTCTCATGCCTGTCATCCCACCACTTTAGGAGACCAAAGCAAGAGAACTGCTTGAGCCTATGAGTTCAAGACCAGGCTGGGCAATATAGGGAGACCCTCATCTCTACAGTTAAAAAAAAAAAAAAAAAAAAGTCAGGGAGACAGTCCTGGTGGCTCATGCCTGTAAACCCAGCACTTTTTTTGGGAGGCCCAGGCAGGCGGATTGCTTGAACCCAGGAGTTTGAGACCAGCCTGGGCAACATGGCAAAACCTTGTCTCTACCAAAAATACAAAAGATAAAATAAAATAAATTAGCTGGGCATGGTGACGCACACCAGTAGTCCCAGCTACTCCAGAGGCCGAGGTGGGAGGATCACTTGATACTGGGAGGCGGAGGTTGCAGTGAACTGAGATGGCACCACTGCACTCCAGCCTGGGTGACATAATGAGACCCCCAGAAAGAAAAGTAATAAGATAATATACGCCTTATAGAGGAGATATTGCTTAGTATGTATACATTTATTTTATTTAGATATATTATAGTTAAAGAAACTTTTTTCCCCCAAAGACGGAGTCTTGCTCTGTCACCCAGGCCAGAGTGCAATGGCGCAATCTTGGCTCACTGTAACCTCTGCCTCCCAGGTTCAAGCAATTATCCTGCCTCAGCCTCCCGAGTAGCTGGGATTACAGGTGCCCATCACTGCACCTGGCTAATTTTTCTACTTTTAGTAGAGACGGGGTTTCACCATGTTGGCCAGGCTGGTGTTGAACTCCTGACCTCGTGATCCGCCCGCCTTGGCCTCCCAAAGTGCTCGGATTACAGGTGTGAGCCACCATGCCTGGTCATTTAAAGGAACTTTGTAAGTGATCCTTTCCTTTGTAGTTAACTTATAAATATCCTTTGATTTGCCTGTTTTACACTTCGAAGTCTTTTATATAGTAGTTTTCAGAATAGAGAATAGTTACACATAAAGAAGAGTTAGTTCTCAAATAGCTGTTTCAATCATTCATATGAAAGATGCTAGAAATCTGTGAATACTAGTGTAACTCAAGCATCCCACTTCATACTGGGAAGCTGGCAGCCAGCTGTCTCAAAAATAAAAATAAAAAAAGCATTTTTCTAGCCTTGATGGTTGTTTTGTATATACGGAGATATCAAAGGAAATGACACAACTAAAAAGAATTTCTGCCCCAAAAGAAGTCTGCCCTCCTGCCCTCCAGTTAGGTGTCCTCTGGAATAAAATGTTGAATCCACTTAAGAATTATTGATAAATAAATTCATAAACATGTAAAAAATCATTTTGGTGCCAACTGAATGTTAAATACACACACATAAACACATACCCCAAATCAAATAAATACCATCAAATATAAACCAAAGTAATATAATCAAAGTAATTATTTATCAAAGTGACAAACGACAGTGATGAAGTTGCTGGGAAGCATAAAGGACTTGTAGGTATTGTGGCACTAGCCAAGAACTATCAGGGAAGTATTCATAGATGATATAAGTGGAGAGCTAAAGGAAAATAAAAGGAAGACTTTCCATGTGAGGGAATGATATGCTTATTAATTTGAGGAAAATAAAGTATATAAAATATAAGTACACTTGCCTAACTGAATCTGAGAACATCCATGTCCAGTCCTATTATTGTTTATATGGTGAAATTTCACCATTTCAGAACAAGTAAGATTCTTTTTAAATTAAATACTGACAACCCCTAGCTAGTTCTCCAATTTTAAGTTACTCCGGAAACTGAACAATAATGTTATAATTCAGAAAAAATGCATTTATTAATTGCCTTTAGTGATCATACATTGACCTATGAAATAATGTTTTTAAAATTATTTTTAAAGACATGTTTCTTGAAGTCTTACCATGAGCTGTGTAGTTTGTACAGTTAACTGGTTCTTGCGTAGCGTCATTTATTTTTGGATCTTTACAAATATATGTAAAAAAAAAGTTAAGGAAATACGGACTACATTCCAACACAACACATTATCATGCCTTTACTATTCATATTATATACTCATGTTGATATTCACATGTAAATAGAGGCTGCTAGTTTGTCCAAGTCAATAAGCATATGTACAAATATACTTTTAGTATTGCTAAGTAATACTTGAGGCAGGAGGATCACTGGAGCCCAGGAGTTTGGGAAGAACAGCCTGGGCAACATAATGAGAAGTCTGTCTCTACAAATAATACAATAATACATAAACATTACAATAAACCTTTAAGTTTGCCCCATAATTATCCACGTTTTTAGTCATGAGAAAACAGAGTTCAAATAAGTCACCCAAGGTTACAAAGTGCAACAGAAATTTATCCACTGAGGCCCCACGCGGTGGCTCAGGCTGAGGGGGATGCGGATCGCTTGAGACCAGGAGTTCAAGACCAGCCTGGCCAACATGGCGTAAACCCCGTCTCTACTAAAAATACAAAAATTACCCTGGTGTGGTGGCGCATGCCTGTAGTCCCAGCTACTCAGGAGGCTGAGGCAGGAGAACTGACTGAACCCGGGAGGCGGAGGCTGCAGTGTGCTGAGATCGCGCCACTGTACTCTAGCCAGGGCGACAGAGTGAGACCCTGTCTCAAAAAAAGAAAACAGAAAGAAATTTGTCTGGCAGTCTAGCATCTCATTAAGTTTGAGGATGACATGAGGTAATATGCATAATATACATAAAGTTAACGATAAATGGGCAACACACATCGGCTAGATCGTTATAACTTGTCTTCCCCCTAGGAGGAGTTGGCAAACATTTCCAGGGTAAGAGACTATCCATCTTTGTATTACTAGAGTCTAGAACGGGGCCTGGCATACTTAAGGATCTACATGTTTTATTGAACAAGTAAGCACACTGATAAAAAAGAAAAAAAAAAGTGGATCAGAAGAGGAAGCGCCAATGACTAGTAAAATCATAAGGAAATCACAGAGGGTGGCCTCTGGCCCTCCCATCTCCACAACTCTGTTCACCTTCAGGGATCCTTCAGTCATTAGAAGCCACAGATTAGATTATCGTTTTCACTCAGTACAGCCCTAGCCAGTCCTGACGGCAGCGACCCACCTGCGACCCCAACTCTACCTCGCCTCCACGGGGGGGTGTTTCCCACAGAGGATATTGTCCCACTTTGAGGTCCTCGCACTTAAGCGACTCCTCGCCCCCGGCGGAAGTGGCAACAGCCCCCCAGGGTCCTGTAGTGACTGAGACGAACCACAGGACACCAACGAGTCTGGCCGTCACGGCCTCCGGAGCAGACGGACCGGACGGCCAGGCGGCCGCCATCTTGGAGACCGACACTTTCTCACCACTTCCGCTTCCGCCTCCGCCCAGGAGCGGGAGGGAGAAGGGCAACAGGGCGAGGTTCTTAAAGGGACCTCGCAAAGGATAGAGGCCAGTTCTGTCTCTTCGCGTGTTCTGCCTGTGAGCCCGTGGAATCACATTGGGAGACCCTTTTAAAATATGTATGTACCCAGTCCCTCGGGGCGAATTTTCCCCCACGAACCCTTGGAAGGAGCTAAGGTTGATCTTTGAGTGCTGGAGGGAGGAAACGAGTGGTTTAGGCAATCAGGTGCTTCACCCGCTTCTCATTCCCGCGCCCTTAGCTGAGGCTTCTCGGTCCTCTGAAAGTGCCAGCGGCGCCAGAGGTTGGAATCATGCTTTCCTGACATCATCGCAGTTAGCCCTGATAGGTTTTGGGTTTACAGATAAGGAACAAGGCTCAAAGACGCTGAAACACACTGACTTTAATCACTAAGTGACTCAGTCGGAATGAAATTGATGTTTGCCAGATTTCAGATCTATGCTCTTACTAATTGACATAATGTCCTCCTGTAACTTTAGAGAAGGATTTTGGAAGGCTGCCACGAACAGAACTTAAAAACTCTGAGAGACATTACGCCTTTCAAAAAAAAAAGTGACAATTTAGGTGGGGGATAATTTGGGGGGTGGAAACTGTAACAAGAGAAAACCAAATAGTTTATGATTAAGTGAAAAGTTGAAGATTTTTTTCCTCCATCTGTTGTTTTTAAATTTCTATATGTTCTAAAAGTTCTGTGGTGGGGAACTTTAATAGTGAGAAAAAAAAGTTTTCTTAAAGTTTAATCTTTTTTTTGTCTAACAATATAAAAATTTGAACTTGAGTGGTGCTTCTTCATCCATACTTAAGCACTAACTTTGGTGGTTCTCAAACTTTGAGTAGCATCTGAATCACCTGTAGTAGTTACTAAAACAGAATGATAGACCCCGCACTCAGAGTTTCCTTGTTATGGAGACTCAAGTAGACTGGAATCTCCTGCTTTCAGGAAAAATTGGTCTGTTTGGGGATCTATCTGCTTCCTTAAACCTTCAGTTGAGCATGTGGCATTTAGCATGAGTGAATCCATTTTGGTTTGATCTAGTATTTGGGGGCCTAGTGCAGGAGCTCAGTTTGAAACAATGGCCTCCCATAATTTTTGTTTAAGAAATCCAAGACTAAGGATCAGAATGTCTGTTACACGTATTACCTGGTAATAAAAGACAGTAACTTTGCATTTTGACTACCATTTTGATGCTTTTAGAATGTTCTGGTTTGGAATCTATAAAGAACTTAAACAAATTTACAAGAAAAAAAAACAAAACAACTCCATCAAAAAGTGGGCCAAGAGTATGAACAGATATTTCTTAAAAGAAGACACTTATGTGGCCAACAAACATATGAAAAAAAGCTCATCATCACCGGTCATTAGAGAAATGCAAATCAAAACCACAATGAAATACCATCTCACGCCAGTTAGAATGGCGATCATTAAAAAGTCCGGAAACAAAAGATGCTGGAGAGGATGTGGAGAAATAGGAATGCTTTTACACTGTTGGTGGGGGTGTAAATTAGTTCAACCATTGTGGAAGACAGTGTGGCGATTCCTCAAAGATCTAGAACCAGAAATACTATTTGACCCAGCAATCCCATTACTGGGTATATACCCAAAGGATTATAAATCATTCTACTGTAAAGACACATGCACACGTATGTTTATTGTGGCACTTTTCACAATAGCAAAGACTTGGAACCAACCCAAATGCCCATCAATGATAGACTGGATGAAGAAAATGTGACACATATACACCATGGAATACTATGCAGCCATAAAAAAGGATGAGTTCATGTCCTTTGCAGGGACATGGATGAAGCTGGAAACCATCATTCTCAGCAAACTAACACAGGAACAGAAAATCAAACACTGCATGTTCTCACTTATAAGTGGGAGTTGAACAATGAGAACACATGGACACGGGGAGGAGAACATCACACACTGGGGCTGTCAGGGGGTGGGGGGCTAGGGGAGGGAGAGCATTAGGAGAAATACTTAATGTAGATGATGGGTTGATGGGTACAGCAAACCACCATGGCACGTGTATACCTATGTAACAAACCTGCATGTTCTGCACATATATCCCAGAACTTAAAGTGCAATAATTTTTAAAAATGTGATTGATGCCTGAACCCAGGAGGTGGAGGTTGCAGTGAGCAGAGATTGTGCCACTGCACTCTGGGCTGGGTGACAGAGCGAGCCTCTGTCTCAAAAACAAACGAACAAACAAAAATGTGATTGATAACATAGTGAGTGCTCTTTAAGTATTTGTTGACTATATAAAATTTGCTATATGGTATTTACAAAAGGCATATCCAGTAAAAAATGACACAGAAAGTATAAAAATGAAGAGATGAATTCATTTACCAGTTAGTAAATGATAATAAAAATAAAAGCATGCAATGAAATTGTAAGATAAAAAAAAAAAGAATGTTCTGGTTTGTAGAGCCTAGAATTCTGGAGAAAAAAATTAAAATATTTAAAATTTTTAAAAATTAAAATGTTCTGGTTTGATTTTTTTTTTTTAATTTGAGGCAAGGTCTCACTCTATCACCCAGGCTGGAGTGCGGTGGTACCATCATAGCTCACTGCAGCCTTGATATCCCAGGCTCAAGCCACCCTCCGCCTAAGCCTCCTGAGTTGCTGGGACTAGAGGCCTGTGTCACCACGCTTGGCTAATTTTTCACTTATTGTAGAGATGAGGTCTCTCTATGCTGCCCAGGTTGGTCTCAACCTCCTGGGCTCAAGCAATCCTCCTGCCTCAGCGTCTCAAAGTACTAGGATTACAGGCATGAGCCACCATGTCCAGCACCGATTTTAAAAATACAATCTAATAAAGAAAGTTGGGGTTAAAGGATACAAATTTCTAGTTTGAGTTTATTGAGATTATAACAAAATTAGATGTTTTTCTGCTGACTGCAAGAATATTGCTGATATTTGTATTTGTCATTTTCCACATTGATTTTGATTTAACTCTTTGAAAAGGCTTACTCTGCTGGTTTGTTGTTGTTGTTGTTGTTTTGACGGAGTTTCACTCTTGTCACCCAGGCTGGAGTGCAATGGCGTGATCTCAGCTCACTGCAACCTCCGCCTCCCAGGTTCAAGTGATTCTCCTGCCTCCGCCTCTCAAGTAGCTGGGATTACAGGCACCCACCACCACTCCCAGCTAATTTTCGTGTTTTGGGTACTCCATGTTGGCCAGGCTGCTCTCCAACTTCTGACTTCAGGTGATCCACTCGCCTTGGCCTCCCAAAGTGCTGGCATTGTGCCCAGCCCTCTTTACTGATTAATCTCATTATATATGATTATATTTATACTCTTCTACAGTATGTAAACTAAAAAGAACAAGAATGTTTCCCCATGAAAGTAAAGAAACAATACAAAATTTTTGACTCTTGAACTGATGATGTGTTTAAAAAAGCAAAAAAACAAAAAAAACTGTCGCTTCTTACTGCCCCTTAATCTATTTTCTCATGGCTCAGTAAAATATATTACTTTATTTCTTCGCAAACAGAGTCTCTGATCACATGATCAATGCATCGTCTAAATTTAGTAAGAACTTAAATCTCAATCTTTACAATGCCTAATTTCTTTGTCACATAAAAATTCTATAGAATTGTATAGAAAGCAAAGGACATAAATAGTACAAACCAAGGTGGAAATTGTTGTGCAGAAACATAAGGAAAAAGGATTACAAGTGAAGCCTGAAATGTAGCTTCCTGTGGGATTCAAGGCTCTTGCCTTGGATCTCTATACATTGGATCTTTTCATTCCTAAGGTTTTCACATGCAGCTGATTACAGTAACAGTTCTGCACTGTAGCAAAACTTTCTGAGGGAACCAACCTAACTTCTGTTTCCACAGTTAGGACAGAAATATTAACTAAAAGATTCTTCCTCTCAAATCTTTTTTTTTTTTTTTTTTTGAGACAGAGTCTTACCCTGTCACCCAGGCTGGAGTGCAGTGGTGCAGTATCGTCTCACTGCAACCTCCACCTGCCAGGTTCAAGCAATTCTCCCTGCCTCAGCCTCCAGAGTAGCTAGGATTACAGGCGTCTGCCACCCCACCCAGCTAATTTTTTTTTGTTGTTTTTTTTGTTTTTTTGAGATGGAGTCTCACTCTGTCGCCCAGGCTGGAGTGCAGTGTCATGATCTCGGCTCACTGCAACCTCCGCCCTCTGAGTTCAAGTGATTCTCCTGCCTCAGCCTCCTGAGTAGCTGGGATTACAGGCGCCTGCCACCATGCCCGGCTAATTTTTTTTTTTTTTTTTACCATCTTGGCCAGGCTGGTCTTGAACTCCTGACCTCGTGATCCACCCGCCTTGGCCTCCCAAAGTGCTGGGATTACAGGTGTGAGCCACCATGTCTGGCCAAACATTTCTTTTTTATTTGACTGTAATGTGCTTGATGTGCTGTGGCTGTGATCTTTTTCTCTGGTGATAAATTCGTAAGTTTAGGGCTCTGCTAGATCTTTATTATACCCCTCTGCACAGCATTTGAAATTTGACTCTATCCATGCTGTTGACTTCCCAGTATTTGTGATTGTGTCCTCCCTTTGGTGCACTAGTCTAACTGCCTACCATCAAAAATTAAATTAACTTTGATTCATCACTTAATAAGGCCTACTTTTATATGCCAAGTACATTTTATCTTGAATGTCAAATGGAGGACCTAAAACTGACTTATCAAAGTCCTGCTTCTCAAAAAAAAAAAACAAAACAGGACAAAAACAAAATAAATTGGCTTTTCTCAATTTCACAACCAATGTCCCTTTTATCAGGTTCAAAACTTGGAATCATTTTTACCCTTCAGTTTTCCCCTTGTTCTCCTTTAATACCTTTAATCAGTAAACAACTGATATCTATAAGTGTTCCTTCTTTTATTTAATCACACGTTTTTCACTCTATTGCAGGCATTCATCATTTTCTATATACCTTGCTATAGTGACCTCTTAGTTCCTCTATTTTATTCTAGGCCCTTTCCCCAACTTTGTCAATCCATCTTGCACCCTTCTTCCAGATTAATATTTTATTTTTTAAAATAACGTGTACCTTTTTAATATTTTTAAACTTTTATTGAGACAGTGTGTTGCTCTCTCACCCAGGCTGAAGTACAGTGATACCAATGCAGCTCACTGTAGCCTTGACCTCCTGGGCTCAAGTAATCCTCTTGCCTCAGCCTTCTGAGTAGCTGAGACTCCTATACCATCTTCAAAATTGTGTTCAAAAAATTTTGGTGGTTCTTTAATTTCTTAGAGATGAAAGATAAACTCTTATAACCTAAAGTTCTTTGTGGTGTTTTCAAGACCTCCATCTGCTGTGGCCTCATTTACTACTAGTCTTGGCTTTCTCCTTGTGGTCAGCAGTATCTGTCATATTTGTTCCCATGTGTGCTGCTTCATTTATTGAGTACTTTCTTTTCTTTCTTTTTTTTTTTTTTTTTTGAGTCGGAGTTTTGCTCTTGTCACCCTGGCTGGAGTGCAATGGTGCGATCACCTCTGCCTCCCAGGTTGAAGCAATTCTCCTGCCCCAGCCTCCTAAATAGCTGGGATTACAGGCACCTTCCACCACACCCAGCTAATTTTTGTACTTTTAGTAGGGACAGGGTTTCACCATGTTGGCCAGGCTGGTCTAAAACTCCTGACCTCAGGCTATCCGCCCGTCTTGGCCTCCCAAGTTCTGGAATTACAGGCGTAAGCCACTGCACCCGGCCTTACTGAATACTTTCTATGTGCCTGGTATGTGCAATACATGTATTCCTTCATTTAACCTTCAAAACTACCATATGAAGTGAGCACTGCAGTTTCACTAATGAGAATTAGAAAGGTTAAGTAACTTGGCAAGGTTTTATTTTAGGAAATGAAGGAGTCAAGAGTCAAGCTCATATCTTCTGGTTTCAGAGAATAAAAAATATCAATATCAAGATGAAGTTATCAGACGGGTGCGGTGGCACATGCCTGGAGAATCACTTGAGCCCAGGAAGCAGAGGTTGCAGTGAGCCAACATCACGCCATTGCACTCCAGCCTGGGCTATGGGAGTAAAACTCTGTCAAAAAAAATATATATTACAAAGAAAGACTCTCTCTGTGGCCCTTTTATATGCCTGTAACAAGAACTTCTGCCAAGGGCTACATGAGGCATAAGAACAGTTAGCCAGAAATATAACACTTGCCCCATACACTGTTTCTCCTAAAGAAGTGGCTTAAGGCCGGGCACAGTGGCTCATGTCTATAATCCTAGCACTCTGGGAGGCCAAGGTGGGTGGATCACCTGAGGTCAGGAGTTTGAGACCAGCCTGGCCGACATGGCGAAACCCTGTCTCTACTAAAAATACAAAAATTAGCTGGGCATGCTGTTGGGCGCCTGTAACCCAGCTACTCGGGAGGCTGAGGCAGGAGAATCGCTGGAACCCGGGGGGCAGAGGTTGCAGTGAGCCGAGATCACTCCACTGCACCCCAGCCTGGGTGACAGAGAGAGACTCTGTCTCAAACAAACAAACAAACAAAAGAAGTGATTTGAAATAAGCCTGTGTAACCAATGTTGCCTTTGTTTCAAAACAACTTACTTGTACTTCTGTACTTCTTTTGCCTTTAAAAGCTTCCCCTTACCTCAGCCTCCCCGAATGTGCCCATGGTTGCCATGGCACACACATTTCTCATTGCAGCGTTTCTGCTTATTCCCAAATAACTTTGTGAGACCAAGTAGCAAATGTAAGAAGTCATGGTTGCTTATTTCTGCTTGCCAGCATAATTTCACAAAGCCCCTGATTCTGTGACGACTACAGCTCTTTGGAAAAGTGCTTTGAAGACAAAACAGGATAGAGCACATGGTCCACCACATCTCTTGCCTGAGTCACTATATTCCTTAAAAGATAAATGACCCACAGGGCATGGTGGCTCGTGCCTGTAATCCCACCAATTTGGGATGCTGAGGCGGGTGGATCATTTGAGGTCAGGAGTTCAAGACCAGCCTGGCCAACATGGTGAAACCCCGTCTCTACTGAAAATACAAAAAAATTTAGCTGGGCATTTTGGCATGTGCCTGTAATCCCAGCTACTCAGGAGGCTGAGGCAGGAGAATTGCTCAAACCCGGGAGGCAGAGGTTACAGTGAGCCAAGATCGCGCCACTACACTCCAGCCTGGGCGACAGAGTGAGACTCCATCTCAAAAAAAAAAGATAAATGACCCTTGTCGTTCTTACACATAAGACCACATCTGATGGGGTTAGTGATTATGCCTCTGTAATCTATAACTAGATGTACTTTTATACTCAAACCTTGGTGTGATTCTGCTTTAATGTAACTTCTGAGCAGCTTTGATGTGGTTTTGCATGTACTGAACCTCCTCTACCTGTATATAAGCAGTGGGCTATATAATACTGTGTCAGACCAGTCTGACAGCACCTTTCAGAGGAACTGGTCCTGGTCTTCTGTAGGCCTCTGTCTACAGTCCTCAATATAACTGTTTTTCTTTGTTGTTGTTTGTTTTTGTTTTTGTTTTCTGAGACACAGTCTATATCACCCAGGCTGGAGTACAGTGGCATGATCTCAGCTCACTGCAACCCTCCTCCCAGGTTCAAGCAATTCTCTTGCCTCAGCTTCCTGAGTAGCTGGGATTACAGGTACCCACCAACACTTCTGACTAATTTTTGTATTTTTTTTTTTTTTTTTTTTTTTTTTTGTAGAGACGGGGTTTTGCCATGTTGGCCAGGCTGGTCTTGAACACCTGACCTCAGTTGATCCACCTGCCTCAGCCTCCCAAAGTGCTAGGATTACAGGTGTGAGCCACCGCGCCTGCCCATAACTTTATAACTTTTTATTGTTTAAAAGACAAGTAGAGATAGGGTCTCACTCTGTCCCCCAGGCTGTGGTGTGTAGTGGCAACCATAGCTTGCTGCAGCCTCCAACTCCTGGGCTCAAGGGATCCTCCTGAGTAGCTGGAACTATAAGCATAAACCACCAAACTGGGCTTTTCTTTTTTTTCCATTTTTTGTAGAGACAGGGTCTCGGTATGTTGCCCAGGCTGATCTCAAGCTCCTGGCCTCAAGCAATCCTCCTGCCTTGACCTCCCAAAGGGCTCAGATTTCAGGCATGAGCCACTGTGTCCCACTCCCCAAGACTTCTGAATAAAACGAACTTTAATTCTTTAAAAGCTTGATTTTTTTTTTTTTTAGTTGACAAATTCATTGTCTTTGGATTATCTCTCTCTGTTGTAGTTTTAGGTTGACAAGAGCTTATACTTTTAAAAATTCATCTTTCTTCATCATTCTGTGAACAAGACAATCTTGGGCTGGGCATGGTGGCTCATGCCTATAATCTCAGCACTTTGGGAGGCTGAGGTTGGAGGATCACTTGAGCCCAGCAGTTCAAGTCCAGCCTGGGCAACATAGTGAGACCTCATCTCTATTTTTTTTTTTTTTAAAGACACTCTTTGTTTTTGTTGTTGTTGTTTTGTTTTGTTTTGTTTTGTTTTTGAGACGGAGTCTCGCTGTGTCACCCAGGCTAGAGTGCAGTGGTGTGATCATTTGAGGTCAGGAGTTCAAGACCAGCCTGGCCAACATGGTGAAACCCCGTCTCTACTGAAAATACAAAAAAATTAGCTGGGCATTTTGGCATGTGCCTGTAATCCCAGCTACTCAGGAGGCTGAGGCAGGAGAATCGCTTGAACTCGGGAGGCGGAGGTTGTAGTGAGCTGAGATCGCACCATCGCACTCCAGCCTGGAGTGTGAGACTTCGTCTCAAAAAAAAAAAAAAAGAAAGAAAAAAAAGAGTCAGCAAGAAGGGGAGAGTTTGAAGGGCCTTGAATAGCAAGAAAAGGAGTTTGGACTTGGTTTCATGGTCAATTTAAAGTGACGTAACTTTTTGAAAAAAGGGGAATATGTTCACAACATCATTTAATATTAAAGTAAGAAGAGGCAGGCTGGGTGTGGTGGCTCATGCCTGTTATCCCAGCACTTTGGGTGGCCGAGGTGGGTGGATCACCTGAGGTCAGGAGTTTGAGACTAGACTGGCCAACATGGTGAAACCCATTTTCTACTAAAAATACAAAAATTAGCCAGGTGTAGTGGCGGGCGCCTGTAATCTCAGCTACTCAGGAGGCTGAGGCAGGTGAATTGCTGGAACCTGGGAGGTGGAGGTTCCAGCTGCACTCCAGCCAGGGCCAACAACAGCGAGACTCTGTCTAAATAAATAAATAAATAAGCCAGGCGTGATGGTGCATGCCTATAGTCCCAGCTACTCGGGAGGCTGCAGTGGGAGGATCACTTGAGCCTAGGAATTTGAGGCTGCCATGATTGCACCACTGTGCACCAGCCTGGGTGACAGAGTGAGACCTTGTCTCAAAAAAAATTAATTAATTAAATAAATACAAAATAAAGTAAGAAGAGGCCAGGCATGGTGGCTCATGCCTGTAATCCCAGCACTTTGGGAGGCTGAGGCAGGAGTATGGCTTGAGGCCAGGAGTTTGAGAGTAGCTTGGGCAACATAGTGAGACCCTCTCTCTACAATAAATAAATAAAGAAGAGGTCCAATAGCCAGGTGTAGTGGTGTGTGCCTATAATCTCAGCTTTTCAAGAAGGATATTAAGGTGGGAGGATTGCTTGAGTCCAGGAGTTTGAGGCCAGCCTAGGTAACATAGTGAGATTCAATTTCAATTAAAAAAATAAATAAATAAAAATAAATTTAAAAAGAAGAGACCAATGTTTACAAGGTGATTCTTTGAGATAATTGGTCTCCACCTTTCTTTTTTTTCCTATTTAATTTTTATTATAGGTTCACGGCTACACGCACAGGTTTGTAGGCCAGGTGCGGTGGCTCACGCCTGTAATCCCAGCACTTTTGGAGGCTGAGGCGGGTGGATCATGAGGTCAGGAGTTTGAGACCAGCCTGGCCAACGTGGTGAAACGCCATGTCTACTAGAAATACAAAAAATTGGCCGGGTGTGGTGGCTGGCACCTGTAATCCCAGCTACTCAGGAGGCTGAGGCAGGAGAATGGCTTGAACAGGGAGGCAGAGGTTGCGGTGAGCTGAGACTGTGCCACTGCACTCCAGCCTGGGCAACCGAGCGAGACTCCATCTCAAAACAACAACAACAAAAAAACCCAGGTTTGTTACATAGACAAATTGTATGCCATAGGGTTTGATATACAGATCATTTCATCACCCAGGTAATAAGTATAGTACCTGATAGGTAGTTTTTCGATCCTCTCCCTTTTCCCACTCGATCTCCAACTTTATTTTGCCCCCGACTTGGAAAGCCTTTCCTTCTCCATTTTACCTAAATTAATCTCAGACTCTGGTTAAGACCTGTTTAAGTTCTAACCCATGCTTTCAAAAAACATAATAGATCTCTTCATTTTCTGAGGTCTGGCTTCCATTTGGTAATTTGCCTGTTACTTCCCTCAGTAGTTTGTTTGTTCCTAAAAAGCAGGAACCATGCTGATATTGTGTGTCTTCTTACCATGCCTAACAAGTGTTACATTTCTTTTAAAACAAGGAAGCAAACTACAAAGCACCAAGTGCATGATCTTAATTTTATTTATTTATTTATTTGAGATGGAGTCTTGCTCTGTCGCCCAGCCTGGTCTTGAACCCCCGGGCTCAAGTGATCCTCCGACTTCAGCCCCACAGAGTAGCTGGGACGTAGCTCACGGCACCACTCCGGGCTAATTTTTGTTGTTGTTGTTGTTGTTTTTGAGGCGGAGTCTCTCTGTCACCCAGGCTGGAGTGCAGTGGCAGGATCTCGGCTCACTGCAACCTGTGCCTCCTGGGTTCAAGTGATTCTCCTGCCTCAGCCTCCTGCGTAGAGGGGACTACGCATCCACTATGCCCAGCTAATTTTTGTATTTGTAGTAGAGACGGGGTTTCATCATATTGGTCAGGCTGGTCTCGAACTCCTGACCTCGGGTGATCCACCCGACTCGGCCTTCCAAAGTACTGGGATTACAAGCGTGAGCCACCGCGCCCCGCCTAAAAGTCTTTATGTTTTAGTTGTTTTGTATCTATTCCTCATCTTCCTGGGGACAGGGATACCATTTTACACATCTTCCCAGAGTCAATCACAGTGTTTAACAATTACTGTATGTAGTCTATGAATAAGATACCTGAAGATTGATTCTCTTTATAGTTAATGTGTGGACTGTATCAGCCAAAGTAAAACCCCTATCATCAAAAGCCTAAAGTTATTAAAGGGAGTGGAAGAAGGCCATTGGGGCATATTTTTCTCGAAGGTGTGACATCACAAATAAAAGAAAATTAATGTATAGTGAAATCATCACTGTAGTTAGAGTCAAAATGCCTTGCCTGTGTTCCAAACTTTGGGCCCGCCAACCTACCGGGTGCACCGTTTCCTCATTAGTTTCTTCAGAGAGTAAATGAGACATTGCATAAGCTAGCACCTAGCATACGGCAGGCAAATACTGCTGGGTTTCTTTCTTCCACTAAATGAGAAGAAAATAATGACTCCCACATTTACACGTTTTAGAATATTTTATTTTGCGTCAGCGGATAGAGTAAACAAAGGAGGGATGAGAGGAAAGGAAAGGGGCAAAAAGACAAAGTGTTAAGCGGATTGACCCAACGCTTTCATCGATATCCTCCTCAATTTCCTTGATCTTGGGTCTCGCTCTACACGCAGGCCTCCAACCACACCGGTCTGTCCGGATCTCCCTCCCCGTCAGTGCCGGCTGTCCCCACCACGCGCCGTCTCATCCGCCACCCCGCCCCCACAGCCCACTTTTACCAGGCCCTTGGCCATCCGGCTCCCGGTAGGAATTCACCTGCACGTAAACAGCCAGGGCAACCGTCCTCCCTCCTTGGAGCCCGCCTCCCACGGCCCCGGGCTCCCTCCCCCGCCCCCTGCGCCACCCCGGTGCCCCGCCCCGGGCAGGGATAGTCGGGGCGAGGGGAGGGCCTGCCAGGTGAGGCGCGGTCACCCTGGGCCTCTCACTTCCGCCCAGGTGAGGCAGGGCCGACACCGAGCCCGCCCGACCCGGGCTCCCACCTGCTCCTCCAGCGAACCAGGTAAAGCGTGGGGTCCCGGCTGTGCAGTGCGCGCTCGCCCCTGGGGGTCCCCGCGCCTGGAGGCCGGCCGGGGGCAGCTCCCTCGCGGGCTTCTCGGGCCTGCCTGCCCTGCCCCCGCGCTCTCCTCGCCCGCCTGCCTGGAGTGGGTGGGAGCCGGGGGAGGAGGGCGCCGCCGGGCGCTCAGAGGGGCCGCGGCGGGGATGGGGCGCCCGCGGCGTGCCTCCGCGCTGGCCTGGGAGGCGGGGCGGGGGCGCAGTCCTCCTGCGTCGGGCCCGGGTGACCCCACGGTGGTCCCCGCCCCGCCGCGCAGGGCTCGCCGAGGCCGCGGGCAGGGAGGGGCGCCGCCCCGCCTCCCCAGGCCTTTCGGGGCTCGAATCTCGGCCCACTGGTACTCGGGGGTGGTACGGATCCTATTTTGCGCCCAGATCGGTGCCCATGTTTCGCTCCCAGAGCTGGACGGAGTCTTTCCCTCCATCGGTGGCCGTGGAAGGAGGGAACGGGGTGAGGGGACAAAGAGGAGGGGGTGCTCAGAGCCGGGCTGAGGGGGCGACTTGGGCCCGGCCGCGTCGCGGCGCCTGGTCATCCCGTAGCGGAGGTTCCCAAGCCAGCGGTCAAGCCCTGGGCTCTGCCAGCCTTGCTGCGTAGATGGGGAGGTTCTGTCGGAAAGTGCTTCCAGCCTTAGGGGAAATTCCTGGATTCCTGCTTTTAAATCAAGCTCAGGAAAGCATTTTCAGATCACTCCCACTCTCCAAAGCGCCCCAGCCGTCCCGCACACAGACCGAATTAAGTGAACACCCCTTCACTTGGCACTTTGTCATATTTCCAAGTGGCTCTTGTCACTTTGAGTTTGTTGTTTACTGGCTTGCCTCTGCCATTTAGAGGGTGCCCCTTTCAGGGCCTTATTTTTCGACCGGATTTAGGGTCTGGCTATTGGTAGGTGCGCGACCAGTGTTTCTTAAAGGAATGAAGAAGCCTTTGGAAACCCAGAAGGACAATGTCGGTTCCACTGAGGATGATACTATGACATTCTGGGCTAAATTCCTATTGGCTGCCAATTAATTTGCACACATCTATTTGAAAGGAGTGGAGGCAGGGGCAGTGGTTAAAAACTTAAATCTGTTTGCAGCATTAGAAAATGTTAGGTGAGATTGAGCCTTTTAGCTAAAGTGAGCTTTGATGTTTTTAGGGCCCCTAATGGCCTTTAAGATGTTAACAACAACAAGAACAACAACAAAACACTCCAAATATGTTGAATTTATTTGGGAATGAGAAATGAGCATTATAGCCCGAGGTGCACAGCCCTGGCAAGCCATATATGCATGGAAGAGGGGAGGGTAAAGGGAAACTTTTATTGGCAAAATAAGTGCAGATAAGCTGTGTGAAAACAGAGTTTATTGGTTTTGCAGACTCAAAGCCAGAGTTGGCCATTGTTGAAGATGCCATTACTGGGCAGGTGTTACGGAGAGCATCTTATCAGGCCTGGCACCCTGCCTCAAACTTGTTATCTCAGCTACTTAGGAGGCTTAGGCAGGAGGATCGCTTGAGGCCAAGAGTTGGAGACCAGCCTGAGCAACATGGCTGTCTTTACAGAAAAAACTTTTTAAATAGTCAGGTGTGTCAGGAGGTTGAGGCAGGGGAATTGCTTGAGCGCAGGAGATGGAGGCTGCGGTGAGTGGTGTTTGCACCACTACACTCCAGCCTGGGTGACAGAGCAAGAACCCTGTCTCAAAAAAAAAAAAAAGGAAAAAGATTATCTTATCTTATCTTATCTGAATTACTGCATTCCTAAAGAAAGAATTTCTTGGGTGGTTATTTAGTTCGTTCTTGAGACTGATCTTTATCTCAGACATGCAAGCATGAGCTTTCTCCCTCAGGCTCTCTAGTTTGTTTGGGTCTGACAAAAAGTGATTTTGACCTGGTATCTGCAACTTTCACAAAGATAATAAGCAAGTTAATAAATATGGAAATACTTATGGATAGAACTTATAAAATGAGTTCTGAAAAGACTTGCCCTTACTAGTCCAGATCCTATTAGGAGTAAGAGAAAAAACACAAACTTTTTCGTCTGCTCTCACACCACTACAATCAACACTGAAGACTTCTGTGAGCAAATAAATGTGTAGGCCAATCAGTTCTGCATCAAGCAATAGCTGAGCATCTTCCATTTCGATTCTGAAACTATTTACCTGGGGATAGTGTCAGATCCCATAAGACTGCCCTCACTTCTGATGCCAATCACAAGTCCTGGATTGTTTTACCCCGGCTTCTGACTAACCACCTATAAATTGGGAATCCCATAACTCTCTCCTCTGGTTTGGTTAATTTGCTAGAGCAGCTCATGGAACTCAAGAAAACACTTATTTAGGTTTATTACTAGTGTATTATTAAGAATATTACAGAGGATACAAGAGGAAGAGATGCATAGGGTGAGGTATGAG
The DNA here is from genome assembly GCF_028885655.2 of Pongo abelii. NCBI lineage: Eukaryota > Metazoa > Chordata > Mammalia > Primates > Hominidae > Pongo > Pongo abelii. Next base: position 171,402,948 of record NC_071985.2, on the reverse strand, counting down.
AAGGGGCATGCCACCCTCTAGGAACCTCCATGTGTTCAGATATTGAGAAGCTCTCCCTACCCCATCTTCTTGGGCTTTTTATGGAGACTTCATTGGGTAGACATAATTGAAGCATGGAGTAGGGAAACCCAGCAATGCCTATCTGTTCAGATTTTTCTTGGCCTCTCTCTGTAGCATTCCTTCCTCCAGGGTATGGGCAGGACCCCTTCTTATGGGGGTCTTATGACCTACAATCAGACAAGGGAGGTCAGATAATTTTTTAAAATATTTATTTATTTATTTATTTATTTATTTTGAGACAGAGTCTTGCTCTGCTGCCCAGGCTGGAGTGCAGTGGCGTGATCTCAGGTCACTGCAACCTCCGATTCCCGGGTTCAAGTGATTCTCCTGCCTCAGCCTCCTGAGTAGCTGGGATTACAGGCGTGTGCCACCATACCTGGCTAATTTTTGTATTTTTAGTAGAGACAGGGTTTTACCATATTGGCCAGGCTGGTATCGAACTCCTGAACTGAAGTGATCCACCTGTCTTGGCCTCCCAAAGTGCTGGGATTACAGGCGTGAGTCACTGCACCTAGCCAAAATTATTTTACTTTTTAAAATTTTAATTAATTAATTAATTTAGAGACGGAGTCTTGCTCTGTTGCCCAGGCTGGAGTGCAATGGCGCTATCTTGGCTCACTGCAACCTCCACCTCCCAGGATCAAGCGCTTCTCCTGTCTCAGCTTCCCAAGTAGCTGGGATTACAGGCGCCTGCCACCACACCTGGCTAATTTTTGTATTTTTAGTAGAGATGGGGTTTCACCATGCTGGCCAGGCTGGTCTCGAATTCCTGACCTCAGGTGATCCACCTGCTTTGGACTCCCAAAGTGCTGGGATTACAGGCATGAGCCACCGGGTGGCAATTATTTTTATTTTTAAAAATTTTTATTCATTTATTTATTTATTTTTGAGACAGAGCCTTACTGTGTTGCCCAGGCCGAAGTGCAGTGCCGCGATCTCCACCTACTGCAACCTTCACCTCCCTGGGTTCAAGCGATGCTCCTGGCGCAGCCTCACAACCTCAGGCGTGTGCCACCACGACTGGGTCATTTTTTTTTTTTTTTTTTTTTTGTATTTTTAGTAGAGACAGGGTTTTGCCATGTTGGCCAGGCTGGTCTTGGACTCCTGACCTCAAGGGATCTGCCTGACTTGGCCTCCCAAAGTGCTGGGATTACAGATGTGAGCCATCACGCCTGGCCTCTTTTAAAAAATTTTTAGTAGAGACTGGGTCTTGTTATATTGCTCAGGCTGGTCTCGAACTCCTGGTCCAAGCCGTCCTCCTGACTTGGCCTGTGAAAGCGTTGGGCTTACAGGCCTGAGCACCCTTCTGGCCCAGAGAATTTCTTTACAGCCAGCTTCAAGATGGAAAAGCAGGGGAAGATTAGAGTCCTGCCTTGGGGAGAAAAAGGAGCGGATGAAAGGAGGGGCAGGAGAGTGTCAGAGATATTTCTGGGGACTGCTTCTGAGATTTAAAGCACCCCAACAGTATAACAAAAGACTGTAACAAGAGTTATGGGAGTTATAAACCAGGAACCATGGATGAAAACCAATATATGATATCACAAGGAGGTCACATAAAATGGGTTTCCCATCAGAAAAATGGTTGTGTTTAAAGCTGAATAGAAAATTAAGCTCTCTTCTGCATTTAATGAAACCATAATAAGTTTAAGCCATGCATTAATATTTCTGTAACTATAAAGCTAACATATTCATTGTAGAAAAATTGGAGAAAATTTTCAAAAAAGAAACTAAAAGTACACAAACTATCTATCTACTATTGAGAGATAACCACTAATAACATTAGGATGTATTTTCTTTCAGATTGCATTTTTAAAGTTAAAGAGAAAAATCTGTATATATGTTCTCATAGTGAATTCACATTTAGAAGCTTGTGATTCTGAGACAATGGCTCAGCATTTTCTAGTTCTTACAATTGCATTTTTACTTAACAGCATTTAATAATTATCCTTACACTGAAGAGCCAGCAGGCTGAATTGACTTGTTTTGTTAAAGTTTAACAAGAATACATTAGATTGGGGAAGCCAAAGTGGGATTTAATTTGTTCACTTAAGACTTTGCTCCCCTTGGTGAGCCAACTTAGTAAGTTTTTTGAGAAACGGGACCAATCTACCTTGGTATTTGCATGACCATTGCTATGTTTTTTTCCTTAGGGTTTTGTGTAGATTTGGATGCCTTTTTAAAAGCCCTTATTTTAGGTTCTGGTGCAAATGGGGAGAAATTTAGTGCCGTCAATACCCTTCCTTTTAAGTCAGTGGGATAGATCGATGCTGAAGATGTAGAGCTCACTTATTTTTTGTGTTTGTACAGCTGTCCAGCCAGTAAAGTTTGGAGACAAGGAATTGGGTCCACCTACCGTATAACGCTTGACAAGTCATTTAATTCTGGTCCTCCAGAATCTGGTCCCATTTGCAAATGGTCTGCCTTACAGAGATTTGGCGAGGTTGAAAGAAAATAATGTTCAAGAATGTGTCTTGTAATCAGTAAGCTATTATTCTCCTGCTTTTTGTTCCTCCCTTATGTTTAATTCCGGTAAAATTATGGAGTTGTGATCTTTTTATTGGGAAGAACTCACATTTGTGAGTGCTCTTACTCAGATAGTTACTTTAAGAAAAGGCATAGAGACCATATGAACTGAACTGATTAAGTCTTTCCTAAAAACACGGTGGAGGAAGAAAAAACAAAAACAAAACAGAGATCTTTCTGAAAAGGTATAGATTAAAACTTTACTGCAGTAAGCCACTCTCACACATGGGCATGGGCCACTTTATATTGGGTTAGTTAGGATTGAAATGTGCTGTAAATGCACAATACACACAAGATTTTGAACAGATTTCATGTAAAAAAGGAATCTAAAATATCTTATTAATTTTTATTTTTTGAGACACAGTTTCACTCTGTTGCGAAGGCTGGAGCCACCTCCTGGGTTCAAGTGATTCTCGTGCCTCAGTCTCCCAAGTAGCTGGGATTACATGCATGCGCCACCACGCCCTGCTAATTTTTGCATTTTTAGTAGAGACGGGGTTTCACCACATTGCTCAGGCGGGTCTCGTACTTCTGACCTTGTGATCCACCCGCCTCGGACTCCCAAAGTGCTGGAATTACAAACGTGAGCCACTGATCTGAATGTGTTTATTCTTAAGAGGGTTTAGTTTACCAAAGCACTTACACTCCTATGTGTATAATGCCTTAATGCCTTTTTTTTTTTTTTTTTTTGAGATGAGTCTTGCTCTGTTGCCCATGCTGGAGTGCAGTGGCTTGATCTCCGCTCACTCCAACCTCTGCCTCCCAGGTTCAAGCCATTCTCCTGCCTCAGCCTCCTAAGTAGCTAGGACTGCAGGCATGCACCACCACGTCTGGCTAATTTTTTGTATTTTTAGTAGAGACGGGGTTTCACCATGTTGGCCAGGCTGGTCTCGAACTCCTGACCTCAAGCGATCCGCCCGCCTCAGCCTCCCAAAGTGCTGTGATTACAGGCGTGAGCCACTGCACCTGGCCATGTAAATGGATTAATACTCCAAATTATAGGTCCTCTCTATAACCTCCTCCCTTATACTCACTACAGTGGTGAAACATTTTATTTTTCAGTCTTCTCAGAACTAAGTTACTGATTACACACTAAAATCTCTGCTATAATAATTTAATTATTAGCTTTTGCAGTGCCATGATCATGGTTCAGTAGCCCTGACCCCCTGGGCACAAGGGTTCCTCCCCCCTCAGTCTGGACTACAGGCACGCACCACCACGCTCAACTAGTTTTTGTTTTTGTAGAGATGGAGTTTTGCCATGTTTTAAATCATTTTGATTGAAAAGAGATGCTAATAGCAGCTATCATTTGTTGAATGTGTACCATATGCTAGGCCAAATTCTCTAAATTATCCTCTTTAGTCTTTTCAATATACATATGAAGTAATTTTTTTTTTCTTTTTTTCCCCTGAGATGGAGTCGCCCAGGCTGAAGTGCTGTGGCGCCATCTTGGCTCACTGCAACCTCCATCTCCTGGGTTCAAGCAATTCTCCTGCCTCAGCCTCCCAAGTAGCTGGGATTCAGGTGCCCGCCACCACGTCCAGCTATTTTTTTTTTTTTTTTTAATTTAAACAGAGTTTCGCTCTCGTTGCATTTTTAGTAGAGACAGGGGTTTCACCATGTTGGCCAGGCTGGTCTCAAACTCCTGACCTCGTGATCCGCCCGCCTCAGCCTCCGAAAGTGCTGGGATTACAGGTGTGAGCCACCGCACCCAGCCATGAAGTAATTTTTATTAACTCTTTTTTACAAACAAGGGGACTGAGGTGTAGGGAGATTTAAACAATTGGCCTACAGAGCGGGTCCTAGGGATAGACCCTAAGTCTCTATGATTTCAAAGCTCATAGGCTATAGAATTTCCCATATTTCAATAATTGGCTATTGAATCAACTGGCAAAAAGTTGATTATTGAAGTAGACATTTAGCTCTAATCGTGTTTTTGTGTTAGTGACCAATAGGAAATGATCTAAATTCTCATCAACAGGAGATTGGGTGAAGAAAGTATTATTCCTACCATCGAATGTTACTTGGTTGTTACAGTGGCTGAGCAGGAGCTGCCTATATCATCATGAATAACACCCCCCACCCCAGCCTCGTGGTTTTTTTTTTTTGGAGACAGGGTCTCACTCTGTTGCCCAGGCTGTGGAGTGCAGTGGTGTGATCTTGGCTCGCTGCAGCCTAGACATACTGGGCTCAATTGATCCTCCCACCTCAGCCTCCTGAGTAGCTGTGAGTACAGGTGTGTGCTGCCACAGCTGGCTAATTTTTAAATTTTTTTGTCAAGATGGGGTCTTGCCATGTTGCCCAGGCTGGTCTCAAACTGGGGCTCAAGTGATCTGCCTGCCTCGGCCTCCCAAAGTGCTGGGATAACAGATGAATAAATCTTAAAAATGTAAAGTTGAGCTTAAAATAGCAAGTTGCTGAAGAGTAAGTATACAGTATGATGTAATTTATATAAAGTTTAAAAACCTGCTGAACAATAATATTGTAAACCAGGACAATGTGTGTTTTAAGAATTTCACATTTGAATTTTGTCTGTATTGATTGCTTGCATTTGGGAAGCTGCCTCATAGTTCAAAGAAGTTAGTAGAACCAATGTGAGATGAACATTCTCTAATGTAGGTTGTACTCTTAGAACCAAAGCAGACCAAGGTCCTGCCGTTGCTTTGACCCTTTGCACACCTTGCTTGGTTTGGTAGATGGCTTTTAGGCCTGGGTCTGTGGGCTTTCAGGGACAGGTCAGTTTCATTTCACTTTAGCTTCCATTAATAATAATTAGTGGGTGTGGCTTTGACAATAGGGGCTGGTGGGCAGGGCTTCTGCCTGGTCTCCCTTGGGGTTATTTTCTGGAGCTTTTTTTTTTTTTTTTTTTTTTTGAGATGGAGTTTCACTATTTTTGCCCAGGCTGGAGTGCAGTGGTGTAGTCTTGGCTCACCACAACCTCTGCCTCCCGGGTTCGGGTGATTCTCCTGCTACTACTACTACTTGAGTAGCTGGGATTACAGGTGCCCGCGACCATGCCTGGCTAATATTTTTGTATTTTGAGTAGAGACGGGGGTTTCTCTATGTTTGTCAGGCTGGTCTTGAACTCCCAACCTCAGGTGTTCTGCCTGCCTCGGCCTCCCAAAGTGCTGGGATATAGGCGTGAGCCACCACGCCCGGCCCATTTTTTGGATCTTCTAATGAAGTTCCAGGACATAGTGTGGTAGAAGAGGGAGATCCGTTAAGTGAATGTTGAGGGTCAGGTTGTAAATCTTCCCACCATTTAAAATTTGAAGTATTCTCTCATTATTAAAGTAGTTATCTACTAAAAGGTCACTAACAGTTGAACCCCTTCCCCATGGAATTAACTCTCTCCAATGGCATCTATGTTTCCTTGCTTTGTTTTTACCTTTTTTATAGTATCCCTTTCCCTTTTTTATTTTATTTTACTTTTTTTTTTTTTTTGAGATGGAGTCTCACACTCTGTTGCCCAGGCTGGAGTGCAGTGTTGCGATCTCCACTCACTGCAATGTCTGCCTCATGGATTCAAGTGATTCTCCTGCCTCAGCCTCCTGAATAGCTGGGATTACAGGTGTGCACAAAGACACCTGGCTAATTTTTGTATTTTTAGTGGAGACAGGGTTTCACCATGTTGGCCAGGCTGGTCTCAAATTCCTGGCCTCAAGTGATCCGTCTCCTTGGCCTCCCAAAGTGCTGGGAGTACAGGCGTGAGCCACCACGCTTGATTCCTGATATGACCATAATTTCTAGGGAGAAGCTGGGAGTGTACAGTCGGCAGTGTGGGTAAAATTGAATAGCATTTTTGAGGTGGAAACTAATCATTAGTGAATAGTATGAATGCCCAGGTCTTTTTAGTGGGGACTGGCTACATGATCAGAGACCTCTAAGTGTGAAAATTGCCCAGATTTTTTTTGTCATTGTTGCTCGTTGGAGAAAACTGCTACCAACCAGAATACAGAAGGCTACATAGACTGGGCACGTTGTCTCTAGCCTGTAATCCCAGCACTTTGGGAGGCCAAGACAGGCAGATCATCTGAGGACAGGAGTTTGAGACCAGCCTGACCAACATGCTGAAACCCCGCCTTTACTAAAAATACAAAAATTAGCCAGGTATGGTGGTGCACACCTGTAGTCTCAGCTACTAGGGAGGCTAAGGCAGGAGGATTGCTTGAACTCTGGAGGTGGAGGTTGCAGTGAGCCAAGATCGCACCACTGCACTCCAGCATGGGCATCAGAGTGAGACCCTGTCTCAAAAAAAAAAAAATAATAATAATAAAATAAAAAAGGCCGGGTGTGGTGGCTCATGCCTGTAATCCCAGCACTTTGGGAGGCCGAGGCGGGTGGATCACCTGAAGTCGGGAGTTTGAGACCAGCCTGACTAACATGGAAAAACCCTATCTCTACTAAAATTACAAAATTAGCCTGGCGTGGTGGCTCATACCTGTAATCCCAGCTACTCAGGAAGTTGAGGCAGGAGAATCGCCTGAACCCGGGAGGCAGAGGTTGTGGTGAGCCAAGATCTCTCCATTGCACTCCAGCCTGGGCAACAGGAGCAAAACAACATCTCAAAAAAAAAAAAAAAAGAAGAAGAAGCCTACCATATAGCAGTTTAACTTTGTTCCTACAAAAGTGGCCAAGTTATAGGAAGAGTATTGATATGCATTGGTTAACTTTGAATAGTTTAATGAGAAAATTAGCATGAGTTAACTGAATTATTCTGAAAAACTGACTCTTTTCATTTCTTTTTTTTTTTTTTCTTGCTCTGTCACCCAGGCTGGAGTGCAATGGCACAATCTCGGCTCACTGCAACCTCTGCCTCCCAGGTTCAAGCGATTCTTCTGCCTCAGACTCCTGAGTAGCTGGGATTACAGGCACCTGTCACCACACCTGGCTAATTCTTGTATTTTCAGTAGAGGCGGGTTTTCACCATGTTGGCCAGGCTGGTCTCAAACTCTTGACCTTGTGATCCGAGGCCTCCCTTGTGCCTGCCTCGGCCTCCCGATGTGCTGGGATTACAGGCGTGAGCCACCGTGCCTGGCCTTCATTTCTTTTTTAAAAAATTTATTTATGTTCATTGAAGCACTATTCACAAGTTTTAATTTCAGATTTTGAATTTAAAGTGGTGTTTTTCAACTTCAATTTCAACATTTCCTGAATGTTCACTGTCAGGAGGATTTAAACATTGCTTAGGCTTAAGCATATATCTGCAAACTGTCAGGATTGTTCTGGAATTTATGTATGTTTCCAAAATTCCAGGGATATAGTGGTCCAAAATATAGTATTTTTATATTTAAGGTATTTAGAAAAGTCTTGTCATTTGGTAGGAACACGAGGCTAGGACACCTGACTTGAATCTGCATTTGTATGGCAGCAGATGTATTTATTTGAAGTACTGATGGAGAGCAACCATTAGTCTTTGGCTAGGAAAGTTTGTTTTTTGTTTAATCAGTACCTCATAAATGCTGAGCTTTGAGGACAAAGGAATGATAATTAGACACATCCTGAGCTTTGTACTCCAAAGGAAACAATAGAAACTTAAACCTTCAATTTTTGGAAAACTTCAGAAATCCTGACTATATTTATACTTGACATTGATCTTTGCACTTGATATTGATAAGCATAAATATGATTATATTTACACTTGCTCATTGATTCTTCAAACTCCCTGGTTCAATGAGCTCTGGAAAATTCCCACTGGGGAGTTATGTGTGGTCTAATTGTGACCTGCCCAATTCACATGTGCAGTTAGAGGCTGAACACCTGTTCTTTCCCAAAGATATTGCAAGTGATCTTTTTCTCCCCAAATTTCAGGTTAGATATATCATGTGTCTTAGTAAATCAGTGGGGAATTACATTCTTGTGAGGTACTGGGAGCTCAAAAAGTGTGTTTCTCAGAATCCTTACTTTGCCTAAATTCTTGATTCTATTATATATATTTAATTTTTTTTTTTTTTGAGACAGAGTCTCGCTCTGTCACCAAGCTAGAGTGCAGTGGCGCAATCTTGGTTCACTGCAACCTCCGCCTCCTGGGTTCAAGCGGTTATCCTGCCTCAGCCACCCGAGTAGCTGAGATTACAGGTGTGCATCACCACGCCAAGCTGATTTTTGTATTTTTAGTAGAGATGGGGTTTCACCATGTTGGCCAGGCTGGTCTCGAACTCCTGACCTCAGGTGATCCACCTGCCTCAGCCTCCCAAAGTACTGAGATTACAGGCATGAGCCACGGTGCCCAGCCTATATATTTTATTTATTAAGTTTTTTATCTTAATCAGATCAAGAGTTTAGTAACAAATATATAATAAATAAATATAATAAAATATAATTTAATTTAAAATTAAATTTCTATCTCTCTTCAAATACTCCATTAATTGGCGTTGGCCTAGGCCTTGGGTTTTAAAAAGCCACAATATTATAATAATTTCCTTCAATCACATTCTACAGTGAACCAGATATGAAAAATTCACGGCACAAACTCTCTTTATCAATGATGGAGTGGAAGCTCCCAAGCATAATAAAGTTCTCATTCTCTGGAGGCTGTCCAACTATGAGGACAGTAGTACAATGTGGCATCTTAATTTCTAGCTGTGACCAATTGTAGGTAGCCTATCTATGACAAGTTAGACTCAGTTTTACCATGTTTCAACAAAGTTGAAATCCCCCTCCATAAGCCCTGTTGGTTTCTTAACTAAACAGGTCAAATTTGAATGACCAAAGATTTCCTATGACCATACCCTGAGTGAGACATAGGTTCCATTTAGCCTGAGTGCTGTTTGATGGATAGTGAGTTGTAGAGTTACTTGTGTTTCTTCCTTTTCTTGTCATATACTCTTTTTTGTCATAGCTAACTGCACCCACAATTTCCTGGGCTCGGGTAATTCTCCCACCTTAGCCTCCCAAGCAACTGGAACTACAGCTTTGCCACCATGCCTGGCTAATTTTTTGCCTGGTTTTTTTTTTTTTTTTGTAGATACAGGGTTCTGCTGTGTTGCCCAGGCTGGTCTCAAACTCCTGGGCTCAAGCAATCCACCCACTTGGGCCTTTCAAAGTCCTGGAATTACAGGCATGAGCCACCGTGCCTGGCCTTATATACTCGTAAAGCTTTACTCTTCTTCCCTAGACATTTCTTTACACCATGGAATTGTAATTTTCCAGGCCTGCTTTGCGGTCATAGTTTAACCTTACTAATTATGAGTCAGAGACCTGGGTTTCATGATGAGCACCTGTAGTCCCAGCGACTCAAGAGGCTGAAGCGGGAAGATCTCTTGAGCCCAGGAGTTCAAATACAGCCTGGGCAACATAATGAGACCCTGTTTCTAAAAAAATAGAATAAAATAAGAGAGGTAGATGGCCAACCAATTTCTACCCTTAATCCTTACCAAGGGATACTCCAGTATGGTCTCCAAAATGTGCAAGATGATCCATTAAGAGGTTAGGAAGATGGGCAGGGCGAAGTGGCTCACGCCTGTAATCCCTTTGGGGGATTACACTTTGGGAGGCCGAGGCGGGTTGGTCACGAGGTCAGGAGTTCAAGACCAGCCTGGCCGAGATGGTGAAATCCCATCTCTACTAAAAATACAAAAAAAATTAGCCGGGCATGGTGATGGGCGCCTGTAGTCCCAGCTACTCGGGAGGCTGAGGCAGGAGAATGGTGTGAACCCGGGAGGTGGAGCTTGCAGTGAGCTGAGGTGGTGCCACTGCACTCCAGCCTGGGCGACAGAGCGAGACTCTGTCTCAAAAAAAAAAAAAAAAAAAGAGTTCAGGAAGATGACAATAAAACTTTACCATTTTTACCTTACCCTCATAAAGTTTCTATTTTATGTTTTAAAACATGTTAGTATAGTAGTATATGTTTATAATTATTTAAAAATAAATTGAGATACATGGCCAACACATTTTTATTGATGGGAATGTGTGTTTTAAAAAGTTTGAAGACCACTAATCTATATACTATTATCAGAATTACATTTTAAAAATAGAAATCTGGACTCAGTACTTCCCTACTTAAAAGCCTTTAATTATTTCCTGTTGCTAACAGGATAAAGACCAGTCTGCTTAGCATTGTTTACAGGGACCCTTTCAAATTAGTCTATCTAAATCAGAGCTTCTCAAACTATCAGTGGGGAAAGATCAGGTTCCCCACTCTATAATCTTTCAAGAACTGATATTTTTGTAAAATAAGTTATTAGAAAAAATGAAATTTTAAAAAGACATACAAAATAAGGCCATGTGTCTTTTTTTTTTTTTTTAGACGGAGTTTCTGTTGCCCAGGCTGGAGTGCAGTGGCATGATCTCAGCTATCTCTGCCTCCTGGGTTCAAGCGATTCTCCTGCCTCAGCCTCCCAAGTAGCTGGGGTTACAGGCCTCAGCCTCCCAAGTAGCTGGGGTTACAGGCACCTGCCACCACACCAAGCTAATTTTTGTATTTTTAGTAGAGACGGGGTTTCTCCATGTTGGTCTCGAACTCCTGACCTCAGGTGATCCACCCACCTCGGCCTTCCAAACTGCTGGGATTGCAGGCGTGAGCCACCACACCCGGCCGCCAAGTTTTTTATTGCTAAATGTAAGACATTTTACTCTGCCATATTGCAGGAAAGTTTCTAAATGTTCATTCCCAATTTCAATACTTGTGCCTTTATGGGCCAAGCGTCAGTTTGCAGTCTATACTTGGAGTAACAGTGGTCTTTTTTCCCCTTTCTCCTACTTCTGGAGATCTTATATTAGGTTATTAAAAGCTAGTTATTGTTTTCACAGAAAGTCACGCACTTTTGCACTTGTATGCAGTGGTTCTTCAGTTGTGGTCTCTGGTCTAGGAGCATCACAGGGTCACAGGAGAACTTGCTAGAAATGCAGATTTTCAGGGCCCACCTCAGACCTACTGAATCAGTAACTCTGAGAGCAGGACTCTGCAATTTGTGTTTTAACAAGCCCTACAGGTGATTCTGATGCATGCTAAAGTTTGAGAACCACTAACCTAGGGTAGTAGCCTTGTATATTGCTCAAACCAGGACACTTTTTTTTTGGTTTTTGGAGACAGAATCTGTTTCTGTTGCCCAGGCTGGAGTGCAGTGGCATGATCTTGGCTCACTGCAGCCTCTGCCTCCCGGGTTCAAGTGATTCTCTCTCCTTAGCCTCCCAAGTAACTGGGACAACAGGCGTGTGCCACCACGCCCGGATAATTTTTTATATTTTTAGTAGAGATGAGGTTTCATCATATTGGCCGGGCTGGTCTTGAACTCCTGACCTTGTGATCCGCCTGCCTCAGCCTCCCAAAGTGCTGGGATTATAGGCGTGAACCACCATGCCTGGCCTGTTTTTTAAATTTACAATGAGAGGTTTCTGTTGTGTTCTCATTCCAGTATTCCTAAACTTTTTAGGTAGGATTAGTCACTCTTTATGATTTCTATGATTTCTTTATGATTTAGCACGTGGTACATACCTCTGCTCTGCTATTGTGTATATATCCCTTATAGTATAATTATCCCACTGTGTGGCTTGCAGACTGTCATAGCCATTGTTTTTTTTGTCACTTTTACTTTTTTTTTTTTTTTTGATCTTGCTCTGTTGCCAGACTGGGGTGCAGTAGTGCAATCATGGTTCACTGTAACCTTGATCTTCTGGGCTCAAGTGATTCTCCCACCTTAGCCTCCTGAGTAGCTGGGACACAGGTGTGTATTAACAGGCCTGGCTAATTTTAAAAATTTTTTGTAGAGACTGGGTCTCACTATGTTGTCCAGGCTAGTCTTGAACTCCTGGGCTCAAGCAATTCTTGCACCTTGGCTTCCTAAAATGCTGGGATTACAGGTGTGAGCCACTGCATTGGGCCCTATTTTTCATTATTTTTATTTTTGTTTTTTGAGACAGGGTCTCATGCTGTTGCCCAGGCTGGAGTGCAGTGGTGCTATCTCAGCTCACTGCAGCCTCAACCTTCCTGAACCCAGGTGATCCTACCACCTTAGCCCTCTGAATAGCTGGGACTACAGGCGTGCACCATCACACCCAGGTAATTTTTCTATTTTATGTAGATACAGGGCTTTGCCATGTCACCCAGGCTGGTTTCAGACTCCTGGGCTCAAGCGACCCACCTGCCTTGGTCTCCTAAAGTGCTAGGTTTAGAGGCATGAGCCACTATGCCTGGCTCCCTAGTTTTTAAATTATAAAATTAATACCTGCAGCATTTAAAGTTGTAAAATGAAAAGTTTAATTTTTAAATCTCTCCATCCTCACGTCTACTTTCTAGAAGTAGTCACTATTACTACATTGACTATCTTTCTAAATCTTTTTTTTTTTGGTGTGTATGTCTAGCTATGTTGACCATGCTGATGTTAAACTCCTGGGCTCAAGTGATCCTCCCATCTCAGCCTCCTGAGTAGCTGGGATTACAGACACATGCCAGCATGCTTGGCTTAACTCTTCTTCTAGAAACCTACACACACACATTTTTTTTTTCTTACAAACGTGAAAATAATGCACTCATTCTGAAACTCTGTTTTCCTCATTCAGTTGTGCATATTGGATTAACTTCTCTGTTAATGCAAAGGGTTGGATTGTCAAAGCATCTTCATCTGAATGTGAAATCTTACCCAACTCCAAACCTTACTCATGATTCAGAGGTTACAGGCAGAAGCCACAGACACAGATGAGCATTCCTTCTCGGAGGAGCCCCCCAGCCGGCAGGCACAGCTTCCAAAGAATTTCACTTTCTTCTACATTGGGACATATTGTCAACATACTGAAAATAGTTATATATGACTGATATGAAGTCACTTCTACATGTATTTATGATAGACTTACTATAGTTTTTTGTTTGTTTGTTTTTTGTTTTTTTGAGACGGAGTCTTGCTCTGTGACCCAGGCTGGAGTGCTGTGGCACTATCTCGGCTCACTGCAAGCTCCGCCTCCTGGGTTCATGCCATTCTCCTGCCTCAGCCTCCCAAGTAGCTGGGACTACAGGAGCCCGCCACTACGCCCGGCTAATTTTTTGTATTTTTTAGTAGAGACGGGGTTTCACTGTGTTAGCCAGGATGGTCTCGATCTCCTGACCTCATGATCCACCTGCCTCGGCCTCCCAAAGTGCTGGGATTAAAGGCGTGAGCCACCACGCCCGGCTGTTTGTTTTTTTTTGAGATGAAGTTTTGCTCTTGTCACCCCGGCTGGAGTGCAGTGGCATGATCTTGGCTCGCTGCAACCTCCGCCTCCTGGGTTCAAGCGATTCTCCTGACTCAGCCTCCCGAATAGCTGGGATATCAGGCACCTACCACCACACCCAGCTAATTTTTGTATTTTTAGTAGAGACAGGATTTCACCAAGTTGGCCAGCTGGTCTGGAACTCCTGATCTCAAGTGATCCGCCCACCTTGGCCTCCCAAAGTGCTCGGATTACAGACATGAGCCACCATGCCCGGCCCTACTGTAGTTCTTAATTTGTTTACAGAAGTAAAATTCAACCTTGGGACACAATTTTTTGCTTTGGATTAACAAATGTTTTTCCTAAAGAAAGCCTTTTCTGTTGTGGGAATCTCTAGTTTTTTTTGTTGTTGTTTTTTAAAGAGTCAGTGTCTTACTCTGCCACCCAGGCTGTAGTACAGTGGTATAATCATAGCTCACTATAGCCTCGAGCTCATGGGCTCAAGCAACCCTCTGGCCTCAGCCTCCAAAGCCACTGAACCTGCCAAAGGGAATCTCTAGTTCTCTACTCTGTTAGTTACACAAATAGAAAATGCCTGTGATTATCTTCTGTTTTCCAGCTAGCCATGCCCCAGACATCCATAAATTCTCAGATTATTTACAGAAGGCAATTAAGGGAGACCAGATATATCCTGATATTTTAAAATAAGAGACCATTTCTTATCTATTACAAACCTTTATCATGTTTGCTAGGAAGTCAGCTGCCATGCAGGGAATCCCCCAAGCTTGTCCAACCCAGGACGGCTTTGAATGCAGCCTGACACAAATTCATAAACTTTCTTAAAATATTATGAGTTTTTTTTGCAATTTTTTTTAAAGCTCATCAGCTATCATTAGTGTTAGCGTATTTTATGTGTGGCCCAATCTTCCTCTTCCAATGTGGCCCAGGGAAGCCAAAAGATTGGACACCCCTGCGGCTGAAGGAGTGAGCCACAGGCTTGCTGTTAACCCTGTTAACCCTTTCCCCTTCATCCCCTTTTCAGTACATTCAGACCTATTTCATCATTTTAATTGCTTTTTTTTTTTTTTTTTTTGAGAGAAAGTCTCGCTTTGTCACCCAGGCTGGAGTGCAGTGGCACGATCCCGACTCGCTGAAACCTCCACCTCCTGATTTCAAGTGATTCTCTTGCCTCAGCCTCCCAAGTAGCTGGGATTATAGGCACCTGCCACCACGCCCAGCAAATTTTTGTGTTTTTGGTAGACAAGGTTTCACCATGTTGGTCAGGCTGGTCTCGAGCTCCTGACCTCAAGTGATCCGCCTACCTTGGCCTCCCAAAGTGGTGGGATTACTGGCGTGAGCCACAGCGCCCGGGCTGATTGCTTTTGATAATTTACTTTTTCCAGGAGTTTTGCTATTAAAAATGCAGTAAATACCCTTGCACACACATCTTTGTGCCCCTTTGCCAGTATTTCGTTCAGAGTGACACTCAGAAGTAAAAATTGTACACTCTTAGGACAACTTAGCAGTGTCAGTATACATTGTACAAATTTTTATTTCCACCTATTTTTTCATGACATTTGGAGTATAAACTATTATTAATCTCTAATAAATCAATAAATGTCAGTTGAGATTTGGCAGTAAAAAAATGTCATTTTATTGTTTTAGTTTGCATTCTTTGATTTAGAGACGTTGATGTATTAATGACCAGCAGGCCGCTCTTGTCAATCCTGTTGGGCTGTATGCTGCTATATGAGAGTACAGTGCTGTCATGACTGCCCTTTTGTTATTCACAGTTACCTGTCACTGGGTAGTTGTAAGAGTTGTACAGTTGAGATGCTGAGCACATCAGAAGTGTTTTTTTGATGCTCTATTCAGCACTTCTTTTGGTATTCCCATTGAATCCAGTGAACATTTGGATGGAATACTTAGACCTTTTATCAGTGCCAATGGCATCCGTTATTGGTTTTCAATATGCTTTTTTGCTTAATGATCTTGAATTAGAAGATAAAGATGTCATTCAGCCACCATATCCAGGTTGATGTAAGAAAATTTTGATTGTATAATACTCGTATTTCTTTGATGGTTCATTACAAATGTGTATCACTAGTAAAAATTATCACTGAAAATGTCTCATTTTGGTCATAGCAAAGGGTTTTGCTAGCCTTTTGAGTTTTTAATTATGTTACATTTTAGATTAATTTCATCAAATCACTGGAATTAAGAAAACATTATCCATGGAGAATGCCACTTTGAGTGGTTTCTTTTTTCTTTTTCTTTTTCTTTTTTTTTTTTTTTTGAGACAGAGTCTGGCTCTATTGCCTAGGCTGGAGTGCAGTGGCATGATCTCGGCTCACTGTAACCTCCACCTCCCAGGTTCAAGCAATTCTCCTGCCTCTGCCTCCCGAGTAGCTGGAATTACAGGTGAGCGCCACCACGCCTGACTAATTTTTGTGTTTTTATTAGAGACGGGGTTTCTCTGTGTTGGCCAGGCTGGTTTCGAATTCCTGACCTCAGGTGATCCACCCACCTCGATCTCTCCAAGTGTGGGATTACAGGTGTGAGCTGTGGCGCCCAGCCTGGGTGGTTTCTTTCGAGCCGTAGATGACTAGTAAGAGTCTGAGATCATTCGTACAGCTTGGGAATTTTTCTTTTATTTTTTGTTGAGATGGGGTCTCCCTTTGTCACCCAGGCTGGAGTGCAGTGGCATGATCATGGCTCACTGTAACCTCAACCTCCTGGGCTCAAGCGATCCTCTCACCTCAGTCTCCAGTGTAGCTGGGATTACAGGTACAAGCCACCACACCGGCTAATTTTTTTGTTTTTGTAGAGGTGGGGTTTCACTTTGTTGCACAGGCCGGTCTCAAACTCCTGGCTTCAAGTGATCCTTCTGCCTTGGCCTCCTAAAGTGCTGGGATCACAGTGAGCCACTTCTCCTGGCCGGGTTCAATACATTTTGATAAGTATATACATCTGTGTAAACAGTACCCCCTTCAAGACACAATGTGTCCATCACTCCAAAAAAGCTTCCTTGAACCTCTTCCCAGTGTAGGGGAGGGAAAATAGCTTCTACCCTTCAAAGTTTTCGGTTGGGGCCCCTATAATAAAGGGTAGATTAACAAGAGAAAAACATGTAAACTTGTTTAATATAAGTTTTACGTGACATGGGAGCCTTCATAAGGAAATGAAGACCCGAAGAAACAGTAAAACCTGAGTGTTTTTAAATTAGGTTTGATGAAGAAGGAAGAGTTGTGGAATGTGATAGGACAGAAAGGGATATGAGCTAAGAGTAGTAAACTGGGAAAAACTTAACAAGGCCTGTTTGTTCAGATTCCTTTGGGTGTTCCTCTATTTTTTTTTTTTTTTTAATTTTTGAGACAGGGTCTCAGCCTGTTCCCCAGGCTGGAGTGCAGTGGCATGATCATAGCTCACTGCAGCCTCAACCTCTTGGGCTCTAGTGATCCTCCTGCCTCAGCCTCCTGAGCAGCTGGGACTATGGGTATGTGCCACCATGGGTGGCTGATTTTTTAATTTTTTTGTAGAGATGGGATCTCACTGTGTTGCCCAGGCTGGCCTCAAACTCTGGGGCACAAGTGATCCTCCTGCCTTGACCTCCCAAAGTGCTGGGATTACAGGCATAAGTCAATGCGCCCGGCCACTCTGTCTTTTGAGATTAAGATGCTGCTATCTTCTGGGTATAGAGAGGACACCTCTCACATGAGAATCCTATGATCTGCTTCAGGGGAAGTCTTTTTTGCACATGCTGTTTCTCAGATTCCTTCAACTTAAAATATTCAACAATGCCAAGGTGTCATATTTTGGGAGTAGCATGTTCTGAAGCCTGTCATAGTCAGTTCCCTATCACCCTGCTCCAGGTAAATTAATCTACAATTGTAGTTAGTTTTGTCAGTACTTGAACTTCATATGAATGGAATCATATAGTATGGTTTGTGCCTTTTTTGGGTCAGGTTACTTTTTTTCAACATATCATTTTTGAGATTTATCCTTGTTGTGTGTATCAGTAATTTTTCCTTTTTATTTCTGAATATTATATACCATTATTTGTTTATTCATCTGTTACTAGACACTTGGGTTTTTCTAGTTTCGGGGTTTTTATAAATAAAAATGCTGTAAACTTTCGTGTACAGGTGTTTTTGTGAGCATATATTTTCATGAATACTGAGTAAGTATTTGTGAGTGGAAGTGCTGGGTCATATAGTAAGTGTATTTTTAACTTTATAAGAAACTACCAATTTTCCAAAGTGGTTGTGACATTTTACATTTCTCTTAGCAATGTACAATAGTTCCAGGCATTTCACAGCCTCATTGAAACTTAGTATTGTCTGTTTTTAAATTTTAGTTATCTTAATGGGTGTGTAGTGGCACCTCATTGTGGTTATAATTTTGAATTTCACTGAGTAGAGTCTTGATAAAGAATGTTCTTGAGGTTTTCCTTAATTTTTCTACAGGATTATAGCCATATACAGTTGAAACTCATCTTTTATGTTTTTAAATTTTTTCTTTAGGTGTCTTTAAGAGTGATTGAAGAGAATAATTCAAAATGCCTGAAAATCCTGCTACAGGTATACTATACTGGATATATTGTTCTGTAATTAAATTAATGATTTAAAAATGGAATCTCAGGTGGGGCTTAACTATTACTCTACTTATTCATCTTGACCCAAGATAAACTGCAGGTCCTGCAGGTACTTGATCGCCTGAAAATGAAATTGCAGGAGAAGGGTGACACGTCGCAGAACGAGAAGTTATCTATGTTTTATGAGACACTAAAGAGTCCTCTCTTCAACCAGATACTCACACTTCAGCAGTCCATCAAGCAACTGAAGGGGCAAGTAAGTTACCCATCAGAGTTTTACATTAATATATTATATTAATATATTCAAACCACAAAGAAAGAGGAGATAGACAAAGACAAATTATCTTTAAGGACTCAGTTCAGCAAAGAGACTGTATTGGGACCTGTAACCTATAACCTGTGGGTAGCATTGGCATAGATAATTTAAAAATGTCAATAATCAATTTTTTCTTTGGTAACTGGATGTGGTGGCGTGTACCGGTAGTCCCAGCAACTCAGGAGTCTGAGGTGGGAGGATTGCTTGAGCCCAGGAGTTCCAGGTTGCAGTGAGCTATGATCATGCCACTGCTCTCCAGCCTGGATGGCAGAGTTGAGACCCTGTCTCTCAAAAAAAAAAAAAAAAAAAATTGTATTTGGTTTTAGAATATGGTTTTTGTACTTATTGAAGTATGTAAAGGTCAGATGCTTTGAGAATTCTCAACATCTTCAAAACTATAAAATAGTGCTTAACTTAAATATATTTTCTTTTTATTTTGAGACAGGGTTTCTCTCTGTCACTGAGGCGGGAGTGCAGTGCTGTGATCCTAGCTCACTGCAGCCTTGACCTCCCAGGCTCAAGCAATGTTCCCACCTCAGCTTCCAGAGTAGCTGGGATAGGTGTGTGCCACCACAGTTGGGCTAATTTTTAAAAATTTTATAGAGACAGGGTCTCCCTATGTTGCCCAGGCTGATCTCAAACTATTGGCCTCAAGCAGTCCTCCTACCTCAGCCTTCCAAAGTGCTGGGATTATAGGCATGAGCCACCTTGCCCAGGCGTATTTTCTTTGAAGTCTTTTTTTTTTTTTTGTATTATTATTATTATTATTTTTTAGTAGAGACGGGGTTTCACCGTGTTAGCCAGGATGGTCTGTATCTCCTGACCTCGTGATCCGCCCGCCTCAGCCTCCCAAAGTGCTGGGATTATAGGCGTGAGCCACCTCGCCCGGCCGAAGTCTTTTATCTAACAAGAAGTGATCATGCCCTTATAGCACAATAGTCACACTTCTCTTAATTATCAAATATTTGTTGTCTTTCATGCATTTTCTGATTAGAAGTTCCTTGGAAGCAGCATACCTGGTATTTAAATATATAGTTGTGTTTCCTCTACTCATTTACCACACTATCTGGATTCTTCAGGCTCTAATACATCATTATTGAATAAGGGATACATATCACCTCTTCTTAGAGGGGTGCAAATTAGTAATTGTGGGATTATTTTTTTTTTGGTGCTGAGATCGAACCAGAAATTAATTGTTTTAACTGTCCTCTTGGATTCTTTGTTTTGGGGTCAGGGATGGCAAATTACTTTTAAATCACCTATTCTGGAAGCTGAACTTGAACAGTAGCTATACCATAGATGAAATTTGGGCAGAATTTAAAACATTATTGGAGCTAATTTAGCACAGTTAAGTGAAAATTTACAAAATTTGGGAAAAAAAATGGTTTTTGCTGATAAACTAAAATGCTTGCCCATTAAGTATTTTGTGAGTGATTTGTTTATAGCCAATTAAGGATTAAACTCTACATGTGTCTTTCTGTGAATTGCTTTCTTTAGACCAGAATTTGTACCCTAATTTTAGCACTGCCTATATTGATGTTTAGCTTTCTGTATTTCTCTTGGTCATAGAATATCACAATACTGAATGCTGTTGGTAGCAACTGAAATTGGCAAAGATCAGCAGAAATCTATCACACTTGTTGGACTAAGAGTGGATGTAACTACCCTATCCTAATAACAATTCTTTATATTTGTATAGTTTGGAGTTGTTATGTGCACAGTCATATTTTATGCATTGGACTGTATAATCCCTGTAGCCAGGGGTTTTTATTTTTTCTTTGAGGTTTTATTGACATTCATTCTTTTTTTTTTTTTTTTTTTTTTTTTTTTTTTGAGGCAGAGTCTTTGCCTGGGCTAGATTTCTAGTACAGTGGTGTGATTATAGATCATTGTAGCTTCAACCTCCTGGGCCCAAGCAATCCTCCCACTTCATCCTTGCAAGTAGTTGGGACTACAGGCATGTGACATCATGCCCAGCTAATTTTTGTATTTTTTGTTGAGACGAGAGTCTCACTATGTTGCCCAGGCTGGTCTTGAACTCCTGGCCTGAAGCAGTCTTCCCACCTTGATCTCCCAAAGTGCTGGGATTACAGGTGTGAGCCATCACACCTGGCCTAACATTTATTCTTTTTTTTTTTGAGACAGAGTCTCGCTCTGTCATCCAGGCTGAATGCAGTGGTGCAATCTTGGCTCACTGTAGCCTCCACCTGCGGGATTCAAGCAATTCTCCTGCATCAGCCTCCCAAGTAACTTGGAATTACAAGTGTGCACCACCATGCCCGGCTAATTTTTGTATTTTTGATAGAGATGGGGTTTCACCACTGACATTTATTCTTAATGTTACCTTTATTCTACTGTTTTGGCAGTTGTATCAGCCAATGATATTTTAAATTATGTTCACCATAATTACATGATTCTCCTCTTTCTATCAATGTTTAAGTGGCTCCGTGACTCACTTACTGCTAATCTTGAGTAAGTTACTTAACCCCTGTGTGCCTCGGTTTTTAGGCTCACAAAATGGGATAAGGATACCTCATTAGATTGTTGTAAGAATTAAATGATAATACCTGCAATCATGCTGGTATAGTACTTACTCATAGCAAGCACTCAATAAGTACAGTTATTATCGTTATATACTACCTGTGGATCTTTTGTTGCTCCCCACGTGGAAATGCACAGATAAATGGAAAAAGGTTTAGTGCCTTACACTGTTATGTGACTGGATGCATCTGTATATGTGAAGTGTAATAAGATGTCAGTGTACATGCTGTTAACTTGGAGTAGTGGTAGAAGGCAGGAAATAAGAACAAATTTTAAGCTATTAAACATTTTGTGTAATACTAAATTAAAAAAATTTTTAGCCTTGTGAATACACAGATTGATCTATCTTTACCTTATTTCTTTCCTATGTATATATTTAATGTGCAAATTATCCACGTAATGGTCAAAATATATTTAATAAATAGAAACAATTTTTCTATAGATTTCTGTTGATGATTCTTTTTTTTTCTCTCTAACAGCTCAACCATATACCCTCAGATTGTTCAGCCAACTTTGATTTTTCTAGGAAAGGTTTGTTAGTGTTCACAGATGGTTCCATTACTAATGGAAATGTCCACAGGCCCTCTAATAACTCGACTGTATCTGGGTTATTTCCATGGACTCCGAAGGTGGGAAATGAAGACTTTAACTCAGTCATTCAACAGATGGCTCAGGTAAAGTTGTATCTTCTCATGGAAATATTTAGCTTCATTTCTCCTGTTTTAGTTTTACAAAGGAGCTTATACTCATTCTTTTTGCTGTAAAATGTGTTAGTATGTATTTTGCTTGCTTGTATTTTTATATTGTTAGGAGAAACTGACACCATTTTCTAACCTGTGTGTTGGAAAATTTATTGACTTAAAATTACATAAGGAAAGTATCCATGTATGTGGAAAGGAGAGTTTTTTTAAAAAAATTAACATTTATTTTTTGAGATAAGTTCTTGCTAAGAAGAGTTTTTAGACAATGACTAATTGAACACATCTCTATTCTTGTTAAAATAAGATTTTTGGCCGGGTGCAGTGGTTCACACCTATAATTGCATCACTTTCTGAGGCCGAGGAGGGTGGATCACTGGAGGTCAGGAGTTTGAGACTAGCCCGGCCAACATGGCAAAACCCTGTCTCTACTAAAGATAAAAAAATTAGCTGGGCGTGGTGGTGGGCACCTGTAATCCCAGATAGTTGGGAGGCTGAGGCAGGAGAATCGCTTGAACCCCGGAGGTGGAGGTTGCAGTGAGCCGAGATTGCACCACTGTACTCCAGCCTGGGTGACACCCCATAATTAATGGAAATTAGAACTAATGTAATTTGGAAAATCTAGAAAACATTTGGAAGGATAATCTGGTTGTAGCCCCTAATACCTATTAAAAATTAAATAATAAACAATTAAAATTTTGGACATGTTAGTTTTATGTATGTTCACCTCAACCTTCAAGTGCCATTAAAAATGAAATGAGGTTTGAATGTGGTAGCTTATATCTATAATCTTTGGGAGGCAGAGGCAGGAGGATTGCTTGAAGCCAGGAGTTCAAGACCAGCCTGGGTAACGTAGGGAGACCCCCATCTCTACAAAAATAAAAATAAAAATATAGTCAGGCATGGTGGCACTCACCTGTAGCTCCAGGTACCTGGAAGGCTGACGTTGGCAGATCACTTGAGCCCAGAAATTCAAAGCTGTAGTGAGCTATGATCGCACCACTGTACTCCAGCCTGGGTGACAGAGCCAAGACCTGTCTCTTAAAAAATAAATAAATAAATAGACAAACTTAAGTTGCAGTGTTAAATAGAATCTGTTTAAGGTGTGATAATTAAATAATATTCTGGTCCTAGTTTTTGACTTTATAGTTCTATCCCTTTCTTTCTTTCCTTTTCTTTTTCTTTTTTTTCTTTTTTTTTTCAGATGGAGTTTTGCTCTGTTGCCCAGGCTGGAGTGCAGTGGCGCAATCTTGGCTCACTGCAACCTCCACCTCCTGGGTTCAAGCAATTCTCCTGCCTCAGCCTCCCGAGTAGCTGGGACTACAGGCGCGTGTCACCACACCTGGCTAGTTTTTGTATTTTTAGTAGAGACAGGGTTTCACCATGTTGGCCATGATAGTCTCTCCTGACCTCGTGATCCTCCCGCCTTGGCCTCCCAAAGTGCTGGGATTACAGGCATGAGCCATTGCGCCGGGCCAGTTCTATCTCTTTCATCTGACTAGTAATTATTTTTATGTGGTGCTTTTTTTAGTTGATTACATTTATGAAGTTCTCATGTTATAAGTGCAGTTACTAACTAAAGCAATAAAATACCTGGCTGTCACAAGAACAGTTCTACCTGTTCTTACAGGCAGAACCCATGTAAATGGTGGCCTTTTCAGAGTCTTTTGAATTCACCTAATAAATAGAATATCAATTGGGCTGGGCATGGTGGCTCACGCCTGTAATCCCAGCACTTTGGGAGGCTGATGTGGGCAGATCACGAGGTCAGGAGATCGAGACCATCCTGGCTAACACGGTGAAACCCCGTCTCTACTAAAAATACAAAAAAATTAGCCAAGTGTGGTGGCTGGCGCCTGTAGTCCTAGCTACTTGGGAGGCTGAGGCAGGAGAATGGCGTGAACCCGGGAGGCGGAGCTTGCAGTGAGCCGAGATTGCGCCACCGCACTCCAGCCTGGGCGACAGAGTGAGACTCCATCTCAAAAAATAAATAAATAAATAAATAAATAAAAAATAAATAGATATCAATTAACCAACAATAGAATTAAAAACGGAGCCCTGTAAAATGCAGCTGGTTCTGACAGGCTAAATACTGGCATTTTTGATATATCTAATTTATTTTCCTCATTTAAAAATATATTTTGCGGCTGGGCACTGTGGCTCACATCTGTAATCCCAGCAATTTGGGAGGCTGAGGCAGGTGGATCGCTTGAGCTCAGGAGTTTGAGACCAGCCTGGGCAACATGGTGAAACCCCGTCTCTATAAAAAATACAAAAATTTGCCAGGCATGGTGGTGCATGCCTATAGTCCCAGCTACCCAGGAGACTGAGGCAGGAGGATCGCTTGAGCCCAGAAGACGGAGGTTGAAGTGAGCCAAGATCACGCCACTGCACTCTACCCTGGGCAACAGAGCGAGACCCTGTCTCAAAGAAAAAAAAATGTACTTTGCATCGAGAGAATTTAAGGAAATTCAATGTAAAAAAGTAATTCAGAATTTACTATGGGAAAAGGCATTTTTCTCAGGAGTTTCCCATCCAGCTTGGGATTCATCTCATAATGTGAATGAAGTGTGAAAGTACCTCTGATTCCCTGAGGTTGCAGAACACTGCACACACTCTCTCTTATGTTCTACTGAAATAATCAAGTGAGAGGATTTCCAGAAATAATTTATTACTGAAATGCTGAGTTTATGTGGTTCTTAGGGGAAGCAGCTTTTATGCTAAGCAATTTCAGTTCTGCAGACAGAGTATGTTGGCTAAATGTACACCATTGACTTTTTTTTTTAATGCTCCTTCATTAGGGCCGGCAAATTGAATATATAGATATAGAACGGCCTTCAACTGGAGGCCTTGGATTCAGTGTGGTGGCCCTCAGAAGTCAAAATCTGGGAAAAGTTGATATCTTCGTGAAGGATGTCCAGCCAGGGAGTGTAGCAGACAGGTGAGGAAGCTGTTTATTTTCATTTTGCTAATTGTTTCCTGATAATTCTGAAAACTATTATAAAGAGAGTGAAAAACTAGTAATAAAAACAGTAACAGTAACAGCTAACATTTTTGCTTTAGTTTTTGCTATGCATTTGTCAGGCCTTTTGTGAATATCCTCCTATAACCCATGGCAGCAGTTCCATTATATAGGTATCATCATTCCGTTCTGTAGATGAGAAAGCTGAGATTCAGAGGTTCAGTGGTCAACCTATAGCCACAGAGCTGTTAATGCTGGAGCCATGACGTGATTCCAAGACCGTCTGACTGCAAAGCTAGTGTGCTATTTCCCTCTGTTACAATTGAACATGATATTTTAGCTATGGACTGATCAGTATGATAGGAATATTGAAGTTCTCATTCTGCATATTATATTGTTTATTATTCTTAAGATTATAACAACATTTGGTGGTCATGTTACTCTGCCTGATTTATTATGCTTATTGTCAATTAAGAGGTCCCTCAAGTCTATGTTATCTCCCATGTTTGCATTTGCTTTTATTTTTTAAGGGGTATTTGCAACCCTTTTATTTTGTCTCTGTTCGATTTCCAGTCTTTGGTTTATTATTCATTTAATAAGTATGCTGTTCCAATGCACGTGTTAGAATAATAGCAGCAATGGTAGTATATTATTATAAAATTCTTAGTTGATAATACATTTTTGAATTCACATTCTCCGTTCATGGAGAATTAATTCTAGTCTCCCCAACTCAGATTTCAAACATAATGAGTTTCCGTGACTTTGCATCTTTGTTCTGCCATCTAATGCAGCATTTCTTCAAGAACTGTAGTGAGAATGGGTAAACAGGAAGAGGAAGAATATCTGGTGTTTGGGAGATAATCAAATACAGTAAACCAGGACAGAGTAAATCCTAGGCTATCTTTAGGATGCACTTTAACATAAGAAGTTCAAGCCTGTGCTTCAGAATCTGACTCTTGATAAGATGCTAGGCTTGTCTAGGCTTCAGTTCCTTAATATGTAAAATTTACTAAGTACTTTAAAAGGTGATTGTGAGGATTATGTGAGATAATGCACGTAAAGTACTCAACATAGTACCTGACTCATGATAAGTGCTCAGTAAATACTATTTTTCTTTAGAGATTTTGCTAATTTCTTTTAAAAAGAGTCCTTCTTACCCTGGCTAGCAGTTGGGAGATTGGTGCTTGGGAGAGATTAAAAGGGCTCAGATTGGCCAAGCTCAGTGTCTCATGGCTGTAATCCCAGCACTTTGGGAGTTCAAGATCAGCCTGGGTAACATGGCAAAACCCCATCTCTACAAAAAATACAAAAATTAGCTGGGCGTGGTAGTCCACACCTGTAGTCTCAGCTACTTGTGAGACTGAGGTGGGAGAATCTCCTGAGCCTGGGAGGCTGAGGCTGCAGTGAGCTGTGATTGTACCATTGCACTCCAGCCTGGGCAAATAGGAGTGAGACCATGCCTTAAAAAAAAAAAAAAAAAAAGCTCAGATATAAATTTGGAAATAATCTCTATGAATTTTCAAGGAGGGTTTGGCCTCTATTGATAAATATTGGACAAGTAGACAGTGAAGATGGGGTGAGAGGAGGTTATTGGTGTAGTTGAGAATATTGTTACCCCAGTGTGGTATGGGTAGAGATCAGATTGGAAGGGGTTCGGGAGGTTTGGGTTCATGCAGTAATGGAGGCAGTGTCGGTACTTGCAAAACCTTGGCAGTGGGGTCCTATCAATTGTTTTTGTTTATTTTTCTAGGCAGATGGCTTTTAAAGTGTGTCCATGTGTTTAAGGATGCACTACCAAATTAGGTAATTAGTTGATAACTTTTGTGAAAAACACTCTGAAGAGCTCTGTTATATAATTAAATAATTAATTTGATAAATGTACTAAGTAAAGTAGTACCATAGGTAACAAACTGCTTAACTTGAATAATAGATTTTTAAAAATCAGGTTATTAGATCACTTAAAAAATTTCTTTTCTTACATGATTAAGGGATCAAAGATTAAAGGAAAATGATCAAATATTGGCCATTAATCACACGCCATTGGATCAGAACATTTCCCATCAGCAAGCAATTGCATTATTACAACAAACCACTGGATCTTTGCGACTGATTGTGGCCAGGGAACCAGTCCACACAAAAAGCAGTACTTCTAGCAGCCTAATTGATACAACTCTGCCTGAAACAGTGAGTTGCAAATTTGAAAAAATACTTAATTTTGAATAATGCCATTGATTGTAAGAAGTGTAAAGACATTTAGAAGGTGTCATTTTACTTTACTTTTCTTTTTTTTTTTGAGATGGAGTTTCGCTCTTGTTGCCCAGGCTGGAGTGCAGTGGCCAGATCTTGGCTCACTGCAACCTCCACCTCTTGGAATCAAGTGATTCTCCTGCCTCAGCCTCCTGAGTAGCTGGGACTACAGGCGCCCACCATCACACTTGGCTATTTCTTTTGTATTTTTAGTAGAGACAGGGTTTCATCATGTTGGCCAGGCTGGTCTCGAACTCCTGCCCTCAGGTGATCCACCTGCCTTGGCCTCTCAAAGTGCTAGGATTACAGGCATGAGCCACTGTGCCTGGCCCATTTTACTTTTCATAGTTAAAAAAGATGATCATATCTCTGAATGCAGCATTAGCATATTTAAACAAGATGTTTCATGAAGGTCTTTTTTTTTTTTTGTCTTTTCAATGTCCTGTGGGTCTCTTTAAGATTATTATTTAATATGGAGGCCAAATTGAAGTATTAGGTGTAATTTATTTAGTGATGGAGAGTCTTGTATTCCTTGGTGATGTAGCCAATTAATTGAGAGTTTTTATTAGAGATTTACTGTTGAGTGTTTAAGATTTGATTATTTGAAAAATATTATTTTTGAAAATTATAAGGGGATTTATGACCAGATTATTGATATTGCAAAATTATAGCAGGCTTTTTTTCATGTAAAGATACATACTGAACAATTTGAAAGAATAAAAGTATATGTCTCTTTTGGGAACCCTTG
Organism: Pongo abelii; assembly: GCF_028885655.2. Lineage (NCBI taxonomy): Eukaryota > Metazoa > Chordata > Mammalia > Primates > Hominidae > Pongo > Pongo abelii. Next base: position 171,375,135 of record NC_071985.2, on the reverse strand, counting down.
AACTTGCTTGTTAACGTTTTACAGATTTTGGCTTGCATCGTCAGAATACAGGCTAATAAATCTTATTTTCTTATAACACTAAGTGCTAGCTGATTTATTTAATTTTTTTTCATTGGGACAAAAGAAAAAATAAGACTGTCTCGGTACAATACAAGGTCACAACAAAAATTAATGTATAGGCATTTTCCCTGTTGTAATCAGCAATATTTATACAGCATAATTTACATAATAAATACAGTGAATACAGTGAGGAATTGTTTAACGTATAAAGAACAAGGGCTTTGGAGTCAGGCTTGGATGCATTCAAGTCCATTTCTCCCATATCCTAGTGATGTCACACCAGTCAGATTCCTTTACCTCATACCTTCCTTTGAAGGTATGATGTCTAGTTCTCAGAGATGTTGTGAGGCTTGAATGAGAAGGCATGTGAAGAACTAAGCACTGTGCCTGTTGCTGCATATACGTTCTCTGAATATTGGCTGCTATCAGCTGGTATTGTTAGGCATATTATTTTAGCAAACATTATTGTTTCCCATATAGTAGATGTTCTAGACATGAATTTATTAAACAATCCCAATATTGCTTTTTTTTTTTTTTTTTTTTTTTTGAGATGGAGTCTTGCTTTGTCAGCCAAGCTGGAGTGCAGGGTGTGATCTCAGCTCACTGCAACCTCCACCTCCTGGGTTCAAGTGATTCTCCTGCCTCAGCCTCCTAAGTAGCTGGGATTTACAGGCACGTGCCAACACACCCAGCTAATTTTTTTGTACTTTTATTGGAGATGGGGTTTCACCATGTTGGCCAGGCTAGTCTCGAACTCCTGACCTCATGATCTGCCCACCTCGGCTTCCAAAAGTACTGGGATTACAGGCTTGAGTTACTGCACCCGGCCCTCCAATAATGCTTTTTATTTAAGACTACATAGTAACTTCGCAATTTAGCATAATGGAAAAACTGTATGGGTATGGTGGCTCACACCTGTAATCCCAGCACTTTGGGAGGCCTAAGTAGGAGGGTCGTTTGAGGCCAGGAGTTTGAGACCAGCCTGGGGAACATAGTCAAACCCCACCTCTATGGCCAGGCACAGTGGCTCGTGCCTGTAATCCCAGCACTTTGGGAGGCCGAGGTGGGTGGATCACCTGAGGTCAGGAGTTCGAGACCAGCCTGGTCAACATGATGAAACCCTGTCTCTACTAAAAATACAAAAACTAGCCGAGCATGGTGGCTCATGCTTGTAATCCCAGCTGGTTGGGAGGCTGAGGCAGGAGAATTGGTTGAACCTGGCAGGCGGAGGTTGCAGTGAGCTAAGATTATGCCACTGCACTCCTGTCTGGGTGACAGAGTGAGACTCTGTCTCAAAAAAAAAAAAAACAAAAAAAAAAACCCCATCTCTACAAAGGATAAAAAAATTAGCTGGGCATGGCCAGGCACTTTGGCTCACGCCTGTAGTCCCAGGACTTTGGGAGGCCAAGACAGGCGGATCATGAGGTCAGGAGATTGAGACCATCCTGGCTAACACGGTGAAACCCCGTCTCTACTAAAAATACAAAAAATTAGCTGGGCGTGGTGGCGGGCACCTGTAGTCCCAGCTACTCGGGAGGCTGAGGCAGGAGAATGGTATGAAACCGGGAGGTGGAGCTTGCAGTGAGCTGAGATCACACCACTGCACTCCAGCCTGGGCGATAGAGCAAGACTCCATCTCAAAAAAAAAAAAAAAAAATTAGCTGGGCGTGGTGGTACACGCCTGTAGTCCCAGCTATTTGGGAGCCTGAGGCTGGAGGATGAGGCTGATCCCAGGAGTTTGAGGCTGACATGAGCTCTGATCATGCACTGCACTCTAACTTGGGTAACAGAGTGAGACCTTGTCTCAAAAGGAAAGAAAGAAAGAAAAACTAAGTAATGAGTATGCCCTAATGATCTTGAGAGGGAGGATATTGTTCTGCAGTTGGATTATGTGAAGTAATGCACATTTCTCATAGAAACCTGCTAGTTAGAGGGGAAACGCTTATGTCTTTTAGTCTGATTTGTATAGTCCTATTGCTGATATCTTCACTGGGGCCTACCTGTCCTCTCCCTCATAAGAGTCTCCTAAATTAGTCTCTCCACTTTGTGTCCTACCACCATTAGATTCTTCACAGATGAATTTGCTTAAACCACTACTTTGGTCCTGTCATTTCTCTTCTAAACCTTTAACTATTTCCACTTGATTACCCAGTTAAATCCAACCTTTGACCGTATCTTTCATCCATTGTGTTATCTGGCCTAGCTTTGCCCTTATATTTTCTTTTTGCTTGAATGTCTTCCTTTGTAGTGCAACTTAAATGCCCCTTTTCCTTGAAGTTTTCTGTAATTCTTCATTGGTTTTGACTTCATATGCTCCCCTCCCTGTAAAAAATCTTTATAATATTTTGTGATTCTCTTTCAAGCAGACACGTATTTACTGGTCCCTACTATGTGCTGGGCACTGTGCTGGATATCCGGCGTAGAGTAAGGAATGAGAAATGTTTCCTGTGCTCTTAGGGCTAGTGCCTTATGATGCAATATTCTGCCTCGTATTTTAATTATTTGTGTTTTAGTTTCTCTCTACTGGATTATAAGATCCCTACGGTCAGGGACCATATGATTATCTCTGTCTGTATATCTTAGCCTGTAGAACATTGCCTTGATTAATTGTATGAATGTTCAATTTGTTGCACATCTGTTACTTTGGTAATGATTGTATTGGAAAGCTAAGAACCTGTGTGTATTACTGATACTGCGAGTCTTATTTGCCATTAATTTGTAGGTTTGTTGGGGCCATGTTGAAGAGGTTGAGCTCATTAATGATGGCTCCGGACTAGGTTTTGGAATAGTTGGAGGAAAAACAAGTGGCGTGGTTGTGAGGACTATAGTTCCTGGAGGATTAGCAGATCGAGTAAGTCAACCTTCCTTGTTATCATTTTGGTTTTATAAAATTTAAGTTGTATGAATTGAAATGTAATTTTACAACGTGAGTTACCAGGATATATGACTTAATAACTAGAATTTAAGTATAGCTTAAAAATGATTTATTCTGTAAGTATTATTAGTATACACTCAGTCTTATTTTCAACAGTTCCTAAATCAACATTTTTGGGGTTTGTTTTGCTTATAATTGACAGGCTTCATGATTACATCAGAGGACAATTTTTTTTATTGAAAAGCGTTGTTAATGAATATTGCATTTTGAACATCTGTATTATTCTCCTCTAGTGTGTCTTTCAATGACCTAAATGTTAAAATCAGAAGATACAGTGATTATAAACATTTGTCCCAATATTATACATGGTAAATTTCACTTGAATTAAAATTTATGGTCTTATAAGTTAAATGACTACCTTTCATTGTTTAGCAGTGTTTAAACTGAAAGTGGGCTATTAAAAAAATTAACAACTGTTTCTGCTTAATTTTATATTGAAGAAATGTTAATTGCTACATTTAGTTTTTAGAAATTAGTTTAGAAATTTGACTCTGAAGCCACTTAATAATAAGCCCATATTATATAGAATAGGCGTGATAAATCAGAAATAACTTTAGTTATTCCCATAATCAGAATGATATGTAAAATTTCACTGATTATTGCCCAGTTACATATAAATTTATCCCTTCTGATAGACATACATAAGTAAAAATGAACTTGCCATGCAAATGCAGCTTCAAGGCAAGTTCCTTGGCTCTTCATTTCTGATCATGATTGCTTCACCTTATGCAGCTTGTGGAGCCACTGATGTTCCTATCATCATTTCAGCTCCTAGGAGTATTTATTTAGAACAGCAGTTGTCAAAGTTTGGTCTGTGGGCCTCTGGAGGGCTCTGAGAGCCTTGCAGGTGGTGTATGAGATCCAAACAGCTTTTACAATAATACCACAATGTTATTATCCCTTTCACCCTGCTAACATTTGTACTGATGATACAAAAGCAGCTGCAGGCTAAAACTGCTGGTGCCTTGGTGCAAAACAAGGCAGTGGCCACAAACTGTTATAGTAATCATTGCATTATTTTCTGCCATGTGCTTGCAACAAAAAAGAAAAAAAATGCCATTTTACTTGAAGATTTTTAAGATGCAGTAAAATGATTAATTTTAGTAAATTTTGACCATTTAATGCATGTCTTTTGAATATTGTCAAAATGGGAAGTACCACGTAGCATTCTTGCTATGTACTGAAGTATGATGGTTGTCTTAAGGAAAGTCATTTGCAAGATGAATCTGCTCCTTTTTTTTTTCTTTTTTTTGAGATGGAGTCTCGCTGTGTTGCCTAGGCTGGAGGGCAGTGGTGTGATCTCAGCTCACTGCAAGCTCCACCTCCCAGGTTCATGCCATTCTCCTGCCTCAGCCTCCCGAGTAGGTGGGATTACAGGTGCCTGCCACCATGCCCAGCTAATTTTTTGTATTTTTAGTAAAGACGGGGTTTCACCGTGTTAGCCAGGATGGTCTCGATCTCCTGACCTCATGATCTGCCCGCCCCAGCCTCCCAAAGTGCTGGGATTACAGGCGTGAGCCACCGTGCCCAGCCAAATCTGCTACTTTTTTATGTGGAACACATTTTTATTTTTATAAAAATAACTGCAGAAAAATTATGTTTATCCAGACTTGGGTATTTGGAAGGTGTTTTCTTGAGAATGGATGATGTGAGCCTGTTATTTCAAGGAAAACAACTGACACTGTTTGTTAGCAACAATAAAATTTGAGCTTAAGCAAAAATTAGAATTTTGGAAAATTTGTATTTTACCATAAGCGTGACATTTCCCTAATATTTAAAAGCTTTCCTAAGGCTGGGCATGGTGACTCATGCCTGTAATCCCAGCACTTTGGGAAGCCAAGGTGGGAGGATCTCTTGAGCCCAGGAGTTCGATACCAGCCTGTGCAATATGGCAAAACCCTGTCTCTACAAAAGACACAAAAGTTAGCTGGGCATGGTGCTACTTGGGAGGCTGAGGTGGGAGGAGATGGAGGCTGCTTTGAGCCGAGATTGTGGCACTGAACTCCATCCAGCCTGGGCGACAGAGTAAGACCCTGTCTCAAGAAAAAAAATAAAAAGAAAAGAAAAGAAAGGCATTTCTGATTAGATTGTTGATTGATATTAACCAATATGATTGTCTTGATATTATATGATGAAATACGTCAGTATTTGGAAGGTCTGCATAACTGTGAATCGATATTTTCTTTTCTTCCTTTTTTCTTTTCTTTTTTTTTGAGCATAGTCTTGCTCTGTTGCCTAGGCTAGAGTGCAGTGGCGTGATCCCATCTCACTGTAGCCTTGACCTCCCAGGCTCAAGCAGTCATCCTACCTCAGTCTCCCGAGTAGTTGGTACTACAGGCATGTACCACCATGCTAGCCTAATTTATTTTTATTTTTATTTTTTTGAGACAGGGTCTCACTCTGTCACCCAGGCTGGAGTGCAGTGGTGCGATCTTGGCTGACTGCAGCCTCTGCCTCTGGGGCTCAAGTGATCCCCCCACCTCAGCTTCTGGAGTAGCTGAGACTACAGACACAGGCCACCATGCCTGGCTAATTTTTGTATTTTTTGTAGAGACGGGGTTTCACCATGTTGCCCAGGCAGATTTCAAATTCCTGAGCTCAAGTGATCCTCCCACCTTGGCCTCCCAAAGTGCTGGAATTACAGGTGTAAGCCATTGCACCCGCCCGGCCTTATTTTTATTTTTTGTAGAGACAGTCTCGCTTTGTTTCCAAGGCTGGTCTCGAACTCCTGGCTTGAAGCGATCTTCCTGCTTAGGCCTTCCAAAGTGCTGGGATTATAGGTGTGAGCCGCCATACCCAGCCTCAATATTTTCTGAAGACCAATATGTGATATGACAAAATAATATGTAGCTAAAAGATCCTTTCGAAAATCAAGATAGATCAGTGGATTTTAATAAAATAGTGTCTGAAAGTTTGTTGATATGGTTCCAGATTCTACATTGTAACTGTATAAGAAACCACCACTTGCCAAGTTTTGATGTGTTATCAAAGAATAGGCTGAAAGGACTATTATAATACCCCTCCCCTTTCCAACTATATATCTGATTGAGGCCAGATATTATTCATATACTTCATCCGAAACAGTATATTGTAACATATTGAATGCAGAAGCAGATGAGTCCAGCTGTTTTCTTTTAAGCCAGATATTAAAGAGATTTGTAAAAATATTAAACAGTCCCACTCTTACTAATATATATATAGAGAGAGAGATGGAGTCTTGCTCTGTTGCCCAGGCTGGAGTGCAGTGGTGCAATCTTGGCTCACCACAACCTCTGCCTCCCAGGTTCAAGCGATTCTCCTACCTCAGGCTCCTGAATAGCTGGGACTACAGGCATGTGCCACCATGCCTGGCTAATTTTTGCATTTTTAGTAGAGATGGGGTTTCACTATGTTGGCCAGGCTGGTTTCGAACTCCTGACCTCCTGATCCACCTGCCTCGGCCTCCCAAAGTGCTAGGATTACAGGTGTAAGCCATCACGCCTGGCCAATATTTTTTGTTTTGGAAAATATAGCTCTTTTAAAAATATATAGACATTAATATACATAAATATTGATAAAAATTAACATTAAATATTAAATATTTTAAAAATTCCTCAGTACCAATTTTTGCATATGTATACATTTGTGAATTCATTTTTACCAGATTTCTCCAGAGAAACAGAACCAATAGGATATGATATGTGTGTGATTATTTTAAAAAAGATATTATTTTAAAAAATTGGCTCATGCCATGGTGGGGGCTGGCAAGTCCAAAATTTGTAGGGAAGGCCAGGAGGCTGGAAACCCAGACAAGAGTTGATGTCGTAGTCTTGTGTTTGAGATCTATAGGGCAGGCTGGCAGAATGTCTCAGGAAGCTCTGTTACATTCTTGAGGCAGAATTTCTTCTCTAGGAAATCTCAGTTTTTGCTTGTGAATTCTTCAACTGATTGGATGAGGCTCACCTACATCATTGAGGGTAATCTTCCTTTACTTAAAATCAACTGCGTGTATATGCTAATCACATTTACAAAATGCCTTTGCAGCAACATCTAGATTAGTGTTTGATCAAAACAGTCAGCACCACATCCCAGCTAAGATGACACATGTAATTTAACTGTTATACCATCCATTACCACAATCAAGATAATGAGCGTGTTCATTACCCCCAGCAGATTCCTGTACTACTTTGTAATTCCTGTCTCTCCATCCTTAATAATTTTTAAGAATGTAAAGGAGTTCTGTCTTTATCCATTTAGTGTTGCTATAAGGAAATATCTGAGGATGGGTAATTTAAAATAGGTTTATTTAGCTTACAGTTCTGCTGGCTGGAAAATTGGGCATCTGGGGAAAACCTCAGGCTGCTTCCATGGTGGAAGGTGAAGGAGAGCCAGTGTGTGCAGAGATCACGTGGGCAGCGAGGAAGTGGTGGGTGGGGGGCAACTCTCTTTTTAACAATCAGAGTGAGAACTCACTGCACTAAGTAAACTCACTGCAGAGAACTCAGAGCAAGAACTCACTGCACCAAGCCATTCATGAGGGATTCACCCCCATGACCCAAACACCTCCCATTGGGCCCCACCTCCAACAATGGGGATGAGATTTCAACATGAGGTTTGAGGGGGACAAACATCCAAACTGTAGCAAGTTCTGAGACCAGAATGTTTGAGAATGTTCATTTTATAGACCTTTAAAACACATCTGTGGCTGGGTGCAGTGGCTCATGCCTGTAATCGCAACACTTTGGGAGGCCGAGCCGGGTGGATCACTTGAGGTCAGGAGTTCAAGACCAGCCTGGCCAACATGGTGAAACCCCATCTCTACTAAAAATACAAAAAATTAGCCAGGTGTGGAGGTGCATGCCCATAATCCCAGCTACTCAGGAGGCTGAGGCACGAGAATTGCTTGAACCTGGGAGGCAGAGGTTGCAGTGAGCCAAGATCATGCCACAGCACTCCAGCCTGGGCGACAGAGCAAGACTTTCTCAAAACAAACAAACAAAAACCACACACATCTGTGGCACAACACAATATTCTTTAAGGATTCTTAAAAATTTTATAATCTGGAAATAATAAAATATTGCAGAAAATTTTGGGATGCCTTTCTTTGTATTCCCTCCCTCCTCCTGCCTCTGCCTTAGCAATTTTAATAGGTTTGTTTGTTGGAGTGGCATTTTTTTTTCCAAAATGCAAAGTGGAGTGGTTATTGTGAACAACAAAGGGTCAAGTAAATTTAAACAAAATCCAATAGGTTTCTTTACTGTAAGAACTTTCTGAGCTTTTAAAGTACTAACATGCTTTATGAATTTTCACAAGAATAAGATGTGCAGAGTTTCCCAGATTAATCCCATTAAGGCATTGTTGGAAAAAGCCCAGGTCTGATTTTCACCCTTTACTGGAAGGGATCCTCACTATTTCAGATCATCAAAGAGGAGGTAGAGGGTATGCTTGTCATAGGGTCATAAGTGCTCAAAGAGAAGCAAGTACTTATGCTAGACATTGTTATCTGCTTAATGTACATTATTCTCATGTAACCTTCAAAACACTCTTAGAAGTTTTATTCCCAAATTATAGATATGGAAACCATTAAGAAATTGTCCAAGGTTACAGCAGCTAGGTGAGCCACAAAGTCAGGACTGAGCCCATATCTGTTTGATTCTGAAGTCTGAGCGTTGTTGTTTGAATTTATCCAAAGTTAATCCTAGTGTTTTCCTTTTCCTGATATACACCTGTGCACAATTGTTCACATCCATCAACAGGGAGTAGCCAGCTCTAGGAACAACAGAGCTATTGTCTCTTCTAGAGCATATGGTAAGGCCTAGCCGTAGGGGACAGAGCAGTATTCACTTCTCCTTTCCTCTCATGTCAGCTGATGGCAGATAAAATCTCTTCAGCCTTCTTGCTATAACCAACTTATCTCCTTCCTCAGCCTGGCCCCATTTGTTGCTTATTACCAGTCAATGTTATGCTTGCTATAACTCATGAAATGACTTAAGCTGCAGCACCCTCAGGCCCTAGGCTATGGCACAAGATGTGGTATATGCCTTCCCTATTATCTACCTTTGGAGAAATTCTTCTCAGCACAACTACATCCAAATTAGCCTCTGAAAGGAAAGAGCATAGGATTATAGTGTGTGAGCTTTAGAATCAGACAGATGAAGACTTGAATTCTGGATCCACCTCTCACCCTGGGCAATTGACTTCTTGGCTTAATTCTATGTTTCTAAAATGGTCCCCAAGACCACCAGATTTGATGACTTGCTAGGAGGATTCATAGGACTCAGCATACAGTTACACCCACAGCTATATTTATTACAGTGAAAGAATACAAAGCAAAATCAACATGGAAAAGGTGCATGAGGTGGAGACTGGAGGAAACCAGGCACAAGCTTCCACAAGTCCTCTCCCCATGGAGTCATATAGGACACACTTAAGTCTTCCAGTGGTGAATTATGACCACACATCTGACATGTCTGCCATGGAAGCCCATCAGAGACTCTGCACAGGGTTGTTACTGGATGCTGGTCACATAGGCACACACTGTGTAGCATATACCGAAGTCCTAGACTTGCAGAAGAATGCAAGTGTTCAGCAGAGACTACACTTTAGGCACCTAGAGCCATTTTTACCAGGGAATGGTGAGAACCCTCACAGAATCTAAGCTCCCAGGTGTTAGCCAAGGGCTAACCTTGTGAGAAGGCCTTTCCAAGGAAAGTAGTCTGCCGTTAACACTTTTTTTTTTTATTTTTTGTCAGGAGATAATTTTGCTTGCCTTAAATAAAAGGCTGTGTGAAAATTCAATGTTAATCAGTGTAACATGCTTAGCACAATGCCTCTTAGTTCCCAAAATGCTTGTAACCCACTGAGAGAGAAATGTGTTCTCATTTTGCTTAAGAAGGATCTGAGACTTAGGGAGGATAAACAACTGACCTTTGGCCATACACTTTGTCCAAAGTAGAGCTAAGATTTGAACTTGAGTGCATCTGACTCCAAAGCCCTTACTTGTCTTTCTGTTGTGTCCTGCTGCTAATGATGTAAAAGAAATGAAGTAGAAAATGGCATTTATTTACTTAAAAAAATTGATTTATAGGAATCTTTTAAGAAACATTTGTTGAGATCTAGTTACAATGTCCAATCAGTTAATATAATCGGGCCAATTCCATGGATAGAGAAATTATATGATATTAAAAGGGTAGCTAAAAGGCATATCTCCCTGTAAGCCTCAGAGCCTCTCCAAAATTCACAGTGCTTGAAACACTCACCTTGAGAACATTTTATCAGTTGTGGCAAGAGTTAAACATTTTTTGGGGAGGTACTTTTTGTTTTGTTTTGTGTGACATTGATAACGGGCAGTGTAAAACCCTTGAAGTGCAGAAACCTCTTTCATGTGGTCTGGGGAAGTTCTAGGGCAGTCAGGTATACCGGAATACCTCGTTGTCTTCAGAACACAGCCTATTTAAAGGTTGTCATAAATTATTGACATTTTGGTATGAAGCAGTTATAATATGAGTCTACTGACTACCCAGTAACCTAATACTAGGAAGGAATGGAACCAAGCAAGGGTTTGAGGGTGGATGTGAACTTTGAGAGACTTTCAGTGTAGAGTAAGGAAGGCCCAGCTTGAGGTCACTAAATGGTTGGTTAGTCCCAAGCAATTTTGCTTCGAGTGATTATATGAACAGATATTTTCTTTATATTTAAAAATCAGTTAATGAGTGCTCTGGGAATTTGAGTAGGATATGATAGTTTCTTTAATTCCTTTAGGGAAAGAGTGTATTTTATTTTGTAAAGTTACCCTTTTCTATCAATGGCATGTTGCCTTTTGATCGAAGACCAATAATAAAACTGGCCTGGAATCAAACATAGTTATGATTTCATTTTCTGAGTTTTGGAAGTATTTGGTGCCTTTTTTTTTCCTTTTTTTTTTTTTTTTAAATAGAGACAGAGTCTTGCTCTGTCACTTAGGCTAGAGTGCAGTGGTGCAATCCTAGCTCACTGCAGCCTCCAACTCCTGACTTCAAGCAGTCCTCCCAAAGTGCTGGGATTACAGGCATGAGCCACGGTACCTGGATTCATTTTTTAGTTTTTGAAGAAACAAATTTGATTTCTTCTTTTGTAGCTCATATCTGAATTCCTATAGGTTTAAATTTTTTTTTTTTAATTATCATCCACAACAGCGTATCAGAGAAGTTAAAATGCAAAGTAATGTGAGTTTTTTTTTAGCCTAAAGTTGCTACTTTTTTTTTTTTTTTTTTTTTCTGAGACAGGGTCTTGCTCTGTTGCTCAGGCTGGAGTGCAGTGGTATGATTTTGGCTCACTGCATCCTCCACCTCCCAGGTATAAGTCTTGTGCCTCAGTCTCCCATGTAGCTGGGATCACAGGCGCTCACCACCATGCCCAGCTAATTTTTGCGTTTTTAGTAGATATGGGGTTTCACCATGTTGGCCAGGCTGGTTTGGCGACAGAGTGAGACTCCGTCTCAAACAAAAACAAAAACAAAAACTCCTGACCTCAGGTGATCTGCCCGCCTCGGCCTTCCAAAGTGCTGGGATTACAGGTGTACATTCACTGTAAGTGTGTGATACCCTGTTGCTTCAGCTGTTTTAATTTTTCTGCCTTTCACACTATCTTTGCCAATATGCGTAATTTTTTTCTCTTTTGAAAGAATCTATGGATTAATAAAACTTTTATATGTGAATGTTTGATTAGCATGCTATGTACTTGAATCTTGGCATAGCTATTTATTGGTTTTCATTGATTGATGATTTCTGTTAAAGAGCAAAAGGGACTTTATGCCTTTTAGTTTTCTCACACAGAAGACAGGTTATGGAAGGAGAATGTTGATCAGAAAATATCAATAAAATGCAGACTGTGGCTGCTGGACTTAGACAAGGTAGCTGTCATTTTGGTATCTTTCTATCAATCTCACTAATGACTATTTTTGTACTTACGAATTCTTCAGAACACCTGCTTTTCTGTAGGAAGAAAATGTTTGACTTTCAGTGACAGATGCAAATTATAGACATCATTTTAAATTAAGAGTTGAAGTAAAATAGAAGAAAAATAATGCCTTGGAAGTGACTAAAAATATACTTTATGATAAAATGCCCTTCTTTGGCCAAGCCAAGTATGAAAACACTTATTAGACATATATATTTTTTAATTTTTTGATCAGTGCATAATTCTGTTGAAGAATAGTTTGATTTACAGAGGCAACTTTACCCTTATTTTTCATCAGGACCACTGACTTTCTCTTAAGTAGTTGCTTATTTTGTTTCAAGTCTGTTGCATGCATGAAAACAGAATATCAGATTATCACTATTAAAGTAGAAATCCAGCAATTCTTCATTCCTTTTTTCATAACAATGTCCTCCTTGCCTCTGTTTCTGTTTTCTAAGTCTTTCCAGATGTTTCTGAATTACATTGCATTTCCGCTGCACCACTTGTCTACACTTCCAGTCCCTTCTAGTGGCTTCTGCAGCATTTACAACAAAGCACAGAGCTTTGTACGTATTATTTCAATCTAAAGCATTCCTTCATTTAGGTTCCTGTAAAAGTGGAGAAAAGGAAGGATGGAGAATAGACTTCTCAGTCTAAGAGTTTTTTTAAAAACTTCTTCCTTCAGAATATCATCTTTAGCTTGCAGTGGTGCTACCTGGAACTAGGAATTTGAAGCTCAGAACCGGATTAACCCAATAGTCATTGCTCTGTTCTCAAGCTTTCTCTCCATGTTGCAGGATATCTATTTTTCATCTTCATTGCATTCAAACCTTTTGAGAGTTATAGGCAGTTTCTTGGAGAATAGGAAAGCAATAAATTTACTATCTACTAGCAGCCTTTGCATGTAGGAGATTGACTTGCTACAGTAATGTTACTCTGGAGATACTGAAGTATAAGGCAAATAACTGAATGAGAATAGTCTTCAGTGAGCAACTTGGATTCAGCTTTGGTTCAACCTTTTTATCAGCTTTGTGACCTTGGTCAAGTCAGTCAAACTTTTTGTATCTCAATTTTCTCATTTGAAAGTTGTCCTTCTCTAAGTGAGATGGTACATGAAAGTGATTTTGAACCTGTAAGGTGCTCTGCGTGTATAAGTTTAAATAAAGCCAGCTGTGTTAAGATTGTGGTATCTTTAATACACTATAATAAAGTGAATTCAGAATTTATGACTAAACAAATTTAGGAAAAATTTTGTAAAAATTAGCTGTTTCAAAAATTTCTCAAAGAAGGGAACTGATGAACACTTTGAACAGATACTCATTTTGATAAATTATTATTTACCTTCTGTGTATGAAATATACATACATATAAAAGAATGTATATAATACCTGTACACATTTTAAATGATAACTAAAACAATAATTATTTGCAAGACCAACCTGGGCAACAGAGTGGGTCTCTATCTCAACAAAGCAAAACAATAATTACCAGTGTATAATACATACCACCTAGCTTAAGAAATATAACATTATGTATCTTTTCTTTCAACTCATCTGGAATCTTGACTTATTTATTTATTTATTTTGTTTTTGTGAGATAGAGTCTTGCTCTGTCGCCCAAGCTGGAGTGCAGTGGCGTGATCTTTGCTCACTGCAACCTCCGCCTCCCAGGTTCAAGTGATTCGCGTGCCTCAGCCTCTCGAGTAGTTGAGATTACAGGCGTATGCCATCACACCTGGCTAATTTTTATATTTTTAGTAGAGATGGAGTTTCTCCATGTTGGCCAGGCTGGTCTCCAACTCCTGGCCTCAAGTGATCCACCCACCTTGGCCTCCCAAAGTGCTGGGATTACAGGGGTGAGCCACTGTGCTGGCAGAATCATGACTAAATACCTCCTATGTGCCAATGACCCGCAAGGTGTTTTTTTGTTTGTTTGTTTTACCTCTCCTCAGCTCCCAAATTTAAATGCATAGTCTGGATTTCTCTACTGAACTTCAGATTTGTGTATCTGGCTGTATACCTGTTACCTCCACTTGAATGTCTAATAGGTATCTAAGACAACAGCTCTGAAACTGAACTCCTGATTTCCACCTCACCCATCTGTACCTCTGTAGTCTTCATCTCAGTTCATGGCAACTCTATCTTTCTAGTTGCTCAGGCTAAAAATGGAGTTTTGACTCCTTTTTCCTCCCTCACAGCCCATATAGGAGCTATCTGCAGATCCTATTGACAGTTTATTAAAAATATATCTTGGCCGGGCACAGTGGCTCACGTCTGTAATCCCAGCACTTTGAGAGGCCGAGGCGGGTGGATCAAGAGGTCAGGAGTTTGAGATCAGCCTGACATAGTGAAACCCAGTCTCTACTAAAAATACAAAAATTAGCCAAGCATGGTGGTGCGCGCCTGTAATCCCAGCTACTCAGGAGGCTGAGGCAGGAGAATTGCTTGAACCTGGGAGGCGGAGGTTGCAGTGAGCCGAGATCGCGTCATTGCACTCCAGCCTGGGCGACAGAGTGAGATTCTGACTCAAAACAAAACGAAACAAAAAACTATCTATCTATCTATCTATCTATCTATCTATCTATCTATCTATCTAGAATCTCACTTCTGAACACCCCAACTGTGAACCACACCCAAGCTATTGTGGATTATTGCTAAGGCCTCCCAACTCGTATCTTTGCTGCTGTCGTTTCCTCTTCTGTAGTTTATTTTAAGCACAGAAGCTTGAATTATGTTGTTAAAGTCAGTCAGGTAATGTCACTCCTCTGTTTCAAAACTCTGCTCGATGCCTTCTCTTCCCAATCATGCAAAGAAGATGCCCTATACTGTCTGACTCCATTAACTCTCCCATCTCTTAGACTACTCTTCTTTTTCCTCATTTCCTTATAGCCGCACTGGCATCTTTCTATTCCTCAAACATGTCACTGAGGATGTTGGTTTTGAAGTTCCCAGCTTTATGCTGGAGGCTTCTGTTCTGACTTTTCCTTCTTGAGGTCCTGGCCTTTCTGTCCTCTTCCTTGCACACGTGGCCATTAACACCCAACTCTAGGCCATTAGGCATGAGCTTATACCCTCAAGCAAAGGCCTTTTTTAGAATACTGATTGCTTTTCTCATTTTGAGCCATTCCTTTGTGTTCTACATGAAATTCCTTTACTCTCACCATTTCAGCCAGTTATTAACAGTATTCCATTTTATTCAGCATTTTAGGTGGCTTCTTTGTCAGCCATTTTGCCAGAGCTGAAAGTCTGATGAATTGTTATTAACCAGTGAAGTTACAGCATTGATTTCTCAAAATAATTTTGTCTTTTTCTTGGATTGAAGGATGGAAGACTCCAGACAGGGGACCACATCTTGAAGATTGGTGGCACAAACGTGCAGGGAATGACCAGTGAGCAAGTTGCACAAGTTCTAAGGAACTGTGGGAATTCAGTCAGGATGCTCGTTGCTAGAGATCCAGCTGGTGACATTTCAGTCACCCCTCCTGCCCCTGCCGCCTTACCTGTTGCCCTGCCTACTGTAGCCAGCAAGGGCCCTGGTTCTGTGAGTATACATATCATTCTTTCATCTTAAACCAAAGCCTGGGTGTGACACACTGTAAGATAAGAAATTCTTTCAACTTGAAGCACCACATTGGTGTGAGTTGCGCGCTCACTAGTGAAACAGGAAAAAAAAAACTCATTTGGAGACATTAGACATGTTGGTTTTCTGTTTCGCTGTTTCTCAGGGTTAAGTCATTCAGCCTCCCTGAGCGTCAGTGACTTATTTATAAATTGAAGAATACTTGCCTTGTCTATTTCATTGGGCTGGTGAGGAGAACAGGTGGTGGAGGGAAAACTGTAAACACTAGCCGATGTGTGAGAATTATCACTGGTAGCCACAGGCTGGTTAAAGGGAATGGATATCAATAATATTTATTATACTAATTATTTTAATTATGTAATAATAATAGTTATTATTTTTAATTATCAAGCACCTGGAATTGCTCAGGTCATCTGAAATCTTCACAGTAATTCTGCCAGATAGGCCTTATTATACATTTAATAGATGAGGAAAATAAAGTCAAACATCATGTTAAAGACCTTATAGGGAGTAAGTTGCAAAACTGGAATTTGAATTCACATCTTTCTGGTCCATTCCAAACTCCTTCCCACTATCTCAACACGGGCTTTTAATGAAGACATAATAAAATAAAAGCAAAGAAATAGGTTTTTTGTTTGTTTTGTTTTGTTTTTGAGATGGAGTTTCACTCTTGTTGCCCAGGCTGGAGTGCAGTGGCACTATCTCGGCTCACTGCAACCTCCACCTCCCAGATTCAAGCGGTTCTCCTGCCTCAGCCTCCTGAGTAGCTGGGATTACAGGCATGCACCACCATGCCTGGCTAATTTTGTATTTTTAGTAGAGATGGCGTTTCTCCATGTTGGTCAGGCTGGTCTCGAACTCCCGACCTCAGGTGATCCGCCCACCTTGGTCTCCCAAAGTGCTGGGATTACAGGCGTGAGCCACCATGCCTGACCAGAAATAAGTTTTGAAGGGAGGGTCCAGGAGGAAGAGGAAAGAAAAGAGAAATGGGCCGGATGCGGTGGCTTATGCCTCTAATGCCAGCACTTTGGGAGGCCAAGGTGGGTGGATCACCTGAGGTCAGGAGTTCAAGACAAGCCTGGCCAAGATGGCAAAACCCAATCTCTACTAAAAATACAAAAATTAGCCAGATGTGGCGCACATCTGTAGTCCCAGCTACTCAGGAGGCTGAGGCTGGAGAATCATGTCAACCGAGGAGGCAGAGGTTGCAGTGAGCTGAGATTGCACCACTGCACTCCAGCCTGGGCAACAGGGCAAGACTCTGTTAAAATAAAATAAAATAAAATAAAATAAAATAAATAAAATAAAATAAAATAAAATAAAATAAAATATAAATAAAATAAAATATAAAAATAAACAAACAGACAAAAAAAAAAAAAACCCGAAACAAAAACAAAAGGAAAGAGAAATGATTATGGTGGAAAAGGGTGGAAGGCCACTGATTATCATCACCTGATATGTCATTCTGTGTATTCTGGGAAGTTGTTGCCTTTCTCTACTTGGAACTGTATGAGTGGAAGTTTTCTATCTGAAATATCAGAACCTTTAAAAAGTTTCTCCAGCCAGGCTTGGTGGCTCACGCCTGTAATCCCAGCACTTTGGGAGGCTGAGGTGGGTGGATCACATGAGGCCAGGAGTTCAAGACCAGCCTGGCCAACATGGTGAAACCTGACTCTACTAAAAATACAAAGGTTAGCCAGGAGTGGTGGCACACACTTGTAATTCCAGCTACTCAGGAGGCTGAGGCAGGAGAATCACTTGAACCCGGGAGGTGGAGGCTGCAGTGAGCCGAGATCCTGCCACTGCACTCCAGCCTGGGTGACAGAGTGAGACTCTCTCTCAAAAAAAAAAAAAGTTTCTCCAAATTGTGGTTACATTTTCTTTTTACTCCATTACTCTAGTTCCCTGGAGCCTTCTACTTTGTAGTGAGAGACAAATGTAGATATGTGATAAGTGGAAACTTGATCCAATCAATTATTTACTTTCTCATGTTAATGTTTTGAATTAAAAGCTAAGTATTATGTATTTAGACACCTTACTCCTTTACAGAAGTGTTTAAAAGACGAGTATTGAAAGTAAGTCTTAGGACCAGATGCAGTAGCTCATACCTGTAGTCCCAGCTACTTGGGAGGCTGAAGGGGGAGGATTGCTTGAGGCCAGGAGTTTGAGGTTGCAATAAGCTGTGATTGCTCCATTGCACTCCTGCCTGGGTGACAGAGCAAGATCCTGTCTCTGAAAAAAAAACAAAAAACAAACAAACAAAAAAAAACAAGAAGAAGAAAATAAAATAAGTTTTAGGTCAATATTTTTATATTACTGAACAATAATTAGTCTTACGTTTTGTTTCTAAATTTTTCTTTATGTTCGTAGTTCTTTCAGATACAAATATAGCCTTTTTTCTAAGTGGTTATATTAGCTTTCTATTGTTGTATAACAAATTTACTGGTTTAAAACAATATCCTTTGTTAGTTCATAGTTAGTTTACAGTTCTGTAGGTCAGAATTCAGGGTGGGCTTGGCTGGGCTCTCTGCTTAGCTTCTTCTTCTTCTTCTTTTTTTTTTTTTTTTTTGAGACAGAGTCTTGCTCTGTTGCCCAGGTCAGAGTACAGTGGCGTGATCTCGGCTCACTGCAACCTCTGCCTCCTGGATTCAAGCGATTCTCTCGTATCAGCCTCTGGAGTAGCTGGGGTTACAGGCATGTGCCACCATGCCTGGCTAATATTTGTATTTTTAGTAGAGACGGGTTGCTGTCTCCAACCCGTCATCAGGCTGGCCAGGCTGGTCTCCAACTCCTGACATCAGGTGATCCACCCACCTCAGCCTCCCAAAGTGCTGGGATTAAAGGTGTGAGCCACTGCACCTGGCCTCTGCTTAGCTTCTTACAAAGGCCAAAATCAAGGTGTGGGCCTGGCTGGGCTCTTTTCTGGATGCCCTGGGGACAGTCCATACCCAGTCTCATTCAGATTGTTGGCAGATTCTTGTTCCTTGCAACTGTAGAACTGAGGTCCCTTTTTGTTTGTTGGCTGCCAGCCAGAGACCTCTTTTGGCTCCTTAAGGTCCCCTGCATTCCTTGTCACGTGACTCCCTCCATCTTCAAACCGCAAGTTGAGTCCTTAATGATTCAGATCTTTTTCATTTCCCTTTCTGCTACCAGCAGGAGAAAACTCTGCCTTTAAAGGACTACAGTGATGAGATTAGGCCCACTTGGATAATCTCCATTTTGCCATGTAATATGGCATCAATATGGGAGTAGCACCAGGAATTGAAGGTCATGGGACCATCTTAAAATTCTGCCTACCATAGATGCTAAGAAAATACTTGACAAACCTTGCACAGATTGACTATGTACACACAGGTATGCCACTAAGCATATATAATTAAATTTGGTTTTTCCTTTTAGGACAGTTCTCTTTTTGAAACTTACAATGTTGAGCTCGTGAGAAAAGATGGGCAGAGTCTTGGAATTAGAATTGTTGGCTATGTTGGAACATCTCATACAGGTAAATGAATCATTTCTATTTTATATTTGGAAATTGTAAAGGATGTTAAGGTTTCTAGATAGTAAAATTAAATACTTGCAAGATTGCAAGATTTTAATTTAAATCTTGAACAATAAAACCATGAATCTGTACTAGCAAGCAGTCACTTCTCAGTGATTACAGAACCACATTTTTATCTCAATAGTTTTATAGCTGGCTTGATATCCATTAACAAAAGAATATAATTGGCCAGCTGAGTGTATAATATTTGAATTGTGCCTTCTCTTGTTTGTAAAATAGCTATATTATGAATATTGTTAACATATGATAGATTAGATTTGTGATAAGTAAATTGATTTCTGTATATATTTCATATTGTAAATGTTCCCAAAGTATGACTATTATGTTTTATCACTAAAAAAAAAGTTAAAACAAGCATTTTCATTAGAACTATTTTCTTTTCATGTGAAAGGAATAAACTATGAGAATAAATACACAATTCAAGTATCCGTGACTAAAACTCTCTCAACTCCTATCTGCAAAGCTTTGGTAACTTTCACTATAAGATTTATTCCTTTATTATAAGAGAATTATCAGGGTAAGAAAAAATAAACCTTTCCACAAATATTTGCTAATAATATGAAAATTCAGAGTTATAAAATGTTCTAGTTTTTTTTTAATAGCAAGATGACAGAGTTCATTTCCTTAAAAAAAAATTGTTATTTTGCATACTTACAGCAGGTGGAAGGATTAAGAGTGCTAATGTATTCAAAGTCCTGAATGAAATTCATGTCAGACCACCTTGTGCTATTTTAGCCTAATGAACTATCTTTTTTCAAACCTTTAGATTCTAAGTGCCACCTTTATTTAGGTTCAGAATTTAATGGCATTCAAAAGAGCTCAGGGTGGATTGTATAATAATGTTGCAAAAAACCACATCAAGTAGTTTTTAGTATGTTAAGTCTGGTTAGAGGAATCATTAGTTCCTAAACTTATGGTTTCGTTCCTAAGTGAAAGTGAATGACTGGTAGAACATTGAGAAAATTTAATGTTTATATTACTGGATAAAGGAAAGTATCATTTTACTATTTTACTTCTTTTGTTTGTTTGTTTGTTTTTGTTTTTTTTTTTTGAGATGAGTCTCGCTCTGTCGCCCAGGCTGGAGTGCAGTGGCGCAATCTTGGCTCACTGCAACCTCCGCCTCCCAGGTTCAAGAGATTCTCCTACCCCAGCCTTCGGGTAGCTGGGAGTACAGGCATACACCACCACCCCCGGATAATTTTTGTATTTTTAGCAGAGACAGGGTTTCACCATGTTGGCCAGGGTGATCTCAAACTCCTGACCTCAGGTGATCCGCTTGCCTCGGCCTCCCAAAGTGCTGGGATTACAGGCATGAGCCACCGTGCCTGACCCATTTTACTTCTTTACCCTCAAAAGTTTTTTGGACTGGGTAATTAGGGATGGCAGGGAGCATGTAAATCCAAACACAACTCAACATGCTTTTTAACAAGTAGTCTTTGAAAATCATTTTTGCTTTATTCTATTCATTGGACTTTTGAGCAGTTCTGGAGAGGGTAGAAAAATGAATAAGAGAAGTCTGCTCAGGGAGACAAACATATAAGAAACACTTAGTTCTTTTTTAAAAATTATTATTATCATTTTTTTTCTTTTCTGAGATGGAGTCTCGCTCTGTCGCCCAGAGCTGGAGTGCAGTGGCCTGATCTTGGCTCACTGCAACCTCCGCCTCCTGGGTTCAAGTGACTCTTGTGCCTCAGACTCCCCAGTAGCTGGGACTATGGGCG
The DNA here is from genome assembly GCF_028885655.2 of Pongo abelii. Taxonomy (NCBI): domain Eukaryota; kingdom Metazoa; phylum Chordata; class Mammalia; order Primates; family Hominidae; genus Pongo; species Pongo abelii. Next base: position 171,354,365 of record NC_071985.2, on the reverse strand, counting down.
TGCGCCACCACGCCTGGTTCACATTCTGTAGATGTGAAATCCACAGATATGCGGGCCCACTGTACAAGCAAACTATCATGGTATGGCAGATGACATATTCAGTTTGTCAGAGGGAAATGGAGAATTCACAAAGAAGGCGGCATTTGAGCTATGAATGGAAAAGAAGGGTTTCGATAGGTCAGAGTTTACCGGAAGAAAGAAAGTAGAGAAAAGGTAAAATCATGAAAATGCTACATGTTTTGGGGAAATGTCAAGTGCGTGCTGCGGACTGGGCTTGGTGGCTCATGCCTGTAATCCCAGCGCTTTGGGAGGCTGAGGCTGATGGCTCACTTAAGCCCAGGAGTTCAAGACCAGCTTGGGCAACATGGTGAAACACTGTCTATACAAAAAATAAAAAAAAATTGTAGCCGCAGCTACTCGGGCAGCTGAGGTGGGATTGCTTGAGCTGGGGAGGCAGAGGCTGCAGTGAGCCATGATTGTGCCACTGCACACCAACCTGCAACCTGGGCAACAGAGCCAGATCCTGTTTCAAAAAAAAAAAAAAGAGCCTGGTGTGTCCAGACTTTTATTTTCTTGGAAAGTTGTAGTGGAAATTGAAGTCAAAAAATAAATTTGGGCAGATTATGGAGGGCCTTGAATGTGATTCTATGAAATTTATATATTATTTTGTTGGCAATGGAAAGTGATTTATGTTTATTTTTCTTCTACAGTTTTTTTTTTTTTGAGACGGAATCTCTCTCTGTTTCCCAGGCTGGAGTGCAGTGGCATGATCTCGGCTCACTACATCCTCCACCTTCCAGGTTCAAGCGATTCTCCTGCCTCACCCTCCCAAGTAGCTGGGATTAGACGTGCACCATCATGCCCAGCTAATTTTTGTATTTTGGTAGAAACAGGGTTTTGCCATGTTGGCCAGGCTGGTCTTGAACTCCTGACCTCAAGTGATCTGTCTGCCTCAGCCTCCCGAAGTGCTGGGATTACAGGCGTGAGCCACCATGCTCGGACTTTTTTTTTAAGAGACAAGCCTTAAGTTCCTGGACTCAGGTGATTCTCATGCCTCAGCCTCCAGAGTAGCTGGAATTACAGGCATGCACCATTACACCTAGCTAATTTTTAAATTTTTTGTGAGATGACATCCCACTATGTCACCCAGGCTGGCCTCAAAGTCCTGGGCTCAGGTGATCCTCCCCCCTCAGCCTCCCAAAGTGCTGGGATTACAACTGTGAACAACTACACCTGGCCTACAAACAATGTTTTGAGTTTATTTGGAAATAAAAATGTAAAATCATGCAGATCTATTGTGTTTTATTTTCCAATTTCCCTTCCTGTCCCTGCCCATGGGAAGGCATGCTTTAAAATCAAAGTTTTAATTTAAAAAATTTTTATAGCCATTTGTCTGTTTCAGTGTTTTATTTTATAATATATAAAGATTATTTCATGTTGCTGAGCTCATACTAATTTTTTTTTTTTTGTTAAGACCATATGTACTTTTCTGGGCCAGGCGTGGTGACTCACACCTGTAATCTCAGTGCTTTGGGAGGCCGAGGCGGGCAGATCACCTGAGGTTAGGAGTTCGAGACCAGCCTGACCAACATGGTGAAACCCCATCTCTACTAAAATTATGAAAATTATCTGGGTGTGCTGGTGGGCGCTTGTAATTCCAGCTACTCAGGAGGCAGGAGAATCGCTTGAACTCTGGAAATGGAGGTTGCAGTGAGCTGAGATCGTGCCATTGCACTCCAACCTGGGCGACAAGAGCAAAACTCCGTCTCAAAAAACAAACAAAAAGATCATATATAGTTTTCTTATTTCTGTGTCTGTGAAGCTAACATGAGCAGTGATCTAAATATAGGCAGGAAGACCTAGGAGACTCTTGTCATAGTGATGGTAAAAAAAAAAAATGAAGTTTTATGCCACATCAGTAATAAGAGTAGAGACAGACTGAGAGAGAGTCAGACTTACTCTGGGCTCTCCTGAATTCCAGCTTAAATTAGAGTACATTTCATCAGGGTTCCATCACTGATTATTTTAACAGAAGAGTAGTCATCAGTCAAATCATTTCAAATTCGGGTCACTTGAGATGGTGACAGTTTGAAATAATCCATCAGTTTCTCTGCTTGTGTTCAAAATAGTATTTATCAAACCTCCAGTCAACCCCGTTAGCTAATTAACCTCTTGATACAAATTTTGCAATCAAGGCCTAATTAGAATTTTCTTCCTTTTTCTGTATGTCTGTGCACCTTAAGGGGAAGCTGCAGGGATTTATGTGAAAAGTATAATACCTGGCAGTGCTGCATACCACAATGGCCACATTCAAGTGAATGACAAAATAGTCGCTGTAAGTAACCAGCCTCTGTTTTAGGTTTGATTCTAGTTGAAAAAAAGGTTGATCATTATTATAATACATGTGAGAGGGGGAATAGCTTAATATAGTTTTATAAGGTTTTTTAAAAAATTAAGTTTGTTATACAGTGAAATCTCATTATTTTGGACTCTTCTTCCTACATTAATTTTTTTTTCACTGTCAGTAAAGAAAGGATTCACTAAACATATTGGTAAAAAAAATATATTTTTCTATACATATATGTTTGAAAGATGTTCTAGCATTATCCTAGAAAACCCTGCAAGGACCACACTGTGTTCTTTAAACTCACCCATTTTATCTATAATTAATAGGCCATTAACCAGCTCTTTTTATCTTTTTCGTGAAAGTAGTTTTCCTGTTAACAATAATTATAAGTAGAACTAAAATTGAGGTATTTTATGTATTTAAGAATATAATAATTATCTTTTATCAATTAAAACTGGTCTTTCCCCCATTTAGTAGAAATTAGTTCAATATATATATACACTTGTATTAATGTCTATACATATGTATACACACACATTGCTTAACGTAGAAACAAATGCTGGATGGTATGATTTGAATCCTTGTCCTTCAAATCTATCTAAGAAAGCACATTTCATGACTCTTGGCTTTAAAAGCCTTATGGGGAAAGTTGAAATACTTATAGCTAGCTCAAAGAAGATTGAGAGAGGATGTCTATTGGTTCTGATTAGACTTCAGGAATTGGGCTTGACATAGATTAAGAATACTGTTCTTGCTCAAGCTTTTTCAGAAAGCTAGTAGACCTATTGGAGGGAGATCAGTGTGTTTCTTGAAAATATCATGTGGTGATGTGAATAGAGGGATGAAGTATTAGATGACCTCTTCAGTTTTGATAATAATGGCTTCTATTAATACATCTTGTGTAATAACCAGCCATCTTTTATGGCATTTTGAATTTTGAATTGCATCAGAGATTAAAGTCCTTTATATCTCTCAGGCTGTTAGTTAAGTGACAAATTTGAATTTGCTTTCTAGTGTGTGAGGAAGTTTCTCAGCATGTTTTACTAGTTTTACATCCTTGTTCAAAAATATATTCTAAGGTCTAAATTTATTTTCTTTTTCTTTCTTTCTTTCTTTCTTTCTTTCCTTCCTTCCTTCCGTCCGTCCGTCTTTTCTTTCTTTCTTTCTTTTTTCTTCCTTTCTTCCTTTCTATTTTCTTCCCCTTTCTTTCCCCCCCTTCCTCTCTTCCTTCCTTCTCCTTCTCCTTCTTCCTTCCTTCCTTCCCTCCCTCTTTCCTTCCCTCCTTCCATCCTTGCTTCATCTTGCTCTGTCGCCCAGGCTGGAGTGCAATGGCACAATCTTGGCTCACTCCAACCACTGCCTCCCAGGTTCAAGTGATTCTCCTGCCTCAGCCTCCCGAGTAGCTGGGTCTACAGGTGCCTGCCACCACACCTAGCTAATTTTTGTATGTTTAGTAGAGATGGGGTTTCACCATGTTGGCCAGTCTGGTCCCAAACTCCTGACCTCAGGTGATCCACCCACCTTGACCTACCAAAGTGCTGGGATTACAGGCGCGACCCACCACACCCAGCCTAAATAATTTATTTTTGGAATGAAAGAAATTGCCTGATTTTATTCAGTGTTGCCAGAGCTAAAAATAGTAGCTAACTTGAAACCTCTGTTTAATGTTTCTCTTGATGTTTTAGGTCGATGGCGTGAACATTCAGGGTTTTGCCAACCATGATGTTGTTGAAGTATTACGAAATGCAGGGCAGATGGTACACCTAACCCTAGTTCGAAGGAAGACATCCTCATCTACTTCTCCACTTGAACCACCTTCAGACAGAGGTGATTAATTTGCCACCCCTCTATCCCTCAAGTAGTTTATGTTTGGAAGAGCAGTTCAATTATGGAAGTTGCTCCATGAGTCTCAGCAGGAAATGTTGTCCCACCTCGTGTAATACACTGATGGAGAAATGAGTCAGCTCATTTGTTCACTGAAGAAGTGTTTTCTTTGCTTACTATGTCAGTCAGAATGGTAGGATGTGCACCTCGACATGCACTAAGCTCTGAGAGCATCTCTAAATGGAGTTGAAAATCATTTTTTCTAAAAGCTTTCAAATTTCATTGATTACATATATTTGAATAATAAAGCTTTGACACCTTTTGTTAGGGGAATCTCATTTGTCTAATACTTTGACATTTTGCAGACATCGGGTTTCCTGTTACTTTTTTTTTTTGAGACAGTCTTACTGTCTTGCCCAGGCTGGAGTGCAGTGGCATGATCTTGGCTTACTGCAACCTCTGCCTCCTGGGTTCAAGTGATTCTCGTGCCTCAGCCTCCCAAGTAGCTGGGACTACAGGCATGTGCTACCACACACGGCTAATTCTGTTTGTATCTTTAGTAGAGACAGGGTTTCACCGTGTTGGTAAGGCTGGTCTCAAACTCCTGACCTCAGGTGATCTGCCTGCCTTGGTCTTCCAACGTGCTGTAATTACAAGTGTGAGCCACTGTGCCCAGCCAGGTTTCCTATTACTTCTAACAATATATTTTATTCTAATCTGCCTCTTGATTTACTTTTTGAAGTATACTGAGAGAAAATAAAACATGTATTTGTATTTTATTTTTTTTAGACAGGTCTCACTTTGTTGCCCCGGCTGGAGTGTAGTGGCATGTTCATGGCTCACTGCTGCCTTACTTCCTGGGCTCAAGTTATCCTCCTACCTCAGCCTCCTGAGTAGCTGGGACCACGGGCGAGCACCACCATATCCAGATAATTTATTTTTTTTTTTTTTGTAGAGATGGGGTCTCTCCTGTGTTGCCTATGCTAGTCTCCAACTCCTGGGCTCAAGTGATCCACCTGCCTTGGCCTCCTAAAGTACTGGGATTGCAGGTGTGAACCACAGTGCCTGGCTGCATGTCAGTTTTTAATTATCAACTTATAAACATATAGATGAACAAAAGTTGATAATCATGGAAACACATATTCAATTTAGAATGAGTAACTTACTGGTGCAGTAATTCCAGCCATGTTTGGTGGCTCATGCCTGTAATTCCAGCACTTCTGGAGGCCAAGGCAGGAGAATCGCTTGAGGCCAGGAATTTAAGACCAGCCTGGCCAACATAGGGAGACCCCCCTCTCTACAAAAAATTAAACATTAGCCGGGCCTGGTGGCACCCACCTGTAGTCCCAGCTACTCAGGAGGCTCAGGCAGGAGAATCACTTGAACCTAGGAGTTTGAGGCTTCAGTGAGCATGGCACTGCATGCCGGCCTGGGTGACAGAGTGAGACCTGTCTCTTAAAAGAAAAATAAAAAAGGGACTAGTTGTATAACTAGGGAGTAAGACAACTTCAATTAGAATTTGACAGAAGATCATTTTTTTCCTCTGGAAATATTCTTCTGAAGATACAATACACCTGGAAGCCTTTGCTTTCAGCCGATAGTGATTTGTATTTAAATTGGAACTTTTTCTTTTATGTGATAGTAGAACTTTTGTTGCTGAAAGACAGATGCCCTGCTAACTGCATCCAGTGTATGAAATTAAAAATTGCCTAAATAGTACAAATTGTACAAATGCCATTAAAAAAATTTTTTTTAATGATTATTTATTTTTGAGATGGAGTTTCACTCTTGTCGCCCAGGCTGGAGTGCAATGGCGCGATCTTGGCTCACTGCAACTTCTACCTCCTGTGTTCAAGTGATTCTCCTACCTCAGCCTCCCCAGTAGCTGGAATTACAGGCGCTGCCCGCCACCACGCCTGGCTAATTTTTTGTATTTTTAGTAGAGACGGGGTTTCACTATGTTGGCCAGGCTGGTCTCAAACTCCTGACCTCGTGATCCGCCCGCCTTGGCCTCCCAAAGTGCTCGGATTACAGGCGTGAGCCACTGCGCCTGGCACAAATGCCATATTGACCTTAAATTGCTTACATAAATATTTATATAAATATTTTTTTAATTTAAAATTGTTTTTATTTTTATAGATTCAGGGGATAAATGTGCAGGTTTGTTACATGGATATATATGCATAGTGTTGGGGTTTGGTCTTCTAGTATACCCATCACCCAAATAGTGAACATCATACTGAATATGTAATTTTTCAACCCTCACCCCCGCTCCACCAGCCTCCTTCATCCTGGGATCCCCAGTGTTTATTATCTTCTTCTGCATGTCTGTGTGTACCCATTGTTTAGCTTAGTGAGAACATGGAGTGTTTAATTTCCTGTTTCTGAGTTATTTCACTTAGAATAATGGCCTCCAGCACCATTCATGTTGCTGAAAACAAAACAAAACATAATTTCATTCTTTTTATGCCTGTATAGTAATCCATGACACAAAACATAGTTTCATTATTTTTATGCCTGTATATATATGTGTATATATGTATATATACATGTATATATATACATATATGTATATATACATGTGTATATATATACATATATGTATATATACATGTATATATATACACATATATATGTACATATACGTATATATATATATATACACATATATATGTACATATACGTATATATATATATATATACCACATTTTCTGTATCCTATCATCTGTTGATGGACACTTAGATTGCTTTCATGACTTTGCTATTGCAAATAGTGCTGAAATAAACATACAAGTACATGTGTCTTTTTGATAGAACTATTTCTTTTCCTTTGGATAGATACCCAGTAGTGGAGTTACTGGGTCAAATGGTTGTGCTATTTTTAGTTCTTTAAGAGATCTCCATACTGTTTTCCACATCGACAGAAGTTGTACTAATTTACATCCCCACCAACAGCGTATAAGTGTTCTCTTTTCTCCACATCCTTGCCAGTATCAGTTGTTTTCTGACTTTTTAATAATGACCATTCTGACTGATATGAGATGGTATCTCATTGTGGTTTGAATGTGGATTTACTTTCAGGATTGTTAGTTTGCTGGCTATTTATATGTCTACTTTTGAGAAAATGTCTGTTCATGTCTTTTGCCCACTTTTTAATGGTGGGTTGTTTTATTCTTACTGAGTTGTGTGAGTTCTTCTAGAACCTGAATATTAGTCATTCATTGGAGACATAGTTTGCAAATATTTTCTCCCGTTCTGTAGGTTGTCTGTTTACTGTGTTGACTACCTATTTTGCTATGCAGAAGCTTTTCTTTTTTTAAATTTTTTTATTATACTTTAAGTTCTAGGGTACATGTACACAACATGCAGGTTTGTTACATATGTGTACATGTGCCATGTTGGTGTGCTACACCCATTAACTCGTCATTTATATTAGGTATTTCTCCTAATGCTATCCCTCCCCGTCTCCCTACCCCACAACAGGTCCCGGTGTGTGATGTTCCCCACCCTGTGTCCAAGTTTTCTCATTATTCAATTCTCACCTATGAGTGAGAACGTGCCAAGTTTGGTTTTCTGTCCTTGTGATAGTTTGCTCAGAATGATGGTTTCCAGCTTCATCCATGTCCCTACAAAGGACATGAACTCATCCTTCTTATGGCTGCATAGTATTCCATGGTGTATATGTGCCACATTTTCTTAATCTAGTCTATCACTGATGGACATTTGGGTTGGTTCCAAGTCTTTGCTGTTGTGGATAGTGCTGCAGTAGACACACGTGTGCTTGTCTTTATAGCAGCATGATTTATAATCCTTTGGGTATATACCCAGTAATGGGATGGCTGCATCAAATGGTATATCTAGTTCCAGATCCTTGAGGAATCGCCACACTGTCTTCCACAATGGGTGAATTAGTTTACACTCCCACCAACAGTGTAAAAGTGTTCCTATTTCTCTACATCCTCTCCAGCACCTGTTGTTTCCTGACTTTTTAATGATCGCCATTCTAACTGGTGTGAGATGGTACCTCAGTGTGGTTTTGATTTGCATTTCTCTGATGGCCAGTGATGGTGAACATTTTTTTCATGTGTCTGTTGGTTGCATAAATGTCTCCTTTTGAGAAGTGTCTGTTCATATCCTTCATCCACTTTTTGATGGGGTTGTTTGATTTTTTCTTGTAAATTTGTTTAAGTTCTTTGTAGATTATTGATATTAGCCCCTTGTCAGATGGGTAGATTGCAAACATTTTCTCCCATTCTGTAGGTTGCCTGTTCACTCTGATGGTAGTTTCTTTTGCTGTGCAGAAGCTCTTTAGTTTAACTAGATCCTGTTTGTCAATTTTGGCTTTTGTTGCTATTGCTTTTGGTGTTTCAGACATGAAGTCCTTGCCCATGCCTATGTCCTGAATGGTATTGCTTAGGTTTTCTGCTAGGGTTTTTATAATCTTAGGTCTAACATTTAAGTCTTTAATCCGTCTTTAATTAATTTTTGTACAAGGTGTAAGGAAGGATCCAGTTTCAGCTTTCTACATATGGCTAGCCAGTTTTCCCAGCACCATTTATTAAATAGGGAATCCTTTCCCCATTGCTTGTTTCTGTCAGGTTTGTCAAAGATCAGATGGTTGTAGATGTGTGATATTATTTCTGAGGGCTCTGTTCTGTTCCATTGGTCCATATCTCTGTTTTGGTACCAGTACCATGCTGTTTTGGTTACTGTAGCTTTGTAGTATAGTTTGAAGTCAGGTAGCGTGATGCCTCCAGCTTTGTTCTTTTTGCTTAGGATTGTCTTGGCAATGTGGGCTCTTTTTTTGTTCCATATGAACTTTAAAGTAGTTTTTTCCAATTCTGTGAAGAAAGTCATTGGTAGCTTGATGGGGATGGCATTGAATCCATAAATTACCTTGGGCAGTATGGCCATTTTCACGATATTGATTCTTCCTATCCATGAGCATGGAATATTCTTCCATTTGTTTGTGTTTTCTTTTATTTCATTGAGCAGTGGTTTGCAGTTCTCCTTGAAGAGGTCCTTCACATCCCTTGTAAGTTGAATTCCTAGGTATTTTATTCTCTTTGAAGCAATTGTGAATGGCAGTATACTCATGATTTGGCTCTCTGTTTGTTATTGGTGTATAAGAATGCTTGTGATTTTTGCACATTGATTTTGTATCCTGAGACTTTGCTGAAGTTGCTTATCAGCTTAAGGAGATTTTGGGCTGAGACGATGGGGTTTTCTAAATATACAATCATGTCATCTGCAAACAGGGACAATTTGACTTCCTCTCTTCCTAATTGAATACCCTTCATTTCTTTCTCCTGCCTGATTGCCCTGGCCAGAACTTCCAACACTATGTTGAATAGGAGTGGTGAGAGAGGGCATCCCTGTCTTGTGCCAGTTTTCAAAGGGAATGCTTCCAGTTTTTGCCCATTCAGTATGATATTGGCTGTGGGTTTGTCATAAATAGCTCTTATTATTTTGAGATACGTCCCATCAATACCTAGTTTATTGAGAGTTTTTAGCATGAAGGGCTGTTGGATTTTGTCAAAGGCCTTTTGTGCATCTATTGAGATAATCGTGTGGTTTTTGTCTTTGGTTCTGTTTATATGATGGATTATGTTTATTGGTTTGCATATGTTGAACCAGCCTTGTATCCCAGGGATGAAGCCAACTTGATCGTGGTGGATAAGCTTTTTGATGTGCTGCTGGATTCGGTTTGCCGGTATTTTATGGAGGATTTATATCGATGTTCATCAGGGACATTGGTCTAAAATTCTCTTTTTTTGTTGTGTCTCTGCCAGGCTTTGGTATCAGGGTGATGTTGCCTTCATAAAATGAATTAGGGAGGATTCCCTCTTTTTCTATTGATTGGAATAGTTTCAGAAGGAATGGTAGCAGCTCCTCTTTGTACCTCTGGTAGAATTCGGCTGTGAATCCATCTGGTCCTGGACTTTTTTTGGTTGGTAGGCTATTAATTATTGCCTCAATTTCAGAACCTGTTATTGGTCTATTCAGGGATTCAGCTTCTTCCTGGTTTAGTCTTGGGAGGGTATATGTGTCCAGCAATTTGTCCATTTTTTCTAGATTTTCTAGTTTATTTGCATAGAGGTGTTTATAGTATTCTCTGATGGTAGTTTATATTTCTGTGGGATCGGTGGTGATATCCCCTTTATCATTTTTTATTGCGTCTATTTGATTCTTCTCTCTTTTCTTCTTTATTAATCTTGCTAGTGGTCTATCAATTTTGTTGATCTTTTCAAAAAACCAGCTGCTGGATTCATTGATTTTTTGAAGGGTTTTTTGTGTCTCTATTTCCTTCAGTTCTGCTCTGATCTTACTTATTTCTTGCCTTCTGCTAGCTTTTGAATGTGTTTGTTTTTGCTTCTCTAGTTCTTTTAATTGTGATTTTAGGAAAGATTTTAGATCTTTCCTGCTTTCTCTTGTGAGCATTTAGTGCTATAAATGCTATAAATTTCTCTCTACACACTGCTTTAAATGTGTCCCAGAGATTCTGGTATGTTGTGTCTTTGTTCTTATTGGTTTCAAAGAACATCTTTATTTCTGCCTTCATTTCATTATTTACCCAGTAGTCATTCAGGATCAGGTTGTTCAGTTTCCAGGTAGTTGTGCGGTTTTGAGTGCGTTTCTTTTTTTTTTTTTTTTTTTTTTTTTCTTCTTTTATTATTATTTATTATTATTAAACTTAAGGTTTTATGGTACATGTGCGCAATGTGCAGGTAAGTTACATATGTATACATGTGCCATGCTGGTGCGCTGCACCCACCAACTCGTCATCTAGCCTTAGGTATATCTCCCAGTGCTATCCCTCCCCCCTCCCCCCACCCCACAACAGTCCCCAGAGTGTGATGTTCCCCTTCCTGTGTCCATGTGTTCTCATTGTTCAATTCCCACCTATGAGTGAGAATATGCGGTGTTTGGTTTTTTGTTCTTGCGATAGTTTACTGAGAATGATGATTTCCAATTTCATCCATGTCCCTACAAAGGACATGAACTCATCATTTTTTATGGCTGCATAGTATTCCATGGTGTATATGTGCCACATTTTCTTAATCCAGTCTATCATTGTTGGACATTTGGGTTGGTTCCAAGTCTTTGCTATTGTGAATAATGCCGCAATAAACTTTGAGTGCGTTTCTTAATCCTGAGTTCTAATTTGATTGCACTGTGATCTGAGAGACAGTTTGTTGTGATTTCTGTTCTTTTACATTTGCTGAGGAGTGCTTTACTTTCAACTATGTGGTCAATTTTGGAATAAGTGCAATGTGGTGCTGAGAAGAATGTATATTCTGTTGATTTGGGATGGAGAGTTCTGTAGATGTCTATTAGGTCTGCTTCATGTAGAGATGAGTTCAAGTCCTGGATATCCTTGTTAACTTTCTGTCTCATTGATCTGTCTAATGTTGACAGTGGGGTGTTAAAGTCTCCCATTATTATTGTGTGGGAGTCTAAGTCTCTTTCTAGGTCTCTAAGGACTTGCTTTATGAATCTGGGTGCTCCTGTATTGGGTGCATATATATTTAGGATAGTTAGCTTTTCTTGTTGCATTAATCCCTTTCCCATTATGTAATGGTCTTCTTTGTCTCTTTTGATCTTTGTTGGTTTAAAGTCTGTTTTATCAGAGACTAGGATTGCAACCCCTGCTTTTTTTTGTTTTCCATTTGCTTGGTAGATCTTCCTCCATCCCTTTATTTTGAGCCTATGTGTGTCTCTGCACATGAGATGGGTCTCCTGAATACAGCACACTGATGGGTCTTGACTCTTTATCCAATTTGCCAGTCCGTGTCTTTTAATTGGAGTATTAAGCCCATTTACATTTAAGGTTAATATTGTTATGTGTGAATTTGATCCTGTCATTATGATGTTAGCTGGTTATTTTGCTCGTGAGTTGATGCAGTTTCTTCCTAGCATTGATGGTCTTTACAGTTTGGCATGTTTTAGCAGTGGCTGGTACTGGTTGTTCCTTTCCATGTTTAGTGCTTCCTTCAGGAGCTCCTGTAAGGCAGGCCTGGTGGTGACAAAATCTCTCAGCATTTGCTTGTCTGTAAAGGATTTTATTTCTCCTTCACTTATGAAGCTTAGTTTGGCTGGATATGAAATTCTGGGTTGAAAATTCTTTTCTTTAAGAATGTTGAATATTGGCCCCCACTCTCTTCTGGCTTGTAGAGTTTCTACCAGATCTGCTGTTAGTCTGATAGACTTCCCTTTGTGGGTAACCCGACCTTTCTCTCTGGCTGCTCTTAACATTTTTTCCTTCATTTCAACCTTGGTGAATCTGACACTTATGTGTCTTGGGGTTGCTCTTCTCAAAGAGTATCTTTGTGGCGTTCTCTGTATTTCCTGAATTTGAATGTTGGCCTGCTTTGCTAGGTTGGGGAAGTTCTCCTGGATAATATCTCGAGGAGTGTTTTCCAACTTGGTTCCATTCTCCCTGTCACTTTCAGGTACACCAATCAAATGTAGATTTGGTCTTTTCACATAGTCCCATATTTCTTGGAGGCTTTGTTTGTTCCTTTTTACTCTAGACTTCTCTTCTCGCTTCATTTCATTCATTTGATCTTCAATCACTGATACCATTTCTTCCACTTGATCAAATCAGCTACTGAAGCTTGTGTATGCATCACATAGTTCTTGTGCCATGGTTTTCGGCTCCATCAGGTCGTTTAAGGTCTTCTCTACACTGTTTATTCTAGTTAGGCATTCGTCTAATCTTTTCTCAAGGTTTTTAACTTCCTTGCGATGGGTTCGAACATCCTCCTTTAGTTCGGAGAAGTTCGTTATTACCGATATTCTGAAGTCTACTTCTGTCAACTCGTCAAAGTCATTCTCCATCTAGCTTTTGTTCCATTGCTGGTGAGGAGCTGCAATCCTTTGGAGAAGAAGAGGCACTCTGGGTTTTAGAATCTTCTGTTTTTCTGCTTTGGTTTCTTCCCACCTTTGTGGTTTTATCTACCTTTGGTCTTTGATGATGGTGACCTACAGATGGGGTTTTGGTGTGGATGTCCTTTTTGTTTATGTTGATACCATTCCTTTTGATTGTTAGTTTTCCTTCTAACAGTCAGGACTGTCAGCTGCAGGTCTGTTGGAGTTTGCTGGAGGTCCACTCTAGACCCTGTTTGCCTGGGTATCACCAGCGGAGGCTGCAGAACAGCAAATATTGCAGAACAGCAAATGTTGCTGCCTGATCCTTCCTCTGGAAGCTTCGTCTCAGAGGGACACCTGGCTGTATGAGGTGTCAGTCGGTCCCTGCAGGGAGGTGTCTCCCAGTTAGGCTACTCGGGGGTCAGGGAACCACTTGAGGAAGCAGTCTGTCCGTTCTCAGATTTCAAACTCTGTGCTGGGAGAACCACTGCTCTCTTCAAAGCTGTCAGACAGGGACGTTTTAAGTCTGCAGAAGTTTCTGCTGCCTTTTGTTCAGCTATGCCCTGCCCCCAGAGGTGGAGTCTGCAGAGGTAGGCAGGCCTCATTGAGCTGCAGTGGGCTCCACCCAGTTAGAGCTTCCAGGCTGCTTTGTTTACCTAGTCAAGCCTCAGCAATGGCAGACGCCCCTCCCCAAGCCTCCCTGTGGCCTCACAGTTCGATCTTGGACTGCTGTACTAGCAGTGAGCAAAGCTCCATGGGCATGTGACCTGCTGAGCCAGGTGTGGGATATAATCTCCTGGTGTACCATTTGCCAGGACTATTGGGAAAGTGCAGTATTAGGGTGGGAGTGTCCCGGTTTTCCAGGTACTGTCTGTTATGGTTTCCCTTGGCTAGGAAAGGGAATTCCCTGACCCCTTGTGCTCCCCAGGTGAGGCGATGCCCTGCCCTGCTTTGGCTCACACTCTTTGGGCTGCACCCACTGTCCAACCAGTCCCAATGAGATGAACCCAGTACCTCAAGTTGGAAATGCAGAAATCACCTGTCTTCTGCGTTGCTCATGCTGGGAGCTATAGACTGGAGCTATTCCTATTTGGCCATCTTGGAATCCTTCCCTATAGTGGTGTTTAATAGCTCTGATAGAGCTCTTGGCTTCAGTTTACCATACCAGCTGAATTTAGGGATACCTACTATCTGTGAATGAGCAATTCTTGATTCTTGTGCCTCAGCCTCCCCAGTGGCTGGGGTTACAGGTGCGCGCCACCACGCCTGGCTAATTTTTGTAGTTTTAGTAGAGATGGGGTTTCACCATGTTTACCAGGCTGGTCTTAAACACCTGACCTCAAGTGATGCACCTGCCTGGGCCTCCCAAAGTGCTGGGATTACAGGTGTGAGCCACCGCGCCCAGCTTTAATTATTTTTTATAAGAATACTTTATAAGTGATGTGTAATTATTTAAAAAACAACCTAGAATCACTCTTATGCAACTTATGGTTGAGAGTGAAAATTTGGGTAACTCCTATGGTTTTTTTTTTAAAAACAGGGTCTCGCTCTGTCACCTAGGCTGGAGTACAGTGGTACGACCATAGCTCACTGCAGCCTCAAACTCCCGGGCTCAGAGAATCCTCCCACCTCAGCCTCCCAAGTAGCTAGGACTACAGGTGCACATCACCATGTGTGGCTAATTTTTAAAGAAGATTTTTTGTTTGAGGGTAGAGATTGGGTCTCACTAAGTTGCCCTGGCTGGTCTCAAACTTCTGGCCTGACGTGATCCTCCCACCTTGGCCTCCCAAAGCACTAGGATTATAACCACGAGCCACTGCTCCTTTCCAGTTCCTCTGTTACTCTACTTAGCTCAATTTAGCAAAGTGAGGACTCTACACCAAGGGGAATTCTCTCTAACTCCCTTCTAAGTAATAAGGTTACCTGTGTAGGCTTGTTTGTCAGCGTCATGATGATGTCATGCCAGAACATAGGAGAGCCCATAGCAATTGGTCCAGCTATTCTGCAGGTCTTGCTTCCTGCCCACCAGAACAGTAAGAGCTTAGGACCTTAGCATTTTTTTCTTTTCCAAGGATATATTGAAAAGCATCTAACCCCTTCTTTGTCATTGACTTTGCCTTCCTTTTCTCTTCCCATTGTTTAGTTCCTTATTCTTTTCAATGCTGTTAATAAGTTCATTTTTTAAGGAATTGATTGGTTATCTATTACACATGGCATTTTGGGTTTAAGGAATCATATATGTAAGTTACCTCAGATTTAATAAGGTTGTGAAATGGGAGACCAGGAGTAAAATCTGCTCACTTAAATATAGTCCTCAACAACTAATAATTCAAGTTAGCATTAACAAAATTTTTAAAATATATATATTTTTTTGTTTTAGGAACTGTTGTAGAACCACCAAAACCACCAGCTCTCTTTCTAACTGGAGCAGTGGAAACTGAAACTAATGTGGATGGTGAAGATGAGGAAATTAAAGAAGGAATGGATACTTTAAAAAATGACAACATACAAGCCCTAGAAAAATTGGGTAGGCACAAAGCATTCACTTTGCGATAACAGACTTCTTCATTTGTTAACCATTTTCTGTCTTTATAGTTAATATAATGTGAGAAGTCTTAGAGGCATTTTGGAGATATAAAATAGGATATTCTTAATATCAACTTTTTTTTGAGACAGTTTCTTTTTTTTTTCTTTTTTTTATTATACTTTAAGTTCTAGGGTACATGTGCACAATGTGCAGGTTTGTTACATATGTATACATGTGCCATGTTGGTGTGCTGCACCCATTAACTCGTCATTTACATTAGGTATTTCTCCTAATGCTTTCCCTCCCCACTCCTCCCACCCCACGACAGGCCCTGAGATGGAGTTTCATTCTTGTTGCCCAGGCTGGAGTGCAGTGGCGTGATCTCAGCTTACTGCAACCTCCACCTCCGGGATTCAAGCGATTCTCCTGCCTCAGCCTCCCGAGTAGCTGGACTTACAGGTGGATGCCACCACACTGGGCTAATTTTTGTATTTTTAGTAGAGATGGGTTTCACCATGTTGGCCAGGCTGGTCTCGAACTCCTGGCTTTAAGTGATCTGCCCGCCTGGGCCTCCCAAAGTGTTGGGATTATAGGCATGAGCCACTGTGCCCAGCCAATATCAACATTTTAACACTGTTACAGTTGGAGACCAAGCTCTTGTTTAATCTTTCTTTACTTATATTAATTTTTTTATTTTATTTTAATTTTTGTAGAGATGGGGTCTCACTATGTTGTCCAGGCTGGTTTCAAACTCCTGACCTCAAGCCATCCTCCCACCTTGGCCCCCCAAAGTGCTGAGATTATAGGTGTGAACCACCTTAGCTTATATATTATCATTGATATGTCTATATCTATAGATTATTGCTGTTTATACACATATAGCATATGTTTCTTTTTCATTATACATGTTTTTTATTATAAAAATTAATAATGTATACATTTCTATAAGTTGCGTCCAATTGCCAAGCTGTTATACCTTTATTCTTTAATTTTTTTGAATTGATTTGCAGCTTTTTCCTTTTACTTTATCTTTTGATACCTTAGCTATTATAGTGGACTCTACTCGCCAAGCTCATTGAGTAACAGTTGCACACAGTTCCCTGCACAAAAGTGCTCTGGAAAGCCTCGCCAGCTAAATGAAACTCCTTGAGTACTTAACACCATCCATGTTCCTGAGAAGTTTTGGCTTTTGGCTTTGTCTTGTCTCAGGTCAGGAAAGACTAGCCTATGATTTGGAAATATACCTTGTTCTTTTTGACTCAAGTAGATTGCAGTTTATCTTTGCAAATCTGAGTTGAGCTCAGATTTTCAGAAAAATGTCAGATGAAAATCAAGTACATTCTGAAATTAGATATAGTTTTAGAAGTATTTTTTCCATAATAAATGTTCATTTTTTTATTATTGCAATGACAAGACAGAGTTTTTCGTATCACCATTACACTCATGCTAGGGATAACAATACTCCTCTATTATAAATGCTACATGACCTTTTAAAAACATTATTTACTATGCTTGGCGTAACTGGGCATGCTTAATAAAATAAATAAAATGATAAAACATTCAATTTTTTTTTACTAATCAAAGTACCTAATTTTATACAATTTGCACTCAACTTTTAATGTTAGTAATAGAAACAATGACATTATTTTACTTCTTGATGCTTAAGACTTTAACTCCAAGACATGCACTACAAGATTTTCGTCATCAATATGACGGTCTTGGCATCTTATATGTTATGTTCCCGTTTTAAATCAAGTCCTACTTGCTAAAACGAAAACAGGTAAAGACAATGAACAGATGGTTCACGAAAGAGGAACACAAAAAGCCAATAACAACACTGACATATCAACCTCATTTGTAAATGAAAGAAACACAAATTTAAAAAATGACATACCATTTTTTAGTTATATTTGCAAAAATTAAAAAGTATACCTACAATTGACCAGGAAGTATTAGTTTTAGAAATATTTTATGTGTGCTTTTTGGATCAACTTCACTACATTTTTTCTTCTTGCATATGTATAATTTTAGCTTTAGAGTAAAACCAAAATCTACTAACTGCTATGAGGTTAGCTCTCTTTTTGCCTTTGGAATAATTGTTTCAGATCATCATGTTATTCATTTTTTGATCATTTTGTGTAGCCTAGGATTTATTGAGCTGCTGAAAGCATATTGCTTTTCTCTAGCACTTAGGCCTTTGTACTGTGGTTTAAAACACATGACTGTGTTTTCATTGTACAACTGAAAGGTAAAAATATAGTCAAAAGAATTGCTGGTGAAATGTCAGCATTATTTTATACATTTATATTAACTGTCATATGACAGCCATGTTTTTAAGCTTAGAATTCAACAAGTAAATTGCCAATTTTGTTCAGTTTTGTTTACCAGATAAGAAATTACTGCCTAGAAGAAATTTATAAGGCAAGATGTTAGACCTCTTAATGTAATTTCTTAAGGAAATGCTAACAGGAATAGGTACAAAGGTGCAGAGCCCAAATGAATTTGATTTTTTGTTTTTAATAGGATCTTTAGTTAGTTATCACCTAAATAAAGATATCTTGATAAGTTTTTACTTTTCTAGTGGGCAGCTGGAATGGAACTACTTTGAAGTGATTAACATTTAAATTAAATCCTTCTATGTCATAATGTATTATAAAGCAAAGCCAGATGCATTTTACTTGTAAACTATAGGATATTTACATATAAACTATATAATTTCAATTTCATGTATAACTCATCATGTCCTCTTTCCTTTAAAATATCCCTTAACAACAAAAGCACCTTCATAATTTGGTCACAGCTGGTCTTTACATTTTACGTTAGTTTTATAAGTCACCTCTGATTTACTTTACCTAGCAGACCTAAGTTAATGCATTTTCCTTTTTATTCGTTTCCCCTTTACTTACTGAAACTGGGCTGTTATTGAAGAATTTAGAAGTTAAGTGTGTTTGGCTCACAGTAGTTTCAACATTCTCTCTCTCTCTCTCTTTTTTTTTAATATCCAGAAAAAGTCCCAGACTCTCCAGAAAATGAGCTGAAATCCAGATGGGAAAACCTATTGGGTCCTGATTATGAAGTAATGGTATGTTAAAATGCTCTAATAAAAAACATTCATGTCTCATTTCACATCAAGTTTCTAACAGTACGATCCAAAGAAATGGGTGAGTCAAAGAATAGCCAGCCTGACTTTATTTTTCCTTCCTGCCTTTCTTCCCTAGTGGATCAGTCAATTGATTTTTTTCCCCCCGTCTTTAGCATTTTAAGCATAAGAATAATTAAGGACTGCACACAAACTTCAGTTAACATTAGGAGACACTCAGTTCATGTTGAAACCATTTAAGTCGACAATAGACAGAAAACTGTTAGGAGAGAGAGGGCTTGCCTTTAAATTTATAACCTGTATCAGCTGCTTAAAATTGCTGGCATTTTTATGATTGCTTTTATGATCTGTTTGTTTTATTGTACACTGAAAGGACTGTGGATATTAGTCCTATGTTTCACAAAGAATCTTACAGTTTTATGTGAAAAATGAAAGAATGATTATCAAATGTATTTGGAAGAACAGGAAGTAATTTAGGTTAGGTATAAGTTTATAGTGCCAGTGGTCCATTAGACTTCCTTTCACCTGCTATTAGATTCATTGAGTAAGGGATTGATTACATTTCCCCATATGAATCCACATGAAGGCAGAAGGTTGTGCTTCGACAAGTCTCTACAGTGTTCACTAAATGCATTAGTAATAAAATATTCTTTTAAATTTCTACTCTCATTCACATTTTCTTACATGTGTTTATAATTAGTACTTGTTGGCTGGTTGGAGATTTTTAAAATCTTTTTGGTTTAGATTAGCTAGCCACCATCTGTTGTCACAAAATTTTCAGTGTCATTAAGATGAGTCAAGGCCGGGCGCGGTGGCTCACGCCTGTATTTCCAGCACTTTGGGAGGCCAAGGCGGGCAGATCACAAGGTCAGGAGATCAAGACCATCCTGGCTAACATGGTGAAACCCCGTCTCTACTAAAAATACAAAAAATTAGCCAGGCATGGTGGCAGGCGCCTGTAATCCCGGCTACTCGGGAGACTGAGGCAGGAGAATGGCGTGAACCTGGGAGGCGGAGCTTGCGGTGAGCCGAGATCGCGCCAGTGCACTCCAGCCTGGGTGACAGAGCGAGACTCCGCCTCAAAAAAAAAAAAAAAAAAAAAAAAAGATGAGTCAATGCAATTCACACTTTCTCTTGGTAACTTTATGCCTGTGTGTCAGTTCTCATGAGCTGCTGTTTCTTTGCTTCATAGATTTCAAATATGGTTATTAGGCTATCACCTAGCAAATGGCCTTTCCTACTTATCTTAGTGGTTTGGTATTCAAATAAATTTGCTGTACCAGTATTTACAAATGGCCAGTTTTATGATGGGCTCTTTTTTTTGTTAAAAACATTTTTTAGGCCGGGTGAAGTAGCTCACACCTGTAATCCCAGCACTTTGGGAGGCCAAGAAGGGTGGATCACTTGAGGTCGGGAGTTTGAGACCAGCCTGGCCAACATGGTGAAACCTTGTATCTACTAAAAATACAAAAATTAGCTGGGTGTGATAGTGGGCACCTGTAATCCCAGCTACTCAGGAGGCTGAGGCAGGAGAATTGCTTAACCCGGGAAGCGGAGGTTGTGGTGAGCTGAGATCGTGCCACTGCACTGCAGCTGGGCAAAAGAGGGAGACTCCACCACAAAAACAAAACAAAACAAAAAACAAAAAAACATGTTTTTGAGAGAAGGGTTTTTCTCTGTTGCCCAGGCTGGAATGCAGTGGTACAATCATAGTTCACTGCAGCTTCAACTTTCTGGGCTCAAGTGATCTCCCACCTCAGCCTCCTGACTGGCTGGAACTACAAGCATGAGCCACCATGCTCGCTTAATTTTTCAAATTTTTTTAGAGATGGTGTCTCGCTGTGTTGCCCAGTCTGGTCTCGAACTCCTGGGCTCAAGTGATCCACCCTGCTTGACCTCCCAGAGTTCTGGGATTACAGACATGAGCCACTGCCAGCCTTCTGTTAAAATTTTATTCTCCTTATAATTAAACTTTTAAATTTCATTTATTTATTACATGGTGAGGTCATAACAGACAAATTATAAATAGGAGACAGAATTTGAAAATTGGAAATTGGAAATTTAAAGTGACAGCTGTCCATTAAAAGTTGTAGCATCTTGTACCGAGGAATGGTTGGCGGAAAGAAGCTAGGCATGATGGAGAATGAATGAATGCATGTACTCCAATATTTCTTATTTTGTTAAAAAACTTTCTTACGGGATCTGCTTATCTGAAATGCAGTACTTTCAGAGGCTGTAGTTGGGTCATTAACTTATCCCTTCCCGCCAGATGCATCATATTTTATTAACAAGTTACAGATGCAAATCATCAGTAACATACTTTTGCTTGCAAGGAATTCACTTCTGTGGATGTCCACCATTGAAGCTTAGAACAATAGTTTTAGGCCAGGATTAAAAGCTTTAAGTATTCCATGAGCTTTCCACCAGGGACCAGGTCTTTCTGTTTATGTCTTTGCCAGCTATTTCTCCTGGGGAAATGGTTTGAGCTTGTTGTGGAAAGTCAGATGCTTTAGTTTTTCCAAACACATCTGACTTTACTGACCTTGCAAATTTTGTTTTGAGGCTTGAATTTGAAAGTAAAAATGGCCATATTTTTTATTTTGTCAAAAGAGTAAAATTTTTATGCATTCAGGATAATGGAGGATTATATTAAAATTTTAGGGATCATGGATTTTTAAAAATAGTATATATATTTGCCCATCACCTTCTGTTCAATTTATGCAATTTAGGAAAAAAGATTGTTGTGGAGAACAACAACAAAAAAATCAAATATACTCTGAAATTTCACATTGTGTGTTATAGATTTCAAAAATATAAGAAAGGTATTAGAATGTAGGTCAAATAGAGTTATCAATATATAGGTTTTACAGATATTTTCAGAAAATTTAGGAAGAAATACAGTTATGCTTTTACAAATACTGGAAATTTTTTTTGTAAATTTAGGTTGCTACTTTGGACACACAGATTGCAGATGATGCTGAGTTACAGAAATATTCAAAGGTAAGCATTTTTTATAACAAAGTTAACAGTTTTTTTTTTTTTTTTAAGAGATAGGGTCTCACTATGTTGTCCAGGTTGGTCTCAAACTCATAGGCTCAAGTGATCCTCCCGTGTTTCCCTCCCAAAGTGTTAGGATTACAGGTGGAGCCACTGAACTCGGCCCATTTTTTATCGTTTGAAGAACTTTCTTTAAATTCTTGCTGAAGAAACTAAATTAGTGCTGTGACCTAAAGTTTCCAGAATTTAGTCTTGCATGTTTCCTGGAAATGTGACTGGTCTCACTGTTATGAAAGATGATGCCTGGGAAGAACACGGGATCCCTATGTCATGTCCAGAAGCCAAAACCCAGGTTTGACCCCTTTGCCCACCTTAGAGGTAGTATGCAGAGTAACATTGTGCAGTGTGTGTTAGCTTTTTAGATATTATAAGAAGTCCTTTAATAAATGTTTCCTAAAAATCAAGACCCAGGAATACAGGCTTTAAAAAAGGCTTCAGGTTCAGATGTTCAAGGAAAGAAAAGTGGTTTATCTTC
This sequence comes from Pongo abelii, assembly GCF_028885655.2. Lineage (NCBI taxonomy): Eukaryota > Metazoa > Chordata > Mammalia > Primates > Hominidae > Pongo > Pongo abelii. The sequence goes on along the minus strand of NC_071985.2, from coordinate 171,332,164 downwards.
TGAGTGTAGGCAGTGGTTGTTCTTGAACTTAAAACGTTTTTGGTAAGCTTTATTTCTATTGCAAGGTGCCAGAAGACAACTTCTACACTTTTTTTTCCAACATTTTTTAGTGTCCTGTTACTAAACATTCCCATTCTGGATAAGCAGAGGTCAGGGCAATTGAAACTTAGAGAAGCCTTGTAGGCGGCCTCCTCAACAATTGATAAGAAAGGAAAGATGTTCTTGCCTGAGTGGTTTCAGAAGTCATACTGTAATTCTGCATGGGATATAAGTGCTGAGTCTACCTTAAACTCTTCTGTCACGTGCAGTTTTAAGAATGTATTTTCTTTTTCTTTTTTTTTTTTTTTGAGACAGAGTTTCGTCCTTGTTGCCCAGGCTGGAGTGCAATGGTGCAGTCTTGGCTCACCGCAACCTCTGCCTCCCGGATTCAAGTGATTCTCCTGCCTCAGCCTCTCTAGTAGCTAGGATTACAGGCATGCACCACCATGCCCGGCTAATTTTGTATTTTTAGTAGAGACGAGGTTTCTCCCTGTTGGTCACGCTGGTCTCCAACTCCCGACCTCAGGTAATCCACCCGCCTTGGCCTCCCAAAGTGCTGGGATTACAGGCATGAGTCACAGCGCCCGGCTAAAAATGTATTTTCTGCATCCCATGAAGGTTTCATAAGAAGTTGAAAAGTCTTTAGATAGTGCTACCATTTTCTTGGTTGAATATTTGTAATCAATATTTATCGTCCATGATTTTATGCTATGTGTGCCATAATTTTATAGGTTTGAATTTTCTTTTCTTTCTTTTTTTTTTTTTTTTTGCAATGGAGTCTTGCTCTGTCGCCCAGGCTGGAGTGCAGTGGCATGATCTCAGATCATTGCAACCTCCGCCTCCTGGGTTCAAATGATTCTCCTGCCTCAGCCTCCCGAGTAGCTGGGACTTACAGACATGTGTCACCACCCCCGGCTAATTGTTTTCTTTTTTAAGTAGAGATAGGGTTTCACCATGTTGGTCAGGCTGGTCTGGAACTCCTGACCTCAGGTGATCCACCTGCCTTGGCCTCCCAGAGTGCTGGGATTACAGGCATGAGTCACCATGCCTGGCCAGGTTTGAATTTTCAAGGCTAACACTTGAGACTCTTTCTTCCCTTCCCAGTTTACCTGCATCTTGAGTCACTTCATCGTTGTGACTGTGTCGGCCAACTGACCAAGCTTTCCTCAGATGTACAAAATCTGAGGAAAATATGGCTCGTCTTGTAGTTTAATTTTAAATTATTTACAAAGTCAGATTAGAGTAGTGACTAAATATTAATGCCATCTCAATATATTGAGAGGGATTTAATTCAAAATGAGAGTAAGAAATACAAATACAAAGCTGGGCGTGGTGGCTCAGGCCTGTAATCCCAGCACTTTGGGAGGCCGAGGCAGGCAGATCACAAGGTCCAAAGTTCGAGACCAGCCTGGCCAACATAGTGAAACCCTGTCTCTACTAGAAATACAAAAATTAGCCGGGCATGGTGGCGTGCACCTGTAGCCCCAGCTACTTGGTAGGCTGAGGGAGGAGAATCGCTTGAACCCAGGAGGCAGAGGTTGTGGTGAGTTGAGATCATGCCACTGCACTCCAGCCTGGGCAAAAGAGCGAGACTCCATCTCAAAAAAAAAAAAAAAATAGTGAAACCCTGTCTCTACTAAAAATACAAAAAAATTAGCCAGGCGTGGTGGTGGGCGCCTGTAATCCTAGCTAGTTGGGAGGCTGAGGCAGGAGAATCACTTGAACCCGGGAGGCGGATGTTGCAGTGAGCCGAGATCGCGCCATTGCACTCCAGCCTGGGCAACAAGAGGGAAACTCCGTCTCAAATACAAACACCTCATCAAGCTTCATTTGTTATTAATTACTGCATTATAGTGTACTGATTACATGGATTCTAGAACCAAACTGCCTGAGTTCAAATTCTGGCTTATGCAGAATTTCATAGCTGTGTAATCTTAGAAAATGATCTGAAGTCCGTGTCTCAGTTTTTTGTACGTAAAAAGGAAATATTAATACTTGCCTCATAGATTTATATAGGAATTAACTCTATTATGCTTAATATTGTACCTGCCTCTTAAATTTATATAGATATTAACTATAATATGCCTAGAATAGTTGCAAGCACATAGTAGGCTCTTGTTTTTTGAGACGGAGTTTCGTTCTTATTGCCTAGGCTGGAGTGCAGTGGTGCAATCTTGGCTCGCTGCAACCTCCGCCTCCCGGGTTCAAGTGATTCTCCTGCCTCAGCCTCCCACGTAGCTGGGATATAGGTGCCCACCACCACGCCTGGCTAATTTTTTCTATTTTTAGTAGAGATGGAGTTTCACCATGTTGGCCAAGCTGGTCTCAAACTCCTGCCCTCAGGTGAAGCCTTGGCCTCCTAAAGTGCTGGGATTACAGGTGTGAACCACTGTGCCCGGCCAGGCTCTTATTATTATTTTTATTATTATCATATAAATCGGTGTTGCATGAAATTGCTCTTTAATTTACACTAAACTCTTAGACATTTTCTGTTTAACTGTTTTCCAGTTTACTAAATTTCCTGTGCCTAATCGGCTGCTAAAGCCCGTCTATTAAGTGCTTAATTTTAGTTATTTATCTAGTATGGAATTTTCATTTTATTTCTTTTTAGATTATAATTCTCTGGCTAAATTCCCAATGTAAAAAAAAATCTAGGCTGGACGCGGTGGCTCATGCCTGTAATCCCAGCACTTTGGGATGCCGAGGCAGGTGGATCACGAGGTCGGGAGATCGAGACCATCCTGGCTAACACAGTGAAACCCCGTCTCTACTAAAAATACAAAAAATTAGCCGGTCGTGGTGGCGGGCGCCTGTAGTCCCAGCTATTCGGGAGGCTGAGGCAAGAGAATGGCATGAACCCGGGAGGCAGAGCTTGCAGTGAGCTGAGATCACACCACTGCACTCCAGCCTGGGTGACAGAGTGAGACTCACTCAAAAAAAAAAACAAAAAAAAAAAACTGTATTTTTCATCTATTTCTGTATTTGCCATCTTTTCCTCTATTTCTTCAACATGTTAGCCATAGCTTATAAAGACTTTTAGTAATTCCAATATCTGGACCAACTTTGGATCTGTTTCTGTCATTTGATGTTTAGTCTTTTTGTTTGGGTATATCTCTTGTTATGCCAAAATTTGATAAAATATCTGACAACTATAAAAGGCTTCAGATGATATCAGTTATCTCTGTCCAGAGAGGTCTTACCCTGCCTGCTAATGTGGTGATAGAGGGAGGGGAGGGAATAGAGAGAGAGAGAGAGAGAGAGAATGTGAGTGAGTGAGAGAGAGAGAGAGTGTGTGTGTGTGTGTATGTGTGTGTGTGTGTGGTGGTATTGGTGGGTGCTCGTCTTAGAGACGGGGCAGAGGTACAGTTCTGGTAAGAGTCAGACCACCTCTGACTTGCTTCACTTTTAAGACACAGTCTTGGCCAGGCCCAGTGGCTCACACCTGTAATCCTAGCATTTTGGGAGGCCGAGGCAGGAAGATCACCTGAGGTCAGGAGTTCAAGACCAGCCTGGGCAACATGATAAAACCTCGTTTCTCCTAAAAATACAAAAATTAGCTAGGCGTGGTGGTGGGTGCCTGTAATCCCGTCTACTCGAGAGGCTGAGGCAGGAGAATCGCTTGAACCTGGGAGGCGGAGGCCTCAGTGAGCCAAGATTGTGCCACTGTACTCCAGCCTGGGCAATACAGTGAGATTCTGTCTTAAAAAAAAAAAAAAACACAGCCTCCCCGGGTAATCCACAAAAGACCCTGGGGTGTTTACCAGTCCTCTTATCCTGGTGGAACCTGAACTCTAATCTTCTCTCCTTAGTAGAGTGGACTGCTGAAATACTTGCTTTGCTTTTCCAAGGTTTCCTGATTAGCTTTTTAACCTCCTCTGTCATATTGCTTTAGAACTCAGGATATGTCCTTTCAGGGAAGTCCTGCCCTGATCAGGCTCCATTCATCACGTGGTTCAGCTTTACTTGTCTGTCCTCCCACATTCAAAGCCTAAGACCCTGAATCATCATGTTTTATAATAAGTAAAAGACAGCAAAGAAAAAAGGCACAAAGCACACCTTGTGTACATTTTTAGAGTGTGATTCTCTTTCTCTAGGCAGAAGATGTTCTTTCTCACTCTCACTCCTTAGTTCTCTGCCTCCACTCTTACTGTGTTGTCTTTCCTGATCAACCTCTATGGAATGTACATATATTTATACACACACACACACACACATATACATATTTGTACTCAGTAACTCTGGTATAAATGGGCAGAAGGGCTTTGAGTTGAACACACTTTCAGAACCACTTTATAAAAACTCACTAGTACATTTGGCTGTTCATTCATTCATCAAATATGTATTATAGGTACTCTGTGCTAGGTCTGCTACCGGGTGCTTGGGTTCCAGAAGAGAACAAAGCAGGAAGAAAAATTCCTGTCCTATAGAACTTATATTTTAATGGGAGGAGGCCAAAAATAAGTAAGTTTTACCGTATAGGTGATAAGTGCCATGGAGAATATTAAGGCAGGGAACATAGAAAATTCAGGAGTGGGGGTTTTTTTGCAAGTTTAGATAGGTTGGTCAGGAAAGGCTTAAGAAAGTAACATTTGATGAAATGCTTTTGGAGGTAACAACTGGCCTAATTTTTTCTCTAAATAATATGAACAATAATAATTGTGTTGTAGAAGACTAAAGAGAAATAATATTTCATATATACCTTAATTAATATAGCTTAGTGTCACGATATAAGAAATGGCCAATAAATGGTAGTTTTGTTTCCCGGTTATATGCCTCTAGCACTTTTAGACTCAACTTCCAAAGGCCTTTTTCTTTTAATATGCTTTTAAAAACATTTAATTAATTGAAATTTTGTTGTGGCAAAAGTTGCTTTTCTTGTTTCCCTGTTTTCTTCACTGGAAGAAAAAGAGTCACCCAAAGTTACATTATTCTCTTCTTTTTTTTTTTTTTTTGAGATACAGTCTCGCTCTGTTGCCCAGGTTGGAGTGCAATGGCACCATCTCGGCTCACTGCAACCTCCGCTTCCCGGGTTCAAGCAATTTTTCAGCCTCAGCCTCCCGAGTAGCTGGGGTTACAGGCACCTGCTATCACACCCAGCTAATTTTTGTATTTTTGTAGAGATGGGATTTCACCGTGTTGGCCAGGCTGGTCTTGAACTCCTGACCTCAGGTGATCCGCCCACCTTGGCCTCCCAAAGCGCTGGGATTACAGGTGTGAGCCACTGTGCCCGGCCACATTATTCTCTTTACATATTTAGTTGTTAGCTACATATTTATATATTTGCAGTCAGTATTACCTGCCTTTTGTTTTGTGTGTGTGTGTGTGTGTGTGTGTGCGTGCCCGTGTATGTGGGATAGAAGGGGTGTGTAGTTTTTCCATGTAACATTCATATATTTTTACATTTTTCTACATTAATTTCTTACTTATTAAATGTCCATAGAATTTTTCTTCATTTTGATCAGCTGTGATTTTTAAAAATCCTCTAATAATTGGAAATTTGCGTCCTAATTCAGTAGCTACTAATTTCTCCCTACAATATGTAAGGGAGATTTTAACTAACCAGTCAAAACCGATTTTACAGACAGGAGGATAGTAAAGGTTGCCTAGGTTGAATGACTTGACCGAAATTATACAACTGGATCGTAGCAGAGGCAGGTTGTAGCTTAGAATGCATTCATCCATTCCTCAACTATTTACTGAGCTCCTACTCTATGCCAGACACTGTGCTACCATCTGTGGGAAGCAAAATGGAAAGGGTCCTCACTCTCATAGAGCTTAGATTCTGCGATTGTGTAGGGGCATGGTAATAGACAAGTAAAAAATAACTTGATAAGATAGTTGTAGATTTTAAGAAGTGCTGCAAATGAATAAACAGTAAATTGAGCATAACTGGGGTAGGGGACACTTTAGAGGGAGCCGGGGAAAGCCTTTCTGAGCCCAGGCTTGAAGGATAAGAATGTGGAAAAGAGAAGCAGCAAGTACAGTGGCTCTGCTGTGGGAAAGGGCTTGCGTGTTGGGGGAATAGAAGTTGTTTCTTTCGAAGTGTCTGGGTCAAACTAAGTGAAGAGCAGAATATTGTTAAATGATGCTGGAGAGGAAGACTAGGTGTTAAAGGGCCCCTTGGGAGCCACGGTGATATGTATGGACTTTATCCTCAGTCACAGGTAACACCAGTGGGAGGTTTTGAGCAGGGTTTTGTCTATGATCTGAGGTCCAGGCTGGAGGTTTTTCCTCTGTCTCATCAGCTTTCTGATTAGACCAATTATGTTTCTATGGGTCTAGCTGCTTTTAGATGGTTGCCATCCCATGGCCACCACTCTTGAAGGGATGATTCCAGAAGCATCTACATGACTGGGCGGGGTGGTTTATGCATATAATCCCAGCACTTTGGGAGGCTGAGGCGGAAGATCTCAAGGCCAGGAGTTTGAGACCAACTTGGTCAACAGAGGGAGACCCTGTCTCCATATTTTTTAAAAAAGAAGCATCTTCATATATTATGGGCTAATGTTAATAGATGAGATTTTCTTCTGAGGTGGGTGGAGTTGTGGAGAAAGAGGAAGGTGAAAGCTATTTACAGTGACTTAAGCATTAGCTGCACTGCTTCTAGGAAGCTGTTAATCATGACACAAGAACAGTTTTCCCGCATCTAGGGAGACTTGCACTTTTAGGGATGGCTTTCTTGGCAAGTGTTTACTTTTAAGATAATCACAGCTCTATGAGGGAGAAGCATTAAGCTCATTCTAGTGACCTTTCTGCTGGCCATCAATTGTAATATGAAGTGAGCATCAGTAATATCGCTTGTGTGGGAAACAAAAACACCAGGACCTGCTCTCTGGTTTTGACAAAACACATGACAAATTTAACTTTATTTCTCTCTTGAGTTATATTTCCTGACCCAGAGAACATTATGGTTTCTCCCCAACCACTTTATAATGAACAAATATAATTTTTAAGGCAAGTGGGATGTACTGGGCTTTCCAAGAGTTATAGTGGATGTTACTTTTCAGTTACCAGGGCTGGTTCTTTGCTTTAAATATATTTTCTCCTATATTTCTAATAGTAACCTTATTGGTCAGCAAGCATTTTCCCCTTCCCATTTTTAATATGGGAAACTTGACTGTCAGGCAGGTAAAGTAAATTGCCCAAGATCATATGCAGCTAGTAAGGGGGTGGAATTAGGAAACAAATCATGTGCTTGCTTAGGCAGCACATATACTAAAATTGGAATGATACAGAGAAGATTAGCATGGCCCCTGTGCAAGGATGACGCACAAATTCGTGAAGTGTTCCAGAACTATTAAAAAATGAATTTATAAAAAATTTTCAAAAAAGGAAACAAATCAAGGGTTATCTGGCTTCTAAGCTTACATCATTCTTTTTTCTTCTTTTAAATTTTAAATAGATAATATGTGGGCAAGACATACAATTTAAAAGGTATAGAAATATATACTACAAAAGGTGATTTTTTTCTCCCACCCCAGTCCTCTCATCCACAGAAGCAATGCTGTTATCAGTTCTCAAGGATATAATTTTATACTTTGCTGCTCTCTTTTTAAGTGGAGAACGTAAGACACAGAATCAAATAACTATAGTAGCAGTGGTTACCTAGTAGTGCAGGTGGCATATCAGAAACATCAGAGGAGCTTTTTCAAAATACACATGCCCTATTTTGTTCCTCCTTGCTGATACTCTGATTCTGTAGGTTTGGAGTAAGGTTCCTAAAGGGAATTTTGATTCCTTTCTTGCCTCACTCTGTAGAGAATTATTATTCAGATATTGCTAAAATGCCTAATGTGTGTTCTAGAAGGATATTACTTCCTCAAGACAGATGGAGGCTTATTGGTAGGATGGCATTTGAACTATATTCTGAAGAATAGATTTGGAGTACAAATGAGTACAATGGGTATTTCAGGTGAAGGTACTACCGTGAACATATGTAGGGAGAGAAAGCCAAATGCAAAGTGTTAGTTCAAGTATCAAAAATTCAGATATATCACATAGGCCAGGCAGGAAACATAAATTATATATAAAATGCTAAATAGCAACTGATGTTTGACCTTAATATTAGGTGACGGAAGAGAACTTCCAGTTTACTACTGTACAACAGAGTACCTGTTACTCATTTTTTGAACACTCTGAATTAAAATTTTGGAGGGGACCGGGAACGGTGGCTCACACCTGTAATCCTAGCACTTTGGGAGGCCGAGGTGGGTGGATCACCTAAGGTCAGGGGTTCGAGACCAGCCTGACCAACATGATGAAACCCCATCTCTACTAAAAATACAAAAATTAGCCAGGCATGGTGGTGTGCACCTGTAATCCTAGCTGCTGGGGAGGTTAAGGCAGAATCACTTGAAGTTGAGAGGCAGTGGTTGCGGTGAGCCGAGATTGCACCATTGCACTCCAGCCTGGGCAACAAGAGCGAAACTCTGTCTCAAAAAAAATAGAATAAAATAAAATAAAATAAAATTTTGGAAGGGTGAGAAAAACAAAACATAAATGAAGCTCTAATGGATAGATTGTTTTGTATAACCTCTGATGGGGCACACCTAAGTTCGGAGGCCATCATGCTTGTGGTTTTCCATTACTTTAAAACTTGCAGCCTCATTCTTGAAAAGTTTGTTTTTTATTTATGATAAATTTAGTAACTCCCTAATCTTTAAACATAAATGGCTATTTAATGCTTTGTGTATGAGAGTTACAAGAACCAATCATGGGTTCTTTCTGTTCTATTTTCTGTCAAGTTCAACATTTTTGGAAAATCCTTTCCCAACCCACTGACACCTTTTTGAAGCATTCCTTTCCAGAAGTTTCTTCTCCCCCTGAAGCAATATCATTTATATTCCCACTTAAGCATTTTGATATCCTGTTTTAGTATCCTAAAAGTAAAGCTTTGAGCAAAATGAATGGGCTGTAGTTTGTTTCATAATAAGTCTCGCCACTTGTGGGCAGAAGGCCTCAAGCCTTCTTGATCTCATTTGATCTTCATTTTTGCACTAACAGTAAAGCACACAATGGCCATGCTTCCCTTGAATGCATTTCCTTGTATCCTTTACTTATATCAGGATCATGAAAATCCTGTTGCTCATTAACTTTGTCAGTTTAAATAGAACCCCTCACAAAGCACGTTGAATATGCATCAAAAAGCATGACATGCAGTGTGTGTGAAGGCACCAATCATCTGTTTCACTCACTCTGTCATTTCAGCACTTTCTGCTAAGAACTCTGCATACTGAAAGGGGTGGACAACTAAAAGAGACAGATGAAATGCTTGATTTGTTTAGTTGCTAAATGCAGCTGGGACAGGTAATTAAACAGTCTTACTCCCGCAGAGAAGCCTGCAGCAATGTAACATGAAATCTTAGAAACCCAGCTGTACTCAAATTTAGATTCAGAACTAATATTAGGTAGGCATCCTTCAGATTGACAGATTTCGTAAACGTAATTTCTGGTTTGTTTGTTCAGCCTAATTGAAGATAGAGCATGTTTTGTTCACCATTTAAGTTTTCTAGGGAGCATGTGGTGTTTACATACCTGGGGGAATAGCCTAGAAGGCACAGCCCATGTCTGGAGAGCACGGGATGACATGGGTGAGCCTCTGCAAATCCTGACTCCAACTGTTCCATGGAGGTGGGAATGGGGGTCATCATATGAATAGATGCAGATTGGGAGAGGATTGGAACCAATTCTTGCCTTAACCCTTTTATCTTGTATGAGGGCATGTCATTATGTAAGTAGCAAAGATCTCTGTGTGTAAAGCGGGATCTTTGTTTTAATTTGGGCACTTATTTCTATGCAGAAGTTGTTACCACCATTTACTCATTTGCTCAAACCAGAAATTTAGCAATTATCCTTTTTGCTCACCTCCCACAGCCATCCCCCAGTAAGCTTTTTTGTAGGGCTGACTCACTCTTATCCCTCAAGTCTCACCTTAAGTGTCCCTTTCAGTGTGGAGCCTGCTCTGACCAACTTTCCAAAATGGCCTCCACTAGTGGGGCTCTGATATCATAACCCTGATTCCTTCCTTGCAGCGCTTAACACAATTAGTAACTGCTTGTTTGTTTTTCACACAATGGTCACACATTCCTTGGATGCATTTCCTTATATTCTTTGCCTATCATATCAGGACTGTGATAATCTTGCTGCTTGTTGATTGGTTGTTTATTTATGTATTTGCTTTGTCTACTTACCTTTTTGCCTATTTATTATCTGTCTGCCATGCTAGATGTTAGTTCTAGGAGGGCAAAGACTTCATCCTGTATTTCCAGCTCATAGCCCAATGCCTTGCACACAGTTTATACCCCGTACATATATGCTGGATATCATGTCCAAACTGTATTATAGATCAGTGGTATGCTGGTAAGTTTCTAGCTCTCAAAAGCAGCGGGGGGTGGCAGGCGGCAGTAGGGGGGCGCGGGTGGGAAGGCAGCTCCAATTTGCAGCATGTGCCAATATCTGTGGTGAAAATACTCCCACCATGGCAGATATAAAGCTACCAAAATGGCGTCACCGATCAGTGAGCTGAGAGGCAATGCACCGTAGCGCTTCATTGCTGCAGGCTTCTCTGTAGGAGTAAGACTGTTTAATTACTTGTCCCACCTGCATTTAGCAACTAACCAAATCAAGCACTTCATGTGTCTCTTCAGTTGTCCACCCCTCAGTATTCTTTGAGTTCTGATAGAGAGTGTTCCTCTCTGTACAGATATAGTAGATATAAATCACTTCATGAACATAGATATTAGTAAAAGAGTGAAAAATAATTAGGAAGTGATGCATTTTGAGTACTTGTTACATTTATTTTTATTTTTTATTTTACTTTATTTAATTAATTAATTAATTTATTTTTTGAGATGGAGTCTCGCTGTGTCACCCAGGCTGGAGTGCAGTGGTGCAATCTCGGCTCACTGCAACCTCTGCCTCCTGGGTTCGAGGAATTCTCCTGCCTCAGCCTCCCAAGTAGCTGGGATTACAGGTGTGCCCCACCATGCTCAGCTAATTTTTGTATTTTTAGTAGAGACGAGGTTTCAGTTGGCCAGGCTGGTCTTGAACTCCTGACCTCAGGCAATCCACCCGCATCGGCCTCCCAAAGTGTTGGGATTACAGGCGTGAGCCACCGCGCCTGGCCTGTTTATTTATTTGTTTATTTATTTAGAGACGGAATTTCAGTCTTGTTGCCCAGGCTAGAGTGCAAATCTCAGCTCACTGCAACCTCTGCCTCCTGGGCTCAAGCGATTCTCCTGTCTCAGCCTCCCGAGTAGCTGGGATTATAGGCATGTGCCACCACACTCAGCTAATTTTGTATTTTTAGTAGAGATGGGGTTTCTCCATGTTGTTCAGGCTGGTCTTGAACTCACTACCTCAGGCGATCTGCCCGCCTTGGCCTCCCAAATTGTTGGGATTAAAGGTGTGAGCTACCACACCCGGCCTACATTTATTTTTATTAATTGTAACTTTATATGGTTTACTTTTAAATAATAGCTGTGTTTAACAACTGGCTTGCAAAATCAGTGAAAATTTAACAGTCTGCTCTCAAGCCAGTATAAGCCCCAGCACCGCACTGGGGATGAGCTATGGTGGATCCACTGGCAACTCTCTGCCCTGTAGCATCTGGCTCATAAACAAGGAAGGAAGACAGTTGGCAGAGATGAGTGGTAAACTGTTAATACAGAAACACTTCTCTGAGAGCTTTTCCTCACCTCCTTTAGATGTCCTGCTACATGACACTAATATCTCCTTAGCTATCCATACCCATGATTTGGTACAATGACAAGAGAATGAAGTGGCAGCAGTGAGGAAGAAAGAAAGCACAGAGAGGGAACAGGAGGAAAAACTATCTTTTTTTTTTTTTTTTTGAGGCAGAGTCTCGCTCTGTCGCCCAGGCTGGAGTGCAATGGCGTGATCTCAGCTCACTGCAAGCTCCACCTCCCGGGTTTACTTATGCCATTCTCCTGCCTCAGCCTCCCGAGTAGCTGGGACTACAGGCACCTGCCACCATACCTGGCTAATTTTTTTGTATTTTTAGTAGAGACGGGGTTTCACCGTGTTAGCCAGGATGGTCTCAATCACCTGACCTTGTGATCCTCCCGCTCGGCCTCCCAAAGTGTTGGGATTACAGGCGTGAGCTATCGTGCCCGGCCGGAAAAACTATCTTAACCTTTCATTTAGAGAACTAGAATGTCTTCTTGCCAGAGACGGTCATAGATCCTGAAGTGCTTAGTGGTCAGGAGCTCTTAATTTTCAGGAAATTATCCCAGGGCTAGAAGTCCCTCATGTGCGTGTTGAGGTCTTAGTCAGCCAGACTCCTTGCCACTTCACATTTGTCTGCATGTCTATAGTGAGACAGAAGTGAGCCTCAGATGTTGTCTGAAGGAAGGCCTGTGGCACTCTGGGGAGTGAAAGCAGAAGACTGAGGGAGGTGGCAAGCTCAGGGATAGACGATCACAGAGAAGAGGAAGAGAGCCACATGGTGGATGCACTGCCACCCTGTGTAGGGTTTTCTCCTTATAAAATATAGTTTGAGGTAGGTCTGGTGTTTTTTAGGTATCAGACTATTGATACAGGAAATGTAAATCATCATGAGTACCATTTACCATATTTGAGATTACAAGGCCACAGTGAGAAATCTTTAGTCTGTCTTTGAAAGTCAGGGGAATGGAGTTTGGTGAATGCCCTTGACTGTTACAACCAACAAAGATGAGTGCAACTGAGACACTCATCTCTTTACTCGACATTGGCTAGAGTTTCTCAGCCCTTGACTCGTATCTTAGCCCATATGAATCCTCACAGACCTAGAATGGATAAACGATTGCCTTTCCCAAATCGGAAATGTTTTCACTTAAGTTGGCTAGATGGAAAAGGACATCTTAAATGAGGCACTATTTTTCATGGATTAGTTCAAATAACATTTAATGAGCCCACGTTTAGTGCCAGGTTCTGTTCCAGGGCTGAAGTTATGGAGATTAAAGGTACCGACTCTGCATTCAGGTAAGTAGTGGAAGAGGGACAATCAAGAAACTAGGAATTCTCAACATGGCGAAACCTCGTCTCTACTAAAAATACAAAAAAATTAGCCGGGCATGGTGGCGCACGCCTGTAGTCCCAGCCACTTGGGAACCTGAGGCATAAGAATTGCTTGAACCCGGGAGGTGGAGGTTACAGTGAGCTGAGACTGCACCACTATACTTCTGCACTCCAGCCTAGGCAACAGAGCGAGACTGTGTCAAAAAAAAAAAAAAAAGAAATTCTAAGCGCAGTATGTTGTGAGCTGTGATGGAGATGTATACAGGGCAGTCTTGAACCCCAGATGGAGGCTCATGAACTCAGGGCTTCCTGCCGTGGCATTTAGTGTGAGTAGAAGTTAATTAGATAATAAAGAAAAGTTAGAATGTTCTAGGGGATGGAGTGTCCCATAGAAAAGTGAAACACAGCATATATACTGGGGACTGTGGAAGTGTGGACTGCCTGGAGCTTAGAATTGAGGGTAAGACTGTATACATCTGTCTCCTCATTTCCAAGGAATCTGGAAGGAAAAGAGGAGTGAGAACAAGATGACCAATGACTTCATAATTTTACCTGAAGCTAATTTTCCCATTATTGTCCTCTTTTAGGATTTTGGTGATCTAATTCAAGAGGTGGGGTTTTTCACTTCAAAATAGCACTGGATGGAGGATGAATAGCTGGATGTGTCATTGTCATGTTTGATCATTGCTTTGTGTTTTGCTACAGCTGCTGCCTATTCACACTCTGAGGCTTGGTGTGGAAGTGGATTCCTTTGATGGGCACCATTATATTTCTTCAATTGTTTCTGGTGGTCCTGTTGATACATTGGGTCTCCTACAGCCAGAAGATGAGCTGCTTGAGGTAAAATTTATGGGGAAAGAAAGACACAGGCAGGAATTTGTGAGTTTTAGGAAAATGTGTTCTCATCACAAATCCCCTGAGTTATAGTGTCACCAATGCCAATGTAATATGAGCCTCTTAGATTGAAAAAACCGAACAGCTTACTGGATGATAAAGGAAGGAGCTGTGCTTTCAGTTTATTTTCCCCATCTTTGGGGCTCCTGAGATGTTCTTTATTTAAATGAATGACTAGGAAAGAAGTTTGATAGCATATTAGTATCTTTTTAAGCAAAATTTGAATTCCTGAGCCTTGTTGCAACATATAGCCACATTTATTTGCAGGTTTTATTGATTATTTCTAACAAGGATTACAGCTGAATGACCTCAGGCATACTGGTTTTCACGTTTTCTCCTTGGGACTTCTCCCTCAAAATGGCAGCCTCTATTGGGCTTGCCCAGGCTCTCCAGCCTCTCTTTAATCAAAGCAGTTCTAGAGCACCTCTGCTTTGAAAGAACTTTCTTGAGAGGAAAGGTCTTGGGGAATGGTCACACAAAAAGACTGCATAGAAGAGGGTTCTCCCAAGAGTTAGGATACACAAGAAGCCCTAGGTTGATTCTATTGAATCCAATAGAATCTACTAGGTGGATTCAATCGAATCCACCTAGTAGCTTTAGCCAAGATCAGAATCCCATGGGCCTTGATTTTAGAGATTTTTTTTTTTTTTTCTAAAATTTATGTTTGCTCACAGTGAAATGACAGGGATAGCAAGAAGGTCTCATGTTGGGTGTAATTGCAATTTATTAGTAGTGTCCAGCCACCTAAAGGAGTATAATGGGAAGGATTTTGGTTGAATTTCAATTTCAGAGGGAAAAGTGCTACGACTAGTTATCAGATTCTGTCATAAGCATGGGAGGGTAGGGTATTGGAGTCCTGTTTTAAGATGTAGTAAGTTGCTTATTTTTAGAGGTGTTCAAGGGAATGGTATTGGGCTTCTTATTGCAGATTAATGCCCTACATTTTATTAGAATAATTATGCTTTCTTTTTGGTCTTCCTCTTCTTATTGGCTGGGCACGGGCATATCTTTGTGGATATCATACACGATCATTTGTAGATTGCAGACTATTGCTGTAGTATGTAGTTATTAGGTATTGAGAAATGAGATACATTTGTTTGGGAGAAGTGGAGGTATGAGTATAACCAATTTAATTCACTTTTTTTTTTCGAGATGGGGTCTTGCTATGTTGCCCAAGCTGGTCTCAAACCCCTGAACTCAAACAATCCACCCACCTCAGTCTCCCAAAGTGCTGGGATTACATGTGTGAGCCACTGCACCCGGTCCACTTTTTTTTTTTTTTTGGTGGCAAAATATATATAACATGAAATTTACCATTTTAACCTTTTTTTCCTTTTTTTTTTTTTTTTTTTAGAGTCAGAGTCTCACTCTGTTGCCCGGGCTGGAGTGCAGTGGTGTGATCATAGCTTACTGCAGCATCAAACTCCTGGGCTCAAGCAATCTTCCCACCTCAACCTCCCGAGTAGCTAGGACCATAGCTGTGCGCCACCATGCCCAGCTAATTTTTTAGTTATTTTGTAGAGACAGGGTCTTGCTATTTTGCCCATGCTGGTCTTGAACTCCTGGCCTCAAGCAATTCTTCTACCTGGGCCTCCCAAAGTACTGGAATTACAGTCATGAGCCACCATGCCTGGCCCATTTTAACCATTTTTCAGGGTGAAATTTGGTGTTATTAAGTATAAATCACTACTAGTATGTGGTAGGTGCTAAAGAAATGTTGGCTGGATCACAGTAGAGCAAGTATAGGTGATCTCAGCCATCAGCTAAATTCTGTATGCTTTAGCCAAGACTAGGATCCCATGGACCTACCACCTTGTAAAAGAATGTGCTATAATAAGGTAGTGTGAAGATTTTTTGAATTCTTAAATATAGATAATCTGGTGAAAGATCTTGGGATAAGGAAAGAAGCACAGATTTGGAGTCAGAAAAGCCACTTTTGGTCTGAATTGCCACAGGTTAGCATGTGTCCCTTGGCATGTCACTTGACTTTGTTGAGAATCAGTTCCTTCATCAATAAATGACCACTTCACTATGCACTGGTAAGGATCTAATGAAATACCATCCATGTAAATTATAAAGCATTATCTCATTACGGGGTATTGGCAATATTATCACTGTGAAAAAGGCATATTAACAGGCTTTATGGGGTGGGATGATGGTTGGATGTGGTAAAATAGTGGGGCCGCACTTGTGCAATGTTCTGTACTCTGGAAGTGTGTATGTGTGTGTGCATTTTGCAGTCAAAAACTTGGGATAATTGAGTTTTGACAGCACTTAAGAGGGTCACAAGTTGAAGGACCTTGAGAAGTATTGTGAATTCTAAAATAAAAATTAGCTTCTTCTGAATAACCAAAAATACAAAATTTAAAAGTCTCGTACAGTTAGCCAAATTAGCTTCTTCTGAATAACCAAAAATACAAAATTTAAAAGTCTCAGTACAGTTAGCCAAATCAACTCCTGAACTCAAAGTGTCGTGTGTGTGTGTGTGTGTGTGTGTGTGTGTGTTTAATGTACTCCTTGGAACTTAAAACCAGAAACACAAATATGCTTTGGGGTTAGAACACTGTGCCAAGTCTCAGCCCAGAACAGCTATTTACAGCAGCGATAAATCCCCTTAGATAGGAGCTGGTAATGGGAAGTGTGACCAATCCCTTTAGCAACAGAGCAGTGAGGAGGACTACCAGGCACTGGTATAATAATTGGAGACAATTCAAATGAATAAGTAATGAGATAAATAAATATTTAAAGGTACTCCAAGATAAAAACCTGAGAAGTGACTTTCTAATTTGTTGAAGTGAAACACAAACTCATACTCATGTATGGGTAGAATTCCTGCTCTGATTCTATCTCCGTGCATTTTTTTAGTATGTTACTACCCATTTAGTTGATTTGAGAACTTTGTGCACTTGTGACACCAGTTGAAATCATGGATACGGTGTGACCAGTGATGGGTACCTCCCTGCCTCTTCTTGTGTAAAGGTTGACTTGCAATTATCCCAAGGAAAAACCCTTCATCAGCTGCTGAGCTTGCTGTCACCTAGACCTCTTCATTTGTCATGAAGACTTTCCAGTAGAGCTAGCTTCCTAAAGTGCACGTGGGTCTCTTTACCATGTGGTGGTTTCTTTGTAAATAATTAAGAGGCAGGGAGATATGTCTGACTTGATGGCAAAGTGCTTGATATGTTACAGGCTTGAGAGTGGTTCCCAGGAATAGTGGACCTGAGACTCAGCCCGCTGCTGAAGGTTTCCAGCAACCCAGTGTCCTCTTCCTCTTTGGTGCAGTGAAAGATTTGTAGAAGGGCTTCTCCCAGTAAAGTCAGGCTGGCCAGTTATCTGAACGTTAGCACAGCACCTATTAGAAATTAATGCCAAACTAGAAATATCTTTAAAACAAATAATGCTTCTAAACCCTCCCAGGAGGGTAGGAGTCAGATGCGAAAAGATTATTTGTTGCCTGGATTCTGTTCATGCCTCAGCTTTTTGGGAGTAGCAGACAGATCAGCTCTTAGAGACCTATAGTAGAACTGACAGGACCCTTTGAGCTCAAGTCATATATATGAAAAATTAGAATTATGTAGCCAAATCATCTTTGGTGCCAAGTATTACTATTATGCGCCAAAAGTAATATGAAATTTAGATAATTTTTTGGTGACAAGGATTAATCATTAATAAAGATACTTTTTTCTTTTAAACATGAGACACTTGCATAAAATTATTTTAAAAATTATTTTAGTAATTTCTATATATGCTTGATTGCTGTATCAGCAGAGCATGTAACTGATGCAAAATTATGTATATTTCTTTTCAATAGAAGTTATTTTTCTAGGATGGTATTAAGAGTGTATAGGATGTGAAAGAATGTTGTGGACTGATGTTAAATTTTGACAGCTAAGTGTTCTAGACTTATTAGCTCTACTTTAAGCAGTAAATCAAACATATTTTTAACATCCTTAAATTTCCGTAGTGATATTCTTATAAAGTGAAAATGCAAAGGGAAACAGTCTTAAAGGGCTGTAAATGATACTTAGTGTGTTTAAGGAGAGCTGAGTAGACATTGGAGTATTGAAAGGAGAAACCACAGTGCTGCAAAAAATTAGGTAGATCCCTTACCCAGTAAGGGCATACTCTGCATGCATTTTGTACTTTATCCATCAATACACGCAAAGATTTAGCCTTAGATTTTAAAAATTTTAAGGATTTCTAACATTTTTATTTGCATATTATTTAATCATAAATAATATGATGAAAACAAGGCCCCTTGTTTACCGGGAAAATAAAATGATGTCCTATTTTCATTTTGGTAGATAGATGTAAATAAGAGATTTTTGTTTTTTCATTTGGGGCTGCCTCAGTTCTGACTTATCCCCTTGTCTTCCTAGGTCAATGGCATGCAGCTTTATGGAAAATCTCGCCGAGAAGCAGTCTCCTTTCTTAAAGAAGTGCCACCCCCTTTTACTTTGGTTTGCTGTCGGAGGTTGTTTGATGATGAGGCTTCTGTAGATGAACCAAGGCGCACTGAAACCTCTCTTCCTGAGGTGGAGGTACTAAATGAATATAGTGCGGTTCCCATAGGCATGCCCATTCAACAAAGATGCCCAGAAGACTGTACTGCAATAAGAAGGGAGGGGAAACCATTCCACTCTGCTCTTTTTTTACTTGACTAAGGCAACAATGCATAGCTTTTCAAATTGTTACCCTTCATTTAACATCAAAAAATTCTTTCCTTCCCTTTCCTTGACATGTTGGCAACATTGATGCACATGCATTTTGATTTTAGAGAATCTTTTTTTTTAGTAATTTCCTGGATTCATTATTTTTGGCTTCTAGTTCAACTCAGTTTGTCTTATATAAGTTTAAGGTGTTTGCGAGTGTTGCATATTTAATGTACTCCCCTTTTTAAGAGCCTTAAAAATATGAAACTCAGCCGGGTGCGGTGGCTCAGGCCTGTAATCCCAGCACTTTGGGAGGCCGAGGCGGGCGGAACACCTGAGGTTGGGAGTTGGAGACCAGCCTGACCATCATGGAGAAACCCTGTCTCAAAGTACAAAAAATTAGCCAGGCATGGTGGCGCATGCCTGTAATCCCAGCAACTTGGGAGGCTGAGGCAGGAAAATCACTTGAAGCCGGGAGGCAGAGGTTGCGATGAGCCGAGATCATGCCATTGCACTCCAGCTTGGGCAACAAGAGCGAAACTCCATCTCAAAAAAAAAAAACTTTATGATAAATTTCAAAGTGAGTCTGGAAATTGCCATAAAACCCTTCAGAAGATCAGAGAATGAAATAACACTTTATATGCTCTTGGTACTCTTTTTTTTTTTTTTTTTTTTTTGAAGAGCACTGTAATTATGAAAACAGTTTGTTTTTTTTTTTTTTTTTTTTTTGAAACAGGATCTCCCCAGGCTGGAGCACAGTGTTTTGAACATGGCTCACTGTAGCCTCGACCTTCTGGGATCAAGCAATCCTCCCGCCTCAGCCTCCCAAGTAGCTGGGACCACAGGCACATGCCACCACACCCAGCTAACTAAAAAATTTTTTTCGTACAGTCAAGGTCTTGCCGTATTTCCCAGGGTGGTCTCAAACTCCTGGACTCAAGCAGTCCTCCCACCTCAACCCCCCAAAGTGCTGGGATTATAGGTGTGAGCCACTCTACCCAGCTGGAAGAGTTTTGAGCACATACTTTGCCATCTTATGCTCTTTGTAACCTCATCTTTTATGCTACTTTCCCCCCTTTTCAATCTCTTTTAGGTTGTAATTCCACTAAACACCAGTTTAGATTCATGGGGTCTTTTACTTAAGTTCTGGATATCAGTATACGTGAAACTAATCCTGCCCTTACTACCTCATAATTGTGAATCTTTGGGCAAATGACTTTCTGTTCATATTTTTCCTTTGAAAAATGGTGGTAGTTATCATACTTACCCATCTCATGAGTTTGTGCAAGAAGGAAATGTGGTAATGTGAGCAACTTCTTAACACAATGCCTTGTACATGGGAAGTGCTCAGTAACAGTCGGCTATGGCTGTTCGAGTCTCTGCCAGTCCATCTGTTTTTGTTTTCTTATGTCCTGAAGTACATAAGAGTCTAACACTGTCTTATAGATACTTTAGTATGTATTAGTCTTGTTTATCCAAGAAGACTGTCAGCTCATTGTGGGCAAAGGCCATATCTTAAAATTATTTTCTATTTCATAGTGTTTTTAGTCTATAGTAAGCATATAAGAGGGGCTTGGTAAATTTTTGGTTATTGGTTGACTCTTTTTTAAAAAAGTGTTTAACTTGTGTAAAAACTATTTCAAGGAGGGTACTCAAATGCCACACTTTTGTGACTTTTGCTATCCTTACCAAAATGAAATATGGGTGGTGGGTTCCCTCTAAAGGCTGATAACAATGCCTTTAATCTAATCTTGCAAGGTGTGTAAATCACAAACCCCACTTGCTGACTCTCTGCCCCCGTCTGTCATGCTTTACCACAATGGTGAACAACAGCTTTGAATTATGCTAAATGTCAACCTTGCTGCCCATTAGTTGATTGCTTTCCATTCTGTAAATACAGGAATTATGCAGAATTGATTGTATCAAAGTGATATATTTCAGGTTGCAGTATAATATCTTATGTAACTTGAATGCCTTGAAATTTCTATAAACACAGGTTTTGTAATTGTGTGTGGTTTCTTAAAGTCTTGGCTCTTTTTCCATCTGTCTCTTTTTTCATTTCTCCTAATACCATCTTATATTCTTAAACCCTATCTGGTTAGGCAGCTTAGCCAAAATTCTAATACTCATTAATCAGTAAGGGTATTAAATGCCCCAGTAAAACATCAATCATGTTGTATTAGCCATTGGAACTTTACTTTTTGTTGGAAGATATAAGTGTTTTCTTTTTGAGTATATCACTTCCACACATCAGACTGAAATATGCAGAGGTTATTGATCCATAATGTTTCCACTCATTTGAAGTTTTCAGCTTCATATTGTTCCCATGTTAGGTTCAATCCACTGTGGATCGGTTATTGACCACCCATGTCTTGCAGTGACAGTTTAAGATCTGGACCAATCCTAATTTAAAAAATGTTTTTCTACCCCATAGTCTCTTGCCCAAAGCCTCCTAGATCTGATAAAAAACTTCAGAAAGTTTCAGGATACGGCATCACTGTACAAAAATCAGTAACATTTCTTTGCACCAGTAACATCCAAGCTGAGAACCAAATTAGGAACTCAATCCCATTCACAATAGCCACAAAAAGAACAAAATAACTGGAATACAGCTAACCAGGGAGGTGAAAGATGTCTACAGTGAGAATTATAAAACACTGCTGATAGAAATCAGAGATGACACAAATAGAAAAACATTTCATGCTCATGGATAGAAAGAATCAATAGTGTTAAAGTGGCCATACTGCCCAAAGCAATTTATAGATTCAACGCTGTTTCTGTGACGTTTTTCACAGAATTGGAAAAAAACTATTCTAAAATTTTTCCAAATTTTAAGGAAATTTTTAGAAAAATTTTTTGGAACCAAAAAAGAGCCCAAATAGCCAAAGCAGTCCTAAGCAAAAAGAACAAAGCCAGAGGTATCACACTACCCAGCTTCAAACTAGGTAGTACAAGGCTATAGTAACCAAAACAGCGCGGTATTGGTACAAAAATAGACACATAGACCAATGGAACAGGATAAAGAACCTAGAAATAAAGGTGCACATCTACAAGCATCTGTTGTTTAACAAAGCCAACAATAACAAGCAATGGGGAATGGACTTCTTATTTGGAAAATGTTGCTGGGAAAACTGGCTACCCATATGTAGAAGATTGAAACTGGACCCCTTCCTTTCACCATATACAAAAATCAACTCAACATGGGTTAAAGACTTAAATGTAGGCCGGGCGTGGTGACTCATGCCTGTAATCCCAACACTTTGGGAGGCCAAGGGGACAGATCACGAGGTCAAGAGATTGAGACCTTCCTGTCTAACACGGTGAAACCCCATCTCTACTAGAAATACAAAAAATTAGCTGGGTGTGGTGGCGGGTGTCTGTAGTCCCAGCTACTTGGGGGGCTGAGGCAGGAGAATGGCGTGAACCCAGGAGGTGGAGGTTGCAGTGAGCTGAGATCGCGCCACTGCACTCCAGCCTGAGTGACAGAGCGAGACTCCATCTCAAAAACAAACAAACAAACAAACAACAACAACAAAAAAAGTGTAAAACCTAAAACTATAAAAACCCTAGAAGAAAACCTAGGAACTACCATTGTGGATATTGGCCTTGGCAAAGATTTCATGATGAAGATTTCAAGAGCAATTGCAAAAAAACAAAAATTGACAAGTGAGACTTAATTAAACCAAAGAGCTTTTGCACAGCAAAAGAAACTATCAGCAGAGTAAACAGGCAACCTACAGACTGAGAGAAAATATTTGCAAACTATGCATCTGACAAAGATCTAATATCCAAGAATCTATAAAGAACTTAAAACAAGCAAAAACAAACAGCCCCCATTAAAAAATGGGCAAAGGACATGCACACTTCTCAAAAGAAGACATATATGTGGCCAACCACCATATGAAAAAATGCTGAATAGCACTGATCGTTAAGAGAAATGCAAATCAAAACTACAATGAGATACCATCTCATACCACTCACAATGGCCATTATTAAAAAGTTAAAAAATAACAGATGCTGGGGAGGTTGTGGAGAAAAGGAAACACTTAGCACTGCTGGTGGGAATGTAAATTAGTTCAGCCACTGTGGAAAGCATTTTGGAGATTTCTCAAAGAACTTAAAACAGAACTACCATTCAACCCAGTTGTTCCATTACTGTGTATATACCCAGAGGAATATAAATTGTTTTGCCATAAAGTTGCATGTGTATGTTCATCACAGTACTATTCCCAATAGCAAAGACATGGAACAAACCTAATGCCCATCAACAGTGGACTAGATAAAGAAAATGTGGTACATAGACACCATGGAATACTATCCAGCCATAAAAAAGAACGAAATCATGTCCTTTGCAGCAATCTGAATGGAGCCAGAGGCCATTATCCTAAGCAAATGAACACAGAAACAGAAAACTAAATACCACATGTTCTCACTCATAAGTGGGAGCTAAACATTGAGTACACATGGACACAAAGAAGAGAACAATATACGCTGGGGCCTACTTGGGGATAGAGAGTAGAAGGAGGGTGGGGATGAGAAAACTACCTGTCAGGCACTATGCTTATTACGTGGGTGACAAAATCTGTACATTAGACTCCTGTGACACACAATTTACCCATATAACAAACCTGCACACATACCCCCTGAACCTAAAATAAATGTTGGAGAGAATAAATACATACATAAATAAAATAAACTTTTTAAACTAGCTGTTTTCCTAATTATAGAGGGTTTTTCCCTTCCCTTCTTTGATTACATTAAATTGCTTCTCTTATACTGGTGTTTCAAAATTATGTTTGTAGAGATGATGCATTTTTATTTACTAAGGTTACCCAAAGTTTTAGGAAGTCTACTTTTAAAAATTATTTACTTGGTACCTTTATTAAGAAGGAGTTTCAAGACAAACACAAAGATAGGTAATTTTTAATGTATTGAACAACTGTTCTGTGCCTATTATGAGCCAGGCATTATACAGTTGAGCTGATAACCATGGTAAACTCTGTGGTAGCCCTCACAGAGTTTCCATTCTAGCTTAGGAGCCAGGTATTTTGTTCATTGCTTGGGCTGTAAAAGATAATTTTTGAGCTTCAGATAGAAGTTTAGAGTATTTTGGGGGAATGTCAATCAGATGAAAACAACAGTACAATGCTATAATTAGTATAAAAACAGAAGGTTTTTTGAAGCAGCCATTCTTCTGCATGGTGGATTCATTGACCCTCTCATTTAACTTCCTGGAGTTCTACATAGCAATGACTCTTCTTTCTAAAAAGACACAGGGAGTCTAGAATAGAGGGACTTTCAGGAATAAAATCAAGAAAAGTAACAAAGGACCTGTTTGCTGGGCAGTTGTGCTGACCTATTTCTTCTAAGATCAGATTTTCATTAATTCAACTCAGTGATTTTTATTCATTTTAGACTTATATGATGTCCAAAGACTTGGATTTTTTTTTTCTCACCTTATTTTCTAGTAAAGCTTTTCTTGAAAACTTCCGGGAGCCAGCAGAAGTGGTTTCTCTGTTCTGCTCCAGCCTATCTCTGTGTTGATATCTCTTTCTTTGTCTCTCTCTATAATTATGAATCCAGGTATTGCTACTTACATATCTTATAAGCTTCTATTTTGTATGATATTTTCTTTTACTTAAATTGCATATTTTTCCTTTTATGCTTCTAATGGGATGACAGAACTCATTGAAGTATAAGAGGTCAGTGTTAATACTTTGAATGAAATAAATTCTTCACATTAATAAAAAAAACTGTATGAACAGTCTGAATTTTTAAGCACTTGAATTTTTATAAGATCTTATCCTGGAGTGTGTGTGCCCCAGAGCATGCCCCTTTTACAAAGATTAAAAAGAAAAACTACGCATGCCAAAGAGAATTCTCAGTTTGAGAAGAAGCTGTGAGATTCTTGATGTGTGCATTCTTTTCAGAATTGAAAGCATAGTGTTTTGAAGCATTTATCTTCTTTGGTATTTCAGGTTGACCACAATATGGATGTCAATACTGAAGAAGATGATGATGGGGAATTAGCACTGTGGTCCCCTGAAGTCAAGATTGTTGAACTAGTAAAAGATTGTAAAGGTTTGGGATTCAGCATTTTGGATTACCAGGTATAAGAACCTGTTTAGAGGTGTTTTCTTTGGAGTGATTGGTTTGTATTAAAGTTATGGGAAATAGTAATTGTTCTTTTTTTTTTTTTCTTTTTATTATTATTATTATTATTATTATTATTATACTTTAGGCTCTATGGTACATGTGCGCAACGTGCAGGTAAGTTACATATGTATACATGTGCCATGCTGGTGCGCTGCACCCACCAACTCGTCATCTAGCATTAGGTATATCTCCCAATGCTATCCCTCCCCCCTCCCCCCACCCCACAACAGTCCCCGAAGTGTGATGTTCCCCTTCCTGTGACCATGTGTTCTCATCGTTCAATTCCCACCTATGAGTGAGAATATGCGGTGTTTGGTTTTTTGTTCTTGCGATAGTTTACTGAGAATGATGATTTCCAGTTTCATCCATGTCCCTACAAAGGACATGAACTCATCATTTTTTATGGCTGCATAGTATTCCATGGTGTATATGTGCCACATTTTCTTAATCCAGTCTATCATTGTTGGACATTTGGGTTGGTTCCAAGTCTTTGCTATTGTGAATAATGCTGCAATAAACATACGTGTGCATGTGTCTTTATAGCAGCATGATTTATAGTCCTTTGGGTATATACCCAGTAATGGGATGGCTGGGTCAAATGGAATTTCTAGTTCTAGCTCCCTGAGGAATCGCCACACTGAGTTCCACAAGGGTTGAACTAGTTTACAGTCCCACCAACAGCGTAAAAGTGTTCCTATTTCTCCACATCCTCTCCAGCACCTGTTGTTTAGTAATTGTTTAAGACCCCTATTGACTTAAGCAAAACTGAATCCCAAAGATGGGATATTATACTACTTTCAATTGTTATCTTTAAAATTAGTAGCTCCCTTAGTGAATAAAATGATGGATTATATAGGAACTGGACAATAAGGGAAGCAATAGTTATATATCCATGGGTGCTTTTAGAGACGGGAACTTGATGAACTTGTTTATATGGAGGACTTTTGTTCCTCAGCTTTATTCGGATATCTTTCACATACCATAAAATTCACCCATTTTAAGCATACAGTTCAGTCGTTTTTAGTATATTCACAGAGTTGTGCAACCATCACCACACTCTAATTTTAGAACATCTTCAACACCCAAAAAAGAAATCCCATACACATTAGCATTCGTTCCCAATTTGTACTCTCCTCTCCCTCCCCTTCACATGAAGGTTTATGGTTTAGTTTACCTATTAATTTCAATGTGCTTAAATAAATAGAAACGTTCTTGGTCAAGTTATATATTGCATTTATATTAATACATAATATGTATGTATTTATATATTTATAACTACTCCAATTATAACTAGGGTAAAGTTACTGATACATTTGGGGGAGGGAGATGTAAAAGGTCACAACAAGACATCTATGTTATACAGTTCTACCAGTTACTGTCATATATTCAGACTGCTGATTATTTGGGGGAATTAAAATTGTTGCCAAGACATCTCTTAACTTTTAAGATGCATATTTTACTACTTTGGTGCTGCCTTAACACATTGTGGTTTAGTAAAGCAAAATGTACTCTTAAAGCACATAAAATGCCAAGTGATATTTAAAAATCAATTCTTTTTTAATATAATAAGGCAATCAGGAATAGATTAAAAGAAAAATAGTTTGAGCATTATATAAGAATATTACATTCTATTTTATTTATTTTTTTTTTGAGACAGAGTCTCGCTGTGTCGCCCAGGGTAGAGTGCAGTAGCATGCAACCTCCATCTCCCTGGTTCAAGTGATTCTCCTGCCTTAGTCTCTTGAGTAGCTGGGACTACAGGCGCCTACCACTACACCCGGCTAAATTTTGTATTTTTAGTAGAGATGGGTTTTCACCATGTTGGCCAGGCTGGTCTCGAACTCCTGACCTCAAGTGATCAGCCTGCCTTGGCCTCCCAGAGTGCTGGGATTATAGGCATGAGCCACTGTGCTCGGTCTAAATTCTGTATTTTGGCAGTGTGATTTAAATTTACTGAAAAAGAAATCTATTTCATTTTTGCTGGCATAGTTCTGTGCCAGATAGCCCTCTTCCTTTTTAGAATTTCTCTTTGGAATATTACTGAATGATAAGTTCTTGATTCCAAATATTTTAGGAAATATATTTATCAAGAAATCTGAACACAGTTAAGCATTTGCAAGTTTATATGTTGGTTAAAACAAATGGCGGGGACTCTTTTTTTTCCTCCCCATTGTAGCTATATTATCTAGAACCACTAGGTGGCTAATAAATATTCGCAGAATGATTTAATAAAGTTTAGGTTAGCCAAAATTAGGCCTGACCTTTTTGTTTGTTTGTTTGTTTGTTTTCTATTTTGAGACAGAGTCTCACTCTGTCGCCCAGGCTGGAGTGCAGTGGTGTGATCTTGGCTCACTGCAGTCTCTGCCTCCTGGGTTCAAGCGATTCTTGTGCCTCAGCCTCCTGAGTAGCTGAGACTACAGGCACGCACCACCATGCCCTCCTAACTTTTCTATTTTTCGTAGAGATGGGGTTTCACCATTTTGGCCAGGCTAGTCTCGAACACCTGACCTCAAGTGATTCCCCTGCCTCAGCCTCCTAATGTGCTGGGATTACAGGGGTGAGCTACCATGCCCAGCCTAGGTTAGCCAAAATTAACTGGAATTGAATGAACAAATGTAATGGGAATTTGAGGCATGAGCCGCCATGCCCAGCCTAGGTTAGCCAAAATTAACTGGAATTGAATGAACAAATTTAATGGGAATTTGTTAGTAATCGATTTTGATAATTGAGATTTAATTTAGAAGATATCTTTCAGATGTGGTCTTAGATATTCAGGTACATTTCCATTTCTATTATTGTAGGAATCTATATATTTGCATTCTTATATAATAAATATTTATATCATAATGTTTGCTCTGATGCTCTTAAATGACATTATCTGTAAGTTTTATATTTTGAATAGTGCACATATTAAGGCAGAGAAATGTTTCAGAACTCAAAAAAAATTCAGTAAAGGATGGAAAGAAAAACTAGATAGTCCTTAAGAATTTAATCCCTAGTTAAAAGGAAAACCCCCTTCTGAGCTTTACACTTAAAAACATCTATAGTCAGTTCTAAATGTAGAATTTTTTGTTCTTCATTGCATTCCTATAGATATGTATTGTAACTTCTATTGCTTTTTCAAATTTTATTTTTAATTTATAGAATTCTAGGATTTTCCTTTTCCTCTTATTTACCTCACAATCAGCAGCACAGATACTGACATTTGCTTCTGTACAAATTATATAAAGTAATTTTCTGCCAACAAAGGATTAGATATTCTTTTTGTCTTTGTGCTTCTTATAGAACATAACTACTTAATTTCCTAAAGGCCACTTTGATTCAAATTAAAGGGCTCATCTTATTTACTTCTACAGCTAAACCTTGGGGAATGGGGAGGGGAACACATTCAATCCTAACTTGGATGCTTTTCTTAAGTCAGTCTTAAGTATACTTACAGATGTGTACAGCACGTTTTTCACCATTTGTCAGTGGTACCTAGAACTGTTATCTACTATGACATTTAGATGACAGGTAAACACAATTCAAATTTGGTTTTGGGCAAGTTAATTAATTGGTTATACCGTCCCTTGTTGTAATTAGGTAATAAATTCTAAAGTTCAAAAATATTTTTTGCAAGGCCAGGCAAAGGTTTAGCAAAAGCCATGAAAGGCCACGTCCCTGGCTATTATTGCATTCGGCACGTCCTGTATGAATTTATTAGGTAGCTGAGTAGGGCCAAGGCAAATTCTTGCCCTGCCAGGCCTAGCATGTTCAGAACAAAAAGTACTGCAGAAACATTTAGCTACAGAGAGAAAGTATTGGTAGAGGGAGAGAACTTTTAGGTTGTAAAGGGCTTACTTAGCATTATTGAAGAGATTGAAAATTTACTTTGGAATATTTCATTTCAGTTAACCACTTTTCTCATGAACAGCCTTTTCTCTAGAATAAGAACTTTTTGAAGAGCCTAACAAAATTACATTCATCTATTTCATTGGTGTTTATGTACCTCCAAATTTAGAAAATGGAGATAGTAATGTCTAGCACAAAGGATTGTGTGGATTAAGTGAATTAGTGTGTGAGGAAATAGGAAATGTTATGTTATTATGGAAATGTATTAACAGTTATTCAGTTTAGAAAATAAACACAAAAGTTTTTGATACTGTCCTCAAAGATGGCACCATACTATAATGTTTGTACTCTATCAATTCTTTAACTCTCTAGTTAGATTAGAAAAATTAATAAGTAGATGCCTTTGTTTAGTGAAGTCTAAATTTAATTTTAAAATTGCATTCTAAAATGCAGCCAATTCTTGATAAGCCATATGTGAATTACTCAATTGTGGATTATTGGCCAGAAGTTTGCTTTTTATATAAAATGAACTGAACTTTAGGAAAAGAGACCGGGCGCAGTGGCTCACACCTGTAATCCCAGCACTTTGGGAGGCCAAAGTGGGCAGATTGCTTGAGGCCAGAAGTTTGAGACCAGCCTGGCCAACATGGTGACACCCTGTCTGTACTAAAAAATACAAAAATTAGCCAGGCGTGGTGGTGCATGCCTGTAATCCTAGCTACTCAGGAGGCTGAGGCAGTACAATCCCTTGAGCCTGGGAGGCGGAGGTTTTGGTGAGCTGAGATTGTGCCACTGCACTCCAGCCTGGGAGACAGAGTGAGACTCTGTCTTTAAAAAAAAAAAAAAAAAGAGGAAAGATGAGTGAGCAGATAAAGGAGTTTCAATTAGTCTACAGAACAATAGGGTAGCTCTCTGGACAGGTCAGTGACTCAGAATATTGATGGAAGTTGTGTAACTGAGCAGAGAAAAGAGGTATGCCTTTATACCTGAAATGATCAGCTGAGTCTGATACACAGTTCTACAACTGAGTCATATGGCCAAAGAACAAAGTGTGAAAATTCATTTCATGAAAGACATTTTAAATTAGATTGGGTCAAAGGCAAAAGAGAAAGCAACAAGAAAGACAATAAATATGATTAGGTTATAAGTTTCTTTCTTAGCTCTTAGGGTACAGTGGTAGTAGCTTTGTTGGCTATTATTTGAACAGAGGTAGAATATTTGTTAGTCTCAAATACGCCTAGCCACTTCGTATAGTGGCTAGTTAAAATCCCACTCTGTACGTGTGCCGGATTAGAAGATTCACGGATCTCCATTGTCATGCCTTACAGGATTGTGTCATGGCAAACAATGCTATGTAATTTGTCAAGAGCATGAATATTATGGCTTGACTGAGTACTCTGTTTCTTTCTTTCTTTTTTTTTTTTTTTTTTTTTTGAGACGGAATCTTGCTCAGTCACCCAGGCTGGAGTGCAGTGGCGTGATCTCGGCTCACTGCAAGCTCTGCCTCCCGGGTTCACGCCATTCTCCTGCCTCAGCCTCCCGAGTAGCTGGGACTACAGGCACCCGCTACCAAGCCGGGCTAATTTGTGTGTGTGTGTGTGTGTGTGTGTGTGTGTTTTTAGTAGAGATGGGGTTTCACCGTGTTAGCCAGGATGGTCTCGATCTCCTGACCTCGTGATCCACCCGCCTCAGCCTCCCAAAGTGCTGGGATTACAGGCGTGAGCCACCGCGCCCAGCCAACTGAGTACTCTGTTTCTAAGCAACAAAACTCTTCAGAAACTTGGTTATAAGTTTTTATACTGTAATTTCTTGCCAGTTTGTAGGTGAGGTTTTTATATATATGTGTAATGTCTTTATTCCTTAGACTGTTGTCTCTGTGGAAGATTACTGATACTCACACTAGTATTAATACCAATGTCAGGTAACATTTATTGAGTGTTTACTGAGTGCCAGGTAATTGCTTTACATATCTTAGGCTATGTATTCCTCACATGAACCATATGAAAGAGATACTCTTATTGTTGTCATTTTAGAAGTGAAGAAACTGAGGCACAGAAAACTTAAGTAATTAGTCCAATTCATACAGGTAGTATATGGTAGAACTGAAGCAGTCGGGCCCCAGGTCTTTTTTTTTCTTTCTTTTTCTTCCACTGCCGCCTCCTCCACCAGGTCTATGCCTTTAACCATCATGTTATACTGCTCTTTCCTTTGTGAGTGCTATTTCCATGTGCATTTTATTATAGGGCATCCCTATAGTAAACTTATTACAGAAGACCTTTCTGTTTTTTCAGCTTGTGAAAAATTTCATATCTTAAAAACTAAGCTACTAGATAGTATTCTCATTTTTCATGCTTATATGAAAGTTTAGCAGGTATTAAAAATTAATATAGTGTGCTCATATGCATTGTGTAAGAGCTAGTTTTATTGCTTCAGAAGACCATCATTGCAAATTTAAGAATCCTAAGCTAGTGCAAGTAATTTGTTGTGGGTTGATGTTCAATAATGAAACAATGATTAGGTAGTCCAAGAGTCTGTAATTTTTGATTTCTACCAAAAACCTTGAAAAAAAATTAGAACTGTACGGATTTTACCTTCAGTTGACCTTATAAATTAAACACGGCAAGTAGATATTTTCTGGTGTTTTGATTTATGTTGAACTTTGAATAACCCCTCATGATTATAATTCACTGGAAATGTTTGACATTAGCCAATTTTTGAACATTAGCCATGATATTGCCATCCTTGGTACTTTTTGAATTTCAGTGATTTAAAAGATAAAATTTATTAGCCAATAATTCTCCTCCCTCCTACATCCTATTCCTCATTCCTCTCCCTTCTTGAGTGACTCAATTTTTGCCAAAGCAGATATTTTTGAAACACTATTTTTATCTCTCTCAAAGTCTGAGAGAGACAAAAATAGAAATCATAATAACATAGCCATTGGGAGGTGATTCATATGTAAATACTGTTAGTAATGCTTTAAAAATTTGTTTGAAACCAAAGTCAAATGGCGACTCATTAAAAAGAAGAGTGGAAATATTTCTCCCTATAAAAATTGACAGTTATTAATTTTTCTTAAAAGAGGAAATGGGTTATAAAACCAAAATATAAAATATTGCAGTGTTACTGAGTCTTGAATATAGTATGCCTTAGTATTTGTGCAAAAAATCTAGTGTGTAGTTTTGACTGCTTATTAACTCTATTAGAATTCTCTTTTTAAAAGATTTATAAAAGTTGTCGGACGGGATTGTATACATTTCATGTATATCTTTAAGTTGTCTTTTTCCTTACCCTATGCACAACAGAATGACTTTCTGAGCACATTGAAAATGTTTTAAAAATAGGTAATACATATATATGGCATAAAAATTCAAAGGTGTATAAAGATATACTGTGACAAGTAAATCTACCTCCGACTGTAATCCCTTACTTCTTCCAGGTAAAAAACCTTGGTTTTTCTTGTCCATCCTTCCAGAAACATTTTATATATACATGGTTATATAAGCAATAGTACTTAATTATTTAATTTTTAAAAAATTTTGGCATATAAATGGATTATATCATACATACTTTAAAGTCTCTGTATTTTTTGTCTTAAAATTATATGCTCTTTCATTTTGGTATTTATAGAGCTACCTTTTTTAATGACTACATAGTATTTTTATTGTTGATGTACAATAATTTATTTCATCAGCCTCCTGTACCCAGTTGGTGGGTGTTTTAAGTAAGGCTTTAGTGGATATTTTTGTGATACTCTTTTGTTAAAAGGTGGGAATAAATCTTGTGATAGGTAGGTGATAAATTCCTAGAAGTGGAATTGCTCATCAGAAGAGCATACTGTATCTTTTAAATTTTGGTGCATATTTACCAAATAGTTTGCATTTAACAGTTTGTGAGACTCACATATATTTAGACCACTTAAAATGGATCCTTTCTTATGTAGAGTTATTTCTTTATTCAGATAATTCTCACGGAAGATAGTGTAAGCAGGTGTATAATTCATGAATTTGCTAATGGTTTTCTACGTTGTGGACAGATTAAGTGATAGCAATAAAAAACTATCAATTTTGTTTCAACTTTATATATGGCAGTAATTAATTTATTGGCCTTTGTAGCTAAGTGGGCATAAAGTGTTTACATTCAGACTATGATATTAGTGCCCCAAACTCTATTTCTATTTCTTCCACCAAATTTTATTTATTTATTTCTTCTTCTACAAATTTTAATCTTGTTTTACCTTTGTTTATTAGAATTTAGCTTAAAGTGGTGGGGTTGGGGGGAGGGCATTAGGACTTTAATTTTTACCGAGAGATTTGAGAATTTGAGTAAATGCTAATATCGGTATATAGTTTTCAATAGCCTGTGCAAGCCTAGTGTCTTCATGTTCATCTTAGCTAATCAGTTTACAGAATGTAGGATTTAGCATTTGATAGGTATTGATATAATTTTAACACATTAGTAGTATATAGAGTGGTAACACTATAAAGTCATGTATGTAACCATATTATTTCGAGAATCTAAAATACAAAGGATAGGCATGTACTATAAGTTATTATACAGTTTCACTTTAATGCTCAGAGGATCTTATAACATGGCCACTGACATCTAGGTTTTTTTTTTCTCTTGCCTTTTTTTTTTTTTTTAGGAGCTCTTTGGGTCCACGTCACCCATATAGAATATTGGTACTAAGCAAAATGCAGTCAATCTGCTACTAATGGCAGTATCTGTAGTCTTGCAGATATATCATATGCCTTACTGTTGAACAAACCACACAGCTGCATTTAAAGGTCACTTTTTGCTTAACAGAACTTAGGGGAACTGATAAAGGCTACTTTTTGCCCATCCCTGACTCCTATCCACATTTATTTTTATTAACATCAAAGTACTGTAAGTTCCAGTGCCAACTGGGCTGAAGATTTCTTTTCACAGAGGATTTGCTTCCTTTCCCTCTATGGGAAAGTTCTGTATCCTTTAAATCATTTTAAGCTGCTTCATTTGAAAAATAATTCTTAGTGGTGTGCTCATGGAGTGGATTGATTGTGGCTACTGGGGAAATTCTCTCATGGCTTAAGTTTTGCTTTTCAAGCCTGCGAAGTGGGTGAATGAAGGGAGCCCACTCCTGGTGTGTGCAGTTTGTAGTGTGCTCAGGATGACGACTGACTTCCAAAAACCTCAGTGCAGCAAGACTAAAGGCATCAGGAGACCAGAAGCCACTTAATAAGAGATCAAAGAGGCTGTGTGTATATCAGCTTGAAATCCAGATAGTACAGATCAAAAGCTTGCCTTAGTGAGGCAGCTGCAGGGGGATGAAGTTAGCAGGAGGCCTCAAAGATCTTAAGTCAGGCCTGATGTTGAACTTTGCAGGGATTTCATGGCTCTGGAATACGAATGTGGCAAAAAATCCCATTGTGTCTAGTGGGGGCGAAAGAGAATAACAGGCAAGCAGCAAATGTTTGTCAGCTTTCTCATAGGGTAGCTTTCCTTTTAACACATGTTTATCCATGACAGTTTCTGCTTCATACTTGAAGGCATTGCTGAGGAGGAGAGGATCCTGAAGATGGTGAATCTACTGTATTACCTTTAGTGAGTGTTTCAGACATGGCCAAACTATAAATATTAGTGTTTTTGGAATGGCCAGGGAGAGCTACAATGTGGGCATAAAGGTGCTCAGATTTACTGCCATAACTGGTAATCACATCTCTCCTGCAAAGTGCTCAAGATATCCAGGAAGTGAGTGGGTATCAGCCTGGCTATGCATCTGTCCCTCATGTAATTAAAAAACAGAACAGCTATTAAAAAAAAAAAAAAAAGAAAAAGAAAAAGAAAGGAATAGGAACAGTTCATCGAAAGAAGAAACTCGGTCCACAGAGGTGTTTCATCACCAGTCTTCTACCTGTAGCAATGGATGTGTTCTGGAGTTCCCACTTGAGTGTGATGTCAGTATTAAGAACCATGGTAGTAGATAAAGTCATAGCCCTTCCTAGAGTGTGCCAGAGTGATTGAATCAGATTGACAAGTAGGTATTGGGAATCTGTTTGTTCAAGGTGTGATGATTTGTGCTGCTCCACCTTGTTTGTGAGTGTTATTTGGAGCAGGCAGTGATCCAGAAAAGCCAGGCTTCCAAGAAGTGTGCTGCCTCCTTCTGGTACCAAACATCTAGTCTGTGAATGATGCTTGAGAGCAGATTGACTTGACTGGCTGATTTTTACACACCATTTCTAGGGCTCAAGTTTCCCTTTCAGCCCTTTCCTCTGTATTTTATTTTAATCTGCTATTACATTTATCAGTACAGCACTGAACATATGGTGTGGTCGAGAGGACTAGCTTACGAGTCAGAAAGGGCCCAAACGTCCAGGTTTGCATTCTGGATATACTCCTGGGACTTTGGCAAGCTTGTTAGTCTTTCTTATTCTCTGTTTACTAAAATGATAATATCTAAAATAGAAGTAATATTTGCTTTATAAGATTACAAGGACTACATAAAAAGATGAATATAGGCTGGGTGTGATGGCTCATGCCTGTAATCCCAACACTGGGAGGCTGAGGCAGGAGGATTACTTGCGGCCAAGAGTTCAAGACCAGCCTGGGCAACACAGTGAAACTGTGTCTACAAAACCAAAAAAACTTAGTCGGGCATGGTGGTGTGCACCTGTAGTCCTAGCTACTCGGGAGGCTTGAGCCCAGGAGTTCAGAGGCTGCAGTGAGCTGCAATCACACCTCTGCACTTCAGCCTGGGTGAGAGAGTAAGACCAGGTCTCAAAAAAAAAA
This sequence comes from Pongo abelii, assembly GCF_028885655.2. NCBI lineage: Eukaryota > Metazoa > Chordata > Mammalia > Primates > Hominidae > Pongo > Pongo abelii. Next base: position 171,296,804 of record NC_071985.2, on the reverse strand, counting down.
AAAATGCATATAAATGCCTATGCTTTTCTTAACACAAAATAATCAGTGTTCCTATTATATTTACTGAAAAATGATGATAATGATAATGAAGATTTTCAAAGATAGAATCTGGGTACAGATTTGTTGTGCTTGTTATTCATTCTCACCTTTAAAAATACGAGCCAGTATGGAGACTACAAAAATGAAAAGGTATACTCCTATATATAATAAATATTTGCTGAGCATCTCCTCTTCCAGGTATTGTTCTAGGCATTGGGGAGCTATCAGTGAACAAATTAGATGAAGTCTGTCCTCATGGAGTTTAAATTCAATTTGGAGTAGACAGACAGTGGACAAATAAGTGTATATTACAACAGAATAAAGAGAACAGACTTGGCAACAGCTCTGTACAATATGTTATCATTTTAGCAATGGTGAAAGTAAGACTAAAAGACTCCCTGAGTGTTATTTCTTGGGATCCAGTGAGGCCCCAGGGGGAATTGAGGTCTGCTGTGTGGACAGTAAGGGATTGGACATTCCAGCCACAGTGAATAACCCAGAATTAATAAGTTAGTCCTGATTTCATGTTTTTATTTTCTTTTGTAACTAAATTGCTTAATAGTTTCCTTAACTTTCAAATTTTATTTATTTTAATGAAAAATCCTTTGAAAACTTTGTGTTCTGATTTTTTATTTGGAAAACATGGCCACATGGTTTAATAGCTAACAATTATGTACTGCTTACAGTTCCCTCTTTTTTGAGGTTTCACTTTCCATGGCATCAATTACCCACTGTCAACTGCAGTCTGAAAATATTAAGCTATTTTTGAGAGAGACCATATTCACATAAATTTTATTACAGTGTATTGTTATACTTGTTCTTTTTTTATTATTGTTATTAATCTCTTACTGTGCCTAATTTATAAATTAACCCCTATCATAGGTGATACGGTTTGCTTCTGTGTCTCCACCCAAATCTCATCTCAAATTATAATCCCCATGTGTCAGGGGAGGGACCTGGTGGGAGGTAATTGGATCATGGGGGTGGTTTCCCCCATGCTGTTCTTGTGATAATGAGTGAGTTCTCACAAGATCTGATGGTTTAAAAGTGTGTGGCAGCTCCCCCCTCGTTCTCTTTCTCTACTGCTGCTGTGTAAGATGTGCCTTGCTTCCCCTTTGCCTTACACCATGATTGTGAGTTTCCTGAGGTGCCCCCCAGCCATGTGAAACTGTGAGTCAATTAAACCTCTTTTCTTTTACAAATTACCCAGTCTCAGGTAGTTCTTTAGAGCAGTGTGAAAATAGACTAATACAACAGGTAAGTATGTAAGGGAACAATCATAATATATATAGGGCTTGGTACTAGCTGTGGTTTCAGGTATCTGCTAGGGGTCTTCGAACGTATTCCTTATGGATAAGGGGGGACTACTGTACTCTGTGTCAGGGATTGTTTAAAACACTTTAGGTATATTGACTGATATAATCTTTACAACCTCCAGGCTGTAGGTCCTGTAATCATCCTTGTTTTATGGGTAAGGAAAACTGATGCTGAGGTTAAGGAGTTCACTCATGACCACCCAGTTAGTAAATGGAGCTGAGCTCCTGAGTCTGTGGTTTTGTCAGGTATAGTCTGTAGACCAAAAACAATACTAATTCTTCATAATTATGGCTCAACCGAAAGGTCAGAGAAATTTCTAGTTATTTTGTCATTCTAGAGAAACATACTTAATATAATTTTAAAAGCTTTTCTTCAGATTATTCTTAAAGCCTTATGATCCCTTGCCTTTACTCCTCTCACCTGGCCAAAGCTCTTCACTGACATAATTTTTATTTATTTATTTATTTACTTTTTGTCACCCAAGAGTATAAGCTGTATGCTTTACCTTGCATTTCCTAGCAGGACTCCTTGGCCTTTTTCCTGTACAGTTTCAAAGTTAGCAAAGTTTTATTTCTACATATTGTGTGCTGTATATCAGCATTGGTTGACCTTTCAAGGATTAAAAAGAAAAAAGCAAAACACTGCAGAATCTTTTCTAAAGAATGAAGGGCATCCTGTGACTTTGATGTGGCTGTGTTGTCAGGCAATCTCCCAGTCTAGAGATGGCTCCAATCTTACAGTGTCTGCTCAGGGAGAATGAACTCTGAGGATGCCATGCTGTTCTGAGCCTTTCATTGTGCATTCAAAAGGCTATAAATCTGCATATCTGGAGGGCATAGATTCAACCCTGTGTTTTCGTATTTTAATATTTGAATGTAACACCATGAGGTGAGGGGTTTAGCAGATGATAGCACTGTTGGTCTAAGTCACATATGCTCAGTTGAATTTAGAAGGCAGTAAATGGGATGGAAACTCCTCAAACCCATATGTCCTTTTAACATCTTTTCCATCATAATTCTCATAGTAATAATAATAATGTTATTATTATTACTATGAGAATTATGATGGAAAAGAAGTTATTACTATGAAGCGATTACTATGGACTAAGCACATTACATGCTTTTAATAACTGTGAAATCTGTACTATTGTTATTTCCATTTACAAATGAGAAACTCAAATCTTCACGATTAAACAACTTGATCACTACCATTTGGCTAGTATTTGTGCTTAGGTTAAGTTGACAGTGATTTGTTTGGAAAATTAAATTCCAAAATCAGTATTTGCAAAGCTTTTAAGTTTTATATGTCTATAGTTTCCCTGCATCATAATACAATTTCAACTAATACAATTTTTTTCTGGAAGATAATGGAGTATTTCTTATTTATAAATTCATAGTCTACATTTATAAAAATTGTAAGGTACACTTAACATAAAATTTACCATCATAACTGTTTTTAAATGAATAGTTCAGTAGTGTTAAGTATATTCACATTTCAACTAATGTAATTTTTGTTATTTTTTGAGAGGGATTCTCATTCTGTTGCCCAGGCTGGAGTATAGTGGTGCTATCTTGGCTCACTGCAACCTCTGCCTCCTGGGTTCAAGCAATTCTCCTGCCTCAGTCTCACGAGTAGCTGGGATTACAGGTGCACAGCACCACGCCTGGCTAACGTTTTTGTATTTTTAGTAGAGAGGGATTTTCGCCATGTTGGCCAGGCTGGTCTTGAACTCCTGGTCTCAAGTGGTCTGCCTGCCTTGGCCTCCCAAAGTGCTGGGATTACAGGTATGAGCCACTGCACCCGGCTACAACTAATGTAATTTTAATTGTACTTGAGTACTACTGTCTGCCTGGTGGAACCTTAGGCATTTCAGCAAGATGATGGGGCTTTTAGATAAAGAATAGTTGTATGGTTTGTTTTGTTTTCCTTACAACTGCAAAAGTCCTGGACCAGGACTGACTGGTAACCATGTAAACAATTCCAGCATGACATAACATTTTCAAGAGATGAAACATCCAAGGAATGTATCTAATATACAAAGAAGTTATTCAACAGGAGACCAGAAGGGTTATGAGAAAGGAATAGTCTTCAAGAAGTGATTTCCATGGGACTCCTGCTTAAACCATTTAAAGTATTGGGGTGCTTAAAATAGGTTTTTAAAGTACTAAGCTTTATAGGATAAAAGTATGTGCAAGCTTATGTACTTTTTGTTCCTCTTAAGAACATATTTTGATCTTTTAGCAAGTTCCTTTGTCCACTTCTCTTCCATTTTGCTTTTTATTGCTTTCTGTGCTGTGCTTACTGTGCAGCTCTGGGACTGTTTAGTTCTATGTCTGATGTGTGGAAAAATCTATTCTTACTGCCTAATAGTATTTAGGAAGTAATAAGACACAAGGAGCCAGGAACCGTATCAGTTTAATCTATCTTGAGTGGACTGAATGTACTTTGTGGGCACTCATGTTGAACATGATGGTGTTGTGGTAATTGGTATGATTAGTGTAATACTTTGCTATATTATAAAATAGTTAAAAATGGAGTTAGATGTTAGATAAGATAGCTTGCTCATTATTCATTAGAATCAATTAGTTATTGCTTTGCATTCACTATAAATACATTTATTTCTCTTTCCCAAAAGTAAATGCTTAACTTATTGGTCAATCAGAAGACAGTCTTTTGAAATTATTAATTATACCCTATTGTTTTAAACCAGAACTGTTCTTGTGATTTTAATTTAGCTAATGGTTCCTGACATGGCTTCTGTTGCTCTGAAAATGGCAAAGGAAAAAGAAAAGGTGTTTTAAGATATATCTTATCAAAAAAGGACACATGCTGTCATATGCATTTTGTTGTTCTTTTTTTAATAATAAATACCCTTTTTGAGTTTTGTGACCAAAATGTACATCAATTTCATTGCTGATGCAGTGTTTTGAATTAACTTCTGTCTTTCCTTACTTTTTATAGTGGTTTTGTGAATGTTTGGATAGAAACTAGGGACAAATTTGAGTCAAGATAATCTGTCAAATTAAGTTACAGGATTTTAGAGTTGAAAGAAGGGATCATAACTCATGTATCTAACTTTTTCATTTTACGTTTGTGAGGAAACTGACTCAGAGAAACGAAGACACTCGTGAAACTCTACACATCCAGGTGGGGACCAGGCTAGGTCTCAAAACTTGTCTCTTCTAATCCACACTCATCTTAACACTAATGGGCTGAATATCTGTCTTCATTCTGTCTCTCTCTTATATATCTTTTCTCCTTTTTAAAAATCTTGGAATTCTTGTTTTCTGACATTACTCACAATGGAAATTTTAATTCATGCTAGCTGTGCCACCGAGCTTGTGCAGATCACTGTTTTCCTTTTTCCTTAAGGTATACAAATCTGTGTGTGAGTGTACGTGTGTATAAAACAACCTTTCCTTTGCCTCTTTGTACCTAGTTCCTCCTTTTGCCTACCTCCAGAATGAAATAGTTGTCTCCCTTTTATTTATTTATTTTTAATGTTTCTTAGAGACAAAGTCTCACTGTATTGCCCAGGGTGGTCTCGACCTCCTGGACTCAAGCAGTCCTCCCACCTTGGCCTCCCAAAGTGCTGGGATTACAGGCTGGGATTACACTGTGCCCGGCCAGCTGTCTCCCTTTTAAACTTAATGGTTTCATTCTGCATTCTCTATTTTAGCAACTTCCTTGAGATGTTGCTTTGAAAATTAATTTAGCTGTTAATTAATTTAGATTTTAACTTAATACTCCTTAGTTCAAATAATAATGGCCACATTTAAGAGTATACTTTTCAAGAAGCCAATATCTGGCTACCTGCTGTTTTCATAGTTTCCTCAGTTGATCATTATTGAGTTGGAATAATTCTCTTATCCAATATTACAGAGCTAACTATTCATGTTGTCCAGAAATTTGTGTGTAGTCCCTTTAAAATTATCTTTGAAACATACTTTCTCTTACTGAAATAAAAATACATATCTGTGGAATGAAGCTGAAAGCCTAGTTCTGTAGTGACATGTGCTACAGCATTGAATTTGTTGGTGGGTAGATTGTTTCTTTTCACTTGTAGGGTACTTTCTATGTCAGAGTTGATTGAAGTTGTTTTGCTAGTCCTTCCTTGGAATCATTTCATCCTTGTGAAGGACCTCTGTAATACAGCTGTAGAGCAGGTATTTTGATGTGGTGAACTATACAACACAGCCTAGAACTTTAATAACGTACCATTAAGACTGTATAAATTAGGTCAGGCATAGTGGCTCATGCCTGTAATCCCAGTACTTCGGGAGGCTGAGGTGGGAGGATCCCTTAGCCCAGAAGTTTGAGATCTGCTGAGCAACATAGGGAGACCACATCTCTACAAAAAATAAAAACAATTTAGCTGAATGTGGTGTATACTTGTGGTCCCAGCTACTCAGGAGGCTGAGGTTGGAGGAGCACTTAAGCCCAGGAGGTCGAGACTACAGTGAGCTGTGATTGTGCCACTGCACTCAAGCCTGGGTGACAGAGTGAGACCCTGTCTCAAAAAAGAAAAAAATGATTCTATGAATTAACCATATTTCCTCTCATGAGTTTAGTTGACCAACTTTATATGTAATACACTCAGTTGACAGTAAGAGTCAAAATTATCAAAGGAAATAAACTATGATCCATCTCTTTGCCATCCTGCTGTGTAGTCTTTAAATTCCTATCCTGTTACTTGATGTCTTTAAAAGTTTGAGTGTTACATACAGAACAGATTTTTTAAAAACAAACAAACCCAAAAGATATTCTTCATTTTGAACGTAGTTAAGTCTTTGTTACACCTTGTGTTTCTTTATTGGGGTAATACTGCAAAGCATATAAATGTTAAATATTAGAACAATTATTGGTATATATCTCCTGTTCTTATTTCCAAATGCCTCTTATTGATGCATTTGCCAGTTTATTACCTATGACACTTTTCTTGTTGATTCCTTCTGTCTCCTCTTTGTGTCACATTCTCTACTTCGTGTCTTTTCACTGAGTTTACCATGGTATCTTGGATTTGTAGTCTAGGTTTTGGAGCAATTTCACTGCTAGAGCTCTCCACATCTTCGAGTTGATGTCTCTGTCTCTGACAGAGCCTGTTTCCACGAACCACCTCTACGCTCTAGGTGACGCTCTTGCACTCTGCCTTAGCTTATGTGAAATCTGGTCTCTTTGATCTTTGGGAATGTACACAAATATTCATATAATACATTTTATAGACACATCAGAAACTTTGAATCCCATCCATTTGGGCATAATGATTATCACATGTTTGAATTTGTTCATGTAACGGTCTTCTTACGCCCACCAAATGAATGGATACTTGAGAAAGTAACTGTACATTGAAATTTGGCAAACAAATGCATATTTTACCTGTATGTGCAGGCATGCTGCACATTCTGTACTCTCTAACTTTTCATCTGCTAGGTACTGAAACATGAACCTCTGGTGGCCAAGTGCAATATTTAAGGGATTCAGTTTTATACACTTTGGTAAGATGATAAAAATATCTTCTGACATATTTGTCTTCTTTCAACATTTCATTCATTTAGCAAATACTTAAGTTAGAGAAGCAGCATTGCTTAGTGTGGCTAAAAGCACAAACTCTGGGAATTGACTGGCTGGCTTAATTTCTGGCTCTGCCATTTACCAGCCATGTGCTTTGGTTAAGTTATTTAATTTTTCTCAATTTCCTCACCAGGAAAGTGGGGATAATGTTGGTACATGCCTACCTCATGATGGTGTGAGAATTAAATGGGTTCAAATAAATAAGATTCTGAGAACAGTGCCTGGTATGGCAAGAGCTTAGTAAGTGTTACCAGCTGTTGTTGTTATTCCTATATGATGGGATGTGGCTTTTGCTTTTGGTGTACTTGTCGTCCAGTGGGAAGAGACAAGCTAAATACATAGTCATTCAACATTTTAACTACTCTTCAGTGCCTTCCCCATGACAAGCATTGTAGTAGGCCCTGAAAATCAAGCAAAAACTAAGCAAACACCTTCTTGGTCTCATAAAGCTTACTTTTAGTAGGAAGTAATTTAAAGGAAGTCATTTACAATAATTTCAGTAAAATGTAAAATATTTTAATGAAGAAAATGCAACAAGCTGTGGATACATCTAACAGGAAGACCAAACTAATTCTAGAAGGTCAAACAGTAAAGGAAATATATTATGATAAATGCTGTAATTGAAGGTCTTTTTTGGTTTAGGGATATCACGGAGTAGGAAGTGCTTGGGTCTTCAGGGAGTAAGGGAATGCTTCTCATTGGAGGAGACACTTGAGCTGACTCTGGTGGCAAAGTCTAGACAAGTGGCAGTGGGTCAGGGAGAGCATTCGTGGCTGAGGGGATGGTTTGCATTATGCCATGCAGCATGACAAGGCCTTTCACAATACCTGGGATAAAGTGTTGGGCAAACGGCAGCAGGCAGTGGTATGCGTGGGGAGAGTGAGAGACGAGACAGAACTGCAGTTCGAAGGATTTTCCTTCCACAAAGAATAAAGGAGTTAGGACTTTATCTTGAAGGGAGTAGGTGTCCCTGAAGTATTTTAAGCAGAGGAGGAATTATGATCACGTTTTTATTTTTAAAGATGGTTCTAGTATCTCTCTAGAAAATTGACTCATGGGGGCAAGATTAGAGACAGGTAGACTTATCAGGAAACTGTAGCAGCTGCTCAGAAGTAATGAGAAGCTGAACCAAGGCTGTGGCAGTGGAAATGGAAAGGAAGAATCAGAAGAGATAAAAGGCTGAGTGAGATAAAAAAAAAAAACTGACGTGCCTTAGTAAGCAACTCAATGGAGGGGTGAGGGGAGAAGGGAATGCCTGAGTATATGCTGATGCCACTCAGAGGATACAGGGAGGCCAAAGCGGGAGGATCACTTGAGGCCAGGAGTTCGAGACCAGCCTAGCCAATATGGCAAAACCCCATCTCTACTAAAAATAGAAAAATTAGCTGAGAGTGACGGCACACACCTGTAAAGTCAGCTACTCGGGTGGCTGAGGCACAAGAATCCAGCCCGGGTGACAGAGAGGGATTCTGTCTCAAAAAAAAAAAAAAAAAGAGGTGTAGGGTACAACTTTCAGAAATAAATGGGCTGAACCAAACATATGGGACACTGTTACAGCGTGTATAATAATATAAGCCTTTTGAATAAAGAGGAAAATAATTCCTTCAGAAATGAATGGCTCGCATAGTACGTTTCTCATGTTCTATGATTGGTCTCTAGTGCCCTCTATTGGCTATTTAGTCTAAAGCAGCATCTTGATTCTTGAACACAATGTTCCTTGCAGTGTTATTTACCAAAAGAAGAAATATTAGAGATTTTACAATTATGATGAAAGGTGATAAAAACTGATGGGGATTTTGTTTTTAGTAGGAAGACAGTTAAAATAATTTCAGCAAGGTGCCATCAGGGGTGTGCACATTGGCAGCACATATACTAAAATTGGAATGATACAGAGATCAGCATGACCCTTGTACAAGAATAACATGCACATTTGTGAGCGCTTCATATATTTATCTATGTAAATATGCCTGGAGGCCTAGGGGTTGGGTAAGGGTTTTGAGAAGTATCTCTATAACATTTTGTTTGCTATAACATGCACATAATATCATAGACTGTATTTTCAGAAAATGGACCTTTCTGATGAGAAGCAGCCTGAGTCAGGCTGGTGTTTGAGCATTTTTATGCAGCAAAGCCTCAAGAATAGCAGCCACCCCAGTAGGCAGTAGCAGCTGCTGTTTTTCCATAGGGTGGCTGCTGCATGTGATGTAAAGGAAATGAAAGGAAGTGACTGTTACTCATTAAAGCGATTTCATTCAGCTACGTGGGAAATCACAGGCAGAAAAGTCATCACAGAAAATGAAGCAGTGGTGATACATAATGGGGCATCTTCAGAGGTGGCTAGTTTGTCCCCTCCCTGCCCCCCGAATGACAAAGAAGCTGCCTTTGGGTTCTGTCGTCCAGGAAAAGGGGTGGTAGATTGGATTTACTGTTTAGCAAACTAGTGGTCTAAACTTGAATACATTTTAGTAAGCAAGCACGCCTGTCACTAGTTTGAGATCTAAAGAAGGCCTCACTTTGTGTAAATTAGTGCTCACAATGACTTTTCTGGCAATAAGGGAAATATATTCACCTTTCAAGGGTAGAAGTCTATTTCCATTTCCTTCTGGTGAATCTTCCTTTAAAATGTTCCTAAATTATCAATTCAATGGGTTGCATTTTGAAAACCTCCTCACCTATTTGGGTTAAAAATAATATTTTTAAATTTTGGTGTTATCTGAAACTGCAGAGATTGTTCACAAATAAGTTGGTGCAACCATTTATTTGCTTTTGGTATATTTTGCTGTTGTAATTTTCTTTAAGGAAATGTAGAAATTATTAATATGAAGTAATGTTAGCTGCTGTGCATTTCATGAGAGGAATAAGCTATTATGTAGTCTCCCTTCTCCCCCCAATAAAAAAGCCTTTCATCAAAAACTGACATCCTAAATGAAGGAAATAATTGTACAGCTTATTTATTAGTGTGTCAAACTTAAAATGTAACGGTTTCATATTTCAGGATGAAAAGTGTGTTGTGATTCATGGTTGCCGGTGACAAAATAGACAGCTCTTTTATATTACCGCGTCGATTGCCTGCTGATATGCCACTGTACTTTTTGGTTCTCTTCTGTTCTCTTCCTATGCAATAGCTCCCTCTACTTGAAAATACTGGTGTAATTATAGTTTAACACTACTTTATTAGTGAGTTCCCTGGGCTCTTTTTTACTTTTAATCGTTTCCATAAATATGTGGTGTTATATTACATCAGAGCATGTAAGAAAATTTTGAAGAGTCTCTTGACTCGGGGGTAGAAAGGCAAGGTTAGTTGCAAAAAGCAAGATAAGTTACATTTGAAGGCATTCTTCAAGGAATTAGCTGTGTAGCCTTTGTTGATTTAAATATGGTATATTTGGTTAAAATTCCATGCAGTACTTTGAAAATGAACCCTGATGTCTGAAACACAGAGGCATAGAAAACTGGATCAGAAAACTTCAAAAGAATCATCAGCCACTTCAAACAGACATAGCCGGGAACTTGGCAAATTCTTACTTTGCTAATTCCAAAGTTTTATAATTCCCACACAAAACCTAGCAGTTTTTCTCTACTTTTTCTGGAAGGTTTTAAGAGAGGCTAGAGTAGTAGAATCTCAGGTTACAATATCTTGCCTTGTGGAACAGCATGTGCATAATGAAACAATGGGAGAAGCATAGAGAAACCAGTGTGAATGCTGCTGTGATTGGGATGTCATTTTTTCTCTCCCTTGCTAAGTTAGAAGTTCAGTAATAGTGCCATACACCTCCACCGTTAAGATAAATTGAGACTCTGCTCAATCATAAGATGGCCATATGAATATTTCTTTCTTCTCAATTTACAACTCTTTGTTTCCCGTTTCTTCTGACCATTATGATGCAGAGCAAGCTGCAGAGTGAGGTGGTCCAGAGGAAGGACTTAAGAGCCAGCTGCCTCGTTGGATTCTGGCTGTGCCACATATACGCTGGGTGATACTGGCTAGTTTCCTTAACTTTCTGAGCCTCGGTTTCGTCATCTGTAAAACACAGACAATAAATTTGTCTACATCCTGGAGATGTAAGGATTAGATAAGTTAGTGATTGTCAAGCCCAACATATAGTAAGTGCTATATATCAGTTGTTAAATAAATTAAAAAACAGTAGTGGAGATATAAATTGGTTTTTATTAACCAGATGTATTGAATGTCAATGTTGTCCTCAGTGTTTAATATCAAGAAATATGGTGCCTTCCCAATGGGTGAAAGATCTGTATGTTGCTTTTGTTCATAAATTCATATTTAACTATGTATTGGAATAGTTGTGACCTAAGGGTACTATATTATAATTTTAGGTCACATTATTTATAAATATACTTTTTAAAATACAGTGGAATCTTCCATGGTTTCCATGTCTTTTCTGGATTTGTGTGGTTTTATAGGAGGATTCTGTACTACTGGTGAAGGTATAAGAACGGAGTATCATTTCCCATTTTATATTTATGATTACGTTCATGCTTTTCTTGGAGCTTACTTACGGCTCTAGAGGAGTAACAGACAGGCTTATCTTTGGTCCATCATATGACTGTGCTTGAGAATGTCAGAGAATCTTGCCCAACTGTTCCCAGACCTCGTGTGGTCCAACCAAATATCAATCACCAAAAATTTTAACAGGAAATCTATATATTTTGGGCACTCAGACATGCCACTGAAATTGTTAAGATTATATTTTCACCTTGATACAACCTGATATTTGTGTGATGTTTTATTTATTTATTTTTTGGGACAGGGTCTTGCTCTGTCACCACAGCTCTGCAGTGAGCTCTGAACCACAGCTCACTGCAGCCTCGACCTCCTGGGCTGAAGCAATCCTTCCACCTCAGCACCCCCTGCTCCACCTCCCAGGTAGTTTGGTCTACAAACACACACCACCACACCTGGCTAATTTTTGTATATTTTGCGGAGATGGGATTTCGTCATATTGTCCAGGCTGGTCTTGAATCCTGGGCTCAAGCGATCCTCCTGCCTTGGCCTCCCAAAGTGCTGGGATTACAGGCATGAGCCACTGCACCTGGCCTTTTAATTTTTTTAATTAAAAAAACTTTTTCTAGCAAGAAGGTCTTGCTGTATTGCCTAGGCTAATCTCAAACTCTTGAGCTCAAGCAGTCCTCCCACCTCAGCCTCCCAAGAAGCTGGAATTATACAGAGGTGTACAACCATACCTGGCTTAATTTTAAGATTTTAGCTTATTTTTACCTGTTTAGAAGATTATCACCAGAGTGCCAGACACATGAAGTAAGTGGTCAAATAAGATTCATCAGTCAACTCAAGCTGTCCTAAGGCTGTATATTTATTTTCAGTGCATGGACTCATCTTTCTTCTTTGCTCGATTCACAGGACCCTTTAGATCCTACAAGATCAGTGATTGTGATCCGCTCCCTGGTGGCAGATGGTGTAGCAGAAAGAAGTGGGGAACTATTACCTGGAGACCGCCTGGTCTCAGTCAATGAATACTGTTTGGACAACACCTCACTTGCTGAAGCTGTGGAAATATTGAAAGCTGTGCCACCAGGCGTAGTACACCTTGGCATCTGTAAGCCTTTGGTGGTAAGTGTTGTATTTTGTTAATATAGGAAGTGATAATAGTGCAACAGTTAAAAACATGGATTTTGGAGCACATATACCTGGCCAAGAATTTCTGTTCTACTGTTTACTATGTGTGTGACCTTGGGCAGGTTTCTTAATGTCCTTGACTTACAATATCAGAAAAAATAATGTCTACCTCATAGGGTTTTGGGATTTAAAGGCTATATTCATTAAGTACATAGCATATTATTACATAAATACTAGCTGCTAATGTTGCTAGTTCTACTACTACCACTCTTACTACTATTTTCATCTTCATGCTTTTAGCACAGACTTCTAAGCTCTCAGCACATTTCTTATATGTAAATTATTATTATTATTATTTTATAGACAGAATCTGTGTCATCCAGGCTGGAGTGCAGTGGCACGATCTTGGCTCACTGCAACCTCCACTTCCTGGGTTCAAGCGATTCTCGTGCCTCAGCCTCTCAAACAGCTGGGATTACTGGCATGTGCCATTGTGCCTGGCTACTCATTTTTTGTATTTTTAGTAGAGATGGGGTTTCACCATGTTGGCCAGGCTGGTCTTGAACTCCTGAGCTCAGGCAATCGGCCTGCCTTGGCCTCCCAAAGTGCTTTTTTAGGGGTGTGAGCCATTGCACCTGGCTATTCTTATATGTAAATTAAAATAAGTATCCATTTTAACTTTCATTTGGGAATGGTGTCAAGATGGTATGATAAGTTGAAATCCTTGCAGCTATAGCATTTTAACCATATAACACTGAGAGTTTAATATGCTTTTCTCTCCATCAAAGCACCTTGTAACTCCTAGCATCAAGAACCCCTAAAATGTCAAACCATCTTGAAGTCATCTTGTTGCTTTATCTTATGGTCAGGTTACTGCTTATGACTGAAGGCTACATTACAGTTATGGTGCTCTGGAGGCCTCTAATGCAAAAACAAACCACCACCACCACCAACAACAAAAACTTAATGATGATGATTTTCAGCCAGTTTTATTATTATTCAGTGCTTACTAAATGTCATTCTTTTAAGCCCTTTACACTTATTAACTATTAACTAACTTAATCCTCACAGCAACTTTAAGAATAGTCCTTTTGTTACCCTCATTATAGATGAATCAATCGAGTAATTTACCCAAGGTCTTATAACTAGTAAGGGGCAGAGTTGTAATGTGCACTCAGCAGAGCACCTTCAAACCCTGTGCTCTTAGCCACAGTGCTGTACATGCCTGTCTTACTATGTTGTCACTTGCCTAGTTTGTATGCAGCATGTCTGAAACAGATAGCTTGCTTGTAATAAATTGTTAGTCTGGATTTCTAGAAACCTGGGCTCTGCCCCCTGGCTTTGCTATGAGTTAGCCCAGTAGGTTTCAAACTTAAAGATATGTAATATATATAAGAATCACCTGAGAGGTAGTTAAAATGCAGTTTCCCAGGTTCTACTCCCAGAGATTCTCATTTAGTAATTCTGATATGCTCTTCAGGAATCTACCTCTTCAATGGGTCACCTATGTAATTCTGATGCAGAATTTTGTACTTTGAGAAACATCATACTAGTAATTTGATCAATAGGTATACCACTTCTCTGAGCCTATTTTTTCATCTTTGAAAAGATTGAACAAGACTAGAGAATTCCTAAGGTATTTTTTTAATTCCAGTTCTTTAATCTATGAAACATTTTAACTTAACATACGAATAACATACTATAAGTGCTCATATATATAGACAGATGGATAGGTAAATATAGATAGATGTGTTCATTGTATTAGGCTGTTCTTGCATTGCTATGAAGAAATACCTGAGACTGGGCATTTTGTAAGAAAGAGGTTTAATTAGCTCACAGTTCTACAGGCTGTACAGGAAACATGGTGGCATCTGCTTCTGGGGAGGCCTCTGGGAGCTTTTACTCATGGCAGAAGACAAAGTGGGGGCAGGCACTCATATGGCAAAAGCAGGAGTGAGAGAGAGTTGGAGTGGGGTGGGGGATGCCACAGAGCCACACTTTTTTTTCTTTTTGGAGACAGAGCCTCATTCCGTCATCCAGGCTGGAGTGCAGTGGTGCAATCTCGGCTTACTGCAACCTCCATCTCCCAGGTTCAAGCAATTCTCCTGCCTCAGCCTTCAAGTAGCTGGGACTACAGGCGCGCACCACCATGCCTGGCTAATTTTTGTATTTTTAGTAGAGACGGGGTTTCACCATGTTGGCCAGGCTGGTCTTGAACTCCTGAGCTCAGGCAATCCACCTGCCTTGGCCTCCCAAAGTGCTGAGATTACAGGCATGAGCCACCACACCTGGCCATGCCACACACTTTTAAACCACCAGGATCACATGAGTACTCATTCATTCACTATCGCGAAGACAGCACCAAGCCATGAGGGATCCACCCCCATCACCCAAACATCTCCCACCAGGCCCCACCTCTAGCTTTGGGGATTAAAATTCAACATGAGATTTTGGCAGAGACAAATATACAAACTGTATCAATCATATCTAAATAGATTCATGTACAGCATACAGTATTTTTGCATGGGAGACCAAAAGGTGGTCTTCATGTATTACTTTTTTGTTCTGGCCTGTGTATTACATCTATCAGGCACTTTAAATATTTCAAAGTGGAATATAGCACATAGCTAAGTAAGTTCTTGACCTTTCGTGTATTTGGTGTAGGTATTGTCGTGGTCAGCAGATGATGCCATGAGGTGCTTGGTTTGTGTTTTGGATAAATTAAGGGCAGGAAAACTATTAATGTTTTTATGGGACCTCATCTTAATGTTTTGGGTTGTAGCAGGAACTTTGTCTAGATTTTCCCTGATGGTTATTTGCCAGATTAGTGTGGCTGCATGGGGACATCCCAAACTGTTTGTGTCCTAGAGGACTTCAACAGCAGAGCCTTTACCTTCAAGCAGTTTTAGGAAGTCTCGGGCCATTTAACAAAACAAAACAAAACAAAAACAGGAGTTGGTAGCAACTGTGTGTGGATCCTCATGCTATTTCTGGTGGAAGGACCTTGGAGCATTACTCTGAGAGTGTTTTGGAACGTAATGATTGTGGGTGGAACTTCACCCAGGCCTCCTCAGTGAGTCCAAGGCTGCCAAGAATACTTAGGAGTGGGAGGCCAATGAAGGGATTGAGAGAAAGGTCAATTTCAAGATTTTTTTTTTCTTTTTAACCACTAAGTAAGCTTCCTTTAACATCTGGGGTCTTCTGGGAAAACTGCTCATGAGCTATAAATAGTGATTCGAGGAACCAGGCATGGATCTTCTCTGAGGTGTCTCTCTCTCTCTCTCTCCCCCCTTCTCTCTCTCATAGTAAAATTGACGGCCACTTATCTAATTAACTAATTTTTTTTTTTTTTTTTTGAGACGGAGTTTCACTCTTGTTGCCCAGGCTGGAGTGCAAATGGTGTGATCTCAGCTCACCGCAACCTCTGCCTCCCGGGTTCAAGTGATTCTCCTGCCTCAGCCTCCCGAGTAGCTGAGATTACAGGCATGCGCCACCATGCCCGGATAATTTTTGTATTTTTAGTAGAGACAGTGTTTCTCCATGTTGGGCAGGTTGGTCTCAAACTCCTGACCTCAGGTGATCCACCCGCCTCGGCCTCCCAAAGTGCTGGGATTACAGGTGTGAGCCACTGCGCCTGGCCTAATTAACTAATGTTTACTGAACATTTACTCAATCCACAGTGCAAGTGGGGACAGAGAATGTGAATAAGCAGATCCCAAGTCAGGGTAGAGCAGAGAGACTGTGAATATATAATGGTGATGAGAACAAATTATTTGTATTAAGTCTTGTATTTATATAGCTATAGTATGTATGTATCTATACGCTTCATGTTATATATTTTCATCTTAACTCTTTTCTAAAAAGAGGCTTAAAACCTAGGTGACAGGTTGGTAAGTGCAGCCTCAAATATACCAGACCCCAAAAATGAATGAAATGACTTATTATTATTATTTAACATAAAAATAGAGACGGGGTCTCTCCATGTTGCCCAGGCTGGTCTTGAACTCCTGGGCTGAAGTGATGCTTCTGCCTCAGCCTCCCAAAGTGCTGGAACTACAGATGTGAGGTACCACGACCTGGCTGAAATGGCTTTGAAAACTGCATTATGTCTTCAGAACTAATGGAGCAGAACTGACAATAAAACTCTTGAGCCAGACAGCTATGAGTTTTTGCTTAGTTATGTGGTTTGCAAGGTTGCGTGTCCTTGTGCCAGTTATTCAACCTCATCAGCTTCCACTTCGCTCATCTGTAAGACGCACTGGCTCGCGCCTGTATTCCCAGCACTTTGGGAGGCGGAGGCGGGCAGATCACCTGGGAGGTCAGGAGTTCAAGACCAGCCTGGCCAACATGGCGAAACCTCATCTCTACTAAAAATACAAAAACATTAGCCAGCAAGGTGTTGCTCGCCTGTAGTCCCAGCTACTTTGGAGGCTGTGGCAGGAGAATCGCTTGAACTGGGGCAGTGGAGGTTGCAGTGAGCCAAGATTACACCACTGCACTCCAGTCTGGGTGACACAGCGAGACTCTCTGTCTCAATTAAAAAAAAAAACAAAAAAACAAGATGAGGATTGCATGGCATGATAATTGTGAACATAGGCTCTAGTACCAGACAGCCAGGGTCGAAATTTTGGGATATGTAACGTTTGGCAAATTACTGTGTCTGCTTTTGCTCACCAGTAAAATAAGACTAATAAGAGGACCCATGTCTTAGAGTATATATTAATGTATTAATTAACATATTAAATATATTTACAGTACTTAATTCTGTGCCAGGTACATAGTTGTATATACAAGGTCTATTCCTGGGAAAGTGATTTTTCTTTAAGAAATACTTTAAAAAGTTTGGGAAGCTCTGACCTGAATATGGAGTTCTTTTTAATTATTAAAGAAAGTTTGTTCTAATGAAACAATTTGAATAAATTTCGTGTTGTGTATTTGTCTTAACGGAAAGATGAGAATCTGAAGAGTTTGAAACCAGGATATTTTCTTTCTTTCTTTCTTTCTTTTTTTACATGAATTAATCTTTTCTTTTTTCTTTCTTTTACTTTAAGTTCTGGGATACATGTGCAGAATATGCAGGTTTGTTAAATAGGTATACATGTGCCATGGTGATTTGCTGCACTTATCAACCCATCATCTAGGTTTTAAGCCCCGTGAGCATTAGGTATTTGTCCTAATGCTCTCCCTCCCCTTGCCCTCCACCCCACAATATTTTCTTATTTATAAATAAAAGTGGTTTATATTTTCAGGAAGATAATAAAGAAGAAGAAAGTTGTTATATTTTACATTCAAGCTGTAATGAAGACAAGACTGAATTTTCAGGAACAATTCATGATATAAATTCATCTTTAATACTCGAAGCACCCAAGGTATTTAATAAATTTATTTCCCATTTGAATGATTTGCTATGAGCTAAAATTTCTATATAGAAAGAATACAAAAGAAAATAAGACAAAAGCTTGTCCTTATCCTTTGGCTAAGTAGAAATAAATAAAGACATAAAGAAGACAAATCTTGTCTCCATACCTGGCTAAATAGATATGAATGAACTAATCCTCCTTTCTCTCTCTCTCTCTCTTTTTTGAGATGGGATCTCCCTCTGTCACCCAGGCTGGAGTGCAGTGGTGGGATCTGGGATCACTGTAACCTTTGCCTCCCGGGGTCAAGTGATCCACCCACCTCAGCCTCCTGAGTAGCTGGGACCACAGGCATGTGCTACCACGTCTAGCTAATTTTTTGTATTTTTGGTAGAGATGGGGTTTTATCACGTTGCCCAGGCTTGTCTTGAACCCCTGAGCTCAAGCAATCTACCTGCCCCAGCCTCCCAGAGTGCTGGCATTACAGGTGTGAGCCATTGTGCCTGGCCTCATTGTATATATACATACATATATATATATATATATAGTTGTTGTTGTTATTTTGTTTCTTTGACAGACTCTCACTCTGTCACCCAAGTTGGAGTACAGTGGTGTGATCTCAGCTCACTGCAATCTCTGCCTCCCAGGTTCAAGCGATTCTCCTGCCTCAGCCTTCCGAGTACCTGGGACTACAGGCGTGCACCACCACGCCTGGCTAATTTTTGTATTTTTAGTAGACACAGGGTTTCGCCATGTTGGCCAGGCTGGTCTCGAACTCCTGACCTCAGGTGATGTGCCCACGTCGGCCTCCCGAAGTGCTGAGATTACAGATGTGAGCCACCACGCCCAGCCTATTTTTTTAAAATTACATTCTTTCCTTCCATATCAAACTACATTCTTTCCTTCCATATCACATTGCCTCTCTAAATGATAAAGGCAAGACGTAAAGCATTTTCAAAGAACAAACATACACTAATGTATTCCTAAAATTTTGGATGGTAGAACATATTGTTGAAAATAGACCTGCATTTAAAATGCTATAAAAATGGAACTACACAAAAAATATTCATATTGAATACTTTCTAAAGAAGAGTTATTTAGTCAAACCCTACCTTATACTTTAATTTTAGAAAATTTATTTTGAAGCTTTCCTTTTTTATTCTCAAAAGGAATTATACTTATGTTGCTCTTTGCAGTTAGAGTATGGTTTTGCTTTACTTGATAACAACTGTCTAGTGATATTCTTTGCATAATATGTAGACAGTGTCTCAAGATGATATATGTTTCTATAATGTCTATTATATATTTTAGTGCCGACATTTAAAAAATTTCATAACCATATGATGTGTTCAAATACATCCTCTAACCACATTTAAAAAAAAAATACAGGGCAGTATTTGGTATACTGTTTTTTGTTTTTGTTTTTGTTATTTTTGAGATGGTATCTTGCTCTGTTGTCCAGGCTGGAGGGCAGTGGTGTGATCATAGCTCACTTCAGCATCAGTCTCCTTGGCTCAAGCAATTCTTTGCCTCAGTCTCCCAAGTAGCTGGCACCACAGGCACATGCCACCATGCCTGGCTAATTTTTTAATTTTTTTGTAGAGGTGGGGTCTCACTATATTGCCCAGCCTGGTCTAGAACTCTTGTACTGAAGAGATCCTCCTGCCTTGGCCTCCCAAAGTGCTGGGATTACAGGCATGAGCCACCATGCCCAACCCTACTGTGTTAATTTAAAAGCTTCACTTTTAAATTATGTTTAGCTTTTAAACATCACTTTTAAATGATGTTTAGCTGCAAGGAGAAGACAATAGAAAAGAATAGATTTATTCCAGAAATTTACACTTGGTAGTAAAGAATAGGACTTAAAATAGGAAAGATCTTTGATCTCCTAGAAAGAAGAGGACCTCATTATGCCCAGCACCCAGAGGTTCTCCAGAGATAGGTCATGGTCTGAGCAAATCTATATGCCAGGTTTTAGCCAGGAACCCACACAGTTTCTGCACATTTAGTTTCAGTGGTATGCACTAGCTGTTCTGATTAGTGAAATATAAATTAATTTTAAAAATACTGTATTCATTCCTTCATATTATGTATTTTCAACACAGATGAAAAATAAGATTTGTTATTTTTTATATTATAAAAGAGTCATACTCAAAGTAGAGACATACTCCCCATATCTTTAGTTTATAGAGAATGTTTTCTGAACATTCAGATAGTTATAATTTCTTTTGAGTTATTTAAGCTTGAAAATCCTGACCTTTTAAGTCTTTGCTTTCTTAAATAATAGTTTGCAGTGTATGTATACTTATGTACTACTTTTTATGGGTTAAATATTTAGTGTAAGGGTTTAACAAAATTCCTATTTCTAGTGGAGAATTGTCAGGTGGTTAATGTATAATGAACGTTTTAGCAAAATCATTCACCTTGCCAAGGGCAGATTTCTGCCTCGTAATTTACTATTTGTCCCTCTTCTGGGTTGAGGATTGTGTGGAGGTGAGCTTGTGTTTCTCCATGTTTGTTGTGGAGAGCTGTGCCTTGGCATATGCAGTCACGCCAGCATTTGAAAATTTTCCAGTTTATCTGTATAGTGCAGCTTCAGGACAGGCGTAACTTCACATTTTTTGCATCTTTTATTTATAGGGATTTAGAGATGAACCATATTTTAAAGAAGAACTTGTGGATGAACCATTTCTAGATCTGAGAAAGTCTTTCCATTCCCAACAAAAAGAGATAGAGCAAAGCAAGGAGGCCTGGGAGATGCATGAATTTCTGACTCCTAGATTGCAGGAAATGGATGAAGAAAGAGAAATGCTTGTTGATGAAGAATATGAGTTATATCAAGATCCCTCTCCATCCATGGAGTTGTATCCCTTGTCGCACATTCAAGAGGCCACTCCTGTGCCCTCTGTGAATGAACTTCACTTTGGTACACAGTGGTTGCATGATAATCAACCATCCGAGGCTCAAGACGCAAGAACCGGAAGGACTGTCTATTCCCAGGAGGCACAGCCTTATGGCTATTGCCCTGAAAATGTGGTAAGAGATTAGAACAGATATTCCACACCTCCCCTTCTGCTCTCCTCGCCTGTCCCTGTCTCTAACTCATGTCACTTCAATGTTGTTTGTTTTTAAATGGGCCTTTCCATAAGTCATCACTGTTTACAAGATGTGTCATCCAGTGTCTAGCTATAAGTATAAGCTCATCTTTTCTGTATTTCACATCTTCTCATGGTGGTCAATAAGCTGCAGTTGCCTTGCTGTTGTTTTAGGGTTTTTTTGCTTTGCTTTTTTAGTGATGTCTTTCCAATTTCTCATTTCAGAGAAGAGTTCTTTTAACATTTGTGATTTAAAAAAAAATTTCCCTAGGGAAACACAGCTGTATATTTTTCACATAGTATATTTATCAGGCAAAATCAAGGCCAAGTTAGTACATACATATTGTTGTTTATATCTTGGTCACCCACATTGTTCTCTGTGTTATGTGTGATGCTAAAAGCACTCAACTCTAGAAAATTATCTTTACACTTGAGATGCTATTTATTTGCAACTTGGAGGGAAAGCATTGTTTATATATATATATGTATATAAAATTTTCTTTTCCTTTTTTTTTTTTTTTTTTTTTGAGACAGGGCCTCTTTCTTTCTCTCTGTCGCCCAGGCTGGAGTGCAGTGCAGTGGCACATTCATGGCTCACTGCAGCCTCGACCTCCCAGGCTCCATGTATCCTCTCACCTTGGCTTCCTGAGCTGCTGGGACCACAGGCATGCACCACCATGCCTGACTAGTTTTTTTTTTTTTTTAATTTTTTTGTAGAGATGGAGTTTTGCCATGTTGCCCAGGCTGGTCTTGAACTCCTGGGGTCAAGCATCTCCCATCTCCCATCTCCCATCTCGGCCTCCCAAAGTGCCGGGATTACAGGTAGGAGCCACTGTGCCCAGTGAAGAGCATTATATTTTAATAGATTTGCCTTTACTATTATATCACCAATAAACTTTATTTTTAATAAAATTATAGTCAAGCAGTCACTAATTGGAATCCTTAATTAAGGACTTTAAAAAATATTTTTGTTTTTTTATTTCCTGCCCCAAATTAACTTTTAGGCAAATGGAAACAGACTTACTGTATGGGGATGTTTTTAAAAAGACAGCTTAGTAATATGTTCAGATGCAGCGTGTTGCTTCCCTCTCTGAGGTTGGCACCTTTCCTGTTGTGATGTGCAAAGTGTGGCTTCATATGTTCTCTCAGTGGGCAGATAGAGGGTGTTTCTGCCCTTGCCTCCCTTAGACATTTCCTCACTTTGTCCCTCATGCAAATGCTGGTGGCTTCCTCTGTTGGGCAAGGTGCTGTGCTGGTTGTATTTATGTGACCCTGGAGGATTCACCATGATAGAGGGCCCTGCGCAGTGTACCAGAGAACAGATGTTTTTGGAATATGTGAATGATGCCTGGTTGCCTCTGGAAAGAGGTCACATGGAATCTGGTGTGCTCCATTGACGTTGGTACTTTCTATATTTGCCAGTCCCTCTCATATCTGTCAGTGCTTAACGCCAAACAGCATACATATTCAGTTATATGAAGCAAATTGGAAAGATTACTGAATATTCATAAAAATTCTCTTGTTCTGTTTTCTTCTATTAAAAGATAATTTTCTATGTACCCAAATAAAAGGCAACCTGAAATACGAGTTCATATATAAACTTTGAAGGCTATAGATGAAATGGTCAAATGTATACTTACAATATTTACTTTGTAAGTTTAGTTAAACATTCAATTTGAAAAACCTGTGAGATGTTAAATTTTTTTGCCTACTCTCATATTTAATTATATAATTTTATTTGAATTCTTCAGTGTGTATTTAATGTCAGTATCTACATTATCACTAGAATCACTTTTTGATCGTTTAACACAGCTTTCCAGATATATCATCTTCATTTCTAACTAGGTTGTTTGAGATACAGCAATTTTTGAATCTGTACTGTCACTCAAAATTTTATTCTTATCTCAAGTGTCATTTGTGTAACGTTAAGTTAAAAAAAAAAAATCCCTCTTATAAGTTTGTATTGATGCTTTTCACAATATAACTGTTACCGGAAAGAGGTCCTGATCCAGATGCCAAGAGAGGGTTCTTGGACCTCGCACAAGAAAAAATTTGAGCAAATCCATAGAGTAAAATCAAAGCAAGTTTATTAGGAAAGTAAAAGAATAAAAGAATGGCTACTCCATAAATAGAGCAGTCCTGAGGGCTACTGGTTGCCCATTTTTATAGTTATTTTTTGATTATATGCTAAATAAGGGGTGGATTATTCATGCCTCCCCTTTTTAGACCATATCGGGTAGCTTCCTGATGTTACCGTGGCATTTGTAAACTGTCATGGCGCAGGTGGGAGTGTAGCAGTGAGGACGACCAGAGGTCACTCTTGTTGCCATCTTGGTTTTGGTGGGTTTTGGCCGGCTTCTTTACTGCAACCATTTTATCAGCAAGGTCTTTATGACCTGTATCTTGTGCCAACATCAAGTCTCATCCTGTGACTTAGAATGCCTTAACCATCTGGAAATGCAGCCCAGTAGGTCTCAGCCTCATTTTACCCAGCGCTATTCAAGATGGAGTTGCTCTGGTTCAAGCACCTCTGACATAACCACTTACTCTATTGTTTGTTAAAGTGTTCTTCAAGAGGCTTGTTTAAAACAACAGTCAGTGCTTACAATGTGAAGAATGCATATTCTGATTACTAAATCTATGTTAAATTTCCTAGCTTCCCTCTTTTTATTTCTCATTACTGATTCAGACATACTTGCTTGTTATTGCCATTTTCCTCCATAAAAAAAATTTTCTGTTTACCGAAATAAAAGGCAACCTGAAATATCAGTTTATTTTAATGTATACACTTTTAAGGCTATAGATGAAACAGTCAAATGTATATTTACAATATTTACTCTGGAAGTTTACTTAAACATTCGTATTTTAAAATCTGTAAAAAAATTTTTTTTTTTTTTTTTTTTTTTTTTTTTTTGCCAATTCTCACGTAGGCTGTAAAGGTAACCTCTATGGGCTCCCCAAACCAGCATTGAGTAAGACTATTTCAGCCCGAATGTTTCTTGCCTAAACAGTATTTTATTTTCTTTGAATAATTATATGTGCTTTCTTAAGGTATTGGCTCTTTTCCTCCCTTCCACAGTGATGAACACTTATACCCACTGATCAGGATGGGCTTGAATATTTGCCCCCATTGTATTGCTGATGGACCCTTGTGATAATTTATCTAATAATATTATCTAATATTATAAGCTCTGAGAAGATTTTTAAAACACATTTAAATCCCTTACAAATATGTAATTCCCAATACTCTTCTAGAGGATGCCCTCCCAAAGGGTGAAGGAACATTACTATTTCTGTCTTGGTTGTAATATCCATTTGGGGCTATAGATGTCAGCTATATTTGTGGAGGGCAAATAGTACCTAACTACTTCAAACTTTATCTTTCTCTTCCACCCTCATACTTCATTTTAGCTGAAGAGTAAAAACACTAAAGGTCTATAGATCTGGTTTTGTTTTTAGTTATAGTAAAATACACACAACACACAATTTACCATTTTAATCATTTTTAGATATATAGTTTAGGCATTAAGTACATGTACATTTTGTGTAAACATGGCCTCCATGTCGCTACAGATCTTCTTATCATCCCACACTGAAACTCTACTCATTAAACAATAATCTGATCTTTCTCCTCTCTCTCTATCCTCTGCCAACCAACCACTGTTTTATTTTCTATCTCTAAGAATTTGACTATACTAAAGCAACTGAAAAAAGTGGAATGATACAATATTTTTCTTTTGTGTCTGGCTCTTTCACTTAGTGTAATGTCTTTAAGATGCATCCGTGTTGTAGAATATGTCAGAATTTCCTCCCTTTTTAAAGTTGAATAGGCCGGGCATGGTGGCTCATGCCTGTAATCCTAGCACTTTGGGAGGCCAAGGTGGGTGGATCACTTGAGGTCAGGAATTCCAGACCAGCCTGGCTAAGATGGTGAAACCCCATCTCTACTAAAAATAGAAAAATTAGCCAGACATGGTGGTGCATGCCTGTGGTTCCGGCTACTCAGGAGGCTGAGGCAGGAGAATCACTTCAAACTGGGAGGCAGAGGTTGCAGTGAACCGAGATTGTGCCACTGCACTCCAGCCTGGGCAACAGAGAGAGACTCCGTCTCAAAAAAAAAGTTGAATAAAATATTTCCTTATAGATATATGTCTCGGAGAAAAAACTTCTCCTCTACCCTCTATTTTGTGCCTGGGAGAGTGCAAATTAAACTGACAGAAGGCATTAACAGGAGAATAAAGGTTTATTTATACACATATGAATGCAACAAAAGAAGCAGCAAGCTCACTAAGTGATTAAAGTTAGAGCTTACATATGTAACTTATGGGGAAAGGGAGGACAGAAAAAGCTTCTATGAGAAGAACAACTAGGTTTGTTTAGGAAAGACAAATGGGTTTTTAGGAGAACAAATGGAGATAACATTTTTTATTATGTTGATAATTTTTTTATGTTGATAATTTTTTAAATGCAGCACCACTGATCCTTCTGTTTACTTATTGCCATTCCTCAAGAGGGCATTTATAGTAGGCTTACTCTCAATCTTCCTGGGGGTCGACCCACTTCAAGAGGGAGTGTTTGATAGCCTCATTTCCTAGAACTTGCTGCTTAGTCACATAAGGGAAGCTCTGAGAAGGCTTTTTTCTGCATCTGTTAAATCTAAAATATCTTTAGTTTATAATAATCTTCATACTGAAGCCGGATAGCCCCCTGACCCCTTTGTGGGACTTGCGACAGAGGTGCCCCGTTTACTCAGCCCACCGCTTTCCTCGAGGGAGGGAGTGTGTGAGCGAACAAGGTGGGAACTGGAGTACATGCATGCTGGAACCAGCTGACTGCTTTGGCGCTGGCAAGGGTTAACTCCACTCACTCAGACCTGCAGCGTTCACCCCTCATGGGAGGGGAGCGCTCAAGTGAGCAGGTGCAGGAGCCCGGGCAAGCGCTTTTGGGTACTGGCAGGAGCAAATACTGTGCAGGCCCAGTGGCAGCATCTAGGGGAGGTGCCTGCGACCCCCGAAGCCCCAAAGGGCGTGTTACAGTGATCTTTTAGCTCTGCAATCTGCAAACGGCTTAAGTGTTAACAGTTCAGTGGGCCCTCTGCCTTTTCATGTGAGACGGCTGCCCTCTGCCAGCGAGGGCAAAGGGCCAGTGTGACAGCCTTTTGTATCCACTCTTGTGGCTCCTGAGCTCTTTCTGGTATCCAGGAAAAATGAGGCTGCACGAACTAATTGAAGGATGGTAAATGAGGGGATTTTATTGCCAATAAAGTGGCTCTCAGTGGGAAGGGGAGCTGTAAAGGAGATGGGGAGGTGGGTAGGTAATCTTCCCCAGAAGTCCAGCCATCTCCGGCTGGATTCTTCTCCAAAGTTTCACCGTCAAGCTGTCCCTCTAAAGTCAAGCCACTTCTCTCTGATGTCCACCTGTGGTCCCTGACATCCAGCTGCTTCTCCTCTCTGCCAGCTGAGTTTAGGGTCTTTATAGGCACAGGATGGGGTGGGGCAAAGGCATGGGTGGTTTAGGAAAAGGTAACATTTGAGCAGGAAAACAGGGATAGAAGTTCTCAGTTTGGGCCATGGTTTTAGGCTTGAGGGTGGGGTTTTGTCAGAGACCTGCCCTTAAATTTCTCTGCCTCCTGTCACTATCAATACCAACTCTGAGGTTCCTATAGGTCCCCACCATATATACCACATTTTGTTTTTCCATTCATCTGTTGATGGATATTTAGGTTGTTTCTACCTTTGGCCATTGCGAATAATGCTGTTATGAATGTTGGTATATAAATATCTGTTGAAATCCCTGCTTTCAGTTCTTTTTAGTATATACTCAGCAGTGGAATTGCTGGATCATATGCTAATTCTATATTTAATTTTTGGGGAGCTATACTGTTTTCTACAACAAGCAGCTGCACCAGTTTATATTTCCATTAGCAAAGCACAAGGTTTCAAACTTCTCCACAGGCTCTCCAACACTTGTTTGTTGGCTTTTTGTTTGCTTCTTAGGAGTATAAAGTGCTATCTTATGTTTTGTTTTGCATTACCCTAACAATTAGTGATATTGAGCATCCTTTCATGTGTTTATTTGGCCATCTTTATGTATTCTTTAGAGAAATATCTGTTCAAGTCCTTTGTCCATTTTTTAAAGATTTGTTTTTTGGTTTTTTTTGTTGTTGTTGTTTTTTGTTTTTGCCTGAGGGTTATTTACCTAAGAATAATTCTATGTTCTTATTTTCTTCTCTTTTTAGAAAAAAAATCTTTTCTATTAAAAAAAAAACCAGAAAAAAGAAATTCATGTTTATTTAATTAATTTTTTTTTTTTTTTGAGATGGAGTTTCGCTCTTGTTGCCCAGGCTGAAGTGCAATGGTGCAATCTTGGCTCACCACAACCTCTGCCACCCAGGTTCAAGCAATTCTCCTGCCTCAGCCTCCTAAGTAGGTGGGATTACAGGCATGCGCCACCATGCCTGGATAATTTTTGGTATATATATATATATTTTTTTAATTTTTTATTTTTTATTTTTTTTGAGATGGGATCTTGCTCTGTCACCCAAGCTGGAGTGCAGTGGTATGATCTCGGCTCACTGCCACCTCTGTCTCCTGGGTTCAAGCAATTCTCCTACCTCAGCCTTCCGAGTAGCTGGTATTACAGGCACCCACCACCACGCCCAGCTAATTTTTGCATTTTTTAGTAGAGATGGGGTTTCACCACATTGGCCAGGCTGGTCTTGAACTCCCAACCTCAAGTGATCCACCCACCTCGGCCTCCCAAAGTGCTGGGATTACAGGCTTGAGCCACTGCTCCCAGCCAGAAATTCATATTTATAAAGATCTCACCTATCATACCTAATGTATTGAAATCCCAGATTTGGATATCAATTCTCTTCTTCTTCATTTACTATTAACAGAATTACCATTAACTTTGTTTAAAAAGTCCAAATGGCCCCAAATTACAACCTTCTTCTTTTTAACTGCTCAGTTCCTTCCAAATCCTCACTCTTTTCTGTAAGAAGTTCTTGCTTATTTTATTCTAGGCAACTATGTAGTTAGATCCCCTTTCTTACTCCTATTTAATATTTGAGTTGAATTCTATGTTCCTTAGGCTCCATTAGGTATCTGATATAGTTACATACTTACCTGAGGCGAGCAAAAATCACCTGGTGACCATCAAGCAGACCATCTGGAGGCAAAACTCCTTATCTGAGGAATTTAGATGTATAATGAAGAGAGCAAAGATCACCTGGTGGTCATCAAGCAGGCCATCCAGAGGCAAAACTCCTTATCTGAGGAATTTAGAAGCAATTAGACTTCCCTGTTATCTAAAGCCAGCATCTGGTTACCAGGCTGCTTTCCCAAAAATTTATAAGTAGCTAGAATTTCTATATATCTCCTGAATGCATGCATATGGAAACTCATTGTGCAGCCTTTGCTGACATCAAGGCACCAACATGTCTACAAATGTAATCATCTATCATGACCTGCAAAACTAACAGGGTCTAAATTACCCTTAAGCTCCTGCTTTAAGGTCTGTAAATACCTTTAAGGAAAATCCATGGAGGCCCACTCAGTCCTCTCTTACTGAAGCGCCCCACTGCAGTGTTCTTTCTGTCTAATAAAACTTGACTTTTCAAGCCTGTGCTGTTGTCAGTAAATTCTCCTTACTACCTGCCTGCCAATCACTTTCTGTTGCTGGGGCTCTGCCACCTTGCCCAGCATTACCAAATTCATAATCTACTTTGGAAAGCTGAAAGTATTTTGTATACCAGCTTATGAATGATCCTTATCATTGAAGTCTGACTACTTTACAGAAAAAGTAGACCATTTTCAAAACTAAATTCACATTTTGTTTTGAACAACCAAAATTCCAGCAATAAAGAATAACGTAGTGTTGTTCACCTTAAATGAATTATGGTACATCCCTAAGGTGGCTATAAAATAGTCATTTAAATTTGTACTGATAAAATTTCTTATTTTTATTATTTATTTATTTATAGAGACAGGGTCTCACTCTTTTGCCCAGGCTGGAGTGTCATGATCACAGCTCACTGCAGCCTCACCCTCCCAGGCTCAGGCTATCCTCCCACCTCAGCCTCTTGAGCAGCTGGGACTGCAGGCACACATCACCATGCCTGGCTAATTTTTGTAATTTTTTTGTAGAGGTGGGGTTTCACCATGTTGACCAGTTCGTCTCAAACTCCTGGCCTCAAGTGATCTACCCATTTCGGCCTCCCAAAGTGGTGGGATTACAGGCATGAGCCACTGCACCTGGCCATAAAATTATTTCAAATATAAAAAGATACTTAAAGTGAAAATATGATGTTTTCTATCTTAGTCTGTTTGGCCTGCTATAACAAGATACCATTAACTGGGTAGCTTATAAACAAAACAAATTTAATTCTCACAGTTATGAAGGCTGGGAAGTCCAAGATGAAAGTGTCCACACATTTGGTGTCTGGTGATGTTAGAGGAAGGAGGCAGACAAAGGCCTAGGCAGATTGGGAAGGGTCCCTGGAGAATCTCTGACCTACCCCACAAGTGTTTACACCAGATGTTTTGTACAGATAAGGCAACCTGCACAGGAAGTTTGCCTAGGCATGCCCGCAGCAGGCTGGAGACCCATGCACTGGGGGGAATGGGGTGGAGCCACCAGGAATTTGTGTCTTATGCAGGGGAGGAGCCTGGCCTCTTCAGCTGGTGTGTGGTGGCCCAGGTATTCAATTTGGGATGTGAAAACCTGCTTGCAGGACCCCCTCTCTTTGCTGAGAGCTTTCTTTTTGCTTAAAAATTCCATCCTCCTCACTCTTCAATGTGTCCGTGTGCCTAATTCTTCCTGATCGTGAGACAAGAACCCAGATTAGCTGAGTTAAGGAGCAAAAAATTCTGCATCAGTGAGGGCCCCCTTTCTGGTTCATAAATGTCATCCTTCAGCTGTGTTCTCACAGGGTGGAAGAGTGGAATGAGCTCCCTTGGGCCTATTTTATTTATTTATTCATTTATTTATTTATTTATTTATTTATTTATTTATTTATTTTTGAGACAGTGCCTCTCTCTCTGTCACTCAGGCTGGAGTGCAATGGCCTGTTCTCAGCTCACTGCAACGTCTGCCTCCCAGATTCAAGCGATTCTCCTCAGCCTCCCAAGTAGCTGGGATTACAGCCATGCACCATCATGCCTGGCTAATTTTTGTATTTTTAGTAGAGACAGGGTTTCCCCATGTTGGCTGGGCTGGTCTCAAATGCCTAGTTCAAGTGATCCACCTGCCTCGGCCTCCCAAAGCATTGGGATTACAGGTGCGAGCCACCGCACCTGGCCCCTTGGGTCTATTTTATAAAGGCACTACTAATCCCATTCACCAGGGCTCTGCCCTCATAACTCTATCACCCCACAAAAGTCCCCACTTCTAAATATCTTCACCTTAGGGGTTAGGATTTTAACATATGAATTTGCAGGGTCAGGGGAACATAAATATTTTAGCATTCTGGAAGATTGTGACTTTGGAAAGCCATAAAAAACATGTATATAAAAGCAAGATGGGAGGAAAATGCAGTTAAGTTATCGATAGCACTTATCTGTAGGTTTTAGGTTTTAGGTTTGGGTAACTAGGTATTCACCAGGCAGATAAGAGTGCTAACAAACGCTTATAGATATGAACAGTTTTCACATATTTTGGAGTCAGCAAGGAAGCTATTTATTTGTAGATATCAGAGCAACACAATCCAGGAGGCTGTGTGTATCAACAATTGACCTTGCTTGACTTGATAGATCTTTTATTCCTCTACCTTGGTAAATGTTTATTTAAATCCACTTATTAATGCTTATAAAACAGTTTTTTTGGTTAAAAATCTAAGTTTTGGAATAAACAGATTTTACTAGCCTATACTCTTGCAGATTTTGTTACCAGCATTTGTTACTGCTTACCACAGTATAAACCGTTACTTGAGAATGCCTGTTTGCAAGGCCAATTTTCCACTATCATTATTACTTGGCTTGATCAACTGTACAGTAATACTTTTTTTCATAAAGTACTAATGCATTTCTATTTTTCTTCCTCTCAAGATGAAAGAAAATTTTGTCATAGAGTCCTTACCATCTGTACCATCAACTGAAGGAAACAGTCAACAAGGCAGATTTGATGACCTGGAAAATCTTAATTCATTAGCAAAAACTAGTCTGGATTTAGGTTTGTGACTTTTGTTTCTCATAAACACAAATTACATTATTTTGCAAGCTTTCAGTTTTATGTTTGTATACATGAATTTCACCATCATATTTTTATTCATTATGATGTTTTGAATTTACGTCTGCTTAATAATTAATCTGCTTCAGAATTACCTGAAAGAATAAACATGCCTCAGATTTCAACTTAGAGTTTTCAGATTCTGCTTTTTGAGAGGGCTACATTTTCTCTGCCTCATGTTGCATTTTATTAGCAGTATGGATTGAAACTCAGACTAGAACCTTACGCCAAATCTGAAATAAGTCTCTACTAATATATATTAAAATCTCTGATGCTCTTAAGTAATATTGCTAGCTCATTTAATGGGACTGTTAAATATTAATACAGAGAGCATATTTTAAACATTTATGAAACATTTTTATAGCCATATATTACAGTCAATTTTAGTACATTAGTAACTTAGTTTCCATTAAAGAATTCTAAAAGTATAGTGCCTCTCCTTGCTGCCCCTCAATATCAATTCTTATATATGTTTGAAAAGTTGACTTTAAAAAAGAATTTTTCTTCATCTAACACTAAAATATTGAATGTCATTATAAAATTGACATCCCTAGGGAGATTGTTAAATGCTTTCATAGCACTGGGATTTATAGAGCCATTGTTGAGGATTTATGCTGTCCTTCACTTGTTATGACTACTTATAAGTAGTCTCTGTGTTGTACAGTAATATGTTGTAAGGGGAGAGAGGGCTATAGAAAGTGATGTAACAGTTTTATATGAGATTAGGATTCTATTAAGCAAATTCTAAAAAATGGAATACTTAAGGGTAAAAGTTGAAGGCGTCTCTGAGATGATAGCATACAGTTTCCTGTGGGTCAAAACAGAGCATGGAAAAAAAAAGACAGAATACGAATACTTAATTTTAAATATCTAAGATTAGATGAATCTACCCAAGTTTTCAAGATCATGACTAGGAGAAAAATGGGACTTCCCAAAATAAAACTCTCCAGGTATATTGCTTTCTAAAATTCACCACATTTCTTATAGTTCTCTATTAAATAGTTGGAGAAGATTTATAGCACAAATGTTTGAGTAAATGAATAAATAGACCATATCTGTTTCATTACTATTAATACTATAGCAAACTTAGCACCATTTTGGACCAGATGAGTCTTTTGGTGGGGGTGGGGTACCCTGTGCATTGTAGGATGCTTAGCAGCATCCCTGTCTTCTAATCGTAGATGCCAGTGGCACACCCTCTCCCAGTCATGATGAAAATCAAAATGTCTCCAGATGTTGCCAAATGTATACTGTATAAACCACTGGCTTATACTGTCAAGATCAAAAGAAATAGACTAGCTATATGGGCTGGTGTTTGGGTGGAGGACCAGTGGAATAAGAGGCAATCTTAGATTTATCTACAGAACAATGAATTTAGAAATCATTGTTGAGAACCCTGTGTAAAGGGATATTCTTGACCTTTTGGTTAATCCAAAATTATGTATCTTTAAAAAGCATATACTCTTCATGGGTTATAAAACTAAACATTTAAATTTACATAATTAATAATGTAATTATTGGCATTATTGCATAGAGTAATACACTTAATGTTACAAGATTTTGGAAGATTTCAGACAGAAGGTAGTTCTGTTTCCCAGTCTTTGCTCGAAGACTGGGTTGTGCCATTTGCAAATCCAAGATGATTTTGTGTTACTGTCAAGACTCAGTGCACATGCTTACTTGCAGGCCTGTCTCTTACTACACACTAAGCTTCAGGAGGGTGAGGACTGTATCT
Source organism: Pongo abelii (assembly GCF_028885655.2). Classification (NCBI taxonomy): domain Eukaryota; kingdom Metazoa; phylum Chordata; class Mammalia; order Primates; family Hominidae; genus Pongo; species Pongo abelii. Next base: position 171,263,870 of record NC_071985.2, on the reverse strand, counting down.
GATTATATTGGCATAGTAGGTGCTCAAGAAATATTTATTGAATGAGGAAATGATGTACTGCTCACATGGTTATTCAACAGCATATCAGTTCATTACTTCTTTTTTCTTCAGTTGCTAAGTTGTATAGTAACCTGATCTCTTCTCTACTTTGGATTCTCCTTGCCTTTATTTTGTTATTCCATTCTTGCATCTCACCAAATGTAGACCTTTAGAAAATTTCCCCCATTCCTCTCCTATAAGCATTGACTTCTGATATGTTTTGGCTCTGTGTCCCCACTCAAATCTCATATTGAATCATAATTCCCAGTATTGGGGAAGGGACTTGGTAGGAGGTGATTGTGTTATGAGAGCAGATTTCCCCCATCTGTTCTCATGATAGTGAGTGAATTTTCAAGAGATCTGATGGTTTAAAAATGTGTGACACTTCCCCCTTTGCGCATGCTCTCTCTCTCTCCTACTGCCATGTGAAGACATGCGTGCTTCCCCTTCACCTTTCTGCCATGATTGTAAGTTTCCTGAGGCCTTCCTAGCCATGCCTCTTGTACAGCCTGTGGAACTGTGAGTCAATTAAACATGTTTTCTTTATAAATTACCCAGTCTCCGGTAGTTCTTTATGGCAGTGTGAGAATGGATTAATACAACTTAAATCCTAGAACATTTATTTTTTAAAAATTTCCCTGTTTTTCTAACCTCTGTACCCCTGTTATGACCATTACCTGACTACAGAGGCCCTACAGGACTCAATCTTTTTCATGGGCTCCTGGGTTTCTCTGTGCACTTGGTGGATGAATCTGTAAAGTGTAACTGTGTGAAGCGCTGTGACAGGTGAGAAATGTGTGCCTGTGCACTGACAGGGTCCATGGAGGAGGCAGTGGGGCAGAGGGCACAGGTAGCCTTTGTGTGGAGCAATTCATGAAGTTTTAAACTGCACCAACCTATGCAACTTAGTGGTGTAGTTTAACAGACTGCTTTTTCCAGTGTAGCTGGATGGGACATAGCTCTGTAACTAGAACCAGTTTCCTGTTCTGAAAACTCTGGTTTTAGGCCATTACTGCCTGAGTGCCAGTCCTGCCCTGGTCCTTTCTCCTCAGTGTGGGGAAGGCAGACATCAGCAAAGCTGGAGCAGTGGGGCAGTGCTTTGATTGTCATGTGGGAATGGAGGCCCTCATGGATGGGAGCAAAGGGGAGTATGGGGATGGGGGAAAGGTAACTGAGACTTCCTTTAATCCCACCTGAGCATGACAGTATTTTCACCCCATATCTGCAACATTGCCAGCTGATTGGACCCTGATTCCAAAGTTTCTAGATGAAATAAAAAGCAGAAGTGGTAGTGAGTTTACCAGAAAATGTGTTCAAGATGAATGCATGGAAAGAGTTTCGGTGATGATTATAGGAAAAGTTTTAGGCTGGGTGTGGTGGCTCATACCTGCAATTCTAGCACTTTGGGAGGCCAAGGCAGGAGGATCACTTGAGTCTAGGAGTTTGAGACCAGCCTGGGCAACATAGGGAGACCCCATCTCTATTAAAAAAAAAAAAAGTTTTAAAAGAGTATCTACATTGCTTAGTCAGAGGTCATTTATGATTTTCTACTAAGGCAAGTACCCCAGATATACTATGAACTTAACGGATTTTTTTTTTTTTTTTTGAGACGGAATCTCGTTCTGTCACCCATGCTGGAGTGCAGTGGCACAATCTCGGCTCACTGCAACCTCCTCCTCCCAGGTTCAAGTGATTCTCCTGCCTCAGCCTCCCAAGTAGCTGGGATTACAGGCGTGCGCCACCACGCCCGGCTAATTTTTTTGTATTTTTAGTAGAGACGGGGTTTCACCATGTTGGCAAGGCTGGTCTTGAACTCCTGAGCTCGTGATCCGCCCACCTTGGCCTCCCAAAGTGTTGGGATTACAGGCATGAGCCACCGCGCCTGGCCAGATTTATGGATTTAAGGAAGACATTTGATGCACAATTCATCATATTCTTATAAACATGATAAAAACAATTGGCTGATAATTTATAATGAATTACTGGGATATATCCTATGAATGATTAATGGGTTTATGCCTGCATAGGTACAGGTCTCTAACATAGGCCATAGGACTCTATGCACAAGTTGCCTTGATTATTCTTTTTCTCGGGAAATGGGGTAATGGCACAGATGGCATATTGGATAAATTCACACATTCCAGGAAATTGGGAAGGATTGTCAGTATGTTGGATGACAGAGCTAAGATCCAAAGTGACCCTGACGATCTAGAATGAAGGCCTCCATCAAATAAGATAAAATATTTAAAAAGAAGAAAAGTTTGAAGCTGTGCTGTTTGGACCCAAAACCTAACTGCCCACTTCTAAGATGGGAGAGATGTTTGTAATTTGGTTTTCCTATCATTGCAGAGTTCTCTGGTATGGTGAGAAGAACAAATAAGGCTCACAGGACTTAGGGTTTTAGAATTTTTCCTTTTTTTTTTTTTTTTTTTTTTTTTGGAGCCCAACTACTTCTGGGTCCCATTCTTTTGCTTGGTATATTGCTAAGCAACAGTGCTTTTTGTAGTGGCAAATCAAAATATTGGTAAAATTCCATCTTTTTCATCACGCCTCCTCCTTATGCTGTTCCTCCTACCTAGAATGGTATTGCAGATTTTTATGGGACTGATTCCCTATCACCATCCAGGTTTTTGACTACTCCATCTATTTTTTTTTTCTTTTTCTTTTTAGACAGAGTCTCACTCTGTCACCCAGGCTGGAGTGCAGTGGTGTGATCTTGGCACACTGCAACCTCCACCTCCCGAGTTCAAGCTATTCTCCTGCCTCAGCCTCCTGAATAGCTGGGATTACAGGCACACGCCACCACACCTGGCTAATTTTGTATTTTTAGTAGAGATGGGGTTTCATCATGCTGGCCAGGCTGGTCTCAAGTGATCCACCCACCTCAGCCTCCCAAAGTGCTGGGATTGCAGGCGTGAGCCACCACACCCGAGCAGCTACTCACCTGTTTCTTTCTGTTCCTACCTGTTGCCTTATTTTCCTTCTTAGAACTTACCATATCCTGAAATCATGCTGTGTTCATTCTGTATCTCTCTCCACTAGAATGCTAGCTCCCAAGAATAGGAACTTTGTCAGTTTTGTACACTTAGCTATCTCTAATGCCTAGAATAGTTCCTGGCAAGTAGCGGGTGCTCTATAAACATTTGTTAAGTGAATTTGTGAATGCGTGAATGAAGAACAGCCACAAAATGTTGGATACACTTAAAGGTATTTTTGTAGCTTCAGCTTCTTCCCCCATTAGCCAAAGAAGTAAAATACTTAAGGTTTTGTGTCTTCTCACATTTATTTGATGGGAAACAAAACAAAATATAGAAGGTGCATTAGAACTTTTTTCTTTGTTACATTTTCTAGGTTAAGCTCTACCAGATATTTTTTAAATCCATAGAAGGTATGCAAACCAAAAAATAGATGTCCACAATCTTGATAAGAGCATACACTTGATTTCTTATCATTTGGATAAAAGCTATGTTATTATTACTCAACCCAGTACAATAGTATTTTATCATCTTACACGTGTTTAAGCTTTCAGTCATACTTTAATCACATAATGTGTGGTATTTCAAATATTTTTTCTTCCAAGAACACGGTGTTCAAACAAATACATTGCAGGAAAAACTGTTTTGGCCAGCACAGTGGCTCATGCCTCTAATCCCAACACTTTGGGAGGCCAAGGCAGGCAGATCACTTGAGGTCAGGAGTTCAAGACCAGCCTGGCCAACATGACAAAAACCCTGTCTCTACTAAAAATACAAAAATTAGCCGGGCATGGTGGCACACACCTGTAATCTCAGCTACGCAGTTGCCTGAGGCAGGAGAATTGCTTGAACCTGGGAGGCAGAGTTTGCAGTGAGCCGAGGTTGCACCACTGCACTCCAGCCTGGATGACCAGGCAAGACCTTTTCTCAAAAATAAAATAAAATCTATCTACAAGGTACTGTGCAATGCATTGGGAAACCTAAGGCACCATTTGTTGTTCTCTATTTTCTAGAATTACAGACAGAGAAAAGCATCATGTTTGGAAGAGTTTAGCAAAACAGCTCAGTGCAGAGTGAAGAATACATAAGGCAGGTACCGGAGACATTCAGGAGAGCACAGCTGTGGGGACCTTGTGTGCCGGGGAGGACCCTGAATTTGGTCAAATTCAGAAGCCTTATCCTGGGGCCTATGGGGGCAGCTTCCCAGGATCCATGAACCACAGTTAAAACAGTTTTTTTTTTTTTTTTTGAGACAGAGTCTTGCTCTGTCGCTCAGGCTGGAAGTGCAGTGGCATGATGTCAGCTCAGTGCAACCTCCGCCTCCCAGGTTCAAGAGATTATCGTGCCTCAGCCACCTGAGTAGCTGGGATTACAGGTGTGTGCCACCACGCCTGGCTAATTTTTGTATTTTTAGTAGAGACGGGGTTTCACCATGTTGTCCAGGCTGGTCTCGAACTCCTGACCTCAGGTGATCCACCCACCTTGGCCTTCCAAAGTGCTGGGATTACAAGTGTGAGCTACCGCACCCAGCCCGCTCTTTAGGCTCTCCATTTACCTTGTTTGATCAAGCACAATTATTTTAGGCCCCGCATTTATATAATTTGAATAAATGGCATTCCCAAATCACTGAAGGTGTTTAATCAGAAGTCTCAAAGCTCCTTTACGAGATTATCAAAGATACACTTGTTCCGTAGAATGGACCATGGGATGCACAGTAGATGCGACTTCCATTCTAATCATAACATTAGCTGTAGAGTTCTTTGTTTTTCTACTTTGGAAAACAGTATACTCATTATTTTTTAAGCTTAAAAACTCATTGTTGGTTGGTGTATTAAGCAAGTACCGTATTTACCTGTTCAGAAATATTTGCCGGGTGCTTTCTGTATAAGAGCGCTGCTCTGGGGGTCATGAGAGTGGAGCAGTGAACCAAATAAAGTTGGCCCACGTTCTGGTGGGGGCAGACAATAACAAATTAATGTATAATATGATAGGGTTCATGAGGGAAAATAAAGCAGTAAAAGAAATAGAGAATGTTTGAGGAGGAGGCCTATTTTATATGGAGTGGTCCGGCTGACTGTTTTAGTAGGGTAACATTTGACTGACACGTGAGTAAAGTAAGCCAGCCCTGTGTCAAAACATTTGGGATATGGCTGAGAGAACAAGAAATGCAAAGTTCTTAAGGAGGTTATATGCTTGGTGACAAAAAACAAGTAAGTGTGTTCCTGGAGGATAAATAAGATAATGCAGATAAACAAAAAGTAGAAATAAAAAATTGTCTGCAGAGGTAATCACAATTTGGTTTATAGTCTTCCAAATTTTTCCAGTTTGTATGAAACGCTACTTGTCTACCCTCATAACTGGGTCATCTCAGCTTTCTCCCTCAACCCCAAATCTTCTGGGTTTCTTTTTCTTTTTGTTTTTGTTTTTGATACAAGGTCTCACTCTGTTGCCCAGGCTAGAGTACAGTGGCAACATCACTCCTCACTGTGATCATCCTCTCGGACTCTAGTGATCCTCCTGCCTCAGCCTTCTGAGTAGCTGAGATTACAGGCGTGCTCCACCAAGCCTGGCTAATGGAGTTTCGCCATGTTGCCCAAGCTGGTCTTGAATTCTTGTGCTCAAGGAGTCCATCTGCCTCAATCTCCCAGAGTGCTGGGTTTACAGGCATGAGCATCTGCACCTGGCCAATATTCTGTTTTAAACAATAAACCATTATAACACAGCTTAACTTCCTCTCCATAGATAAGCATGGTGTTGAATCCTATATATTATACCTCATGCATTATCTTTTTATAGTGTGTGTGTGTGAGGATGTGTATAGACCATATATGTGGACATACCCACACACGTCTATATATGATAGTTATACTGTGCTTACTATATATACATGTTTCAACATATGATCTATTGTGGTGAGACTAAAGGAACTTTCTGTAGTTTATTTGGGCAAATATAAGGAGAAGATACTAGCTTTTAATTTCTTAACATGATAATTGTATGATATGCTACCAACAACTAGGGAAGAACATAAGAAGTAAAGTCCAAAAATGTTGTCCCCACCATACTTCTCAAGCTTATTATGTGAACCTTTCTAAGTAGAAATCAGAATTACTTGTTAGGAAGTTTGTTGTAAATATTTAAATAAATTATGGCAATCTGTACCCTTTACCTGCTGGTAAAAAATTGGCAAAATTTCTTAACCTCAGTTTTCCTATCTGTAAAATATGGTTGATAGTGTCTTTTCTTTCTAACTCATAGTTTGATGTGAGAATTAAATGAACAAGTATAGGCCAGGTGTGGCGGCTCACGCCTGTAATCTCAGCACTTTGGAAGGCCGAGGCAGGTGGATCACCTGAGGTCAGGAGTTCGAGACCAGCCTGGCCAACATGACGAAACCCTGTCTCTACTAAAAATACAAAAATTATTATATTTTTACATGTAACACCACACCTGTAGTCCCAAATACTCAGGAGGCTGGGGCAGGGAGAACTGCACGAATCCGGGAGGTGGAGGTTGCAGTGAGCCAAGATCACGCCACTGTACTGCAGCCTGGGCAACAGAGAGAGACTCCGTCTCTTAAAAAAAAAAAAAAAAAAAAAAAAAAAAGAATGTAAAAGAATTCTGAAATTTATAATCAAAACCCTTTTAAAAATAGAAGTGATTTAATATGGTTTATTTGTTATTCTGTGGAGATTTTTTTTTTTTTAAATCAGTGAAATGTCAGAGTACTTTTTAGGAAAGCTTAAGTTGATAAGAGAAAATGTATAGTAAGATTAGATTTTTTAGTAATATTAATATTGCATAAATGTCATTTTTTTCAGTGAGGCCACTGAAAATTGTAACTGACTTCTGTTGAACAATTCCTGTATTCCTTCCTTCTTTATTTTTCACCATTGTACTTATCATCATCTGATATATTAAAACCTTTATTTATTTACTTTAATATTTTCAGTCTCCTACCTGGAAGAGTCCCCTCCCATAGTAGGTGCCCATACCTAGTTGTTGAATGACTGAAGGAGAATGAGTGCCTCTTGTGTTCACTGTCATCTGGATTTGCTCTTCAGGCATGATCCCGAATGATGTCCAAGGTCCTAGCTTGCTCATTGACCTTCCTGTTGTGACTCAAAGTAGGGAGCAAGAAGATTTGCCTTTATATCAACACCAAGCGACGCGAGTTATTTCCAAGGCCTCAGCATACACAGGAGTGTTGTCTTCTAGATATGCCACTGATACATGGTATGATATCATTTCTCTTTGTTTTCACATTATAAAATAGTGTGTTTTTTATTTTTGCTTAAAAAATGCATGATTTTGGTAGAACATTTGGAAAATACAGAAAAATATGATGAATAAAATCCACTATATTTGACAATTACTATGAGAATTTCATATACTTAAAATTTTGCGATATGTACAATTTTGTATCTTGCAGTGGTGCACAAAATTGATTACATAGAGTGTCTGCTTAGAGAATGGGAGGTTAATTCAGAGTTTAACAACTCAAGCAAATGCACTTGAGGACAAATTAAAAGAAGACCAATTTAAGAGTGAGGAAATCTACAGGAATCCCTTGACTCATTACATGTTGAGTATAAAAGCGGGTAGTTGAGGATGACCTGTGTTTTTGGACTAGGAAACTAGATAGATATGAGAAATTAGTGCTTCAATATAATATTATAGGAGCATGAACGGGTTGGAAGGGAAAATGATGAGTTCAGTTTGGAACATGTTGATGGTTAAAGTAGCCATAGAACAACAAAGTTAAATGGAATCAATTAGATATGTGGGTCTGGGAATTAGTGTTGAGGTCTTTCTGGACATGGGTAATTGGGGGCAAGATTAAGCCTAGGTGAAACTCTTGGATTTGAATGGTCATCAACACGAAGCTTAAACAATAAGGCAAGCATAGGGTCAAGATTGGAGTCCTGGAAAACAGCAATACTTAAGGCATGAACAGAGGAAGAAAGGGGTAAGCTGGAATGAACAAAAGGTAGGAGAAAATTAGTGAACTAGATGTTGACTTAGAAATCAAAGGAAGAGAACATTTTAACAAAAGGGTCCTCACAGACTATGTTCACATGCTAATAAGGTCAATGTAGATAAGACAGAGAAGTTTTCCCAGGGCTTGGCCACATGGATGCCCTTGGTAAGCATTGAGCATTGTTAGTAGAGTAGATTTCAGAGAGTTGTGTATTGAGAATTGAACACAAGGTTAAAAATTGGACACAGAAAGAGCTGACTAGTGTTTTGAAAATCCTGGTCATGGGCTGGGCCTGGTGGCTCATGCCTGTAATCCCAGCACTTTGGGAGGCCGAGGTGGGAGGATCACCTGAGGTCAGGAGTTCGAGACTAGTCTGGCCAACATGGTGAAACCTCGTCTCTACTAAAAATACAAAAATTAGCCAGGCATGGTGGTGTGTGCCTGTAAACCCAGCTACTCTGGTGGCTGAGGCAGGAGAATCACTTGAACCTGGGAGGTGGAGGTTGCAGTGAGCTGAGATCGTGCCACTGCACTCCAGCCTGGGCAACAGAGCAAGACCGCATCTCAAAAAAAAATTAGCCTGTTGTGATAGCATACACCGGTAGTCCCAGCTCCTAGGGAGGCTGAGGTGGGAAGACTGTTTAAGGCTGAAAGGTTGATGCGGCAGTGAGCTATAAATGTGCCACTGCACTCCAGCCTGGGTGACACAGCAAGACCCTGTCTCAAAAAAAAAAAAAAAAAAATGTTACTTAGATAACTAGACGGTATTAATGTATCAAGGCAAGGGGAAAATATATATATATGTATATATATAATGTATATGAGACATACAACATTTATATTATATATTACTACATTCGTATGTATATCAAACTGAAGAGAATTTTCTTTGCTTGTGGAATGTGCAGATGCCATAAAGGGGGTGATTAAATATAGTCTGTGGAGATGGTGGAGGGAGAAGAGGACATTGCACACTTGGAATCACCTTGGATAGTTTGATAGGAGGAAGCTTACCTCCTCCACTGAGATAGGTGCCAGGAAGGAAAGGAAGGTCTGGATGTAGGTATTTTTTATAGCTTGAGAGCAGGAATCCAAAGAGATTCTTGTCCAATGATGATGTTTGTTTGTTTCTGTCACTTAGGGAGAAGATTATTTACTACTAAGAGTGATGAAGTGCTAATAAAGTAGGCATTAAAAGGAGAGGTGTTGGAGCAGAGATTAGCTTTTGAAAGAGTGGTAGGAGAGTAACCACCTAGTGGTAGGGAGTTTTGAAAAATATTACCCTCTTTTTCCAATGCCCCAGGGAGTGAGAGAATGAGCTTCACCCACTTGAGTGTGGTATACTTGGCTGAGAACCAGAGCTGTTGTAGAGGAGGTTCAGAGAACGTTCAGTGCAGAGGTCAGAGTGTGGATAGTTTGTTTATAATTCTAGCAGATTCCATGCAGCATGATGGATGATGTGCATGGCAGGTCTTGGGCTGCGGCGTGACAAAGGAAGCACATTTGAAGGAAAACCCAGAAAGGTGTGGCATTGTGAGTAGGGAGATAAAAAGTGCACAAAGGAGTTGGAGCTTTCGGCAAAACATAACAGGGATGAGAGATAAGGTGGGCTTAATTGGCTTTAAACATTTTTATTAAAACCTTAATCCAAGTGTGATTTTTGTGTTGACATGGGAGATATCTTAGATTTAGATGATATGCATTTCTCTGTTCAGCAACCTGAAATTTTACCCAGAGTTTTAGATAGAAACTTCATCAAAAGTTGTTCTCTGTGCTTCTGCATAGCCCATATCTGAGTGGAAGGAAGGGATACAGAAAGGCCCAACAGCTTTTCTACTCTGCAAAAACCAGGCCGGTGTGCAGAGGGAGAGTGCTGCTGGGCCCGGTTTCCTAATGTGATATCCAGTGCAGATTTGGGGGAACGCACAGTGATAAATAAGCAATGGATTTGTTTCCTTAGGACAGATGCCTGGAAGTGGAAAAGTTAGAAACATATTTTATGGCTTTTTATTTAGTCAAAATTTTTTCCTTCTTTTTATTTTTGAGACAGGGTCTTACTCTGTTGCCCAGGTTGGAGTGCAGTGGCACCATCTCAGCTCACTGCAACCTCCACTTCCCAGGTTCACACCATCCTCCCACCTCAGCCTCCTGAGTAGCTGGGACTGCAGGCATGTGCCACCAAGCATGGCTAATTTTTGTACTTTTTTTTTTTCTTTTCGTAGAGATGGTGTTTCGCCATGTTGGCCAGGCTGGTCTGAAACTCCTGGGCTTAAGCAATCTGCCTGCCTCAGCCTCCCAAAGTGTTCAAATTATTTTTCCATTGTTTTTTAAATTTCTCTTTTGCTTAGTGTGAATAGTTGAATCTGGCAGAAGAATGCAGAAATGAGACTGCTTCTCTAAACTATAGAATTGTAACTGTAGAATGTGAAGAATCAGAAAAGATCTAAGCAAACTTCTAAGTCCACCCTTCCTTTCTTGGACAGAAGAGGAAGTGGAGCATCAGTTGTTCTTACTCAATTTGACCCCAGCTTCAGAGAGGGAAGATATACTTTGTTCTTATCGCATTGCTTTTTCTTTCAAAATGAGTATTTGACAAGCTGATTTCTTATGCAGGCACGGGCATTTAAGGACTCCAACCTAACCTTGTCTTAGGAGATTAGTCTTGCACCTGAAAGTTGTTTTTTTGGCTTGCTATTGGAGATTTAGGGTATATTTAAATCCCAGCAGGTTCCAGAAGAGTTCCTGTAAATCATATTCCTTCTTTTAATCTTTAAGGGTATGCCCCATGGAGTTAGGTTCATAGGTGAGTATTTATTGCCACTCAGGAGCCTGCCTGAGTAATGCATAGATTATTTTAGATGATAGTCTTTCAGATAATCAGGGTGTCATGAAGAGCTAAATGGTATTTTACAGTTTCTTCCTTGGATTAATTTTTGTGTACGACCCAGCAGAGTTGTGTGTCTACGTGCGTGTGAGTGCACCAAGGGTAAGTATCTAATGGTTGTGATGTTTTATCTACAGTGCACTTTTGCACTAACTTCTCCTTACCTTAGGAGGTAGGACTGGTATTAAGAGGTCAGGTGCCCCTTGAAAGGAGAGATCTCTAGAAAGGGGACTGTGGGCAGGCAGGGTATAATTCTGTGGAAGGAATTCAGGTGTTCTGGTTCAGAGCACAGTAGTCCCTTCTTATCTTCAAGGGATATGTTCCAAGAACCCCACTGGGTGCCTGAAACCACAGACAGTACCAAGCCCTGTATATACTATGTCTTTTCTGTACGTACATACCTATGATGAAGTTTAATTTATAAATTACATACAGTAAGAGATTAACAACAATAACTAGTAATCAAATAGATCAGTACTGCAGCAGTTGATCTGATAACTGAGATGGCTACTGAGTGACTTCTGCGTAGGCAGCATATATAGCGTATGGATATGCTGGGCAAAGAGATGATTCACATCCCATGCTGGACAGCAAGATATTTCGTCATGCTACTCTGAATGGCATGCAATTTAAAACCTATGAATTGTTTATTTCTGAAATTTTCCATTTAAGATTTTTGCCATTACTGCAGTTGACCACAGCTAACTGATACCAAGGAAAGCAAAACTGCAGAAAGCAAAACCTTAGCTGAGTGGAGGGGACTGCTGTATCCTTCTTTGTTCCTAAGGTCACTTGAGATTGTGTTTTCAGACCTCGCCTGGTTTCAGTCTTTTTCTTCCTCATCTCGGTTATTTTTGGCTGTTTAAAGACCAATGGGTGCCCCTAGGGGGGACATGGATATTTCTCAGACATTAGGAGGTCTGGGGTGTGGATGTATTATGAGTGATGTTCATATCTTTCTTCTGCTGTTTATACCTGTATGACCCTGAAAGGGTTTCCTTTGTATCTATCTTTTCTCACCTGTAAAGCAGGTAGTTCTGTGGATTGAATAAGAATTCATACAGGCCAAGCATGGTGGCTCACGCCTGTAATCCCAGCACTTTATGTGGCCAAGGTGGGAGAATCGCTTGAGGCCAGGAGTTCAAGACGAGCCTGGGCAACATAGTGAAAACCTGCTGCTACAAAAAAATAAAAAGTAAGCCTGATATGTTGGTGCATGCCTGTAGTCCTAACTACTCTGGGGGCCTAGGCGGGAGGATCTCTTGAGCCCAGCAGTTCGAGGTTATAGCAAGCTATGATTACACCGCTGCATTCCAGCCTGGCAAACACAGTGAGACCTGGTCGCTATTTTTATTGGTTTTTTTTTTTTTTCTTCTTCTTCTTCTTTGAGACAAGTTCTTGCTTTGTCACCCAGTCTGGAGTGCAGTGGTGTGATCACAGCTCACTGCAGCCTTGACCTCCCAGGTTCAGCAATCCTCCCACCTCAGCCTCCGAAGTAGCTGGGATCACAGGCACCTGCCACCATGACTGGCTAATTTTTTTATTTTCTGTGGAGATAAGATCTCACTATGTTACCCAGGCTGGTCTAAACTCCTGGCCTCAAGCAGTCCTCCCACCTTGGCCTCCCAAAGTGCTGGGATTACAAGTGTGAGCCATAGCACCTGGCCTATTATTTTTTTTAAAGTGCATGTAAAACATTTATACAATTTTAGTTGTCAACTAAAAGTCAATAAAGCTGGGAAAGGATGCATTTAACAGGCTTAATATAACAGCCTTGCCAATAGTAAATGTTTAATAGAAGGTGTGCAGTGATGTTGGTGGCAGTGACAATGATAGGCTCATGGGTCCTGACATATACCCAGGGTAGTATTCATTGTTGCTGGGTTTATTAAAAGACTCAAGGAGGTTGTTGATTAACAAAAAAAAAAAAATGTAATAGGATCAAATCACAGTAAAGCAATGTGTCAGAAGCTGATGTCTGGGAGGATGGTGAACTTTAGAAGAAAGACATTTAAAATGGAAAAAAAATCATGTTATAGATGTAATAGGATGCAAATGAGTAGAAATGGCTTCAGGTATTGGACACTTTGTTAGGAATAGTGGGAGGAGAAATAGGAGGCTAGGTGTCATAGTTGGGTAAAGGATTAACTAAGTTAATGTGATATTTTAAGCTCCCAACACAGTGCCTGGCATTTAGTGCTTTCTACATAAATGGTGGATATTTAATAGGTTTACATTTGAATTAAACTGCCAAAACTTACGTGTAAATTCAGAACATCAGAAGGAGATGGAGGAAAAGGGAGAGAATGAATATTTGCATTTCAGAGAGAGGGCTACTCTGGAGTGTGAGTTGGGAGAAAAAAGGGGGTATTTGTGGGAGTCTATGGCCTCGAGCACGTGACATTTCTAGGTTCTTACAGTGCTGTTGCAGCGGTGGCCCACACTGCGGATGAAGGCGAATGTGAACAATTAGGACAAGAGGTACATAGAAATGCTACACTGATGCCTTTGAAAATATAATTAGATTTTTGATTACTAATTCAGGCTCTACAGAAGGCCAGAAGAGACGTAATGTTCTGGAAGCAACTTACCCTGTATGGCTTGAACTTCTGTTTCTTAAGGAAGCTCTTAAACATAATTTTACATATTAATAAAATGCACACATTTTAAGGTACAGCCTACTAAGATATGTATACATTCATGTTATATACACTCCAATGAAGATAAGGAACATTTCCATCACCCAGAAAGTCCTCCTGCCCCTTTGTGTGTCTTGCACCAGGCAACCACTAATCTTATTTCTAACACTGTAAATTAGTTTTTCCTGTTCTAGAACACGTGTACATGTAGTCATACAGTAGGTACTTTTTTTATGTCTACCTTCTTTTAGTCAGGACAATGTCTGAATGTTAATGCAAGGGAATGCCTAATTCTTCATATACTGGTGTCAGGTAATAATTTGCTCTGCAACTTCAAAATCATGGTGGAACATCTGTACAAATAACCCTACTAGTTTAGAAAACACTAGTGCCCATTCTTTTTGGTTCCAGTTACTCATATTCCCTGTGGTATATCATAGAATATTGCCATATAGAATGTGTATTTAAAGAGGAAAAAACATCGTGAGATTACTTAATCACAATTAGAGCTCTCCCCGCTTCCATCATTTTTGGGTGCTGAGTTTACTTGACCTTCATACTGCTTAGTATATAGAAATTTTATGTGAAATTAAGTACTACTGAAGAGGAAAGGTCACCTTGGCTGTCTGGAGTCATCAGATTTTGTATGATGAACATTTTATTTGCAAAGAGTTTGTGTATCATGAAGAAGTCTTAACATTAATATCCACTTGTTTGCTCATGGGGTACTCTATCTCCACCCCCCCCCCAAATCTGTAAAGAATTATAACTAGGCATTTGTGATAAAGGCCTGAAATAAAACACATTGTTTCGATTGGATGGTTAATTCCTTTGGGGAAAAGTTTGGTTATAAATCTCTGGTTGAATGTAAGAGGCAAAAGTTCAGTTCATTTTTAAGACTTTATTTCTTTAAAGCAGTTTTTGGTTAACAGCAAAATTGAGAAGAAGGTACAACGAGGATACCCCCTACCCCCACATGCATAGCCTCACCTATTGTCAATATCGCCCACCAGGGTGGCACGTTTGTTACAATTGATAATATTGATAAACAGACACATCATCTTCACCCAGAGTCCATAGTTTAGATTAGGTTTCACTCTTGGTGTTGTATGTTCTGTAGGTTTGGAAAGTTCTGTTTTAAGATTTTAAGATTAAGTTGAGTTTCTAACTGATTGAGCTATTGATCATACTTAATCACAGTGCAAATTATAAAATTTGAGGTTAGGAATTCCTTGTTAAAGTTTCAAATATGTTTGTGCAAATTTACATCTTAATATGTACGGTAAGAATATTTCACTTTCTCAGTTAAATTTAAATTTGGGTTAAAAGGTACATGTGTTCATCAGTATAAAGTGACTACATTAATTTGTTTAATTGCTCATCTCCTGTGACTGTATTTCTGAAACTACTCACACTATCTAGATAAGCTTTCACAAGTTTTATCTCTCGTTAGGTATGAACTCATCTGAATAAAATGTGTGTATACTAAAACCTAGAAGAAAGGTAATATGCTCTGAGTTTCTTCCAACAGACTAATCATTTTGTGACATACTTTGTCAAAGAAATCTAAAATTGTTCATATTCTAGATAGAGTGGTTTCCCCCACCCCTTCTCCTAAATTGTATGTGAGAGTTGGCAATTTAGGAAATTTTTAGTTTTTACTTTTTAAAATTAAGAAACAAATAGCCCATACTGTTTGTTGAAGGTTGGTTTCCCTTCTATTTTAGGGTGTTTTTTTTCCCCCAATTAAAGAATTTAGGCCAGGTGTGGTGGCTCATGCCCATGATCCCAACACTTTGGGAGGCTGAGGCAGGAGGATTGCTTGAGTCCAGGTGTTTGAAACCAGTCTGGGCAACATAATGAGACCCTGTATCTACAAAAGGTAAAAAAATTAGCCGGGCATGGTAGTGCATGCCTGTGGTCCCAGCTACCTGGTGAGGCTGCAGTGAGCTGTGATTGTGCCACTGCACTCCAGCCTGGGTAACAGAGTGAAACTCTGCTCAAAAAGCAAAACAACAAAATGAGAGAAAAAAAAAGAAGTTATTGCCTATAATGATAGCATAAAGGTGTCATGGTGAAATGCTTGCCTTTTTTTTCCTTAATGCCTATATGATTTGGGGTACAGGAAAGTGGAAAATGGAGAGGAGGAAGGTTTGTATTGTTTAAGGTTTTGTTTTGAATCTTATTTCAATTAATATTTAACAGAAGGCTGGGCACGTGGCTCATGCCTGTAATCCCAGCACTTTGGGAGGCTGAGGCGGGCAGATCACCTGAGGTCAAGAGTTCAAGACCAGCCTGGCCAACATGGAGAAACCCCATCTCTACTAAAAATATAAAATTAGCCAGGCGTGGTGGTACATGCCTGTAATCCCAGCTACTCGGGAGGCTGAGGCAGGAGAATAGCTTGAACCTGGGAGGTGGAGGTTGCAGTGAGCCAAGATTGCGCCATTGCACTCCAGCCTGGGCAACAAGAGCAAAACTCTATCTCATAAAAAAAAAAAAAAAAAAAAAAACCAGAGAATTCTAAAGTACAGCAGAGCATGAAGATATTCCTTGCAGTAATGTCCATATTATAAAAGACAAAGTACAATCTGATATGGTTTGGCTCTGTGTCTCTACCCAAATCTCATCTCAAATTGTAATCCCCATGTGTCAGGGGAGGGTCCTCGTGGGAGGTGATTGGATCATGGGGGCCGTTTCCCCATGCTGTTCTCATGATAGTGAGGGAGTTCTCACAGATCTGATGATGTAAAAGTGGCAGTTTCCCCTACACTGTCTCTTTCCTGCCAACATATAAGATGTGCCTTGCTTCCCCTTTGCCTTCCTCCATGATTGTAAGTTTCCTGAGGCCTCACCAGCCATGTGGAACTTTGAGTAAATTAAACCTCTTTTCTTTATAAATTACCCAGTCTCAGGTAGTATCTTTATACAGTGTGACAGTGGACTAATAGAATTGGTCCCAGCAGAGTGGAGTACTGCTATAAAGATAACCTGAAAATGTAGAAGCGACTTTGGAACTGGCTAACAGGCAGAGGTTGGAATGATTTGGAGGGCTCAGAAGCTGAAAGGAAGATGTGGGAAAGTTTGGAACTTCCTAGAGACTTGTTGGATACTTTTGACCAAATGCTGATAGTGATACGGACAATGAAGTCCAGGCTGAGTTGGTCTCAGATGGAGATGAGGAATTTATTGGGAAGTGGAGCAAAGGTTACCCTTGCTATGCTTTAGCAAAAAGACTGGCAGCATTTTGCCCCTGCCTTAGAGATCTGTGGAACTTTGAACTTGAGAGAGATGATTTAGGGTATCTGGCAGAAGAAATTTCTAAGCAGCAAAGCATTGAAGAGGTGACCTGGCTTGTGTTCACAAAGAGATGGTTTGAAATTGGAACTTATATTTAAAAGGGAAGCAGAGCATAAAGGTGTAGAAAATTTGCAGCCTGACCATGTGGTAGAAAAGAAAAACCCATTTTCTGGGGAGAAATTCAATCTGGCTGCAGAAATTTGCATAAGTAACAAGGAACTGAATGTTAATAGCCAAGACAATGGGGAAAATATCTCCAGGGCATGTCAGAAATCTTTGTGGCAGCCCCTTCCATCACAGTCCCAGAGGCCTAGGAATGAAAAATGGTTTTGTGGGCCAGGCCCAAGGCCCTGCTACTCTGTGTAGCCTTGGGACTTTGTACCCTGCATTCCAGCTGCTCCAGCTCCAGCTGTGGCTAAAAGGGGCCAAGGTACAGCTTGGGCTGTTGCTTCAGAGGGTGCAAGCCCCAAGCCTTGGTGGCATCCACATGATGTTGGGCCTGAGGGTGCACAGAAGACAAGAGTTGAGCTTTGGGAGCTCTGCCTAGATTTCAGAGGATGTATGAAAATGTCTGGATGTCCAGGCAGAAGTCAGCTCAGGGGCAGAGCCCTCATGGAGAATCTCTACCAGGGCAATGTAGAGGAAAAATGCTGGGTTGAAGCCCCCAAATGGAGTCCCCATGGCGGCACTGCCTTGTGGAGCTGTGAGAAGAGGGCCACCATCTTCCAGACCCCAGAATGGTATCTCCACTGGCAGCTTGCATATGCAGCTGGAAAAGCTGTAGGCACTCACCTCCAGCTTGTGAAAGCAGCCATGGGGGCTGTACCCTGCAGAGCCACAGGGACAGAGCTGCCCAAGGCCTTGGGAGTCCACCCCTTGCATCAGCATTTCTTGGATGTGAGACATGGAGTCAAGGGAGATCATTTTGGAGCTTTAAGATTTAATGATTGTGGCCAGGCAGTGGCTGATGCCTATAATCCCAGCACTTTGGGAGGCTGAGGCAGGCAAATCACCTGAGGTCAGAAGTTTGAGACCAGCCTGACCATCATGGTGAAACCCTGTCTCTACTAAAAATACAAAAATTAGCCAGGTGGTGTGCACTTGAAATCCCAGCTACTCGGGAGGCTGAGTCAGGAGAATCGCTTGAACTGGGAGGTGGAGGTTGCAATGAGCCAAGATTGCGCCACTGCACTCCATCCTGGGCAACAGAGGGAGGCTCCATCTCAAAAAAAAAAAAAAAAAAAAATTAATGACTACCCCATTAGGTTTTGGACTTACATGGGGCCTGTGGCTCCTTTGTTTTTGCCAGTTTCTCCCATTTGGAGAACATTAGGAATGAAAACATTTACCCAATGCCTGTACCCCCATTGTATCTTGGGAATAACTAACTTGTTTTTGATTTTACAGGCTTCTAGGTGGAAAGGACTTGCCTTGTCTGAGATGAGACTTTGGACTTGGACTTTTGGGTTAATGCTAAAATGAGTTAAGACTTTGGGAGACAGTTGGGATGGCATGATTGCTTATGAAATGTGAAAAGGACATGAGAGTTGGAAGGGGCCAGGGTGGAATGATATGGTTTGGCTCCGTGTACCCACCCAAATTTCATCTCAAATTGTATTTCCCATGTGTCAGGTGAGGGACCTGATGGGAGGTGATTGGATCATGGGGGAAGTTTTCACATGTTGTTCTCATGAGAGTGAGGGAGTTCTCACGAGATCTGATGATTTAAAAGTGGCAGTTTCCCCTGTGCACTCTCTCCTGCTGCCACGTATACCTTCCTTCCCCTTACCTTCTGCCATGTTTGTAAGTTTCCTGAAGCTTCCCCAGCCATGTGAAGCTGTTAGTCAATTAAACCTCATTTCTTTTTAAATTACCCAGTCTCAGGTAGTATCTTTATAACAGTGTGCAAATGGACTAATATACAATCTAAGTTCATAATATATTGAGATAGCAGATAAATTACATCAATACGATGGCCTGTTAAGGTACTAGTAAATAAAAAATGATGAAGATAATGATACCATGTGGGTAGATTTTTGTTATAAGTTCAAGTGAAAAAAATTATAGAGGAAATGAATATTGGTTGAGCCTCAGTTAATATCTAATTTAATCCTTGTTATTATTACATAGGATCATCAAAATAGGACAGTTTGTGCTATGATTACAGTTATCTAATGATAATATAGTATAGGTGCAAAGAACAAGAAAGTGATAGGTTAAAGTGAAAACAGTTTACTTGAATTGGTGGAATTGTGGGTGTATCATTGAGGGATTACAGTTACATACTCATAAACAGAAACCCCATTTAGTGTGGCTTAACCAAATAAAGGCAAGTTTTTTTCATGTGAAAAGTCCTGAAGAAGGTGGTCTTAGGATGGTGTGGTGCTGTTGTCATCAGGGTCTTAAATACCTTGTCCTTTCTGCTCTGCTGCCTTTAATGTATGGCCTTACTCCTCATTGTTTCTGTATGATTTGAAGATGAATGTTTTACCACCACTATCACCTGTGAATTCTAGGCAAGAAGAAGGGGAGGGCATAGAGCAAAAGGCTCCTGCCAGCTGATTCTCCTTCCTTTTAATGAGTTTTCCTGGAAGTCTCATCTAGGGACTTTTGGTTCTATATCACTGATCAGCACTGTGGCACACGGTTCCCATTAGCTGAAAGAAAGTCCAGAAAATGTATTTTTTTCAAAGCTGGGCATAGTGCCACCTAGAATAAAAGAGGGGTTATGTATTTATGGAAGAAGGGGAGAAAAAGACATTAGAAAGTAACCAGCAAGTGTCTGCCGAGTTGTTTTCCCCTGAATGCTGTGATACTTTCAGTAATAAAACTTAGACTGGCTAAGGTAAGAAAGACATCTGGTAGTGGGTGAGATGTAACGATCCTAATTTCTTAACTGATATTTGGCTTGTCTAGATCCTTTCAGCCTTCTCCTTTTCACATGGCCTTACAATGGTTTTATCCTAGATACTAAGTCTGTAGAGGGCCAAGAAGGTAGAGTTTTGCTGCATTTTATAGGACTTACTTGAAAGTTCAGAGAAAAATGAGAGTACTGAAACTTAGGGCTAAAACAGATTTGGATACATGTAGAAAGGTTGTGAGATTGTATGCTTAAGCCTTCTCCGAGCTTCAGTTCCTCCTGTGTAAAATATAATATGATCTGCTGTGCTTACTTTACAGGTTAGAGGGATTTTTGTTTTTGAGACAGAGTCTTGCTCTGTTGCCCAGGCTGGAGAATAGTGGTGTGATCATAGCTCACTACAGCCTTGAACTCCTGGTCTCAAATGATCCTCCTGCCCCAGCCTCCCCAGTAGCTGGGACTACAGGTGTGTCATCATGCCCAGCTAATTTTTTTTTTTTTTAGAGATGGGGTCTCACTATGTTGTCCAGGTTGGTCTTGAATTCCTGGGCTCAAGTGATCTTCCTGCCTCCCAAAGCACTGGGATTACAGCCGTGAGCTACCACACCTGGCCAAGGGTTTTCATGAAAATGAAATGGAGGAGGTGTACCTAGATTTTTGTGTAGAGTAATACAATTTACAACATTAGACCGATTTCATTTAGTGGTCCAAAACCACACACCTATTTCATGGTATCAGTTAGACTTGAGCTTAGGACTCCTGATTTCTCTTCCAGATAATATACGGCACTGTCTATTCACTATTGCATTAATCTTATAACTAAATACTCTGTAACTCAGCATTTTACGTTATCCAGTTCAGCAGTTCTTTTTTTATTCTGAGACAGGGTCTTGCTTTGTCACCTAGGCTGAAGTGCAGTGGTACAAACATGACTCACTGCAGTCTTGACCTTCCAGGCTCAAGCAGTCTTCCAGCCTCAGCCTCCCAAGTAGCTGGGACTACAGGCATGTGCCACCATGCACAGCTGATTTTTTTTGTAGAGACAGGGTTTCACTATGTTCAGTTCAGTAGTTCTATACTAACTTAACTTGCTGGATGAAAATATGGTGGTGGTAGGTGGGAAGCAGTGAGGATCATATTAGATAATGTAAGTAACTGAAAAGTTCCATGTAAGTACGCAAAATATTCATGGGATACAAATGACAGGTGAAATACTTAGGGCTAGAAAGAGGGATCATATTGACCTGTTCATGTTGATTTATACTTGATATATATGATACATGTCGATTTCTGTGTCTTAGCTGGTCAAACAACACCAAGTTTTAAGGAATACATTGTATAACATTTTAGATATTGATAGAGAAACAAATTTGAAATTGCACAAATCAAACACAAACTTTTAGCGTCTAGAGTGTCACTAATAAAAGTGTTTATAATAATTCTGTGATTTTCTAATGCTGGGTGGGGATTTGTTGAGTTGAATATTAAAGCAATATATTTTTGCTTTGCATATTTATTGATGTAAATATTTTTAAAACTTAAAAATTGAGAATCATTTAACTACCTATAGATTTTACAATTTCAAAACTTTCCAAGGACCTTTAATAATGAGTATGCCTTAAAATTGTGTGTATTTTTTTCTTTCTCCCTCTGTAGTGAGTTACCTGAGAGAGAAGAAGGCGAAGGAGAAGAAACTCCAAATTTTAGCCACTGGGGTCCACCGAGAATGTATGTGGATGACATTATTGGCTTTCTCAATAGGAGCACAACCAGTTGCCCTTTTCTTTAACTTAACAGAACATTATTTAGTCTTACTCTAATGATTGAGAAATTGCGATAATTCACCTGTAAGCTAGCCTACATTTTAGTTTCATTTTGTCTTATCTAGAGATTTTTAGCTGAACAAAACTACTATAACTAATATTAGGAACATCTTTGATACTCTTTCAGAGAAAGTAACTTAGATGTCCATCTAACAAGTATAGTTTATCACTATGTCATTAAGCAAGTCAGGTAAAGCTGCCTTGAATGCAGTAAAGCTTTCTTTTGTGGTAAACAACAGTAACAGTAGTTGAGGCTTCTAGTATATATCAGTTTATCTCTACCTTCCTCCCCTGGTGGAGAGTCCATGTTTGTGCTAACAGAATGTGTTGAAAACCCATCTTCCCTTGGATCTGGGGGAAGTTTTAAGTAATCACCAGTCGCTGTAGTTTTAAGTCCTCACCAGGGCTGCACTTTAAGATGATGAAAGTCTTCCTTTAGCTGCTCTCTCTATTCCGTATCCATTATTAATTCCACCACCTCCACCCAAACTGGTTCTTTTCTTGTAATTGAAATCTGAATTTCTCTTAAAACATTTAAGAGTTGTTTTCTGAGTTACTTTTTTAATGAGTTAATTATTGGCTGCAGTGCAAAACCTATTATATTTTGAGGTGGGCAGTTTTCATTTCATACTTTCTTGTAAATAATGACATGGGGGTAGGAAGAAAACAAAACCTTCTGGCCTTAGGAGCATGTAAAATCTTTCCTCTGATTAAAAAACCACAGAATTAAACCTGCTGACTGGGAAAAGCAACTTGGGCAATGAGCCACTCAGTGGCAAATTTATTTTATTCTCTAAGTCTGTACTTTTTGCCGAAATGACATATGTGGCTTTCTTGATTTTGTCTTGCCCATTTGTTATTTCTTCAGTCCATTCTTTGCTAATGTTACGAATATAAATGAAAAGGACTAATGACAGAAAATATATTATGATAGGAGATGGGAATATTAGGGCTTAGCTAAATCTTCACTGAATATTTGGAGTTATATTTATTGTTCTAGAAATCTATGCTTTTCAGAACTGAAATTTTCACTTGTTATGAGTTATTGATAACATAATGTTGGAACTAGGTATAATTTGTATAACATTTGTAAAAATATATTTCAAAAATTTATATGAGTCACAAGGATATGATACAAATGGAATACTTACAGTCCAACAGATTAAACTTGTTGATGAGTGAGTTTTGCTTTTTTCCTTTATATAGTGTTGAGATTTTTAGAGAACCCAATGTGTCTCTTGGGATCAGTATTGTTGGTGGACAAACTGTTATAAAACGTCTAAAGAATGGAGAGGAACTTAAAGGTATATTCATCAAACAAGTTTTAGAAGACAGTCCAGCAGGGAAGACGAATGCACTTAAAACTGGAGATAAAATACTTGAGGTAAATGATGTTAAAGTACTGTTTTTATTGGAAACATACGGTAAGACAGTGAAATAATCATTTAGCTAGAAGACTTTTCTTTATGTGTTGGGGACCGTGTGTGTACAGTTGGTGTGCTCTATTTATATGCCTTAGTTTGTACATTGTATACACAATTTATGAGTTTCTCAAGTGAGTGGGGGTGGGGGTAAACAAATAAAATGATAAAAGAAAAACTTCAGCTGATTGCAAAAAACACTTTAACTAACAAAGGGCTCTATATAGAACAGGGCAGATGGTAGGCATTATGCTTCTCCCGCATTCTTTGACAAGCTCTAAATTTTTTTCTTGAAGCTCTAAATTTTATAATTGTGTGTCAGTAGGATACTTATGCTTGTTTAGAGAAAGAAGTTGACCCTGGAAGGTTGAAGACTCTATTGGGGGAGGGGAGGATCCATTGATTCGCACCTGATATGCTTTGTGGGCGCTAAGTTTTAAAGGCACATCAGGCCGAGCACGGTGGCTCATGCCTCTAATACTAGCACTTTGGGAGGCCGAAGCAGGCAGATCACTTGAGGTCAGGAGTTTGAGAGCAGCTTGGCCAACGTGGTGAAACCCCATCTACTAAAAATGCAAAAATTAGCTGGGCTTAGTGGCATGTGCCTATATTCCCAGCTACTCAGGAGGCTGAGACAGGAGAATCGCTGGAACCCTGGAGGTGGAGGTCTCAGTGAGCCAAGATTGGACTGCCCTCCAGCCTGGGTGACAGAACGACACTCTTGTCTCAAAGCAGAAAAAAAAAAAAAAAAAAAAAGGCACATGAAACCACTGAGAATGCCCTGAGGTCTGAATGTGATACATTTCTTTGCATAGGGTTAATTGGGTGACACCATGGTGGGTATCTGTAATCCCATAATCTGCTTATTCTTGATTCATTCTTTATGATGCTAACTGTCAATCATGGTGTTTCAGCTGTGATAGAATACAAAGAGCCCTGGATGTCATGGGTTGGAGTCAGAGTCTGTCGTTTTTATTTTCTATGTGTTTTTGGACAAGTCATTAGACCTACTTATTTTCTGTTTTCAGATAAAATGGAAATGAGAATTCAAAATCGATAGCATTATTGTAAGGATTAAATTAAAGAACTACATAAAAGCTGCTCTGTATATACAAATGTTGAGTTATATTTGTGCTGTGCAATATTTAAAACAATTTTCAAATATACTACTTATGGCAATGAAGAAAATGACCAAAAGTCCCTTCCCTTATGGTGTTTACATGATAGTGGGAATGGGGGAATAGACAATAAAATAAATAAGTATATATAGAATGTCAGATTGTAATAAGTAGCTGGGGAACAAAATAAAGCAGGGGAGGAGGATAAGGAGCATCGGGGTTGGGGGGGATGGTGAAAGCAATAGTTGCAATTTTAATAGCTTTGTTATGGAAGATGATATTGGGACAAATATAGGAAATGGGAGAGTGAGCCATGTAGATATATGGAGGAAGAAAAACACGCAAAAGCTCCGAGGTAAGAACTTGCCTGGATGTGTTCAAGGAGCAGCAGTAAGTCCAGCAATGATAGCATAGCGTGAACAAGCCAGAAGGGGTAAGAGAAAAGGGCTGAGGAGTGATGGGAAGCCACATCATGTAGATCCTGAAAGCTCTGGAAGGTCTTCTCCTCTGAACGCAGTGGGGAGTCACTGGAGAATTATGAGCAAGTAAGTATTGTTTCAAAGGAGTGTTCTGGCTTCAGGGGCAGGGATGGAAGCAGGGGCCTCAGCCAGAAGGCTGTTGCAGTAACTTAGGAGAGAAAAAATGACGGCCTGGACCAGGAGGAGAGCAGTCAGGTTGTAGTATATTTTGCAGGTGAATCATAGGACTTACTAACAGAATGGATGCGAAAGAATAAAGCGGCAAAGATAATTCAAAAGCTTTTCAGCTTGAGGAATCGAAGATGGAATTTCTGTTTGCTGAGATGGGGAAGACTGTGGGAGGAACAGATTTGGGGAGACATGTTTTAGACATGTTAGGCTAAGATGCCTATTTGACATCCATATAGTAATAGTCAGTTAGATAAACAAATAAGGAGTATCATATTCTTACTAATTTTTTTGGTCTTTTTCCTCAGTTTCAGTTAGTCTCCCACTGTGATTATGGATTTGTTTGCTATTCTTTGTAATTCTGTTGGTTTTGCTGCATATATTTAGTGGATTTGTTGTTGGTGATTTGCTTTTGACATTATGTAGTTTTCTTCTTTATTCCTATTAGTTACTTTTTGCCTTAAATTTTATTTTATTAATATTGGTAACCTTGTTTTATTTTAGTTATTAATTTACATGGTACTTTGCTTTTGTTTTTTGAGTTGGAGTCTCTCTCTGTCGCCCAGGCTAGAGTGCGGTGGCGCAATCTCAGCTCACTGCAACCTCCACCTCCCAGGTTCAAGCAATTCTCCTGCCTCAGCCTCCTGAGTAGCTAGGATTACAGGCACCCACCACCATGCTTGGCTAATTTTTGAATTTTTTGGTAGAGACGGGGTTTTGCCATGTTGGTCAGGCTGATCTCGAACTCCTGACCTCAGGTGATCTGCCCACCTCAGCCTCCCAAAGTGCTGGGATTATAGGCATGAGCCATTGCGCCCAGACGGTACTTTGCTTTTTTCATTCCTTCTTTTCCACCATTCTTTTCATTTAGTTTTAGTTGTATTTTTTGTAAGAACATACAACTAAATTTTGTTTTTTGAATCTAATCATCTAGAAAATAAGTAGATGAATTCACTTTTTACTTTGATTGCTGATCTATTGTAACGTAATTTTTTAATATTTTGCATTACATTTTTTCTTAATGTATTTTGAAATCATCATAAATTCATAGGAAATTACAAAGAAGTGTACAGGGAAGTCCCATGTACCCTTCACTCAGTCACCTCCAATTTTAATATCTTATACAACTATGCTATAATAGCAACACCAAGAAATTGACATTGGCTCAATCCGTAGTTTATTCAGATTTCACCAGTTATGCATGCATTGATTTGTGTGTGTGTTTGTAGCTCTATCACATGTTTTATCACATGTAAAACCTTGCATATGCACCACCACAATTGAGAAACTCAGCTGTGTCATCACCACAAAACTCCCTTGCATTACCCTTCTGTATTAGTCCGTTCTCAGCTGCTATGAAGAAATACCCGAGAGTGGATAGTTTATAAAACACAGAGGTTTAATTGACTCACAGTTCCACATTGCTGGGGAGGCCTCAGGAAACTTATAATCATGGTGGAAGGAGAAGCAGGCACCTTCTTCACTTTTGGTTGCCTCTTCCCTTTCTCTCCCATCCCTAACTTCTGACAACCAGTTTTCTGTTTCTTGATGTCTATAAATACGTTATTTCACAATTGTCTCATAAATGCAATTATGCATTATGTATTTTTTGAGATTGCCTTTTTTTACTTAGCGTAATCTCCTTGAGGTTCATTCAATTTGTTGTGCACATTAATAGTTCATTCCCATGGCTGGGTGAGGTGGCTCACACCTGTAATCCCAGCACTTTGGGAGGCAGAGGCAAGAGAATGGATTGAGTCCAAGAGTTCAAGACTTGCTTGGGCAACATAGTGAGACCTTCTATCTACAAAGAAACTACCACTTTCTTCCTTTTTGTTGAGTAGTTGTCTTTGGAAATTCAGGCTGCCAAAACAAAATACCATAAACATAGAAATTCCATTATAGTTCTGAAGGCTGGGAACTCCAAGATCAAGGCATTGGCAGATTCAGTGTCTGGTGTGGACCTGTTTTCTGGGGGGTCAGAGATGGTGCCTTCTCTCTGTGTCCTCACATAGTAGAAGGGATGAGCTAGCTATCTTGGGTCTCTTTTATAAGGCCACTAATCCTATTCTTGAGGGCAGAGCCCTCATGACCTAATCACTTCTTAAAGGCCCTACCTACCTCCTAATACCTTCACCTTAGAGGTTAGGATTTCAAGATATGAATTGTGAAGGACACAAATTCCAACCATAGCAGTGGCATTTCATAATATGGGTGTACCAATTTGTTTAATCATTCACCCATTGAAAGACACTTGGGTAGTTTTTAATTATTGACTATTACAAATAAATCTGCTCTAAATATTTGTGTACAAATTCCTGAGTGAAAATAAGTCTACATTTCTGTAGGATAAGTACCCAAGGGTGCAATTACTGAGTTTTATGATAATTGTACTTTTGGTTTTGAAAAGAGTTGTCAAACTCTTTCCAGAGTGTCTGGCTATACCGTTTTACATTCACACCAGCTATGTGTAAGTTTCTCCATATTCTTACCAACCTTTTCCCTTTACTCTCACACTCAAAACAGAACACTAGATGTGACCAGATATGTAGGGGTTTCCCCCCATACACTAAACAGTTCTCCGGTCGACCCCGACTGGATGTCTTATAATTCTGATACTATGTATCTGGAGATAGTATCAGATCCCCAGCAGACACCAACTGTCATAATTTAATTGAATTCCGATACTATGTACTTGGATCTAGCATTACATCACACAGTTAAGGGCTTG
Source organism: Pongo abelii (assembly GCF_028885655.2). Lineage (NCBI taxonomy): Eukaryota > Metazoa > Chordata > Mammalia > Primates > Hominidae > Pongo > Pongo abelii. The sequence continues at coordinate 171,236,452 of NC_071985.2, read as the reverse complement.
GTCCCACAAGATTGCCCCCAGGTCAGATGCCAATCTTAGTAGGTTGTCACCTATACTTCTGACCAACTGGCTACAAACCAGGGTTCCCACATCCCTCCCCTTGAATTTTGTTAATTTACTAGGGCAGCTCAGAGAAACACTTAACATTTACTGGTTATACAAAGGTTATAGATGGACAGCCAGATGAAGAGATGCATAGGGCAAAGTATGCGGAGGAGGACACAGAGCATCCACACTCTGGGTGTACCACTTGCTACCCTTCCAGCATGTCAGCGTGTTCAACAACCCAGAAGCTCATCAAATCTTGTTGTTCAAGGGTTTTTACAGAGCTTCATCTCTAGCCCCCACCCTCACTTCTTGGAGATCGTAGGGGGAATGCAGGGATTCTCTAATCCTTTGGTCTTTATGGTGACTGGCCCCATCCCGAGGCTATCCAGGGGATCTACCCCAAGCCACCTCAGTAGCATAAACTCAGATGTGAAAGGGGCTATTAATGCATAGCAAAAGACACTCCTGTCACTCAGGAAATTCCAAGGGTACTCTGTGACAAGAACAAGAACATTTCATATTATACCACAGGCACACACATCTATGTCCTCAGCTTCTCATGTGCTCACTTTCTCCTCAGCCTGCTCAAGTTCAGTGGTTGGTGGCTCCAACCCCTCCCTTGCATGTGCTTCCTACTGTTGATCCTCTTTCCTTTCACTGAACTTGTCTGGGAGAATCACACCCTAGTTAAGTGCAGCTCTGCTTATTCCAGGTCTCTAGCATGGCTGAAGAAATAACCAGCCATGGTATCTGGTCTCATTAGAAGCTCATGAGCACCCACTCAGGCAGGTCTTTAGTTTTGCCTTGCTGTCCTGTATTATTCTCCTAGCTGGTTCAGTCTCCAATTTTTATAAGTGATATGATTTGGCTATGTCCTTACCCAAATCTCATCTTCAGTTGTAGTTCCCAAAATCCTCATATGTCATGGGAGGGACCCAGTGGGAGGTAATTGAATCATGGGGGTGGTTACCCCCATTCTGCTGTTCTTGTGATAGTGAGTGAGTTCTCACAAGACCTGATGATTTTATAAGGAACTTTTCCCCCTTTTCTCGGCACTTCTCCTTCCTGCCACATGTTTGCTTCCCCTTCCACTGGGATTGTAAGTTTCCTGAGTCCTCTGCAGCCATACAGAACCATGAGATAATTAAACCTCTTTACTTTATAAATTACCTAGTCTTAGGCAGTTCTTTATAGCAGCGTGAGAACAGACTAATACAACAGGTAACTGTGCCAAACCCCTTATGCCTCTTTCCTTAGTCTTGCTCTCAGTTTAAAGTCCTAGTTTCAGGTTTCATTGAGAAAATAGAGGCAGTTAAAGGGAACTTCCCCTGCTTCCAGTGCTCACCAAATCTTTTTTCTAATTGCCTCTGTAACAGCAAAGGAACTACATTTGTGCTTCTATCCAAAGCCAATCTCTCTAACTTGTGCAGTAGGAATCATTTCCTCTTGACTATCCAAGGATATTGACCTTACAGTTGTCATGTCTCTCCTTTATCATCCATTTTTTTCTCTGCACTGTATCATTATTGCTGTAATATTTCCTCCAATCTTAAAAACATCCTACATCCCTTTCCACCCACATTCCTGTTTCCTCGGTCCTCTAATAGCAAAGCAGTCTTCACAAATTGTCACTATCCATTGAGACCACAGACCATCCCAGCATTTACCAAGGCTTTGTTACATTATAGGTTTGAAAAATTAGTTCTGTTAAACATGTTTTGGAAATACAGAGTGCTCTTGGAGATTTATGGGCATGTTAGCAAGTTATGTTCTCTGAAATTTTCTATTATAAGGAACTGTTTACACTTACTCAAATTTATTGAACACATAAATAGTTTTAGTAAAAGAACTTGTGGATTTTTTTGGTACTTCTTTTTAAACATAATTTGAGAAATGTTCAACTACTCAATTGTGATAACAAGCAATTTACTTAAAATATTATGCCTCTGAGCTTAATGGAGAGATGATAAAAGTCCACTGATATTCCCAGCCTCCCTTATCCCACTCAGAATTATGTACTGTGCTCCTGGCAGAGGTGACAGACATCTTAAGGTTCTGTTACTGACTGAGCTACCTGTTTTGGATACTTATATTTAACCAGGGATGTTTTTATTAATGTATTTTTCTTATCTACTTTTCTGAAGGTGAAATGTTACTTTCCTTAAACATGTTCTTCTAAAATTGCCAAGCTTTTTATGGGCCAATCTAATTTTTTTCTGACCGTGGTCTACTCATTAGACTCTGGTTGTTCTTATGACTAGATAATACACATGAACTTTGAATTAACCTGTCCACAATATCTACTGCTGTTCTAATTGAAATAAGTTGCTTCTGTGTTCCAGGTGTCTGGAGTAGATTTGCAGAATGCCTCACACAGCGAAGCAGTTGAGGCCATTAAGAATGCAGGAAACCCTGTGGTGTTTGTTGTTCAGAGCTTGTCATCCACTCCACGAGTAAGTTTTAGTTCATATTTTCAAAAAGTTTAACGACACTCTGTATACCTGCAGACCAAGCTTTGGCCTCTAAGTGTTTTCCACATATTTTCATTGTAGTTCCCAAACTATACTTAAAGTATGAGTTTCATAAAAATTTAGTCATAAAGTTCCCTTTTTTCCCCTCCGGTTTTGATCTTCTGGTCAAATTGGAGTCATTACAGTGTGCATTGGTTTAAGTTACTGCTTCTGGAATCAAACAGACCTGTTTTCAATTTCTTGATTCCTTATTTACCAGCTTTGCTAACTTGGAGGTTACTTTTCTGAGCCAGTTACTTTGTTTATGAAATACTTTGAACAGAGGGTCAGGTGTAAAAACATTGTGGAGATACTATCACACGTTGTGTGTATTTATTAAAGGATGTAAAAATAAAAACATGTTGACATGTTGTACTGTTGTGTGTTCTAATGTTGGAGATTCCAAATGTAAAAATAGCAATATTTAATCATAAAATTTTTCTTTTTCTTCTTTTTTTTGAGATGGAGTCTTGCTCTGTTGCCCAGTCTGGAGTGCAGTGGCACGATCTCAGCTCACTGCAACCTCTGCCTCCCAGGTTCAAGTGATTCTTGTGCCTCAGCCTGCCGAGTAGCTGGGATTACAAGCATGTGCCACCATGCCCCACTGATTTTTATATTTTTAGTAGAGAAAAGGTTTCACCTTGTCGGCTAGGCTGGTCTCAAACTCCTGACCTCAAGTGATCTGCCCACCTTGGCCTCCCAAAGTGCTGTTATTACAGGTGTGAGCTACTGCGCCTGACCTACAATTTTTCTTCTGTAATTAATTACTCCTCTGATATGGAATTGGAACTCTGATATGAAATGTCAGTGGCAGGATGTGGATTTTATACTACAATGTGCAACAGAAACATCACCCTTAAAACTGGAAGCAATATTCAATATTCTTTTTCTTCATTTTATAATGGAAGACAGCTGTTCAAAACATAGACACTTCTTTTTTTTGTTTGTTTTTGGGGACAGAGGCTCATTCTGTCACCTAGCCTGGAGTGCAGTGGCATGATCATAGCTCACTGCAGCCTTTATCTCCTGGGCTCAAGCAATCTTACTGCCTTAGCCTCCCAAGTAGCTGGGATTACAGGTGCATGCCACTACACCTGTTGAATTTTTTTTTTGTTTTTTGATAGGGTTTCACTTTGTTCCCCAGGCTTACATATGCACTTCTAACTGCATATTTTAAAAAATTATTTGCTTTCCAATATAGTTTTGTAGTGCATTCCAATCTTTTGTATGTCAAGGCAAAAAGAAAATAATACTTATATGGCAAACTGGGTGGGTATATGGTTGGCTATCCCAGTGGTGGGGGCATTGATGGAATATTTTGCATGCTTGTAACACGCCTGTGCACAGTGAGCTGCAGCCTGCATTGGCACCTCTGCTGTGTCACTGCATTTTGCAGTATGGTGCCTTCCATTCTTAGCACCATGTTTACATCATCAAGACTAATTGAGAGAGGTGAGCTGAATAAAGTTCTCTTGTTTTCATAAAATTTGAAATTCAATAAGAATTTTTAGAATTCAGTTTTTAATTCTTATAATATTGAGAAGGTAGTTGAGGCCATGGCTTTTATTTCTGGAAACCTATTTCAACAGGAAGATTGGCCAGATTGTTCTTTGCCAAATTATACTTCCAAATCAATAATTTTGAATGAGAATGAGCCAATCAAATTATACATTTGTGTGGCCAGCTGTGAATGACCTGCCAAAAAGGCTAAGCTTTCAATCCAACCTTTGCTAGTGAGCTGAGGTGAAAAGTTTTGTTTGGATGACACAAACAGTGCAATTTCTTTCAATTATTCAAACAAAGAAAATCTCTTCAGCACTATGCCATGCTCAAGTTACTTATTCCCTATGTAGTATAATAGACTGCCACATTGTACATTCAGTTCATCAGGCGTTGAACCATCTGTGGTTCTAGCCAAGGGAGCATATCCCACTGATGATGTTAATTACTATGTCCATGACTTGTTCCATTTTCATCTTTGTTTATAGGGCAAAGTGACTCTTTTTTTTTTTTTTTTTTTTTTTTGAGACACGGTCTTATTCTGTCACCCAGGCTGAGTACAGTGGCACAATCATGGCTCACTGAAGCCCTGACCTTATTGGCTCAAGCAATCTTCCCAGTTTAGCCTCCCAAGTGGCTGGGACCACAGGCATGCATCACCATGCCCAGCTAGTTTTTAATTTTTTTCCTGCAGACAGGGTCTCCCCTTATTCCTCAGGCAAGTCTTGAACTCCAGGCTCAAGTAATCCTCCTGCCTTGGCTTCCCAAAGTGTTGGGATTACAGGCATGAGCCCCTGCGCCTGGACAGGGCAAAGTGATTCTTATTGAGTGAGGCAAATGAAAGGAGAATCAAGTTTCATGTCTTTGTAAAATGGTGCTGTCTTTGGTTTACTTATTATTGCAAGTAGTACTGATTATCCTGAAATAGAAAATATAGGCAATGCTTAATCATTTTTATCTAGTTTACATTAAATTTTGAACTTTCCTTAAAACCCCCAAAATAAGTCATTTTCTAATGTTGTGCCTATCAAAGGTGATGTCTAAAAGTACCTTGGTCACATAAACATTCTCCTCAAAACTATGAATTGAGCGGTTTTTATCTGTGTGCTTTATCAGCTGCCTTAGGAGCATCACCAATACACTTTCTGGGGTTTTTTTGTTGTTGTTGGTTTTTGTTTGTTTGTTCGTTTTGAGACAGAGTCTTGCTCTTTGCCCAGGCTGGAATGCAGTGGTGTGATCTCAGGTCACTGCAACCTCCACCTCCCGGATTCAAGCAATTCTTCTGCCCCAGCCTCCTGAGTAGCTGGGATTACAGGTGCACGCCACCACGCCCAGCTAATTTTTGTATTTTTAGTAGAGATGAGGTTTCACCATGTTGGTCAGGCTGGTTTCGAACTCCTGACCTTGTGAGCCGCCCACCTCGGCCTCCCAAAGTGAGCCACTGCGCCCAGCAAGCAATACACCTTTTAATCTTCTTACCCTGACTTTCTCAAGTGTATTTTCAGCCTTTTGGAAAAATGTGTGTATCTACTTGGATGTACTTGGCAAATACTTATTTGAGAGTAAGGCCCATAGAAAGCTTTTCTGTAAGGTAATTTTTTCCACTTAATAACATAACTGCACTTCACAGAAACATCATATATATATCTATATATATATCATATATAGATATATATATGATATATATATATATCATATATATATGACAAGTCGGATAGTTTCTGACTTGTCAGGGAGGCAAAGTGTTTTGTTTAAGATTCTTCAGGACAAGGAACACATGCCTGTAAACCCCACCAGTCTTTGAAATCTGACTTAGGTTGTTACATGTATTAAACAGAGATAGAAATATTAGGTATTAGCACAGTGCCTCTTCACATAGCACTGTATATATGTTAGAGTATCATTACTGTTGTTTTTTATGTAAATGACACATTTCTGAGACTTTCTCATTCTAAACTTTATTTACATTCTATATTAAAAATGAAAATTTAATCTTAAATTGCATTTAGGGGAAAATGGGCTTTTTGTTTTGTTTTTAATTATCTCCAGGCAGGCCGTCTTTTAATTTTCTGGGCAAGGAGTTTTTTTTGTCTTTTTCTTTTTAATTTATTTATGTATTTTTTGAATCAGGATCTTGCCCTGTCACCCAGGCTGGTGTTCAGCGGTGCAATTGTGGCTCACCGTAGCCTCGACCTCAGCCCCACAAGTATCTGGGATTACAGGCGCACACCACCACACTCAGCTAATTTGTAAATTTTTGTAGAGATGGAGTCTCCCTTTGTTGTTCAGGCTGGTCTCAAACTCCTGTACTCCAGCTATCCTCTTGCCTTAGCCTCTCAAAGTGCTGGGATTGCAGATATGAGCCACTGTACTTGGCCTATTTTTTTCTTTTAATCTTCATGTCTCTCACCAGATTTTATGCCAAGATTATCTGTGCTAGCTCTTTGAGGAGCCTCTTTTTATAAAATTAAACTGGTTCGTTCACTTATAAACATTTATTATGTACAACTATGTATTAGGCCATTTCTGAGCAGCAGAGAAATAGTGAAAAATAACACTGAGTTCTACTCTCATTAAGCTTATTCAGTGGTGGGAATAGATTTGTTAATTCATCCTTATGCTAGTAGGGATAGTGGAATATTGAGTACACACAGTGTGGGAGATAACATGCTTGAACTGGGGGTACAATGATGAATAAGGTAAATCTGTCAAACAGATATATTATCCTATGTTCTTGGATAATTAATTAGATCACCCCAAAACTCTATCTTGCAAAATGTGATGTTTGGACCACAGTCAGTATGTGAACTTGTTTTTAGTCTTTTTCGTCTTCAGCTTCTGGATCTACATACAGAAACCTGCATTTTTATGCCCTGATGGCATATATATAACTTTATAATATTTTAGAGTTATATATCTTCTTAGGCTTTCCAAGTTTTATTGTTTGCTTTGAATTGTACTTCTCATACTTTTACTCTTTAGATGAAGTTACAAAGTTAAGATTTTAGCTGTTTAAACAAATACATTAAGGAATGTAATGATAGGCCAGGCTCAGTGGCTCACGCCTGTAATCCCAGCACTTTGGGAGGCTGAAGCCGGCGGATCATCTGAGGTCAGGTATTTGAGAGCAGCTTGGCCAACATGGTGAAATTCCATCTCTACTAAAAATACAAAAATTAGCTGGGTGTGGTGGCAGGCGCCTCTTACCCCAGCTACTCAGGAGGCTGAGGCTGGAGAAGCGCTTGAACCCAGGAGGAGGAGGTTACAGTGAGCAGAGATTGTGCCATTGCACTCCAGCCTGGGTGACAAGAGCGAATCTCCATCTCAGAAAAAGAAAAAAAAAGAAACGTAATGATAGGAAAAAAATTCTCCATTCTGGAATGTCAAGGAAAAAAAAAAGGAATGATTATGTCATTTAAACTTTTTCTTCCCCCCACCCCTTTTTTTGTCACCATAGGTCATTCCTAATGTACACAACAAGGCCAACAAAATCACCAGTAACCAGAACCAGGACACCCAAGAAAAGAAAGAAAAGGTAACTTGAACTTCTCAAGGGTTTAAAAAATGTTGTTTTTTTTTTTTTTCCATATCTGAGCTGTAATAGAAGTGGCTTTTTGATGAGTGTCAGTGTTGTAGAAGAACTATATTTATAATTTTTTTTCCTGCAAATATAACTGGTTCTTACCAGGATGGAAGAGAGAAACCTGGTGCAGCATAGATGCAAAAATACTATAAACGGCCAGTCAGCCATCAACGTCTACAGCTTTCTTTCCTGTTCAGACAGGCTGGTTGTTTGCCCATTCCCAGAACATGCCTCTCACACTGAGACTTTGATCTTGCTGCTCTCGCCTGGAAGTCCATTTCCCACATTGCTCTCCCATAAGAATCCTTTTCATTCTTCAAGGACCACATCAAAGGTCATCTCTCCTGAGAAAACTATCCTTCCTGTCAATCAGAATTAATCTTCCATTCCTGTTTGCCCACCTCTATTAAAGTAGAATCTGTTGACCTAAAAATTATTTTAAGATGTGGTGTCAAGTACGGATGAATTTTCATTTTTTCCCATCAAGAGAACTTATTGTTCTCTTGGGGAATTACTGTCCCACTGTTTTAAAATAGACCTCCTTTACCCACTGATTTGCAGTCCAACTCTGCTGTATCTCAGGTTACAAGGGGGAGTCTGTTTCTAAGCTTTCTCTTTGTTCCATTTGATCAACTTGTCTATCCCAGTACAAATGCAGCACTGACGGAATTATTAAAGCCTAGTAATCAATCTTGTTTCCTGATAGAACACTTTCTTTTATATGTTTCTTCTTCTTAGACATGTCTTAACTATTTATATCATTTTTCTTTTCCATATCAGTTTAGAATCAGATTGTTAAATTCCACAAAAGTTTCTTTTGGGATTTTGGTTGGAATTTTGTTGAATCTGTAGATTAACTTAGAAAGAAGTTATATCTTTTGGATATTGAGACTTTTAAGCCATTAATATGATTTTTTAATTTATTAAATTCTTTTATTTCTTTTAATTAATTTTTATAATTTTCTTTCTTTTTTTTTTTTTTTTTTTGTGTGAGAGAGAGTCTCGCTCGGTTGCCAGGCCAGAGTGCAGTAGCGCGATCTTGGCTCACTGCAACCTCCACCTCCTGGGTTCAAGGGATTCTCCTGCCTCAGCTTCCCAAGTTGCTGGGATTACAGGCATGTGCCACCATGCCGAGCTAATTTCTGTATTTTTAGTAGAGACAAGGTTTCACCATGTTGGCCAGGATGGTCTCGATCTCTTGACCTTGTGATCCACCTGCCTCGGCCTCCCAAAGTGCTTGGATTACAGGCATGAGCTGCTGCGGCTGGCCTATAATTTTCTTTAAAAAGATACTGAAATCTTGATTTATTCCTAGGTATTTTATTTTGCTATTTAATGATATCTCTTTAAATTGTGTTTTCTGTTTGTTTCTAGTATGTAGACATAAAATTGACTTTTATGTATTTATTTGACATCTTGTAACATTATTCTTTTAAAACATACAATAATCTAGTGGAGAATACTGGGAAAACCATAATGGTGAAACAAAAAAATAAAAATATAAACCTACCACCTAAAGATAAACTTACTAAACATTTCATATAGAACCTTTTAGTGTCTTTGTGTGTCTGCTCCATATATATATATATGATATTTTTAATAAGAATATGAATCTCAAATTCTTATTCTATATAGATTTTTATTTTTGGATTTTCTATACATATAATAAATAATAAACTCTTTGGAATAAGGTAGTTTTCTTTTTCCCTTTCCAATCTTTCTTTTTCTCATTTTATTGTATCTGCTAAGACCTCCAGTACTGTGTTTAATAGAAGTAATGATAGTTAACATTCTTGTCATTTTTCTTCCTGATATTTAAGGAAAAGCTTTTAATATTTCACTGTTGACTATGATGTACTGTAGGTATTTGTAGATAATCTGTCATGTAACTGTCTGATGGGTTCATCTTACCCACTGCCTAAATGCAGTTGATTTATCAAGACAGGGGAATTGCAGTAGAGACAGAGTTTAATGCATACAGAGCTGACTAAATGGGAGACCGGAGTTTTATTATTACTCGAATCAGCCTCCCTGAAAATTTGGAGGCTAGGGTCTTCTTTCAAAGATAGTTTGGGGGGTAGGGAATGGGGAATGCTGATTAGTTTGGTTGGTGATTAAATCATAGGGAGTCCAAAACTGTCCTCTTGTGCTGAGTCAGTTCCTTGGGGGAGGTGAGGCAGAGGACCAGATAAGCCAGTTTACCAGTCTGGATACGTCGGCTGATCCATCAGAATGCAGAGTCTGGAAAATACCTTAAACACTAATCTTAGTTTTTATAATAGTAACATTATCCATGGAAGCAACTGAGGAGGTTAGGAATCGTGTGGCTTCTGACTGCATGACTCCTAAACCATAATTTCTAATCCTGTGGCTAATTTGTTGGTTTTGCAAAGATGGTCTGGTCCCTAGGCAAGTAGGAGGTTTGTTTTGGAAAAGAGCTGTTACCATCTTTGTTCCAAAGTTTAACTATAAACTAAATTCCTCCTATGGTCAGCTTGGCCTATGCACAGGGATGAACAAGGCCAAGATATTGGAGGTTAAAGGCAAGATGGAGTTGGTTAGGTCAGGTCTCTTTCACTGCCATAGTTTTCTCACTGTTACAATTTTTGCAAAGTTGGCTTCAATCATGTTAAGGAAATACTCTCTTTCATTCCTACTTCGCTAAGAGTTTTTACCATGAATGACACTGGCATTGAATTTAATCAGATATATTACTAATCTCCAGTGAAAGAAGTGTGTGCATCTATAAATTTTTTTCTCCTTGAATCCTTTAATGTAGTAAATTATATTAATAGATTTCAGAATGTTGAACCAATCTTGAATTACTGGAATGCAATTTATTTGTTTTGTTTTTTTTTTCCCCATTGCTGATATTTATTTTAGGATTTTTCCATCCATGGTCATGTGTGAGATTTGCTTGGAAATTTTCATTTATATACTGTCCTATCTGGCTTTGGTTATGGTAAACTACTAAAATGATCAGTAGGAGCATGTGTTCTTTTAAGTTCTCTGAGAGTTTGTATAAAAAAAGAAATTATTGGCCGGGTGCGGTGGCTCATGCCTGCAATCCTAGCACTTTGGGAGGCCAAGGTGGGTGAATCACAAGGTCAGGAGTTCAAGACCAGCCTGACCAACATGGTGAAACCCCGTCTCTACTAAAAATACAAAAATTAGCTGGGCGTGGTGGCGTGCACCTGTAATCTCAGCTACTCGGGAGACCGAGGCAGGAGAATCACTTGAACCCGGGAGGTGGAGGTTGCAGTGAGCCAAGATGGCACCACTGCACTCCAGCCTGAACAACAGAGCGAGACTCTGTCTCAAAAAAAAAAAAAAAGAAAAAGAAAGAAAGAAAGAAAACATTATCAATTCCTTAAATCTTTAGTCAAGCTACCCTATGAAGCCATTGTGGGCCTGTGTTTTCTATGGGGGAAACATTTTAAATACTGATTTAGTTCTTTAATAGTTATTGAATCATTTGGATTTTCTATTTCTTCTAGAGTCACTTTTGGTCATTGACTCTTCTAGGAATATTGATATCACCTAAGTTTTTTTGCATTTGTTGGCATAAAGTTGTTTGTGTATTCTTTTTCTTTTTTTTTTGGAGATAGTCTTGCTCTGTCACCCAGGCTGGAGTGAAGTGGCACGGCGTCAGCTCACTGCAATCTCCGCCTCCCAGATACAAGTGATTCTCATGCCTCAGCCTCCCGAGCAGCTGGGATTACAGGCATGTGCCACCATGCCTGGCTAAATTTTTGTATATTTTTTAGTAGAAATGGGTCTTACCGTGTTGCCCAGGCTGGTCTTGAACTCTTGAGCTCAGGCAATCTGCCCACCTCCGCCTCTCAAAGTGCTAGGATTACAGGCCTGAGCCACTATGCCCAGCCATTTCTCTTAACTTTAATAATCTCTGCTCCATTCATAGTAGTTCTTTTTCATTCTGAAATAGGTAATTATGGCCGGGCCTGGTGGCTGACTCCTGTAATCCCAGAACTTTAGGAGGCCTAAGTAGGATTGCTTTAGCCCAGAAGTTCCAAGACCAGCCTGGGCAACCTGGGAAGACCCTGTCTCTACAAAATATAAAATATTAGCTGGGTGTGGTGGTGTGCACCTGTAGTCCCAGCTGCTTGGGAGGCTGAGGTGGGAGGATCACTTGAGCCAGGGAAGGCTGCAGTGAGCCATGGTCACACCACTGCACTCCAGCCTAGGGGACAGGGCAAAACCCTGTCTCAAAAAAATTTTTAAAAAGTAAAAAATAAAAACAAATAATAATGAAAAATAAAATAAATTGTAAAAAATAAAATTGGTAATTGCTGTATCTTTTTCTTGTTTAATCTTGAAAGTAATTTTTCATTTAATTTTTTTTCTGAATAATTATCTTTTGAAGTGTGTTCGTCTTATCTGTTATATCTTTTTTCTGCTTAATTAATTTTATTCTCATCTTTATATTGTCTTGCTTCCTTGTTTGGATTCATTCCCTTTTCACGCCTTAATAATCTTTAGTTAAACGCAGAGATTATTAATTTTCTACTTTCTTTCTTGTCTAAAATAATCATTTAAGGTTATAAATTTTTTCTTTCTTTTTCTTTTTTTTTTGGAGACACAGCCTTACTCTGTTGCCCAGGATGGAGTGCAGTGGGGCAATCATGGCTCACTGCAACCTCACTGCCAGTAGTCCTCCCATCTGAGCCTCCCAAGTAGCCTCCCAACTGACACGCACCACCACGCCCAGCTAATTTTTTGTATTTTTTTTAGAGATGAGGTTTTGCCATGTTGCACAGGCTGATCTCAAACTTCTGGGCTAAGGCAATCTGCCTACCTCAGCCTCCCAAAATGCTGGGGTTACAGGTTTGAGCCACTGCCCCTAGCCTAAGTTTTGCTAAGTTCCTGTTTACTATATTCTGAGATTTTAAATTGAATTTCTGTTTTTTGGTACTAAGGGTTTTTTGTTTGTTTGTTTTTGTTTTTGTTTTAGGCTCCAATGTGATTTCTCTTTGACCCAAAATGTTTAGAAATATATTTTGAAGTTTCCACATGAATATTTTTAAAAATCTTTTTGTTCTTATTTTCTAATTTAGCTATAATCAGAGATTGTTGTGTATGTAATATTAATTATTTGACATTGGTTGAGACATGTTTTTAATGGCCTAGTACATAGTTATTATGAATGTTATATTTGTGATTAAAAAGGATAGCTATTATTTAGTTATTGAGTACAGGGTTTTATAAAAAGTTGATAGATCAAACTAACTATTTGAGTTATTCCGATTTCTTATACTTACTGATTTTTTTTGTTAACATAGCCTAATGATTGACCCTTTTGATACTAAAATTAGTCTTTTTTTGTGTATTTTTAGTTTTTATTTCACATGTTTTCAAGTTAATTTATTAAGTACATCCAAGTTTAAAATTTTTACATCATCCTTGGGGAATTGGCCCTTTTATTAATATGTGGCAGTGTTTAGTAATACCTTAAACATCTATTTCACCCACTGATATGGTTCGGCTGTCTCCCCACCCAGATCTCACCTTGAATTCTCACGTGTTGTGGGAGGGACCTGGTGGAAGATAATTGAATCATGGGGGCAGGTCTTTCCTGTGCTACTCTTGTGATAGTGTGATCTGGTGGTTTTAAAAGCAGGAGTTTCCCTGCATAAGCTTTGTCTCTTTGCCTGCCACCATCCACATAAGATGTGACTTGCTCCTCCTTGCTTTCCACCATGATTATGAGGCCTCTCCTGCCTCATGGAAATGTAAGTCCGTTAAACCTCTTTTTCTTCCCAGTCTCGGGTATGTCTTTATTAGCAGCATGAAAACGGACTAATATACCCACTATCACTGAAACCATGTTGACTTTGTTTTTATATTTGCCTGGCATGTTGGGTTGGAATTTGTTAAACCACACACATAAAATGAAGTCAGGTCTTTAACTTCAGTGAATCTAGACTTGTATGGAATTCTTTTTTTTTTTTTTTTTTTTTTTTGAGACAGAGTCTCACTCTGTCGCCCAGGCTGGAGTGCAGTGGAGTGATCTCTGCTCATGCAACCTCCACCTCCCGTGTTCAAGTGATTCTCCTGCTGCAGCCTCCTGAGTAGCTGGGATTACAGGAGTGCCCACCATGCCCAGCTAATTTTTGTATTTTTAGTAGAGACGGGGTTTTACCATGTTGGCCAGGCTGGTCTTGAACTCCTGACCTCAGGTGATCCACCCGCCTCAGCCTCCCAAAGTGCTGGGATTACAGGCATGAACCACCGCACCCGGCCTCTTGTATGGAATTCTTAAGGTGCACCTTTTTCCTCTTTTTCTCTTCCACCTCAAGCTAAGACCAAGACCAGGAAATATATCTTCTGTGATCAATATTTTGGTTTGTTTATTTTTTTAAACCTTTATCTACTACAGATTTCACCCCATTAGGAAAAAAGCCATAACTGAATTGAACCCATGGGACAACTTTAATTACAGACGTATACATGGGGGCCAATCAAGACACTGACTCCTTGAGGATTTAAGGAAAGAGTTTTTGCAAAAAGATGAGGAAAAGTGTCATTAGGTTATTTACCAAGTTAAAGGATTGTCTGTTTAACCTGGTAGGTCACTGTCTTTGAGTTCAGATTTTAATCACAAAGATTATATTCAGATTAGCCATAGCACATATTGTATGATCAGGCTGTTGTGGGTTTTTTAGGGGGACACCTATTAATAAGCATAGGTAATATATAAGATTCCAGAAGACGGTGGTTATTGCTTGCAAAGGTGTTTCTTTTTCCCTACAGATTGCAGGTAATTAGTTGCAGAATTCTTTGTCAGTCTTTTAGAGGTACAAGCCTTTATTTTCAGGGATAGGAATTTGGGAGGGTGGTATTTTTAGTCTAACTTCCCACCTTGCTTGGCCTCAAGGGGGCACTTGGGACTCATTAAATCCTTATCTCTCATTAGATAAAAATGTGTAGATACTGGATGATTATATTTATAAAAAAGTCTAGAAAATACAATCTGCAGTGAGAGAAAACAGATCAGTGGTTCCTTGGGAATGAGGTTTCAGGGGAAGAGGTGGGAAGGAGGGATTTAAAAAAGACATGAACAGATTTTTAGGGATGACGGTTATGTTCACTATCTTGATTGTGCTGATGGATTCAAATTGTATCCTTTAAATGTGTGCAGTTTTATACATGTCAATTATACCTCAATATATTGAATTAAAGCTGTTAAAGACAAAAAAATTCCTACTATCTTGCAGCTTGCATTTCTAGTGGGGCAAGGCAAACAGGATAGAATTAGTAACTGCTACTTTATTTTTATTTTTTTGTTTTTTTTCAAAATGGAGTCTCCCTCTGTCACCCAGGTTGGAGTGCAGTAGTGCAATCTTAGCTCACTGCAACCTCCACCCCTCAGGTTCAAGCAAATCTCCTGCCTCAGACTCCTGAATAGCTGGGACTACAGGTGCACACCACCACACCTGGCTAATTTTTTAATTTTTTTAGTAAAAATGGGGTTTCACCATGTTGGCCAGGCTGGTCTTGAACTCCTGACATCAGGTGGTCTGCCCGCCTCGGCCTCCCGAAGGCTGGAATTATAGATGTGAGCCACCATGCCTGGCCAGTAACTGCTACTTTAAAGTAATTTGGGGACAAGACATGGAAACCCACAAAATGTGACATCTGGAAGGGACTGGAATTTAAGCTCCATGAGGGCAGGGACCTCATCTGTTGCATTATTACTCTACCTCTATTGCCCAGAACACTGCCTGGCCTCATATATATTTCTTGAATGAATAAAGAATCCTAAAATCAAAAGAGATCTCTGGCTTTAGGTTTCCAAGGATTGGCAGATGCCCTCCAGGCAAGTGTCACCTTCCAGTGCTCCACTGGACCTCCTGATTTGGGATGTTTAATTGTTTCTGACTTCAGTCACATGTCACAAAAGCACTGTTTAAACTTTAATCTGTCATTTTTATGTGGTTAAGAAGGGTTCTTCAGAATATCTAATCTACCCTATTGCTGGAATTTTGTCAATTCATATGTTGATGCAAAGATGTGAACATTCATCAAGTGTTTATTGGTTACCTATAGTGAACCAGTTACTGTGCAACAATCTGGAGATATAACATCAGAAAGGAAACATGTAAGGTGACACTCTGTGGGGACACAGACAATGAACACCACGTAGGTGAATGAACTGGTTACTACTCCAGCCACATCTGGGAACAAGATAATGTAATCAATTCAGGAAAATTCCACATAAGATCCCAGGAAAGAAAAAAGTAAATGTGTGATTCTTATCAACTTTGGACTGCTCCATTAAACCAATTGAATTTCAACACATGGCAAGGGTATTTGCATTCAGTAAAAACCCCAGTAGGAGCCCAGTAATACCAAAAGTCAACTGAGTTATTTGTCACAAAGAAAAACACCTAGCCACTGCATTAATGTGGCAACAGGAGAAATCATATCAGAATCTACATCTTCATTACAGATGGTCTTTTAGTGGTTGCAGAATGCTCTTTTTACTGTATTACTTTTCTCTGAAATTGCATCTTAGATGCCAAGCATTTTACTACATTCTGGAATGACAAGGCACCTTCACAATAAGAGGCATTCAGATCATGGTGCCACATGTAGTGAAATAAAGAGAATGTAATTAGTATGAAAATAAAAATGTGCCCAGCATGCTTTGGGAGCGTACTCTTTTCAAGGTTAGGAGGCCAGGTGACTAATCTATCTCTTTAAAAATTATTATCACTAGAAGAAGTTTTTTTGTGTATCTTATTTTCTCCTTAATATAAAAGCAAGACATGTTCTCTAGAATCATTGACAATACAAATCACCTGAAACTCATTTCTAACAGAGGTCTAGGTTTGATTTGAGATCATTCACTTTAAAAAAAGAGAGTGACTAGCCGGGCGTGGTGGCTCACGCCTGTAATCCCAGTGCTTCGGGAGGCCGAGGTGGGTGGATCACCTGAGGCCAGGAGTTTGAGACCAGCCTGAGTAACATGGTGAAACCCTGTCTCTACTAAAAATACAAAAAAAATTAGCCGAGTGCTGTCTCTACTAAAAATACAAAAAAAATTAGCCGAGTGTGGTGGCGCATGCCTATAATCCCAGCTACTTGGGAGGCTGAGGAAGGAGACTTGCTTGAACCCAGGAGGCAGAGGTTGTAGTGAGCTGAGATCTCGCCATTACACTCGAGCCTGGACGACAAGACTGAAACTCCATCTCAAAAAAAAAAAAAAAAGAGTAACTAAAAACAAACAAACAAACAAAAAACTAATGAGCAGATCTTGAGTCTCTAGTTTTGTTCTAGTTTGCCTCAGTTAACTGTTTTTTGACCTGTTTTGCATTACGTAGAGTGAGAGAATAGGCAATCAGGATTCATAGAAATACTGGCCAGGCACAGTAGCTCATGCCTGTAATCCCAGCACTTTGGGAGGCTGAGGCAGGAGGATCATTTGACAGGAGTTCAAGACCAGCCTGACCAACATGGTGAAACCCTGTCTCTTCCAAAAATACAAAAATTAGCCAGGTGTGGTGGTACAAGCTTGTAATCCCAGCTACTTGGGAGGCTGAGGCAGGAGAATTGCTTGAACCCGGGAGACGGAGGTTGCAGTGAGCTGAGATGGCACCGCTGCACTCCAGCCTGGATGACAGAGTGAGACTCTGTCTCAAAAACAAAAAAGAAATACTAGTATTAACTGTAGGTTCCTAAAAACTCTTGGCTGTTTTCTAAGGTTTTCTTCAGTGTTATTTCGCATATTCTCTTTCTTCAAGAGGTTATGAACTTTGATTATGTGAATTTGGATCCTTATATAAAAATGATTCTGAGTTTGTGGTTTTTGTGAAAAAGAGATTCTTAAAATTATTATTAAAAGGCTTGTACATTTAAAGTAGTATAACTTTAGTCAACTATATTCTGGAAACTGGGAATATTACATTTAAATAATGCTCATTTCTATAAACCAATCAGAAAGAGATTCTTTATTTTGAGAGATTTACATCTAATTTGTTAATATGCTCTGAAGGTAGGAAAATATTTCACACTCAAAATGAAAGGTAAGGACTTTTCTTTCTCCAGTGCAGATACACAATGTGTTCAGCTTCTGTCCTGCAGCTATAGCCATATTTCAAATGTAGACACAGGAATGCAAAACCCTACTGGTTTTATGTTAAAGAGCTGTTCTTTCCAGTAGGACCCAAGACATGTTCTTGTACAAAAAGACAGACATGCAAACAAAAAGACGAAAAAATGCATTCTCTGTTGTCTCTCAATCAATCGAGAATAGATCTTTATAGAACCAGCATATTATAGATTCTCATCCCAACAAATAACTCTAAATGGTCAGACCATAAAACCAAACTTCATTTATTCCTACTATCAGTGAGGAATTACAAGTACATATCAGAACCAAACTTGGTCTCACATCAGAAACAAAATCATAGAACTGGAAATAAAAATCAGAGAAACTGTCAAAAAAGCAAAGTTTGTTGCCACTTGGAATTAACTGTGGATGCCAAAAAATCATGTAAATGGGTTTAAACAGCTCATGAATTGCATCTCTGAGGCATCACAATTTAATTGGTTCTGGTAGGTGAGTCTGCTTGAGCATCTCTGTGGGAACTCCAAAACTGTTCAAAGTATAATTTAAGAAAAAAATAAAAACATGACTGAAAATTATGCAAAATGTGCAGGTGCCAGGTATTTGTTTAACTCATTAATGAGGGAACCAATAAGATGGTAAGCCTGGTTCAGAGAGAATTGAAGAGAGTGAAGTGCTATTGAAGAGAGTGCTAAAAGAAAGAATGCTTAAGATTCCAATTTAGATACAAAACCGGTTAATGTCTTACAGGGCAATAAAACTGTAACCTTTGAAGTGATCTTTTCTACAGGACTAAAATCATTTGCATATCTACCAGACAAAATTAATATGCAGTGACATTGAACAAGAATTATTTGCATCTCTGACATTTTTCTAAGGTTAATAATGCGTCAGGGAACCCAAACAGCACAAGTGACAACCAGTTGTTTAGTCATTCAGCAAATAGTTCAGGGAGACCTACTGTGTTCCCAGGACTGTTCTCAGAGTTGAGGATACCAGAGTCTGTTTTGTGCCCTACCTTCTTGAAGGTCATAATCACCTGGTCTAGTTGTACATCCCTTGCTCCAGCTGCCTTTGCCACACCTGGGGAGAGCCTGGCCCTGTACACACCCTTCTCTCATGTGCAGTATCTGGCAATGCACAGACTATAAGGAGACCAGGACATGCTTATTCTATATTCTTTTTCAAGAATATCAGTAGAAGCTAAATAAATAAATCAGTGGTACAGTTTTGCCTTAGATATAAAAAATTCCATTAAATTATTTTAAAACCTGGCTGTCTTTGTTCTGAGTATTGTCTTTGATATAGAATATCCTGGTTCTGAGGAAAAGGTTTACTGAAAAGAGTTCATTTGCCTTTACTCTTCATTTCACTCAGTTTTAAGTTTTTTTTCAACTTAAAAGAATTAAAGAGACAAAGTGATCACATTTCTGTATTCTCCTATTGCCTAAGAGGCATTTTGTATTTGGCATCTTCCGCCATCACTGTTGCATTTTATAGATTTTTGGATTTTCTACAAGTGTATGTAGTTTCTGCTTTGGTTCGACATTATCTTAAGTAAATATGGGTGTGTGCTTTCCTTTATGACTCTCAAATTGTGTTTTCTGTTTTGGAGGAATTTATTACAAGCCTGCTTTCTGTAATGGACCACTCATTGGCCACTTACTGAAGTGTATCCTGCCATTAGTGGTTTTGTCATATAAAGCATAATTGAATATACTTTACTGAAATCCTGTAGCATAATCCAGTTATTTTGTTTTTTGTGGAGTGCTTGGGTATATCGGCTCCTATTCTTTTTAGCAGCTTGAGTCTCACCATTGAGTTTGGCATGTTTTATTTTTCCCAGCGTTCAAGAAAATGTCTTCATTCTGTGAAGGTAATTTGATCATAGAGTTTAGTTCTACTTTAATTGTGTGTATGAACCAAATATTGATGTGCTGTATCATTTGGCATGTGAATTGAATGAATATTTATGCATATATAATTATTCATCATGAAGATATCTCTTTTTGAAAATGTTAAAATGTGTGTTGACCATCTATAAATTATAGATGAATACATTTTCAGTTAGAAAATCTTGATATGTCACGTGTCTTTTAAAGAATAAAATCTGTAACTTCTACAATTGAAGAAAAAGTTTAAATCATTGTAGAATTAATACAATGGATAGTTTTTAATTTTACATTTATTTTAGAAATCTTTCATTTGAATTTTCTGATTAATAACAAAATTAAGCTTCCACAATGTATAGAAGATACAAATAACTGACTTTCTCACTAGAGAAAGGAATGCATTTTTTTAGGTAGGTCAGCAGTCTTAAAAGCTTGCTTTTAAATTCCTGTTTTTGTGCATTAGTGTGTTTATATCACAGAGTCACTTTTATATTATAACATAAGCATAAAATAATACATTGTGTTTGTTTTACAATCCTCATGATACGAATGAAGTTGGGTATGGTCTAAATATTTCCAGACTATCTTTTTATGCTTTTTGTCGTTGAAGAAAGGGCATTGTACAAAAAGCATTTAACCCTACTCTCAAATTTTGTGTCTTCAGAGGCAAGGAACTGCTCCACCGCCAATGAAACTTCCTCCTCCTTATAAAGCTCTGACTGATGACAGTGATGAAAATGAAGAAGAAGATGCCTTTACCAACCGTGAGTGCCTTTTCACTATTTAGGGTAGATGCAGAACTTATTAAATTATGTTTTAACGACTGTTGTAAATTATCAAATATATGGCTGTGAGTTCTTCAAAAATGTGCATGAACGTATACTAAAAAATCAAATCTATACCTCTGAAGCTTTTGGGGCATCATTTCCTAAGCTTTTCCCTTGGACACTGAGAAAGGGAATATTGAAGGAAGCTATGTTGTACACTATTTTTCCTATATTCCTCTAATCTTATTGTTTGGTTGTGAATACAAAAATGTCCCTAGTCTTTGAAATTAGAATTTGACCCATAATTATCTGGGTTGGATGTAGATTTCAGTTGTTGATTACTTGCCTTACTCAAAGTGATGTTGCTAATGCAGGATTACAGAAGGCCCACCAACTTGTATTTTGTCCTTTAAAATTCATTTCATGATTTTCTTTTGCATTAGATGAATCAAATATCCATTCATACATATATTTAACTGTGGCTTTACTTAAAATAATTTGCATTTCTTTTATGTGTGTATAGTGTATACTATTGCTAATGTATACCAAATTTCTTTTGGAGGTGATGAAATGTTCTAAGATTAGATAGTGGTAATGGTTGTACAGTTTGTGAGTATACTAAAATCACTGACTTATACATTGTAAATTGGTGAATTTTATGGTATGTGAAACATATGTTTCCTTAACAGAATGTTTTCCCTTCTACAATATAGAAAAGGAATTCATTATTAAAATTGAGTCAAAATTCTTACTCTAGCAGTTCCTAGAGTGTGACCTTAAATACGCCCTCTTCTATAAAAAAGGTACAATAATGATACCTACTTCATAGGGTTGTAATGAGGATTAAAATAAAGCAATAAAGCCTTTAACCTGCTACATAGTGAGTCTTTGATAAGTATTATAGCTCCTATTATGGTTATAATAATTATTATTTATATTTTTCTTAATATAATAATGAATATATAAATAGAAATAAAATATAAAATAAATGTAACTTTATAATAAGTTGATGTTATAAAAACTTGAATTGTACTTTGCAATTTTATGAAGCCATTTCTTGTGTCATTTTCTTCATGCATTCAATAAATCTTTGTTGAATACCATCTGCTTTTTAGTAACAGTGTTAAGTGAGTCTGCTATGACATGAATAACACATTGCTCCTTTTGTCTTGATTGAGCCACCCTGGCAGGGATAATGCAAAGGCATGGGAATAAAGTGTGATAAGTGCACTGTGGGCTTTAGTTCTCAGCTTCTTTTTGGAGAGCTACACATGGTGTATAAAGTTGATATGTATGTGCACATGTACAATATATTTCCTTGTTCTGATATAGATATCAGGTCAGCTGCCACAGAATGGAGCTGAGTTGTTGTTACTCCATACATTCTGGTTTCCTAGAAGGCTAGTATTTGCCCAGTTATTAAGAAACCTGGTTGAGGTGTGCACCTAAGATTATGTTCTAATCCTAGTTCTATTACTTGCTAGTTGTGAGTTTTTGGGCAAGTTATTTAACTTCTTCATGATTCACACTTGCTTATCTATGTGGGGGTGAGTGAATATCTTATAACCTGCCTCATAGTATTGTTGTGACAATTAGAGGAGAAAAAGCTTTTGAAGAGCTTAGTACAGGCAGTGTGATACCTGTACTGCTCTGGTTTACCATGTGCCAGGCATTGTTTTAAAGCCTTTGTGTGTATTATTAACTCAGTCAATGTACTAACTTTGTGAAGTTCTAATTATACAAATAAAAGCTCAGAGAAATTAAAGAATGTGTCCAAAGTTAGACAGCTAACAACAGTAGAAATGGGGTTCAAACTCATGTACTCTTACTCCAGAGCCTATAACATCATCGATACTTGCTGTTACTTAAAACTCATTATGATTGCAGAAATAGGTACAGCTGGGCACAGTGGCTCACACCTGTAATTCCAGCACTTTGGGAGGCTGAGGCAGACGGCTTACGTGAGGTCAGGAGTTCAAGACTAGCCTGACCAACATGGTGAAACCCCGTCTCTTAAAAAAAAAAAAAAGAAAAGAAATAGATACAGAGTGATTTGGGGTTCTCTTTTAAATATCACTTTTATGCCTAAAATAGGCAGACTCAGCAGTGTCCTCCCCAAAGTTACAAGCTCATATGCACAGGCACATATACATGGCAGCAGTGGGGTCAGGAAGGATACTAATTTACCTTAAATGCAGAAAAAGACTTCTAATATTGAGCCATTCTTGAGCTATAATATTATACATTTCACAGATTCTCCAGCAGACCTATGTTGGCTGTATATATTACTTTTCTCTTCATTCATTTTGCTTCCTAATTTTTTTCCTTCCCAGTATACAGTCCCCATTTTACACCCCATTAAATTTACTGTTAACCTCCTCCAGAAGAGTTTGAACTGTATGGAGGTATTTGTTAGATAATTCACATTTGAAATGTGCGTGAACCTGAAGCCTCTGGCCTTCCTGTATTTCCCTTTGAAATAGATCCCATGGGTTTTTCTTTGTTCCTTGACTCATATTAAATGAATACTCTGCTCATCTGTCTAAACTAAAAGTATTTCGGGTTGCTATTTTATCAGATTCTTGTCCGAAGACTAAGCCTTTGTTTTTACAGTGATGAAAGTATGGCTACGTAACTTTCCCAAGGACCATGATTCTGAAGCGAATGGCTGCAATATAAGCCCTAGGCCTACAGGGAAGTGCTGATTTTATTAGAGAGATCCAGGGATGAGATAAAGACATGGTTTTTGGGGGTTTTTTGAGATGGGGTCTTGTTCTGTCATCCAGATTGGAGTGCAGTAGCGCAATCATGGCTCACTGAAGCCTAAGTTTCCCAAGTAGCTGGTACCACAAGTGTGTGCCACCAGGCCTGGCTAATTTTTTTTTTTTTTTTGAGATGGAGTTTTGCTCTTGTTGCCCAGGCTGGCGTGCAATGGCACAATCTCAGCTCACTGCATCCTCTGCATCCCGGGTTCAAGCGATTCTCCTGCCTCAGCCTCCGGAGTAGCGAAGATTATAGGAATGCGCCACCACTAATTTTGTATTTTTAGTAGAGACAGGGTTTCTTCTCCATGTTGGTCAGGCTGGTCTCAAACTCCCGACCTCAGGTGATCCGCCCGCCTCAACCTCCCAAAGTGCTAGGATTATGGGCATGAGCCGCCATGCCCAGCCTAATTTTTTTATTTTTTTGTAGAGATGGAATCTTGCTATTTTGCCCAGTCTGGTCTCAAACTCCTCGGCTCAAACTGTCCTTCCCAAAGTGCTGGGATTATAGGCGTGAGCCATCACACACTAGTCTAAAGCATGTTAAGAGCTGGCTTTGCTAGTTGCTTACTTATAAAGTTTATTCAGATAAGAAGTGTTTATTGAGTGGATGTTATACATTTGGGAGACACTGTTCTAGGTGTTGAGAATATTGCAGGGAACATGGCTGTTGCTCTCATTAGCTTAGATTCTAGTGGGGAGAAAGATTATAAACAATCAGATAGTTTAAATAGTGATAAGGACTATGAATAAAATAAAGTAATAAAATTTTAAAATTATGTTAAAAATAAATTTTAAAACAAAAATAAAAAATAAAAACAAAACATGGTAGCATGAGAATAAGTGCATTGGAGGAGACAAAGAATTGTTAAGAAAGGCCCAAATAGGCTGGGTGCAGTGGCTCATGCCTGTGATCCCAGCACTTTGGGAGGCTAAGGCGGGTGGATCACTTGAGTCCAGGAGTTCAAGACCAGCCTGGGCAACATGGCAAAACTCATCCCTACAAAAATTACAAAAAATTAACTGGGTGTGGTGGTGAGCATCTATAGTCCTACCCACTTGGAAGGCTGAGGTGAGAGGATAGCTTGAGCCTGTGAGGTGGAAGTTTCAGTGAGCCAAAATCATGCCACTGCACTCCAGGCTGAATGACAGAGTGAGACTCTGTCTCAAAAATGAAACCTAAATGAAGAAGGAACCACACTGCAAAGATCTGGCTCATGTAGTCATCATATAGATAAGGGCTTTTTTGAGACTGTGACCCACAGTAATATACACTTTACTTAACCAGTATAGATGCACACATACACACAGGAACATGTATGTATAACGGAAACAAAAGTTTCATGAAATATTACTTACCTTTATAATGTGTGAATTTTATTCTTTTTTATTTTATTCTATTTCATGTTCTTAAATGTTGGTTGCAACTCAGTATATTTTATGACTAACAAACAAGTCGCAAAACTGCATTATGAAAAACACTAATTTACATCCATGGCTTTCAAACTTCAGTGTGCCTCAGAAGGTTCCAGAAAGCTTGTTAAAACAGTAATTGATAGTCGTGGTCATTCCCTGCCCGCCCCCGCAACACACACACACAGCCCCGGCCATTTCTGATTCCTTAAGCCTGGACCTGCTCATTTGCATTTAGAATTAGTTTCCAGGTGATGCTGGTATTATACTTCCGATCCAGAGACTACACTCTGAAAACCAAAACCACTGATCGAAATGGTCTTTAAAGTCATGGGAGCCCATAAGTTTACTTAGGAATAGTGTGTAGACAGCAACAAGAAGCAAACCCAGCACCTGCTCCATGAGGCAGCAAGGAGCACTCTAGCATAAGAACACTTCCAGGAGATTAGGGGATTATGTTGTTAATGAGAGAAAGGTGTTTCAAGAAGGCTGTCACTGACCTTCAGTGGTCAAGGGTGGAATGCTGCTAAGAAGTTGAGGAGGCTGGAGACATGAAAATAGCCATTGAATTTAACAACAAGAAATTGATGAGGAAGAAGAGAAAGAGGACACTTGATAAAATAACTGTAGTATGTGGGATGCAGGGGCTCACCCCTGTAATTCCAGCACTTTGGGAGGCTGAGGTGGGCAGATCACTTGAGGTCAGAAGTTCGAGACCAGGCTGGCCAGCATGGTGAAACCCCGTCTCTACTAAAAATACAAAAATTAGCTGGGTGTGGTGTTGCACACCTGTAGTCCCAACTAGTCGGGAGGCTGAGGCACAAGAATCGCTTGAACCTGGAGGCAGAGGTTGCAGTGAGCCGAGACTGCACCACTGCACTCCAGCCTGGGCAACAGAGGGAGGCTCTGTCCGCCCCCCTCAAAAAAATAATAAGCATAGTAATTATTGTTCAGATTATTATGAAACTTAAATGTAACAACCAATATAGAGAGTGTGGTATGTAATGGGCATTTATATTTTAGATCACTTATCTTGCATAGTTGCACATATTTTATGACGTTCTGGTGTCTAATTATTGTAAGAAGTCTTATAATTGAACCCTGGCTCAATTAATGAAATTAATTGAGAATTATGAAAAAATTAAGAAACACTGTACTGCATCAATGCCTAGCTCTTGGCAAAACTACCATTATCAAAGGTTGCAGGATTTGTCAAAGGTATGTATTGATGGTGCAGGAACTTTTGACTTACTTTGTGGAAATGGCCTTTCATACCTGGAATTAAAATCAGATTGTTTTGTCAAGAATTCAAGATTGGCCAGGCGCAGTGGCTCACGCCTGTAATCCCAGCACTTTGGGAGGCTGAGGCAGGCAAATCACAAGGTCAGGAGTGCAAGACCAGCCTGGCCAACATGGGGAAACTCCGTCTCTACTAAAAATACAAAAAATTAGCTGGGCGTAGTGGCAGGCTTCTGTAATCCCAGCTACTTGGGAGGCTGAGGCAGAAGAATCGCTTGAACTCGAGAGGCAGAGGTTGCAGTGAGCCGAGATCGTGTCACTGCACTCCACCCAGGCAACAGAGTGAGACTCCATCTCAAAAAAAAAAAAAAGGAAAAAAAGAATTCAAGATCACTGAGAGCATAAAGAGATCACTCAGTTGGCTGTTATGTGGTGACTTGAAAGTCTTTGTTTCTAACTTTAATCCTTCTTTGATCTTGTGACCCAAATTTTTAGTAGGCTGTTGGGAAGATGCCATGTCTTTTTTCCACTAGCACTTTCAATTTTCTAACCAAAATAAAATGTTATGTCTTCTCCAAGGCTGACCTTTTACTTTCTAGTCTCAGTTTTGGCTCAAGCCATTACCAGCACTCCCATCCCCCAACCCTAGAATGAAACTTCTCTTCTGTTTGTTATGTCTCTTCCTGACAATGGATCAACAAACATACATGAATCTTCATTCCCAGTCTCTTTCACATTTGTAGTTGTTCCTTTACATTTTTTTTTTCGAGACGGAGTCTTGCTCTGTCGCCCAGTCTGGAGTGCAGTGGTGCAATCTCGGCTCACTGCAACCTCTGCCTCCCGGATTCAAGCAATTCTCCTGCCTCAGCCTCCCGAGTAGCTGGGATTACAGGCACATGCCACTGCACCCAGCTAATTTTTGTATGTTGTTGTTGTTGTTGTTGTTGAGATGGAGTTTCGCTCTTGTTGCCCAGGCTAGAGTGCAGTGGCATGATCTCAGCTCACCGCAACCTCCGCCTCCCGCGTTCAAGTGATTCTCCTGCCTCAGCCTCCCAAGTAGCTGGGATTACAGGCATGTGCCACCACGCCCGGCTAATTTTGTATTTTTAGTAGAGATGGGGTTTCATCATGTTGGCCAGGCTGGTCTCGAACTCCCCACCTCAGGTGATCCGCCTGCTTTGGCCTACCAGAGTGCTGGGATTACAGGTGTAAGCCACCACGCCCAGCCCTTTACATTTTTATCACCACAGTTTTAGTAATTACATGGTAATAATCACAGTCTCTTGAGTACCCGCTGTGTGCCATACATTGTCCCCAACTCTTTGAATGCATTCTCATTGGATATACAGAAGAGCCTTTGAAGAAGGTATTATACCTTCTGTTGATTTCAGCTTAGTGTCACCTCCTTTGGAAAAGCTTGCCTGACTCCTTAGTTCAGTATAGATTCCTGCATTTTTCCTTTATAGCAGTTAACAAAATATCATTTTAATGTACTTACTAGATTAATATCTGTCTTCCCCACTTAACACTCTAAGTTCCATGAGGCTAATGACCCTCTCTGTTTTGGCCTGGGACGTTATACAAACCCAGTATTTGGCCAAATTAATGGCAGAGGGTATATGCCTCTGATGGTCAACAGTGGGGATGTGATGAAAATGCAGGTTTGCTCGCGGTGCTTCGGAGATACTCTTTCTGCCGAACTGCACCATCCACCTAGTTTCGGAGCATTCTGTGCAGAACAGCTTGACTTCTCTTTCCCCACATGCCATTTCCCACGTTATCTAAAAGCTTCAGTCTCCTGAGAGAGAAGCGTCTATCCCCAGAAAGCCCTGCTTTGATCACTTTGATCCCAGAGGTTAAATGCTTTTACAACAGCCAGTTCTTTCTAACCTGCAAGCATTCATTCTTTCAGCAACATTTTTCAACTATGGGGAGCAGAAGACTTTGGAATGACTTTTCATAACATGTAAGAGAGTAGTCATAAAGAAACAATGAGAACCACATTATAGACATGTCTCTGTCTATGCAGATAAGGTCCTAGAAACTCAGTATAATTGACTTGTTTGCTGCCACTGGCTATTAAGGATCTAGCAGAGATATGAATGGAACCCCACACTGTAGGAATCCTAAAGCCCTTCCTTTATACTTTAATTTCAGAAAAGCACGCTCTCTTAGGTATTTTGTTTTTCTGCCTTAATTTTGCTTTTCCCAGAAAAGACCTGGTCATCTTGTATCATAATGGAATGTTTGGTATAAAGAGTATATTTGGATTATGAAGCATAATTATAAAAATTAACCTGTGTGGCCGGGCGTAGTGGCTCATTCCTCTAATCCCAGCACTTTGGAAGGCCGAGGCGAGTGGGTTGCTTGAACCCAGGAGTTCCAGACTGGCCTGGCCAACATAATAAGACCCTATCTACAAAAAATGAAAGAATTAACTGGGTGTGTTGGTGCACGCCTGTGATCATAGCTACTCAGGAGGCTGGGGCAGGAGGATCAGTTGAACCTGGGAGGTCAAGGCTACAGTGAGCCATGATTGTGCCACTATACTCCAGCCTGGGCAACAGAGTGAGACCCTGTCTGAAAAAAAAATAATAATAATAACCTGTGTACTGTCCGATGCAAATAAAAATTTAGATGACCAATTCCTTGCATCTTCATGTTTTACTTTAATTCTTATTGTTTTATTTCAATTATTTTAAGAATAGGATACTAGCTAAGTCCTTGTGAAATGTGGTTTATTATCAATTCTGTTACTCAGAGTCACAATATTTTTAAGCTTAGAAGGGATAACTTTAAAAAAAAACAACTTTATTGAGATATAATTCACTTGCCATATAATTCACCTTCTTAAAATGCATAATTCAGTGGCTATCAGTATATTCAGAATTGTTCAACTGTCACCACTATTAATTTTAGAACATTTAGGACATTTTCATCACACTTCCCTCCAAATCCCTACTCATTAGCAGTCACTCCACTTCATATTTATTTAAAATTCATTTCATGTATAAAATATATATACATGTATATTTTAATTTTTTAAAAAGTAATTCTCGTGTGTTCTCATGGAGTGGAGTAGGAAACCTATCCCAAACCTCTCCCCTTCTTGCAAAAAATATTCTATATTCAAGTTTAGGAGAAAATAGAATACTTGCTAGCCCCACTGTTCTCAAGAATCTAGCAATGCATTAAGCTCACCTCCTCTCCTCTTCCAAGACAAAAAAAAAAAAAAAAAGCCAGAAAAGAACAAACTAAATTATTATTTACAGATGGTCATATAATTGTCAGTCTCAGAAATTCAAAACCTACAAAGTATTTTGGCTATAATAAGTAAGGCTATATATGAATTGTACTTCTATTTTTTTCGAGACAGGGTCTCACTCTGTTGCTCAGGCTGGAGTACAGTGGCGCGATCTCGGCTCACTGTAACCTCCGCCTCCAGGGTTCAAGCGATTCTCGTGCCTCAGCCACCCAAGTAGCTGGGATTACAGGCACACACCACCATGCCCAGCTAATTTTTGTATTTTTAGTAGAGATGGGGTTTCACCATGTTGACCAGGCTGGTCTCAAACTCCTGAGCTCAAGTGATCTGCCCACCTCGGCCTCCTTTCAAAGTGATGGGATTACAGGTAGCGTGAGACCCCAAGCCTGGCCGAATGATACATCTTTTTAAATCTTCTTATCAGTATTATCTACTTAGGAAATGTGATATAAATTTCCTAATAGCAATAACTGCAAAAAATAGGAAATATCCAGGAACAATGCAATTCGGAACATAAAAGTCGTGGCAATGACTCATAGCTTCGAGTCATTTATTCAGTGCCACTGCAATGAAAGCTATAAACCCACTCCCCAGAAAAATGTATGCAAATACACAGAAACACTGTCACCCATGTGCATGGGTGCACACACACACATATACACACAACCTTTTATGTAACATTTTTTCAGCTTTGTGGGAGTCTTGAAGCCCATTTAAGAATTCAAGGACCACTGGTTAACAATCCCCATAGTATTTTTCTTTTTTTGTTTTGAGACAGTTTCGTTCTGTCGCCCAGGCTAGAGTGCAGTGGCATGATCTCGGCTCACTGCAACCTTGACCTCCTGAGCTCAAGCAGTCCTCCCGCTTCAGCCTCCTGAGTAGCTGGGACTACAATATAGTTTCTTTCTTATAGAAAATTAGGAAACTTTATTAAAGATTTTGGGAAAAATATAGAGTGCCATACTATTTTCCTGATTGGAAAACTAAGTGTATTACAGATTTCAGTTATTTCTAAATCCGTCTGTAAATTTAAGGTAATTTAAATCCATCTGCTTGCTAGGTGGAATAGGCTTTAAAAAAAAATACAAGCACTTGATTGAAAATTGACTTAGAAATAAAATACTAGACAATTTTGGAAAAGAAAGATAATGATGAGGGACTTTCTTCTTCTTCTTTTTTTTTTTTTTTTTTTGAGACGGAGCGTTGCTCTTGTTGCCCAGGCTGGAGTGCAATGGCACAATCTCAGCTCACCACAACCTCTGCCTCCTGAGTTCAAGTGATTCTCCTGCCTCAGCCTCCCGAGTAGCTGAGATTACAGGCATGCGCCACCACACCTGGCTAATTTTGTATTTTTAGTAGTGATAGGGTTTCTCCATGTTGGTCAGGCTGGTCTCAAACTCTCAACCTCAGATGATCCACCTGCCTCGGTCGCCCAGAGTGCTGGGATTACAGGCATGAGCCACCACACCTGGCCTAGGGACTTGCCTTTTTTTTGTATCTGAATCTCTTCTAAACTGGTGCTTTTCAAACTCAGTCTGGAGCTTTTAGACGTGAATGTGAGTATTTTCTCCACCTTGGTACTGTTGCTGTCTTGAGAGAATAATTCTTTGTTGTGGGGCAGTCCTTTGCATTGTAGGATGTTTAACAGCATCCCAGGCCTTTACCCACTAGATGCTGGTAGTACCCTCCTACTCACCACAGTTATAACAACCAAAAACGTTTCTGCACCTTGCCAAGTGGCCCCTGGTCTAAGTGGATGGGGGATTCTACTGTCATTGATTGGTTGGGGTGTCAAGGTATGGTCCCTTACAAGGAAGAATTATTTTGTCCAGAGTGCTGGTATTGTAACAGCATTCTTGATTATAAACATTGGTTAAAGTTGCAGTAGTAGAGAGTGGTGGGGTGTTTAAAAAAAACAAAAAAAAACAACAATCTATCTGGTATTATGCTTACTACCTGGATGACAGGGATCTAGATGCCAAACCTCAGCGTCATGCAATATTTTCATGTAACCAATCTGCACATGTACCCCCTGTATCTAAAATAAAAGTGGAAATAAAAAAACAAACTAACAGTAATAGGCTGTGTGAGGTGGCTCACACCTGTAATTCTAGCACTTTGGGAAGCTGAGGCAGGAGGATCACTTGTGCCCAGGAGTCTGAGACCAGCCTGGACAACATAGTGAGACCTCATCTCTGTTAAAAATAAATAAATAAATAATTTTTTAACTGCAGTAATAAAATCAGTTCAATATTTGCATTAAAATTGGTGTAGAAATAGTCCCAGGTGTTTATTTAGAATTTAGAGCATAAAAAATTTCTTTTTCTAAATAGTAGAAATAAGATAGATGATTCAATAAATGATGGACTGTGTACTCATTTGGGGATAAAATGTAGAGATCTTCTCAAGAAAATTACAAATTGATTTCAAAAGAATCATGTAATTCTTGGTGAAACACCGTCTCTACTAAATATACAAAAAAAATTAGCCAGGCGTGGTGGCGGGCACTTGTAGTCCCAGCTACTTGGGAGGCTGAGGCAGGAGAATCGCTTGAACCCAGGAGGTGGAGGTGGTAGTGAGCCGAGATCGTTCCACTGCACTCCAGCCTGGGCAACAGAGCGAGACTCCGTCTCAAAAAAAAAAATCATGTAATTCTAAAAACTGAAACCATAGAAATACTATAAAAAAGTCTATAAAGGTATTTTTAAAATATAACCTTGGTACAGGGAAAAGCCTTTCAAATTATTATTACCAAAACAATAACGGACAATAATCACGTGTTTTCTTGCATAAAAATTAAAAACTTTGTGTTCACACACACACACACAGAGTCAGAAGAACGACACACATACACACACACACATATATATATAGCCAGAGGACAATAGAAAAACAAGCAAAGATCAGGCAGTATTTAACAAAATAAGTTATATTTGGGTAACAAGTACAAAATGTCTGTGTTCAGCCTCACTAATAATAAATGTAACTATAAAAATCAGGTTTTTTTGGCCTATCAGAATGCTTAATATTTTAACAATATTAATCATCATTGTTTGAGTGGTTGTAGAAAAACAGGAGTTGTTATATACTGTTGGTAGGAATAGGAATCATTTTACCTCTTTTTGGACACCCGTTTGGCAGCATGTATAAAAAGTTTCTATGTGCTTTTTTTTTTAGATGGAGTCTGGCTCTTGTCGCCCATGCTGGACTGCAATGGGGTGATCTCGGCTCACTGCAACCTCTGCCTCCCGGTTCAAGTGTTTCTCCTGCCTCAGCCTCCTGATTAGCTGGGATTACAGACACCCACCACCATGCCTGACAAATTTTTATATTTTTAGTAGAGACGTGGTTCCACCATGTTGGCCAAGCTGGTCTGGAACTCCTGACCTCAGGTGATCCGCCCGCCTCAGCCTTGCAAAGTGCTGGGATTACAGGTGTGAGCCACTGCGCCCGGCCTGTATGTGCTTATTCTTTGACAGAATAATTCAGCTTCATATCCTAAGGGATTCATTGTCCGTGTAAATATATGTGTATATAGATATATATCTCTACAAAGATGTTTACTTCAGCATTTTTTACTAATAGCAATTGTAGTAATATATATTTATGTATTTAATACTCATTTACTTTGACTAAGCCACTTAGCCTCTAAATTTTTGTAGGCATTTGAGCTGGAGCAAGTTGCATCTATTTTTTTTAGTTTCCTCATTTTAAGATTGGGAATATGATAACAATAATACCCTTTTCACAGTGTATTATGAGAGATTAGAAGATATGTGTTTATATAAGAAGTGGCACATAGGAAGTGCTACAGAAATGCTAGCAGAAGTGCTAGCTACTGCTTTTTATTATTATCAGTAGTAATATAAAATTCTTCAATGTGTGCCACATATTGCCATTAGAAAATGAAATTCTAGCCGGGCGCAGTGGTTCACGCCTGTAATCCCAGCACTTTGGGAGGCCAAGACAGGAGGATCACGAGGTCAAGAGATTGAGACCATCCTGGTCAACATGGTGAAACTCCATCTCTACTAAAAGTACAAAAAATCAGCTGCGCGTGGTGGCGCGCACCTGTAGTCCCAGCTACTTGGGAGGCTGAGGCTGGAGGATCACTTGAACCTGGGAGGTGGAGGTTGCAGTGAGCCGAGATCATACCACTGCATTCCAGCCTGCAACAGATGAGACTCCATCTCAAAAAAAAAAGAAAAAGAAAAGAAAAAGAAATTCTAGCATAAGAGTATGTTAACCTTTTATCTAAAATTATTATTTAATTTATTTAAATTTTGGAAGTCAGTTTTTTTAAGTTTAGCATGATTGAATGGGACCAGTACTTTATTAACACTGTTTACTGCTGGATTCTCTCTGCTCACCTTTGCATCTTCACAGTATTACATTTTCACTTTCAACTGAGATCACTAGGAGAGAAAGGCATTTTGGAGTACTTCACTTTTCTCTAATACTTTTTCTCTTCCTACTCTTTATTTTCCCTGGATCAAAGGTGGATATGCCATAGAAGCAATTGTATATAATATGAATTGGCATATTTCCTATGGAATTTTGATGCCGTAGGGTTGACATTTTACTTTAACTTCATTTCTCCCTACGTAGGAAGAATACACAGGAGAATTTTTTGAGAAAAGTTAATGGTTCAGATGGAATCTAAAAACTAAAAATATAGCTTTTAAAGTTTACTTTGTTTAATATGAGTGCTAGTTTGCCAAACACTCCCAACAAACTTATGGCATAACTTTATTATTCTGCCTTGTAGCATTTACGTTTTATGAACAGTTGTTGGACTCACAAAGAGTATAATGTTGTTTATAAAGTTAATTTTCGGCCAGGCACGATGGCTCATGCCTGTAATCCCAGCACTTTGGGAGGCTGAGGCAGGCAGATCTCTCGAGATCAGGAGTTCAAGACCAGCCTGGCCAACATGGTGAAACCCCATCTCTACAAAAAGTACAAAAATTAGCCAGGTGTGGTGGCACACACTTGTAGTCCCAACTATTCGATAGGCTGAAGCATCAGAATTGCTTGAGCTGCGGAGGTGGAAGTTGCAGTGAGCACAGATCATGCCACTGCACTCCAGCCTGGGCGACAGAGTGAGACTCTGTCTCAATAAATAAATAAATAAATAAATAAATATTAATTCTCTTAATAGTCATATTAACTGTCATCATATTTTCCTACTTAACTTTTTAATAAATTTTAATATAAAAACTTACAGCTTTCATCCCTGTCTTTAATTTTTTTAATATTTTACTCTGGTAGTAATAAACATTCTACTTCAATTAATTGATAGAATTTCAGCATAACAACCACATATGTCACTGAAAGAGATTTTTCATTTCCAAGTTACTTCAAGAATGCTACTCTAAGTAGTAACAGTAAATCCAAATGTCAGTCTCATTTGAATTATTGCCATTAATAAATACAGTTTTGTTTTCGTTCTTAACCCGTGCTGTCACCAGATTATTGATCTTGCACTGCTTCGGTGGTGCCATGAATGATGTATCTTTCATTTGGCCTTCTGGAGGTCAAAGCCAAATAGCAGTTTTTAACCAAATTCTAAAGGTCAAAGCTGAACTTTGCAGGATTCCTAGTATTTTTTTTAATTGAAAAAAGTACAGAAGAATGTACAGAACTATTTTGAGAGGGGAAGTTTGAGAAAAAATGTATGCTTTCAACTTTACTTGAATTTTATATAACAAAATATGCTTATTTGAAAGAAAAAAAAGCATTTATTCTTACAGCTCATAATAAGAAAACAACTAACTCAATTTTTGAAAATGGGCCAAAACTTGAAATGATATTTCACCAAAGACATCTGAATGGCTAATAAAAAGATCCTCAATATCATTAGTTATTAGGGAAATGCAAACTAAAATCACTGCACATTCACTAGAATGATTTTAATGCAAAATGATAGACAGTACAGCTGGAATCCTAATACACTTCTGGTGGGAGTGTGAAATGGTCCAGCCATTTTGGAAAGCAGTTTGGCAGTTTGTTTATTTATTTATTTATTTATTTATTTATTTTTTAAGAGGGAGTCTCACTCTGTCATCCAGACTGGAGTGCAGGGGCACGATCTCGGCTCACAGCAACCTCTGCCTCCCAGGTTTAAGCAATTCTCCTGCCTCAGCCTCCTGAGTAGCTGGGATTACAGGCACCTACCACCACACCCAGCTAATTTGTGTATTTTTAGTAGAGACGGGGTTTCACTGTGTTGGCCAGGCTGGTCGAACTCCTTACATCAGACGATCTGCCTGCCTCAGCCTCCCAAAGTGCTAGGATTACAGGCGTGAGCCACCATGCCCAGCCAGCAGTTTCTTTAAAAGTCTGCATATAGGTTTACTATACAACCCAGCAATTTCACTTCTAGGTATATACCCAAAAGAAATGAACATATGTCCACACAAACTCTACTCCATAGAAGTTCGTAGCAGCATTATTCATAATAGCCAAAAACTGGAAACAAGCCAAATGTCCATCAATTGGTGACAGGGTATACATAGTGTATATCCATACAGTGGAATACTATTCAGCAATGAAAAGGAGTTCAATGCTGCTACATTCTCATCATGCTAAGTAATGAAAGCCTGCTGAGAAGGTTCCAAGATGGCTGAATAGGAACAGCTCCAGTCTGCAACTCCTAGCGCGAGTGACGCGGAAGACAGATGATTTCTGCATTTCCAACTGTGGGTACCGGGTTCATCTCACAGGGGCTTGTCAGACAGTAGGTGCAGCCCACGGAGCAGGGCGGGGCATCGCCTCACCTGGGAAGCGCAAGGGGTCAGGGAATTCCCTTTCCTAGCAAAGGGAAGCCGTGACAGAGGGTACCTGGAAAATCGGGACACTCCCACCCTAATACTGCGCTTTTCCAACAGCTTTAGCAAACGGCATACCAGGAGATTATGTCCCGTGCCTGGCTTGGAGGGTCCCACACCCACGGTCGCTGCTAGCACAGCCGTCTGAGATCGAACTGCGAGGCAGCAGTGAGGCTGGGGGAGGGGTGTACTCCACTGCTGAGGCTTGAATGGGTAAACGAAGCGGCTGGGAAGCTCGAACTGGGTGGAGCCCACCGCAGCTCAAGGAGACCTGCTTGCCTCTGTAGACTCAACCTCTGGGGGCAGGGCATAGCTGAACAAAAGGCAGCAGAAACTTCTGCAGACTTAAAAGTCCCTGTCTGACAGGTTTGAAGAGAGTAGTGGTTCTCCCACCACAGAGTTTGAGATCTGAGAAGGGACAGACTGCCTCCTCAAGTGGATCCCTGACCCCCGAGTAGCCTAACTGGGAGGCACCTCCCAGAAGAGGGTGACTGACACCTCATACTGCTGGGTGCCCCTCTGAGACGAAGCTTCCAGAGGAAGGACCAGGCAGCAACATCTGCTGTTCTGCAGCCTCTGCTGGTGATACCCAGGCAAGCAGGGTCTGGAGTGGACCCCCAGCAAACTCCAACAGACCTGCAGCTGAGGGTCCTGACTGTTAGAAGGAAAACTAACAAACAGAAAGGACATCCACACCAAACCCCATCGGTATGTCACCATCATCAGAGACCAAAGGTAGATAAAACCACAGAGATGGGGAGAAACCAGAGCAGAAAAGCTGAAAATTCTAAAAATCAGAGTGCCTCTTCTCCTCCAAAGAAACGCAGCTCCTCACCAGCAACGTAACAAAGCTGGACAGAGAATGACTTTGACGAATTGAGAGAAGGAGGCTTCAGACGATCAGTAATAACAAATTTCCCCAAGCTAAAGGAGGATGTTTGAACCAATTGCAAAGAAGCTAAGATCCTTGAAAAAAGATTAGATGAATGGCTAACTAGAATAATCAGTGTAGAGACGTCCTTAAATGACCTGATGGAGCTGAAAACCATGGCATGAGAAGTATGTGACGAATGCACAAGCTTTAGTAGCCGATTCAATCAACTGGAAGAAAGGGTATCAGATCTTCAGAAAGATTGAAGATCAAATGAATGAAATGAAGCGAGAAGAGAAGCTTAGAGAACAAAGAGTACAAAGAAACGAATAAAGTCTCCAAGAAATATGGGACTATGTGAAAAGACCAAATCTCCGTCTGATTGGTGTACCTGAAAGTGACAGGGAGAATGGAACCAAGTTGGAAAACAGTCTTCAGGATATTATCCAGGAGAACTTCCCTAACCTAGGGAGGCAGGCCAACATTCAAATTCAGGAAATACAGAGAACACCACAAAGATACTCCTCGAGAAGAGCAACCCCAAGACACATAATTGTCAGATTCACCAAAGTTGAAATGAAGGAAAAAATGTTAAGGGCAGTGAGAGAGAAAGGTCGGGTTACCCACAAAGGGAAGGCCATCAGACTAACAGCAGATCTCTCAGCAGAAACTCTACAAGCCAGAAGAGAGTGGGGTCCAATATTCAACATTCTTAAAGAAAAGAATTTTCAACCCAGAATTTCATATCCAGCCAAAATAAGCTTCATAAATGAAGAAGAAATAAAATCCTTTACAGACAAACAAATGCTGAGAGATTTTGTCACCACCAGGCCTGCCTTACAAGAGCTCCTGAAGGAAGCACTAAACATGGAAAATAACAACTGGTACCAGCCACTGCAAAAACAAGCCAAATTGTAAAGACCATCAATGCTAGGAAGAAACTGCATCAACTAAAGAGCAAAATAACCACCTAACATCATAATGATGGATCAAATTGACACATAACAATATTAACCTTAAATGTAAATGGGCTAAATGCTCCAATTCAAAGACACAGACTAGCAAATTGGATAAAGAGTCAAGACCCATCAGTGTGCTGTATTCAGGAGACCCATCTCCTGTGCAGAGACACACATAGGCTCAAAACAAAGGGATGGAGGAAGATCTACCAAGCAAACAGAAAACAAAACAAAACAAAGGCAGGGGTTGCAATCCTAGTCTCTGATAAAACAGACTTTAAACCAACAAAGATCGGAAGAGACAAAGAAGGCCATTACATAATGGGAAAGGGATCAATTCAACAAGAAGAGCTAACTATTGTAAATATATATGCACCCAATATAGGAGCACCCAGATTCATAAAGCAAGTCCTTAGAGACCTACAAAGAGACTTAGACTCCCATACAATAATAATGGGAGACTTTAACACCCCACTGTCAACATTAGAGAGATCAATGAGACAGAAAGTTAACAAGGATATCCAGGACTTGAACTCAGTTCTGCACCAAGTGAACCTAATAGACATCTACAGAACTCTCCACCCCAAATCAACAGAATATACATTCTTCTCAGCACCACATCACACTTATTCCAAAATTGACCACATAGTTGAAAGTAAAGCTCTCCTCAGCAAATGTAAAAGAACAGAAATCATAACAAACTGTCTCTCAGACCACAGTGCAATCAAACTAGAACTCAGGATTAAGAAACTCACTCAAAACCGCTTAACTGCATGGAAGTTGAACAAACTGCTCCTGAATGACTACTGGGTACATAATGAAATGAAGGCAGAGATAAAGATGTTCTTTGAAACCAATAAGAACAAAGACACAACATACCAGAATCTCTGGGACACATTTAAAGCAGCGTGTAGAGGGAAATTATAGCACTAAATGCCCACAAGAGAAAGCAGGAAAGATCTAAAATTGACACCCTAACATCACAATTAAAAGAGCTAGAGAAACAAGCGCAAACACATTCAAAAGCTAACAGAAGGCAAGAAATAACTAAGATCAGAGCAGAACTGAAGGAAATAGAGACACAAAAAACCCTTCAAAAAATCAATGAATCCAGGAGCTGGTTTTTTGAAAAGATCAACAAAATTGATAGACTGCTAGCAAGACTAATAAAGAAGAAAAGAGAGAAGAATCAAATAGATGCAATAGAAAATGATAAAGGGGATATCACCACTGATCCCACAGAAATACAAACTACCATCAGAGAATACTATAAACACCTCTATGCAAATAAACTAGAAAATCTAGAAGAAATTGATAAATTCCTGGACACATACACCCTCCCAAGACTAAACCAGGAAGAAGTGGAATCCCTGAATAGACTAATAACAGGTTCTGAAATTGAGGCAATAATTAATAGCCTACCAACCAAAAAAAGTCCAGGACCAGACAGATTCACAGCTGAATTCTACCAGAGGTACAAAGAGGAGCTGCTACCATTCCTTCTGAAACTATTCCAATCAATAGAAAAGGAAGGAATCCTCCCTAATTCATTTTATGTGGCCAACGTCATCCTGATACCAAAGCCTGGCAGAGACACAACAAAAAAAGAGAATTTTAGACCAATATCCCTGATGAACATCGATGCAAAAATCCTCCATAAAATACTGGCAAACCGAATCCAGCAGCACATCAAAAAGCTTATCCACCATGATCAAGTTAGCTTCATCCCTGGGATGCAAGGCTGGTTCAACATATGCAAACCAATAAACGTAATCCATCATATAAACAGAACCAAAGACAAAAACCACATGATTATCTCAATAGATGCAGAAAAGGCCTTTGGCAAAATTCAACAGCCCTTCATGCTAAAAACTCTCAATAAACTAGGTATCGATGGGACGTATCTCAAAATAATAAGAGGTATTTATGACAAACCCACAGCCAATATCATACTGAATGGGCAAAAACTGGAAGCATTCCCTTTGAAAACTGGCACAAGACAGGAATGCCCTCTCTCACCACTCCTATTCAACATAGTGTTGTAAGTTCTGGCCAGGGCAATCAGGCAGGAGAAAGAAATAAAGCATATTCAGTTAGGAAAAGAGGAAGTCAAATTGCGCCTGTTTGCAGATGACATGATTGTATATTTAGAAAACCCCATTGTCTCAGCCCAAAATCTCCTTAAGCTGATAAGCAACTTCAGCAAAGTCTCAGGATATAAAATCACTGTGCAAAAATCACAAGCATTCCTATACACCAATAATGGACAACCAGAGAGCCAAATCATGGGTGAACTCCCATTCACAATTGCTACAAAGAGAATAAAATACCTAGGAATCCAACTTACAAGGGATGTGAAGGACCTCTTCAAGGAGAACTACAAACCACTACTCAACAAAATAAAAGACGATACAAACAAATGGAAGAACATTCCATGCTCATGGATAGGAAGAATCAATATTGTGAAAATGGCCATACTGCCCAAGGTAATTTATAGATTCAATGCCATCCCCATCAAGCTACCAATGACTTTCTTCACAGAATTGGAAAAAACTACTTTCAAGTTCATATGGAACCAAAAAGAGCCCTCATTGCCAAGACAATCCTAAGCAAAAAAACAAAGCTGGATTCATCTCGCTACCTGACTTCAAACTATACTACAAGCCTACAGTAACCAAAACAGAATGGTACTGGTACCAAAACAGAGATATATACCAGTGGAACAGAAGCAGCCCTCAGAAATAATACCACACATCTACAACCATCTGATCTTTGACAAACCTGACAAAAACATGAAATGGGGAAAGGATTCCCTATTTAATAAATGGTGCTGGGAAAACTGGCTAGCCATATGTAGAAAGCTGAAACTGGATCTTTCCTTACACCTTGTACAAAAATTAATTCAAGATGGATTAAAGACTTAAATGTTAGACCTAAAACCATAAAAACCCTAGAAGAAAACCTAGGCAATACCATTTAGGCCATAGGCATGGGCAGGACTTCATGACTAAAACACCAAAAGCAATGGCAACAAAAGCTGAAATTGACAAATGGGATCTAATTGAACTAAAGAGCTTCTACACAGCAAAAGAAACTACCATCAGAGTGAACAGGCATCCTACAGAATGGGAGAAAATTTTTACAATCTATCCATCTGACAAGGGGCTAATATCCAGAATCTACAAAGAACTTAAACAAATTTATAAGAAAAAATCAAACAACCCCATCAAAAAGTGGGCAAAGGATATGAACAGACACTTCTCAAAAGAAGACGTTTATGCAGCCAGAAAACACATGAAAAAATGCTCATCATCACTGGCCATCAGAGAAATGCAAATCAAAACCACAATGAGATACCACCTCACACTAGTTAGAACGGTGATCATTAAAAAGTCAGGAAACAACAGATGCTGGAGAGGATGTGGAGAAGTGGGAATGCTTTTACACTGTTGGTGGGACTGTAAACTAGTTCAACCATTGTGGAAGACAGTGTGGTGATTCCTCAAGGATCTAGAACTAGAAATACCATTTGAGCCAGCCATCCCATTACTGGGCATATACCCAAAGGACTATAAATCATGCTGCTATAAAGACACTTGTACACGTATGTTTATTGTGGCACTATCCACAATAGCAAAGACTTGGAACCAACCCAAATGTCCATCAGTGATAGACTGGATTAAGAAAATGTGGCACATATACACCATGGAATACTATGCAGCCATAAAAAAGGATGAATTCACGTCCTTTGTAGGGACATGGGTGAAGCTGGAAACCATCATTCTGAGCAAACTATCACAAGGACAGAAAACCAAACACCGCATGTTCTCACTCATAGGTGGGAATTGAACAATGAGAACACTTGGACACAGGGAGGGGAACATCACACACTGGGGCCTGTTGTGGGGTGGCAGGAGGGAGGAGGGATAGCATTAGGAGATATACCTAATGTAAATGACAAGTTAACGGGTGCAGCACAACATGACACATGTATATATATGTAACAAACCCGTACATTGTGCACATGTACCGTAGAACTTAAAGTATAATAATAAAAAAAAGGAAGCCTGCAAAACATTACATACTGTATGGTTCCATTTCCATAAACTGTCCATAAAAAACAAATTTATATACAGAGAAAGCAGGCCTGGGTTGCGATTGGGTTTGATGGAATTTTTGGGGGGTGGTGGGAAGTGGGAAGGTTCTAAAACCAAATAGTTGTGATGGTTGCACAACTCCATCAATTTACTAAAAATCATTGAATTGTATATTTACAGTGAGTGAATTTTATAGTGTGCAAATTATACTCAGTAAAACTGTTAAAAATATTTCAAAGTTAAATATTTTAAATTAAAGAATCACATGTGTAAGAGAGTTAAAAGTTATTATAAAAGGATCTACATTAAAGAAGAGAGATCAGGTTGTAAATTACTTTCAAGAAGTGAATAGGCCAGATGCAGCAGCTCACACCTGTAATCCCAGCACTTTGGGAGGCCAAGGCAGGTGGATCACTTGAGGTCAAGAGTTCGAGACCAGCCCGCTCAACATGGTGAAACCCTGTCTTTATTAAAAATACAAAAATTAGCTGGGTATGGGGGCATATGCCTGTAATACTGGCTACTTGGGAGGCTGAGGCAGGAGAATCACATGAACCTGGCAGAGGCTGCAGTGAGCCGAGATCACACCACTGCCCTCCAGCCTAGGCGATAGAGCGAGACTCTGTCTCAAAAAAGCAAAGAAGGGGTCAGGCTCATGCCTGTAATCCCAGCACTTTGGGAGGCCAAGGCAGGCGGATTACTTGAGGTCAAGAGTTTGAAACCAGCCTAACCAACATGGTCAAACCCATCTCTACTAAAAATACAAAACATTAGCTGGGTGTGGTGGCACGTGCCTGTAATCCCAGCTGCTAGGGAGGTTGAGGCAGGAGAATTGCTTGAACCCAGGAGGCGTAGGTTGCGGTGAGCCAAGATCACACCACTGCACTCCAGCTTGGGTGACAGAGCGAGACTCCACCTAAAAAATAAATAAATAAATAAGGGAATAAAAGTATAATAATCAACAGCAATGTATTTTTTTGACAGCGATGGCATTTGAGAATCTTAGAGCTCATTTGGTATCTAATTTTACGTTGAGGAGGCTGAGACAGAGAGTGATTAATTTGCCCCAAACCACTAAATTAGCTACTGATGAAACCAGGACTAGAATCTGGTTCTCATTTGATGTTCAGGGCCACATGTAGGCACTTCCTTCCAGTGCCTTTCTCTGTGTGCCATGCCAGTTTTTAGCATGAAGCAAACTTTAGTAATAAAGATTTATTGAGCAACTAGTAGTTCTTTTGGTTTGAAATTTGGTCTGTTTTTTGTATCGTTGTGGACTCTGCAGTTGATCTCTACCTTGCCAATAGGTGTCACTACAATCAACCGCAGTTATTACCAAGCATTTAAAGAATGTTAAGAATGTTCACGTCAAACAAACTGCTTAACAATATTTATATGTTCATTTCATCAAATATTTGAGTATGTTTGTTCTCTTTTTGTTTTTTTTTTTTTTTTTTTGGCAATGCAAAGTAGGATGGAAAAGTGTTAGAAATAAAGGCTGATTTCATTTTTTAGTTTTATTTAAATTCTTTTTCTCATTTCCTACACAATCATCCATTTTTGGGCTTTTCATAGTTAAGTAAAATAGGCTGGC
The DNA here is from genome assembly GCF_028885655.2 of Pongo abelii. Lineage (NCBI taxonomy): Eukaryota > Metazoa > Chordata > Mammalia > Primates > Hominidae > Pongo > Pongo abelii. The sequence continues at coordinate 171,193,032 of NC_071985.2, read as the reverse complement.
ACAGTTTCTTATGCCTGTAAACCTAACACTTTGGGAGGCCGAGGCGGGCGGATCACCTGAGCTCAAGAGTTCAAGACCAGCCTGGCCAACATGGTGAAACCCCATCTCTACTAAAAATACAAAAATTAGCTGGGCATGGTGGCACATGCCTATAATCCCAGCGGCTCGGATTCTGAGGCAGGAGAATTGCTTGAACCGGGGAAGCGGAGTTGCAGTAAGCCAAGATTGCACCTCTGCACTTCAGCCTGGGCAACAGAGCGAGACTCTGTCTAAAAAAAAAAAAAGGAAATAAAAAAGTTATTTAGTAGAATTTGTATTCTAGCTCTGTAATTGGAGAAAACTGATGAACTTGGCTTTTTATTTTTTTTATTCTGAAAACTCAGCTTCAGCGCTTGATATAATTTGGATGTATTTATTATAACTGTAAATTAAAAATTGTATTGTTTAATACCTTTTGAGTAGCATTGGAGTTTTCTTTGGGTATTCTTGACTTTTTAAGTATTACTCATATGATACAGTGATCACATAGATGATTTTTTCATTCTGCATTTTACAAAGAAAGATTATACTGTGTAATTGATAGATACTTCTGAAGTCACTGTAATTGGTTACATAATGGTATTCAGGTGTGTGGGGGGTAGGGTAGGGTGGGGGGTGCACTGTAGCACTTTGAGTGAAATTTAAGAAATCTCAACCATTTTTCTAGTGGTTTTTCTGAAGCTACATTTTTTTTTTTTTTTAATATTTTTCCCCCCTGAAAGCTAACTTGAAGGCTTGACTGCTTAAATACAATCTTTACTGCACGTTTAGAATGTTACTGAGATACAAATGAATCTCGCTAGGGGAGAGATACCACATGCTCAATGTGGTTCACCAGCTTCTTTGTTATAAACATGATTCAATGCTGGGAGCATTAAGGAGAGAGCAAGTTGGTGACTGTTCCCCTCACTTTGGACAGGCTAAAATCAACTGCTGTTTCCTTTTAATTTGCATTTGAAAGATGTAACTAATGTGATGAACCGTTTCTCAGCAGGAAAGCTGGGTCATTAAAATGATATTAATTGAAGCTGGCCACAATAAATGGTTGCGGTTATAATGCCTCCTGTTCTGAAATAGAGCTATCATTCTGAGGCGAGCAGGGTAACTGAGTGTCACAGTCGGCAGCGTGAAGCATCCGAGGGTCAGATGTGGGAAACCAGAGATTTTGCTTCTCTGGCATAGTTTTCCAGGCAGCTTTCACCTGCTGACAGAGGTGACTGTTTAGCTTGAGGACTAGCTTGAAATTAGCTTAATTGATTGCTTTTCCTGATATAAATAGATTGACAGGTTGCCCTTAAAGAGAACAAAATCTGAGAGAGAGAGAGAGAAATAGGCCCAAGGTCGTCAGAAGAGAGAGGAGTCTGTGGTGAGGATTTGAGCTGCGTCCAGCATTGGATATTTGTCAGGAATGCAGATACCCTGAAGGGAACACAACAATGGTCCAAGGGGGTTTTCCAGGTAAGATTTCTGTTGCCTGTGTGATCTGTGGTTCTTTCGGAATGCAATCTGATGCTGTTTTAGTGTTGGTGCAGAATGTGGTTTTAAAGGTTTAGACAATGGTAAGCCAAGGCATTTTTCTTAAGTAAGAGAGCGAGGGCACATATGCATGTGCAAGGTGATTGTACATTAGAAACAAACCCCTGCAATTTTCTTTCATGTGCACTGTAGTTTGAACTGTCCTTATGATGTTTTTGAAAAGTGGAGCAGTTTAATCAGACTGTCAAAGATATACCAGTAGTTTCACTGCCAAGATTCTCAACACTGTTCATGCTGTATTCTCTCCTTTCAGAATTGTAATTGAGAAGTAGACCTCCGGGACATTTATTATCATTATTGTTGTTACTTGTGACTTCACCATAATAAAAAGGGAAGACTATTTACATTAGAACTAGGTTATTCTGGTTAATTTTAAAAACTCACCATTCAGCATTTTGTTATAGATGAAAGCAGAATATCATTAAGGACTCATAGTAGTAAACAAAAGGCTGCTTTTCCTAAATTGTAAAATAATACCTTAATTATTTTATTTGCTAGTTGTGTTTGGTGCCTCATTCATCTAAATCTACAAATTCATTAGGGGTGGGGGCTCAGCTCTTGGAAGTATTACCACTGACTTCCTTGTTAACTAATGGTTCTTGCAATCATTGCTACATTAGCCATATAATTTCATGCAATGGAGTACTCTTAGTTTATGCTTTTGCGTGACTTAAAAAATTAATTTCTTAAAATCAGGGCTTCTTTTTATCTAAATAAAATGGAATATTGAGACATAATAGGGGTATTCTTGCATAAGTATTATTGCCTAAGGGAGGCAATTGTTAACTCAAGAGTTAGACATGACATTATAGCCTTTCTTTTTATTTTCAGCAGTGCACGCAAATTAGGTTATTTCTACTGCAACAGTAGAATATTTGCTGCATTCCTGATTTAAGCTAGCAAACCTTATTCGTGGCTATGCTGTCAAAATTATTGAGCAAGAACTTTAGTTTAAAATATAATTTCTGAAGATATTCCTGTGGGGGTCCTGAACTACCTAGTATTCAATTCTGTTATTTTGATTTGTAGGAAATGCTATAGCTCCTAAATGGATGCGTCACAGATTCCCTGTAGTGACAACTGTCTGTCTATATTGTGTTTCTTTTCATTCTGCAGTTAGAATTGCTTTCAGTTGTCTGTCATCTTTTTAATACTGCTTCTCAAATTTGTATTGACAAGGCAACTTATAGGAATCATCCTGGATATTTGTGGATCCTGCCTGCTTCTCCTCAGACTCTGCAGAGCAGTTTATTCATTTTCCTTTTATTTTAGGAAATTTCTTGATTTTTAAAATCTATTTCTCCAGATTATAAATACATGTCTGCTTTAATCTCCTGAGTATAACTGGCCATTCCTGATCATTTTCTTAATCTCTACCACACTAACTTGAAGTCGCCACTGTCCAGGCTCCAAACACCACAGTGGAACCCTTGAAAATCCCCATTGCAGTTTTCTAGAAAGTGAGTCAAGTATATCTAGTCATTAGGAATTTATGTGTCCTTTGCTTATTGAACTAATATATAAACTCACTTTAAAAAAGGTTATTAACTATCAATGTGTCTCATAAATGGACACATATTTATGTGTTATATGTAAGTTACTTTTTCTGTGTTCATGATCAGGATTGATTTTCTATAATAAATATTTTCAACATTTATTAAAAGCTTCTATTTATATATACACATTTAACTCCAAAGTATTTTAATACATTTTAGTAGTCTTATGACTTAGTCTGTCTTATATTATGTTCACTGCTTTGGCATTCAGTCAATTTTAAAAGCACATTTCTATTCATGTTTCTTTTTGGCATATTTTACAAAAAGTAATATGTAGAATTATAAATAAAGGATGAGGCCTCGGTCTGTAGAGAATTTACCTTTTCTTTTGTTCTTGCTTGGAAACATTATTTTACGTGGGTTTATGTTGCTTTGATTTCAGTAGTTTTATGTCACTTTAAAGTATTTTAGGTTTGATATGTATAAGTATAGGTTAAACACTCATCATTTTAATGGATCCAATGTTTTGAACAAAGAGAGGGCATTGTTATTTCAATTAAGAAAATAATATATCAAAAATTAATAGCAGTTAAAGTTACTTTCTTGCAGACACTGCCTCTTTTTTGTTGAATGCAATGGGGCAGGAGGTGAGAAATATCACTCCTAAGTTTCTATCATGTTTACGTATTTAGATATGTATTTTTTAAACAATTTACTTTTATCTTTTTCTTACATTTATGATATGCCAAACTCTATTTTTGAGACAGAGTCTCGCTCTGTTGCCCAGGCTGGAGTGCAGTGGCACTATCTTGGCTCACTGCAAGCTCCACCTCCCGGGTTCATGGCATTCTCCTGCCTCAGCCTTCCGAGTAGCTGGGACTACAGGTGCCTGCCACCACGCCCGGCTAATTTTTTGTATTTTTAGTAGAGACAGGGTTTCACCATGTTAGCCAGGATAGTCTCGATCTCCTGACCTCATGATCTGCCAGCCTCAGCCTCCCAAAGTGCTGGGATTACAGGCATGAGCCACCGCGCCCCGCTGGTATGCCAAACTCTTAAGATCCTTGTATAGTGTGAGGAATTCATATTGCACATTTTGAATATATCTATTCCATGTTAGTATTATTATTCCCATTTTTAGATAGTAAAACTCTTTTTATAGAATGCTTGGAGGGGTTTATCCATTGGTTGGTGGAAGTCTGGCATAGCCGCAGTTACTGTGGTGATGCATCATTAAGCATTTTTGGAACCTAATACAGCCCTAAGGCTAAGAGGAAAAATATAGTATCTAATATGAACTTTGCCTTCAAGAAGTTTATAAAATTTTTAAAAAGAAAAAACATGTATAGGTGCAGAGACACATGCACTGGAAGGCCCTCTGGGAGAGACTGAGCTTATGAAGTTGGTGGGAATGGCTTGGAGTCCAAGCTCCAGACTTGTGAGTCCACTAAAAGAAGTGCTACAAGCCTGGCTTGTAGGAGGGAAAGGATAGCAATGATCTGTGCCAAGAGGGGATACATGTGTAACAGAGTTCTAAAACTTTAAGTTCAAGAATTTATTTTCTAAAATAGAAATTATAGTGATAGCTAATCCAAGTAGCTACATTTGAGAACACTGAAATGAGATTTATAGGCTTATTTCTTTACTTTTTTGAATACTTAGGTTCTAGACACTGTGCTAAATGCCTTACACACATTGTTTTCTTCAACATATATAATGTTATGAGTTTTTAGAAGTCTTATGATTTTATAGATCAAGTCTAGATGACTACAAAGCCTGTACTTTTAAGAAGTTTTAATTTTTCATGTCTTCATGCATCTTCTCAAGTAATCCATTTCATTAGTGAAGCCAAATTGATTGCTATTCTCTTTTTTGGTAATTCATTTCATACATCCACTCACTGGACAAAGAGACATATAATTGGAATTACTCTCTCCAAAAAGCATACTGAATTTCCAAATTTTGAAAAAATGTTCACTGTATTCCCCAGCAAACCACATTTTAATATTGAAAGTTCCAATTTAAAAGAAAAAGTCACAAACCACATGAAGCTGAATTGGAGAAAAATACAGTATCAGAGGCATGCCATGAGGCTTAGGGTACACCTCCCCGTGGCATCACACGCTGCCCAGTATGAGCCAGGCTTCTCAGCACAAACTGACTTCTCTTCCATTGGGGAGAAAGGTCTGCATTTGGAGAAGAAATAGCAAGTCTCCTGATGCTAACCAGATGGGAATGGGTGAGTGTCTAGGTTTCTAATTTATTTTAATTATGAAATTTTTACAAATTGTAGTGTGAGCCACTCAATATTTTCATGTTTGACCTAAGTAAGATGGAAATGTATGAGCATTTTGTTAAAGGTTTTGAATTTCATTTGGGTTTTGGCTCAGTGTTGCCTGAACCTGCTTTGGGTTTTCCATATCTGCTCTCTGGAATCTTACAAAAGCCAGTGCAGGTACAAGAGCAGGCTGAGCATGAGAAGGCAGCACCTTAGAGTTCCATAAAGCAAAAGATAACAAGGTATGAAAGGTTAAAAAAAGAAATTTATATCTAATGGGTAGTTTCTAGGTTCTCTCATCTAAGTGTTCACTTGAGTATATCTCATGCTTCTTGGAAATGTTTTTATTATACCTGCAGGGATAAAACATGCCCATAGTGATCATCTAATAACAAAATTACATTGGTTGCGGCTGTTTATCTGTACCACATGAAGTCTTTGAAAACAGCTCTCTGCCACTGTGTAAAATTAAGTTTAATACTTTGGTTCTTCAAATGACAAGACATTGGATTGATTTATTGCTAAGTCACATTTATATGATAATTTGCAAGTTGTTTAGTCACGTGTTTCAACTGTTCCTTGAGAACAATCATTTTGGCAGGCAGATAATCTGTGTTTTCACAGATCACAGAACCTGCAAAAACTAGCTTTCCGTTCTTCAGTCCCCCTTGAGTCTGTTACTCCCATCATGGGCCTGTGCTCCTGTTTCTTTTGCTTTGCATTTAAATAGTCACTTCCTCCCCATGAGTATGTGGCCATTGTGTTGAGACTAGGGGTTTAGCTGTCTATGGCCAGAGTTTAGGTAACTGTAGATGTTTAATAAACCTTATTTGAACTGATGTAGAAAAGGTCATTTTGCATGTAACCTAATGAATATTCATAAGAGAGTGGGCAAATCTATTCCATTTATAAAGTGGGTATTCTCATGGAACAATGGCTCACTAAAGAAAAGGGAATCATTCTGCCATCTACATGTATTACTTAGAAGGTTCTTTTTATGGGCTGCATGGTACAATGATACTATATAAAGAAAGGGCATTTTCTCTCAGTGGAACAATGGTTTTTATCGGACAAATAATTTTTCTATAATCATAAAGGAATTATATATTTGGGAATGATGCACGTTAGAATAATGGGCAGATTATTTTCCTGCTTTCCGTCTTTTTTTCTTACTTTAATTGAGCAATTCATTTTTACTTTGTGTTCACTTCTTCAGTGGTTTCTGAACTAATCTGTAATATGATTTATGCATTGCACCATGTTCAGGGCAAGTAGCGGGATAGTTTCTTGGTCAAATAGGAAAGAGTAGAAGCTTTTCCACTTTGTGACCAGTGAACCTTTGGTGCAGCATGTGGCCCATTATGTGTGTTTGTAAAGTCTTATTGTTGATGCTTTCAAACTACAAAAAACCAGAGTTGAATAATTGCAGCAGAGACCATGGAGCCCCAAAGCCTAAAGTATGTACTGTCGAGCTCTCTCAAGTAAGTTTGCCAACCCCTAAGTTACATTATAGAAGCTGAAGCTTTGAATCAGGTGTGAGTTCAAGGTCAGATCTTACCTTACAGCTTGTCAACTGTGTATACTTGAGCAAATTCGTTATTACAAAATTCTCTGAACTTTGATTTTCTTTTCTACAAACCAAGGATAATACTACCTACCTAATAACGTTTTCCTGGTGATTAAATGGCATAAAATATAGTAAGTATTTAATACATTGCTTTGTAAATGGTAAGCACTCTGAAAAGATTAGCTATATACAAAATATATGTATATGTATTTCTGTGTATGTTGGTACATTTATTTTTCCTTTGTGTAAGATTGAAAGTTGTTACCTTTATTGTGGTATACTCTGTGATTTACATGTTTATTGTGTTTACATGTTTGTAATTTGTAATTTGTTTACATGTTTATTGTGACTACCAGTTGTATACTCATTATTTCTAACTCTCTGTTAATTTCATGGCCTAAATTTAATCTGGTTAGTTATTTAGGTTTTTCCCTTGCTGTAAAGAAGTTAACTGTTCAAACATTACCTTAACTTTTTAAAACATGACCCTAATTGTTTCTGGCAAATGGTAGTAGCAAATACTAAATTGATTAGATAAGAATACTTTAGTATAGAATATCATTATATTATATTATTCCCTATATTCTTGTGTAATATTTGCAAAATATCTATACACCTTAAAGCCCTCTATGGTTAAAGTACCCTACGATTTGTAAACCATGAAGATTTCCCTTGAAGATTTTCCCAACATTTAAGCAGTGTCTTCTGCTTCATTTGACAAATTTTTTTATCCTCTTATAAAAAGCCCACTGTGACTCTATATACGGCCTCAAATACATGTTGAATTTTCATTTCCCTCAGGGAACACAGAGGAGAGATTGTGATCCCGAGGGGTTACCTGGTAGAGGGAGAATATGGAGGCCCAGAAATCAAAGCTGTGCCTCTTGTTAGTTTGTGACCAAGTTGTCAAGTCGTTGACTTTCTGTGGAGCCTCGTTTTCTTAATCTGTAAAACGAGCGTGAGACTAAATTATCCTTAAAATTCCTTCTAGTCCTGTGATTTTTAGGGGGAGTGGATGTTCTGTTTTGTTAGGGCAGATAAAACCTTGAACATACACATTTTCAGTAAATACGAAGAGCCTAAATGTGAGCTTTTAGCCTGGAATCTGTCAGTCCATAAAGAGTCCAAAAATGTCTGCTAGTCCCTTGAATTTTCTTGGAATGTGGGGAGGGGTGTTGGGGGTATTGAAAGGAGGAGGAGGTTATCTTTATTATATCATCCATAAAATCCGTAGCTCAAGGGAGGTAAAACAGCACTGTTCTAAATCTATACAAATCATGAAAGATAGGATGAATAGATGATACTTCATATCAAAATAGGCCAGCTAGACCTTTGTAGTATAACTTTTTTGAAAGAAATTAGTATGGGACCGGGGATTACATAGCAGATAATAAATATGTATAACATCTTATCTCCAAAAATTGGTTAAGCTACAATAAAACTTAAGAAAGAAAATTAAACAGATAAATTTTTGAATGTCAGGAAATGACAACTTCTATTTCTATAAAGAGCTGGGCCACTGCCTATATATATATTATATATATATAATATATATTTTTTCTTTTTTTATTTTTTTGAGACAGAGTTTTGCTCCATTGCCAGGCTGGAGTGCAGTGGCACAATCATGGCTTACTGCAGCCTCGACCTGCCAGGCTCAAGCGATCCTCCCACCTCAGCCTCCCAAGTAGCTGGGACCAACCACAGGTGCATGCCACCATACCTGGCTAATTTTTAAAAAATTCTTTGTAGAGATGGGGTCTAACCAGGTTGCCTGCTGGTCTCAAACTCCTGGACTCAAGCAATCTTCCCACCTTGATCTCCCAGAGTGCTTGGAGCCATGGTTCCCAGCCTCACCACTGCTTTTTTAGAATGGTTCTGTCATATGGGTCTCAACACAGTCCTTTGTACATAATTGATGCTTAATGTTGTATGAAAGAATAAGTGCTAGCCTGGGCAATATAGCCAGACTCCCATCTCTACAAAAAACTTAAAAATTAGCCAGGCATGGTGGCATGCACCTGTAGTCCCAGCTACTTGGGAGGCTGACGCAGGAGAATCACTTGAGCCCAGGAGTTTGAAGTTTCAGTGAGCTAGGATCACACCACTGCACTCTAGCATGGACAACAGAGCAAGGCCCCCATTTCTAAAAAATAAATAAATATGATGTTTCATGGTTATATTCAATATCAATATTTGGTATTCTAATGAGTCTAATTATCTTTGTATAAGTTTATATAAACCATAATTTAGTGGTTAAGAGCATGAGATTTGGAGTCATGCAGTTTTAGCCCCAGATCATCTCTTTATTTAATCTTTCTGAAACTGATTCCTTAACTCTAATGTGGAGTTGGAAGCACTTAACTCTTTGGATTATTTAGAGGACTAAGTGGCATAATACATATGAAATGCAGAACATTCTCCCTACGTGACATCCTTTCCCTCATATCTTCCTATTACACAAATCTGAGTTCAGCATAAAAATTGTTTTACCTGGCCGGGCGCAGTGGTTCATGCCTGTAATCCCAGCACTTTGGGAGGCCAAGGCGGGTGGATCACCTGAGGTCAGGAGTTCGAGACCAGCCTGGCCAGCATGGTGAAACCCTGTCTCTACTAAAAATACAGAAAATTAGCCAGGTGTGGTGGTGGGCACCTGTAATCCCAGCTACTCAGGAGGCTGAGGCAGAAGAATCGCTTGAACCAGGAGGCAGGCGTTGCAGTGAGCCGAGATCATGCCATTGTACTCCAGCCTGGGCAACAAAAGCGAAACTCCATCTCAAAAAAACAAAAAGTTTTACCTTTGAACAAAGTATAATTTTTATGGAGAACATTTCAAATTCCTCTTGATTTTTTTAAAAGAAATTTCCCTAAATCTTGATGCCAATGAGTTCTCTAGAAACAATAATTTTGCTGAGCATTTTTCTCAGTGCTCTTGGCTTCATCCAGTCTAGATAGGGGGAAACACTGATTTCTGATTCTTGAGTTTTAGATAGTTGTATCTTCATTGAAAGGGGCAGAGTTAAAGATGGAAAGATTGGTATCTTTTAAATATACTCAAACGTTCATATGGGAAGGAAAGGGACTGTCCATTTTAATAATGGAGACATAGACAGGTTTATGGTTCAGCTTTCAAAATGAGTCTGAGAAAAAGTGAGCCTAAAGTTTTCTTCCCTTTACTATCATTAATTCTGTGGAATATCTGGAACAGTACCTTTGGGTGAGTTGGAGAAAGCTACATGCTCTGGAACGATACCGACAGGGAGGCACTCAGACGACTTAGCAAGGTAAAGGCCTTTGATCAAGAAAAAAGGAATGCCTTTATCCCTGGACACAGTCAAATGGATCGTAACAACTCCCACCCACTATCTCAGCCTGGTACCCTTGTGCAGTGTACATACTGCACAACCAATCATGGTTGACTGTGTTACTAGATCTTCTGAAACTTAGCTCTCTGACATCCTGACCAGTCCTGGCCAAGGCACAAAACCAAGAAAGAAATATCAGAAGAGATTCCCAGGGGGCAAAATGGATGTAACTACATGTGTACTCTCAGCTCATTTACTTTGCTTGAAAAATAATCCCTGACTAGATCTTATTAGCTACCAATTTGCAAATAAAATGTTTTATTATAATTTATCGTATTTTATATTCATATAATAGGAGACAAAAAATGTATTTTGCAAAAACACTCTAGGCAGGCCTGCTGACTGCAGGATCAATACATGAAAAGTATCAACCTGACAGCAAAAGATGTAGAAAAATGATATAAAGCAAACAAAAGAAATATGAATAGGGTACTGGGCACGGTGGCTCATGCCTGTAATCCCAGCACTTTGGGAGGCCAAGGCGGTTGGATCACCCGAGGTCAGGAGTTTGAGACCAGCCTGACCAACATGGCGAAACCCCATGTCTACTAAAAATACAAAAATTAGCTGGGTATGGTGGTGCACGCCTGTGATCCCAGCTACTCAGGAGGCTGAGGCAGGAGAATCACTTGAACATGGGAAGCAAAGATTGCAGTGAGCCAAGATCGCGCCATTGCACTCCAGCCTGGGCAACAAGAATGAAACTCCTTCTCAAAAAAAAAAAAAAGAAAAGAAATGTGAATACGGAAGTCTCTGTTTGGTTGCAGCCCTACATGCTGACACTCAAACAATACCATCTGTTCTTACTGGGAAACCTTTCCTGACTCTCTCAGTTAGAAGTATTGTCTTCTGTATTTCTTTTTGTTGGTTCCTCTATTATTTCACTTTTACTTCCATAGCCTACCATGATATTATCATTATTCATACATGGTTATTCATTATATTTATAGCCTCATGAGAATAGTCTATCTTGATTAATTTTTAATTCAACATGTCTTGTTTAATGCCTTGTACAGATGATACACTCAATAAGTATTAAATGAACGAGCAAATGGATGAATAACAGGATATTAAAATTAGGCAGAAGGCATGTAATTTGGAGGGGCTTGGGCACTGACTATATGTCCTTCTGTCTCTTGATATTTTTTCTTCTTGAAATATTCATTTCAGATACCCTGTCTGGAGTTTAGTTTTGAGTTATTTTTACAAAGCAGTTTTATAGTTGACAAAGCAGATATAAGGCAAATCAGTCTAGATGTGTAGAGTAATTGGACTGGGTTTGAGGTGTGATGATGGAGGGTTTTGAAGACTTCTTTTAGTTAGTAGAGGATTAATCAGTGATTATTAGGAGAATTAACTTGTTGGCAAATTGCAACAGGAGGACTAATTAGAAGATATATTCTTAAGGATTAAGTTTGACTCTGAGTGAAGACACCCCGAAATAACAGCTATTCTAGAGGACAGAAGTTTATTTTTTTCACACATATGGACCTGGAAGTGGACATTGCACAGTGTCTGAGACCTGGGCTTCTTTCATATTGTTGCTCTCCTATGTGTGACCTCCATCCTCCATGTCACCTCAAAATGTCAAGAAGATACTAGCTGTAGCTATCAAGGCGGCATGCCATCCCAGCCGCCGGAAAGGAAAGGAGAAAAGAGAAAGGGCAAGCTTCCTCCTTTTAAGGATATTTCTGGAAAATAGCACATAATTCTTTAAGTTGTATTCCATTGTGCAGAGTTTAGTTATACAAATAGTTATAAAGGAGGCTGAGAAATGTTCTTTTTCTTCTGTACAGACATATGCCCAGCTAAAAAATACATAGTCTGTTATTCAAGAGAAAAGGTAGAATGGATATCAAAGGACAAATTAGCAGGATTTCCACTGGTAGGTTAAAGATCAGTATATAACTTTTGAATCTCCCAAAACTTTACTAATAGCCTACTCTTGGCTTTACCAATAACACAACCAATCAATTAGGCACGTATTTTGTATATGTGTTATATATATTCTTACAATAAAGTAAGCTAGAGAAAAGAAAATATTAAGAAAACCAGCCTGGGCGTGGTGGCTCACACCTGTAATCCCAGCATTTTGGGAGGCCAAGGCAGGTGGATTGCTTGAAGTCAGGAGTTTGAGACCAGCCTGGCCAGCATGGTAAAACCCTGTCTCTACTAAAAATACAAAAAATTAGCTGGGCGTGGTGTTGCACATCTGTAGTCCTAGTTACTCAGGAGGCTGAGGCAGGAGAATCACTAGAACCCAGGAGGCAGAGGTTGCAGTGAGCCGAGATTGCACCACTGCACTCCAGCCTCGGAGACAGAGTGAGACTCCGTCTCAAAAAAAAAAAAAAAAAGAAAAGAAAAAAAAGTAAACCATCAGGAGGAAAAAATATGTTTACTATTCATTAAGTGGAAGTGGATCATCATAAAGGTCTTCATCCTCATCCTTACATTGAGTAGGCTGAGGAGGAGGAAGAGATAGGGTTGGTCTTGGTGTCTCAGGGGTGGCAGAGATGGAAGAAATTTTGCATATACATGAACCCACACAGTTTAAACTTGGATCGCTCAGGGTTAATTGTATAGAATAAAAAGCAGCAGCACACATTATCCCTTTTTACAATTTGTTTAGTTGCTTGCTTATACTTACCTATCCAAATCAGAAGAGAGTGGAAATTTTGGCCTATGTAGTATTTTGATTTTCTTGGAACTATTTTAAAAGCTTTAGTTGAATGTTATTTATTCTAATATAATGAGTTCTAGAGGTAATAACTGTTTTGTCACAGTTTATTTTAGTTCACACTGAGTTGTATTAAAAAGCATTATAATTTCCTTCCTTCCTTCTTCCCTCCCTCCCTTCCTTCCTTCCTTTCTCTGTTACCAAGGCTGGAGTGCAGTGGCATGATCTCAGCTCACTGTATCGTCCGCCTCCAAGATTCAAGTCATTCTCCTGCCTCAGCCTCCCAAGTAGCTGGGATTACAGGCATGCACCACCATGCCCAGTTAATCTTTGTATTTTTAGTAGAGACAGGGTTTCACCATGTTGGCAAGGCTGGTCTCAAACTCCTGACCTCAGGTGAACCTCCCACCTCAGCCTCCCAAAGTGCTGGGATTAGAGGCATGAGCCACCGCACCTGGCCTAAAAAGCAGTATAATTTCTTATGTGTTCTCGACTATTCTTAAAATAGCCAGTTAACTAAATATATAGATTAGCAGATTAAAGCTTCCAGAAAAGATTTCCATGACACATAGAAAAGATATTTAAGGCTGGGTGCAGTGGCTCACGCCTGTAATCCCAGAGCTTTGGGAGGCTATGATGGGAGGATTGCTTGAGGCCAGGAGTTCAAGACCAACCTGGGTGACATGGTGAGACCCCGTCTCTACAAAAAATACAAAAATTAACTGGGCGTGGTGTGGCATATTTGTAGTCCCAACTACTGGGGAGGCTGAGGCAAGAGGGTCACTTGAGCTCAGAAATTGAGGCTGCGGTGAGCCAAGATCGTGCCAGTGTAGTCTAGCCTGGGCAACAGAGCAAGGCCTCAACTCTTAAAAAAGAAAAAGAAATAAAGGTATTTAAATTCTGCTGGCCGAGCATGGTGGCCAATGCCTGTAATCCCAGCACTTTGGGAGGCCGAGGCAGGCAGAACACGTGAGGTCAGGAGTTTGAGACCAGACTAGCCAACATGGTGAAACCCCATCTCTACTAAAAATACAAAAATTAGCCGAGCGTGGTGGTGTGTGCTTGTAGTGCCAGCTGCTCGGGAGGCTGAGGTGAGAGAATCGCTTGAACCCAAAAGGTGGAGGCTGCAGTGAGGTGAGCTGAGCTGAGATTGCACCACTGTATTCTAGCCTGGGCCACAGAGGGAGACTCTTGTCTCAAAAAAAAAAAAAAAAAAAAAAAAAAAAAAAGGAGCCTTCATGTGTAGAGATTGAAGCTTTATTATTTTCTAGTTGTACCTTTTCAATCAAGCCATTTAAACTTTCTGAGTTTCAGTTTATTCATCTTCAGGACACATGGCTAATGCCTACCTCAAAAGTTAGTTTCAGGATTAAATGAAAAAACATGAAAGAGCCTGGTACTGTGCCTAAAGCTCAGTAGAGTTATTTTCATTTGAATATGGTAATTAGGGTCAGTAGATGTTATTTGCATTTGAATACAGTAATTATTATCTTTAATATCTTCTGCCTTCATCTGTACTTACTTTTGATACCTCTGAGCCCAAAGTTACCTAATCATTTAGTGAACAAAATGGTTCTCTAACTCTCACTCTCACTGACCTGTCAACCAGTGGAACCTTTTAAATTTTTATCATTTGATCCCATGAGGGGAAGTGAGTAGCAGGAGGCTAAGTATTTCAGTTGACAAGGGACAGAGTCAACCAGTGACGGGAGAAATTGAGAAGTACAGAGAAGGCATATCACCCAAATGCGAGTGGCAAAAGTAGGATTTAAACCCACATTCTGACTCTAGAGCCCACGCTCTTAGTCACTAGGTTTTATTGCCCATTTTAGCCGAGGAGGCAGTGCTTTGGCCAGTCAGAGTAGGAGAGATTTGTACTAGGAGAGTTTGAGAGAGTGAAATAGGATGATCCAGGTTCCACAGGAACACTCACCTAGGAATTTATTCAGGAAGCTGTTATTATTTATGTTATTTTTATTTATTTATTTTTGAGGTGGAGCCTCGCTCTGTCTCCCAGGCTGGAGTGCAATGGCACGATCTTGGCTCACTGCAACCTCAGCCTCCCAGGTTCAAGCGATTCTCTTGCCACAGCTTCCCACATAGCTGGGACTATGGGTACATGCCACCATGCCCGGCTAATTTTTGTATTTTTAGTACAGACGAGGTTTCACCATGTTGGCCAGGCTGTTCTTGAACTCCTGACCTCGTGATCCACCCACCTTGGCCTCCCAAAGTGCTGGGATTACAGGCGTGAGCCACCACGCCCAGTCTATTTATGTTGAAGTAGACTTTGGGTGCTTTGTACCAGGTAGCTTGGATTTTCTCCTGCCAGTGCCTACTTGTCTTTATTTTTGAATGGTAATCTGTTTGGGTCATAGTGTTACTGGAAAGGAGTTGGGATCCAGACCCCAAGGGAGGGTTCTTGGATCTCGCGCCAAGGCGAGTCCATAGAGTAAAGTGAAAGCAAATTAGGCCAAACGCGGTGGCTCATGCCTGTAATCCTACGACTTTGGGTGGCCAACCCGGTGGGTCACCTGAAGTCAGGAGTTCAAGACCAGCCTGGCTGATGTGGTGAAACTCCATCTCTACTAAAAATACAAAAATTAGCCTGGCATGGTGGTGGGCATCTGTAACCCCAGCTACTCAGGAGGCTGAGGCAGGAGAATTGCTTAAACCTGGGAGGCAGAGGTTGCAGTGAGTCGAGACTGCATCATTGCACTCCAGCCTGGGCGACAAGAGCGAGCCTCCATCCCCAAAAAAAAAGCAAGTTTATTAGGAAAGTAAAGGAATAAAGAATGGCTACTCCATAGACAGAGCAGCTAGCTGGTTGACCATTTTTATGGTTATTTCTTAATTATATGCTAAACAAGGGGTGGATGCCTTCCCTTTTTAGACCATATAGGGTAACTTCCTGACGTTACCGTGGCATTTGTAAACTTGTAAACTGTCGTGGCACTGGTGGGAGTGTAGCAGTGAGGACAACCAGAGGTCACTCTTGTGGCCGTCTTGGTTTTGGCAGGTTTTGGCCGGCTTCTTTACTGCAAACTGTTATATCAGCAAGATCTTTATGACCTGTATCTTGTGCTGACCTCCTGTCTCATCCTGTGACTTAGAATGCCTTAAACATCTGGGAATGCAGCTCAGTAGGTTTCAGGCTCATTTTACCCAGCTCCTGTTTAAGATGGAGTTGCTCTGGTTCAAACACCTCTGACAATAGAATTCTATCAAAATTAAAGCAGAGTTGAATTGCATGGAGAGGATTAAAAATATTCAGTTTCTCATTCTTTGTAAGATTAATACTTGCAAATCAAGCATTAGTCATTTAACTAAATGCTTACTGTTAGCCATTTTATTTTTATTTAGATATACTAAGAACTGTCTTTTTATTCCTAAAATCTTGAATTTTCTAAACTTGCTTTTGATAGTTAAAATATAGTTTTACTAATTTAACCTTAAACTATCTCTAAGAGTTGAACTTTCTATTCAAGGAAAGATACCTTTCACAAGCATTCAATATCTGCTTTTCATAGGATTGACTTGATTAGACATTAGAAAAAAAGATGAGTGCTAAGTACAGTTTCATCTTACCTTTTAAGGAAATGTGTGTGATTTATAATTTGTAAAAGAGAGTGATTTATGTTAAAATATTGATTCTCTCCCAAGCTGATGTTCTTGAGCAGTTCATTTAATTCTTCCCAGCTTCATTCTTTCTTGTTTTTAGAAAGGACTGTTGCAGTATTAAATGAAATAATTTATTTAAAGGTAACTGTCACTCAAAAGGCAACATTTGTTATTAGAAATTTGGGTTTAGAATTGCCCATAAGAGATTTTGGATTAATCTTAAATATTTATTTCCTTGCTTGATTTCCTCCTTTGCTATTGCTTTTGCCTTTCTGTTTTGCTTGCTTTTTTCTCTCAATTCCTTTCCCTCTAGTTTATCTTTTATCTTGTGAGAAAAGCAATTGTTCACTGATATGCAAGATCCTGTCCAGGACCTGACTATCAACTGCTTTCAGAATCTAAAGATGAGACAAAAATGAAAACAGACTGGCTGCAATGTCTAATATAATTCCTTTTCGATGTCATCATCTCAGTCCTGCCTGAAAAAAAATCCGAGAAGATATGAAAGCCCAAGGGGTAAAGCATTAAACCATGCAAATATACCAACACCGGAGAGAAAACAAGTATCTATGACTCTGTGGGAAGGGTATGAATGACAGGTGTTGTCAGCTTATTTTGACAGCCTTTGGTAGCTTTTCTGTATCTTCATTAAACTCATCTCAGCTACCAGTTTTTCAGGACTTAATCTTTTTTTTTGTCAGTTTCTTTAGGTGTATGGGATAGATGCTTTCTTTCATTCGGTGGCTTTTCTTTAGAATACACATGTGGTCTCCTTCACTCTCAGTTGTTTTAACAAATGCAGATCTTGATCACAACATTAGCCTTAAATACCTTTTCAAGGGTCAACTTATTTTAAAAAATAGACTCTATGTTGTTTATTTTATTATGGTAAAAAATATATAAAATTTATCATCTTAACCATTTTAAGTGTACA
The DNA here is from genome assembly GCF_028885655.2 of Pongo abelii. Classification (NCBI taxonomy): domain Eukaryota; kingdom Metazoa; phylum Chordata; class Mammalia; order Primates; family Hominidae; genus Pongo; species Pongo abelii. Next base: position 171,175,522 of record NC_071985.2, on the reverse strand, counting down.
GTTTAGTAGTGTTAAATATATTTAGATTGTTGTAAACTAGTTCTCCAAAACTTTATCTTCCCAAACTGAAATTCTTTTTTTTAATGTATTTTTTTTTATTATTATACTTTAAGTTCTAGGGTACATGTGCACAACGTGTAGGTTTGTTACATGTGTATACGTGTGCCATGTTGGTGTGCTGCACTCGTTAACTTGTCATTTACATTAGGTATATCTCCTAATGCTATCCCTCCCCACTCCCACCACCCCACAACAGGCCCCCGTGTGTGATGTTCCCCACCCTGTGTCCAAGTGTTCTCATTGTTCGATTCCCACCTATGAGTGAGAACATGCGGTGCCCAAACTGAAATTCTATACCTATTAAAAAATAACTTCCAGCTTTTTAAAAAAGTTTTATAAGAACTCCTTTTCCCCCATCGCTAGCACCTGGCAACCACCATTACAGTTTCTGTTTCTATGAATTTGACTACTTTAGATGCTTTGTGTAAGTGGAATCATATTGCATTGTGACTTTTTGTGACTACCTTATTTCACATAGCATAATTTTCTCAAAGTTCGTTCATGTTGTAGTATGTGACAGGGTTTTCTTCCTTTTGAAGGCTGCATAGTATTCCATTGTCTGTGTAGACCACTTTGTGTTTTTTTCCATTCATCTGATGGTGGACCTTTGAGTTGCTTCTACCTCTTGACTATTGTAAATAGTGCTGCTGTGAACATGAGTGTGCAAATATTTCTTCAAGACTTTGCTTTCAATTATTTTAGTGATATACCCAGAAATAGAATTGCTAGATCATATGATATTTCTGATTTTTTTGAGGTATGTCCATACTCTTCCATAGGGGTTATACCATTTTACAATCCTACCGACCATGCATAAGCATTCCAGTTTTTTCAAATCCTTGTCTATACTTGTTATTTGCTGGTTTTTTGTAGTAGCTACACTAGTGGGAGTGAGGTGATAGCTCATTGTGATTTTGATTTGCATTTCTCTAATTGATAAAATGTTGAGCATCTTTTCACATGCTTATTGGCTATTTGTATACCATGTTTGGAGAAATGTCTGTTTATGTCCTTTGGCAATTTTTAAATCAGATTATTTGATTTATATTTTGTTTTTTTAGGAGTTCTTTATATATTCTAGATATTATATACCCTTATCAGATAAATAATTTGCAAATATATTCTCCCATTCTGTGGGTTGCCATTTTACTGTTTTGATTGTGTACTTTGTTTTGTTTGTTTGAGACACAGCCTCGCTCTGTCGCCCAGGCTGGAGTGCAGTGGCATGATCTCAGCTCATTGCAACCTCCACCTCCCGGGTTCAAGCGATTCTCGTGCCTCAGCCTCCTGAGTAGCTGGGACTAGAGGCGCATGCCACCATACCTGGCTAATTTTGGTATTTTTAGTAGAGATGGGGTTTCACCATGTTGGCCAGACTGGTCTCGAACTCCTGACCTCAAGTGATCCGCCCGCCTCGGCCTCCCAAAGTGCTGGGATTACAGGCATGAGCCACCGTGCCTGGCCCTTGATTGTGTACTTTGAACAAATGTTTTAAATTTTGAAATTTTGGAGTGTACCATTTGTCTATTTGTTTTTTTCATGTTTTTTGTTTTTTGTTTTTTTGTAATCTGTGTTCTTGGTGTCATATCCAAGAAACAATTGCCAAATCCAAAGTTAGGAAGCTTGTCATCTATTTTTTCTTCTACAAATTTTATAGTTTGGAGTAATAGACTTACTTTTTCTCTCTTTATTTGACTTTAATTTTTAGAGCAGTATTAGGTTCAATGCAAACATAAGCAGAAAGTAGAGTTCCCAATACCTCCTCCCCCAACACACGGGCAACCTCTCCCACTATGAATATCCTACACCTGAGTACATTTGTTATATTCGACAAACCTGTATTGACACGTCATTATCACCGAGAGTCCATAATTTACATTAGAGTTCACTCTTGATATACGTTCTGTACATTTTGACAAATTATAATGACATGTATCTTACCACACAGTATTATACAGAGTAGTTTTACTGCCATGAAAATCCTTTGTGCTCTTCTATTCTTCCCAGGCTGGAGTGCAGCTCACTGCAGCCTCAAATGCCTGGGCTCAAGTGATCCTCCCACCTCTGCCTCCCGAGTAGCTAGGATTACAGGCATGTGCCACAAGCCTGGCTAATTTTTAAAAATTTTTTGTAAAGATGACCTCTTCATCTGTTGCCCAGGCTGGTCTCAAACTCCTAACCTCACACTAACGCCTGCTTTGGCCTCCCAAAGCTCTGGGATTATAGGTGTGAGCCACCACACCTGGCCACTCAAGAGGTTAACTTCGTTAATCCAGAAATTTTGAACTATTCAGAAGATACTATCATCAAAGTATTCAGTGTCCAAGTTGCAGAACTATAAGATACTTCTGAGAGTTTGTCACCTGGTCTAATACTCATTGAAGTAGAAATTTAATCAGTTATGTTTCCTTTCTCACAAGCAATCTTAATTAACGAAAGCTTCAAAACCACAAAACATTCTTTAAGACAATTACCAGCTCCTTTGCATGCTTTTAGAGCATGACAGTTTTTAAAGTTTTTTTCACAGATATTCTTTATTTTGATCATCTTACAAATTCTGTGAGATGGTAAAGGCAGGCAAGATAATTTACATTTAACTCATTGACCAGTCTGAGGCTGGACTAAGTTAAGTGAACTGCCCAGGATTTCATGGCTAGAAAGTAGAGTCCAGGTTCTTAACCCAAGTCATTGTCTCTCTACACTCTACCTCCTTGCCTCTTCTTTTGGCCATGAAAATATGAATATGCTGTTAGCCTCTTGCAGAAGTAAATAAGATTTTGTTAGTGTCTGGTTTCTTTCACCAATTGTTTAAAACAGCGTAAGGCCAGGTGTGGTGGCTCACATCTGTAGTACCAGCACTTTGGGAGGCCAAGGCAGAAGGATCACTTAAACTCAGGGTCTCTACAAAAAAATTTAAAAATTAGCCAGGCATGGTGGTGCACGCCTGTAGTCCCAGCTACTCAGGAGGCTGAGGTAAGAAGAGCACTTGAGCCTGTGAGGTCGAGGCTGCAATGAGCATGATCACGCCACTGCACTGTAGCCTGAGTGACAGAGTGAAATCCTGTCTCAAAAAATAAAAGAAAAAAGAAAAAACAGCATAGACTGTGACGTACTGTGGGGTGAAGCTATTAAACAGAAATATTTGTTATTGTTTAAAATTATTTGGGTGGCCAGGTATAGTGGCTCACTCCGGTAATCCCAACACTTTGGGAGGCCAAGGCAGAAGGATTGTGTGACCCCAGGAGTTTGAGACCATCCTGGAAACATTGTGAGACCCTATCTCTTAAAAAAAAATTATCCAGGTACAGTGGTGGGTACCTGTAATCACATCTATTTGGGCGGCCGAAGCAAAAGGATCACTTGAACATGGGAGGTTGAGGCTGCAGTGAGCCAAGACCATACCACTGCACTCCAACATGAGTGACAGAGTGAGACCTTATCTCTAAATAAATAAATAAATAAATAAATAAGTGTGAACAAAAATAATTATGTTTAGATTGAGTCTCTCTTATCTGAAATGCTTGGGACCAGAAGTGTTTCAGATTTTGGATTTTTTCAGATTTGGGAATATTTACATATACCTAATAAGCTATATGTGGGACACAAGCCTAAACATAAAATTCCTTTATGTTTTATATATGCCTTATACACATAGCCTGAACATAATTTTATACAATACTTTAAATAAATTTGCGCATGAAACAAAGTTTTGACTGTGACCCATCGCGTGAGGTCAGGTGTGGCTTCATGTGACTGTGACTTCATGTTGGTAGACAAAAAGTTGCAGATTTTTTAGCATTTCTAATTTTGGATTTTCAGATTAGGAATGCTCAACCTGTATTAAACAAATTATAGTATTGCTGATGTTCTTTCTCATAAAACTGTTTTTAAGGGATCTCATGGGATTTTCTGTTGTCATCATTTAAAAGTTAAATGTTAAAGCCATACTATGTACTGTGTCACTTTGTGGCTACTTCTTAAACTCTCATAACTGTTTCCTCATTTGTAAAAGAAATGACAACAATAATTTTTAAAAGCAAAGTTATGTAATTAAAATTGGTTTGCGTGGTACTTTAAGACACTCTCTATAAGAAATAAGGAAGGGAAGTTTTGGCTGTGAGGGAAGAAACTTCTGGTACATATAACTACTAGGTGTGAGGCATTAAGTTAAATACTTTACATTCTTTAATTCTGTGTTCTGCCATTCCTAGGGCAAGAAAAGTGGTTACTTTAAAGAACCAGATGCACAGTTAAGTAATTTTCAGGAGGTCAACAGGTACAGTGTGGCTTCAGGGGAATTTGCAAAATAGATCTTTTTGACTTCACCACGTACCTATTAGTGAAGTTCTTTCTAACTCTAAAGCTTGTATACTTTTTTTCGGATAGGCTCTGGTTCAAAATACCCCAAAAACAGTGTTTTTAATAATGATGAAACATTTGGATTACCCAAAAAAGATATTCTATCAGCTTAATCTTGGAATCTTTTCTTAAAATTTAATTCCTAGGGAAAGTAAAAGTGTATTAATTAGAAATTTTTATTAATAAATAGCCTGTTTCTTGACCAATTCAGATAATGACAAATTCATAAGCTTGTGTTTCTGTAATTTATTGACATATTAGGCTGTACCTACTCTGGGACAGAAACTCTGCCTACACGAGACAGAATTAGTTTCTTCTCTCATTGAGCTGACAAGAGAGTGGGGCTACGAGCAATAAATGACTAAAGATGACACAATAAAATACCGTCAAATCTCAGCTGGAATTCTGCTTCCTCCCTGAAGCTTATTCTGATGGTGATTGGAAATAATACGTATGTACAGGGCTCTGAGCACACAGCCCGATGGTTTCCTAAGCAGGTATGCAGAGAGAAGTTCCATGCTATCAGTCACTAAATGAACCAGGTCAGTTTGGCAAATAACATGTTTTAACCCTTTTTCTACATTCTACTACAGTTTCCTTTAATTACTGAAAACTACCATTATTTTTCCTTCTAGGAAATATAATTAAATATTAATGTTGTCAGTGCCACTGCTGATGACCACTATCTGATGCGGTGCGGAGCTCTTGTTGAGCATTATTGCATGACTGTGTGGTGACCAGGAAGCAAACTTAGCCCAACCCCAGCACATTTCTACTACAGTGTAACCATAGTGAGCTTACAACTCACCACTTTCATAGTGATTAAAGAACTATGTCCTCCTGATAATTTAAATATACAACAAATGATTCTAGAGAGTGTTCCTAAAATTACATTTGGCTTTTCGCAGTGCTGTTTTCAAAATTAAAGCATGTTTACTGTTTTAAGACTGAGTTAAAAATCTGAGGTAATAATCAGATCTTTTTTTATGAATCTCATATTCAGGCATTTCTAAGGACTATAAAGGCATTTTGAGCTGGGATAGGGACTTATCTTAGTGTTCTTAGTGTGCATAAGAATTTCATAAAGATCTTTTTTTTTTCTTTTTTAAATGGTGACTCCTTGGCCCCATCCCCAGAGATTTCAATTTTGTAGATATGACACGGAGCCCAGACACCAGCACTTCATACAGGACTACTTCTGGTGATCCTGGGACCACAGTGGGACATGCTGGTTAGGCATAGTGGTACACTTCTGTACCATTATGGTACACTTCTGTAGAAGTGGTACACTTCTGTAGAAAGGCTTCAAAGGACATGTCGAGCAAAACTGATATTGTGAGCCTGATAGTTTGAGCATGGGCGCCTATGTGACCACCAATTAGGATGGATAAACTTCCTTGTACTAAACTAATTTCATTTTATGTTTTAAGCCTAAAGGTGGTCAGTGAACTTGAACTTTGTCATTGTAGATTGATCATTTGTCAACTAGGTCTTCTCCATTAGATAATTGCCTCAGAGATACCCCCATCTCTCTCTCTCTCTCTCTCTTTTTTTTTTTGAGATAGAGTTTCGCTCTTGTTGCCAAGGCTAGAGTGCAATGACACGATCTTGGCTCACTGCAACCTCCACCTCCCAGGTTCAAGCGATTCTCCTGACTCAGCCTCCGAACAGTGAGCTGAGATCATGCCACTGCACTTCATCCAGGGTGACAGAACGAGACTCCATCTCAAAAAACAAACAAACAAACAGGCTTTCTGCTCCAAAAGCAAAGTGGTACCCTCAAGGCAGGAAGCCTGTACTTCTTTCCCTAAGCTAGCTTTGAAACAAAAAGTCACTTACTTTATACTAAAAAATAATAATTTAAAAATAACTCATTCTCTATCTCCTAGAAAAATGGGGGTACTCAGTTACAAAACTGGCTTAATTCATGAGGAGTTTTGGATGATATTGTTTTGCCATTCACTTGTGATTAAGCTCTATGACCTATAGTGTCCTTGATTGTGAAGATTCTGGACTGGTTTCCTTCCATCTCCAAACTAAGTGTGATTTCACTGTTGGTTTTTTTTTTTTTTTTTCCTGACAGAGTTTCACTCTGTTGCCCAGGCTGGAGTGCAGTGGCATAATCTTGGCTTTCTGTGACCTTGACCTCTTGGGTTCAGGCGTTCCTCCCACTTCAGCGTCCTGAGTAGCTGGGACTATAGGCATGAGCCACCACACCTGGTTAATGTTCTTTTATTTTTTGTAAAGATGGGGGTCTCACTGTGTTTCCCAGCTGGTCTCGAACTCCTGGACTCAAGCATTCTTCCTGCCTCAGCCTTCCAAAATGCTGGAATTACAGGCATGAGCCACCATGCCCAGACCCAAATTAAGTGTGATTCTTAAGAGTTTAGGTACTGATTGCCGAAGTTGAATCCTTCTTTGTCTCCTGTTATGTGACTGAAAGATCTCAAATCATATTTGAAACTTTTTATGCTTTTGATAGTACCTAATTCAATCTTTACTTCTTTTGTTTTCACCCTTATATCTCTAGCAAATAGCATAGTGCCTAGCCCAGAGCCAGTATTCAGAATTTTTTTTTAATAAATAAGTGGAGTAAAGTCAGCTATTCCTTTTTTCTCCAACTCTTTGAGTTCTTTTTAATCTCTTCCAGTTGATGCCCTTAATCCAGTGTACATCCATTCCTGTAATTGTTGGATACATGGTAATATCCTCCTAAATGGTCAGCTTTCCTATTCTTGCCCTGTCAGCCCTCCTTCCCACTGTTGAGTGGTAATTCATCTCCAAACACTGTTCAAAGCATTTCAGCATCTCTGCCTGGTCCAGATGTTTATAACCTCTGTCCACTTGGTCCTAGCAGCAGTTTCAGGCTTATTGTCTCCTTCATTCCTGAGCCCCAAGCCACATTCAGCCGCAGCTGTCTGTGGATACCATAAATCAGCCCAAAGTAGATTCTCACCTGCTTGTGTTTCACTCCATGCCTCTAAGGATCAGATAACAGCTTGCTTGTTAGCCTTCAGCTTCCTTTACTTTGGACTTCCAAAGAGTTCCAAAGCCTGTTGGCTTTCAAATTATTTTCTATTACCACATGCTAATTTTGCCTCTAATTTTTTCTGCACAAGTCTACTTTTATAGTTATGCTTGGTCTTCCTGTCTCTTTGTCCCCTCTTCAAGTCATCCTATGTGTGCTGCAGCCACGCTTCCTAAGGCTCAGCTCTGGGGATTGCCTATATGTGTTCCATGTCTCGCCTTAAATTGTCAATTCCAAAACGGCTGAGGAAGGTTTTAGGCTTTCCTTCTGCTACTCTAGCAGATGTGAACGTAATGTGCTTCTTTATTTTCTTTGTGCTGATGGGTAAACACACAGGATTTGAAGTGAGACAGACCCAAACCTAAAATGCAAATCTTACCAATTACTTCGAGTTTAGGCAAGTTCCATAACCTCCACTGGCCTCAGCTTCATTATCTGTAAGATGGGATGGTTATACTTATAGCATTGTTATGAGGGTTTTTTTTTTTTTTTATTGAGATGGAGTCTTGCTCTTGTCACCCAGGCTGCAGTGCAATGGCACAATCTCGGCTCACTGCAACCTCCGCCTCTCGGGTTTAAGTGATTCTCCTGCCTCAGCCTCCCAAGTAGATAGGATTACAGGCACCCACCCATCACGCCTGGCTAATTTTTGTATTTTTAGTAGACATGGGGTTTCTCCATCTTGGCCAGGCTGGTCTCGAGCTTCTGACCTCAGGTAATCCACCTGCCTCAGCTTCCCAAAGTGCTGGGATTACAGGCATGCGCCAATGTGCCCAGACTTGTTTTGTTCTTTTAGTTGTGAAAATTTTCAAACATTTACCAACATGAATAGTCAGCAAATTCTCCCATATATTCTCCCAGATTCAGTAATTACCAAGATTTTACTATACTCATTTCACCTATTCCTTATATTTTCTTTTATTTTTCTTTACTGAAATATTTTCAAATTATCCCCAGACACTATGTCATTTTATTCATACACATGCATCTCTTAAACATATAACTACAATACCATTAATTTTCCTAACATCATAATTTTTTGGTTTTTCTAATATATAATCTGTAATTAAATTTATTGTCGCCCTCCCCCTCTCCGGTCTCCCTCTCCCTCTCCCTCTCTGGTTTCCCTCTCCCTCTCCCTCTCTGGTCTCCCTCTCCCTCTCCCTCTCCGGTCTCCCTCTCCCTCTCCCTCTCCCTCTTCCTCCCCCTCTCCCCCTCCCTCTCCCTCTCCGTCTCCCTCTCCCCTTTCTTCGGTCTCCCTCTCCTTCTTTTTTCGGTCTCCCTCTGTTGCCGAAGCTGGACTGTACTGCCGTGATCTCGGCTGGCTGCAACCTCCCTGCCTCGGGCTCCTGTGACTCTCCTGCCTCGGCCTGCCGAGTGCCTGGGATTGCAGGCGGGCGCTGCCACGCCTCAATGGTTTTTGTATTTTTGGTGGAGACGGGGTTTCGCTGTGTTGACCGGGCTGGTCTCCAGCTCCTGGCCTCGAGTGATCTGCCTGCCTCGGCCTCCCGAGGTGCTGGGATTGCAGACGGAGTCCGGCTCACTCAGTGCTCAATGGTGCTCAGGCTGGAGTGCAGTGGCGTGATCTCGGCTCGCTACAACCTCCACCTACCAGCCTCCTGCCTTGGCCTCTTAAAGTGCTAAGATTACAGCCTCTGCCACGCCGCCACCCCGTCTAGGAAGTGAGGAGCGTCTCTGCCTGGCCGCCCATCGTCTGGGATGTGAGGAGCCCCTCTGCCCGGCCGTCCCGTCTGGGAAGTGAGAAGCGCCTCTGCCCGGCGGCCATCCCGTATAGGAAGTGAGGAACGTCTCTGCCCGGCCGCCCATCGTCTGGGATGTGAGGAGCGCCTCTGCCCGGCTGCCCCGTCTGGGAAGTGAGGAGCGCCTCTGCCCAGTCGCCCAACGTCTGGGAAGTGAGGAGCGCCTCTGCCCGGCGGCCCATCTGGGAGGTGAGGAGTGCCTCTTCCCGGCCGCCACCCCGTCTGGGAAGTGAGGAGCACCTCTGCCCGGCTGCCCCATCTGGGAGATGAGGAGCACCTCTGCCCAGCTGCCCCGTCTGGGAGGTGAGGAGCGCCTCTGCCTGGCCGCCAGCCCGTCTGGGAGGAAGTGAGGAGCGCCTCTGCCCGGCTGCCCCATCTGGGAAGTGAGGAGCGCCTCTGCCCGGCCGCCACCCTGTATGGGAAGTGAGGAGCGCCTCTGCCTGGCCACCCCGTCTGGGAGGTGAGGAGCGCTTCTGCCCGGCCGCCCCGTCTGGGAGGTGAGGAGCGCCTCTGCCCGGCCGCCACCCCGTCTGGGAGGAAGTGAGGAGCGCCTCTGCCCGGCCACCCATCGTCTGGGAAGTGAGGAGCGCCTCTGCCCGGCCGCCCCGTCTGGGAAGTGAGGAGTGCCTCTGCCTGGCCGCCACCCCGTCTGGGAGGAAGTGAGGAGCGCCTCTGCCTGGCCACCCCGTCTGGGAGGAAGTGAGGAGCGCCTCTGCCTGGCCACCCCGTCTGGGAGGTGAGGAGCGCCTCTGCCCGGCCGCCACCCCGTCTGGGAGGAAGTGAGGAGCACCTCTGCCCGGCCGCCCCGTCTGGGAAGCGAGGAGCGCCTCTGCCTGGCCGCCACCCCGTCTAGGAGGTGAGGAGTGCCTCTGCCCGGCCGCCCAGTCTGGGAAGTGAGGAGCGCCTCTGCCCGGCCGCCCCGTCTGGGAGGAAGTGAGGAGCGCCTCTGCCCGGCCGCCCCGTCTGGGAGGTGAGGAGCGCCTCTGCCCGGCCGCCCCGTCTGGGAGGTGAGGAGCGCCTCTGCCCGGCCGCCCCGTCTGGGAGGTGTACCCAACAGCTCCGAAGAGACAGCGACCATCGGGAGCGGGCCATGAGGACGATGGCGGTTTTGTTGAAAAGAAGGGGGGGGAAGTGTGGGGAAAGGAAGGAGAGATCAGATTGTTGCTGTGTCTGTGTAGAAAGAGGTGGGCATAGGAGACTCCATTTTGTTCTGACTAGGAGAAATTCTTCTGCCTTGGGATGCTGTTGATCTATGGCCTTTCCCCCAGCCCCTTGCTCTCTGAAACATGTGCTGTGTCAACTCAGGGTTAAATGGATTAAGGGCGGTGCAAGATGTGCTTTGTTAAACAGATGCTTGAAGGCAGCGTGCTCTTCAAGAGTCATCACCACTCCCTAATCTCAAGTACCCAGGGGCACAAACACTGCGGAAGGCCGCAGGGACCTCTGCCTAGGAAAACCAGAGACCTTTGTTCATGTGTTTATCTGCTGACCTTCTCTCCACTATTATCCTATGACCCTCCCATATCCCCCTCTCCGAGAAACACCCAAGAATGATCAATAAATACTTCATAAAAAAAAAAAATTATTGTCTCAAAATATATTTTTACAATTGGCTTGTTCAAATCAGATTCAAACAAGGTCCTCACATAATAGTATTTTTTGTTTGTTTGCTTGTTTTTTTAGAGATGGGGTCTCACTCTGTTGCTCGGGCTGGAGTGTAGTGGTGTGATGATGGTTCACTACATCCTCCACCTCCCAGGCTCAAGGGATTCTCCAACCTCAGCCACCCGCAGAGCTGGGATTACAGGCGTGTGCCACCACACCCAGCTAATTTTTTTGTATTTGTAGTAGAGATGGGGCTTTGCCATGTTGGCCAGGCTGATCTCGAACTCCTACCCTCAAGTAATTGGCCCACCTCAGCCTCCCAAAGTACTGGGATTACAGGCGTGAGCCACTGTGCCCAGCCCAAACTGGAAATTTTTTGGATTAGTGGATAGGTGATAAGAAATAAGGTAGAAGGTTTAAAAGGTTAATTCATCTTTCCCAGTGTAAGAAAAAGGAAATAATAGCAGAATTTTAAAAAGAAGATTAAAAAGGTTAATTGATGGGTTGTTTACAGCAATAATATTCCAATTTAGGTGTTTTGTAGAGACGTCGTAGAGTCCCCCCAGGAATGAGGGGTTGAGTGGGGGACTCCATTTAAGACTTTTTCTCCCAGATTCAACCAAAACACTGATTACAGGTATGATCCACTGTGCCGGCTGGCATTACAGTATTTTACATCTCTTTTTAAAAAAGAAATTTATTAGCTGGGTGCTGTGGTGAACACCTGTAGTCCCACAGCTATGCAGGAGGCTGAGGCAGGAGGATCCCTGAGGCCAGGAGTTTGAGGCTTAGTACACTTTGATGGGGCCTCTGTGAATAGCCAGTGTACTCTAGCCTGGGCAACATAGTAAGACTCAAAAAAAAAAACCTTAAAAAAAATTTTTTAATAAAAATATGTTGATTGAAATACATACAAACAGAAAACTGTGCTATAGTTTGCTGTATTTTCACAAAGAACATATTTCCATGTAACCACCATCCAGGTAATGAAATAAAACATTACTAATACCCAGAAGTCACTTTGTGCCTCCTCTGATTCACTGTTTCTTCTCTCTTCTCTGAAAGTCATCATTTTGTTATTTTCTATATTTGTTTATGGTTGATGTTGTTCATCTCTTACAGGAAGAGACATTTTCTCTACTTGTTTGGCCATTCATCTTCATATCTTCCTTCCTTCCTTCCTTCCTCCCTCCCTCCTTCCTTCCTTCCTTCCTTTCTTTATTCTTTCTTCTTTCCTTTTTTTGACAGAGTTTTTCGCTCTTGTTGCCTAGGCTGGAGTGCAATGGTGCGATCTTGGCTCACTGCAACCTCTGTCTCCTAGGTTCAAGCGATTCTTCTGCCTCAGCCTTCCTAGTAGCTGGGATTAAAGGCATATGCCACCATGCCCAGCTAATTTTGTATTTTTAGTAGAGACGGGGTTTCTCCGTGTTGGTCAGGCTGGTCTCAAACTCCCAACCTCAGGTGATCTGCCCGCCTCGGCCTCCCAAAGTGCTGGGATTACAGGCATGAGCCACTGCGCCCAGCCTATGCTGTTTCTTCTGATAAGTTACAGTTTCTTTTATATATTTTTACTTCTTAAATCTGAAAGTACTAACTCAGAGAATTAGAAGTTGGTTAGTGCATAAGAAAAATTAGATTGAGATGTTTATTCTACCTGATTTTTTTTAAGTGGAATTGTTATACTTGATGTATAGAAGAGTGTTTCAAAATGTTTTCTCTGTATTATATTATTCTTTGTTATTTGGAAACAGACCAGATAACTAAATGTTTCTGAAATTGTGTTGAGTCATTATTCCAGTGTGTTGAACATTTGCTATTAAAATACTGGGCGGTGAGTTGAATTAAGTTTCTTTCTTGGGAGAAAGGCTCTGTTACTTAGCAACACCTAATACCCTATGATGATAGGAAAACATACTGTGACAATAATGGAGAAATGTTATTGGCTTTCTTGGACAAGAAAAAGGCATGGACGCTTTGATAGAGAATTATTAGCAACTTGGGATTCCTTTCTTCAGATAACATTGTCCTGGGGCTAGAAAATCCATGTTTAAAACAAGCATGAGTGTTCAGCTGCATCAAGAGACTGTTCTTTCTCAGATATTCTAGTCTGATGTTCATTCAGGGATACTTGAATAAAGCCTGGTGCCAAAAGAAATAGTTTACTTATCTACTCATCTCTGATTTTTATTTAGAAATGGGAGGGCATCTAGGTTATTTGAAAAAAGAACTACAGCCACTTGACTAACACACTGCGTAAGTGGAGGGGAAGAGAAATATCTTCCCATCTTAGGTTAATGGCTGAGGGCTTTATAACAACAAAAGACAGATTAGGGCAGGTGCGGTGGCTCAGGCCTGTAATCCCAGCACTTCGGGAAGCCAAGGTGGGCGGATCACGAGGTCAGGAGATTGAGACCATCCCGTCCAACATGGTAAAACTCTGTCTCTACTAAAAATACAAAAATTAGCTGGATGTGTTGGTGTGCGCCTGTAATCCCAGCTACTCAGGAGGCTGAGGCAGGATAGTGGCTTGAACTCGGGAGGCGGAAATTGCAGTGAGCCGAGATCACGCCACTGCACTCCAGCCTGGCGACAGAGGGAGACTCCATCTCAAAAGAAAAAAAAAAAAAAGATTAGCAAAAGAAGAGCATACACATTTATTTAATATACACAGGAGACTTCATAAGGAAATGAAGTCCCAAGGAAACAAACCTGTGTGGTTTTTATGCTAGGTTTAAACCAAAGAAGTAAATAGCCATGGAGTGGTAAGGTTGGACAAAGGAGGCATGATCTAATGGTGACGAACTAGGAGGAACTTACTAAGGTCTATTGCTTAGATTCTTCTCTGTGTCCCTGTGTCTTCAGAGATAAGGATGCTCCCTTCCTCTGGGTATGGGCAGGGCACCTCTGTAATGAAGGTCTTATCACCTGCTTCAGGGGAAGATCAGAGAAATCCTTTTTAGGTTTTATGACCTGCTTCAGGGGAGAAGGGGTGGGAGGAGTGGGAGTTACCTTCCTGTCTCTGCTGTTTTCTCAAATGCCAAGATGCCATATTGTTACGTAGGGTGTACTGAATCCCATCAAAAGTCATTGAAAACAGCTGAGCATAGAGGCACATGCCTGTAGTCCCAGCTATTCAGGAGGCTGAGGCTGGAGGATTGCTTGAGCCTGGGAGGTTGGGGCTGCAGTGAGCCATGATTGTGCCACTGAACTCTAGCCTGGTCAACAGAATGAGACCCTGTCTCAAAAAAAATAAAAAATAAATAATAAAATCAGCAAAAGTCTATATAAAGATGGTTGTTGCTTTTACAAATATTTCCCAGAAATACCAGATGTGGAAGATTCTAGATCATTACAACACTTTTGATATTTTGTTGCCAAAAGCTAGTACTTATATAATTTGTGTGTGTGTGTGTGTGTGTGTGTGTGTGTGTGTGTGGTGTGCATTTTCATATAGTAAACAAAGTATGGGTTCTTTGGTGTTTTTCTTTCTTAATATTAAGAGAGAACTTCACTGGCTTCAAGTAAAAGAATACTCTTTACTCCACCTCTTTAAAATCATGTATTTTCAGTGAAATTGAAATTAGTAAATTTTAAGAAAATCATTCTCTATACATTTTCTTTCCACTTATCCTTTTCTCACCCCATTGGTTGCTGTGGCAACGACTCCCAGCAGCCCTTAGAGCAAATGCCAGGCCATGCGGGGTTCCCTGCAGTGGAGCCACATGTCTGATACTGCACAACAGTTTGTGCTGACTCAGCCATGCACAGGAGGAGTGCTACCATTTCTCTCTTAAGTTTTGAATTAAAAACTAAACTGGCATTGCAGTGTCTTGATTTTTTAAAAATGAAAAACCAAGTCAGTTTCAAAAACCAAATCATTTTTCCTTCTCCCCTTGAAATTCTAGGTTCAGCTTTTGTTGTACTTACTAAAGAAAAGCAATTGTCACAGAGATTACAGGAAACCCCAGAGATTTTGGATGGAGGGAGGCAGCCTAGGAGGCCGAGAGGAAGGGAAATCTGTTACGCCATCAAAATAGACCTTTTATTTAATCCTAAAGCCTGACTGTGGAGACAGAGATAGTGTCCATGTTAGATTAGTCTTGCGAAGGGCCTATTTAAAGGCTGCCTTAAATTTGGTCTCTGTGAACTTTTGTTGACTGTCATCATCAACATGTTTTTCCTGGAAAGAAATGAGTGCACTGCATGAGAGATTCATCTGTAGTTTACGAACCTAGTGGCCCATGAGAAGCACCTGAGCACCTTGTTACACAGATTCCTAAACCTTACCCCAGACAACCTGGCTCAGAATCTCAGCTTGTGGGGCCCAGTCATGGTTCTGTTTTATAAGTGCCAAGGGTGATATTTTAGGTAGTATGGGGGAGAAAGTATTATTTTTTCCTCACCCACTGCAAGGTTCATGGCTGAGACCCTTATAACAAAAAGCAGATTAACAAGAGAAAAGCATAACAAATTTGTTTATCCAAAATTTTATACAACACAGGAGCCTTCAGAAAGAAAGACCCAAAGACCCAGGGAAAACTGTGTTTTTATGGACAGTCCTGCAGAAGTATGACTGGAGGACAAAAGGGTATGATCTAGTGGCATGAAATTGGGGGGAACTCAGGAAAGCCTATTTGTTGTGATTTTTTTTTTTTGGAGACGGAGTCTCACTCTGTCGCCCAGGTTGGAGTGCAGTGACACAATCTCGGCTCAATGCAAGCTCCACCTCCCACGTTCAAGCGATTCTCCTGCCTCAGCCTCCCGAGTAGCTGGGACTACAGGCATGTGCCACCACATCCAGCTAATTTTGTATTTTTAGTAGAGACAGGGTTTCACCATGTTGGCCAGGCTGCTCTCAAACTCCTCCTCAGGTGATCCACCTGCCTTGGCCTCCCAAAGTGCTGGGGTATCAGGCATGAGCCTCAGCCTTGTTGCGATTCTTGTGCATCTCTGTATGCCATTCCCTTCCTCTGAGTATAGGGCAGGACACCTGTCACATACACATCTGCAGGGGAGAAGGGAGGGAGGTCAGAGAGTGACCTTCTTAGGTTTTGTGGCCTGCTTCTGGGAAGTGGGGGCAGGGGGCTTTCTAGTTTCTGTGGCCCACTTCAGGAGAAGGGGGTAAGAGAAGGTCAGAACACATAGTCCTGCTTCTGTGGTTTTCTCAGTTTCCTGCAGTGTAAAATACTCAGTCTGCTAAGGTGCTACAATTTAGGGTATTGTGTTCTGAATCCTGACAATAGCAATAAATCTAAGCCTGACAAATAATCTAGGGAGATAGGCCTGGGAACCATTGTTTCAGCTCTGAAGGGAACTTATTACCTAAAATGTCTACCAGTTGAAGAGATAGCTGTGGTGTGATGAACAGGTCACAGCACTTGGATCCAGCAGAAGTGACCCTGACATTGGCCAGGTCACCTCAGTTCTCCGAGTATCAGTCAATTCATCCGCAAATGGAGGCATTTACGAAGGTGTGGGGAAGAATCGATGACACAGTGAACTGTGAAATGTTTCTTTCATATAAGGAGGTATTATGACCATGTGAGGATTCTGACGATAGCTTCTTAAAACTGAGGGAGAAATTTGAAGTCATTTTATCTTTCCTTTAAAATGATATTGGAGAATTTTATACATGATTTGTTAGAGAAAAAAATTGAACTATATGCTAGAAGACTTTTTAACACTTTTCATATTTTGTTGCCAAAAGTTGGTACTGATGTAATTTATGTGTGTGTGGTGTGTATTTTTGTGTGGCAACAAAGGATGGGTTCTTTGTTTTTTCTGTTTCTTAATTTGAAGGGAGAACTTCATTGGCTTCAAGTATTAGGTTGGTGCAGAAGTCATTGTGGTTTTTTTCATTACTTTTATTGGCAAAAATCACAATTACTTTTGTACCAACCTAATAAAAGAATACTCTTTACCTCTTTAGTCTATAGTTTCTACCCGTAAATTAGCTTCATAACCTTATATGAGATTTTCATTCTTTGGTCTTATTTCTTTATCAAATGGAGTCTGAAAGTAAGGGGGGGTGACTGTAAGAGAAGGTCCATGATTTCTTAGTTCATTTCGCCTGAATTAAAAGTCTCTGATTTCATGATATGGTGAAAACATAGCAATTGATGTATCTGAAGGGCTGGACCTGTCATCTTTTAAACTCCATCTAACTATGAGTCTAAATAAAAGTCGTAGGATAACCCAAATTCTGAGGCCTGAAAATGTTAATAAAAATTCAACGGAAGTATATGTATTACAGAGTATTTGGCACTTTTATTATCTTATTATTATGCTTTCTGTTTTATGAGGCACTGAAAAAAATGATTACCTATAAATCTTTTTGCTTATCAAGTTTCTTCAGCTTGATAAAGTGGGTTTTAAAAAATAATGTGCACATAGTAATTTGTTTTTCTAGTAGTACTAATGGATTTTAATTTTGAATACAGCTCTAAAGAGGAAACTTTTATTTCTTTTAACTGAAGGGATAATTGTCTTTGAGAAAAAAATTGTATATGTCTAAAGCTTTTAGATTTCCTATCACTTTTATATAGCATTGTTTGGGGCAGTGTCAGAACAGTGTGTCCTAGCAATTGAAGAGGATCTTCAAAATCACTCATTTCTGTTTTCAGTAGGTTTAGATGGACTATCTAATATATGCCAGACACTGTTGTGGGTACAGAAGACTGCAGAGAGTTGGGTGGACAAGGAACTCGTGGAGTTTATATTCTAGGGGAGGGAAGTCGAAGGAAATAAGGAATCTAAAAAGATACTTTTCAGCTAGGACCAGGGTCTTGCTCTGTCACCCAGGCTGGAGTGCAGTGGCGTGATTGTGGCTCAGTGCAGCCTCAGCCTCCTGGGCTCAAGCAGTCTTCTCACCTCAGCCTCCCAAGTATCTGGGACTACAGGTGTCCACCCTCATGCCTGGCCGATGTTTTAATTTTTTGTAGAGATGGAGTCTTGCTGTATTGCCCAGGCTAGTCTTGAATTCCTGCCCTTAAGCAATCTTTCTGCCTTCCAAAATGCTGGGATTATGCACCTGGCCCCCAAAAATTATTAATAAAATTGTATAACTATGAAATACACTCAATTATTTTTTATTTTTTTATTCTTTTGAGGCAGAGTCTTGCTCTGTCACCCAGGCTGGAGTGCAGAGGTGCGATCTTGGCTCACTGCAACCTCCCCCTCCTGGGTTCAAGTGATTCTCCTGCCTTAGCCTCCCGATTAGCTGGGATTACAGGCATGTGTCACCATGCCATCTAATTTTTGTATTTTTAGTAGAGACAGGGTTTCACTATATTGGCCAGGCTGGTCTCAAACCCCTGACCTCACTAGTGATCTGCCCGCCTCAGCCTCCCAAAGTGCTGGGATTACAGGCATGAGCCACTGCGCTCGGCCTAAGTATACCTAGTTCTTTAATGTTTCAGGGTTGGGATTTTTTTGCTGAGCTTTATTCTGTTGAGCTTATTTCATTCTCCCACAAAACAGAAAACAATAAAAAGAAATTAAGGAAGCTGAATAACTCATCTGTTAGCATTTAGGCAAATAAAGTCAGAACAAAATAGATGCAGGATTATTGGAAATGTCAACCAAAACGAGGCCTTGGCATGATACAGTAGAAAGTGTAGCTGACCAGTGGGTTGAGAATTGGCTAGAACATCTATACTATTCAGTATAGTTTGCAGATATTAGTTGTTTTTCCTGACAACACACTAAAATAAGTGGGTAACTTCAGCTGCTGGTATTTTTCTCAATGCTCTTATCTCTCTGAATTATAACTAGTCATATGCGTGCTTGTCTCCAGTGATAGATTTTGAGGTCCTTGAAAACAAATTCAGCATTGTATTCCCTTTGTATCACAAGCCTGGCCTGAATTTGGATTCAATTCATAGTAATTCATTGAATAAGTAGGATTATAGTAGGGTCACAAAAAAGCATTGACTAGAAAAATATAGCTGCTGGTTTTGGCCAGGCATGGTGGCTCACGCCTATAATCCCAGCACTTTGGGAGGCCGACGTGGGCGGATCACAAGGTCAAGAGATGGAGACCATCTTGGCCAACATGGTGAAACCCCATCTCTACTAAAACTACAAAAGTTAGCTGGGTGTGGTGGCGCATGCCTGTAGTCCCAGCTACTCGGGAGGCTGAGGCAGGAGAATCGCTTGAACCCGGAAGGCGGAGGTTGCAGTGAACCGAAATCGCGCCACTGTACTCCAGCCTGGCGACAGAGCAAGACTCTGACTCAAAAAAAAAAAGAAGTCAGAATAATAAATCTATAACTTAGTCCCTCAGTGGGATATTGATAAGGGAACCAATTTTTTGAGGGTCTTTTAAGCCACTGATAGGGGTCTTTTTTAAATTGTGGTAAAATATACATAACAACATTTACTATTTTACTATCTTTAAGTGTATTGTTCAATGTTAAATACATTCACATTGTACAACCATCCATCTCCAGAACTTTTTTGTTTTCTCAAACAGAAACTACAGAAAGGGTTTTGACTCTACACTTGACTAGCACACAATTGTAAAGCTGTTTCGGTGGTCTCCATATCGCAGGACAAACATTTGATCCAGTGGTGGCATTTCTCTGCACCTGCAGATGTTCCAGGGTCTTCTCCCTGCCTCAAAGAAGAGAATCAGGGGAGAACAATGTTAGTCCCTTCCTCTAATGGTTCCCACCAGAGGGCTGTGTGGCTTTTCTTCATGCCGTCATGGGGAAAACTTCTTTCTTCCTTAAGTCTCCATTTTTCTTAAAACAAACAAAAAGTTAAGTAGAAAAGAGCAGCTTGGTCACCAACTTAAGACTAACTTTAAAACTCAATGTAACTATATCATGGAAACAAAAATCATGAGATTTTGTTTCCCCTAACATTATTTGGACTCCTATCTCCCAGGCATTTTTAGGAAACATCCACTTTTAAGGTAGCAACCCCATTTTACATAAGAAATCTGGGTTCATAGAGGTTTAGTAATTGGTCCAAGGAATCAGAGATGTTAAGTGCCTCAGCTTGTGTTTGAACTTAATTGTGACCCTAACCCTTACCCTTTCTATTCTGCCACAAGAATGTGTGATGCTTCAGCCTCCCAGAGTGCTGGGATCGCAGGCATGAGACACCGTGCCCAGCCTCATTTCAGTGTCTTTAATAGCTAGTAGTTCATTACAGTTTTACATTTATTCTTGCACTAAATATTGTGTTTTAATTTTTTTGAGAAATGTATCTACATCATATAGATTTTAAAATGTACCAACTTATAGTTCATATTGATGTACGGGCCATAATTTTATTTAAAAAACCTGTCTGCAGTTATTTTTCTCTTTTAGTTCTGTAATTTATTTTTATTTATTTATTTTTAGAGATGGGGGTCTTACTCTGTAGCCCAGGCTAAAGTGCAGTAGTACAGTCATGGCTCAGTGTAGCCTTGAACTCCTGGACTTAATGATCCTCCCACCTCAACCTCCAGAGCAGCCAAAATTATAGGCGTGTGCCACTATGCCGGGCTAACTTTTTAAATTTTTTGTACAAACGGGGTCTTGCTATGTTGCCCAGGCTTGTCTCAAACTCCTGGGCTCAAGCAGTCCTCCCAAAATGCTGGGATTATAAGCATGAGCCACTGTATCCAGCTTTGTAATTTATTTTCATCACCTATTTTTTCTCGTTAAGTTTTTAAAGAGCCTATCTTCTTAATGTTTTCTAAGAAGTAGGTTTTAATTTCACTGAACTTCAGAATGCATTTTTATTTTGTTTTGTTTGTTGGTAATAGTTCTATATTCATTCATTAGTAGATGCCCTTATCTTTTGCTATTTTCTGTCTTCTTATTTCTTTGCATTTGCTATGTATTTTTCCAATTTCTTAGTTATAATGCTTTTTTTTTTTTAACTTTTCTTGTTCTCTGGTAAATTCTTCAAAATTATAAAATTGCCTTCTAAGTTCTTCTTTAGCTGTGTCTCTCAAGTTTGACATCTAGAATTATAATTTTTCTTCAATTGTGAATACTGTATTTCTTAATTTTCTGTTTAAGATCTTGGGTTTTTTACTAATATTAATTTATTTCTAAACACCTGAGGTTTTTAAAGTTATCTTTTTATTGTTAATTTATAATTTTTTTGTTTTATTGCACTATATTTCAAGAACACAGCCTGTGTAATATTGAGTCTTTGAGAGCTATTGAAGTTTCTTTTATGGCCCAATATGCAGTCTGTTTCTGTACTTGTTCTGTGTGTGAGTTGCAAAAAATGTGCATTTTGTGTCTGTCAGTTGTAGAGTTCTCTTATATCTACTGAGTGTATTGTCTTGTTAAAGTTATCAACATCTTTTTTTTAAAAAAAAGATGCCTTATTACTTTCTGAGAGAGGTGTGTTAAAATTGGTGTTTCATGTTGTTTTCTTAACTGTGATATCATTTCTTAACCGTCTTATCCTGTAAGTCCAATAAACAAAGCAGATGAGAGCATAAGTATTCTGGTTGAATCTGGGAGAAAAGGTCTTAAATGGAGCCTCCTCTCAACCCCCATCCCTGGGGGACTCTATGGCACCTCTGCAGAACCCCTAAAATGGAATATTATTGCTATAAACAGCCTATCAATTAACCTTTCAGTCTTATTTCTGATCACCCACCCACTAGTCCAAAGAATTTCCAGTTTGCAGCCAACAGCTACCCATATTCTCCTCCCCATCCCAACTGCGTTTTCCTCTTGCCATTTCACCCACCAAGATTTTTCTTCACATAATCAAATTCCGTACCTTACTCAAGACTCTGCTTAAATTTTGCTAATTCCAAAAAATCTTTTCTAGCCATATCCATTCTTGGAATTCTAAAAGCAATTACTGGGGCCAGGCATGGTGGCTCACACCTGTAATCCCAGCACTATAAGAGGCCGAGGCAGGCAGATCACCTGAAATCAGGAGTTTGAGACCAGCTTGGGCCGCGTGGCGAAACCCTGTCTCTACTAAAAATAAAAAAATTAGCTGGGTGTGGTGGCGCACTCCTGTGATCCCAGCTACTCGGGAGGCTGAGGCACAAGAATCGCTTGAACCTGGGAGGTGGAGGTTGCCCTGACCCAAGATCGCACCACTGCTCTCCAGCCTGGGTGACAGAGCAAGACTTCATCTCAAAAAATAAAATAAAATAAAAGCAATTATTGGTAGCATAATTAATTTAATTTTATTCACTGATCTAATTAACTAATAAGTTAGTATTTATTCAGTGACCAGCAGTCGTAATGGTTGGGAATTCTAAAAATAATTGTAGTTGTTGAATATTTGTTGTGTTAACTTTATTTCTCCTATTATGCTGCGTGAGCGTCTTTACTGTAATGCATGTCTTACATGTCTCTGTTCATTCAAGTACCCACACAGCATCTTGTTCTTGGTTGCTGACCGGCAAAAATGCCTTGTATTTATTTACTTCAATGTTAATATGACTTAACTCTTTTCCTATATAGTTAACAGTTTTGTGATCTTGCAAGTCCTTCATTTTACTGTATTTTGCTAAATGTGTTCATTATTATTAGTAACAAGCCTTGTTCAGTGAGAGTTCTTTAAGATTCTCTTCAAAATTCTTGTAAAGCAGATTTATTTTCATTCTAAAATAAGCCCCCTCGTGCCTTATTCTTTTATTATAAATTTATGCATAAAGTCATTTTTATGAGTTTAAATTTATCTACTCACTTATAAAGCAGTGTTTGTTAAGTCTGGTAAAGTGATAGAGTGGACTGGGCTGTCTTCTTCCCCACTCTACCTTAAGACAAATGATTTGACTTGAGCTTTTAATTTGCAAGGTTCCCTCCTAAGGACAGCAAATGTAATATAAGTGAAGCATTAGAATGAGCATTTAGAGTTCCAAGAGGGTCACAATCCACTAATTTGTTATTTAAAAGCTGATGAGATGATTGCTTCCAGCCATGGTAGTAGGCATGAAGCCTTTGAGTGTGGTGGCACACCTAGCCTGATCTTGTGCTCTGTGGGGCACAGCACATGCTTAAAGCAGTACCATCCTTACACTGATTTGTCAGTGTGGTTTTGCTGCACAGAACCAACACAAGTGAGACATAGCCAGCCATCTCCTAAAACAGGTCCTTTTGACCCTAACATAGAGGTAGCAAAGTGAGACAGAAGATGGAATAAGAGAAGTATAGAACACCTATAAACTATGAGCCGCTAAGCCCTTCAACATGTATGTTGTTTAATTTTCTCAACATCCATGAAATGGATAGTAACAATTTACAGATGAAGAAGTGGAACCTCATAGAGATAAAACAATGTATTCATTGGTAGATATTGAGTAAGTGGTAGATTTGTGGAATGAATTCAAATAGACAGCTAAACCAACACCCTTAATTCCTCTTGCTTTTGCTCCCATAACCCAGTGTTATTTGGTACCCTTTGTATTAATATATATTAATGTAATTATTTAGAATTGTTGATTTTCTTTCCTACTGGACCATAAGTCCTAAGAGTAGAAACCATGATTGTTTTGTTCAGTGTTAAATCTCTAAGACCAAATACTTTGCTTGCCTTAAATCTGGTGCTCAGTTAATATTTTTGCTTCCCTTTTTAGTGCGAGTGGATTGGGGCAGATAGGAAGGGGACCATGGTTTCTACCACTTTGTGTTGATTGACTTAGGTAAGAAAAGAGTCCACAGAAAGTCTAGGCCAGTGTGAACCTGAACAATCAGAGGGTCTTATGGGTGAGTTAAACCTCTTAGGAGGAAATAAAATAATTTTTAACTATAACCTACATCTAAGGCCATGCATGACCTTAAGTACCTTCAATCTGAAAAATAAACTATTATAGAGCTTGGCACAGTGCCACATACTAGTAGTTCCAGCTACTTGGGAGGCTGAGGCAGGGGGATCACTTGAGCCCAGGAGTTGGAGGCTGTAGTGTGCTGTAGTCACACCTGTGAATAGCCACTGCAGCACTCCAGTCTGCGCAATATAGCAAGACTCTGTCTCTTAAAAAACAAAAAAGGTACCATAGTTGAGAAATCACAGTAAGGATGGGGAAATGCTGACATCTCAATAATACAAATCAAGCTACTCTATTTAATTTTTTTAAAATTCTTTTAATAGAAAAAATCAGACAAAGATATGCAGATCTGCCTGGAGAACTGCACATTATTGAACTTGAAAAAGATAAGAATGGACTTGGACTCAGCCTTGCTGGTAATAAAGACCGATCACGCATGAGCATATTTGTGGTGGGAATTAACCCAGAAGGACCTGCTGCCACAGATGGACGAATGCATATTGGAGATGAACTCTTAGAGGTGAGAAGCATATGTTTTTAACTTATCTTTTGGTGAAGTGGACGGGTGCAGTGGATGTTGTATAGGAAAATGAGGTGAAAGGGAAGAATAATGTAAAATTATATTTCCTTCACCTACTTAAAATCATTTTTCAAAGCAAGAACAGAAATCAAACTGTTGCTTGCAAATGTTATTTGCTGCGTAAGTAAAAACTAATCTCACAGAATATTTTAGAAGTTCTTCAGTAAAATATCATGGAAACATATTAAAACCTGTTTTTAATATCAATTTTTAAATATTCAAAATTAATTTATATATTAACTTAATTTTGATAGTATTTATCAAAATTCTCTTTGGGTTTTAAATTAGTCATACATGTAACTGTTGTGGTTCTTCAGTTTTTCGGGGGAAAGTGGGGAAGATGTTAGAGCCAACAAGAGCCTGTGAACTTCTCAAAAATAATAGTTAAT
This sequence comes from Pongo abelii, assembly GCF_028885655.2. Classification (NCBI taxonomy): domain Eukaryota; kingdom Metazoa; phylum Chordata; class Mammalia; order Primates; family Hominidae; genus Pongo; species Pongo abelii. The sequence goes on along the minus strand of NC_071985.2, from coordinate 171,150,996 downwards.
GTCTGTGAAGTTCAGGATATGGGTTAAGGCTACATAGGTTCTTTCTTTAGGAATAGAATAGACAAAAGAGAAGCTAAGAACATGACTGATCCTCTTTTAATTACTCCAGATAATTTCATTAATAATCTGAAAAGGTTATTCTTATTCTTCTACACTTAAATTCAAGGTATCTGTTCTGAGCTTATCTTAGTTTGATACTCATTTGGTTGTTCATTCACTCATTCTTTCAGCTAACACTTCTGAGTGTCTATTAGGACCAGAAACAGAAAAAGAGATGAATACATCCAGTTCCTTCATTAGTATAGCTCACAGTCTAGAAGAAGAAAACAGATGTGAAAAGATATTTATACTACAAAATGAGAAATGCAATAATGATGATGATAATGATGATGATGATGATGATGATGACGGTAACAGCTAAAATATACCTGGCACCAAACACAACAACCTCTTTTACTGGTGAGATCACAAAGTAAATGATGGTGTTAGGATTCAATGGCAGGCAGTTTGACTTGTAGTTCTTTGTAAACCATTGTGCTTTAAGGCCTATTTGATAAAATGTTCCAACTTTAGGACATTTAGGGGAGCTAAATCATGGAGACACTGAGTGTTAGACTGCTTACTTGAAATGAAGGCTTACTGATTTTGCATTTTACGATTTCCTCCTCAGACTCTGACTCAGAATAGAATTTACAGTCATCCATAATTTTACTTGCCTAATAATAACTACTGCCACAGCTGGCCAGGTGCAACAGGAAGACCATCACCATCAACTCTTTCTTCCAAACCCTGGTTGCTTCTCCCCACTTAAAACCTGTTTCTGCAAAGAAGTCACTTCCAGGATTACTTTTCTTTTCTTGTTCTTTTATAATATAGCATCATGGATGGGACCCACATTGGGTAGTAACACTGACTAGCATAATCATTACATAAATAAAGTCAAAGGTGACTTTATGTAACCAATATTATTCATTGCCTCAGTTTGTTTCCTTTGGCTTATGTTTAGAGACTTCCTCAGCGATGAGACAAAAGTGATGGCGGTAGTAAAAATGATGAAAGTTAGAGCCAATGCACTCAGTTATTACTAGCACTGTGCATATGCATTGTACATATTTGTATTCAGTGTTCTTAAGAACCCTTTATGGTAACAACTATTATTATCTCCATTTTATGGATTAGAAACTGGGTAAATAACATACCTAATATTGCAGAACTAAATGAGTAAGTGTGGTTAAGAACTCAGGCTTGCCAGACTCCAAGTCCTGTGTTACAGCCACTAAGGTATACTATGCTCCCCGTGGGACATTTTTTTTTTTTTTTTGAGATGGAGTTTCACTCTTGTTGCCAAATTCAGCACTATTTATGTGGCAGCAAGCACTGGACTTGGAAGACCTACTGTAACTTGTCTCGATTCTTTTGGTTATTGGTTGTATTTCAGAAGTTGCTCAGCATAATGTATGTAAGAGGTAAAGAGTTTTCCTTCTCTTAGACAGCACAACATCAACTGACATCAAATGTGTGAAGATTGTCCCCCCACATACTAAGCAATTCTTCAGCTGACGCCAATTGAGTATCCTATGATTCAATTCAATTCTGACACTAGGTAGCTGGAGACAGCATCAGTCCCACAAGTTAAGGGCTCAGTCCCACAACACTGTCTCCCACCACTTTAGAGGCCGTTTGCAATCCCCGCTTATGACCTGAACTTCTGACCAACCAGCTCTTAATTGGGAGTTCCCATGAACCCTAACTCAGGTTTGATTAATTTGCTAGGGTGGCTCACAGAAGTCAGGGAAACAATTTACTTATATTTAGTCATAAAGGAAGTTACGAAGATACAGGTGAACAACCAGATGATGAGATAGATATACAGGTAGAGGTGTAAGTGAAGGGGAGGGCAGAGTTTCCATGCCCTGTCTGGGCGTGCTACCCACCAGACAGGTCCACATGTTCAGCAAGCCGAGAGCTCTTCAAACCCCATAGTTCAGGGGTTTTTATTAAGGCTTCATCATGTAGGCATGAGCAATTATTACCTCATTCTCCCTGAGGGTCGGAACTGTACATTCCAAGCTTTTAGCCATGGTTTGGTCCTTCTGGCAATCATCTCCCGTTCAAGAACCCACCAAGAGTTGCCTCATTAGAACAAAAGACACTCTTGTCACCCAAGGAATTCCAAGGGATTAGGAGCTCTGTGTCAGGAACCCAGATCAGAGACCAAATATTAAAACAAGAGATGTACCTAACACCTAGCACCCCTGTTGCTCAGGAAATTACAAGGGTTTTAGGAGCTCTGTGCCAGAAACTGCAAGCAGAGAACAAATATATATTTCTGATTATATCACAATAGCACAGCATGGTGAATAGTTAACTATTAATTAAAACAGACTTCCACTCCCTTAGAAACTTCCGGTATCTGTTTGCTAAGCTAGAGTCTGGAAGAACTCTGCTGGATAAAAAATAAGAACATTTTGCTTTATTGGACTCCTCCTATGCTTTCCTTTGACTTTCGGAATTTGGCCCTTTCATTGCAATTCAGCAATTTCATCTTCATTCAGAGATGGAACGAGCAAAAAGATTAAACATACCAATAACTTAACTCCCCATCACTCCACAAAGATTCTCTAGTTTAAAAAAAAAAAGATAACGAATAAAAATATGTTGGAATATAGATTCTGGCATCATGTATCTTTGGCTAATTATTTATCTTCTCTAAGCCTCAGCTACCTCCTTTTTCAAATGGAGAAATTAATTCATTCAGCAAATATCTTACTGCGCATCTGTCTTATAGCAGGTGCTGTATGAACAAAGTGTAGATTCTGTATTGGTGAACAAAATACATAATACCTGCCCTCATAGAGCTTCCAGTCTAGTGGTTGTACAGCATCAACCTCAGAGGGTAGTGTGGGAATTAATAAGAGTATCTGGTACATAGCAATACCTTAATACATTTCAGATGATTTTGATTTTATTCATAATTTTTTTTCAAAGTTGTATAGCTCAGTTCTTTTTAGTTCATTTATATTAATGCCTTTGTCTCTGAAAGTCTGTCCCATAGGGAAGTCATCTTTTTATTCCTGGATGGCTCCATGCAACATCCTGAAGAGCTGGGAGAATGGAAAAATGCATATATGGGACTCTTTTTTTTTTTTTTCCCAAGACAGAGTCTCACTCTTGTTGCCCAGGCTGGAGTGCAATGGCGCCATCTTGGCTCACTGCAACCTCCATCTCCCAGGTTCAAGCAATTCTCCTGCCTCAGCCTCCCAAGTAGCTGGGATTACAGGTGCATGCCACCATGCCTGGCTAATTTTTTGTATTTAGTAGAGACGGGGTTTCACTATGTTGGTCAGGCTGGTCTTAAACTCCTGACCTCAGGTGATCTACCTGCCTCAGCCTCCCAAAGTGCTGGGATTACAGGGGTGAGCCACCATGCCCAGCCCATATACAGGATTCTTAAGCGTTTATAACCCATCTTCTCATTGGGCTTTAGGTCAGAGATGATAGAGAATTAAATTCATGTGAGAACCATTTCCCTGTTTTCTTTTTATAGCTCAGAAAAATTTTCAATTATTACTCTATGATATGTGAAGAATTTATATGTAGTATAATATCAAATCCAATGTGCTTTTGAGCTGAGTATAGGAAATTGATTTAATGATGAGTACAAAGAAAGCTAAAGCCAGTGTTATAATAGCTGTTCTTTGGACATTGCAGTGTAGTAGATTGTAGAAGTATACTGCGTTATATGGGAAGCATTTGCAAGTGGGCTTTTAGATTATACCTATTGGGTTTCTGAGAGCAAATCATGAGTGGTTGCTTTACCCCCGACACTGTTTATTTTTATCGTCTCTCCCTCAATTGAAGTAAAATGCTCAGTGTCTTGATTATTTTTATAACTTCATTATCTGCACATATTATTTATCATTATTGTTTTGTCTCTATGGTATGGCTTTGCTCACGGCCTCCTTTTATTTATACTTGATCTTAATTCCTTCAGACCCTTAGATGAGGCTAATTTATAGAAAATAGCAAAAAGAGAGGTCGAGCATACATTGTGGCTTCTTTGAAGCCAGAAACTCAGCTTCTCTTTGAGAGCCCTGTCCATGACACACTTTTGGTGTGACATTTGCTAGCAGTTTTGTTGCAGCGGGACTGCACCATTACAGTGGAAAAGCATTCAGCAAATTCTGTCGATCAATGGCTTGGTTCACATACAAAAGAAATTTTACATTAAGCCCCTAAAAGACAATATGATTAAATCTCAGCTTCTTTGCCCTTTACTTCCATGCTAGTAAGAGGGTTACTGAATTAATTTCCAAAGGCATTAACATATAATCACCATGTGGACTGGAATGAGACTTACGCTAGAGTATTGGCTTTCCCAAAGCAATTAGTCCCGGAAAATGCACAGGCCTGGGCATGGGGCTGTCGTATGAATATAGGATTCATTTATAATCTTCCCTTCAGTGCCAATGTGGGAAAAAAGAGTTGATGGTGCTGTGCAGGGAACTGGAGTGATTTTTCAGGTTCCAGAAGCAGCCAGAAGGAACAAAGTGGGTGGCACAAGAGGTGCACAATTGATTGGGCTAGTGTATTGAGCTGTGTTTTGTCTGGCTCCCAAGCCTTTTGAGATAGAAGAAGTATGCAGTACATTCCCTTTGTATCATTTACCTGAAGGATGACCTGAGTAGAATCCTGTCATTTTGCTTATGTATAAAATCACATTTAAGAATCATGAAAAATCAAAAGCGTGAATGTGTCCCATATTTGTCAGGGATAAAGACATAGAGCTACAGGTAATCTCAGATCTCAGTGTCCAGTAATATTTATTTTATAAGAGAAAAAACTGAAACCATAAAAGTTAAATGACTGGCCCAGGTATGCATGCAGCTGCTTCATGCGAAACTCCTGCCAGGAGCCCTTACCAGCACCACTGTCTCAGCAGTTTATCCCTGACTTACTGCTTGCTGCCAGTGAATTGTTTTTGAAATCTTTTGGAAAACTTAGATGTGTTTGGAAGTACAGTAGAGTAGTTAATAAATCACTAGCTTCTGCGTATGTGTGGATAAGATTACTTATAATTTATAGTCAGAAGCTTCTGTCATCTAGATTGGCTTTTTTAGATTACCATACATGGATGCAATTTTATGAAGTGTGTTTCTTAATGAAATAACTATGCCCTCAGAGACCTCATGTAATAAAATATCCCATTATAGAAACAGTAGTTTGAGGAACAGGAAGAAGAACAAAGAATTAAAAATTGCAAGAAAATAACTTTTCCTGTAGCTTTATTAATAGAGATAGGTTCTTTTTTTTCTTTTCTTTTTTTTTTTCTTTTTTGAGATGGAGTCTTGCTCTATAGCCCAGGCTGGAGTACAGTGGCACAATCTTGGCTCATAGCAACCTCTGCTTCCTAGGTTCAAGTGATTCTTGTGCCTCAGCCTCCCAAGTACTTGGGATTACAGGTGCACACCACCATGCCTGGCTAATTTTTGTATTTTAGTGGAGACGGGGTGTCACCATGTTGGCCAGGCTAGTCTCGAACTCCTGACCTCAAGTGATCTGCCCACCTTGGCCTCCCAAAGTGCTGGGATTACAGGGGTGAACCACTGCACCTGGCCAGAGATAGGTTCTAAATAGCTAAAAGTGTAAAAATAAATTGATCAAGTGTTCGATTGTAGCTATGGTTTCACTAATACTAAATACTATTCACTAATAGTAAAATATTACACTTTAATATGTGATTTGCTGTATGTCAATATTGTATCTCAAAGCTATTAAAAAATGAGTGATTAAACCTGACACAAATACACATTGTAAGCAAGCCCTGAATATGACCTTCCCATATGCATAGCCAAAGTCACCTCATTTTGTTACTCATAAGATGATCTGCAACCCGGTTCACAACTCTAAAAGTCACCAGAAGACTTTAGTGCTGGCTGAGTGGTCAGCCTCACACACTAAGTGCAGTCCTCTGGTCATTACAGCGTTGTAACCAATAGCTATCTGTGTCTTGCTCATCATGTTCCCTAAGTAATCAATTGTGTTATACTCAGTTTCAGTTACAAAAGACTTGCTCATTAAAAGAAATTGAGAGTGAGGTTAGGGTGCTGAATAGGGAATTGAGCTAACATTGAGTACTTAACTATTTGCCTGGCAGTAGGCTATGTTTTTAAGTTATTTGAGTTCTGGATTAATAATGATTCTAGAAGGTAATAAGTGAATTCATTACCGTTTGTATTAATAGTTTTGGTAGATACAGATTAATGCAATTTATCCAGTACTAGTTTAAAACACCCAAGATAGTTTCTCACAATACAATTCCATGCTATTCTTATCTTCTTAGTTTTTTGTGTGTGTGGTTTTTTGTTTTGTTTTGTTTTGTTTTAAAAAAAAGACAGGGTCTCGCTCTGTCACCCAGGCTGGGGGTGCAATAGAATGATCATAGCTCACTGTAACTTGAAACTCCTGGGCTCAAGTGATCCTCCCTCCTCAGCCTCCTGAGTAGCTAGGACTATAGGTGCATGCCACTGTGCCCAGCTTATATATATAAATATAATATTGTGTATATATAATATTATATATACACAATATTATATATACAATATTATATATAAAATTATATATAATTATATATATATATTTTTTTTCTTTTTGAGAAAGAATCTCACTCTGTCACCCAGGCTGGAGTGCAGTGGCATGATCTCGGCTCACTGCAACCTCCACCTCCTAAATTCAAGCTATTCTTCTGCCTCAGCCTCTCGATGAACTGAGATTATAGGCATGCGCCATCAGGCCTGGCTAATTTTTTTTGTATTTTTAGTAGAGATGGGGTTTCACCATGTTGGCCAGGCTGTTCTCGAACTCCTGACCTTAAGTGATCTGCCTGCCTCCACCTCCCAAAGTGCTGGGATTACAGGCGTGAGCCACTGCGCCTAGCCCAGCTAATTTTTATTTTATTTGTTGTAGAGTCAAAGTCTTTCTGTATTGCCCAGGCTGATCTCCAACTCCTGGGCTCAAGCAGTCTTCCCACCTCAACCTCCCAAAGGGCTGGAATTACAGATGTGAGCCACTGTGCCCAGCCTGTCTTCTAAAAATTTAATGCCACTTTGAATTAATTAAAAGTAGAATTTAGTTAGTGAAATTATATTCATCACTTAAGAACCAAAAAAGAAGAAAATTTATTTTTTGAGCTTGTTCTTGCACTAGGAGAGCTTGTCTGAACTTCATAATTAAAGACCTTTACCCTTCAGTTCCTTCATAGAGTTAGAGTTTTATTTTCCAGTTGCAGAAACTACTATGTAAAACCTAGTTCGTATCGGTTGGCCTCATTCTTTTCTGTTTCCTGCTATGAAGTCTTTGAGCTCTATTTCTGCCATTGTTGTTTCTGACTATGGCTTGTTAGGGGAAGAGTTAAATTATTTAGTCATACTTCCTTATGCCACTGAAATATTGAGGCCAAAAATCCATATTCTTGTCTTGGAGGAATGACAATCGTTTATTTTTTATTACTGCAGTCCTCATTATTGCTCACACAAAAGCTTTATGTGTGGTCTCTCCAGTGAGCCAAATTATCTTAAAATTATGGAAAGTGCCATGAAAATAGAAAGTAAAAATGATGATTGAAGAAGCAGATTACTGAAGAAATCTGTTAAAAAAAAAATAGCGACAAGAATGTATGCTGGGGAAGAAATTTACGGAAGGAGTAATTTTCAGCAGTGCCTCTCTCGACTCTTCTTTCTGCAGTTTTCCCCCATGTCCTCCATAACCTATTGGGATTGTTCTCTGGGCCTCCATTTCCTCCTTTTTCCAGTGCTTTCCCAACTTCCTTCCTGTCCTATGGATATTGTAGTGACTGTACTGAAATGCAACCTGGAAAAATATGCTCTTAGAATTGAGAGAAGTTTTCTTATATTAGCCTTTTATATTTTACTTTATTTGTATATTTTCTGCCCCATTAACAGTATATAAGAGAGGCTGGGCACAGTGGCTCACACCTGTAATCCCAGCACTTTGGGAGGCTGAGGCGCGCAGATCACCTGAGGTCAGGAGTTCAAGACCAGCCTGGCCAACATGGTGAAACCCCATCTCTACTAAAAATACAAAAATTAGCCAAAAATAGTGGTACACAGCTGTAATCTCAGCTACTCGGGGGGCTGAGGCACAAGAATCATTTGAACCTAGGAGGTGGAGGTTACAGTGAGCTGAGATCACATTGCACTCCAGCTTGGGTGACAGAGTGAGACTCTATCTCAAAAAAACAAAACAAAACAAAAAAAACCCAGTACATAAGAGAGGCCGTTCCACTCCTTCCACCCCAGAAGCTAGCAAATACTGGATATTATAAGACCTCAGGCAACCTGATAGGTGAAAGTTTTGTCATTAGAGAAAGTTTTTCACACATATACATATACAGTTAAGGAAGAAAGTAGTACTGTGCTGAGGTGAGGCAGAGTTGTGGTTTTTGTTTTTGTTGTTTTTTTGGGTTTTTTTAGGCGGAGTCTTGCTCTGTCACCCAGGCTGGAGTGCAGTGGTGTGATCACGGCTCACTGCAACCTCTGCCTCCCAGGTTCAACTGATTCTCCTGCCTCAGCCTCCCGAGTAGCTGGGATTACAGGCACCTGCCACCATGCCTGGCTAATTTTTGTATTTTCAGTAGAGACGGGGTTTCACCATATTGGCCAGGCTGGTCTCGAACTCCTGACCTCAGGTGATCCTCCTGCCTTGGCCTCCCAACATGATGGGATTACAGGTGTCAGCCACCGTGCCAGGCCCAGAGTTTTTAAAGTTGACACTTCAGTTGGGTTTTTCTCTTTCTTTACCACTGTAAAAAAATAATAGAATGAGAATTGGGTGCTGGGTTTTGTTTTGTTGTTTTAGTGGTTGCAGGGAAGCTGGGGATGCGGATGATTAGGTTGAGTATTACAGAGGTAGCAGGAGTCCCAGGGCACCAAGTTCCATCTTCTTGTTACCCATTCCAGAGGCCCAGAACCTACCTGGAGGCTTTGAGATCATGAGGCTTGAGCTTGGATTCTGGCTCTGCCACCTCCTTACCTAGAATCCCTTTGTAAGTCACTGAGTTTGTAAGTCTGAATGTCGTCATTACAAAAGTACAGGAACACCAACCTTCTCTGTCATGGTGAGCAGTGTGGCAGTACTGGACTCTGTATGAGTTATACTTTAAAAGCTATCAACTGTATATGATGTAATCCTGCTCCTACAGGACTGATTCACTAACAAGATTACTGTTTAAAAGAAAGAAAAAGAGAGCGGGGTGCAGTGGCTCACACCTGTAATCCCAGAATTTTGGGAGGCTGAGGCGGGTAGATCATTCGAGGTCAGGAGTTCGAGGCCACCCTGGCCAACATAGCGAAATCTCATCTCTACCAGAAATACAAAAAAATTAGCCAGGTGTGGTAGTCCACACCTGTAATCCCAGCTACTTGGGAGGCTGAGGCAGAAGAATCGCTTGAACCTAGGAGGCAGAGGTTGCAGTGAGCCAAGATCGTGCCACTGCACTCCAGCCTGGGCAACAAAGCGAAACTCCGTCTCACAAAAAAAAAAAGAGAAACTGGAGTTGGAAGGGAGCACAGTTAGGGAGTTTGATAGAGTCCTTTGATGACTGAATGGGTTTTTGACTATGTCTATACAAGGGACAAGTAAAATATTTTGAAGGCAAGAGAAAAGATTTCTAGCAGCAGAGAGAATTGAGGTGGGGTTCTAATTAGATCAGCTGTTTTTATGAAAAGGAGCAAACATTAAGCATTACTAGTTTAGGGAAAGTCTTGACTGGTAGTATATATCGATGTTCTTGGAAGAAGAAATTCCAGGTCATTGGTCACCTGAGTCCTGTCTGCTTAGGTGGCTAACAATACCATTGATAGAGTTAGGCTGTAATATCTCAATGTCCTAGGAAACCATGATTCCTCTGTAATATAAGAGGTGGATTATAATGTGCCTTCATTCATTTATTCTTTCCTTTGCCATTCAGCTAATGGGAAATTACCTATAGTCACCTCCTTCATTTGGTCAAGTGAAACAGCTTGTGGCAATTGGAGCAACTTCCACAGGAGTATTCAAAATTAGAACAACACAGAAACATATTTCTCTATTTTCTCGAAGTCAGTATTTTTCAAAAACATGTCAGGGTTTAGAATTCAAAAGGATATCTTGCTCTTTTCCCAGTATAACAAATTTAGACAGATGTGAGCTGCATGTTACTATTATGCTGCCTTTAGAATGTATTTCAGTTTAATTAGTTTTGTTTGAGAGAAAATAAATCTCTCATCTTTAAGCCTTTTAAATGAATGTGATCCTTTGGAAACATTATACTTCACAAGAAATAGATTAAATTGCAGCTGTGGAAGATCTTACTTCAGCACTGCAATTTCCATTAAACTGAGTCCTTGAAACCTGCACCTTTGCCCAAGGTATTAAGAAGTGGCTGCTTGTTGTACACTATTTTGGCTTTTCCAAGGAAAAAATTAATGTGATAATTTATTCAGAAGTCTTTTTTCATTATTGTGAAATTGTGTTTTACCTGAGTTTCAGGCATCTGCCCTGTCCCATCCCTAGCCTGGTACTCCTTTCCTCCCTTTGGTTCTCCCATCTGCAGAGTGGGAGCAGTGCTTTGGAAAGTGGACATCTTCTTCATGGGGGCCGGTGCCCAAGATTTTTGGACAGAAGAAACTACCTCTATTATCTCTGTCAGTCTACTTCTCTCCTCCTCGCCCCGAAAGCTACACTGTAAAAGTACCTGTGGTTCCTACAGGGAAACCTTGAGTTTCACACCTGCGTGCCTTTCGTGTGCTTTTCCCCAGTCATGGAGTCCTCTTGCCACTCACTTCCCCTGTGCCTGCTAAGCTTCTGTCTAAACATCTGTCTACTCCTTCTTAAGAACAAACTACCCAACTCCAAGATGAGACAATTGCTTCTTGTTTTATGCCTACACACATCATATGGCAATGCAATTATTTGTTTCCAAAACCATGTCACTTACAGAGTACCAGATCCTTGAGGCAGCAACCATATCTGACTAAAGAAAGTCATTTCTACAAAATGACTTTCAGAGAATCTGGTACCTAGAACACAGTGTTTAATACATGGCAGCTATGATGACAATGGTAATGAAAATTCCTGTATCCTCATCACTTATGCAATGATTGTTGAGTAAGTGAATAAATGGGTGAATATTCAACATATCTATTATACTTTTATTGGAATATTTCTTGGTCTGGGGTTTCTACTTTGTGAGCCCTATAAATTGGAATTCTGATTTCACAGGACTAAAAATGAGTTACTTATACTATGGCTTTTTTTCACCCCAGGTAAACACCCTTAGGGAAATGTTTTTTAATTAATAAGCTTTTAAACTGAAAGATATTTTGGCTAGAAATTCTGATTCTAGATGTGTTATGTTGTTCAAATTTCTTAAACTCACTGTGCCTCAATTTCTCCATCTATATAATGACGTAACCATGCAGTTCTCTACTGGTTTGAGTGAGACACGTAATGTATTAGGCATGTATGCACATGTATATGTGTGTGCCTTCTACGTTGTAAGCATTTATTAAATGGTACTATTATAGTTATAAAATGTCAATATAGAAAAACAAACTGAAAATCACCTTAAATCCCGCCAGCGATATGATCATTGCTGACATTTAGTAGAGATACTCACAGAACTTTCTTTAAACCCACACAGAAACTTTTACATAAATGAAAATAATGTGGTAAATAGGTTGCATGAAATTTATTTTCTTCACTCTGCATGCAGTGTTTTCTTTCTATGACAACGCATCTACATCTGTATCATCCTCCCCTACCTCCGTTTAATACCACAGTTTTCCATTTATTGATATATGATTATTAGTATAATTGTTTGTTGGTTAATACGTAGTTTTTTTCACTTTTTCTCTTTTAAAAGAATAGCCATGAGAGGGATGACAGGGTTTTTAAATTTTTTAGGATTTTTTTTTTTTTTTTTTGAGACACAGTTTCACCTGTTACCCAGGCTGGAGGGCAGTGGCGTGATCTCAGCTTACTGCAGCCTCCACCTCCTGGGTTCAAGCTATTCTCGTGCCTCAGCTTCCTGAGTGGCCAGGCTGGTCTCAAACGCCTGACCTCAAGTGATCCACCCACATTGGCTTCCCAAAGTGCTGGGATTACAGGCGCCCAGCCTAGGATAAATTCTTAGAAGTGGAATTATTAGATTAAAAGTTAACCTATAAAAATATTCATTGTTATAAGTACTTATGATTTGCTTTTTTTTTTTTTTTGGTCTGTGTGTTACATTCAATAAAAGAGTTTATTAAAGAAAAAACAGTGGGCCAGGCACAGTGGTTCGTACCTGTAACCTCAGCACTTCGAGAGGCTAAGATGAGAGGATTGCCTGATCCCAAGAGTTCAGGACCACCCTGGGCAAGATAGCAAGACCTTGTCTCTACCAAAAAAATTAGCCAGGTGTGATGGCACACACCTGTAGTCCTAGCTACTTGGGAGGCTGAGGTGGGAGGATTCCTTGAACCTGGGAATTAGAGGCTTCTAGGCTACAGTGAGCTATGTGCCACTGCATTCCAGCCTGGACAACAGAACAAGACCCTGCCTCTTAAAAAAAAAAAAGTAAATTACAGAGAAGAACTCTCAGATTTAATTATCACTAATTCAAATTACATGAATTTCAACTCAGTTCTTTAATAATAATTTGTCACTTTTCATAATCAATCCTTCTGCTTTAATAAAAGTGTGGGTGGGGTATTGTTAGGTATAATATATTATGACATGATATTCCCACCTCAGGCAAATCTGTTACTTGAGCTAAACTTTAATTTTTATATAATTAATATTTCCATTCCTAGCTTAAGTTAATTAACTTTTACTTCCAATTTGGCAGGGTTTTTTAGTAGATTTAATTGAGCTGCTCTTCAGTATAAATTTCTTTTCTTTTTTTGTTTTGTTTTTGTTTTTGTTTTTTGAGACACAGTCTCGCTCTGTCACCCCAGGCTAGAGTGCAATGGCGCCATCTTGGCTCTCTGCAACCTCCATCTCCCAGGTTCAAACAATTCTCCTGTCTCTGCCTCCCAAGTAGCTGGGATTACAGGCACATGCCGCCACGCCCTGCTAATTTTTTCTATTTTTAGTAGAGACAGGGTTTCACCATGTTCCCCAGGCTGGTCTCGAACTCCTGAGCTCAGGCAATCCACCCACCTTGGCCTCCCGAAGTGCTAGGAGTACAGGCGTGAGCCACCGTGTTCAGCCCAGTATAAATTTCTATTCATGTTAGTTGAACTATAAAAAATTAAGAGTAGTTGAAAACCTATCACTTCATGATATTTTTGAATAATTAATTTTATTGAAACAAATCTCATTAAAGATCTCTAAAGTGAAAGTTTGTATAGTATAACAAAAGGATTTATATTCATTTAGTTTTGCTGAATTTTCACTGGATTAACCCTAATTCTACTTCTGCTAGGTTAGTGTTATAATTAAGTATCCCATCTCTGGTACATAAATATAAGAAGACTTACCTCATATCAGATTGTCTTCCCCCACTACAGTAGTTGAAACCAGTCTATAAGGGGAAAAGTCAAACACAATGAGAATCTATTATAATATAGCTTAGAAGCTTTGCAAATACAGTCAGGCCTTAATGGCAGGGATATATTTCTGAGAAATGCATCACTGTGTGATTTTGTTGTATGAATGTCATAAAGTGTACAACCTAGATGGTGTGGCCCACTCCACACCTAGGCTATATGGTATAAGGGTATTGTTCCCAGGCTATAAACCTGGGCAGCATGTTACTGTACTGAATACTGTAGGCAACTGTAACACAATGGTAAATATTTTTATATCTAAACATAGAAAAGGTACAGTAAAAATACGGCATTATAATCATATGGGACCACCATAATATATGTGGTCCATCCTTGACTGAGGCATTATTCTGTGGCACCTGACTATAGAAGTATTTCTCATTTGAGGCTGTTATCTTCAGTATCCAGAGCTACCATAATTTGCTACTGAACGACATTGAGTTGGAAATTCAGAACCTGGGAAAAAATGAACTCACTTACCCCTAAGGTAAAATATTACTGTCTTTCTGGGACTAAGCATCATGAAGCTGAGACAGAAGTTACTAGAACTATCTGGAAGACCTCAGAAGGCCCACTTTGTCAGTAATCAGATGAGGAAGCTAAAAACAGATAAGAAAACCAGAATTGTAGGTCAAGAGCATAGAAAGCTCCTTTGGACAGAAAGCTTTTTCCCTTTTTCTTTTTCTTCTTTTGTATCTTTCTGGATGCCAAGGCAAATTACTGAACATCTGAAAGAGCACAAGACTAGGAGATTGAAAGACGTATGTCAGTTAGATTTACAAATTAATATTTAGAATTAGCAGGAGCCTAAGAAACCATGTCAATGAATACTTTTTGGTTGCAAAGAACAGAAATTAGTTCAAATAATTGTCCCAGTCAGCTTGGGCTGACCATAGACATCTGTTTTTCACAGTTCTGGAGGCTGAGAAGCCCAACATCTAGATGCTGATTAATTTGGTTCCTGGTGAGGGCTGTCTTCCTGGTTTGCAGACAGTGTTCCTGCTGTATGCACACACATGGTGAAGGGAGAGACTATGTCTCTTAGTGTAAGGGCACTAATTTCCTCCATGAGGGCTCCATCCTCATGACCTTGTTACTTCCCAAAGGCCCCACGTCCAAATACCATCGTATTGGGGATTAAGGCTTCAACATATGAATTTGCAGAGGGACATAAAAATTCAGCCCAGAGCAATAGCTTCACCAAAAAAGTAGAATCTATTGTAATGGTGTGAATCCTTCCTGGAACCTGAAGATCGGGATGCACCAGGGCTTTGGGAAATGATGGCCTTTCCAGTCCCTTCATCTGTGTGGCAGAATATGGACATCTCACAGAAGCTTAATGATTATGTAAAAAAGTTAGCTGTGTCTCAGCTCCAATTTAAAATCCCCTAAAGAGAGAATCTTGGTTGTCCTAGCCTATGTTATATGCTCCTAAGCTGTGGCCTGGGATGTCATGACAAGCAACACAAACTTGGCTGCCCACCATAAAGGATGGTATTTGTGATGAGAGGATTTGAAGGACAGTCCCTTACAAAGAGAAGCAGTTGTGTGCTGGCAAAGATCCCCCTAGATCTCTCCTACATCCCTCATCTGGTCTGGCTTTCTCATCTTAGTGATATAGAAATTGAGATAGAATGCCATTAAATCACTTCCCATAGTCATGGCTTGATGAATGTGGGAAAAAGATATAATTTATCATCCAAACTGGGTAACTACTAATAAGCACAGTGGCTCATGCTTGTAATCCCAGCACTTTGAGGGGCCAGGGCAAGTGGATCACTTGAGTCCAGGAGTTCGAGACCAGCCTGGGCAACATGGCAAGACCCCGTCTTTATAAAAAATGAGCCCGGTGTGTGGTGCACACCTGTAGTCCCAGCTACTCAGGAAACTGAGGTGGGAGGATTGTTTGAGTTTGGGCGGTCAAGGCTGCAGTGAGCCAGGATCGCACCATTGCACTCCAGCCTGGGCGACAGAGCAAGACCCTGACTCAAAAATAAATAAATAAATAAGTAATTGGAACAACATAAATAAAGTAGGCTGCCTCAGGAAAATCAGGATATATGATTACCCTTGAATGAAAGAGTTGTAGATCTTGGATTTTAAGATAATAAATAGATATTTGGGTAAATTGGGAAGCATCAAATCAGGAATAAAGATAGTTCTTCCCACCATTGTGGGATAATATCAAAGATAAAGACATGTCTACATAATTTATTATTCTTCCCTTATATCATTCAGTCACCTTTGAAAGAAGAAACTTTGGGAAAGGCACTTAGTTTCTCTGCCTCTCAGTTTACTGGAAGTAAATGGAAAATAATAATGTTTTTCCAATTTCAAGATAATCTGAATGAGCACTCAGGTCATGAAAGGTGGGGAGCAATATTTGATCCAAGATGAAATATCTTAATTGTTTTCCTTGGGGCTGGGTCAGAAAAAGCTAAAAGGGTAGTCAACCTATATATATATTGAACCTATTTGTTTACAGGCATACTTCAGATAGATTATGGGTTCCATTCTAGACTACCACAATAAAGCAAGTATCAGAATAAAGTGAGTCACGTGTGTTTTTTTGTTTCCCAGCATATGTGAAAGTTATGTTTACACTATGGTCTATAAAGTGTGCATTAGCATTATGTCTAAACAAGTACATACATTAATTTTAAAATAATTTATTTCTAAAAATTGCTAACGATCATCTAAGCCTCAGCAAGTTGTCATCTTTTTGCTGGTGGAGACTCTCACCTCCATGTTGATGGTTGCTGACTGATCAGGGTGGTGGTTGCTGAAGGTTGGGGTGGCTGTGACAACTTCTTAAAATAAGATAACAATGACATTCACCACATCGATTGTCTCCTTTCATGAAAGATTTCTCAGTAACATCGGATGCTGTTTAATAGCATTTTACCCACAGTAGAATTTCTTTCAAAATTGGAGTCAGTCCTCTCAAACCCTAGGACTGCTTTATCAATGAAGTTTATGTAATAGTCTAGATTCATTGTTATCAGTTCAACAATGTTCAAAGCATCTTCACCAGGAGATTTCATGTCAAGAAATCACTTTTGGCCAGGCCTGGTGGCTCACACCTGTAATCCCAGCACTTTGGGAGGCCGAGGTGGGCGGATCACAAGGTCAGGAGTTCGAGACCAGCCTGGCCAATATGGTGAAACCCTATCTCTACTAAAAATACAAAAATTAGCCAAGTGTGGTAGTGGGTGCCTGTAATTCCAGCTACTGAGGAAGCTGAGGCAGGAGAATCACTTGAACCTGGGAGGCGGAGGTTGCAGTGAGCGGAGATCGCACCATTACACTCCAGCGTGGGGGACACAATGAGACTCCATCTCAACAAAAAAAAAAAAAAGGGAAAGAAACCAGTTTCTTTGCTCATCTATAGGAAGCAGCTCCTTATCTGATCAAGTTTGATCATGAGATTGCAGCAATCCAGTCCCATCTTCAGGCTCCACTTCTGATTCTAGTTCTCTGGCCATTTCCACCACACCTGCAGTGACTTCCTTCACTGAAATCTTGAACCCCTCAAAGTCATTCATGAGAGTTGTTATCAGCTTCTCCCAAATTCCTATTAATGTTGATTTTTTTTGTAGCCACATTTATTTAAGTGTACAGCTCAGTGGTAATAAATACAGGTATATTCTTTTTTTTCCTTCCTCTCTCTCAACTCCCCAACAAACCCCCTCCCCACCCTGCCCCAGCCTCCGGTAATCACCAGTCTACTCTCGATCTTCATGGAATCTACTTTTTTAGCTACCACATATGAGTGAGAACATATGAATATTTGTCTTTCTGTGCTTGGTATATTTCACTTAACATAATGACCTCCAGTTCCATCCATATTATTGCAAATGACAGGATTTCATTCTTTGTTATGGCTGAATATTATTCCATTGTGTATATATACCACATTTTCATTATCCATTCACCTGTTGATGAGCACTTAGGTTGATTCCATATAAGGAAAGGAGTTTAATTGACTCATGGTTCCACATGGCTGGGGAAGCTTCAGGAAACTTACAATCATGGCTGAAGGGGAAGCAAACACATCCTTCTTCACATGAAAGACTATTGTTGAAAAGGTATTGTTTAATATAACCATCTTTGTTATTGAGCTTAGCTAGATCTTCTGAATAACTTCATGAAGTTTCTACATCATCACTTGCTGCTTCTCCTTGCATTTTATGAGATTGAGACTCCTCGCCTTAAACCTCTGCTAGCTTCAAACAACTTCTGCAACTTCCTCACCTCTCTCAGCCTTGATAGAATTGAAGAGAGTTAGGGCCTTGCTTTGGATTAGGCTTTTGCTTAAGAGAATGTTGTGGCTGATTCGAACTTTATCCAGACCACTCAAACTTTCTCCATATTAGCAATTAGGCTGTTTAGCTTTCTTATCATTCCTGTGTTCACTGGAGTGGCACTTTTAATTTCCTTCAAGAACTTTTCCTTTGCATTCACAACTTGGCTAACTGGTGCAAGAGGCCTAGCTTTCAGCTTAGCTCAGCTTTTGACATGCCTTCCTCACTAAGTTTAATCATTTCTAGCTTTTGATTTAAAGTGAGAGATGTGGGACTCTTCCTTTTACTTGAACACTTAAAGATCATTGTAGGGTATTAACTGGCTTAACTTTAATATTGTTGTGTCTTGGAATAGGAAGGCCTCGGAGGAGAGAAAAAGAGATGGGGAGCAGCTGGTCAGTGAAGTAATCAGAACACACAATTATGTGTTAACTGATTAATTAGGTTTGCAATTTTGTATGGGCACAGTTTATGGTGCCCCAAAACAATTATAATAACATCGAAGGTCACAGATCACATATCGCCATAACAAATAGAATAATAATGTAAAAGTTTGAAATACTGAGAGAATTACCCAAATGTGACACAGACAGGAAGTCAGCACATGCTGCTGTGAAAATGGTGGCAGTAGACTTGCTCAATGCAGGGTTGCCACAAACTTTCCATTTGTTAAAAAATAAATAAATAAATAAAAACACACACACAATAAAATGAGATGTACCTATATACTGAAAAAAATGTCATAAGGGTATGTTATTGTTCAAGGTGCAGTTTGTTTGCATGAAGAGAAAGGTACAGTTGTATGGGACTCCATATTGCATTTGGGACTTTAAAAAGCCTAAAAGTCTTAGTTGGGTATAGTGGTGCATGCCTGTGGTCCCAGCTTCTCGGAAGGCAGAGGCAGGAGGATCTCTTTATCCCAGGAGATTGAGGCTGTAGCAAGCCATGTGCATATTACTTCACTCCAGTCTGAGTGACAGTGAGACCCTGTCTCAAAGAAAAAAAAAGGCAAGCAAAAAACAAAATATAGCTTAAAAGTCAACTATTGGGCATTTTCCCCATGTATTGTAGTGACCTGGTTTTTGGTTGGTACTGACTTTTTTATCTCAAAAGTCCAAGACCTAAGATGGTAGAGTGACCAGCTCACTTTTCTGTTCTTGCTCATCTTTTTATAGAGATGGCTGTTAGAAATTATCTCATTTTTTATGTGTACCATCCAGATGATGTGACCTCTGGGTATGCCCTAGGATTATAGGCTTTTAAACTAATTGCTAAAGCACCTTGGGCAAATTATAGTTTCATAATCTAGTGAAAGTAAATCATACCCCAGTTATTCTGAGATTTAAATGAGATACTGTGCATAATGATTTTAGCACAGTGTTCTGCACCGAGTAAGCACTCAGTAAATGGTAGCCTTTATTAACTGTAGTTAACCTAATAGACTTCCAAAAAAGAATGCTTTTTTTCTTTTTTTGCCTATGTTATATTATTTGGAAGACTTTCTACATCTGATGTTTAAAGAATAATGCCCGCAGAGAACAGCTTCTCAGTAATACAATAGATGATAATCTAAAGCTAATTGCATAAAATATATCATTCTTTCCAACTAGTTATTGAATTTTCAGTAGAGCATGTTTCCTTTAGTGATGAAAAAATATGAAAACTACTTGAATAGTTGGAAGCTGTATAACTTTTATTTAAATAGTGAAATTGTTTTATATTAAATAAGAAGAAAACAAAAGAGAGACCTCTCCTAAAACTGAATGGCTACAAATGCGTTATTTTTTTTTCCCTAGCCCTAATCCTAAATGTGTTATTTTTAAGGCCATAAAAGAGTCTTTGTCTTGGATTTATTTTTCTATCCAGAGATCAGCATTTTTCTTTTAGATTTAATCCAGTTAAATCAAGGTTCACTCTTTCTTGGGTTTCTTGCTCTGTTCCCAGTTTTCCACTGCATAGCAGAGTTTCTCCAGAGTCCTCGGCATGTTGCCGGGAGCAGCTGCCTTAGCCATAAACACCTGTATTGGCACTGGAAAAAACATCAACAGCAAGCAAGCTGCTTTGCCTTTCCACTGCCAGAGGCTCTGCACATTTAGAAACAAAACCGTGAAAGGCATAACTTCAGATTTCCTCTTATGTAAATTAAAATTAATGATCTGCTTTCTTCATTTGGGATCTCATTTTTCTCTCTCAGAATAATAGTATCATAGATTCTATTCTACCAAAATGGAGGATCATCACTAAAGAAGCAGACATATCCATAAACAAGAAACAGTTAGATTTCCTACATGCTCAAGCGTTTTGCTGATCAAAACCATTTTTTTTAACCTTAGTCACTTTGAAGGCTGGAGCCCATGTTAGTGAAAGCCTACTCGCAGTTGATTAAGCACCACTTCCATTCAGGACTGCAACTCAGCACATCCTCATTGAGGGCCACTATGCACAAGCTATGCATGAAAAGCTGGGAACCACCTAGAGGAGGATGTTGGCTCCTGCCCTAAGGAGCTCCACTCAGTTCAGTAGGTGTTGTGTGCCTGTGCTGATGCTTACTGCCCAACAAGGATTGACTTTACCATGTTGTGTTGTGGTATAAGTGCAAGAAGAGAAATTTTTTTAAACCTAGTGCCACAAGATTCAAAGACAGGAGGGTAGGATAGGTGGTTTAGAAAAAGCTTCTGGAAGCAGAGGCTGAACACAGGTGGGGAAGACATAGACATTCACAAATGCTTAACTGAATGCCAGGCCTTGAATCAGGCTCATTCCAAACGTCATTTGTCTTTTTTGAGACAGAGTCTTGCTCTGTTGCCCAGGCTGGAGTGCAGTGATGCGATTTTGGCTCACTGCAGCCTCTGTCTCCCAGGTTCAAGTGATTCTCATGCCTCAGCTTCCCAAGTAGCTGGGACCACAGGCGCCTGACATGATGCCCAGCTAATTTTTGTATTTTTAGTAGAGACGGGGTTTCACCATGTTGGCCAGGCTGGTCTTGAGTTCCTGACCTCAAGTGATTCGCCCACCTCGGCCTTCCAAAGTGCTGGAATTACAGGCATGGGCAACCACACCCAGCCCCCCATTCTTCTCACTCTGTCAATCAGGCTGGAGTACAGTAGTACAGTCATAGCTCACTGCAGTCTTTAACTCCTGGACTGAAGCGATCCTCCCACCTCAGCTTCCCCTGAGTAGCTGGAATTACAGGCACACGTCACCATAACTGGTTAACTTTTTATTATTTTTTTGTAGAGACAGGGTCTTTCTGTGTTGCCCAGCCCAGGCTGGTCTCAGACTCCTCAAGTGATCCTCCTGTCTCAGCTTCCCAAAGCTCTGGGATTACAGGCATGAGCCACCACACCTGGCCTTATCTAATTTTCAAATATGATTTAAAGTACCTTGTTTGTAGTTAATTATAAATTAAAGAGATTGGAAAATATGGTCAGCAAAAAACATGATCATACTAGACATACTATTTTAAAACTTGGTTTTACCAGTTAGTATATTTTGGACATTTTCTATGTCATTAAGTATGCTTTTTCACAAACTCTTAAAGATGATTTCTTTTCTTTCCTTTTTTTTTTTTTTTTGACACAGGGTCTCACTGTGTTGCCCAGGCTAGAGTGCTGTGGCACAATCTTGCCTCACTGCAGCCTCAACCTTACAGGTTCAAGCAGACCTCCCACCTCAGCCTCCCAAGTAGCTAAGACTACAGGTGCATACCACTGCACTTGGCTAATTTTTATATTGTTTGTCAAGACAGGGTTTCACCATGTTGCCCAAGCTGATCTTGAACTCCTGAGCTCAGGCAATCCACCAGCCTCAGCCTCCCAAAGTGCTAGGATTACAGCTGTGAGCCTCTGCACCTGGCCACTGCATGATTTCTTTAACCGTTTCCCTTGTAGCTAAGTAGGTAAGAAGATACAAATATAAGAAAAGCTAAACTCTGAAAGTGTCAGGAGGAAATATATGATCTAGACAGTGGACATATTTTTAAATGCATGATATTAAGAATAGAAACGTATGCCGGGCGCAGTGGCTCACGCCTGGAATCCCAGCACTTTGGGAGTCCAAGGAGGGCGGATCACCTGAGGTCAGGAGGTCAAGACCAGCCTGGCCAACATGGTGAAACCCCGTCTCTACTAAAAATACAAAAAAAAAATTAGCCAGGCTTGGTGGCGGGCACCTGTAATCCCAGCAACTCGGGAGGCTGAGGCGGGAGAATTGCCTGAACCTCGGAGGCAGAGGTTGCAGTGAGCTGAGATCATGCCACTGCACTCCAGCCTGGGCAACAGAGCAAGACTCTGTCTCAAAAAAAAAAAAGAAAAGAAAAGAAAAGAAAGAAACGTAATAGCAAAGATGAGTAGTTTCGAACCCATAAAAATTAAAAATCCTTTGGACATCAAGAGTACTCTAAATAAAATGTAAAGGCATTATCTTGTTTAATTCTTACAATAGCTTTATGAAGTAGGTACTTAGATTTCTTTTAGAGAAGGGAAAACTGAGGCACAGAGAACTGACAGTGTGGAAATCGGTGCTTTCTATGAGATTGATGATTGTGTGTGTGTGTGTGTGTGATGGAATCTCACTCTATCACCTAGGCTGGAGTGCAGTGGCACAATCTCGGCTTGCTGTAACCTCTGCCTCCCAGGTTCAAGCTATTCTCCTGTCTCTGCCTCCCCAGTAGCTGGGACTACAGGTGTGTGCCACCACGTCCAGCTAATTTTTGTTTTTTGTTTTTGTTTTTGTTTTTTGTTTGGAGACAGAGTCTCAGTCTGTCACCCATGCTGGAATGCAGTGGCGCCATCTCAGCTCCCAAGTAGCTGGGACGATAGACATGTACCACCATGCCCAGCTAACTTTTGTATTTTTTAGTAGAGATGGGGTTTCGCCACATTGACCAGGCTCGTCTTAAACTCCTGGCCTCAAGTGATCCATCTGCCTTGGCCTCCCAAAATGCTGACTATAGGCACCCAGCTGAATTTTTGTATTTTTAGTAGAGACGGGGTTTCACCATGTTGACCAGGCTGGTCTCGAACTCCTGACCTCAAGTGATTTGCCTCCCTTGGCCTCCGAAAGTGCTGGGATTACAGGTGTGAGCCACTGTGCCCGGTGAGATTCACGATCTTGGTGCAGAACGAAAGCTGATAGAATAAGAGGCAGAGTGAGGAGGTAGCTCAAGATTGGTCTTTCCATCAGCCTTGAATATGAATCCCAGCTTTACCACTTAGGAAAGGTGATGGAAGGGCCACTTTTTAGATAGTTGAAAATACTATATTTTCATTTCATATTTTAAAGTGTTCACTTCCACATGCTTTCACATTATAACTATTTTGACAAAAAAATAACATTTTTAGATGTCTTGAAAGGAACATCAGGTGTGCCTTAAAATGCAAAATTCGAGAGACAGTAAGAACAAATTAGATGCTAATTACAATTCCTTTTACTATCCCTTATATGGTACACTATACTATCTCTTAAATAGTAGAAATTGTCAATGCCACACTTGAATAGGAATAGTATAGTTATAGATCACTAACTACTTTTTAAAGAGATAGAAGGAAAAAGTCAAAACTGTATGAGCTGTTATCAATTCGGTGAAATAAAATAAGAGAGTTTCCAGCTATCATCATAGTTTATCAGTGGGAAAATCTGGAATAAAGAAATTTAGAATTTAAATGTTGTTTAGGTCATCTTTTGGTAGATCCAATCAAGTTTAAAATTCTACCACGTCTTGGATATGAGCAGGCTCATTGATGGCGTTCGGTAAAATCTTTCTGTGTA
This sequence comes from Pongo abelii, assembly GCF_028885655.2. Classification (NCBI taxonomy): domain Eukaryota; kingdom Metazoa; phylum Chordata; class Mammalia; order Primates; family Hominidae; genus Pongo; species Pongo abelii. The sequence continues at coordinate 171,127,331 of NC_071985.2, read as the reverse complement.
GTTGGTTTAAAATTTGACTTAAAACAGGGATATAATATTTACCTTCTCTAGAGTAACAAATTTATGTTACGTAATAACCTTGACATGTTTACAAAATCATGTTTAATGGTCTCTCCAGAACTCCGGTGAATACCACAATTTGGTCTGTTTCCAACATTTTTAAGGAATCTGGGAAAGCTGTAGGAAATGAAATATGTGTCGTAAACTTTTTGTATCAGGCTTAACTACTGCTTTCTTGAAGTTTAGCAAAAGGATAAAGGACTATATGTTCTTCATTAACTGTAGTCAAAACTGAATTTAAGGATTTTTGATTGCTGTTTAGAATTACTGTTTGAATCTCTACTACAAAGAATATTAAGATTTTTAGCATTTGAGAGTCCTAATATACCCACTTAAAAATCATTAGACTTACTTTGGGAGGCCAAGGCATGTGGATCACATAGTCAGGAGTCCTAAACCAGCCTGGGCAACATGGTGAAACCCCTTCTCTACTAAAAATACAAAAATTAGCCAGGCATGGTGGCGCACACCTGTTGTCCCAGCTACTCGGGAGGCTGAGGCAGAATTGCTTGAACCTGGGAGGCAGAGGTTGCAGTGAGCAGAGATTGTGCCACTGCACTCCATCCTGGGTGACTGAGCGAGACTCTGCCTCAAAAAAAAAAAAAAAAAAAACACCAGTAGACTTAGGGCTGGGTGCGGTGGCTCACGCCTGTAGTCCCAGTACTTTGGGAGGTTGAGGCAGGCAGATCACTTGTGGCCAAGAGTTTAAGACCAACCCCAACCTAGCCAATATGATGAAACCTCTTCTCTACTAAAAATACAAAAAAATTAGCCAGGCATGGTGGCGCATGCTGGTAATTCCAGCTACTCAGGAGGCTCAGGCATGAGAATGACTTGAACCCAGAAGGCGGAGGTTGCAGTGAGCCAAGATTGCACCACTGCACTCCAGCCTGGGCGACAGAGTGAGACTGTCTCAAAAAAAAAGAAAGAAATTCAGTAGAATTTATCATTTAATTCCAAGTATATACATATATACTTGTAGACATGTATAATTTAGTACATTGTGTTTTTTCCCAAACAGATAAACAATCAGATTCTGTATGGAAGAAGTCACCAAAATGCATCTGCCATTATTAAGACTGCCCCATCAAAGGTCAAGCTGGTTTTCATCAGGTAAGATTGCTAGATCTGGTTTTGCAAAATCAAAGACCTCTTCTGAAGATGTTATTAGTGTAAGACTATGTCACCTTTGATTTGTCTAGCGAAATCACTGTTCCTTCTAAAAACATATATTCCTTTTGTAACTGTCACTTCAAGAAAAGTATTGATTATTTTGATTATGAGGTTTTCTTATTTGCTTGTGTTTCACAGGATAGAATTGGTAGCTGAGGCTAGTATTTATATTTCAGTTATAAAACATTCTTCCCTTTCTGGATCCACTTATCCTGTATATAAATATAATGAAACCTGCTAACTTCTCTTCCTGTCACTATTATTTGGTACATTTGCTGAATCATTAATGTCTTCATTAAAGAATAAACAGGAAAACAGAACTGAGGACATTCTTAGGAGCTTGCTTTTAAGAGTGCTAGTGAGAAGCTCAGAGTAGAGAAGATGTCAGCACTGCTGCCTAGAGTTGTATTGTGTGTTTGGGGCTTCACATTTACTCAGACCTCCCTGCAAGCTGATTGAGCCCTCATGGTACAAGTAAATCAGAATTAGGGATCTTACTGTTTGTAGCCAACATTGCCACATCAGCAACAGAAATGAGGTTGTTTGATTCTCTTTATTGGACTGAAATGACAAGTAAATCTGAATTATTTTTAGGTCATGTACCTAACCCTCTATGTTCACTGTAGCTCTGCTTCTTTTTCCTTCTGGGACTCAGTTATCATCTATAAAATGGGATAATAAAGCACCTCCCTCATTCATTGTGATATTTCAGAAATTGAAAATGCTCAATACAACATCTAGCATAGAGTAAGGGGTGAAAGAATGTTAGCTGCTATTTTAGGATTATGACAATCATTATTATTCTTCCCTTTCTCGTTAGTTACCAGCAGTAAGATCTGTCCGTTCCCAGGGACCACTGGGATTAGGAAGTAGTTTTATTCCCAGCATGGGCACTAATGTGATTGAAATATCCCTTCCCACTTCTACTTTGCTCCTGAAGAAATCCTACATTAGGGCCAGGCACGGTGGCTCACGTCTGTAATCCCAGCACTTTGGGAGGATCACCTGAGGATCACCTGAGGTTAGGAGTTTGAGACCAGCCTGGCCAACATGGCAAAACCCTGTCTCTACTAAAAAATACAAAAAATTAGCCAGGTGTGATGGCACACAACTCTACTCCCAGCTACTTGGGAGGCTGAGGCAGGAGAATTGGTTGAACCCAGGAAGCAGAGGCTGCAGTGAGCTGAGATCGCACCATTGCACTCCAGCCTGGACGACAGAGAGAGACTCTGTCTCAAAAAAAAAAAAAAAAAAAAGGCCGGGCATGATGGCTCGCTTTGGGAGGCTGAGGCAGGCAGATCACAAGGTCAGGAGTGTGAGACCAGCCTGGCCAAGCAACATGGTGAAACCCTGTCTCTACTAAAAATACAAAAATTAGCCAGGTGTGGTGGCACACACCTGTAATCTCAGCTACTCAGGAGGCTGAGGCAGGAGAATTGCATCTTGAACTCAGGAGGCAGAGGTTGCAGTGAGCCGAGATCACGCCACTGCACTCCCACCTGGTTGACAGAGCAAGTCTCTGTCTCAAAAAAAAAAAAAAGGAAATCCTATATTAGCATCCTTTTCTCCCACCTAGTGGCACTTTCTGGCTTTCTAGTTTTTCACTCTATTTTCAGAGAGTGGAAGCTTCCTCTTTCACCTATGTCTTTGTATGTTAAGATGAGCCGTTTATCCTTACTCTCATTTGACATCCTCTGTTAGACACCAGTCTCCTTTTTGGTTTTCTTGTCCTTTCTTTTGGCAAGGGTTATAAAATTAGAGTTAGTTGATTAAAAAAAAAACTTGAGTAGACTTTGAAGAAAGGTCAGCACTCAAGAGATTAAGATGTTGTTCCTTAAGAGAAGTCCACAAAAGTAGTGTGTTTAGACTTGAAAACTTTGCATAAAGTTGTGTGGGGCCAGGCGCGGTGGCTCACACCTGTAATCCCACCACTTTGGGAGGCCGAGGTAGTAGGATGGCTTGAGTTCAGGAGTTTGAGACTGGCCTGGGCAACATAGTGAGACCCAATCTGTGCAAAAGAAAAAAAATTAGCCAGGCCTGGTGGCATGTGCCCTGTAGTCCCAGCTACTCGGGAGGCTGAGGCAGGAGCATCACATGAGCCCAGGAGGTTGAGGCTGCAGTGAGCCATGATCACACCACTGCACTTCAGCTTGGGTGACAGCAAGATCTTGTCTCAAAAAAAAAAAAAAATTATGTGGCTAGTACATGAGAAGATGTATGTAGCACTTAACAGTATCAGCATCTGCACATGGTATTTAGTACATAGTGATGGCTGCTACCACAAGAGCTGTTATCAACAGTACTTACCTCTTCAGCATTTGTGGGGCTTTTATTATCCACATGGGCCGTGCCATTTTAAAGAGAGCAAAAAGAAAATTGAATAGAGTCCAAAGGAAATAATTTAATGCAATTGTGTAGTTAGGAAATAAAACCCTCCTCCTTCCTTCAATAAAGAAAGGTTAAATAATTTGAAATTATTTAGAAGACAGAAGAGAAGGCTGAATAGAATTTTAATCATAGTAGTAAAGCTCCATCAATTTAGAGTCTGATTATTTCAATTTTGATCATTGAACAGAACAGAATCAAGAAAAGAATTTGTTGAGTAAATTAATGGTATACACAAGATTAAGGATGCTGCTGAATGCTTATTTACTGGAAGTGATTTTAAGCAATTTAGAAGTATCAATGTACGTTTAAAATCTGTAATCTAATTCTTAGTCCATTTGGGCTGCTATAACAAAATATCCAAGTGTCTTATAAAGAACAGAAATTCATTTACTCATTCATTCATTCGTTCATTCATTTATTTTGAGATGGAGTCTTGCTCTGTCACCCAGGCTGGAGTGCAGTGGTGCGATCTTGGCACACTGCAGCCACTGCATCCCAGGGTCAAACAATTCTCATGCCTCAGTCCCCCGAGTAGCTGGGACTGCAGGTGTGTACCACCAGGCCCGGCTAATTTTTTTTTTATTTTTAGTAGAGACAGGGTTTCACTATGTTGACCAGGCTGGTCTCAAACTCCTGGCCTCAATGATCTGCCCGCCTCGGCCTCCCAAAGTGCTGGGATCACAGACATGAGCCACTGCGCCAGGCCCAGAAATTTATTTCTCACAGTTTTGGAGGCTAGGAAGTTCGAGATCAAGGCTCTAGCAGATTTGATGTCTGGAGAGGGCCCACTTCCTGTTTCATAGATCTATTTGGTGTATCCTCACGTAACAGGAGGGGCTCCCTTGGGCCTACTTTCTAAGGCACTAATCCCATCATGAGGGCCCCACTCTCATGATGTAAACACCTTCCAAAAGGCCCTGCCTATTAATACCTTCATGTTGGTGATTAGGTTTCAACAAATGAATTTTGAGGGGACACAAACATTCAGACTGTAGCACGAACCTTTCCTGCATGGTCATTCAATTACAGTGTGTAGCATATAATGAGTGTTCAGAAAGCTTTATTGAATAAATTTCCTTTTCGCTCCTACTAAGCAATTCTAGACTACTTATTGTCCAAAATCAACAATTATAGTAAGTTCGTTGTTGTTGTTATTTTATGGATTAAAAATATATATATTTCTGTAACTCAGTATTTTACAAAATTCCTCATACCTCAGTCCCTCTTCCCAGTACTTTCCCAAATTAGCTAAGATTTTTTTATATCTTCTTTTATAAGGAGAAAAAACATATAGGAGTGATTCTGAATAATTATTTATTATAAGAATCCTGATTTTGCCTATTTTAGAATCAAATCCTGAAGAAGTTAAAATTCGATTCATTATCAAGTTTCCAGAAGTTAACACTTAAATCATCTCAGCACCACAGATGCGATTTTGCTTTTCTTTTAAACTCTGCATAACTTGTACTGTGTTATAATGTTACTTTGAAAACTGGTTTTTATAAATTGTATTTCTTTACAATTTGCACTTCTATTTGGCAAAATTTCCTTCCTTAGTTGAAATTATTCTCTGTGTTTTTCCATTATACACAAAATTTTGGCTTTTATACCTTGCCAACTGTTTTTCAAATTTATTGACAATTGAGATGAAAATGGGAACTGGCCACAGGTTTTAGAGAACGATTAGCAGTAATCACAGAAAGCTATTAAAATATGCTGCAGGCAACATTTTAATTAACTAAGGCCTTTATAGCAATGTACATTTTGTAATCAGGTCCTTGTCATATTCTTTTAACACTTGTATTTATTCATATACTAATTTATCTATAATTGGCAAGGGGTCTGTGGGTCATTAGCACAAATCAGCAAGTTGCAGCTATTTATACATGACTTACGTAATCACTTTTTCCCTTTTGCTTTTCGCATCATTAGATTTTAGACAATCCTGGAAATTGTACCCTAAACATATGGTCTCTGATACACTAAATTATTCAACTCTGGATCATCCAGATGTGTATTACAATCTGGGTGCTTGCTATGTACTCTACATTCAATTCTGTGGGTTTTCGTGTTTGGCATTCTCCTCTTCATGTGAGCACACCAATTTAAATACAGGAGGAGAGCTATATTAACACAACAAATGAATTGCAGTATTTGGCAGTGCAGGGATCCAAGGAGATTAATGGTCTTGCCTGCAGCTCTTGTCGTACCTTCCCCCACTATCAAAAATTGAATGTCATGTATAACAACTCACTCTCCATTACTTAATTACATGTGGAAAATGTGTACTGTGTAAAAACTCCTGGGGCTAAAGGAAACGAGATGAAACTGAAATCCTTGGAAAGATTTAGTGCTAGCTGTCAAGCCCCACTGAGTAAAAGTGGACTCACCATGGGCTCCACCTTCCTGTATCGATTGAACATATGTCTTGCTTTTGTAATTAAAAATATAGCGTGGCTCATTATCCTCTGGCCATATCCCTGAAAGATGATATTGCTTAAATTAATATGAATGCCAGAGTCATCTTAAGGAGATGACCATCTGAAGAAGCAACTTGGATGCCTATTTTAAAAATCCTTCTTGGCTGGGCATGGTGGCTCACACCTATAATCCCAGCACTTAGGGAGGCCCAGGCAGGCGGATCATCTGAGGTCAGGAGCTCCAGACCAGCCTAACTAACATGGTGAAACCCTGTCTTCTACTAAAAATACAAAAATTAGCTGGGCATGGTGGTGGGTGCCTGTAATCCCAGATACTTGGGAGGCTGAGGCGGGAGAATCACTTGAATCCAGGAGGTGGAGGTTGCAGTGAGCTGAGATCGTGCCATTGCACTCCAGCCTGGGCAAAAAGAGTGAAACTCCATCTCAAAAAAAAAAACAAAAATCCTTCTTGTGCTCTTGATTCATTAGATCTAGTTTTGATAAACAGGAAAAAAGGACGCATGCATAAGTATGAGTTTAACTTTCATAATGAAACATTCATTTTTTTAAAGGTGTTTACAGAACACCTACTTGTGTTAATGCTGTGGAGTCAACACAATTTCTGTCTGAAAGGAGGAGACAGAGAATAAACAATAGTCTAGTACCTTATCCAGTGATATAAGTACTGTGATGCTGTAGGGACATATAGGAAGTGCATCTGATGTAGTCTTTGGGGCCCATGGGAAGATGTCACAGAGAAAGATGCTTAGGCTAAGACTCAAAGGATAAATAAGCAAAGTCATAGGATGTATAGAAACCCAAAGGTTCCACAACTGGATACCCAATCAAAATACCTGGACATTTGCTTCTAGGAGAGAAGCAGTCCTTCTTTAGGAAAGTATCATTGGGTAAGTATAGCTGTGTATGTCAATTGTTTTGAATTCTGTAAGGTAGCATGATGTCGGCTGCAGGTTTTTCAGAGATGGCTCTTATCATTTTGAGGTGTTCCTTCAATGCGTAGTCTGTTGAGGGTTTTTATTATGAAGCCATGTTGGATTTTATCAAAAGCTTTTTCTGCATCTATTGAGATGATCATCATATGATTTTTGCTTTTGATTCTGTTTATGTGGTGAATCACATTTACTGATTTGTGTATGTTGAACCAGCCTTGCGTCTCAGGAATAAAGCCTACTTGATTGTGGTGTTTAGCTTTTTGATGTGCTGCTGAATTCGGTTTGCTAATATTTTGTTGATGATTTTTGCTTTTATGTTCATGAGGGATACTGGCCTGAAGTTTTCTTTTTTTGTTGTGTCTCTGCCAGATTTTGGTGTTAGGCTGGTGCTGACTTCATAGAATGAGTTAGGGAGGTGCCCCTCCTCCTTGATTTTTTTGGAATAATTTCAGTAAGATTGGTATCAGTTCTTCTTTGTACATCTGGTAGAATTCAGTTGTGAATTCATCTGTTCCAGGGCTTTTTTTGGTTGGCAGGTTTTTTTTTTGTTACCAATTCAATTTCAGAAGTTGATATTGGTCTATTCAGTTTTACTCTTTCGTGGGCAGAATTGGTAATTTTTTCTTTGCTACTTCCATTCCTTAATATAATACCTGCATATATTAGCTTATGGGAATTATGCCTATATTTGTTTCACCTCTTTTGGCACTCAGAAACAACTAATTGGGATGGTCATCAGGGATGATGTGAGCTTGCTTTTTTTCTTTTTTGCTGGTCAATATTTATACTATTTGCCCAGTGGAATTCCTGTTTCCTTGGGTAGACCCCCACTTCCCACCTCCCAACACACACATACACACACACACACACAGTGAAACAATACATCTAGATGCCTGTCTCCCTCTGTGGAAGCTGAAGGAGCCAATTCTTTCTCTCACTGCCAAAGTGTGGCCAGCGGGTGGTCAATGTGTCTTACACTTTGGCAATATGATACCTTAGGCATAGAATTGGAAGCAAGCAATGTGAGTGATTTGATACGAATGGTGTTTATTCATAGAGCCACAGTGCCCTGGCCAGACACTCCTGCTACATCATTCTGTTTCCTACTTCCTTGTCCTCTGGAAGTCTCTTAGTTCCCAACTGTCCCAAGCCTGATCCTATAGCCTATCAATTTTGTGAGAGCTCAGTATCCCTCCAGTAAATTCTCTTTTGCTTAAGTTGGCCCAAATTTATTTTTATTGCTTACTGTCAAAGAATCTTAATGAACAGATAAGAAATAGAGCTATCTGAACAAATTACGAGCAACCAGAGTGAGACGTTTGGTTTCCTCTGTGCATCTTCCTGTCACTTGTAAGCTTTTAGCCTTAGAATTCCGAGTTTTTCATCCTTCAGATGACTTTAGCAGAGCATAAAGCTTCTGAACAAGTCTCTACTGTATCACTCATTACCACCGCATACAGGAGGATACATTACTGTATCACTCATTACCATTACATACAGGAGGATCTCCTGTATCACTCATTACCATTGCCAAACCATTGCTGGCTCTTGAAATGAGATTACCATGATTATCAAAGAGGAATCAGGCAGGATTTGTCCCAGTTTGTTCCTGAGGGTGAGGATCCCAGCACATGGCCTTATGGTGAGGGCTGTATATTAAGGTCTGTGTATCTGAACGTTTAGGATTTGCCAGCCAGGAATAAGAGGGAAATAGCTGAGAATATCTACGGTACTATCTTTTAGAAAGACTCTCTTGGAAGGCTGGGCGCAGTGGCTCATGCCTGTAATCCCAGCACTTTGAGAGGCCAAGATGGGCTAATCACTTGAGGCCAGGAGTTTGAGACCAGCTTGGCCAACATGGCAAAACCCTGTCTCTACTAAAAATGCCAAAAAATTAGCTGGGCATGGTGACATGTGCCTGTAATCCCAGCTGCTCAGGAGACGGAGGCAAGAGAATCACTTCAACCCAGGAGGCGGAGGTTGCAGAGAGCTGAGATAGTGCCACTGCATTCCACCCTGGGTGACAGAGAGAGACCCTGTCTCAAAAAAAAAAAAAGACTCTCTTTGATAAACTTATTAGGCTAAGTCATCCATTCCATCCAGTCCTAAGTTCCCCACATCAACTCTCCTGCCAGCCTGCACTGCCAAATATTTTATGAGCCACCTTTTCCTTGGCACAACTGGCAACAATTATTTAGAACATGCCTCAGGCCTCCTGTGTAAAATGTGGGTCTAGATACTGCTTTCTCCCAGCAGCCCTCATTAGTAATTGACATTGTTTGAAGTGCCAAGTAAATAGAACTCATTATTCCACTGTCATTGGACTTTTATTTCTGATTCGACATACTCAGCTATTTTGGTAGTTTCTTCTAATTGTGAATTGGAACTGTTTACTCTGTTCGTATAGTTAGGAATATCTCCTGGAATCTTTTTGGAAAGGAATTCTCCCATTGAGATAGAATGATTTGCTTTGTTTTGTGTATTACTTCTGGTTCCTGGCTTTCCTGACTGAATGTTAATTCAGTGTCATGTTCCAATTAATACAGGAAGTATAGAGATTACTTTTTACTATCCTGAAATGTCTCAGACAACTAGATTTAGTATAATCAGAAAGCAATATCCAGGCCTGGTTAGTTGTGTTGATGTGTTCATTTATTCAACATTTGTGTGTGTGTGTGTGTGTGTACATGCACCTAAATGATGTACCAGGCACTAGATTGTAGTTGTAATCATTTTAGAACAAGTTGCAATAAATAAAGTCAGCCTGCTCAACAATCCAGGCTGAATTCAGGCACATAACTTCTGCTTTTGATAAAACTGTATTTTGTTGGCATAAAATGAGATCCTATGGATTTGCTGAAAGGACGTTTCCAAGAGGCAGGCCCAGAGCACGCTGAAGACAATCATGATTTTAAGTGACATTCTAAATAATTCAAACGTATTTTCATCACACTTTCACTTTTTTTCTTGCTCAGGTAATTTTAATTGCAATGAAATAAACATAACACAATTTCCCCCATAGGACCCAGCAATTCTACTTGTGGAGTATATATCCAAAATAATTGAAAGCTGGGTCCGGAAGAGATATTTCTATATCCGTGTTCATAGCAACATTATTTGCTGTAGCCAAAAGGTGGAAGCAACCGAGTATAACATATAACACAAAAGGTACCATCTTTACCATTTTAAGTGCACAGTTCAGTGGCATGAAGTACGTTCACACTGTTGGGCAACCATCATCACCATCCATCTCCAGAATTATTTCATCTTCCCAAACTGAAACTCTGTATACATTAAACAATAACTCCCCATTCTTCCCTCCTATCAGCCCCTGGCAGCCACCATTCTACTGTCTGTCTCTGAATTTGACTGCTGTAGGTACCTCACATAAGTGGACTCATGCAGTATTTGTCCTTCTGTGACTGGTATATTTCACTTAGCATGTATTTTCAATGTTCATTCATGTCACAGCATGTGCTAGAATTTCTTTTTAAGGCTGAATAATGTTCCATTTTTTGTATGTGCCATGTTTGTTTATCCACGCATCCATTGATAGGTACTTGGGTTGCTTCCACCTTTTGGTGACTGTAAATAATGCTGCTATGAACATGGATATACAGATATCTCTTCCAGACCCTGCTTTCAATTCTTTTGGATATATACCACACAAATGGAATTCCTGAGTCATACAGTTATTCTATTTTTAATTTTCTGAGGAACCTCCATACTGTTTTCCAGTTGCTGTACTGTTTTACATCCCTACCAACAATGTACCCAGGTTTTAATTTTTCATAACCTTGCCAACATTCCTTTTTTTTGGTTAGTATCCATCCTAATGAGTGTGAGGTGGTATCTCATTGTGATTTTGATGTGCATGATTTACACTTTCCTGATGGATTAGTGATATTGAGCATCTTTTCATGTGCTTATTGGCTTTTTGTGTGTTTTCTTTATAGAAATGTCTATTCAAGTCCCTTGCCCATTTTTTTAATGAGATTGTTTGTTTTGCTGTTGTTGAGTTGTGGGAGTCTTTACATATTGTAGATATTAACCACTTGTCAGATACATGATTTGCAAATATTTTCTCCTATTTCATAAGTTGCCTTTTCACTCTGTTGAGTGTGCCCTTTGATATACACAAGGTTTTTTATTTTGATGTCCAATTTATCTATTTTTGTTGTTACCTGTGCTTTTGGTGTTGTATTCAAGAAATTATTGTCAAATCCAATGTCACAAAGCATTTTATCCCTATATTTTCATCTAAGAGTTTTATAGTTTTAGCTCTTATATTAAGCCCTTGATTCATTTTGAGTTTATTTTCATATATGGTGTAAAGGAAGGCTATGACTTCATTCTTTTTTTCCCCTCTCTTAGAGTTGAGGATCTCTCTATGTTGCTCAGGCTGGAGAGTAGTGGCTCTTCACAGGCATGATCATAGCACAATTTGGCCTCAAACTCCTGGGCTCAAGCCATCCTCCCACCTCAGCCTTTTGAGTAGCTAGGATTACAGATGCACCCCATCAGTGTGACCTTCACCCAGAAGACTTCATTCTTTTACATGTAGATATCCAGTTTTTCCAGCACCATTTGTTGAAAAGATCATCCATTCTCCCATTGAATGGTCTTGGTGTTCTAGTTGAAAATCCCTTAATCATATACAGGGTGAGTGTGTTGGCTCACGCCTGTCATCCCAGCACTTTGGGAGGCTGAGGTGGGAGGATTGCTTGAGCTCAGGAATTCAAGACCAGACTGGGCAACATAGCAAGACCTCATCTCTACTAAAATTCAAAAAGAAAATTAGCCCAGTGTGGTGGCACACACCTGTGGTCCCAGCTACTTGGGAATCTGAGGTGTGAGGATTGCTCTAACCCGGAAGGTCAAGGCTGCAGTGAGCCATGATCACGTCACCCACACTGCTGCCTGGGCAACAGAGGGAGACTGTGTTTTAAAAAGAAAAGCCAGAAATGGTAGCCTGTACCTGTAGTCCCAGCTATTCAGAAGGCTGAGGTGGGAGGTTCTCTTGAGCCTGGGAGTTTGAGGCTTCAAGTCTACAATGAGCTATGATCATGCCACTGCACTCCAGCCTGGGTGACAGAGCGAGACCCTGTCTCAAAATACATACATACATACATACATACATACATACACATATACCAGGGTTTATTTCTTGGCTGTCTGTCCTATTCCATTGGTTAATATGTCTATCTTTATGCCAGTACCACACTGTTTTGATTACCGTAGCTTTGCAGTAGGTTTGAACATCAAGAAAAGGTAAGACCTTCAACTTTATTTTTCTTTTTCAAGATTGTTTTGGCTATTTGGGGTCCCTTGAAATTCCCTATGAATTTTAAGATGAAACATGCTTTCTTGCTTTTAGAAGAGGTAGAAATGCTTCTTAGGAATATCTCATATCCTGATGAAGTGATGGCATTATACAAACATACACACACTGCCTGTTACATTAGATGTCTTATTTTTCATCATTCATAAGTTGTCATCATGGGCTTGTTGTGTTTCCCTGAAGCATGAGTATGTTCTCCTCGTGACCACTAATTTTTCTTTTGGCAACAATTTACAGTGTTCTTTTCAAGTTTATATTAGAGTATCCCATATTTATCCTAAGGAATTAGTCAAGGGCTATCAAATAACATGTTAATGAAATCCCTTATTGCAGTTTGAATTATGGTTACACCTTTGAGGGATAAAGAATAAATATATAATGTTATATCAACAAAGTGCTGTATATGACATATATGTGCATCCAAAAATACAGTGAAATGCTCTTAGAAGAATAGAATGAAGTTACTGAGACAAGCCACATGAGCAGTTTAGAAATTCAAAGGAGCAAGTGATTGCTGTTGGAGAAGTGGGTACAGCAAGAGTTAGTTAATATTTAATACTAGCTAGGTAGACTTACATAGGAAAGAACTGAGTCCAAATGGCATCAGCAAATTCATGATTTACTGAGTACCTCCTGTATGTCATATGCTATAAAAGGTCATACAGTTAAGTAAGAAGTTCTCCAGCAACTACAAAGACATGCAAATAAGAAACTATACATCAGGCAAAACAAACATCCATAGAGGGAACTCATTGATGTTGGGTTATTTTCAGGCTTGGTTCCAGTGGGTAGTTTTCACAGTTGAGAAGGAGCAATTTGGATGGATTCAGATGCAGAGAAAGCAGAACAAGAAAACAAGTAGTGATACTGTTGTCATAGACCAGGCAACATGAAAAGGACATGAATTAGGATGGAAACTATGGGATTAAAAGAAAAAAGAAGAATAAAGCCTTTAGATTAAACCATTAGACTCAGTGATGTTTTAAATTTTTTGGTTGATGGCTGAATGAATTAATAGTAACCGAGGATGTAGCACCTGGAAGTTTAAGCATTTGAGATTTAACATCACAAAGCCATAAAACATTAAATATTTACTTCTGTTAGTGTGCTTTGGTGCTTTGACGTTTACATTATCTCATAACAATTCTATTAATATTAGACATTATCCCAGTTTTAAAGGTTGAGAAACCAGGGTTTTAAGTTGTTTTGTATCTTATTTATATCTTATCAGTGATAGAATCCATACCTTTGCTTTGGTCTGTCTGTGCCTTTGCTTATATTCATTTCCAAGCCAACGTAGTTGTCTTGTACTACACATTATCATGGATTTATTTTTTAATTGGGGTATAATTTATACTCAGTGCAATAGATTTTATGTCTTAAGTCTGTTGAGTTTTGATAATTGCATACACCTGTGTAACCTGCACACAAAACAAAAATATAGACTATTCATTCACCTCCGAAAGATTGCTGGTGTCCCTTTACAGTCAATCTCTCCTTCCCCCAAGAGCCACCTGCTTCCTGATTTCTGTCACTATAGATTAGTTTCAACTGTTCTTAAACTTAATGTAAATAGAATCAAACAGCATTTATTCTTTTGTGTGTGGTTTCTTTCATTAACATAACATTTTTGAGATTTATCCATGTTGTGTTTATCAAAAGTTTGTTCCTTTAATCACAGGGTAATACTTCACTCTATGAATATACAAAAATTTGATGATCATTCTCCTGTAGGTGAACATTTGGGTTGTTTCCAGTTTTTAGTTACTATGAATAAGGTGTAAACGTGGCTTTTTAAAAAATTACAGAATAAATTTGTATAGAGCATGTTAGACTCAGGGTAGACACAGTTATGCTTCAGTAACAAACAGCCCCAAAACTCATAGCTTAAGACAACAAAGAAATAAACAAAGGTTTATTTCTTTCTCATGTTACATACCCATCAGGGCTCAGTAAGGAACCGTCTGTTCACCATGGTCATTCACGTACCCAGGCAGCAGAGGCTCCTTCTCAGCATTTGTTTCCATGATCACCAATGCAGAAAAAGGAAACGTAGCTAATCAAGCACTGGTTCACCTTTAAAGCGGAAGAAAAGTTGAAGCTAGAGGATTTATGAACAGCCCTAATAACTATCCCAGAATAGTACTGAGGAAATTACACTCCACTGTAATATTCACCACTATACCTGCCCCATCACACAAAATGAAATTTTAAAGTATTTTATAGTCATTATATCTCTATAAGGGATGGGTAATATGTTAATAGATAAAACACCCAGGACCTACATATGAAATGTGAAGAGACTGCAGTTGATACAATGAGCAGACTTAGAACCTTGCATGTATTTTTACCCCAAGGAAATTTATTAAATAATTTAAAAAGTAATAGCCCAAAATTTAATAGCCTAGACTCACCTAGGGATCTTAACTTGCGTATATGAGAGAAGGAGACATCTGTGGCTCTGGATAGGCTATGAAAATGGGAAACACTGTAGTATAGTAGTTAAGAGTAGGTTTTGAAACCAGATTGCTGTTTTTGAACCTCAGCTCTGCTGTTTATCAGCTTTGTGATTTATAAGCTGTGTGACTTTGGTCAGGTTGCTTAACCTTTCTGTAAAACCAAAAGAAAATGAAAAAAATAATTCTAACTACCACATAGACTTGTTATGAAGGTTAAATGAGTTAATGTATGTAAAGGATTTTGAACAGTGGTACCTGGTAAGCAGTCAAATGTTATGTTTCTAGTTATATTTCCGGTGACCATGTTTTCCAAATCAAAATTTGTGTCATGTATTAATTTTCTCTTGCTATGTAACAAATTACTGAAATTGAATGGCAGAAAACAATACCTGTTTATTGGCTCACAGTTGTGTAGGTCAGAATGCTGGCATGACAAGCCGTGGCTCAGTTCTCTGCCCAGGATATCACCAAGCTGAAGTGAAGGCGTTAGTCAGGCTGAGGTCTTGTCTGGAGGCTTTGGGGGAAAAGTTGCTTCCAGGCTCATTCTCTATTTTCTTGCTGGTTCTCAGGTGGGGGCTGCTCTCAGCTCCTAGAGGTCCCCCACAGTCCTTGTCAGGAAGCCCCCCCATCCTGAAGCAGACAATGGTGCTTCCAATCTCTGGCTTCCTGTCTGTGACCTCTAGGCCATTCCACAAAGAATGTAATCGGTTTAGAATTCATTTCAGTCAACCTACTAATTTAAGGATTTAGGATACTGAGGTTCTAAGTGAAATCTCCAGATGTGAAGGGCTTGTATGATTAGGTCAGGTCCAAACTGATCATCTCCCTTTATCTTATAGTCAGCTGTGACTTATCATATAGTTTAATTATGGAAGTGAAATTTGTCTGTAAACTGGGGGCAGGAATTTTGGGAGACTTGTTAGCATTTTGTCTAACACAAGTCATGTGATTTTTACCAATGTGAGTTTCATTTTTATAACAAAACAGAATTCAAATCAGGATCCAGAATGTGTGTTTTCCACAAACATACATATATTCTACAAACAAGAAGCTGAATTAGAGGTATTCTTAGCATGCTTTTGGAGAAAAACTAAATTGAGATCCCTTGAGTAGTGTATTAGTCTGTTCTCACACTGCTATGAAAATACTGAGACTGGGTAATTTATAAAGGAAAGAGATTTAACTGACTTACAGTTCAGCGTGGCTGGGGAGGCCTCAAGAAACTTATAATCACGGCACAAGGGGAAGCAAAGCACCTTCTTCACAAGGCAGCAGGAAGGAGAATGAATGCAGGAGGAACTACCACACACTTATAAAACCATCAGCTCTCCTGAGAGCTCACTCACTATCACAAGAACAGCATGGGGGAAACTGCCCCGATGATTCAATTACCTCCACCTGGTCTTTCCTTTGACACGTGGAGATTATGGGGATTACAATTCAAGATGAGATTTTGGGTGGGGACACAGCCAAACCATATCAGGTATTAATGCCACAATTGTAGTTGTTTGTTTAGTTAGCTGCATTCCTCACTAATTGCTAATATCATCAAAGGCAAGAATCGTCCTTTATCCATTTTTGTGTACATAGTATAAATATTTGTTAAATAAAGAAATGTATACATTCAAAATAAAATCAAAGCTATATAGTTGAGTTTCAACCAATCAAAGTAACAACCAGCCAGCTTAAACAAAAAGGAGAATGTATTGTAAGAGTCCAGATGCCTCATGGACTCTTAAAAAAGATCCATACAATAAGGCTCCAGAGATGGAACCGGGGCAGCTCTAGAGATGTCAGCAGAAGGGAATTCTGCACCCCTGTTTATCCTTGAGCATTTCCATTGGTAGTCTTCACATTGCACTCCTGATCCTTATATGTCTCTTCTAAATGTTAAGCCTCTGGGAGAGAGAATTTGATTGCCCCAAACTGAGGCAGGCATCTGCCCCCTTTATCCAATCTGGTTGAGGGCAGGGCTATTAGTACCTAGTGCAGACATTATGGCCCATCCAAGGAATCACTGTGAGCTGGGTGGACACCCCAAGAAATGGCCCTTACATGTGGTAAATACTGATAGCTGGCTGACTACAGGCAGCACGGCCTCACTAACTCATGGAAACAGCTCAGAAAGCACGGGGTGGTTTCAGTAATTCTGGTTTCTTTTTCCTGCCTTATTAAGATCACTTTTGTTCAACAGACATTTACATCACAGTACATCTACTCCCTGCCAGGTACCACACTACAAGCTGGAGATACAAAGTAATAAGATCTCATCCTTGTGCTCAGAGTGGGAGAAAAACCAGCACAAGTAATTTTAACAGAGCATGGCAAGTACAGCAATGAGGACACACATGCAGTGCTCCGTGCTCTGGAAAATGGGTCTCACCCTTATCTGTGGGAGAAGTCCATTATCTCTCTCCCAGCAGCTCTTAAAGATAATTATAAAAACACCCACAAACAATTACAATTCCTGACTGTGTTCTCTTTGAGGCACTGGGGCCTAAGAAACTTAGGCTAATTATATGGAAAGGAAAGTTTCACCCAGCTTCATGGCTCACACCTGTAATCCCAGCACTTTGGGAGGCCAAGGTGGGCAGATCACTTGAGGCCAGGAGCTCAAGACCAGTATAGCCAACATGGTGATACTCCATCTCTACTAAAAATACCAAAATTAGCTGCACATGTTGGCACACGCCTATAGTCCCAGTTACTCGAGTGGCTGAGGCACGAGAGTCGCTTAAACCTGGGAGGTGGTGGCTTGCAGTGAGCCGAGATCACGCCACTGCACTCCAGCCTGGGCAAGAGAGAGAGACTCTGTCTCAAAAAAACAAAAAAAAAAAATTAATTTTAAAGCAAACAGATGTCATTACTTATGAGAATCATAGGATATGAGGGCTCAAAGGTTCTCCAGATGTCATTCAGGCCCTACTGCTTGTCTGAAGTGTAAATGCCTTCTCTCATTTGGTTGCCCTCTTCCTACTTTTCTCTTTAAAATGGCAGCTATGTCAGCTCTCCATGGCTTAATGCTGAGGGATGTGACCACTAACTATTAAGTAGATTGTAAAGGATTATGAACTGTAATTTCTTATAGCAGCTTTCTTTTCAGTGAGAGTAATTGTCAGTTTTCTATTATGTAAGGTTAAAAAAATTTAATATGGACTTTAAAGGCCACTGAAGTCATACTAATTTGTGAAAAAAATCATTAAATTGTGAAGGGATAACTTGGCCAATTTGAGCTAACTTGGTTCAGTTCATCATGATCTCTCAATAAGAATTCATGTACAGCCATATTTTTAATGCTGGTAACCTTTGAAAGAGAGATGAAAAGCCATCTATTTAATTACTGCCAAGTATACTCTGCGCTGTGAGTTCCAGATCTACAGCAGACATGGCCTGTTGGCTTTCGGCCCTAAGCTGAGCTTTATTGTGTTGTTCAATGGGAGAAATTGAGTGGGAAAGGGAATTACCAATGGGAAAGTACTGTTCTTTACCCACGAGTGATGGATTACTTTTTCTATATGTGAGCAAACTGCTGAGGAATGGATTGTACTCCCTGAAAAACAATAGCCAAGCCATCTCTTAACATAATAGTGTCTGCTCAAGGCACCTGAAATGCAGTCAGAAAAAACAGAGATGCGCTTGATACACTATGTCACTTTATAGTTGTAGTTTTTCTCCCGTTTGCTTTGGTTTGGTTCATGCCTAGATAGATAGTCTAAGAATCCAAGAAGCACAGAGCTTGAAATGGCACCTAGACTTCATGTCTTTATTTATACTGTGCTTCATTCCACAAAAAATTTAACCAATTTAGGATTCTTAATAGTTAAGCTACTTACTTAAGGGATCTAGAAACTGAGACTCTGAGAAGTGATTTCCCCAAAGTCACTCTGTTAGTTAGTGGCAGGGCTGGAACTGAGACTCCTACTTTTCTGTCTCCTTATTGAAGAGAGTTGTGATTACATCCCACCCCAACCCACCCCACCATTCATTCATTTTTTTTTTCAATAATTATGTTAAGCACAAACACTTGCCAGGCACTGTGTTACCCCTAGATAGTGTCATAGGGAGTAGGACGGACATGAGTCCTGCCCTTGGAATGCTTCCCATCCAGAGAGAAGTTCAGATTTGGAGCAAATGTTCACACAAATCAGTTAGGTAAAATATGAAAGAAGCAGACCTATAACAGCAATCATTGTCTAGGGTGCTACGAGCATATTAAGAAGGTCCTGGAAGGCTTGTTTTAGGAAATGAAGTTTATGATGAGCTGTGAAGGAGAAATAGGAGTAAATCAGCCAAAGTATTTGTCAAGCAGAGCAGAAGAGAGTAGGGTAAGAGAAGACCCTGAGGCGGGTAGATCTCAGCTCAGCTAAGAAATGGAAAGAAAGTCTGTGCAGCTGGACCAAGGCGTAAGTGAGCAAGGGGAAGAAGCACTAGAGGGGGCCACAGATGGGGGCTGAGACCTCAGAGCTTCCTTATCGACTTGCGCTTGATCCTAAGTGCATTAAGAAGCCGTAAGAAGGGGTTAGAAATATGATCAGTTTTATGTGTTAGAATCATAGTAACTTTGCCGGGTGGAGAATGGGTTGGAGAGAAGATGTAACTGGGTTGCTCTCACATGCAGGTGAGAAATGATGATGGCTTATAGATAGGATAGGATGGAAAGAAGTGGAAAGATCCAAGATATGTTTTGAAGGTGAAATCCATGAGACTTAGTGGTTGGAAGTATAGTTGAGGAAGATAATTTTCAAGAATGACCCCTGGTTCCGGGTCGAACAACTGGACAGATGTTGTTGACATTTACTCTGGTGGAGAGAATTGGCTGTGGAACCATATGGTGACTGAGTGGGATAAAAAAGCTCTATTTTATTTGAGATGCTTGTAAGACATCTAGTGGAGATATAAAGTAAGAGTTGGGTATGCAGATCCTAGTCCTAAGTTCAAAAGATAAGACATCCATATATAGAATAGTCTTTGAATTTAAGGGAAGGGAATAATTCACCTAGTTAGAGGTAACTGAACTCACATTGGAGGGGAAGGATGGGTGGGGTATAAATTAAATAAAGAATACAAAAATTAGCCAGGTGTGGTAGCGCATGCCTGTAATCCCAGCTACTCCGGAGGCTGAGGCAGGAGAATTGATTTAACCCAGCAGGTGGAGGCTGCAGTGAGCCGAGATTGTGCCACTGCACTCCAGCCTTGGCGACAGAGTGAGACTCCATCTCAAAAAAAAAAAAAAAGAAGAAAGAAAGGAAGGGAGGGAGGGAGGGAGGAAGGGAGGAAGGGAAAGAAAAAAGAGAAAGAAAGGCATTTCAAGAAAAGGCAGTGACATGATTAAATCACCAAGGGAGGAATGGTCTTGTAATCCAATTGATGAAAAATAAAGCATAAAATGGGGTTGGATTTTGAATGCCCTCCCAAGTCAGGCAATAGCTCTTCTCTATACATGGGTCATATGGAGAGAAATCTGTGAACAGTCTAAGAACTGTACATATCAGCAGGAAGCATTTTTTGTGAGCTTCCTTGGTTTATATTGTGAAACATAAAATCAAACTTCACATAAATCTTGAGATAATTATGTTGGTTGTGCATCATAATGGGTATAATGACTATAAAGGATAGTCATTATCTCCCACAGACCACTGCCAACCATTTGCTAGTAATGTGGTGAAAATAGGTCCAGATAATCAGAACCAGTATTATAGGAGTTGTATGCCTGTCACCCTGGTGATGAGGTTTCAGCTGCCATCTACTCTACTCCATTGGGATGAGGAGGAGGAGAATTCACCTACCCACAAAGCATTGTCTGTCTGGAGTTCTGCCCTCCCCATCAATCACTCCTCCTCACACTCCACCTTGCAGGCCTATTGTAGACACCCCATCATCCTTCATTTGGCAAAACAAAGTTAGAAGCCAAGTGAGGAGGCTGGGATCCTTTCCAGTTCAAAGAACAAAACGCTCCAGACATTAATGGGGCCTAAAGGTTGCACATGGCCATTTGAAAAATTTATACTCCACAGTGCTGAAAGAGCCAAAGCCTTTCCAAACTTATCCTCTGCAGCACCTGACTTACTAAGTGGGATTTGAGTAACTCCTAGCATCATCACTCTTTGTCACTAATAATTGCATCTTAGTATCCTTTGAGCAATACATATTTTTTATGCATAGTAACTTTGCATGCTTGGAAGCTATATATATGGAAGCTATATATTTATATATATATATATTTAATTCTATGATGCTGTGTGTGCATTTTCAACTGAGAACTGAGGAAGTATTTATAATTTGAGCCAGGAACTTAGCATTTACTGTGTACTGATTCTGCCTATTTTAACATTTCACAGAAATGAGGATGCAGTCAATCAGATGGCCGTTACTCCCTTTCCAGTGCCATCAAGTTCTCCATCTTCTATTGAGGTAAGGTTGTTTCTAATTAGCTCTTAGTATATTAGATGGATTTGTCATGAGCATTTTCCCCAAATCTGACATTTTTGATATTCAGTATTTGGTATTCCAAACTCATGGAAAATTTCCCTGACCAAAATAAAAAGTATTGAGGTATTGATTATAAAGTAATTTTTTTAGTAAATGTATTAGAACCTAACCATATAAGTGTTACCTTCCTCAAAGTTGCTCAAGGTCTCTTCTAAATATATAATTTTGTCCTAATTGGGCATTTCAGAATTTACAAGAAAATTCTCTTTGTTTATGACTGAATTGTACCCCTTTCTTTATGGTTTTGAAATACTTTAATACCTATGATCAAGGTGTCTTTAAATAATTACTTTCATCTGTGAATGGAGAAATTACTAGCATAACAAGATTGCTGTAATATTGGTCAGCTTCTGGAGTAGATAGATATAGAATTGTGTAATCAGTTTGTCTCCCCAGCTGAGGGGATATTCATTCTCTTCTCATTTTATATTTATTGAATTTTTCTTAACTCTGAAAAGAAATACATACTTATTGTCACTAATTAAATAGTGCAGGGTTATTCAAAGAAGTCTGAATTTTTCTTTCACTACCTCCCTAAGGAAGTTAACATTCACTATTCAGTATCTTTTCATACTTTTTCCTTTGTTTCTACAGTAATCATAAATAGCTATATATAGTGTCCCTTTTAATAAAAATGTGATTGTGCAATACACATTATTTTTATTCTTTCAACATGTGTTCAAGGTTCTGGGCCAGGGTGGACGGTGGGTGGGATGGAGGCGACCTTGGAGCAGCACTTAGAAGATACAATGAAGAATCCCTCCATTGTTGAAATCCCGTGCACAGATTCACTTAATCTGGGTTGCCATGGGACCCTGTCAGATGAGCATGCTGGAGTGATATCTGTTCTAGCCCAACAAGCAGCTAAGCTAACCTCTGACCCCACTGATATTCCTATAGTATGTCCAGCATCAGATAATGGGAACATTATGATCCAGAAGCATGATGGCTTCACAGTGGCAGTACACAAAATGGCCTCTTGATGGCTTGTATCTGTTCTTCAGCAGCCTGTCATAGGAACTCCATCCTACCTATGTTAATTATCTTGTAGAACTACTAAAGTTCCAGTAGTTAGGCCATTCATTTAATGTGCAATGGGCACTTTTCTATTTACTTAAGAGTAAATTGCTTTTTAACACTATGGACTGACCTATCAAAATATTAGTAAGAAAGGATCATGTTTTGAAGCAGTCGGTCCAGGTCACTTTGTATATAGAATTTTGCTATATTCAATAAATCTGTTTGGAGGAAAAAAAAACAAGTGTTCAATGAGTGCATATTATTTCTTAAGCACTCTTTTAGGCATTAGAGATCTAGGTGTGAATAAAACAGATAAGGCTTCCTACCAATTTGTTATTATCTTTCTCTCTTCATGATTGAAGACACAAAGATACAAATTAAGAAATAAATAAACCAAAAGAATTATCATATAGTGGGCAGTGCCTTGGAGATAATTAAAGTGGGGAATGTGACCACTTTGCTGAGTTACAGAGAAGGCTACTTGTGTAGCCGAAACACAGGTTATCAAGAAGGGGGTCTGGTATAAAGAAGGTGATATATTCCAAAGCTAGCTTTGGGGAAGGAGTACAGGCTTCCTGCTTTAAGGGTAACTGCTTCGCTTTTGGAGCAGAAAGCTGGCACTTTTAAAAGGCAGAGGAGGAAATGAGCAAGGGGGAGGTCCATGTGCTAGCTCCAGTGCCTTATCTACTGGGCAGTCGAGCTGGTGACTGCTGGTGCCTTCTTGTGCAGGACTAGGCCGAAAACTCCCCAGGTGGGAGAGAGTTTCATATCTCTCGAGGCAGTCTCCTGGTTGGGGGGTGGGGGCCCCTATGAAATCAGCTGTTATCGATCCAGGCAACCTCCTGGTGAGTGAGGGTTCCTTTCTGGATCTCTCCCAAGCACATAGTTAGATGAACTTGCTCTCTAGGGAGCATCTGGTGAAGGGGAGATAAAAGGCTATACTGGCATTTCTTTCTTTCTTTTTTTTTTTTTGAAATGGAGTCTCACCCTGTCACCCAGGCGGAGTGCAGTGGTGTGATCTCGGCTCGCTGCAACCTCAGCCTCTCGGGTCCAAGCGATTCTTCTGCCTCAGCCTCCCGAGCAGCTGGGATTACAGGCGCACACTATCACGCCCGGCTAATTTTTGTATTTTTAGTAGAGACGGGGTTTCACCATGTTGGCCAGGCTGGTCTCGAACTCCTGACCTCAGATGATCCGCCCGTCTGGGCCTCCCAAAAGTGCTGGGATTATAGGCATGACCCTATGTTTGTATTTCTAAAGGGCTGAGTAGGAAGTGGGGAACCGGGGGAATGAGGAAAGAACAGAGAAAAAAATAATTATCTCTTAGAAAAATGGGAGTACTTGGTTACACTTGGGCAAGGTAAAATTTAAATAAGATAAAAATTAAAAGAAAAAGCCAGACATTCAAAAATAAGAGGGAGGAGCCTTCCCTGCTGAGAGGACAGAAATAGCTCTCAGGTGAGAATGAGCTGGGGCGTGTTTGAGGAATATGGCTGGAAGCATATTAGGAGCTGGGAGAGCAGTGAAATATGAGACAAAAGGGAGAGAAAGGCTGTGTAAGTCAGAGTTAGAAGTTTGGGTTTTATTCTATATGCAGTAGAAGCCACTGGAAGGATTTAAACAGGGGAGTGAGGTGACCTGATACATAAAGGATCCATTTGGCTATTTAGGGGAAGAAAAATACTTTTTTCTTCAACCCTCATAGGTTCTTAGTTGGAATGGACCCTTGTAACAAAAGATAGATTAACAAGAGCAAAACAAACAGAAGTTTAATGACATATGTATTTCTTATATACATGGCAAACACCCAGGGAATGAGTAGTTCTCAATGAGATAGATTTAAATTCTAGCTTAAATAGCATCTTTAACAAAAATGGTAAATGTTTAGAGAAGTGACAAGACAAAGGAAGAGGACTTTGTCTCTAGGGATGGCAACTTGAGGGAAGGCAAACAACTGGCAGATAAAGGCTAGTTGGTATAGCTTGCTCATGTAGAGTCCCCTGGTGCCATCTCCAGGGGATAAGCATTCCGTGTTGTCTTCAGGGGTTACCCTTTGTTCTCCCTGATTCAGAGGGAAGGAGATACCGTTGTCTTTATATATCTATGTCCTGCTTTTAGACAAATAGAGGCAGAGCAGAGGGTTTTCCTGCATCTGCTTCTTCCTAATTGCCTTCAGCTCAACGATCCTTCCTTTTTAGAGTGGCATATTCTCATCTCCCACAGCTGCTAGGTAGGGAATGGGTTGGTAGGAAAGTAATATGCTAAAAGGCAAAAGCCCCAGTGAGGCCCTAATGTGGCTTGGATGAAGTGTTGATATTGGAAGCAATGAAAAGTGAGCAGATTCTTGATGTTTTGGAGGTTGAGTCAAACTTGATTAATTAAACGAGGCGGCTGAGGGGAAGTAGAGAGTCATAGATAAACCTAGGTTTTTGGCTTGAGCAACTGGGTAGATAGTGGTACTATTTACTAGAGTCTTTCAAAGAATAGCTGTTCTGAAAATTTAGAAGACTGATTTTATTTTTAAAACAAGCAGGCTAGTATGTAAAATAAAAAGTACAAGCTAGTATGTAAAATAAAGCAGGCTAGGCCAGGCGCAGTGGCTCACACTTGTAATCCCAACACTTTGGGAGGCCGAGGGGGGTGGATCACGAGGTCAGGAGATCGAGACCATCCTGACTAACATGGTGAAACCTCATCTCTACTAAAAAATAGAAAAAATTAGCCAGTCGTGGTGGCAGGCGCCTGTAGTCCCAGCTACTTGGGAGGCTGAGGCAGGAGAATGGCGTGAACCCAGGAGGCGGAGCTTGCAGTGAGCTGAGATTGTGCCACTGCACTCCAGCCTGGGCGACAGAGAAAGACTCCATCTCAAAAATAAATAAATAAATAAATAAATAAATAAATAAATAAATAATAATTTAAAAAAGCAGGCTAGTATGTAAAAAATATGTAAAGTATAAATAATGCCAGTCTTAAGTTTCAAGAACATTATCACATATCTTAATCAAATTTGTCTGCCATTATTTGTATTTCATTTTCAAAAATAATGAAATCACATTAGGCATTTAAATGTATAAATAAATAATAAATCCCTTTCTCTAACAGCATATGCTATGCGAGCGATGTTTCTATTGAACCATCACAATTTGATTATATTCTAGAGAGGGCTTTTTAGTTCTGCTCTGGACTATTGGCTCTAGTAACTGTTACCAAATGATGAATGCCACCCCTCCTGTGGGCGGTATGTACAGAGGACACATATCCCTGATCACTTTCTCTTCCCTTCCCATCTGCCTATGTGGACCCTCTTAGTATATCTTTTTCCCCCTTAGGTGTTTCTAGTGAGTACTAAAGCATAACTCATATCCAGCATATGGCTAAAAGAGACAGCCCATTTAAATCATAACCAAATAGATGAAACAGAGCCATATCATTATTAAATTGGACCTGATAATAATAATTCAGTATTATTAAGTAGCAGTTTTATTATATGTTAATAGTATCTCATATTTATTTCTTTATTCAGCAAATGCTTATTGAGCTTTTTTTTTTTTTTTTTTTTTAAAGACAAGATCTTTTTCTGTAGCCCAGGCTAGAGTTCTGTGGTGCTATTATGGCTCACTACAGTTCAAACTCCTGGGCTCAAGCAATCCTCCTGCCTCAGCCTCCCAAGTAGCTGGGACTCTAGGCACATACCATCATGCTTGGCTAATTTTTAAATTTTTTGTAGAGACAGGATCTCGCCATGTTACCCAGGCTGATCTTGAACTCCTGACCTCAAGCAGTCCTCTCACCTCAGCCTCCCAAAGTACTGGGATTACAGGTGTGAGCTACCGAGCCTAGTGTCATTGAGCTCTTATTATGTGTCAGTGTTCTAGACCCGAAGGGTATCGCAGAGAACAAAATTGTTTCATGCAGTTCTGTGCTAGTAGAGTGAGCAAGAGTGCTAATAAAACACTGAGCAAGAAGTCTGATGATGTGGGTTTTGGTTTTGGCTCTACTAATTACCTGTGGGCATATAACCTTGGTAGAGGCAGTTAACCTCCCAAAGTCTGTCTTTTTCTGTAAAGCCAGGTTAATAGCCTCCCCTGCCTGTGTCAAAAGGTAGTTATGAGGGCCAGGTGTAAAAATATTTTATCCCTACAGCTATATATATTTATAAGGGATTATGATGCAGTGCTTGTGGTAATTATAATACCATTGGCGTAATTCTACAGCATGGTGATGTGAACATAAGCTTGGACGTCAGACAGAGCCAAGTCTTAATCAGTATTCTGCCATTTACTAGCAGAGTGAACTTGAGCCAGTTGCGCTCTATAAACTTCAATTCCTCACATTTAAAATGGGTTTGATAATAATAATTAATTCTATGGACTTGTTAGAAGTATTAAATAATGTTTATAAAAGGCTTAGCAGTATTCCTGGCACATGGTAAGACCTCATTTTTGTTTTGATTGTACTTATATTATCACAGCCCTCTAGTAGAACTCCCAGCCTCCAGCATCTTCCATTTTTAATAGTTACATGCAAAACAGGAATTTTTTCCTTTTAAAAACTAAATTGATAAATAAAAATTGTATATATTTATCATATACAACATGATGGCTTTTTTTGTTTGGTTTTGGCTTGGAGGGGGCAGTTATTTTTTGAAACAGGATCTCGCTCTGTTGCCAGGCTGGAGTGCAGTGGCATGATCTCAGCTCACTGCATCCTCGACCTCCCAGGCTCAAACAATATTCCTGCCTCAGCCTCCTGAGCAGCTAGGACTATAGGCACGCACCACCATACCTGGCTACTATAAGATTTTTTTGCAGAGACAGAATCTCACTATGTTGCCTATGCCCAATCTGCTGGGCTCGAGAGATCCTCCCACCTCAGCCCCTCAAAGTGCTGGAATTACAGGAGTGAGCCACTGCACCTGGCCAACATGATGTTTTGAAATATGTGTATGTTGTAGAATGGCTAAATCGAGGTAATTAACATATGTATTTCTTCACATACTTATTTTTGTGGTGAGAACAGTTGAAATCTACTTTCTTAGAGATTTTCAAGAATACAATACGTTGTTGTACATTGTTATTAACTGTGGTCACCCTGCTGTACAACAGACCTCTAGAACTTATTACTCTAACTGAAATGTTCGCATCCTCTGACCAACATGTCTTCAACCTTCACCCCATCCACCAGCCCCTGGTCACCACCACTACTCTCTGCTTCTATGAGTTCAACTTTTTAGATTCCACATTTAAATCCCAGAGGTTCTGAATTTCATTCTTTGGTTTTGGAGCTGTTGAAGGCATTTTGAACAATGAAACAATCTGATCAAGGCTGTACTCCAGGAAGATTAGTCTAATAGCAATGTTAAAGACATCTTGAAGAGGGAAACCCAATAAAGAAGCCATTGCTGCCGTCTAGTAAGAGGTACTGAGGGCTCAAATAACTTGGGTTCCAACATACTTATTCCATTTATTGACAGGACAGCCTAAATCTTTTAGAATATCTTCATACAAACAAGGACCTCCTTTTTGCTTTCTTAGAAGTTGTGCTTTTTTAAGTACTAACTGAGATGGAACAGGCCTCATAAAGATCAGGGAGGTTGATCACGCAGGGAGTTCCATTAGCATAACTTCCATTTTATTTTAATTTTGCCTTGCCTTTCTAGAATTCTGAGCAGCCTAGTAAATAAGCTCATGTTTGGGGTTAGAAGAAAGAAATTCGGTTTGTCACATGTGGTAAACAAGGTTTTGCAGAAGGAAATATTTGTGAATTTAGGTTGGCAATGAGACTAAAATTATGTTGTGTGTTTTCTAAAAGAACATTGGATTTAGAAAATATGGGAATGGGCCAGGCACGGTGGCTCACGCCTATAATCCCAACACTTTGGGAGGCCGAGGTGGGCGGATCATCTGAGGTCAGGAGTTCAAGACCAGCCGGGCCAACATGGTGAAACCCCGTCTCTACTAAAAAAAAATACAAAAATTAGCTGAGTGTGGTAGCATGCACCTGTAATCTCAGCTACTCGGGAGGCTGAGGCTGGAGAATCGCTTGAACCCAGGAGGCGGAGGTTGCAGTGAGTTGAGATCGTGCCATTGCACTCCAGCCTGGGCAACAAGAATGAAACTCTGTCTCAAAAAAAAAAAAAAAAAAAGGAAATGTTTTTTCAATCCACAATAACATCCTTAACGAATTTAACTTTTATCGAAAGTCTACTCTCAAATAAAATAGCATTCTTGCTATCAAGATTCACTGTTCAGTTTGAAGAAAACTATAGACAAATGGTGGATATAAAAAAAAAACAAAGAGTTTAAAATAATAAGCATTATCACTTCTGCAATCACTTATGTGGAAAATTTTGGGAGAGCCCAGGGGAGGGAATTTGGAACTTCCCAAAGGTCTGAAAAAGACTAACCTCAGTGGGGGCTGATCTACAAACCTTACAAGTCTTGCCTTTTCTGTTTGTTCATCTACAAAACATAATTGACTGTGGAATCCACTTTCTGTGATCTCATGGGGAGAGGTTGTTCTCCTTAAGCTGCTTGGCTGAGCAGGCAGCTTTGGACAGGTGGTTTGAAGATCAGCAAGAGATGACAGGAACACCCAGCCATCCGGATTAGCTGAGTCATCTTGGGTGTCAACTGGCCCCCATCCATCAGCCAGACGGTCCTCAAACCACTCTAATTCACTCGTGCCTTAGAAATCACGCTGCTGACCTGTTTTCCCTTTCCCATATCAGACTCTTTGCTATTTTCCAAGCTCCTGGTGAGTGGGGTATTTTGAAGACTCCTTACCTCATGAGCCATTCTGTTATCAGAGCAGAATCCACATTGTTGTGGCCAGGCATGGGGGCTCACGGCTGTAATCCCAGCACTTTGGGAGGCTAGGACTGGAGGAGTGCTTGAGCTCAGGAATTCAAGACCAGCCAGGGCAGCATGGTGAAACCCCGTCTCTACAAAAAATACAAAAAATTAGCCAGGCATGGTGGTGCACGCATGTATTCCCAGCTACTTGGGAGGCTGAGGTGGGAGGATCACCGGGGCCCAAGAGGTCGAGGCTTCAGTGAGCTGTGATCATGCCACTGCACTCCAGCTTGGGTGACAGAGTGAGATGGTGAAGAAAAAAAAGAAAGGAAGGAAGGAAGGGAGGGAGGGAGGGAGGGAGGGAGGGAAGGGATCCACATTGTTGTGTTCTGTACCTCATTTTAGCATAAACGTTACAACTTTAGCTCTCCTTGTAATGTAACATTAATGTAAACATTAAACTGTTACAAACTTTAGCTCTCCTAGAAAGTAAATGCTTTATTGCTATCCTCCCTCAATTCCAATTTCCTTTTTGCCTGACTCCCAACTCCATCTAGATTTGGACTTCAAACCCTCCTCTACGGAGTCATCTCAGACTAAGAGGAAAAGAGGGGAGGCATAGTACAGTTAAAAAGAGTATGGAATTTGAAGTAAAACAGACCTAGGGTGAAAAATGAATCAGGCAGTGGGAATGAATGCGGCCCAGATGCTCGATTCAAGGATCTTTCAGTCCCATCAGGGAGACCAGTTCTGTACATACATAATTAGGATACAAAAGAGATGAATGTTAAGTGACAGAGGAGGTTCAGGTAGAATGTTACAATTTAGAGGAAGGAGAGATGTCCCCCAGGTAAGGAGAAGGAAAAGATACAATGGAACAAGTGGCATTTGAGACCTGGCTTTGAATGATAAATTCTGCTTCATTTGATCCTCTGGTTTCTAAGTGTGGGATGTGGTGTAGACATAGAGGGTATTTTTTGTTTCTATTCACATCTTAAAGGATGCATAGACTATTTGGAACCTAGACTGCTTTGCCCATGTTTTCTTAAATTTTACAAGTTGACGCATCCCTTAAACAGCTGTTTTCTCCTCTACTTTAGTATTCATTTTATAAAGACCAAGAATATCTCATCTTCAATATGCATATTGCTGAGAAATATAAAAGTAAAGATTCCTCTAATTTATTTAAGGAACACTTTCCTTTCCCTCAGGGGACATGTGCATAATTAGATGAATGTTTGCAGCTGACCCCTCTTCATGTGAGAATCTCTCTCTTCTGGGACCAGAGGTGGTGGCCATTTGCAGGGTTACTAATGGAACCTGTGGGTTTGTTCTACAGTCTAATGTGCTGCAGTTACAAACATTAGCTATTTCTTTTTTTTTGAGACGGAGTCTCTCTCTTTTGCCCAGGCTGGAGTGCAGTGGCGTGATATCGGCTCACCGCAACCTCTGCCTCCTGGGTTCAAGCCATTCTCTTGCCTCAGCCTCCTGAGTAGCTGGGATTACAGGCAGCCACCACCACGCCTGGCTAATTTTTTTGTATTTTTAGTAGAGACAGGGTTTCTCCATCTTGCCCACTTGAACTCCTGACCTCGTGATCCACCCGCCTCAGCCTCCCGAAGTGCTGGGATTACAGGCGTCAGCCACCGCACCCAGCCCAACATTGACTATTTCAAAGCTCCACTTGGCCACCATAACCTCGCCAGGCCTTCTTCAGGGGCTCCCACAGCTTGCAGAACTAGACACACTAAGGAATTTGGATATTACAGATTTTCCATAGATTAAATACTGGTTTTTAAAGAGTAATTCCTTTGTTCAGAATTTCTGTCTCTAAAATTTACATTACCACTGTCAAAAATGCTGAAAATCTGTATGTTTTCAAGATGTATTAACTTGGGTACGTTTATTTCACATGGCAACTCCTTGATTATCCAAAATTCACAGAGAAGACGATGTTCTATCTAATACAATTTTCTGGTTAAAAAAATCCTAAGACACATTTTAGAAAATCCGTGGTCTATTAACAATAATTTTTTGAAAGATTGTGAGTCTTATCTTCTGTAAGATCAGTTGTCAACACTCAATACTGAAAAGGAAGAATGAGAGAGAAATGAGAGCATCATTTATTGAGGGCCTAGCATGGCCCTTTCCCAGCTTTGAATCTTAGATCTACCTTTTACTGCCTGGAGTTGTTTAGCAAGTTATTTAAAATGTATCATTATCCTCATTTATGAATTGGGATCATGGTGGTACATACCCGTAGCAGGTTATTAGGAAGACTATATGAGATGGTGCAGGAATAAAGAATCTGCTTCAACAAAAAGCTAGACACAGTTCTGTCAAATTCACATGGAAACAGAGAAAGAAAGAAAAGGCCGGGCGTGGTGGCTCACGCTGTAATCCCAGCACTCTGGGAGGCTGAGGTGGGTGGATCACTTGAGGTCAGAAGTTTGAGACCAGTCTAGCCAACATGGCGAAAACCCGTCTCTACTAAAAATACAAAAGTTAGCTGGGCCTGATGGTGGGTGCCTGCAATCCCAGCTACTCGGAAGGCTGAGGCAGGAGAGTCGCTTGAACCCAGGAGGCAGAAGTTGCAGTAACTCGAGATCGTGCCACTGCATTCTAGCCTGGGCAACAGAGCGAGACTCTGTCTCAAAAAAAAAAAAAAGAAAAAAGAAAAAGAAAGAAAATAAAATAGTAAATTATATTTAAAAGCTAGAAACAAAAGTTAACTGTACCTGGTGTTATGCAAATGGATATTTTACTTATTAACTCATTAATCTTTTAAAGCAATCTTATAGGGTAGTATTTTTAATCTGGTATTTTATCTGCACTTTAAAAACAAGTTAAGTTACAGGTTGAGCATCCCAAATTTGAAGTTAGAAATGCTCCAAAATCTGAAACTTGTTGAGCACTAACATGATGCTCCAAAGAAATGCCCATTGAAGCATTTTGGATTTCAGATTTTTCATTTTGGGTTTGGGATGCTCAGCTGGTAAGTATAATTCAAACGTTCCAAAATCTGAAAAAATTTGAAGTCCAGAACATTTCCAAGCATTTTGGATAAGGGATACTTAACCTGCACTCAGGTTTGAAAGCAACTTGCCCCAAGTCATGTAATTCTAAGTAGCAAAGTTGAGATTTGAACCCAAATCTGCCCAATTCTAAAGTCCATGTTGCTTGCTTTCTTTAATTTTTTTTTCTTCTTTTAGGTGTTTCTCATAGTCTCCCATTACTTTATGTTTAAATGTGCAATCATATGTGATAATTCTTCTCTAATCAAACAGTATAGAAATAATTAATGCAAAAATTACCCATTCCCCAATTCCACTCCCCAGAAGTAAGCAATCACACACACACACACACACACACACACACACACAGAGAGTATGTATTTTTTCGAAAAGATTATCTTAATTTATATTCACTCATTGGTGTATAAAAATTCCTCTCTCCCTGACATTACCAATATTGAATGTTCTTTTCCTGTTCTGTTGTCCATTTGATTGTTGAAAGAATGCTCTCTTTGCTTTAATTGCATCAAATTATGAGTGAGATTGAATGTCTCAAAATCAAAACTATTTTCCCTATAAACTATTTCAACCAAATTTGTAGTAATCCCAGGATGGTGGTGATTAAAAATAAAAGTCCAGGTAAGTACAATGTGAATATTCCATTTATCATCCTTATCCTTCCTTATATACCCCTAGAAAGTAAAATAACTTCTAGTTAGTTAACTATAACATTCAATACGTCACAATTCAATTGAGGAGATGCCTAATGTGTTTTAGATTTTTAGTGGTATGTATTATTGCCAGGTGTCTCATTTATGTAAATACATATTTTCAGGATTCTGCAGGAAAAAGTCACAAAAGAAAACAAGTACTCAGTGCATTCATTAGTTCCATCAGTGTTAGGTGGTTTCCACGTGCCAGGCATGGTGATGGGACTTGATTTCAGAAATCAACAAGACACACTTTGGGAGGCTGAGGCTGGCAGATCACTTGAGGTCAGGAGTTCAAGACCAGCCTGGCCAACACAGCAAAACCCCATCTACTAAAAATACAAAAATTAGCCGATGTGGTGGCGTGCACCTGTAGTCCCAGCTACTCAGGAGGCTGAGGCACAAGAATCACTTGAACCTGGGAGGCGAAGGTTGCAGTGAGCGGAGGTCGTGCCACTGCACTGTAGCCTGGGCGATAGAGTGAGACTGTCCCCGCCACCAAAAAAAAAACAATTTGTTTATTAAATTTTAAAGAAACATTTTTTATTAAATAAAAAAAATAAAAGAAATCAACAAGATAAACCCAGTCTCTTATCTCAAGCAGTTTAGTCATATACAAAAAACAGTCAACTGACTCAGTGAGAAAGCTTGGGCTGGAGGTAACAGAATGGCTAACTCAAACCGGCTGAAGCAAAAGGAAATGTATTAGCTCTCACAGAAGGTGGTTAAGGATAAGGCTGGGCTCCAAGTTTGCTCAATCCAGTGACCTAGTTTTGCCATCAGAGAACCAGTTCTTTCTATCTCTACCTTTGCTTTGTAACCCGCAGAGTCAGCCTTGTCCTAAGGCTGGTTCCCTCATTGTCATGGGACGGCCGTCCATGGAAACTTGTGCTCGTGCTCTCTTGTTAATTTGGGAGGTATAGGGACTCCTTGCAGCTCTCTTAAGATTAAAGAAGAACTTTTCCACACATCTCCAGCAAACCTCTCCTTATATTTCATTGGCCAGAACTGGCAAAATCTATTCCTGATCTGCCCATTCCTGACAAAATCATTGGGAAAAGAATAAGACTATCCTAGGCAATCAGAGGGTAGGGACCAGCTTTCCCTAAGTCCTATCTGTGAGCAGCAGAGATAGATACCTGAAACAACAACAACAAAACAGTTTTCTGCTAGAAAGAAAGAAACAGAAAAGGCTTCCTCAGAGGAAACAATATCCACCACAACCATACGATGAGCAAATGACATTGAGTGTCTGTACAATTCGAGGGAGAGTGAGTGAAGAATGACATCTTTGCCATTTTCTTTTTAACGTTCCATAGGATCAGAGCGGCACCGAACCTATTAGTAGTGAGGAAGATGGCAGCCTCGAAGTTGGTATTAAACAATTGCCTGAAAGTGAAAGCTTCAAACTGGTGAGAATCTTGAGTATTTTTCATCCTGTATTTTTCATTTTTCATTTTTCATTCTGTTTAGGGATGTATCACTTATATTTTGTACCACCTTGGAAAGAACCACCTATCATGTTTGCTTCTCTCAGGAATCTTCATCTGTGAGACAAGAAGCTATTATATGTAGTGAGTGACCCATTGACTCTGAAGAAGAGCATCTTCTCTTACCTTGGCGACACTTGAATTGTGCTGTCTGGGATTAAGGAAACAATCTCTCCTTTTTTTTTGTTTTTGTTTTTGTTTTTTGAGACAGAGCCTCACTCTGTCACCCAGGCTGGAGCGCAGTGGCTGGAGCACAGTGGTGTGATGATCTCGGCTCACTGCAACCCCTGCCTCCCAGGTTCAAGCGATTCTCTTGCCTCAGCCTCTGAAATAGCTGGGACTACAGGCGCACGCAACCATGCCCAGCTAATTTTTATATTTTTAGTAGGGACGGGGTTTTGCCATGTTGGCCAGGCTGGTCTCGATCTCCTGACCTCAGATGATCCATCCACCTTGGCCTCCCAAAGTGCTGGATTTACAGGTGTGAGCCACTGCACCTGGCCTGCAATTTCTCTTTTATATCTGGTTTAATATTGGGTTTTTATAAGGCCAGAGCTGTGCTTAATTAGTCCTGGAGGCACAAGAAAAAATGTTAAATTTATTCCATTGATTCCAAGCAAAAGATACTTAAACTTACCCAAGGGCTAGGGCATTAGAAGAAAGGCAGTTTCTCCTTATGTACCCTAATGTTTGATATTTTGTTATGTAATAGTTATTGAACATTTGTTGCATATCAGACACTGTGCTGTGTTCTGCATGCATTTCCTGTTCTTTGATTTTCCTACACGTGAGGAAACTGAGAGTTAGAGAAGTTAACTAACTTGCCAAAGGCCCCCAGCCAGTATGTGATAGGTTGGGAGATGGCTGCCCTACCCTCTGACTCCCATGCCTTGGCTCATCATCTGCTTTTCTGTTTTGTAGCCCAGCACTTCCAGGGTTAGACTACAAATTCTAGAAAGAAATGTAGGCTTTTTTCCCTCTGTGTTTAAAAATGTCCTACAAATCTCAAAGAATTAATCACTTAGGAGTGTCATCTAACTCTGATTTTATGACAGCCCAGAGTTGTTCATTTTACTTCAGGGCATTTGAGAAATCATCCATGTATCCTCTTTCAGGTTTTGGAAAATATATCTTGTGACTGCCACAGATTGCTTATCCTAGAAAGTGAGCTTATTCTGGCTGAAGGGAAAGAATGTTTCAGCAAGAGTGGAAATTGTAATGGGCCACTCATGAATAAACCCTACATGGGACCTGAGACCCCTGGCATTAAGAATAGTAGCAGTTTATTTACCAGAGATTGACTAAAAAAAAAAAAAAAGACCGGGCACAGTGACTCAAGCCTATAATCCCAGCACTTTGGGAGGCCAAGGCGGGCAGATCACCTGAGGTCAGGCGTTCAAGACCAGCCTGACCAACATGGAGAAACCCCATCTCTACTAAAAATACAAAAATTAGCTGGGCGTGGTGGTGCATGACTCTAATCCCAGCTACTCGGGAGGCTGAGGCAGGAGAATCGCTTGAACCCAGGGGGAGGCGGAGGTTGCGGTGAGCCAAGATCGCGCCATTGCACTCCAGTTTGGGCAACAAGAGCAAACCTCTGTCTCAAAAAAAAAAAAAAAAAAAAAAAAAAGAAAAAAGAATAAAGGCAGTAAAAAATTATGACTTCCCTTTCCAAAAGGTAGAGTGCATTTTTGCACTAAAGGGAAATGAGGAACAGCAACAAATTTCAAACCAAAAGCCCCTTTACTTAAAAATATGTTAACTTGTTCTTTTTGGCACTATATCTCCATAGTTAGGTTAGGGGAAAGTCTTTTAAAGCAACAGAATTTTGTAGGTAGGCGTCCCCAATTTCATCCACAGAGGAAATGGTAAAAAGAGTGAGAATACGCTCTTGCTTGCTGGAAGAGTCTGGTAGTCCCAGCCAGGCTCATCTGCAGGCCAAAGGTAAAAGCCATCCATCATCCACTCCCAGTTCCCAAGTAAGCAACACCAGTGACAGGGCTGCAAGTGTCAAGACAGTTGAAGAGGCAGAGGGCCTGGAGGCCTGAGGGTCATTTTTAGATAATGTTTCACACTGCACTTCACCAACAATTGCAGGCTTTCCCATACCCATTGACTAGTGTCTGTCTTTTTCCACTCTGTTCCCTTCCTTACCCACTGTCTCCTTTTGGTCCTGTAGTTTCTTAATCACTGTTTGCAGTAGAATCTCTGCATGTTCTAGTTCAGAAAGGAAAGATAGCCTGAATTTGGACAACTTTTATAGCATAAATATAAATGGCCTGGCATAAAGTATTATTTAAGAGTGTCTGGCCGGGCACAGTGGCTCACGCCTGTAATCCCAGCACTTTGGGAGGCCAAGACAGGAGGACCACCTGAGGTTGGGAGTTCAAGACCAGCCTGACCAACATGGAGAAACCCCGTCTCTACTAAAAATACAAAATTAGCCAGGCATGGTGGCGCATGCCTGTAATCCCAGCTAGTTGGGAGGCTGAGGCAGGAGAATCGCTGAAACCTGGGAGATGGAGGTTGCAGTGAGCCGAGATTGCGCCATTGCACTCTAGCCTGGGCAACAAGAGCGAAACTCCGTCTAAAAAAAAAAAAGTGTCTTGAAGAAGTCACTTGACCTCAGCTGAAGAATGACGGTAATTAGGATGCTATTAGGAAACAAAGGGGCTATAAAATATAAATCACACAGAAGAATATAGCGCAAATAGAGCTTAGTAAATTCATTTCATTCATTCAACAAATATTTGCCGAATACCACTATGTTCCAGGTACTGAAGATACCACAGTGAACAAAATGTACAAAAATGCCTTCCCTCATGGACTCATTCCACAGTTGGAGGGGAAGATAGACAATACATCAATTAGCAAAATGTTGGATTGAATCATATGAAATTGCCATTTTGGTAGGTAAAAATTTCATATGGTTCAACCTAACATATACATAAATGTCATTGTCTTGTAATGAAGTATTAATTCAAAACAAGCCTAGTTCAAGACCAGCCTAGGCAACATTGTGAGGCCCCATTTTTATTAAAAAAAAAAAAATAGAAGAAATTAGCTGAGTGTGGTGGCAAGCACCTGTAGTCTCAGCTACTCAAGAGGCTGAAGTGGGAGGATTACTTGGACCTGGGAGGTTGAGGTGGCAGTAAGCTGTGATTGTGCCACTGCACTCCAGCCTGGGTGACAGAGTGAAACCCTGTGTCAAAAAAAAAAGTTATTTTCAGAGCTGAGGCTAAGCCGTGGCCTATGCATACTCCAGTGCTATTTTCAGTATATTCAGTTGGTTGGCTTTGGTCTGTATCTCAGTAGCCCTAGATGCATAGCCAAGGAGTTTATAATAATTTCAGAAGGTATTCCATTTCTCTAAAATATGTTTAAAGGGGGAAATAACTTTTTTGTAGATCAGATGATGGTTTGTGAAACATAGATTCTGTTTGTGAGAGACTGGAGGCAGGGAAGTGTGTGGTATCTATTTCAGAAGTCTAGATGAGAGCCTGTTAGAAGCTTTCTGAAAAGAACTTGAATGAAAGTACTTGCCCAGAGCTTTCCAATTTGCAAAACAGTTTCGTCTATAATCTCATTGGCTTAATTTTTTTAATATTTAAGTTTTTTTCACCGGGCATGGTGACTCATGCCTATAATCCCAGCCACTTTGGGACGCCGAGGCAGAGAGATCATGAGGTCAAGAGATCAAGACCAACCTGGCCAACATGGTGAAACCCCATCTCTACGAAAAATACAAAAATTAGCTGGGCATGGTGGCGGGTGCCTGTAGTCCCAGCTACTTGGGAGGCTGAGGCAGGAGAATCGCTTGAACCTGGGAGGCGGAGGTTGCAGTGAGCCGAGATCACACCATTGCACTCCAGCCTAGCAACAGAGCAAGACTGTCTCAAAAAAAAGAAAAAAAAATTAAGTTTTTTCTAAAATGGTGTTTAGTTGGTTTGTGATCTCACTCAATCTTATCCCCAAAATAACCATATGTAAAGGGAAGGAGAAGAATTATTTATCCCAGATTTATAGATGAGACTTTATCTGCTCAGTGTAAGATCAAAAAACTAGAAATTGGGAGAAGTGGAACTCATTCTGAAAGCCTCATGACGTCCTGGTAGCTTGCTGACATCGGAGCTCAAGAATCCCTAAAATAATTATTTTAATCTTTTGGGTATAAACTTGTGTGCTTATAATGTTCAGAATATCTATGTTCATATAATATGCTCTTTTGAAGTAGTATAATTAAATTAGTAAGAGAGCAATCACTAGAGCTAGACTACTTGGGTTCAAATCCTGGTTCCACTATTCGCTAACAATTATAACCTTAGAGAAATGACTTAACCTCTCTGTGATTCAGTTTATGCCTCTGTAAAATGGGAGGAAAAATTAAATGAGTTGATAACAGTAAAGTACTACTTAAACCATACCAGAGTGCACTGTAGTCACTGTCGAAGAGTGAGTTGTTGTTAATGAGGATGATGCTATCATTCTGATTAAAGCATTAAGGGGTAGCCATAGAAGGAACAACTATTCCAAGTGAAGCATTAAGATATAACTTGAAAAACTGAAGTGAATTTTTCAACCTGAAAAGCACCATTACTAATGTATTAGCGTTCTCCGAAGAGACAGAACCAATAGGATATATGGATATCTGAGAAGGGATTTATTAAGGGAATCGTCTCACGTGTTTGTGGAGCCTGAGAGGTCCCACAATAGGCTGTCTGCAAACTGGAGAACCAGGGGAGCCAGGAGCATAATTCAGTTAAAGTGTGAAGACCTGAGAACCAGGGGGCTGCTGATAGAAGTTCTGCAGTCCAAAGGTTGGAGAACATGGAGTTCTAATGTCCAGGGGCAGGAGAAAATGGTGTCCCAGCTTCAGAAAAGAGAGCGAATTCACCTTTCCTCTGTCTTTTTGTTCTACCTGGCCCTCCGCCAATAGGATGGTGCCTGCCCAAACTGGATGAGGGTATGTCTTCCTTGCTTGGTCCACTGCTTCAAACGCCCATCATTTCTGGAAACACCCTTCCAGACACACCCAGAAATAGTGTTTTGCCAGCTAGCTAGATATCCCTTAATCCACTCAGATGGATACCTAAAGTTCACCATCATAGTTGATATATTATTCTAAGCTCTTTAACACATGCTAACTTATTCACATAACAATAGTAGTTATATAGTAGTGTCATTTCCATATAAGAGATGAAGCACTGAAATGTTAAATAAATTGCCTTGGAGCCAAGCACAGTGGCTCCAGTTTGTAATCCCAGCTACTCAGGAGGCTGAAGTGGGAGGATTAATTGAGGCCAGGAGTTTGAGGCTGCAGTGAGCTATGACCACGCCCCTGCACCCCAGCCTGGGTGACAGAGTAAGACCTTATCTCAAAAAAAAAAGTTGTGGCCGAGGCTGATGGATCACCTGAGGTCAGGAGTTCGAGACCAACCTGGCCAACATGGTGAAACCCCGTCCCTATTAAAAATACAAAAATTGGCTGGACGTGGTGTTGGGTGCCTATAATCCCAGCTACTTGGGAGGCTGAGGCAGGAGAATCACTTGAACCCCAGGGGCGGAGGTTGCAGTGAGCCAATATCACACCACTTTACTCCAGCCTGGGCGAAAGAGCAAAACTCCATCTCAAAAATAAAAAATCACCCATTGAAGCCAGGGCTCAAAATGGAGGTTACTACACTTTTTTTTTTTTTAAGTCTCACTCTGTCACCCGGGCTGGAGTGCAGTGGCGCTTTCTCAGCTCCCTGCTCTGCAACCTCCACCTCTGGGGTTCAAGCAGTTCTCATGCCTTAGCCACCTGAGTAGCTGGGAATACAGGCATGCGCCACCAGGCCCGGCTAATTTTTGTACTTTTAGTTGAGACAGGGTTTCACTATGTTGGCCAAGCTGGTCTGGAACTCCTGGCCTCAGGTGATCTGCCCACCTCAGCCTCCTAAAGTGCTGGGATTACAGGTGTGAGCCACTGTGCCGGGCCTGAAACCTCAACTCTAATCAAAGCTAAGAACTAGAGTTGCTTGGTGCTAAGAGAGCGTATGAAAGGGGATTTGACCTTGAGAGGGAGGGCTACCCTGGGGATGAATCTGAAGGAGAAGCTGACAATAATTGGGAATGGGACAAAGAAGAAAACAAAGGAAGGTTTTAGGCAACCTTAGAGCCTCTGAGAGTCTGATGAATTGAAAGTCTGTGGTTGCCAGATTGGTGAGATGGAAGCGAAATCGGAGTGGTCAGCAGCAGCCAGGCCATGTTAAGCACTGTGATCTCCATGCTGATGGCAGTGGGAGGCCACAGAGGTCTGCAGGAGATGACTCCCAGTTCACTGTAGTCACAGTGTGGCATCAGATAGAACAGGTCAGAGCAGACACGGATGCCCTGGTTGAGAGTGGATTGCAGCACTGGCAGTCCATGAGAGATGGTGGAAACAATATATATTCTCATGTTTTGTCTTTGCAAAAATCATGTAAAATAAACATGCTTGACTCTTCAGCAAGGCAACGTATGGGTTTACTAGGTAAGTTTCACAGAGAGTTGTCAGTAAAATAATTGACATTTCTTGCCACCAGTATGTAAACCTTGTGTCTGTAAGTATTCTTTAAAGCTTTCCTCTGAATGCAGGTTTAGAGCTATTTAAATGGCAAATGCCATAGCATCCAGGGCTTCAGAACAACCATAATCCCAAAGCTTGGCCAGGAGCCCAAGAGAACCGTGTTAGAACTGCCCTGAACAGATGTGCTTACTGTACTTCCCTCACTTTGTACAACTGCATAACAGCAGTTATGTCAAGTGACACTTGTCATCACAGACCTGGTTTGTATACAGCTGCCTCAAGAACACTTTAGATTTTTCAAAAATTTTCAGAATGTTGTGATTTTTCAAATTTTCAGTGGTATTTGTCTTTACTGTTGTCTTTCATTGTGAAATATAATTTCTGACCCTTAGGGCGAGAATACAAAAATGAGAGTATTCCAGTCTACTCAGGGCAGCATTCTTCTTGGAGTTTCTTTGTGGAGATTTTAGAATTTACGGGATAGAAAGATGCCTGAGGAAGCATGAATTGTTTTCAGAGGTAACTTATCAGTAACCTAAATGAGCTGTGACATGGCAATGCACACTTCAGCTGACTGTGCTTTTTACCATTTCAGAGTCCTTGTCAGCTAGAATACCAACATTTTAGAAGCATTCTTTACTCTTCACCTTGATACATTTGATCCGTATAAAAAATTTAAACATACTTATTAAACAGCATCACGTGTTACAAATAACACCTGTATTGCCAAATGGACTGGGAACACTTGCTTTTCCAGATGAAAAAGGCTGTCAGATACAAATCGTGGGCTCTGAAGTCTGAACAGACTTAGATCCTGCCTGTGGGAAAGGGGCTTATCCTGTCTGCCTATGTTTCTTCATCCAAAAATTAGAGAAGATGGTGCTCACTTCTTTGTTATAAGGATCAAGTATGATTTTGTATGTGAAGTTTCTGACACAGCACGTGGCATGCAGCAAGAGCTCAGTTAGTGGTAGCTATCATTAATACCAGATTTTGCCGATATGAAATGTAGATGTGCCAGAGCTCTCGTTATTCAGTACACATTTTCTTAGAATCTGTGCAGCCTGTCGAGCTCTAGGCATATAAAGATAAGTAAGACCGCTTTCATGTCCAGGAGCATGCCACACTTGGTCTAATGCAGAGATCACAAGCTGGTTGTTAGGAGTCAGATTCAGCCCACAAGTGTGTTTCATTTAGTCTATGCAAGATTCTTAAGATTTTTGAGCTAAGTTTTATGAATCAGGAGATTTTCCATAAAAATCCTGGTTTCCATTTTCCACTGGAAATGGGCCAGCATTCCAAGCCGACCTTCAGTTATGTACTCCGAGTTTATCTCAGTCCCTGCCTTTTCATTCTTCTCTAATGCAGCCTGCTTCCCTAATGGCATCACCTGTAGGTCCTCACGTCTGCATTCCTGGCCTAATCCTAGAGACAGAACTATGGGCATGCAGATATAGTAGCAGGAAGTTAAAACCACCAAGTCAGCAGGGGCTGGCTAGCAGAGGGCCTTGTGGACCAGGAGAAAGGACTTTATACCAAGGGAAGCCTTTGAAATGGTTTTCAACAGAGGATTATAAAGATGAGATTAACCTTTTGAAAAGACCCTTCTGGATGCCCTTTGAAAAATCGGTTAGACCCAGCATGGTTGCTCACGCCTGTAATCCCAGCACTTTGGGAGGCTGAGGTGGGCAGATCACTTGAGGTCAGGAGTTCGTGACCAGCCTGGCCAACATAGTGAAACCCCATCTCTACTAAAAATACAAAGCCGGGCATGGTGGCACACATCTGTAATCCCAGATACTCGGGAGGCTGAGGCAGGAGAATCGCTTGAACCTGGGAGATGGAGGTTGCAGTGAGCCGAGATTGCGCCAGTTCACTCCAGCCTGGGTGAGAGAGCAAGACTCCATCTCAACAAAAAAAGAATTGGTTAGATACTTTGGTCAATTTTCAATTTTGCAAAGAAAATTATATATGTATAAAATATAAAGAATCAGAAAATGTCAAAACTGAAGTCAGGAAGAGAATTAAAAAGCTATTAGAGTAACTGAGATGAAAGTTAATAATGACTGAAACCAAGGATCTGGCCATGAGGACAGAGAAATATGGACAGATTTTCAACATATACAGGAGTCAGAATGGATAGGACTTGATG
Organism: Pongo abelii; assembly: GCF_028885655.2. Taxonomy (NCBI): domain Eukaryota; kingdom Metazoa; phylum Chordata; class Mammalia; order Primates; family Hominidae; genus Pongo; species Pongo abelii. The sequence goes on along the minus strand of NC_071985.2, from coordinate 171,084,321 downwards.
GTTACGTAGATATGAAAGTTGAAGAGGGAAGAGGCAAAAATGATTCTCAGATACGTCATGGGCAGCTGACTGGGTGGTTGGTTGATGCTATTTACTGAGAAAAGAAACAGGAGGAAGAGCAGATTTGTGTGGAAAGAGGATTACCTTCATTCTTGTCTGTTTTTTTAGATGTCTCTGTAAAACAAGAAACTTATCTGTCACTATAATGGGCACTTTAAAATATGGTCTCATTTATCCTGATAGAAACAGCAATAATAATAGCAATACCATCCACCTGGATTCTATGCTTATTTGTTAGGAACTGAGCAGAAACTTGCTGTCCACCTCTGTCCTTCCCATAATGAAAGCGTTAATACTGTCGTCATCTCCATTTTGCAGCTGAGGGACCAGAAGTTAATGCATGTGCTCAAAGACTTAGAGCCTGTGAGTGCTGTAGTAAGGATTCCAAGCCTTATGGATTTGACTGGGCTGACTTTTTTTATTTTTAATTTCAACTTTTATTTTATTTTTTGTTTATTTTTTGAGAGAAGGTCTTGCTCTATCACCCAGGCCAGAGTGTGGTGATGCAAACATAGCTCACTGCAACCTCAAACTCCAGGGCTCAAGCAATCCTCCTGCCTCAGCCTCCCAAGTAGCTAGGACTACAGGCGCACAGTACCATACTTGGCTAATTTTTCTGTATTTTTTATAGAGATGGGTTTTGCCATGTTCAGTTCAGCAGTTCTACACTAACATAACTTGATGGGTGAAAATAGGGTGGTGGTAGGTGGGAGGGAGTGAGGATCATATTAGATAATGTAAGTAAATCTCTCTATAAACTGAAGAGTCCGGGAGACAGGATCTTGCTCTGTTGCCCAAGCTGGAGTGCAGTGGCAAGATCATAGCTTACAGCAGACTCGATCTCCTGGCCTCAAGCGGTCCTCCCACCTCAGCCTCCCAAAGTGTTGGGATTACAGGCATAAGCCACTGTGCCAGACCTTTCAACTTTTATTTTATTTCTGTATTTTTAGTAGAGACAGGGTTTCACCATGTTAGCCAGGCTAGTCTCAGGGGGTTTACCTGCCTTGGCCTCCCGAAGTGCTGGGATTACAGGAGTGAGCCACCGCGCCCAGCCATTCAACTTTTATTTTAGATACAGGGGGTACATGTGCAGGTTTGTCATAAGGGCATATTGTGTGATGCCGAGGACTGGGATATGATTGAACCTCTGTGAGTGCAGTCCCCAGTAGGTAGTTTTTCAACCTTGCCTCCCTCTTTCTCTCCTTGCCTCCTCTTGTAGTCCCCAGTGTCTGTTTTTCCCATCTTTTTTTTTTTTTTTTTTTTTAAGATTGAGTTTCACTCTTGTCACCCAGGCTGGAGTGCAGTAGTGCGATCTTGGCTCACTACAATCTCTACCTCCCAGGTTCAAGCGATTCTCCTGCCTCAGCCTCCGAGTACCTGGGATTACAGGTGCCCGCCCCCATGCCCAGCTAATTTTTGTATTTTTAGTAAAGACGGGGTTTTGCCATGTTGGCCAGGCTGGTCTCGAACTCCTGATCTCAGGTGATCCATCCATCTTGGCATCCCAAAGTGCTGGGATTACAGGTATGAGCCACCGTGCCCAGCCTGTTTTTCCCATCTTTATGTCCATGTGTACCCAGTGTTTAGCTCCCACTTATACGAGAGAACATGCCGTATTTAGTTTTCTGTTCCTGTATTAATTTGCAGCTGCATCCATGTTGTGGCAAAGAACATGATTTTGCTGAGTGTTTCTTATGGCTGTGTAGTATTTCATGTGTATGCACCACATTTTCTTTTTTCTTTTTTTTTTTTTCTTTTTGAGACGGAGTCTCACTCTGTGGCCCAGGCTGGAGTGCAGTGGTGTGGTCTCAGCTCACTGCAAGCTCTGCCTCCTGGGTTCATGCCATTCTCCTGCCTCAGCCTCCCGAGTAGCTGGGACTACAGGCGCCCGCCACCACGCCCAGCTAATTTTTTGTATTTTTAGTAGAGACGGGGTTTCACCATGTTAGCCAGGATGGTCTTGATCTCCTGACCTCGTGATCCATCCGCCTCAGCCTCCCAAAGTGCTGGGATTACAGGCGTGAACCACCGCACCCAGACTTACACCACATTTTCTTTATACAGTCCACTGTTGATGGGCACCTAGGTTGATATCATGTCTTTGCTATTGTGAATAGTGTGGCAATGAGCATATGAATGCAGGTGTCTTTCTGGTAGAATAACTTATTTTCCTTTGGGTATATAACCAGTAATGGGATTGCTGGATTGAATGATACTTCTATTTTTAGTTCTTTGAGAAATCTCTAAAGCACTTGCCACAGTGGTTGAACTAATTTACATTCCCACCAATAGCATATAAGAGTTCCTTTGGCTCCATAGCCTCACTAACATCTGTTATTTTTTGACTTTTTAATAGCAGCCATTTACACTGGTATGAGGTGGTATCTCATGGTTTTGATTTGCATTTCTCTGGTGATTATTGATGTTGAGCATTTTTTCATATGTTGGTTGGCTGCTTCTATGTTGTCTTCTTTTTTTTTTTTTTTTTTTTCCTTTTTTGACACGGTCTCACTCTGTTTCCCAGGCTGGAGTGCAGTGGTGTGGTCATAGCTCACAGCAACCTTGAACTCCTGAGCACAAGCAATCCTCCCACATCAGCCTTCCAAGTAGTTGGGACTATAGGTGCACTACCACACTCGGCTAATTTTTAAATTTTTTGTAGAGATGGGGTCTCACTTCGTTGTCCAGGTTGATCTTGAACTCCTAGCCTCAAGTGATCCTCCTGCCTTGGCCTCCCAAAGTGCAGAGATTACAGGCATGAGACACTGTCCAGGTGTATGTCTTCTTTCCAGAAGAGTGTGTTCTTGTCCTTTGCCTTTGCCTGCTGTTTAATATGGTTTTTTGCTTGTTGATTTGTTGAAGTTCCTTATAGATTCTGAATATTAGACATTTGTTGGATGTGTAGTTTATGAATATTTTCTCCTATTCTGTAGGTTGTCTGTTTACTCTGTTAATAGTTTCTTTTGCTATGCAGAAACTCTTTAATTATTAGGTCCCACTTGTCAATTTTTGTTTTGGTTGCAATTGTCTTTGAGCACTTAGTCACAAATTCTTTGTGAAGGCTGATGTACAGAAGGGCATTTCCTAGGTTTTCTTCTAGGATTTTTCTACTTTTAGGTCTTAATTAAGTCTTCAATCCATCTTGAGTTAACTTTTATATATGGTACTAGAAGGGGATCCAGTTTCATTCTTCTGCAAATGGATAGCTGGTTATCCCAGCACAATTTATTGACATGTGGAACCTTTCCACATTTCTTATTTTTCTTGACTTTGTCAAAGAACAGTTGGTTGTAGGTGTGCAATTTTGTTTCTGGGTTCTCTATTCTGTTCTGTTGCCCTGCATGTCTGTTTTTGTGCCAGTACCATGCTGTAGCTATATAGTATAGTTTGAAGTCAGATAATAAGATGCCTCTGGCTTCATTTTTTTTTTTTTCTTAAGATTGCTTTGGCTATTTAGGCCCTTTTTTGGTGCCATACAGATTTTAGGATAGCTTTTCCTACTTTTGTGAAAAGCGATATTGGTAGTTTGATAGAAATAGCATTGAATGCATAGATTGCTTTGGGCCGTATAGCCATTTTAACAATATTGATTCATCCAGTCCACGAGCATAGAATGTTTTTCCATTTGTTTGTGTCATCTCTGATTTCTTTCAGCAGTGTTTTGTAGTTCTCCTTATAGATATCTTTCACCTCCTTGGTTAAATGTATCCCTAGGTAAGGATTTTTTTGTGTGGCTATTGTAAATGGGATTGCATTCCTGATTTGGCTCTCAGCTTGAATGTTATTGGTGTATAGAAATACTACTGATTTTGTATCTTGAAACTTCACTGAAGTCATCTATTAGGTCTGGTAGTCTTTTGGCAGTCTTTAGGGTTTTTTAGTTATAGAATCATATCATCAGTGAAGGCAGAGAATTTGACTTTTTATTTTCCTATTCAAATGCCTTTTATTTCTTTCTCTTGCCTGATTGCTCTGGCTAGCACTTCCAGTACTATGTTGAACAGGAGTGGTGAGAGTGGTCATCCTTGTCTTGTTCCAGTTCTTAAGAGGAATGCTTCCAGCTTTTACACAATCAATATGTTGGCTGTGAGTTTGTCAAAGATGGCTGTTAGTATTTTGAGGTACGTTCCTACGATGCCTAGTTTGTTGAGGGCTTTTATCATGAAGGTATGTTGGATTTTATCGAAAGCTTTTTCTGCGTCTACTAAGATGATAATATGGTTTTTGTTTTTAATCTTATGGACTTAATGACTTTTGAAGTATAAATGGGGTATGAGCCATAATGCTTTTTTTTTTTAAGACCGAGTCTCACTCTGATGCCCAGGCTGGAGTGAGTGCAGTGGCACAATCTCAGCTCACTGCAACCTCCACCTCCCAGGTTCAAGCGGTTCTCTTGCCTCAGCCACCTGAGTAGCTGGGATTACAGGTGTGCGTCACCACGCCCAGCTAAATTTTTTTGTATTTTAAGTAAAGATGAGCTTTCACCATGTTGGCCAGGCTGGTCTCGAACTCCTGGGCTCAAGTGATCTGCCGTCCTCGGCCTCCCAAAGTGCTGGGTGGCATGAGCTACCGCGCCGGGCCCTCGTAAGTGTTTTTAAAGTGCTGGTATCCAAGTATGAAAAGATAGCTTAAAATGTGTTTCTAATGATTATGGGCTTCTTGCTGGTCTTACTTCCAGGCTAGAATTCCCAGGTGTTGTATCCTACTCATTTTTAATATGAGGTCTTGAACTGTATGCTTAAAATCGATTTTTACCCCCAATTTGCACTCTATCAACTGCTGGATTTCTGGTTTGCTATTGGGAGCAAATGTCACTGTGCAAATCTTTTTTTCTGTTTCAGATGCAACATAAAAAATACATCTGTAGCAAGAGTCTAGGAATTCCCTCTAAGGAGCAAGAAAGTGTGACTGAGTCAGCACTGGCTTCTCTTTTGTGACAGTATGCAAATTGCCAATGGCAGAGTTCAAGTGCATTCAAATATGTGGCATTTTTCACAGCTCATTGTTCTCTATATCTTGTATTCCTGAAAACCACTTGAGATTTGCGTACATGATAAATTTCCTTTTCTTGTGATAAAAAAGGCTGTAGGCTTTACAGTCAAGTCTGCTTCCTTCAGGAAAGTCTCTGGAGAAAAGCTTTTGGTTTTTTTCTTCTATTCTGTTCCCCTCACTGTAGTAAATGAAGATAATGTAGAGACACCAGGGTAACAGAGCAAGTAACCTCATGAACTCAAAGACAGCAGAAATGTAGGCACACAGTTTTGACACAAATTCATAGCTTTAGGCCGGGTGTGGTGGCTCATGTCTGTAATCCCAGCACTTTGGGAGGCCAAGACAGGCAGATCACCTGATTTCAGGAGTTTGAGGCCAGCCTGGGCAACATAGCAAAACTCCTTCTCTACTAAAAATACAAAAATTAGCCCTGCATAGTGGCGCTTGCCTGTAATTCCAGCTACTTGGGAGGCTGAGGCAAATCGCTTGATCCCAGGAGGCAGAGGTTGCAGTGAGCCAAGATCATGCCATTGCACTCCAGCCTGGGTGACAGAGTAAGACTCTGTCTCAAAAAAAAAAATGTACACCTTTGGTATCTACTAGCTTACATTCATTCCCAACCGCTGTAACCGGTCCAATGTGGAGACTTATTCAACTTGAAATCTAACTTGCCCAGAAGGAATCACTTGCTTACCAGATTTTTTCTAAATTGAGAAAGTGATCTCACAATCGTAATTATTAGCACACAGGGCTTAGAGAAGTAAAATGACAGGGCTCAGAACCCAGAACTCAGACTTTCTCACACTGGTCACATCCCCTCTCTTCAGAATCCCACTGCTCCTCAGAAACAAGTGCTGTTGCTTGGGCACTGTTCTCTGAGTCTATGAAGTTTTCGGTTTTCTGGGAAGCCTTATTTGCCCACATAATAAGAGCCTATAATCTAAAACGTGTGTTGATTTTGTTATCTTTCAAAGGGAGCTATAAATCTACCTTCTCTTTCAGAAATTAAGCAAGTTTGTATTGAGGGCCAGTTATGTCCCAGGCTCTGCACTAAACAAGGTGTAGTGACAGTGAGGAATCCTGCCTTCAGGGAGCTTTCAGAACTGCCGAGGATAACAGCAGCTAATGCTGTCATGGCATTTACTATGCATTCTATAGGCATTATTCCAAGTGCATCAATTTGTATTTTATATGAGATTGGTCTATTACTATTCCCATTTTATAGATAAGGAAACTGAGACACTCAACTAATAAGTGTCACAGCCAAGATTTGAATCCAACTTTAAATAAGTAATTATTAAGGTTAATAAGTATTATTGAAGGATAAGGTAACGTGCTGTGGGAAATTTTTTTTTTTTGAGACAGGGTCACACTCTTGTCACCCAGGTTGGAGCACGGTGGTGTGATCACAGCTCACTGCAGCTTTGACCTCCTGGGCTCAAGCAATCTTCCTGCCACAGCTTCCCGAAGTGTTGGGATTACAGGCAGTAGACACCACGCTTGGCCTGTGAGAACTTTGCTAATGTGATTTCACCTAATGCAGGTGGTTAGATGAGTAGGAATTAGGCTGGAACTGACCCAGGAAAAGGCTTTTTAAGTATATTCCTCCTGCCAACTGCACAGACAAAATCAACTCACTGAGACCACAGCATTGCAGTAGAGAAAGAGTTTAATTGACGCAAGACCAGCCCACGCACTGGAGAACTGGAGCTCAGTCTCCCTGAAGGCTCAGACCTTGGGGTTTTATGGACAGTTTGGTGGGCAGGGGGCTAGGGAATGGGTGCTGCTGATTGGTTGGGGGTGAATTCATAGAGGTGTGGAAACAGTCCTTGTGCACTGATCCACCTCTGGGTGGGGCCACAGGATCAGTTGAATCATGAGTCACAAGTCCACATGGGGTCAGTTTGAAAGATATCTCAAAGAACCAACCTTAGGTTCTACAATAGTGATGTTATCTACAATTTGGGAAATCACAAATCTTGTGACTCTAGTCATATGACCTCTGAGCAGCAAGGGGTTATAGAAATTATGCCTCTATTAACAAAGAGTTCAGGCCCCTCTCATAATTCTTATTCTTTTTTTTTTTTTGAGATGGAGTCTCGCTGTGTCACCCAGGCTGGAGTGCAGTGGTACAATCTTGGCTCACTGCAACCTCCACCTCCCGGGTTCAAGCAATTCTCCTGCCTCAGCCTCCCGAGTAGCTGGGACTACAGGCACATGCCACCACGCCTGGCTAATTTTTTGTATTTTTAGTAGAGACAGGGTTTCACCATGTTAGCCAGGATGGTCTCAATCTCCTGACCTTGTGATCCACCCACCTCGGCCTCCCAAAGTGCTGGGACTGCAGATATGAGCCACCACGCCCAGCCCCGATAATCCTATTTTTGTGGCCTTTCATTACTCTTACAAAAGGAGCTTTTGATCCCTAAGCAAGAAAGGGGTTAGTTTTAGGTGGGGACTGTTATCATCTTTGCATTCAAGTTAAACTATCCACTAAATTCCTCCCAGAGTTACTATGGCCTACATGCAGGGATGATCAAGGACAGCGAGGCAGTCAAGAAGCTAGATCAAGTCAACTATGTCACATTTCTCTTACTGTCATAATTTTGCAAAGGCAGCTTCAGCTACAAAGTGGAAGCCCAAGGACCAAAAGTAGTAGTAAACATTAGTGTTCGTTTGTTGTTTGTCAGATGGGCATGTTTTAAGGATTGTTAAATTTGAATGCTTTTAGGCTGAACCACCATCTCTGTTTGTTTGTTTTGAGATGGGGTCTCACTCTATAACCCCAGCTGGAGTGCAGTGGCACGATCTCAGCTCACTGCAACTTCTGCCTCCCAGGCTCAAGCGATTCCTCCTACCTCAGCCTCCTGAGTAGCTGGGACCACAGGTGTGCACCACCATGGCTGGCTAATTTTTGTATTTTTTGTAGAGATGGGGTTTCACCATGTTCCCTAGGCCAGTCTCCTGAACTCAAGTGATCCACCCACCTCGGCTTCCCAAATTGCTAGGATTACAGGCGTGAGCCACCGCGCCTGGCCTAATTTGTTGTCTTATACTCAGTTCACGTCATTCATCTTCAGTTGGCTCCCTTGCAGCCTGATGCCTGGATGCATCTGAGTTTGTTATCCTGGTGGATACTTTCTGGGAGAGATGGGCTCCACCCTGTTTCAATTAGGGGTCTCTTGGTTGCAAGTGACAGAATCTCAGTTTGACATTACTTAGACAAAAGGAGAAATTTACTCAAGGGCTAGAGGTTTGTTTGTTTGTTTGTTTTTCATATACTCGCAGGTAGCGTGTGGTTGACACTTAGCCTCAGAGGTGGTTGGAACCAGAGGCCTGCTGCTGCCAGGGTTCTCTCTGTTTATCTGACTCTTCTTCTGCAGATGTGCTTCTTCAGCCTGATGTGTGTATGGCTGCCGGAAGCTCCTAAGCCTCTCTGCCAGAAAAGAGCTGACTCTTCCCTTGGGTCTGCTTTGGAAAATCCGTAGAATATTCTTGTGTGGTTCAAGTGTCCACCCTTGGACCAGTTACTGTGGCCAGAGAGACAGGGCATTTTGATTGTCCAGCTTTGGGGCAGAGATCAACCAGCTTTGGGGATTGTCAGCTGGACATCTCACCCATCTGTTACATGGGATATTGCCAGGGTTGCCTTTTATGTCCACCCTTCAGAAGCTCCTTCACTTGATCACAGTAGTTTTCCTGGCCCACAAAGCATTTTCTTTCAGAGCTCATAGTGCTGTGCTGAAGATTATAGCATCATGCTGACGGAATGTGTCATTTCAGTTTATTTCATGAAATGAGATGACCTTTCTACAACACTTCTTCATTCTTCTTATTTAGGGGTCCCTTGCAAAGTAAACACATTAGAATGTCCCCAAACCTCAGTTTTGAAGGCATTAAGAGCTGCTTTTGTGTAATAATCGGGCAATTAGCAAATTATAAATTCATGTTTAAACACAAAATATGAAGGAAAGTGACCCAAGGTCACTGCCGTAGCTAATGCCATGATTTTTTTTCCCAACCCAAGTTTAAAATAAGCAGGCATGACTTGTTCTGACCTGATATTGGATCTAAAAACGGAATCACTATGTCATTGCTGGCTAAGAATCTTGTGTGTGTTGCTGGGAGGAGGTAAACAGTACTTTCCCTTTCCCTGAAGGTTTACTCAGTTAAGAGCAAGGGCTCTGCAGCAAGATGCGTCTGAGTTAAGTTCTGGCTTGGCAAATAATAATTTAGCCTCTCTGTGCCGCAGTTACCTCAGCTCTAAATAAGAGCAATAATTGTCCCTAATACACAGGTCTGTTGTGTACACCAACAAATGGGTAATATGCCTAGCTCAGTAACAGGCACACTCATACTCATGAGATTTTAGCTGTCATAATTTTCATCATGATCACGTACCAGCTCCATCCCTTGGCTCGGGTGTTTAAGGGTAATCAATATAAGAAATGAGACAGTGCATCAGACCAGATGCTTTTCAGAAATCCAATTTTCTCATCTATTCCTTCTACATTTTTGAGGACAAGAAAAAAGGAAGGAAACTGACACTTCAGGCTCCTGCTTCCCACCACACACCTTCACGCATCTACCATTCAGTTGTATTCATCATTTCTATGATTATTTCTTTAACATCTGTCTCACTAGATCTGTAAATGTGCTCAGGGCGAGGGCTCCTCTGTTTTTCTTTTTCTTTGTGCTGGCATGTAGTAGGTGCTCAGTAAGCATGTATTGAATTCAGCTTTGCTCATAACCCCTTATTCAGGTAGCAGTTACTGCATTCTTAATGTTGCCAAAAATGAAGGTTTCCAAACACTATTACTGCTACTGCTAGTAAGTAGCAGAACTAGTCTGAACCCAGATTTTCTGGCTGTTATTCCAGTGCCATTTCTTTTTAATAAAAAGTTCAAATGATAAGGAAGAATAAAACTAAATTAGTACTTCCTCCATGTGATATGCAAATTGGTTTTAAACCTGTAGTTTGGGAAGTCAGGTCCTTTGTCCCACTGCTGGTTAATTGGGGTTAAAACCAAGGTCGAATTGCAGATCTACAATATCATTTTCAAACAGAGGCACTTACTTTTGCTCCTCCTAGGCCATTTGATACACACTGGTAGGAGTAACACCAATAGTTTCTGTTTACGAGGCAGGTTAGAGTTTTTCCTCTAAAAATTCCCATGAGCCTTATTGACCTTTTCACGTCTTCTTTCTCTCTTTTCGAGTGTGATCCTTTAAAGTAAAGGCCACAGAGTCATCTTCACTGTGTAACCTTCCTTTCATGGCTGGTTCTCAAGTCCACCCGGGTGCATTTAAGATTTAAGTTCCAGAACTTTGATTCATTCAGCACTAACACTTTATAAAGCCCATATTCTATTCTGCCATATGTTGAAGAAAGAAATAAGACAAAGTCGATCATATTAAGATATTGGAGACACATACATAAAAAGATACAATATAATCTTGCAAATAAGTGATCAAATTAATTGGTTCATCTTGTGGAAGGGGCACCACCCAGGGGCTAAGGGAAGAATTACAAGATGAGGTAATTTTTTAGTTCATTTTATATCATATTATCTGTTTAGGAGCAAAGTTTATAAAAGGCAGAGGAGCAGTCCTAGGATCTTTCTCCTAGAAGGGGAAAATTAAAGAGAATCTGAATGAGTGAGATAAGTCTGGCCCCCCAAAAATCAGTTAGAAAGTAGGCAGCTAAGTGTAGGCATGGTCATCCAGGGGACCTAGGCTCCAGTCTCAGGATAGTGCTTACTGGGGTTAAATCTCTCAGGTTGTAAACCAATGGGGAATTAAGGACATAGGATGAGATTGTAACTGAATCTAATAATAATGAACAGCTGGGCATAACTTGGTCACTATCTATTGTATTGTTATACATCTAATGGGAGCCTGGTGAAGAAAGGCTGTGTGAACATGCCTAGGAAAGAAACCCAAGGCAGGGGATGTCAGATTCAATTAAAGGCAAAAAACAAACAAAACAAACAAACAAAAAACAAAAAACAAACAAACAAAAACCAGTTACAGAAAATACTGTGAGATACAAAGGTAAGTTAGTCCTGCTTACTCTAAAAATTGCCTCCAGCATTTCCTACAGGAGAAAAGTGTCCTTTCTAGGTCACTTCCAAGACTCTTAGCACCGTGGTTCTGGGTGCATGTTCTGGGCCCTGCACTAGTCCCCATTTAGGAACATGGGGCTACCATAGCCCAATTCCATTTACTATCATCATTAGCATCTTTAGTAAATATTATTAATTGCCAGGTGTGATGCTAAGGGCGCTCATGTATTACTTCATTTAATCTTTTCAGCATCCTGAAAGTATAGCTACTTTTATTTTTTTGCATTTTATGGATGGGAAAATTAAGGCTTGAAGAGGGCAAACAACCTGTTCAGTTTGTATAACACTTTTTTTTTTTTTTTTTTTGAGACAGAATCTTGCTCTGTCACCCAGGCTGGAGTGCAGTGACACAATCTCATTTCACTGCAACCTCTACCTCCCCAGGTCAAGTGATTCTCCTGCCTCAGACTCCCAAGTAACTGGGATTACAGGCGCCCAGCTAATTTTTGTATTTTTAGTACAGACTGGCCAGGCTGGTCTCGAACTCCTGACCTCAGGTGATTCGCGCCCCCCTTGGCCTCCCAAAGTGCTGGGATTACAGGCGTGAGCCACCGCGCCCGGCCAGGTTTGCAGAACTCTTAAGTTGAAGAGCTAGGATCACAAACTCCTAACATTCCATTCATTATACAAGTTATCCCTACCTTCCAAATCAGCTTACCTACCTGCTGTCTGTGTACTACACCTCACCACCTGGGTGTCTCTCAGACGTTACCAAGAGACAGAGTAAACCCATGCTTTCTCCTATCCAAACCAGTCTCTCCTGTTCCCTGCTTTGTCCAAGCCCAGTTGCAGGAATTTATGCCTTAAAGTAAACCATCATATGATAATTTCTCCTGAAAGTGTGCCTATTGAAAAAAAAGATAGGATATGATGGGAGGCAGACATAAACATTCTGGTCAATTTATTGGTGTTATTATTTATTTCAGTTAATAAACTGCCCTTTCGCTATGCTTCAGCTTTCCACATGTTTAGGCAGTTTGGATTCTCCCAAGTCTGGATTCTGCGCTCCTCCGTGGGATTTAGAGCTAACTTACCTTTATCCCACAGTATTTTCTGTAGCCGTGTTGTTTTTTGTTTTTTTTTTAATTCTAATTGAATGTCTTAAGGGGAAAAAAATCTAGTTCAGGATTTGAGCCCTGAACAGATACTTTTATAGGGATATTAGTGTAACGAAAAAGAAAAAACTGGCTGAAATGACCATCAAAGGATATCTGGCCGAGTGTGTTGTTGCTCCTGTAGTCCCAGCTACTCAGGAGGCTGAGACAGGAGGATCACTTGAGCCCAGAAGTTTGACGCTATAACAAGCTCTGCCAATTGGGTGTCCACACTAAGTTCGGCATCGACATGGTGACCTCCTGGGAGGAGGGACCACCAAGATGCCTAAAAAGGGGTGAACCAACCTAGGTCAGAAACAGAGCAGGTGAAAACCCCTGTGCTGCTTAGTACTGAGATCATGCCTGTGAAAAGCACACTGCGCTCCAGCAGCAACAGGAAAAGACTCTGTCTTTTATTAAAAAAAAAAAAAAGAAGAAGAAGAAGAAGAAGAAAAAGAAAAAGAAAAGAAATCTGAGAGGTCTAAGGCCTCACAGATCTGAAACAGCTGAAAAAATTTGGAAATGACAAGGCTGCGTTCATTTCTAAGAGTTAGTCCAGTAGGTGAATGAAACTTTTTTACCCAGTGTTTTGGTCATTTTTGTAGTAGACCGAAGCCCAATTAAATGTACTAACTGCTGAAATTGGAAAGTGCGGTTGAGCCCTCCAATGCTGCTAATTGATTGTGTCTTTTACATTTCAGGAAGACATGTCCCAGGTGATTGGTCAGGGCATGGTGGCAGATCAGCAGAAGGCACTGGAATACCCACCTGACAATGTACATAACTTGTACTTTAGGTTTTGTTCTGCTGGGTTAGCGTGCGTTCTAGACTGGGTTCCAAAAGAAAAGGAGGTGATTGCAATGAGATCAGATCTTTTATTACTTGACAGGAGGTTGTGGAGTATCATGCAACCTGAAATCAAGCCACAACTGTATCATTGATTCTGTGCAAGTTGCATGCAAATATCCTGTGTTCACCTCTCTGTCCCAATCCCCTAACAGATGTTTAAAAGGGCACCCCTGGCTGGGCATGGTGGCTCATGCTTGTAATCCCAGCACTTTGGGAGGCCAAGGCAGGCAGATTGCTTGAGGTCAGGAGTTCCAGACCAGACTGGCCAACATAGCAAGCCTGCTAAAAATACAAAAATCTCTTCCAAAAATACAAAAATTAGCCAGATGTGGTGAATACCTGTAGTCTCAGCTACTCAGGAGGCTGAGGCATGAGAATCACTTGAACCTGGGAGGCAGAGGTTGCAATGAGCCAAGATTGCACCACTGCGCTCCAGCCTGGGTGACAGAGTGAGACGCTGTCTTTAAATAAATAAATAATAAAAGGGTATCCCTGAAAACACCCTTGCACTTAAATAAATTCTATCTAGCCAGGCACAGTGGTGCATACCTGTAGTCCCAGCTACTCAGGTAGCTGAGGCAGAAGGCTTGCTTGAGCCCAGGAATTCCAGACCAGCCTAAGCGATATAGTGAGACTCCATCTCCAAAAAAATTTCTGAGAGCACCATGTCTTACACAATGTTAGAAATAAAAATTACAAATGGAAGAATTTCTATAAAATAACTTTAGGGTTCCTTACATTTGAATTTCACCTCTCTTAAAGAACTATAAACTTTTATCAAATTTTTATACTTCTGTTGCTGTTGAGCTTTTTCCTTGCTTTTTTTAACTCCAGATTTTCATATCTGTGTACTAATCTATGTTTTTGTCTGTCTAAAATGTATACATTATTACTGTGTTAGCTATTTTTATATTTAAGAAACTATAGATTACTAGAGTTTACAGGAAATATATATTTCAAACATTGCCAAAGAAAATGCCTTTGAAAATTCTGTAAAATTATATGCTGAAAACCCAAATTAAAAAAAATAGATACAGAATGAACCTTAAAAATAACCAAATTCAGTTCAACTGAAAACCTTTAAGCAATTTTTTTTTAAGAGTCAGTGTCTTACTCTGTCACCCAGGCTAGAGTACAGTAGTGCAATCATAGCTCACTGTAACCTCAAACTCCTGGGCTCAAGCAGTCCTCACACCTCAGCCTCCCAAAATGTTGGGATTATAGTTGTGAGCTACTGCATCTGGCCAATTATAATTTTTAAATTTAAAAGCAGGTTTTGCTTGAATGTATTTGCAAATACATTAAGGTGTTAATACTTTATATATACTCCCGGCCAGGCACAGTGGCTCGTGCCTGTAATCCCAGCACTTTGGGAGGCTGAGGCGGGTGGATCACCTGAGGTCAGGAGTTCAAGACCAGCCTGGCCAACGTGGCAAAACCTCATCTCTACTAAAAATACCAAAATTAGCCAGGCATGGTGGCGGCCGCCTGTAATCCCAGCTACTCAGGAGGCTGAGGCAGGAGAATCACTTGAACCCAGGAGGCGGAGGTTGCAGTGAGCTGAGATCACAGCACTGCACTCCAGCCTGGGTGACAGACCGGGACTCTGTCTCAAAAACAAACAAACAAACAAAACTTTATATACTCCCACCTACCTCAAGCGCATATCAAACATCTCTAAAATATTACAACCATAGAATTTTAGAGCTAGGGCAAATCCTAAATATCATCTTACATTCTTCTTCTTGCAGAACAATGAGCACCTAAACATCTAAATTATTCTCCTTTGGGAAAGTGATTTTAAGCCCTTTCTGCGGCTTCCAAAGAGAAATGGCCCAGAGGTCAGTGGGCATCATCTGCAGTGAGGCTGGCAGCTCACTATACAGAACTTTTCTACCCTTTGAGCTGCTCCAAAATGGAATGAGCTTCTTCATGGAAGTGGAATTTTCCATCCCTGAAGGTTTTCAATCAGAAGCTGGCCAATCATTTATTGATATGTTCTAAAAGGACATAAAAGCATTAATAGCTGTTATTAATTGAGCCTAAATTATTTCTGGCACAATGATGGGTTTATTTATTTACCTTTAATCTTTACAACAACCTTGCAAGATATAGATGTATAACCAATTTATAGATGGGGCGGTCGAGTGACTTGTCTGTGTTCACACGGCTAATTAGTGATAGCAAACTTAGCAACATATACCTTCTTTTGAGTATTGATTTTTATTTTCCTATCATGAGAGCCTGATGAAGTGTAAATCCTTTCTCTAGAAAAACACTGACAAGGGCCGGGCGTGGTGGCTCACGCCTGTAATCCCAGCACTTTGGGAGGCCGAGGTGGGTGGATCACGAGGTCAGGAGATCGAGACCATCCTGGCTAACATGGTGAAACCCCGTCTCTACTAAAAATACAAAAAATTAGCCGGGCGTGGTGGTGGGTGCCTGTAGTCCCAGCTACTCGGGAGGCTGAGGCAGGAGAATGGCGTGAACCTGGGAGGCAGAGCTTGCAGTGACCAGAGATCATGCCACTGCCCTCCAGCCTGGGCAACAGAGTGAGACTCCATCTCAAAAAAAAAAAGAAAAAGAAAAACACTCACAAGTACAATTTTGATACAACTACAAGGGTGTTTTACAACTAAACCAGTGATTCTTAACCCTGTTTTATAATAGGAACACCTAGGGAGCTTTAAAAAAAATCACAAATGCTAGGACCCCCATCCCAGACCAAAATAAACTGGCATCTAGGGATGTGGATCCCAGGCAAGTTTTGTTTTGTTTTGTTTTGTTTTTAACTGAGACTTATCGTTTAAAGTTAAACCATGGATTCTTAAGCCAGGGCTTCTTAAAAGAAGATTAAGTCTTAAGCAATAAGTCTCAATTAAAAAAAAAAAAAAAAAAAAAAAAAAACCTGCCTGGAATCCACACCCCTAGATGCTAATTTATTTTGTCTGCTATGGGGATCCTAGCATCTGTAATTTTTAAAAGCTCCGTAGGTGTTCCTATTATGAAACAGGGTTGAAAACCACAGGTTTAGTAGGTTGGATGACCTATAAAGTCCATCTCAGTTCTTATAATACAGTAACATACAACAGCAAATCCATTCTTTCTGATCTTTCTTGCATAGTAGTTTGGTTTTGTGCCAATGAATAAGCATGGGAACACTCCTTCATCCATCACCACACATACTGACAACTGGAGGCCCGCCTCTATGTATATATGTTTGGATATTTCACTTGGATTCTATGGACTGCTTCCTTATTGTTAAATTGAATTCAATTCCACCAATATCTATCAGGGACCTATTATGCACCAGATGCTACATGAAACTGGGATATAAAGAAAAGCAACAATCATCTCGTGCTATAGAAAAGTCGTAATCTAGTAATCTAGTCTGCTCTCTCTAGTGCTTTCTTGTTTTAAAAGTCGCGTGATTTTTCATAAAAGAACTCTGCGGCTTGCACCCAGCTTTGTTGGGAATCCATGTTCTTTCTTGAGGTGATACCACATGTAAGTTGGATGTAAGTACTGTGTGAACTAAGATACAGGCTCAATTGCTGCAAGAAGTTCTGTTTAGCATAAGAGTCTGTGTGTGGCTGTGTGTGGTCCGTTGGAGGATGATATGGTGTCTCCAAAGTGTCAGAGACCCAAGCACCTCTCATCTGATTACTATATCATTCTTATTTGATTACTCTACCATCCTCAAATGGTGGCATCCATTCTTTAGTTTAAGAGGGCTGCTTCAGTTATTACCAACACATCTGCATTCCAAGCAGTGAGAAGGGAAAGACAGGATCTTTCTCCTTAGGAGAATGACCTAAAAATTGTACATTCACTTCTGTTTACGTCCCATTGACCAGGACTTAGCCTGTTGGCACACCTACCTTCAATGAGGCTAATAAATGTGGTCCTTAGAATAATTGGATATCTAAGTCCTCTCAATGTTGTTTTCTTATAGTAACCCCTTATTTGTCCTTTTCCACTTCCTTCCTGATAAATCACTGATAAATGTGTAATTGAACAAGTCTTTTTTAGTCAATATTAAATGATGCTGATAGTGGCTGGGCACAGTGGCTCATGCCTGTAATCCCAGCACTCTGAGATGCTGAGGTGGGTGGATTGCTTGAGTCCAGGAGTTCGAGACCAGCCTGGGCAACACAGCAAAACCCCATCTTTACTAAAAATACAAAAAATTAGCCAGGCGTGGTGGTGTGCACCTGTAATCCCAGGTATTCAGGAGGCTGAGGTGGGAGAATCATCTGAGCCCAGGAGATCAAGGCTTTAGTGAGCCGAGATCACACAACTGTTCCAGCCTGGGTGACAGAGTGAGACCCTGTCCAAAAAAAAAGAAGATGGTGATAGAAAAACTGCAGGAAAAAACAAAAGAACATCCATAGAATCATTGCCTATCAGCTGTTTGATAAACACTTTAAGCTTGTAGCATTCTTCAACTATTGACTTCCAGTTCTACCTCTTTCTCTAATTAGCAGCGTGATTTCAAATATGTCACTTGACATTTATGCTTGATTTTCTGCAAAAAGAAAAAAAGTAATATTTAACTGTCAGGGTTGTTCATGTGATTGAATGAATTTATGGATGTAAAAGTGTTTTGAAACCTAGAAAGCACAGTGCATGGATGTAAAAGTGTTTTGAAAACTAGAAAGCACAGTGCATATGCACAATGGATGGTATTGTTTTGTTGTTACTGCACACTGCACAATGCCCTATATTGAGGCACAGCTTTCCACTGACAGAATCTTGAGGTGTTACAGTTCTGGAGCAGTTACCTTGGTCCTATTTCTAGACTCCAGGGGCAGCCTGGTGCTTCACTACCAGACTCTTCCAGCTGGGGTTGGGTTCCCTGGCCAACTGCAGATCCAGAAGGCAGGTCAGGTTACTACCTATATTTCTTAACTGCCTGTTAAATAAGCAAGGAGTCCTTTTGGTTTTTCTTAGTGTGTGTATGTATGTATGTATTTATTTTTGGAGACGGAGTTTCATTCTTGTTGCCCAGGCTGGAGTGCAATGGCGCGGTCTCAGCTCACTGCAACCTCTGCCTCCTGGGCTCAAGCAATTCTCCTGCCTCAGCCTCCCAAGTAGCTGGGATTACAGGCATGCACCACCACGCCTGGCTAATTTTTATATTGTTTTCAGTAGAGATGGGGTTTCACCATGTTAGCCAGGCTGATCTCGAACTCCTGACGTCAGGTGATCCGCCCACCTCAGCCTCCCAAAGTGCTGGGTTTACAGGCATGAGCCACCGCACCTGGCCCCTTAGTTTTTTAATATTAATATTCATTGGAGGTACTGTCAGCAAAAATCCAGAATTACAAGTTAATTTTTCCCAAACTCACACAGTAAAGGTCCCTGTACCTTCACGGAATTGCAAGTTCACTTACTACCCTAAGTTACTCATGTCTTCAGTTTTGCTTTTCTTTGTTCTTTCTTTCTTGTTCATTCATTCATCAAGCACTTTATTGAGTCCCTACTATGTTCCAGGCACTGGGTATCATAGGTGCCTGGAACATAGTAGGGACTCAATAAAGAAACTGTGCTTCCTTTATGTGAATTAAATGTCACTGATATACCTGGCATTTAGTAGGCTTTCAGTAGATGTTGGTTTTCTTTGTCCGCCCCTCATTTTGCTTAATTAACCTGCCAAATGCATCTTTGTGTCCCGAAGAAATGGACAGTGTTGATGCTCTAAACATCCCCAGCGTAGATTGTTTTTCAATGTGCACAACACAGATAAGTCACTTCAAAGTCCATAGATAAAGGGACTTCTTGCTGATTTCATCAGAATGAGTAGAAATTGCAAAATAATTTTTGTTTTGCCTCCCACCCCCAGCTTCATGTACAGATCACACTGACAGAGTATCTTCAGCTTTTATCTTTCCTCCCTTCCTTGGTCTGCCCTTCATCAAAGCATTTTAGTTGTAAAGTTAAATAGGGAAGCATGAGGAATGAGGCATAAATCATCCTAACTTCTTGCCACCCTCCAACCTTATATTCTCAAAAGATATCATTGGACTGCACCATTGTTTTGGTAACAATACACCAGTTTTAAAGTATTTTCTTGTTACCTTTCTCCTTTTTGATATTCATCTAATTTTCCTTTCTTTTGTAGGCTGTCAGCCAGATGAAACAGCAAAAATATCTAACAAAAGTCTCCTTCAGTTCACAA
Organism: Pongo abelii; assembly: GCF_028885655.2. Lineage (NCBI taxonomy): Eukaryota > Metazoa > Chordata > Mammalia > Primates > Hominidae > Pongo > Pongo abelii. Next base: position 171,065,020 of record NC_071985.2, on the reverse strand, counting down.
GAGATACCATTAGCACCAGCTTCATCATACCATTCAACAGATGCAGACTCCACAGGCTATGGTATGATTCTTTCCCTGAGCAGATCTGGCTCATTAAGCCTTAGAGAAGGCAAGGGATCATAATGTCCTAAAACGAGAACTGGACCAGGAGGCAGAAGTCTGACTCTGGATGCTTCCTCCGCTTCCTTAGCTTTGGGGCTTGGATAGGTCACTTCATTTCCTACACCATTTTTCCTCCTCTCTGCCATCGCCATTGCCTATTGCTTTTTGAATATAAAAGCACTAGAACAGAAAAGGACCTCAGTAGGTCAGGAGTTCGAGACCAGCCTGGCCAACATGGTGAAACCCTGTCTCTACTAAAAATACAAAAAATTAGCCGGGCATGGTGGCGCGTGCCTGTAATCCCAGCTACTCAGGAGGCTGAGGCAGGAGAATCGCTTGAACCCAGGAGGCAGAAGTTGCAGTAAGCTGAGATCGCACCACAGAACTCCAGCCTGGGTAACAGAGTGAAACTCTGCCTCAAAAAAAAAAAAAAAGAAAAGCAAAGAAAAGGACCTCAGTAAATGTTATTTGAATCTGAGGCTTCTGTATTATTCTTCTCTAATCTCTACAAAAGATTATATTTAGGTCTTGAGTAATATGTCTTTAAAAATCCTATCAAACCCAATTTTTAGCCCTGCAAATGTTGCTATAAGCTGTTTGAAGAATGTTGATTTTCAATGCTTAAAGAAATTGGCATGCACATTCTGTCTTTAAATTCCTGGCTTGAATTATGCTGACTGGGGGTTGAAAATAGAACTTTATAATAAATAATAGGTATTTCCACTTTGCTTTTTTTTTTTTTTTTTTTTTGAGACACAGTCTCACTCTGTCACCCAGGCTGGAGTGCAGGGAGGTGATCTCGGCTCACTGCAACCTCTGCCTCCCGGGTTCAAGTGATTCTTCTGCCTCGGCCTCCTGAGTAGCTGGGATTACAGGTGCCCACCACTATGCCCGGCTAATTTTTGTATTTTTAGTAGAGATGAGGTTTCACCATGTTGGCCAGGCTGATCTCAAACTCTTGACCTCAAGTGATCTGCCTGCCTCGGCCTCCCAAAGTGCTGGGATTACAGATGTGAGCCACTGTGCCCAGCCCTACTTTGCTTTTGTGCAGTATACACCAGTAAGAAATAAGCTCTTTAAAAGACAGTACTCACCAATGGCAAAGCATAACCCTGCATTAATTTAGCAGTTCTGAAGTCTTTGTGGTATTTGTCTTTTATATATTTTTTCATAAATATTAACTTCATAAAGTTCATCAAGCAGGTACTATTTTAAAGCATTGTCGTTGTACTAAAACATTTGATGCATGTGGTCAGAAAACTATGGCACATAGGTCAAATCTGGCCCACCAGCTAGTTGTGTATGGTCTACAAGTAAAAAAAGGTTTTCACTTTTTAAAGGTTGAAAAAACACCAAAGAAAATTTTATTAAAATATTCTATGAAATTCATATTTCAGTGTCCACAAAGACAGGTTTATAGATACTTATTTGTTTCTGTATCGTCAGTGGCTTTTTTCACACTATAATGATGGAGTTAGGTAGTCGCAACAGAGACAGTCTGTCCTCTAAAGCCCTATTAGAATATGTATACTTGGCACTTTACCAACAATACATGCTGACTGTGGAGGTAGACGAGTTGAGTTTTGGTAATATATATCACATATTTATACTTGGATGACAGAAATTCAGCATCCTTCCTGGTTTTCATTGTCATGGTTAAATAAAAATAAATGAAGTTCATCATCCTACAGTTGAATCTGTAGAAATTTTATTCATTTCCTCATCTACTTACCAAGCATTTATTGAGGACTTGGTATGAGCCACGTTTGGGGCTGGTTTCCATGAGAGAAGTAAATAAAAAGATTGACTCAGGACTGGCTAGGGTGAGGCAAACATGGAGGCAGGAAAAGAAATGCCATCTCCAGGATGTCTCACCAGGTTTCTTTCTCTCTTCTCACTCAGGAGACTATGCTAGTCATTTACAAAAGCAGTATAAACTTTTTATTTACTTATCTATTTACTTATTTGAGATGGAGTTTTGCTCTTATTGCCCAGGCTGGAGTGCAATGGTGTGATCTCGGCTCACTGCAACCTCTGCCTCCCGGGTTCAAGTGATTCCCCTGCCTTAGCCTTCCTAGTAGTTGGGATTACAGACATGTGCCACCATGCCTGGCTAATTTTGTATTTTTAATAGAGATGGGGTTTCACCATGTTGGTCAGGCTGGTATCAAACTCCTGAACTCTGGTGATCCTCCCACCTCAGCCTCCCAAAGTGCTGGGGTTACAGGCGTGAACCACCGCACCCGGCCTAAAAGCAATATAAACTTTTTAAAGCACCCATGAAAGTGTGCCACTATCGTACATCATTTTTATTGTAAATTAATGGGAAATGTAGTATAAAATACATATGCTGGAAAAAGATTTAGAGACAAATTTGGTTTACAATTTAATATTCTGACTTGCCTGTATCTTACCTAGAGCCTGTTTCTTTTTGTCTTATTGGCAAGATTTTTCTATAAAGAAGTCGATAGTAAATATTTTAGGCTGTGGTCCACACAGCCTCTGTTGTTGTTTCTCGCCCCTGCCATTGTAGTGTGCTAGCCACCATAGGCTGGCCATAGGCTACTTCTAAATATGGCACTTTTTATGGTTGTGTCACTGAATTTCTTGCTCTTAACCAGGAGGCCTTTAGATTAATAAATTCCATATGGATGGGAACAGCAGATATATGAATACCCACAATGTGCCAGACTCTGGGCTGGGCGCCTCACACACACTGTTCATTTAGTTTCTCTAACAGCCTCTTTAATAGTGGTTACATGCATTTTTCTGATGAGAAGTGAGCTCCACTTTCACCCTCCTGTTAAATTCCTGCTTAGGAACTCAACTGTGGCTCTGTGCCACTCCAAAACCTGTGCCTTTTCATCTCAAAGACCATAATTATCACTTAGTTAGAGCAGAACCCCCACAGGCTTACCTAGAGCCTGTTTCTTTTTGTTTTATACCAGAGATTGATAAGCTTTTTCTATAAAGAAGCAGATCATAAATATTTTAGGCTTATGGGCCACACAAACTCTATTGCAGTTACTCACCCCTGCCGTTGTAGTATGCTAGCAGCGATAGGCTAGGCATAAATGAATTAGTGGGTTTGTGTTCCAGTACGACTTTCTTTACAGACACTGTGATTTAGACTCATATCATTTTCACAAGCCTTCAGACATTATTTTTCTTTTGATTTTTTTTCAAGCTTTTGAAAGTGAAAACTCATTCTTGATCCGCAGGCTGTAGTCCGCTGACCCCTGCTTTTACATAGGTTTAATGAGCACTGGGATCTCATCTCAGCTCTGTGCATTAGCTGCAGCTGACCAGCAGATGGAGCCCTCTCTCATCAGCCCTTTCCTGAATTATATCATAATGTAAGAAACAATACTCATGGTGATCAAACTTAGTTATCAGAAAATATGACATTTTCTGGAGACTGTGATTTGTATGAGCATCTCTTGAAACTATTCAACATTTTTAATGTTTTGAGGTTTTGTTGTTGTCGTTGCCATTTTGAGATGGAGTTTCACTCTTCTTGGCCACGCTAGAGTGCAATGGCACAATCTCAGCTCACTGCAACCTGTGCCTCGGGCTCAAGCAATTCTGCTGCCTCAGCCTCCTGAGTAGCTGGGATTACAGGCATGAACCACCACGCCCAGCTATTTTTTGTATTTTTAGTAGAGACGAGGTTTCACTATGTTGACCAGGCTGGTCTCGAACTTCCTGACCTCAGGTGATCCTCCCACCTCGGCCTCACAAAGTGCTGGGATTACCGGCGTGAACCACCGCGCCCGGCCAAACGTTTTGAGTTTTTAATAGGTTAGGTTATCTGGAAATGCATGTGTGTAGATTTTATGCTGGATAAACAGGTGTTATTTAAACATTTTTTCTTAGCCTATAAACATTTTTTCCCTCACTCTTTGGAAAAACCCAGCCTAAAACAATTGTTTTGAAAAATAAACCTTTGTAAAAAAGCAGTAACTTTTAAATAAACTTTTCCTCTATGAATCCCGCAAGTAATTTTTGAGTCTTGTGTTTATATACATTTTGCTTTACTATATATGTAATATATTTGGGGATAAATTTTAGGTAATTGTTATTTTCAGGTATTTCATGCTTTATTGATTAAATCCTTTATACATCTTAATAATTTAATTCATCTGATATGCTCTAATTGAAAGTATTTAGGCACTGTTTCTTAATTAGTATTCTATAGCTCAGAATCTCCTGTTATACCAGCCTTTATTCTCATTGTAACATAGGGCTTCATATACCTAATCATTTAATCATTGTAATTTTTCCATACAGATTTTCATGATGTATTTTAAGATTTTAAAACTTTTAGCCAGGTGCAGTGGCTCACACCTATAGTCCTAGCACTTTGGGAGGCCAAGGCAGGCGGATCACCTGAGGCCAGGAGTTCGAGACCAGCCTGGCCAACATGGCAAAACTTCATCTCTACTAAAAATAAAAAAATTAGCCAGGCGTGGTGGCGGGTGCCTATAATCCCAGCTACTTGGGAAGCTGAGGCAGGAGAATTGCTTGAACCCAGGAGGTGGAGGTTGCAGTGAGCTGAGATCGCACCACTGCATTCCAGCCTGGGCGACAGAGTAAGACTCTGTCTCAAAAATATAAATAAATAAAATAAGATTTAAAACTTTCAAGTAAAATTGATGGGTTGAGGGGTGGGAGTTATCTTTTTAATCTCAACAGTGTCATCCCTGGGTGAAGAGGCAGGAATGACCCAGCTTTTTGCTTCATGGTGTTTGGCAGGAAAAGAGTGCAGTGATAAACACGTGCAAGCCCCACACTCCCCACGTGGTGGAATGTGTAGGCTGAGCTGCAACTCTTACGCGCCGGTCATGCTGTGTTCAATTCTTTTCCAGGTGGTTTCCAGACTCCTCTGTCAGTAGACCCCGCAACGTGTCCCATTGTCCCTGGACAGGAAATGATTATAGAAATATCCAAGGGACGTTCAGGGCTTGGTCTCAGCATTGTGGGAGGAAAAGACACACCCTTGGTAAGTTTCTAGAAGTAAAATGTATCCACTGTCATAGAACTAGTTGTTGAGGTTAATTTTGGCCCTACGCCACAACTCTGCAAGACTTGCCTTTTTCATAGTATGAGGAGAAAATGTGATTATAAATAGATGTGCATCCATAGTCTAGCTAGTTTTCAAGTTTTTCTCAGTGTTTAATTTTCATCAGTGCTGGGCGTGGTGGCTCACGCTTATAATCCCAGCACTTTGGGAGGCCAAGGCAAGCGGATCGCTTAAGCCCAGGAGTTCAAGACCAGCCTGGGCAACATGGCGAAACCCCATCTCTACAAAAAGTACAAAAATTATCTGTGTGGGCCGAGCACAATGGCTCACGCCTGTAATCCCAGCACTTTGGGAGGCTGAGGCAGGCAGATTACTTGAGGTGAGGAGTTCAAGACCAGCCTGGCCAACATGGTGAAACCCTGTCTCTACTAAAAATACAAAAATTAGCTGGGCATGGTGGTGCACACCTATAATCCCAGCCACTCAGGAGTCTGAGGCAGGAGAATCACTTGAACCCAGGAGGTGGAGGCTGCAGTGAGCTGAGATCGTGCTACTGCACTCTAGCCCCACTCCTTAGGAGGCTGAGGCGGGAGATTCACTTGAGCCCAGGAGATCGAGGCTGTAGTGAACCGTGATCATGCCACTGCACTCCAGCCTGGGTGACAGAGAGCAAGACCTTGTCTAAAAAAAAAAAAAAACCAAAAAACTTTCATCAGGATTTTCTCCATCTAGGATGTTGAATACTTTTATAAATACTTATTAGACCAACAGTATCACAGCAGCATTTAGAAGTATTTAAGAGGATGCCTCACACATAGTAAGTGTTCAGTAAGTAGGAACTATTGTTATTCTCGTCATCATTATTTAAGGGAATTGTAGATAAAAAGTATACATCAGGCCAGCGTGGTAACCAAGGCAGGTGGATAGCTTGAGGCCAGGAGTTTGAGACAGCCTGGGCAATATAGCAAGACCTCATCTCTACAAAGAAAATTTTTTTAAATTAGCAAGTCATGGTGGCACACACCTGTATTCCCAGCTACCCAAGAGGCTGAGGAAGGAGGATCACTTGAGCCCAGGTGTTTGAGGCTGCAGTGAGCTATGATCATGCCACTATACTCCAGCCTGAGCAGCAGAGCAAGGCCCTGTCTCTGTTAAAAAAAAAAAAAAAAAGTATGCATGAGTTATTCCAGCCCAACAATTTAGGGTTCATTTTACACTGACCATTTTCATATCTACTCATAATTTTTTTAGAAGTCAGTCTAGAATATTAGTGTTTCCTGGGATGATTTATTTTTTATTGTTTTTTATTTTTTTTTAAATAAATAGAGATGGGGTCTTGCTATGTTGCCCAAGCTGGTTTTGAACTCCTAGGCTCAAGCGATCCTCCTATCTTAGCCTCCCAAAATGCTGCAATTACAGGCATGAGCCACTATGCCTGGCCAGGATGATTGATTTTTCATTATTCAGTACCTTTTGTTTATCACTGCTCAGTAGCACCATTAAAATAAAAACTTTTCCTGGGTTTTGATTTACTCAAGATGTGATTAATCAATGCACGTGTGTCTGTGTGTGTGTGTGTGTGTTTTAATACCTGCATATTATACAAAGTTAAATTGATACAAAAGGAAAATTGTGTGTGTGTGTATTTAATACCTGCATCTTATACAAAGTTAAGTTGCCATAAGAGGAAAAAAGTGAAAAATAAATCTCCCTCCTACCTTTTTGCCCTAGCTCTGCCCTTCACTACCTAAAACCAGGGCAACTCCCTAGAGACAATCACTCTTGTTAATGAATATGATTTAAATGAATATTTTGGTATTTCTTTTGCCCATTTTATTTAGTAAGCAATAAATTGTACATGCCAGATAAAACAAATGTATCAGGGTCTATAAAACTATTTTTTTAATCCACATTGGGCAGTAATATAACATTTTTGTGGTAGTGCTGTTGGGGGTGGGGAGATCCTATTCTACTTTTGTGTAGTAAATATTAGTTCCCTAAAGCACTAGGAAACTCAAGAACAGCATAGGCGATAGAAACCGGTGTCTTGATGATGGAGGAGTTTTCTCTTGACCCCTTCATCAGACTTGCAACAGGGGTACTCCGTTTACTTGGACCACTGCACTCAGCCTGTTGTGGGAGGGAGCGCATGAGAGAGCGAGTGCAGGACCCAGCTGGCTGCTTTGGGCACCGGCAGGAGCAGGCTCTGTGGGGTCCCCTCGGCCAGACCAGGTAAGGGTGCCTGCGACCCCTGAAGCCCCAGAGAGTGTGTTACAATGCTAACCTCCGTCGTCTATGGACAGCGGTACATTATCAGCTCAGTGGGCCCCTTGCCTTGTTGCGTGGGGCAGCTGCTCCCCACCAGCGAGGGCAAAGGGCCAGTGTGACAGCCTTTTTTGGGTACCTGCACTTGGTGAGTCCCAAGCTCCTGTCTGGTGTCCGAGAAGAATTAGGTTGCACAGACACTTGAAAGATGGTGGAGAAGAATTTTATTTAGCAATGGAAGTGGCTGTCAGTGGAGAGGGGAGCTGGAGAGAGGACCGACAGGCAGAGAGTCTTCCCTGAAGACCAGCTGGCACTTCTCTAAAGTTAAGCCGTCTCTCCTCCAAAGTCTAGCTGTCTCTCTAAAGTCAAGTTGCTTCTCCTCAGTCAAGAGCTTCTCCTCAGTCAAGTGCTTCTCTCCTCTACCAACTGAGTCTGAGATCTTTGTAGGCACAGGATGGGGGGTGGGGCGGGCCGTAGGTAGTTTTGGGAAAGGCAACATTTTATTGGTAAAAAGACATTATTCAGAAAGTACCAATCAGGAGAGAGCAGGCAAACAGGGATAGAAGTTATCACTTTGGACCAAGGGTTTCAGGCTTCTTGGCTCAAAGGTGGGGTTTTGCTGGGGATCTGCCCCTGTCTGCCTAGACTTTCTCTGCCTCCTGTCCCTATCATTGATGCCTTTTACATGTTTGCTGGTCATGGTCCTTCCCTTTCCTATCATTGGGCCTGGTCTAGAAAATCCTGGCTTTGAGCCCCACCCTGTTAGTGAACCACCTCACCTGAACCTGAAAGGATTTTGTCTCCTTCTGCTTGATAAAAGTACTGTTAACATTTTTCTCTGGAGTTCATGAAAATTTATGTCCTGCATTCTCCTCTTGCCTTTGCAAGCAGGAACTGCTGTGTGGCTTCATATATACAGGAATTTGGTCTGCACTGTATCTTCTAATAGTATTTTTAATAATTCTTTGTAATTTCTTTTTTTTTTTTTTTTTTTTTTTTTGAGACAGAGTTTTGCTCTCCTTGCCCAGGCTGGAGTGCAATGGCGCAATCTCGGCTCACCGCAACCTCCGCCTCCTGGGTTCAAGCGATTCTCCTGCCTCAGCCTCCCAAGTAGCTGGGATTACAGGCATGTGCCACCACGCCTGGCTAATTTTGTATTTTTAGTAGAGACAAGGTTTCTCCATGTTGGTCAGGCTGTTCTTGAACTCCTTACCTCAGGTGATCCGCCCACCTCGGCCTCCCAAAGTGCTGGGATTACAGGCGTAAGCCACCGCGCCCAGCCGATTCTTTGTAATTTTATGTCATCTGGTCTCTCAGCAGTTCACAGAAACACTTTGACTAGCGCCAGCCACCCAGCTAGCTCCCACTTTATGTAGAAAGTCTCACATACCACCAACATAGGACCAGACCAGACCATCATTCCCCAAACCTACATATGCACTCCAGCATCTTGGACTTCGCTCTGCTCCCCTGAATTTGCTCTCTTCTGCCCTCCTCCTGCTCCCATCAAGCTTCTCTACCTCCTCTAAGCCACTCCTCCCCACGAAGTCTTCCCTGGATTTCATGGTTGGTCCTCAGCCAAACTCAGAGGTGATGCTGACCATTCCTCTCTTTTAGCTCTCAGTCATATTCCCTCTCTACAATTTACTAGCTGGGGCAGATTTCTTAACCTCTCAGTCTATTTCCTGCTCTATTTACAGAGATAATAATACCTTGTAGACTTACTAGGATGATCAAAGAGATGACCTCCATAGGATGTTTAGCACACAGTGAGCCACTGCCCATGGCACATACCTTCTCCAACTCTCTGTTTTCACATATGCAAAATGACCTTAATGTTCCTGACTTGTTGAGTTATAGTGAGGATCAGATATCTTATAAACAGTAGGATATATATATGTAGAATATATAGCATATATATATATATTCAGAAACTACTGGTTGACCCTGAACATTGGGTGATGGCTCCTTCCAAGGCATGTTTCCACACTTTCCCGAGGAGGTGTTCCTGAATATTAAAAACAATAATCCTGGGAAATTACAGTTTAAATTCTGTAGTGAATTCCTTCATAACAGAAAATTAACCTTTGATTATTTTTGTAAATATAAGTCTTTTTACGTGGGAATAGATTTCCCATAGGAAATCGGAAGAATTTGATCAGCACGTCCAGCCTAGCTGAATGAGTTGTGGTTTTGCTTTTGCCGCTGTTAATCGGACTTTGTTTTACCTGGGTTGATTGGAATACCTGAACGAGATGTGTCTTCTGTGCTGCTCTTGAGTCTTCAATATTGCATTCATTTGTGCGGCTGGCTGATAGCTTGAGGGTTTCCATTGAATTCCATCACTTCCTGCAACCTGGATGTGAGGCTGTTTGCTAAATACTGTCCTCTCCTTTCCCTGCCACCGTGAGGCAGCCAAAAAAAAAAAAAAAAAAAATCAAGAGCTTCTTGAGGTTCGTAATATATAGTTCTGCCTTTTGAGACTGTAAATCCCATTGTCCTTGGAAGGATAAGCATGACTTAAAAATGAGGGATGGGACACAGCTTTTATTTCCTAACCTCAAGTACCTCATCAAAAGCCGTAAGTTAGACTCAGGAGAAATATATAGGCCTGTCTGTCATTTCAGTGAGGCTGAACAGCGAGGGTTGGAAAGCACTTTAACAAATAAAGCTATTATTTACCACAATGCAAATCTTTCATTTTTCTTTTTTTTTTTCCCCTTCCAAATTTTGACATGGAATGTGCAACCTAACTGATACCATAGGTCACATTTTCCAGTCAGGTCTTGGGATGGCATCCAGCTAGCAGAAAGTTAGCAAACAAAGTTGAGAGCATATCAAAGGGAAATAGTGGAAAATATTGAGACTCACTATAGAAGAACCTTTGCACATTTGGTTAGGTGATGCATCCTGACTCCAGCTCTGGCATGGGGAAAGAGTACATCCTGACTTCTGGTGACCCTTCTTAACATCTGCTCCAACCCTCCCAATTAAGATTTCTGTGTCTTCTTTGTTGTGTGTCCAAAAGATATTTTTGCTGTCTTTAGAGGAATTAAGTCTCTGGGACCTGGTCTTGACACTACATCAGTCCTCTCTGCTATAAATAGTTTCTCTAGCGCCAAGACAGATGGTTTCTGAGATCACAGAGGGAGATCTCACTTAACATCCCATTGTATTTAAATTGACCTTTTAAAATGCCAAGGTAATGATGAGGGTGAACCTCTTGGGAAGGTTTACAAGCACACCTGGACCCAATCCTCAGTGACAGACTTCTGCCTGTTGTTTTAATCTTGTGATGTTGCTCCCACGCTTGCCTTTGGTGGATGTGGCTCTTCTGTGATAGGTTGCATATGTTTGCTCAAAGGCTGCCCTTTGCTTAGTGCTAAGGGTACAAAATTGAGTGAGATAACCCTGTCCTCGAAGAGCTCACATAGTCGTTCAAGTTAATTCTATTGACTTTTAGTGATTATGGTCTAATATAGGAGATAAACCAATGAAAAGTCATAATAATGACTATTAAAATAGGGGCTTTCTCTGGAAACCAGAAAAGAGTAGAGCCATGGCATCCACTTTCTAGATTTAATTAATATAAGCTATTTGTTATGTTTCTTATAAGCCAGGGAGCCAGATAAGGCACATTGGATATCAGAGGTAGTATATTAATTCATAATTTTTATTTCCTTCTATCCATTAGTCCATCCTTTCATCCTGTCTTCTATCTCCCTCCACCCCTCTGGTCTTGTCGGAGTGTTGAATTTGCATGAAATCCTACGGCTTAGAGAACTCATCCTACTCTGTCAAATGAAAGACCAAGGCCTCTTACCTTTTCTGATGTTTGCATCGTATTCCTTAAATTCCTCCCTGGTGTCCTTCAATGTCCACTTCTCAGAGATGTATACTCGTTGATTAGAAGTTTTATCAGCAATACCCTCAGAAGAAGTAAAAGATAGCTCTCCAGACTCATTCATTGGGGTTATTATCAGGCTTGGGAATTATAGAGAAGAAAAACTTCAGAACTAAATCCTTTATCTTGGATTATTGGCAGACTTGAACTGTTTTTGGAATTGAACAAATGAAGTGGAGAAAGAATGAGAATGCCGTCTCTAGGACCCTCTTTCTATGCATTTTCCTTCCCTGAGATCCACTGCCAGAGATCCCAGGCTATGAACGAGATCCCAGGCTATGAATCCCAGGATATGAATGAGAATGAGGTCTCTAGGACCCTCTTTCTATGCATTTTCCTTCCCTGAGATCCATTGCCAGAGATCCCAGGCTATGAACGAGATCCCAGGCTGTGAATCCCAGGATATGAATGAGAATGAGGTCTCTAGGACCCTCTTTCTATGCATTTTCCTTCCCTGAGATCCATTGCCAGAGATCCCAGGCTATGAATGAGATCCCAGGCTATGAATCCCAGGATATGAATGAGAATGAGGTCTCTAGGACCCTCTTTCTATGCATTTTCCTTCCCTGAGATCCATTGCCAGAGATCCCAGGCTATGAACGAGATCCCAGGCTATGAATCCCAGGATATGAATGAGAATGAGGTCTCTAGGACCCTCTTTCTATGCATTTTCCTTCCCTGATACCATTGCCAGAGATCCCAGGCTATAGACAATGTGTTCTACCCAACCTAAAAGGCACCGTAGCAGCGTAATGATGCTGGTTCTTTGGCATTAGAATCTAGATATTTAACTGTGGGACTCTGGACAAATGACAGCCTTTCTAAGTTAAATCTGCTTCTTCATTTGTGCCACTGTGGTGATAACAAAAATCTACCTCTTAAGATTGTCGTGTGAATTAATTAAGATAATGAATATAAACAACTTTGCCCAGTGCCTATTTAAACTGAGTTCAGTTATTATTAATTATAAACATTTGTATTAAAGTAGATCCTTAACTTTCTTTGTCTGTCTTTGGTATATTACCTGCACAGTGAAATGTGGCTTTGTTCCTAGACAATTGCATATTTGTTTTTCAACATCAAACTTTAAAAAAGTGATTTGGCTGGGCAAGGTGGCTCACACCTGTAATCCCAGCCCTTTGGGAGGCTGAGGCACGTGGATCACTTGAGCCTAGGAGTTTGAGACCAGCCTGGGCAACATAATGAGACCCCATCTCTTATTTTTTTAAAAAATAAAATAGGCTGGGCACGGTGGCTCATACCTGTAATCCCAGCACTTTGGGAGGCTGAGGTGGGTAGATCACCAGAGGTCTGGAGTTTGAAACCAGCCTGGCCAACATGGCAAAACCCTGTCTCTACTAAAAATACAAAAATTAGCTGAGCATGGTGGCACGTGCCTGTAGTCCCAGCTACTTGGGAGGCTGAGGCAGGAGAATCACTTGAACACGGGAGGTGGAGGTTGCAGTGAGCTGAGATTGCACCACTGCACTCCAGCCTGGGCAGCAGAGACTCTGTCTCAAAAAAAAGGAAAGAAAATTAAATTAAGTGATTCAAGGCCAGGTGCAGTGGCTCACACCTGTAATCCCAGACCTTTGGGAGGCTGAGATGGGAGGATTGCTTGAGGCCAGGAGTTTGAGACTAGCCTGGGCAACATGGCAAGACCCCTGTCTCTTCAAAAAAAATTTTTTTAATTAGCTGAGCATGGTGGCATGTGCCTGTAGTCCCAGCTACCTGGGAGGCTGAGGCAGGAAGATGGCTTGACCCCGGGAGGTCAAGGCTGCAGTAAATTATTATTGTACCACTGCATTCCTGCCTGAGCAACACAGCAAGACCTTGCCTGTTAAAATATATATATATATATATATGATTTAAGCACTATTCTCTTTTTAGATTTAGATATTCTTAATGATAAAAGTCCTGCGAATGTCAAAGTTGGATTTTTTTTTTTTGAGACAGAGTCTCACTCTTGTTGTCCAGGCTGGAGTTCAATGGCACGATCCCAGCTCACTGCAACCTCCACCTCCCAGGTTCAAGTGATTCTCCTGCCTCAGCCTCCCATGTAGCTGGGATTGCAGGCGCCCACCACCAAACCCAGCTAATTTTTGTATTTTTAGTAGAGATGGGGTTTTGCCATGTTGGCCAGGCTGGTCTTGAACTCCTGACCTCAGGTAATCCGCCTGCCTCGGCTTCCCAAAGTATAGGGATTACAGGCATGAGCCACTGCGCCTGGCAAGAAAACGACTTTTATTTATTTATTTTTTTTTTTTTTTTGAGCCAAGTCTCGCTCTGTCACCCAGGCAGGAGTACAGTGGTACGATCTTGGCTCACTACGGCCTCCGCCTCCCAGATTCAAGCGATTCTCCTGTCTCAGCCTCCTGAGTAGCTGGGACTACAGGCACGCGCCACCACACCCAGCTAATTTGTTGTATTTTTAGTAGAGATGGAGTTTCACCATGTTACCCAGGCTGGTCTCAAACTCCTGAGCTCAGACAATCCGCCCGCCTCAGCCTCCCAAAGTGCTGGGATTACAAGCATGAGCCACTGTGCCCGGCCGAGCGTTAGAATCTTGTCATTTCTCTCCAAGTTTCAAATCCACATTTTTTTCAATCACCTGATTTAATACCAATTTAATTCATTCTTACTAAACGCAAGTTCTGTAGGGCAGATAGATTAGCAAGAAATATCATGGTAGACATACTCTCCCATTTGGGTACTATGTGGCAAAATTCATCTATCTAGAAATTGAAATAAAGAATACCTGTTCTTTAGCTATAACCATATGTTGTTCTGAAGTGACCTCACTTAACCCCTCATCATGTTGCATTCTGGTACTGCTTTTGATAATTTAAATGTAGGACTACAGCAATTTAAACCACTGGATATTTTTTAAATAAGCAGAATAGAAAGCTATTTTATATTTGATTAAGTGTTTTATTTTGTTATTCCCCTTGACATGAACTTTGTACAGTCTATTTCATGAGGAGTGTGGTTTGCTTTGGCATGTGATCCACCAAAGCCAAGCTCCTTTTATTGTTATTGCTTAAGTCATATATTTTTATACAAAACATCTTATTACCCCTTAGTTTTATTTTAAAATCAAAGCAGAGTTTGCAAAAAGTCTGTGAATCACAGTGAAAGAATGTTAATGAATAGTACCTTTGAATTCCAGATTTGGACATTTCTGGTCTTAAAGAATATGAATATAAGCAAAAATATTATGTAAGCTAAGTCAAATTTAATAAATAATAACCAAATGGAACTGTGGGGACTTATAAAATATAATGCAAATCTTATACCATTTCCTTAAAATAAGTCTATATTTCTGTATGAAAAATTATATTCATATTGATAAGTATCAACTTTTTGTTAAATGAAGACTTGGGTAACGGAATTCCATTTTAAGTAAATATAAAGCCATTTCTTTTTTGAGCTTAAGAAGAGAAAACTTGTTCAGTCTTGAAATGCAAAACATTTTAATATATTTACAGCAGTTCTTATATTAGCCATGTATTGCTGCGATTTTATTTCACATATTAGTTACCTGTAAATATATGTAATAGTTTGCAATCCCTGAGTTTGGGTTTTAGGATTGCTTGCATAGTCCATTGCATTAAAAAACACACACACACAGCCAGGCACAGTGGCTTATGCCTGTAATCCCAGCACTTTGGGAGGCCAAGGCAGGATGATCAGTTGAGGCCCAGAGTTCAAGACCAGTTTGGGCAACATAGTAAGACCCTGTCTCTACAAAAAATTAAAAATTATCCAGGTGTGGTGGTGTGTCCCCTGTGGTCACAGCTACTCGAGAGGCTAGGCAGGAGGATTGCCTAAGTCTGGGACCTCAAAGCTACAGTGAGCTATGGTGCTGCCACTGCACTCCAGCGTGGGTGACAAAGTAAGACTCTGTTTCTCTTTTTTTATTTTTATATTTTAAAATAATTATATAGATGGGGTCTTACTCTGTTGCTCAGGCTGGTCTCAAACTTCTAGGCTCAAGCAATCCTCCCACCTCAGTCTCCCAAAGTGCTGGGATTATAGGCATGAACCACTGAACCTAACCTAGATTCTGTCTCAACACACACACACACACACACACACACACACACACACAGAGAGAGAGAGAGAGAGAGATGTTAGTGTTATTTCTTCCAGTGTAAGTGAGTATTTAATCTTTTTTATGTCAAAAGAGCCACCATTATTTACTGCTGTTATAATGCTCATTTACGTTATCTATAGTTTATTAGCTGAGAATGTTTCAAATATTTCAAAACAGTAGGTACTGAACATTATGATCCATTTTCTTCCTTCTTGAGGGATTTTGTAAATGCATATTAGGATATATAGACTAGCTCTGTGTTTATTTTACAGCAGAGTTTTTTAAGGGTCAACTGAAGTCTGACTATGTTGTGAGATTTTGGGGAAAATCTGTGCAGTAAGCTAATTTATTATTTGTGAGCCAAATAGAGTATCCAGATTTTTTAAAACTATGATTTCAGGTATGATCAGTAAGTTCCTTTGACCCTTGCTGACTTCCTTTGTACAGCTATAGTCCCTCAGGTTTTCTGAACAGAAACAATTATCTGTTCAACCTATGGAGCTGGCAGGCAAAACAACATCAACTTGGCAAACACTGTGTATCTTCAAAGGCGGTAATCTTTTATTGTGACCCATGGTGGGAAAGCAGTAGATTAAATGTCCACTTGAGTGTTAAACTCATCCAAATTGTAAAATTGTTAAAATAAGAAAAAAATTATCTTAAAGTAAGTAGAATTTTGATTGACTACATTCTGCCTCAGGTCCTGCATGCTCTTGTGAGATACTGAAATTAAGTAGTGCTTAATCTTTTGCTTCTCATGAATCAATGAGGTGATACCAAATAACTCTTTATATCAAAGAAGAGAAAAGTTTCTGGTCCAAAGGTGGAGAAGATAAGTAACTTTCCAACTCATCTTGAATCATCTCTGCATTTTACCTTTGTAATTGGTTCAAAAAATATAGATCCACAAAATACATTGACATATAAGCATAAAAATACGTGCCACAGCATAGAGGAAATGTATTTTTAAGTTTCCCATCCTTGGGTTCATCAACCCCTGCCTCGTTGTGGCAAGGACTGCCTTTGTCAACGTGAGTCCTGTCATCTCTATTAGAGAAAGCATTTGTCTGCATTTCTGCCTTTCACATTGTGCTTCCCAGTTTTTTTTGTAAAGTATCACCTGGGAAAAGCAACAGTAGGAGTTATAGTTGATTCTCATTGTTCACAGGAGTTGTATTCTATAAAGTCAAGGCAAACACTGATTAGTGAAGAGTGAACCATTGCTGCTAGGGGAAATATAGAGGCAGGTTCTTCCAAGCTTCTAGTCAACATTTCAACATTGCTTTATGTACGTTTCTGCTTAAAGACACCTCATTTAATATATAGTGTTGGTTCATTAACATTGAACGCATGACCAGCAGCACTAAAACTCATGCCTGAACACAGCTTATCTAACACACATACTCTCTCAATGAAGCACATCCTCGTCTACTTATACTTAGGAACACTGGACAGAACCCCAGAACTATGCTTGGGTGCCATTTTAAACAGAAAAAGCACAAAAATTAAAACAAAAAAAAGACACTAAATAGACCACAAAAAGGGTTCTTGTTTACCTGTTCAACTATGCAGCTGGCAAGCAAAACAACATGAAACATGAAGTATGGGAACTGAAACAAGAAGGCAAAGTAACACCTTTTTCAACTCCAGCTGGGAAAAAGGAAATCAGAAGACTCAAATTTCTACCACTCTGCACATTTGAGAATGATGGCAAAAGTGCTGAGAGCATTGATTTGGGGGTTACAAATAAATTTTAGGGAGTAGATGGATTCACAGATATGGAATCCATGATCAATGAGGATTGTACTTGACCAAGAAAAATCAAAATGTCTGGGAATGAGACTCCTGCAGTCTGGCTTAGAGCTTGTTGGCATTCACATGGTCCTTTGAGCTTAATCCTGAGTAGTCTGTGACTTGGGAAAAATAATCTAAAATATCCTAGTAGTATAATCTTTCTTGAAAGATTATATTTCAGTTATATTTTGGGATCACCATAATAACAGGAAAATTAGAAATGAAAAAAATGGACAAGACTGGTGTCACTCATCCTTAGAGTCATGAATTTTGATCACTTTGTCACCCAGGCTGGAGGGCAATGGCATGATCTCAGCTCACTGCAAACTCCGCCTCCCGGGTTCAAGTGATTCTCCTGCCTCTGCCTCCCAAGTAGCTAGGATTACAAGCACCCACCACCACACCCAGCTAACTTTTTGTATTTTTAGTAGAGATGAGGTTTCACCAGGTTGGCCAGGCTGGTCTTGAACTCCTGACCTCAGGTGATCCACCCGCCTCGGCCTCCCAGAGTGCTGGGATTACAGGCGCGAGCCACCGCGTCCGGCCCAACATAGATGTTTTATATACTAGATATGCCCCTTCAAACTTAGTATCTATGTTAGGAGCTCTCATGAGCAATTACTTAATACCTGCAATTTAGCTGACACTTTACTTGGCGTATAACCCCATCTCATCCTGAAAATCTAAAAGGGGGGATTTATTAGTTCCATTTTGCAGAGGCAGAAACACTGGCTCAGAGAGGTTAAATAACTTAATGGAAGTATCATAAATCTATGATAAGAGGCAGAGCTAAAATCTGAACACAGGTTTATCTGGCCATAGCCAGTACTCTTCCCAGCATATATTGCTGCCTTCCACTGTTTGCAGGCTGGAAAATTCCTCTGGCAACCTTGATAGAATCTGTGGTACATTGAAACTGGCTATATGTGCTGTCTCAAATTTTTAAAAAAAGGGAAAAAAAAAGACTATAAATTTTATGCAGCTCTTTCCAGATTCGCTGAATCCAATCTGACCAATAGTGACAAAAGTAGCATTGTGTGACTTTTAAGCCTTGGTCTCAAGAGGCCTTGCAATTTTAGCTCTTGCTCTCCTGAAACACTGCCACCCTGTAAAGAAGTCTGGACTGGCCTCCTGGAGGATGAAACAGCATGTGGAGAGACCACGTGGAGGGAGAGAGGCCCAGCCATTCCAGCTGAGGCTCCAGACATGACAGTAAAGCCATCCAGGACACAACCAGCCTGGGTTAACCTGACAGCAAGCTCACTTCAGAACCCAGGTGACATAATGTAAAGCAGAAGAACTGCACAGCTGAGCCCAGCCCAAATTGCAAACCCATAGAATTGTAAACAAATAAATAGTTGTTTTAAGCCACTAAGTTTTGCGGCCAAAGGTAACTAAAACAGAGTCTGACTCCAGCCTCCATAGCTTTCATATCTTGTTCAACCTATGGGAGTTAGGATTCTTCTGACCTACCATTTAGAAGGAGGTCTTATTCTTAGGTAGGACCTAAATATCTGTATAAAACAATGACTTTCTCTGCTTCACTCTACACAACATTTGGGTTCATAGAGGCCTAGAATTTTAGAACTGGAATGACTTTAGAAGTCATGTAGTTCAGGCAAGGCGCAGTGGCTCACCCCTGTAATCCCAGCACTTTGGGAAGTGGAGTCAGGCAGATCACTAGAGGTCAGAAGTTTGAGGACAGCCTGGCCAACATGGCGAAACCCCATCTCTATTAAAAATACAAAAATTAGCTGGGTGTGGTGGTGCGTGCCTGTAATCCCAGCTACTCAGGAGGCTGAGATATGAGAATCACTTGAACCCAGGAGGTGGAGGTTTCAGTGAGCCAAGATTGTGCCATTGCGCTCCAGTCTGGGTAACGGAGTGAGACTGTGTCTCAAAAAAAAAAAAAAAAAAAGTCATGTAGTTCATTCACTCTGTGCTTTGCTGGTAATATTAATTTCATGAACAAATTGATCCAGTTGGTTACCTGCAGAGCTGTCAGAAAATTTAACTCCTCTGACCCCCCAATTCTGAGTCTTTTCTTTCACAGACTACTGCACATTTTTTAAAAATCACATTCTAGTTTAATATAATAGGGAAGCTTTTTAAAATTTTTAAAGCATTTGGTCACAAAGGCTTTAGGATGGAAAAGAATCATGTTCTAAAACATTCAATTTTTTTTTCTTTTTTTTAATTCTACTCTGTTAACTGAATCCTTTTTTATATATAAATACAGTTTGGGGTCTATCAACTTTGCTCAAAGTGAAATATACTTTAGAAGTTTTAACCTAACCCTTTATTTTTAAACTCTGTAACTGTAGACATCACAAATCAGCAACTTAATGCATAAGATTTGGATGTATATTTGGTCTACACAGCACTGGATTGAGGATTTTGCCACCCCTGCCATATTATCAGCCCTCGTTGGTTTACGGCTTTCCTGCTGAGAAAGTCATCTACTGTGTAGAAGACATGGCTGTCTTTATGATTTCTGAACAGGGACAGCCATAGAGGGGAAAACTATTAAATGGTGTTTAAAAGCTACATCCTTCCTCCAAGGCCACAGATCCAAACCATAGTTTCTTTCAAAGGAAAACACATGACTATTTTATTATATACAATGTCTTCAACATTTTTTTTTTTTTTTTTTTTTTTTTTTTGTTCTCATGGGTTTTTCTTGTTAGGAGGGACTTTTCCCCTAATGCAGGGTAATAAGACATAACACTCTTTCTGGATCACTGGTAAATATGTTTTTCACCTCAATGTGAGATTTAATGTGAAACTTTTCTGTAGTTAAAATGTCCCTTAGGATTTTTTTGTGTGTGTGTAGGGAGTGCAGGTAGGGACTTTTATGAGTATGGCAAAGATTGAGTTTAATTCCAGAGTGATCAAATTAAGTAAAACATGCCTGCAAGCAGTGTAATTAAGCCATGTATTCATAATTCTTTATAATAGTATCTACATATGATTATTTGTCAAAGTTTTGTCCTAAAATGCTTGTTAAAACAATCTACTAAATATCTAGAAATGTAAAATCTCATCTACTAAAATAGTTCACCCACAAAAGGGTACTTATTGATATCCTTCAGCCCACAGGAGACTCTTAGTTAATTTTTCTAACACCTGGCTTCTTTAAGTGTTATGAGTCTATTGTGACAATAAGGTTGCCTTTTGCTGAATGATTGGTGTGTTTACGAGTTACTTTATCTACCTGTTGGCAGCTTGAACAATAAAAATGGTGATTGATGAGCTGAAGTGTCTGGTGACATTGACTCTGTCTAAGGATATATTGACTCTGTCTAAGAATTGCATGTTGTGAAATTCTTTTCCAACAATTCAGAGTTTAAATCCCCTTGGGGGAGTTTGGGATTTTTGTGGAGCTCAGTGATAATTAAGTCCCTCATACTTGGTTCTCTTAAATTGCTCTCTGAGCTAAAGTAAATCCTCTGGAAACTTCAATGGATTTAAAATCCATTTGTGATGGGTATTTTGGTTGTGTGTCACTATTATTTTACCATCAGAAGCTTGGTGTCTTACTCCATTTTCTGCTGCTATAACAGAATATCTGAGACTGGGTAATTTATTAAAAAAAAAAGAATTGTATTTGGTTCACAGTTCTGGAGGCTGGGAAGTCCAAGAGCATGGAGCCAGCATCTGGTGAGGGCCTTCATGCTGCATCATCCTGTGACAGAAGTTGAAGGGCAAGCGAGCACATGAGGCAGAGAGGGAGGGGGGCTGAATTCTTTTTATTAGGAATTCACTCCCAAGATAGCAGCGTTAATCCATCCTTGAGGGCAGAGCCCTCATTACCCAATCACGCCTTAAAGGTCTCACCTCTTAATACTGTCACAATGGCAATGAAATTTCAACATGAATTTTGGAGGGTACATTCATACCATACAATTGGTTTTGGTTGGAGTAAGATTATGACACACTAACTTTTCCAGCCTCCCCTTTCTGAGTCATTGTAACCTCTTTATCTATCTCCAGCCAATTTCTTGACAATCATTTAATGAACGTTTATTGAGTGCCTACTCTGGACTTGGCACCAGAATAAAAAGATGAGTTGGAAGCAGCCTCTGTCCTGAAGGCTTCCATCAAGGATGGGAGGTGGCACGAGACATAGAGCCCCGAACAGACATTCATGATGCTGTGATAAGTTCAGTGGTACTAATGAACTTATGTAGTGGTGACTCACAAGAAGGATCAATCAACTTTATCAGGGGAGGGAGTTAGGGAAGGTGTTATAGAAGAGGTGGCACTTGTAGAATTTCATGAAACAAAGGAGGTAGCAGATAAAAGAAAGCATAACCCTTAAGCACTTGGTAGCCTATACTTCAAATATAGATATATGGAAAATCTCTATAAAAATACACAAAAAACTTAATACTGTTTGTTTCTAGATAGAGAAATTGGTTGGCTGAGGAACAAGTACTAGAGAGATACTTATCAGTGAATACTATTTTGAGTATGGTACCACGTGCATACATTATCCATGTTTAAAAATAAATACTCTCTTAGGAATGGAGACATTAACACAGTAGTTTCTTTTCTTTTCTTTTCTTTTTTTTTCTGAGACAGAGTCTCACTCTGTCACCCAGGCTGGAGTGCAGTGACACAGTCTCAGCTCACTGCAAACTCTGCCTGCCAGGTTCAAGTGATTCTCCTGCCTCAGCCTCTGAGTAGCTGGGACTACAGGCACGCACCATCAACGCCCAGCTAATTTTTGTGTTTTTAGTTGAGACGGAATTTCACCATGTTGGTCAGGCTGGTCTCAAACTCCTGACCTCAGGTCATCTGCCCACCTCAGCCTCCCAAAGTGCTGGGATTACAGGCGTGAGCCACTGTGCCCAGCCTAAAGATAGTAGTTTCTTAAGCAACATGATGAATTTGCTAGCCAGCTACTTCTTCTGGTTGTCCATTTTTTTTAATGTTTTAAATGTTTGTAAAGATTTGATGTTATAAATGTTTAATTGTGGAATAGAGGGAGTTTTCGTTGGTTAAAGGTGTTTCAGACAGACTGTTGAGGGAGAAATTTTTAAGCAGAAGACTTCCCATGTTTCTCAAATGCTGTCTGACCCTTCTGACTATGAGAAAACCACTATTTGGGAGATTCTCCCTCTCACTGATTAAATTCTTCACTGGCTCTTGAGTTGGCAAGTCAAATGAACAATTTTAAAGTGTCCGGGCTGGGCACAGTGACTTACACCTGTAATCCCACCACTTTAGTAGGCTGAGACAGAAGGATCACTTGAGCCGAGGAGTTCGAGACCAGCCTGGGCAACATAGCAAGACCCTGTCTCTACAAAATATTTAAAAATTAGCTGAGCATGGTGACATGTGCCTGAAGTGTTAACTACTAAGGAGGCTGAGGTGAGAGGATCACTTGAGCCCAGGAGGTCAAACCTGCAGTAAGCTAGGATTGCACCACTGCACTCCAGCCTGGACAACAAAGCGAGACTCTGTCTCAAATAAATAAATAAATAAAACATTCAAAAGGAAATCACTGGTCTTGTCTGAAGCAGTAAATAAACAGGTCATCTTACTTACATTTCTGTTGTTCCAGTGAAAATCACACAACTACCAGGAGGAAATTCATTTTTGACTCTTTGTCAGTCTTGATCATCTATAAATGATCCTCAGTTCTGTGCTGTTAATTGATAGAAATTAATCTTTTTTCTTGGGCTGAACAACTTTTTGTTTTGAACATCAATGTATCACTTGTATCTATTATAATATTTTGTATTTGTCTTAGAAAAAAATCATTAAGTGAATAATATAGGTGCACAGAAATAGGACTGAAAAGCTGAAGGTAAGGAAGGAAAGAGATAAGAATAACAAATGGGCCAGGTGTGGTGGTGGCTCACGCCTGTAATCTCAACACTTTGGGAGGCTGAGGTGAGAGGATCACTTGAGCCCAGAAGTTCAAGCCCAGCCTGGGCAACAGAGCAAAACCCTGTCTCTACAAAAAATACCAAAAAAGCACAATTAGCCAGGTGTGGTGGCACACGCCTTGGTCCCAGCTACTTGGGAAGCTGAGATGGGAGGATTGCTTGAGCCCAGGAGGCCCACTTTGCTGTGAGCCAAGATCATGCCACTGCACTCCAGCCTGGACAACAGAGCAATACCCCGTCTCAAAAAAAAAAAAACAATAACAAATGAGAGGGACTCCGTTGGAAATTGGGAGGGGGCCTATGCATCATGCTTTCTGTAGTGCAAACCCCTAACCATGTGCCAGCACTAGCTAGTGAGATCTACAGATTATCGCCTCAACTCATTAAGTCAAAGGCCTCAACTTCTGCTTCCACAAGTCAGCTTTTTGTTCACTCTCTGTAAAATAATCAAGTCACGCCCTCAAGGTTTCTGCTGTGGAGTTGAGGTGACAATATTTCAACAGAATTGATGCCATATGGAAAATCCCAAGCTAGCTTTTGTGCAAGTACAAAATCAAATATTCAAAACAGATGAGAAGCTTGCTATCGTGGTAGGAGCACAGGCTTTGGTGTTAAACAATCCTGAGATGGAATTTCATCTCTCCTAATTAGAAGCTGCGGAGACCTAGTCAAGTCTGAACCCTTATGAGCTTTCGTTTCCTCAACTGTAAGTGGAACTAATAACACTGAATTTGATGCGTTGTTATGAGGATTAAATGGGACAAATGGGAAGTGTGTAGCATCTATGGCACATAGATGTAAAATAAATAAGAATGGACAGGTGCTATTAAAAATATTACCTGCCTGGGTGCAATGGCTCGTGCCTGTAATCCCAGCACTTTGGGAGGCCAAGGCGGGCGGATCACTTGAGGCCAGGAGTTCAAGACCAGCTTGGCCACCATGGTGAAACCTCATCTCTACTAAAAAATACAAAAATTGGCCGGGTATGGTGGCACATGCCTGTAGTCCCAGCTACATGGGAGGACAAGGCAGAAGAATCACTTGAATCTGGGAGGTGGAGGTTGCAATGAGCCAAGATTGCACCATTGCACTCCAGCCTGGGCAAAAGAGTAAGACTCTGTCTCAACCCAAAAAAAAAAAAACAATCTATCGCTTCCTTACTGTGTGCTCACACTGTACATAAAGCCTTACTGGTATATAATACTGTTAAAACCATCTAAAAAGCGGAGCCCTGGAGAGGTTAACAGTCTTCCCCCAAGTCCCGCGGCCAACAGTAGCAGGGCCAAGATTTAGACCAAAGAAGTCTGACTCCAGAAGCCTAGCTCATAATCCTTTGCCTCTATAGCCTGTCTTCAGAGTGAGCCAGGGAGCCACCTGCAGAGTGGGTTGATTAATGGACTGCCTTTGGAATAGGTGAGTTTTAGAAATTACTGGTATTTGTAGGCCGGAGTCACTGAGGTCTTGGGTTTTGGAATGTTATTTACATATGGAGAGATAGGAAGGGAGGGCGGGTAGGGGAGAAGGCACTCAGAGCTGCAGTTTTGCTTGAATAATTCAAGAGCATTAAAATTTAGGAGGATATCCAATGATGAGATAAGCATCATATGCATAATCAACACCAAATTTTTAATTTAAAGTAATAAAGGTCAGTCTTTCATTAATGACCTATTATTTCATCTATTCACAAAGTAGATGCATAAAATATCCCAACCCAGTATCTTTTTTACTCTTCTGTTCCACTCTCTGAATTGCATGTTTTAAAACATAAATCAGGTTTTCTTTTGAATTCACAAGCCCACATTTCTAATTTAGCTCTTGGTCCCCACCTTCCACCTCTCACCCCCAGTTAATGTAACTATCCAGAACCACAGCTTCATAGACTACAGGGGCACACAGTAAGAAATGTGGCCTTTTTTCCCCCTAAATACACTAGATGAATTAAACACAAAACAAACAAACAAAAAAAGAAATGTGGCCCTTTTCTATTGACAGGTCACAGTGTCTCATATTTTCTTGTATCTTCACTGATAACTTTATTTTTTATTTTTTTATTTTTTGAGGCAGAGTTTTCTTCTGTCTTGCCCAGGCTGGAGTGTGGTGTGATCTCAGCTCACTTCAGCCTCTGCCTCCCGGGTTCAAGTGATTCTCTTGTCTCAGCCTCCCGAGTAGCTGGGATTACAGGCATGTGCCACCATGCCTGGATAATTTTTGTATTTTTAGTAGAGACGGGGTTTCACCATGTTGGCCAGGCTGGTCTTGAACTCCCGACCTCAGGTGATCCACCTACCTCAAGTGATCCACCCAACTCGGCCTCCCAGAGTGCTGGGATTATAGGCGTGAGCCACTATGCCCAGCCTTCACTAATAACTTTAAGAGGAATTACAGTAGCAGTCAAGCAAAAAGAAAGAAAGAAATGGAGAATTTTAAATACAGAAAGACTTACGGACTAAAAATGGATCATTTGCAGTGAGTTCAGCATTAGAAACTATTAACATA
This sequence comes from Pongo abelii, assembly GCF_028885655.2. NCBI lineage: Eukaryota > Metazoa > Chordata > Mammalia > Primates > Hominidae > Pongo > Pongo abelii. The sequence goes on along the minus strand of NC_071985.2, from coordinate 171,039,443 downwards.
TTATTCCTTTAGGGTCACTGGCATCCTTTATGTAGGATAGTTCATTGAGTGCCAGAAAATATCTAAGGATTTTGAATTCAGACCACTTTTATGGAATAAAAATTCCAAGGGGGTCTTTTCTTTCTTTTGGGTATGAGTGAACAGAAATTTTCTATTTGCCTTTTGTAATGCTCCAAGATCAAAGGAGTTTTTGCTGAAAATCAAATCTGTAAAAGCCATGCATAGTCTGAGTGTAGTGTGTGACTCTCTCAATCCAGTGAAAATAGGGTATTTGGGCACCAAACTTTGAAAACCAGTGTCATTCCAGGGTGCTACCAGGAGTCTGCATTAGTTTCTCCTCGTACCACCTTAATACAAATGACCTTTGGTAGGATCTCACTAGTGTCACAGAGATCACCGCAAGCCACTGACCCCGCAAGTTTCCTCCAAATCATTCCCCTGAAACAGTTCAGAGAAACAAACTCTTGGCGGTGTAAACACTCCCTGGGTCTGGAAATTTCATAAATCAGAGTTAAAACAAAGAATGGTCTAAAATGTATTCCTGGTACAGAATCTGAAATGTAAATTGTCTGGGTCCAGAAACTTTCCCTGGCTTTTGGGGGCTGCCTCTCTAATTGCTATAATAAAGAATGTTTTCAGAACTGTATAGCGATAAAATGAAAGTACGGTATTTAGTATTGTAAAAGTATTTGGAATCCAGATGGGTTATCTAGTTATAGACCTCTTGTTTTCTTTTGTTGCTTCTCTATTGTGGAATTTGTATAGAAGCCCTTTTTTTGTTTTTCTGTTGTTATTTTGTTTTTAATAGAAAGTAAGCCTGGTGCTATGGGACATGCCTGTAGTCGCAGCTCCCAGAATGAGGCAGGAAGATCGCTTGAGCCCAGGAGTTCTGGGCAACATAGTGAGACTCCTCTTAAAAAAAAAAAAAAAAAAAATATATATATATATATATATACACACACGCACATATATATACACACATATATATACGTGTATATGTGTGTGTGTGTATATATATATATATATATATATATATATATATATATATATATGGCTAGGCACAGCGGCTCATACCTGTAATTCCAGCACCTTGGGAGGCCAAGGCAGGAGGATTGCTTGAGCCCAGGAGGTTGAGACCAGCATGGGCAACATAGCAAGACCCCCATCTCTGCTTAAAAAAAAAAAATTGTCCAGCCATGGTTGTGTACACATATAGTCCCAGCTACTTGGGAGGCTGAAGCAGGAGGATCACCTGGGCCCGGGAGGTCGAGGCTGCAGTGAGCTATGATTGAGCCACTGCACTCTAGTTTGGGCCACAAAGGGAGATGCAATCTCAAAAAAAATTTTTTTAATTAAAAAGCAAACAAACAAGGTTTGGTGTGGGGGGGGGGGGGTGTGTGTAGGTGTGCGTATTTTGTCTATCTTGTCACATTTTTGCAAGAAATATTCATTTCTTTACTTCATATGAACTTAATTCTGAGGCTCCATACTTCTGGACTAAGGTGAAATTCAACCTCAACCATTTTGGTGGCTCGTTAACTCCGAAGGGTACCAACCAAACACCCAGACATTGATGACGCCCCTATGGTCATTGCCATCAGCACTGCCTGCTCATCATCAAGCCTATTCTTGGCCAAGCCTATAAGATCTCTCAAGTCCAGAAGTCCTGCTGCTTGACTTCCTTCATGCCTGGGGTCCTATAGGTGTCAGCCTCTAGGCTCTGACAGGTGTCAAGGATGTCAGCCCTTGACCATTGCCAGCAGGGTCTTAAAACCTGTGTGTGTGCACTGGGGGCAAAGAATAGGAGGACCCTGGGCACTGCAGGACTCAAATCCCCACTGTGGGACCCATAGATCTCTGTTTCTAATCTCCACTCAAAGCTGTATCCCTCTCGGCTGGGCGCAGTGGCTCACACCTGTAATCCCAGCACTCTGGGAGGCGAGGCGGGTGGATCACAAGGTCAGGAGATTGAGACCATCCTGGCTAACACGGTGAAACCCCGTCTCTACTAAAAATACAAAAAATTAGCCGGGCATGGTGGCGGGCGCCTGCAGTCCCAGCTACTCAGAAGGCTGAGGCAGGAGAATGGCGTGAACCCAGGAGGTGGAGCTTGCAGTGAGCCGAGATCGCGCCACTGCACTCCAGCCTGGGCGACAGAGTGAGAGTCCATCTCAAAAAAAAAGAAAAAAGCTGTGTGCCTCTCTCAGCAGCCCTCTAAGACACCTATCATAATCCATTCAGCACTCTTCGGTTCTATTAAAAACAGAAAGAGCCAATGACTTCTGGTTACTTCAGTTTTCAGCTCCACAAAAATCCCCAAAGTGAAGAATTTCAAAGCTTGACTACTTGCTCAACAGGAGGGGGATGAGGCTGGGCAAGCTCAATTTAATATTTTTAGAATAGTCTCTCATCAAAATATATAAATATTTGGGTGCATAAATGTGAATTGTCTGGAGAGACCCTTGGAAACTATGAGTGGTGATTGATGGGACTGAGTCTGGGTGGGAAGCAGTCTATTTTTGCGCTTTGCAACAACCTGTAGTAGTATTACTTGAATCCTATACATGGGTACATGTCATTTTTATGATGATAAAATAATTTTTAAAGTTATGAATCTGAAGAGATACAAATTATTTTTTAATTCATTAACTATGAAACACTTTTCCCAACCAAAGCTTACCTACAGTAGATATTGTTGTCCTGATTTTATGGCTTAGATTGCTGAATTCAGAGGAATTAATTGCCCAAGATTATAAGAAGGCAGAGTCAGGATTTGAACCCACAGCTGTTTTACACTTAAGTCCATGAATGCTGTTTCCCCTACTCCTGTTTTCTTCTCCTCCAGGACCTATTCATTCCACTAAGTTCTTTTCTTTCATTGCCCAAGTAATAAGGCCTGGCAAAACCCCCTTCATCAGGCCACACATCTATGCCAAATCCTAGAATACCAATAAATACCTGAAACCGTGTTTCAAAATACACTATAAAATGTAAATAAGAATGACACACAGTTCACCTCAAGTTCATACACAGCAGCAATGTACAGGGTTAACAGTAAAACACATGGAAGAAGTCTAACATGAAATATTAGGCAGAGCCAGTTTTAAAGGAATGAAATAATAATCTTAGGAAAATTTAATTATACCTCTGAATATATCAACTGTGTATATTGTTTATCTTTATGTCAGATAAAATGTAACATTATTAACAAATAGAAAATTATGGGTTGCTGCCTATTGGTTGTTTGCTTAAGGAAGCATTTGTGGTTGTTGAAAATGAGTAAGATTTTATTTTTTGTAGAATGCTATAGTTATCCATGAAGTCTATGAAGAAGGGGCAGCAGCCAGAGATGGAAGACTTTGGGCTGGTGACCAGATATTGGAGGTATATGGTTTTGAATTTCATTTTATATCAGTAAATGTGGTTCCTTTGCTGGTCTCGATCCGTAAAGTTGTCTTTCTACTCAACTATACCTTCACTGATTCCTCTCCCATTTAACAAAATACTTATCATATTCTTTTTTTCCTCAGTGTACTTTATACAGTGGTTTAGAATCATGACAGGTTATCAATCTACATTTGTCTATGAAAACTTTTTTTAACTAAAAGGAAAAATAGAACTTATGGGTCTATTATTTTAATATCAAATGAGATTATGTAATATTGCAAATTTTTTGCATCTCCATTATACCCTACTAAATTCCACCTAAAAACACATACATATAGATACATACACATACACATATATACCTGATATTTTAAAGATTTTGTGGCAGCTTAAATCATATTTTATTAATCTTAATAAATCTTTATGCCTAATGGAAGTTCATGCCTTGCCGGCAATGTTTTCAAGTTGATGAAAATGTAAAATCTTCCCCCTATGATGCTTACTAAAAATTTAAATGCTTGACTTTTTCAAATGGACTCTCATTTAGCAAAGTTGTTAAAGCCTTTTAAAAAGTACCAAAGCAGGCAATGTCTGCACTATGGAATGGCTGAATGAGAAAGCGATGCCAGGCGTTCTGGTAGGTGGAACTAAAGAGCTTTCTCGATGGTGTAAAACCTTTAGGCAACGTTTTTTTTTTTCATTGGATGAACTTAATTGAATAGTTGTCATTTTATGGTGAGCATGTGCATTTTTGCTTTGCAACTTTAATATAGCACATTACAAATGACATCATAGAATTTTATTTTTCCCTTTGGTGGTTCATTTCTGCCTCCCAAGATGAAACCAGAGATATAATTAAGGGCAGGAAACATAGGTGAGAAGGGGTTGAAGGAGAGGCCAGGCTGATTGCAAATTAAATTCAGCCCAAGTTACAGGATTTCTCTGCAGGCCTTTACTGTGTTTCATCATTGGATTAAGACATATTCCCAGTACATTCATTAAGGTACAAGTGTATGAGGTTAGAAAAATAAGCAAGACCTCTCTGGGAACTGGCTTGACTGCCTTAGCATACAACATGGTGTTTTAGTAGTCAGGAGTTTGGGGTTTCTTTGTTTTTCCCTCCCTAGATTTTCAAATCAATTGGTGTTATCATAATTGGCTTTTTAAGATGAATAGATTAAATATTTAAAATGGCACATATGCCTTGATACACATATGCCTTGATACTTACATGATTTCTAAGTCCACAAGTTATAATGGTCACTTGAAACTAAATCTAACGTGTTCATTATCTTGAATGTGATGATGGCTTCACAGGTATAAGTACCCATCTGGCAAAACCTATCAAATTGTACACTTTAAGTTTGTGCAGTTTATTTTATATCAATTATACCTCAATAAGGATTTTTTTAAACTCTTTCTGTTTGTATTAGGTAGACCCTCTGTAGCTGCTCTCTTCTATAAAGTATATTCAAGTACAAGCAAACACCCAGTAAAGGTTAACCTGAATAAAGCAAATTTATTTTAAGTGGGAGGAGAATTTTTCAAAAATCAAGTTAACAGTTTCCTGGCAACTGGCAGCATTATATTATCTATTCTGAATGGATGGCCTATACTTCTCATTAAAGATGGCCAGTACAGGCTCCTCTCTTACCTCAGACAAGGTCTAGTTCATGAGAGTCTAACACTTGTTTAGCTAAGAAATACAGCTCTCAATTTGGTCAGGGAACATGTTTCCTTTTTAAACAGCTTTCTACTTCACATTGGACTGGTTCTGGTTGTGGCTGATGAGTAGAAATGCGTGATGAGGCAGCGGCAGCCTGTGACCCACAGGAGGCCTTGAGAAGACAGGCCTGTTTTCATGGGATATTTTGAGACCATGAAACAGGGTAACACTACATCAGCGCTTTTCCAAACAATGCCCTTTCCACTCGTGAGAGTCCTCTGCGTTCCGCAAATTGGGCTTTTATGGTTTTAATACTATCCTCATGTTAAGGTTAGGACATGCCAGATTTTGCTTCCAAAGATAGAGTCAAATATTGTTTTGGCATGGCAAGATTTATGATTCTATTAATTGACGAGCATCAGCTATGTCTCCTTTCTGGTTCTCCTTTTAGGCCAGTTCCTTCTCATACCCTCCCCGCTGTCTGCAAGTGGGAGCAGAAGAGAGTAGAAAGTTAACGTCTGATTTTCCCTATGCAATAAAATACGGAGGAACTGCTGCACTAGCTTTGTTATTCTTTCCTTCTCAAGAACTGGGTTCACCCACTCCCCCACATGGCCCTTCCACCCAAGGGATATGGTATTCTCCCTTTGACTACTGGGTCTTCCTGGAGCCTTTCTTCTCAAATAGGAAGCCCTGCTATTTCCACCCCTCTTCCTCTACAGCCAATGTTCTAAATAATGCATACTGCACTTACATAATACACTTACATAATGCACTTACATAATACATCTCCCCACAATGTTCTAGCCACGCCATGATATTTCTGTCATGATTATCAGCACATTTAGTGGTATCTCCTGATTCTCAGAGGAGCAAATGGAAACCATGAACTTAGATCACTTCCATCCGAGCAGATACCGTCATGCTGGAATTTAATAGAAATTGCTCTGTAATATTAGAGCTTAATGACAATGCTTTTAATTAAAAGTATATTTGTTAGGGCCTTTCTAACAGTATTTAGAGGCTTAGAAAGTTCACCTTCAATTCATGGAGGTAACTGTTTTTTTTTTAATTGAGTGACAGAAGTGGTCTTGTGTGCCATCTATTGGAATACAGGAAAATAATCAACTCAGACCACATTTCCTGGAAATACACTTTTCCTCTTTGTGTTTCATTCACAGACAATGAAAATGTATTCATTGGCCTAAAGTAGCAGTGAATGATCATGCTGAGAGGAAAAACAGCCTTCACTGAAGTTACTTCAATTCCTTGTAAAATATCAACTTCTAACTTACATTGGATATAACTGTGTGCCAAGCCCTGTGCCAAATGATTTACAGGGTTTATTTCATTTAATCTTCACAACACTAAGTAAATATTATTATCTCCAATTCATAGATGACATGGCAAAAGTTTGGCTTAAGTAATTTACACAGGGTTTCATATAGCCAGGAAGTTGGAATCAGCACTCAAACTGAAGTGCATCCATATCCAAAACCCATGTTCTTTTTTTTTTTTTTTGAGAGAGAGTCTCACACTGTTGCCCAGGCTGGAGTGTAACAGCGCAATCTCTGCTCACTGCAACCTCCGCCTCCCAGGTTCAAGCAATTCTTCTGCCTCAGCCTCCCAAGCAGCTGGGATTATGGGCGCCTGCCACCAGGCCTGGCTAATTTTTTGTATTTTTAGTAGAGACGGGGTGTCACTATGTTGGCCAGGCTGGTCTTGAACTCCTGACCTCGTGATCTGCCTGCCTTGGCCTCCCAAAGTGCTGGGATTACAGGCATGAGCCACCGCGCCCAGCCCAAAACCCGTGTTCTTTACCACTGTTATTCTGGATGTAGCTCATCTAAGTGAACACGCAAGCCACCAAGATATACCAGAAAATAAACAGCAGCTTGGAAATTAGGCTTTTAAACATTTTCTTGGCTCACAGAATCAGCTTTAAATGACAGTTCAAAAGTCACCTTCTCCAAGAAGGGTTCATTCTTCCTTTCTCCTTTCCTGTAACCATTCTTTATGCCACTGGTCCTTAGTCTTTAGAATGTTAGAATTAAAAAAGCCTTAGGGGCTGGGTGCGGTGGTTCACACCTGTAATCCCAGCACTTTGGGAGGCCAAGGCTGGTGGATCACCTAAGGTCAAGAGTTCAAGACCAGCCTGGCCAACATGGTGAAACCCTGTCTCTACTAAAAATACAAAAAATTAGCCAGGCGTGGTGGCTGATCCCTGTAATCCCAGCTACTTGGGAGGCTGAGTCTGGAGAATTGCTTGAAACCTGAAAGCAGAGGCTGCAGTGAGCCGGGATCGCACCACTATACTCCAGCCTGGGTGACAAAGTGACACTCCATCTCAAAAGAAAAAAAGAAAAACCCTTAAACCATTGCTTCATTGTACAGATAAAGGAACAAAGGTTCAGAGGCTGGCTTGACCTTCCAGTAGCACATAGGGCTGGACCAGAATAAGGAATGGAACTGACATCTTGGGGGATCTCAAGCACTCTACCATCTGCCTGGTGGGCTGGACTTATCCTTCCCCTCATTTGACTCTTTTCCTAGCTGCAACCTTGAGGGAATCACCACCCCTGACTTCTTTCCTTTGAATCCAAGGTTACTCTGCTCCTCGATTTCTCCCTCATATCAAATTTACTAACCAATGTCAGTATTTGACTTTCTTTGTGACAGGGGATCTCCAGTAACCCATTCTAAGAGTTAATGATGAGGCAGCATGGAATAGGAACTGAGGGTGGAAGGGTTTAAATCTTGGCTCGTCCACCTGCTAGCTGTGTAACCTGGGTCAAGTCCCTAAACCTCTGTGTGCCTCAGTTTCCTCCTCTGTGAATGGTGGTAATAACAATATCTATTTCAGAGAGTTAGTATAAGGATTAAATGAGTAAATATTCATAAAGAACTAGCACACAAGCACTGCAGAAGTATTTAAGTTAAAGAATAAATAATTTGGCTATAATGTCTATTTAACAGAAAAGGAAACAGAGGCTCAGAGATTACATGACTTGGCTTTACTCAGTGCTCTTTTCAGTACACTGCTTTCTAATGCATGGTCCTGTCTGTGCTCACTGAGAACCAGATTCCAATGAGAAGACTTCAAGGGGTCTTGGATGCTGTTGGAAATACTGTTCCCTCATCTCCTTCTGGGCCTGTTATGAAGTCGTTGTGATGTGAGCAAATAAGAGTGAAGATGTCAGCCAGGCATGGTGGCTCATGCCTGTAATCCCAGCACTTTGAAAGTCTGAGGCAGGAGGATCACCTGAGCCCAGGAGTTTGAGGCCAGCCTGGGCAATATGGCAGGACCTCATCTCTCCAGAATTTAAAAAATTAGCTAGACATGGTGGCACACACATGCAGTCCCAGATACTCAGGAGGCTGAGGTTGAAGGATCGCTTGAGTCTGGGAAGTCAAGGCTGCAGTAAGCCAGCATTCATGCCACTGCACTCCAACCTGGGCAACAGAGCAAGACCCTATATAAAAAATCAATCAATCAATGAGAGTGAAGATGTCAAATCCAATAAGCAAACTGAATCTAAAAATGCTGACTAAACACTAATATTTATTTCCCTTTGATCTCAATTAAATGAGCTAGTTAAGTCGCTGCGTGCACACTCTCCTGTCTCTTTCATTGATTTCACAGTAAAGTTTATAGCTATGTAAAATTGCATTATCATGTATCCACCCTCTGTGTACATGTTGGGTGGGATATTTTAAGGGCCACTTGCTTTATATTCAGAGCAGCTCGTACTGCTTGTGGTCACTACCTGTTTGCTTTGAGATTGGCTGGAAATTTCTAGAGATTCTTTACTGGTTAGATCAAGGAGATTCAGCAGACAGAGCAGGCAGAGGCCTCTGCCATCAGCAGCCCAGCTCAGGATGCCCATTGTTCCAGGTTAATGGGGTTGACCTGAGGAACTCCAGCCACGAAGAAGCCATCACAGCCCTGAGGCAGACCCCCCAGAAGGTGCGGCTGGTGGTGTATAGAGATGAGGCACACTACCGGGATGAGGAGAACTTGGAGATTTTCCCTGTGGATCTGCAGAAGAAAGCTGGCCGGGGCCTGGGCCTGAGCATCGTTGGGAAACGGTAAAGATGTGCTGTGGGAGTTGGGATCTGCCTTTTTCATCCAGAGCTCTGATGCCTGTGAACACTGAAAGAGAAAGTCTAATGTAAAGTAGTGATGGGATTTCTAAAAATAAGATATTTATGAAAATTTGACAACATGGGTCATATTTCTGAGCAAGGTCTTACCAAAAAAATTGTCATATCAAGATAGAACTCCAAGTCCAATCAACCCAGACTGATATATTTCTGTACAGAGTAAGAACAACTAGCAAGGTTCTTTCACTTGGAATTACTAAGATCGGAGTTTTGCAGAGGTTGATTAAAGCAACCATACCCAAGAAATAGCTAGCATCAAGAATGAGATTTATCCAATGTTGGGTCAAGAACATTGCTTCGACATGGAAATTAACATGGAACATTGCTTTGCATCATACTGTGAATTTCATACTATGTTGAAACTAGTTGAGTAGACATAGTTAAGAGATAAACATAATTCTTCATGATAGTAGTTTTCTATTAAGAAAAATGTCCTGCTGGGCACAGTGGCATGTACCTGTTGTCTCAGCTATGTAGGAAAATCACTTGAGGCCAGGAGTTCAAGGCTATAGTGTGCAATGATCATGCCTGTGAATAGCCACTGCACTTGGACCTCTTGGGAAACATAACAAGACCCCATCTGTAAATTAAAAAAAAAAAAAAAGAAAAGGAAAAAAGAAAGATGTCCCCAAAGTAATAGTTTGCACCAAAAATGTAGGTAGGTAGATCCTAGTGGCCAGGCTACTCTTTTATAATATATGTTGCTGCCAGACGCAGTGGCTCATGCCTGTAGTCCCAGCACTTTGGGAGGCCGAGGTGGGTGGATCACCTGAGGTCAGGAGTTCAAGACCAGCCTGACCAATATGGTGAAACCCCATCTCTACTAAAAAATACAAAAAATTAGCCAGGCATAGTGGCAGGCGCCTGTAATCCCAGCTACTTGGGAGGCTGAGGCAGGAGAATTGCTTGAGCCTGGGAGGCGGAGGTTGCAGTGAGCCGAGATCACGCCATTGCATTCCAGCCTGGGCAACAAGAGCGAAACTCCATCTCAAAAATAAATAAATAAATAAATAAAAAGAAATATATGTTGCCTAGGCCAAGCATAGTGGCTCATGTCTGTAATCCCAACACTTTGGGAGGCTGAGGTGGGAGGATCGCTTGAGGTGAGGAGTTCAGGATCAGTCTGGCAACATTGCAAGACTTGTCTCCAAAAAAGTTTTTTAAATAAAGAAAAATGAAGTCTATACTGCTTAACAGTAGTTTGTTCCAGGATAATATTACTAAGTTTCTCTTGCAGTGAATTGGAAAGGTAAGTAATAGCTTGAAACAAAGCCTAGCTTCCACGGTTTACTGGCTTTAGGTATCTAGTATGTATTTATCCCAACAGGGCTATAGGATTTCCAGGTAATATCCTAACATGGCCTTAAAGTGTATCAACCATCTTGTTAAGGAAGAAATCAAGTTGCTTTTATGCATGTTATCTTATATGCCCTCACAGACCTCTGGTGACTAGCCTAGTATCTGTCCAGCAGGCCAAGCTGTTATTAAAATAAAAATATTAGCTACAATTTTTGAGTACTGATTTTGGGCCAAGTATTGTGCTGTCATAATCTCATTTTTTTTTACTTCAGCACCATAAAACCATCACTCTGAAAATGCATTACCAAACAAAAAAAGCTGAGTCTCTTACATTTCTAAACAAAAATCAGTGCACATCAGGGTGCAGAGCAACTGACAGAGTCAGTGTTGAAGTTTGCTTTCTTGTTTTGACACATACGTATACCTGGTGCAGTTTTATTTACAGCAATGTTTTTTGCTTTTAGTGAATGTCAGTATTTCAGGTTGAGTTTGTAAGGAACATTTACATTCCTTAGCACAAAAACTTGCATTGTAAAGGATGAGATGTATAGTTCTCAAAAGTCACTATTTTCTTTGACTAACAATTCCATCACCAGGACTTTATCTTAAAGATATACTTACAGGTATTCATTGCTTATTGCAATAGTTAAAGAATGGAAATAACCTGTATGTCCATCAGTAAGCTACTGGTAGGTGAAATTATGAAACATCATAGAATAGTATGTAGCCATTTAAAAAATGAGGAAGCTCCAAGTGCTGATAAAGGCAAATTACCAAGGTATGAAAGAAACAAAAAGAAAAAAAACTGGAAGAAGAAAGGAGCATATGTGTGTGTATCCTGTCACACACACACGTGTTATGCATGGAAATATTAGGTTGTGCCAATACTGCACTGCTGTATGGTATTAACAGAAATGGAAGCGGAGTGTTTATTTCTGACATCGTGAAAGGCGGAGCTGCAGACCTGGATGGGAGATTGATTCAGGGAGATCAGATCTTATCTGTGAATGGGGAGGACATGAGAAATGCCTCACAGGAGACAGTGGCCACCATCCTCAAGGTGAGTTGCTAGGCTGCTTTTTACCCAGCTGGCACAACTGAAGTCCAGTGGGAACTGTTCCAGTCTAGCTTGATTATAAAATGGGTTGGATTTTACGCTAATTCTAGTTTTTACTAGAAATTTAATCTCTGATTATTTTAAATGAGCAGGAATAGCTTTAAAAGAAAGTTCTGTTATATTGACTAAACAGAATGAAAGGGAACCTGCTTTGGGATTTCACAAGCAAGTTTTTCATAGTTGTGAAAATTCTAAGTATCCATCACTGTTCTCTAAATGCGTTTGATGAGATGGGCCCTCCAGGAGCCACAGAACCCATCCTCCTCTCTCTAGGGCTATGCCTGTTGCTTTCATTACCCTTTTATAATTCGTGGCTGCAGGGAGAGTCTCTGTTAAGATATTTCAGAATATAAATGCTACTACTTTTCATTTCTGTTCTTTTCTTGCCTTTCCAAGTGTGCACAGGGACTTGTGCAGCTAGAGATTGGAAGACTCCGAGCTGGTTCCTGGACCTCCGCAAGGAAGACATCACAGAACAGTCAGGTTGTCAATGGCTTCTCATCAGACTGACTCACTCTTCTGCCCCCATTGGGAGAAAGTTCCCCATTTAATAAATGGTTGTTTGGAAATAATATCTAATGTACAGCATATTCACAGCACCAAGTTTAGTGAATTTTCATGTGTTTGAAATAAAAATGAAAGGTGGGATGGAAATTCATTAATCCCTAGATTTTTCTCTCCTTTATTGCTTACAAATGTTTTCTTAGAACCACTTTTCTCTCTCACTATTAGTTCTATATTGCCTATGCACGCATGTACACAGCTGTGTTTATTTAAAAAAAAAAGGCAACATCTGGTGGCAATTTGACCCTCATTAGCACAACATTGTTCTATTCATTCAATTAAATATTGCTATAAAGTTAACTTGTGACTAGCCACTCGCACATGCCGAGGGCAATTAATGGCATATTCCTAGGAGAACCAAGTGTGGGGGTTTTTCCTGTGGGAGGGAGGCCTTAGTGGGTGATATTTTGTGGGTTAGCAAACATCTTATATTTATTTGCAAAGTTGATGTAAGTGCCATTTTTTTTTTTAGCAAAGTATATTTCACTATTTTTTTTCATTGTAATGCCTGACAAAATCAAGATGGTAGACTGCGTGGTTAGCCCCATGTGGTACATAATGAGACTATAGAAATTTTATATGTGACCCCTAAGTCTCCTCTCTGGGTTATGGATAGGCCGTCTTAGTTTTGAGGTTAAAAGCATGACTTTTGATCCCTTCCCTGGTTGCCTTATTTCTGAAGCCTCTCCAAGGCCTTTGTTCAGAAGATACTCTGATCTTACAATTAGCACACAGGCACTTCTGGAAAGCTATTAGCCACCTCCTGTTCCTCACTGGTGTTAAAAAATGAGTGAGGAAAATACCATTGTTCAGATAGGATTACAGACTAGCTGGCTTGTCTTAGGGAATCTTCAAAGCAGTCAAACCCAATAAACACCATATTAAGTTTGAAACTCCTTTTTTTTTTTCATTTCTGGCTTACATAATGGGCAGCAAATATCTAAGACATGGTGTTGCTGTAGGATTCCATGAGTTAATAGTGATGATATTGACCAGACTTATATCAACAAACGAAACAGTTGTCTAGCCAGGCTTCTTCCTTAATGGAAGACTCATCTTTGTTGAATGATTTCATTAAAGCTTTATTGTATACAGAAGATTAGAATGAAGCTACACAGAGGAGGTTCCATTGAATCTCACTCCAAATGGAGTTTGGGGAAAAGAAGGAAAAGGCATCTCAGACAGGGAAAATAGCATACACAAAGGCACAAAGAGGTAACAGGAGTTTGTGTGATTTAAGAAAAGTTTGGACTGATCGATAGGTAAGGTAGTGGATAGAACTGGATTTCTGTCCCTCTTGAGAAATGTATGTGAGCATCTTCTTATTTATTTATTTATTTATTTATTTATTTTTGAGATGGAGTCTCACTCTCTGTTGCCCAGGTTGGAGTGCAATGGCGCGATCTCGGCTCACTGTAATCTCTACCTCCTGGGTTCAAGTGAGTCTCCTGCCTCGGCCTCTCAAGTAGCTGGGACTACAGGTGCCCGCCACCACATCCAGCTAATTTTTGTATTTTTAGTAGACACGGGGTTTCAAAACATCTTGGTCAGGCTGGTCTCAAACTCCTGATCTCAGGTGATCCACCCACCTCGGCCTCCCAAAGTGCCTGGATTACAGGTGTGAGCCACCGTGGCCAGCCGCATCTTCATAATTTTTAAGTTCACACTCAAAGACAGAACTACCAAATTTAGAAGCTACATCATTAAATATCAAAAAAAAAGAAAAAAACCTATCGTCTCCACTTACCTGGTATATGAATGTGAGCTGTCATATTTTGGAAACCTGGGACAAAGTATCAAATACTTTGCCCTAATCTTCTTACACAGAATTTTAATTTCAGAGGGTAGGAGTTTAATTCAATTTTTAAAAACAATAAATATATCTTATCATCACCTTGTGCTTAAAATTATGGGTGAGATAGAAGAGTTTGCCCTATTTGGCTAATTAGAAGAAGGCAGGTAGCCGACTGTGAAAAGGAAATGTCTTCCCATCATGATGAGTTGAAGACTGACCCTGGTGGGCAAAAACAAGATTCCATTGCCAAACATTTTTACATCCAGACCCATTTAAAAAAATCAGGATCTTGTAGGAACACAGATTTCCTTCTGAGCAGTTACAAAATAGGGAGATCAATGCCTTCTTTTGAGCGCTAAGGAGAATAAGCTGTTGACTTAATTCATAGAAAGTGAGTTCATTAAGAGAGAAATCTAGCTTTGGGGCCACCAAGCGTCTTTTTTTAAAATGACTTTCCCCCAAACCAGGAAGAAATTTCCTTACTCCGCAGAGGAAAAAATACTTGCGAGATCTTTTCCTCAGCCAACTAAGGGAACACAGCCAGGCAAAGTGTACTTTTATAAACGTCTTGGGGCCGGGCGTGGTGGCTCATACCTGTAATCCCAGCACTGGGAGGTCGAGGCGGGCAGATCACTTGAGGGCAGGAATTCAAGACCACCCTGGCCAAAGAGCCTGGTGAAACCCTGTCTCTACTAAAAATACAAAAATTAGCCGGGCATGATGGTGGGCTCCTGTAACCCCAGCTACTCAGGAGGCTGAGGCAACAGAATCACTTGAACCTGGGAGGCGGAGGTTGCAGTGAGCTGAAATTGCACCACTGCACTACAGCCTGGGCGACAGAGGGAGACTCCTCAAAAATTACAATACAATGCAATAAAGGTCTTGGCAAACACATCTTTCTGAAATTTTTTAAAGGCAAAAGTTATAATATGCTGTACTTCCTCAGTTCTGATTAGTTATCTATTATAGTACCGTTTATTTAAATCATATCCTTTAAGGAACAGTATAAAAACACTCCTTTAAATGTATATAGCCACTGTGAAGTATACTGAGATCTACAACTTACTTTGAAATGAATTTTTTTAAAAAAAAGATGAGTGATGAATAGATAAATGACTGTGATAAAGGAAATATAGCAAAATACTCATTGTGAATGAAATCTAGGTGCTATTTATATGGATGTCTATTGTATAATTCTTTCAGCTTTTCTATATATTTGAAGGTTTTCATATTTTAGGAATTAAAATATTAAACAACTTTCATCACAGAGTTAAGAAAATGGACCAAATTATAATTTATGAACTGATAACAGTGATCTTAGACTTAGCTTAAAATTTTGATGCGGAATAATTTGGTAGAAAAAAATATTCATTATTTGCAATATTGTTGTCTACATAAGAAAGGCCCTTCACTATGTATACAGTTTTTGTTGAACAGCCACTAGCCTTAAAAGACTACACAGTATTAACCTCACATATTCATTTAAATGAATAGAGGGACAGGTAATGGAGATCTAGCAGATTGGACTAAATTATTACTGATTCTAGGAAAATCTTTGAGAAAAAAATGTTACATATCCCTAAAACAAGCCTTTTTCCCTTCAGATTTGGTGCTTTTTTCCCCACAATTGAGGGTTCTATTTTGGCAGGTTTCTGCTAATCAAGGTCTTATTATACTTGTTTTAGCAAAATACATAATACATTTTGGGTAGTAAGGTTGACTGTAACCCCACATGAAACATAGTGCCCATTAGCTGACTATATATACATAAACACTATGTGGCAACCTAGGAAAATGGTTTTGATTTTATGTGGAGCAAGAACAGCTGAAATGATTGTATGGTCTCCTCCTTGGTGATTGAAACCATATACAAAAGCACATATAATGGAGAAAGCAATGGAGGAAATGTCTAAATGGGATTGGGTTGAGGTAGTAAGAGAAGAGTGTCAGTGATTTTTGTTTTCTTTCTCGGCCTCTTCACAAGTTTCTGTTAGATGGTTATGGTGACATCAGTAATTGGCACACTAATGGATAAGTATGCATTTTGGGGGTCAAGTCAGTGTCTGCACACAGGTGACCCCTGGGTCTTTCTTTCAGGGTAGTCAGCAGAGCGCACACAGCAGCTGTCATCCCTCCTTCGCTCCTGTCATCACTGGCCTGCAAAACCTGGTTGGCACAAAAAGAGTTTCAGATCCTTCCCAGAAAAATTCAGGTATTACAAGGACACACCCAGAGCAAAACTATCCTGTTACCCAAATTAAAAAAAAAAAAAAAAAAAAAAAAAATTTGTTTTTTAAAAACCGGTCTTCTTTAATATAAATGTTTTTTAATTGTTTGAGCTTGGCCGCATAAGCTGAGCTTTCTGAAAGGCCTGTTCTGAAGGTAGGAAAGCCATAGAGATTCCTTCAGTGGTGGCCAGGCATGGTGGCTCACGCCTGTAATCCCAGCACTTTGGGACGGCTGTGGTGGGTGGATCTCCTGAGGTCAGGAGATGAAGACCATCCTGGTTAACCCCATGATACCCCGTCTCTACTAAAATACAAAAAAATTAGCCGGGCGTGGTGGCACACGCCTGTAGTCCCAGCTACTCAGGAGGCTGAGGCAGGAGAATTGCTTGAACCTGGCGGGGGTGGTGGAGGTTGCAGTGAGCCAAGATCGTGCCACTGCACTCCAGCCTGGGTGACAGAGCAAGACTCCGTCTCCAGAAAAAAAAAAAGAAATTCCTTCAGTGGCACAACACAAAGCACCTGAAAAACAGAAAAGCAGAAAGCTGGAGTGCGTGGTAAAATAAAATTATTTACAAAGAGAAAATTAATAAATTATAGGTCACTGGAGAAAGGTCAGAAGTGTGTATACCTTCTATGGGAAAGTTGGGCCAGTTAAAAGAAAAAAAAAAGTGTGTATATGCTTGGGGGCAGGGTGGGACAAGGGGTCCTTTTAAGTCTTTTGTTGAATGGAGGGTTATCTTTGATTAAGGTAGAAAAAAATGTACAATGAAACACAAATGACTCAGCCGGGCCCGGTGGCTCATACCTGTAATCCTAGCACTTTGGGAGGCCGAGGCAGGCGGATCACCTGAGGTCAGGAGTTCAAGAGCAGCCTGGCCAACGTGGAGAAACCTCGCCTCTACTAAAAATACAAAAATTAGCCGGGCATGGTGGCGCATGCCTGTAATCCCAGCTACTCGGGAGGCCGAGGCAGGAGAATCGCTTGAACCCAAGAGGCAGAGATGGCAGTGAGCTGAGATCGAACCACTGCACCCCAGCCTGGGCAACAGAGTGAGACTCTGTCTAAAAAAAAAAAAACACACACACACACACAAATGACTCGTCCTCCAAGCATTTACTCACCATGTTCCAGGCAGCTGCTGCTATATAGCCCATCAACTTTTGTCAGACCAAATGATTATGGCCACATTGATCTCAAACAGAGAGCACTTCTTTAAAATAGAGGACACAGCAGGCCGGGCACGGTGGCTCACGCCTGTAATCCCAACACTTTGGGAGGCCGAGGCAGGTGGATCACTTGAGGTCAAGAGTTTGAGACCAGCCTGGCCAACATGGTGAAACCCTGTCTCTACTAAAAATACAAAAATTAGCCAGGCGTGGTGGCAGGCGCCTGTATTCCCAGCTATTTGGAGGCAGAGACAGGAGAATTGCTTGAATCTGGGAGGCAGAGGTTGCAGTGAGCTGAGATGGTGCCACTGCACTCCAGCCTGGGTGACAAAGTGAGACTCTGTGTCAAAAAAAAAAAAGAGGACATTGGCCCCTGGTGACTTGGCTACCAGCTTGGATGCTGAGAAGGGTACAATACCTGCTTGCTTTAGTGTCTTCTCTTGAAAGACCTGGAAAATGAAACAATTTTTTCATGGGACAATATTATATCCTAAATATATTATTTTTTAATATTAAAAAGTAAATTGTGTTGCTTCTTTATAGGCACAGATATGGAACCAAGGACTGTTGAGATAAACAGGGTAAGTCAGTCATTTTGCTGTATATATTTTTCTGGTTTGTGTTGGATTTGCTCTAAATGTACATTTTCCCCAATACAGTTTATTGGATTGTAAGTGTGCTCTTTCAAGTTACTGAGATAAAAATATGGTCTAAATAACATCAATAAATAGACTTAGAAAAGTACAGTAGAGCACAGAGATGACCTCTATGAATTTTTTGGCAAATCTCATCCACTATATTCTGTGCCTGTGTGTAAGTTTTATTTTTATTTATTTATTTTTTCAATCTTAGTCTTTTAACCTGTACATGTAAAGTTTTATAAAACAAAAATGGTATCATGTGGCACATACTAAATAAGTATTTTTTGAGAACACATAGTATGATTTTTATCAATTTCATAGTACTCCATCTTATGAATGTGCTATAAGTTTCTTTTTTTTTTTTTTTTTTTTTGAGACAGAGTCTTGCTCTCTCACCCAGGCTGGAATGCAGTGGCGCAATCTCGGCTCACTGCAAGCTCCGCCTCCCGGGTTCACGCCATTCTCCTGCCTCAGCCTCCTGAGTACCTGGGACTACAGGCGCCCGCCACCACGCCCAGCTAATTTTTTGTATTTTTAGTAGAGACGGAGTTTCACCGTGTTAGCCAGGATGGTCTCGATCTCCTGACCTTGTGATCCACCTGCCTTGGCCTCCCAAAGTGCTGGGATTACAGGCGTGAGGCACCGTGCCCGGCCAAATGTGCTATAAGTTTCTTAACCAGTTTCCTATTATTGAACAATTAGCATATTTCTCAATTTTTGCTATCTTTTATAGTAAAACATCTTTATATTTTTGCCCAAATCGTGAGTAGCTTCCTCAGGATTAATTCCTAGAAATGAAATTTTGGGGTCAAAAGCCAAGCTTGTTATTAGAGGCTTTTGTACATGTTGCTAAATTCCCCTTTTGAGAAGATTATGTAAGATGTATTTCAGTTCATAAATTTGTCGAACCCTGATTTTCAGACTCCTGTGTGATGATATCTAATGAAAGTAGACTCTTTTTTTCTTTTTCTTTTTCTTTTTGAGGTGGAGTCACTGTGTCGTCCAGGCTGGAATGCAGTGGCGCAATCTCAGCTCACTGCAACCTCCACCTCCCAGGTTCAAGCAATTCTCATGCCTCAGCCTCCCAAGTAACTGAGACTACAGGCACGCACCACCACGCCCGGCTAATTTTTGTATTTTTTGTAGAGATGCAGTTTCTCCATGTTGGCCTGGCTGGTCTCGAACTCCTGCCCTCAATGGATCCGACCACCTCAGCCTTCTGAAGTGGTAGGATTACAGGCATGAGCCACCAGGCCCGGCTGAAAGTAGACTTTTATTTTGCTCACTTTGACCTAAATGAGGGGTTCAAGAAGAAATACTGACCCTGTTGTAATCATGGTAATCCGCTGCAGTAAAGTGATATCCAGCATAACTTACTTCTCTAGATTTAGTGATACCTCTGTTTGAAGACATTCTACCATTTATTAGCTCCATTAGTTTGCTAGATCTGCAGTTATAAAACACCACAGACTGGGTGGCTTAAACAATGGGAATTTATTTGCTCACAGTTCTGAAGGCTAGATCCAAGATGAAGGTGTCTGCAGGTTTGGTTTTTCTTGAGGCCCCCCTCCTTGGCTTGCAGATGTCCGCTTTCTTGCTGTAGCCACACGTGGCCTTTTTTGTGTGTCATTCATCATCCCTGGTGTCTCTCCTATGTCCTAATCTTTTCTTATAAGGACACCAGTCACATTGGACTAGGGCACACCCTGGCCTCATTTTAAAGGCTCTATCTCCAAATACAGTCACATTCTGAGGCTCTGGTACTTGGGGCTTCAACATATGAATCTTAGGGGGACCCAATTCAGCCTGTACATTAGCTGTACAACTGGGTGCGGTGACTCATACCTGTAATCCCAGCATTGTGGGAGGCCGAGGTGGCAGGATCACTGAGCCCAGGAGTTTGAGACCAGCCTGGGCAACATGGGGAAACTCTGTCTCTACAAATAATTTTTTTTTAAATTAGCCAGGCATGGTGGTGCATGCCTGTGGTTCCAGCTCCCAGCTATTTGGGAGGCTGAAGTGGGAGGATCGCTTGAGCTCAGGAGGTTGAGGCTGCAGTGAGCCGTGATCATGCCATTGCACTCCAGCCTGGGTGACAGAGTAAAACCCTGTCTCAAAAAGAAAAAAAAAAAAAAAAAAGCCGTTAGCTCTATAATAGTTAGCAAGTCAACCTCAATTTTCTCATCTGTAGAATGGGGGTGATAACACTAACTTACCTCAAAGGTAAATATTATTGTGTGGATTACGTGAGGTCATGAATGTAATGTCTTTAGCATAGCACCTAGCGCATCAGGAATGCCCAGGAAGTGGCTTCTGTTGTTATTAGCTACAGCTTTGACTAAATCTGCCTTATTTGTTCCTGGTATTTTTCCAGCAGAGTAACAACTCAAATGTTCCTATGATGGGGAAGTTAAATGTACCAACAGTATACATAATTATAGATAAATTAAGGAAACATCATGATGGATTTAAACAAAGCCAAAAAATTATTGCATAAACTTCTCCTCTAAGATTTCAAAAATAATACTCTTTTATATTTCTTTAGTCATTTCAGCCACTTGTTTTTACAGGTTTTTGTAATAAAGCCTGCTCCTACCTACCCTGTTCTACCACACGTGATCCAAGCAGAAATTTCTTTCTTTATTTTTCCTGAGACAGAGTCTCGCTCTGTTACCGAGGCTGGAGTGCAGTGGTGCAATCTCGGCTCACTGAAACCTCCACTTCCCAGGTTCAAGTCATTCTCCTCCCTCAGCCTCCCAAGTAATTGAGATTACAGGTGCGTGCCACCACGCCCAGCTAATTTTTTGTATTTTCAGTAGAGACAGGGTTTCGCCATGCTGGTCTGGCTGGTCTCAAACTCCTGACCTCAAGTGATCCACCAACCTCATCCTCCCAAAGTGCTGGGATTACAGGAGTGAGCCACCATACCCAGCCTCTAAACTTCTGCTATGCTGGTTTGGGTCTGTCCCACACATATGTAGCCTGAGAGTTCTGTGGGTTCACAAACAGAATTGAGGATTAGTTTTCTTCAGCTTCCTCTTCTCTGCTTTTCTTCTCTTTCCCTCTTTTTCTTGATTCTTCTGCCCAGAAGGATGGAATTTCTATCTGAATGTTAGCATTCACCATACCTTTCCAGCTCCTTGACTGGGAATCACCTTCAGGGTACAGCTGCCGGGAAAAAAAATAAAACTGGGAACTTCCCCCGCTGCTGCCATTTCTCCAAGTTTTGACTCTCCACCACACTTTATTTGGTTTCTTTTTGTTTCAGAGGCCACAGGTAGTTGTTTTTTACATTTTGACTAGACATCTTGATTGTAACCAGCAGGAGAGATACTCTGTCACGTGCCTATGCTGCCATACCAGAACTGGAACTTGTCATTTGTTCTTTTAGTGATTTTAAAAATATTAACCCTATGATACTAATGTGGGGAAAAAACTGGACTAGAGCCAAGTCTCTTCACCAGAGTCTGTCTTGGGGAACATTTTCAGCCACATTTTATGTCTGTCTTCAAACTGTTGTCACTACAGTGGGTGTCCTCTCAGATCCTTTGTTTTAACGCAGTCTTTTAAAG
The DNA here is from genome assembly GCF_028885655.2 of Pongo abelii. Classification (NCBI taxonomy): domain Eukaryota; kingdom Metazoa; phylum Chordata; class Mammalia; order Primates; family Hominidae; genus Pongo; species Pongo abelii. The sequence goes on along the minus strand of NC_071985.2, from coordinate 171,017,843 downwards.
CCAAATGTGTTTGTTCACACCCAGAAGAGCATAGTATGTGTGGCAGTTTAATCATAAACACCATATGAGAACATACTTGCCAAGTCTGCATCAGAATTGGCCACTAAACTAAGGAGCTGCATAGGGTGTTGTGTGTGTGTGTGTGTGTGTGTGTTTAATTTACTCCTGCTATTGCCTTTTATTGAGCCTTTTCTGTAGGTCATGACTGTGCCATACTATCTCATTTAATGCTCAGAGCAACACTGTCAGGTATGTAGTATTCTTCTCATTTTATACATAGAGATGGAGACTTTAAGAGGTAGTCAGCCTAAATAACAAACAGAGAGGCTCTCTAAAGGAAAATGGTGTTTATTCAGGAATGGGAATATGCGGGCCATAGTAGACTATGTGCATATTCAGGGAGGTAAGGAAAATAAAAGGTTTTAGAGGACAAAATGAGAAATATATAATTATTTTGAGATAATTATCCTTGGCTACAAAGATTAATAACAGGGGTGACACACAGCCCAAGGCTGGACAGGCATCTGCTGGACAGATGCACTTGTAGAAGTATTTTTTTATGAAAGGTTGTGATGTCCTTCCTGCAGAGTTGTGGTTTTTGCAGTCTTTTGTAATAATTTTTGTTATCAGGCATACAAGCCTGAGAACCCTTTCTTCATAGCCTTTCGAGGATCTATTGGTAAGGAATTTTTTTTTTTTGTCACAAATGACTCCATTTTGATTCTGACAACTTTCACAAGGTTAAGTAACTTCCCCCAAGACCCCACAGCTAATTAAGAGCTAGAGCTGGGGCCGAGCAGGGTGGCTCACGCCTGTAATCCCAGCACTCTGAGAGGCCAAGGCGGGTGGATCACCTGAGGTCAGGAGTTCAAGACCAGCCTGGCCAACATGGTGAAGCCCTGTCCCTACTAAAAATACAAAAAATTAGCCAAGTGTGGTGGCGCAAACTTGTAATCCTAGCTACTCAGGAGGCTGAGGCAGGAAAATCGCTTGAACCCGGGAGGCAGAAGTTGCAGTGACCTGAGATCGTGCCATTGCACTCCAGTCTGGACAACAAGAGCGAAACTGAAAAAAAAAAGAGCTAGAGCTGTCTACTCCAAAGGTTCCACATTTAACTCCTGTGTTATCCTGGCCTCCTACCTCATGGAGGGATTTTGTTCAACAGCTATCTGGGGATAGTCAGTTTGTGGCTCTTTATTAAATATATAAGCATTATGTTTTCTTCCTTTTTTAGGAGCTCAGTGATGCCCTTGGAATCAGTATTGCTGGAGGAAGAGGAAGTCCCTTAGGAGATATCCCTATATTTATTGCCATGATTCAGGCTAGCGGAGTGGCCGCACGGACACAGAAGCTTAAAGTAAACGAGAGAACTGGTTGAAGGACTAACAACATGTGTTGGGGTGGGAGAGGAAGTTGCCCTGGGCACCTTGTTTAAAGTTGGAATTCCAGTAGCCATCAGAGACCCAGGCTGAGGGCAAGATGCATTAGAGAAGCTTTATACCTTTAGAAATTCATTAGGTCCCCAGGCACATAAAAATATTATTTGTATCAAAGCTTCTCCATAAAAGAAGAAATTGCAGCCCCTTTGCAAACCCTCCTTTACCCTTTTAAGCACCTCATTCCACCCAAAATCAGCTCTCAACGGAGAGACATTTGACCTTAGAGTCTTCCCTCAATCAAAAGAATGACTATTTTTATGATTTCTCCCCCTTGTTGCCCCTTAATCTTAACTTTAGTAGAAAAATAAAGCAGAAAATATTTGGCTTCCTCATTAGAACTTTATTGAACAGTTAATGTGTACACCTCGCTATTACTGGCAAATGGATGTATGAAACACCACCATTACCAAAATACAAAAGTGGCCTACTGTGCCTTTTAATAATCAGATGTGACCCCCTTCTTGTTGCTCTGATTTGTCTGTATTTGGGGAAAGCCAAAAAAATTCCTCATGCTTCTTGAACATGCATACACAGTAGTAACGCAGAATCCCCACAATAGCCACAAATGGGAAATAGGACTCGCAAAGAATTTTAAGCATTCTTCTCAAATTTAATTTTTCTTAATGATAGTGATTTTCTGTCACTTTTGTACTTCCAGGTTGGAGATCGGATTGTCAGCATTAATGGGCAACCTTTGGATGGGCTGTCTCACGCGGATGTGGTTAATCTGCTGAAGAACGCCTACGGGTGCATTATCCTGCAGGTATTGCGATCAATGGAGCACGCAGCTGCGCGAGGCAGATAAGTGGCATGCAAAAAAGATTGAGCGTCACTGGCAGTAGGCATCGCCACCCAGCAGGGTGCTTGCTGATGTGAATTATAAAGGTTGAAAGCAAGAAATTATTATTTTTATTCAGAAATTCTTTAATGCCACCCATACAGGCAGTGAGCATGATTATATGAAAGCATAACAAGGGGAGAAAAATTACTCTCTGCTTCACATGATAAATCAACACGGCTTTTAGTTTCCAGTGTTCTTTTGTAAATCAGAGTTTGTAAGGAATAAGAAATGATTTCTTTTCTTATGCCCAAAGACTGTTACTGAATTGCCCAAGTGCTGTTTCTTCTTTTCCCCTTAAAGGAAGAGGAAAAATACAATGGTCTTTTTCCTTTAGCATAGATTGCCAACACTGTTAAATTCTTATGCATAGCAGTCATCAACCAAGACAGACAATTGTTTATCAGCTGTGGTCTCCAGCTGTATTGTTCAGAGGCACAAGGAAATATACCAGGATGTAAAAGCAAAGTGTGCTGTTAATTACCCCTGCTTATATTTTAGCCCTTCAAATGTCTCTGAGATTGACACCATGCAGTGACTGAGAGGCAGCATACTGCCAGTGAGTTTCATTAATGAGTTTCCCCAGAAATGTATGCTTACCATACGTCTGCAGAGGTAAAATGGTTTATAGGTGGCCATGCGTGGTGGCCCATGCCTGTAATCCTAGCACTTTGGGAGGCTGAGGCAGGCAGATCACCTGAGGTCAGGAGTTCGAGACCAGCCTGGACAACATGGTGAAACCCCGTCTCTGCTAAAAGTACAAAAATTAGCCAGGCATGGTGGTGGGTGCCTGTAATCCCATCTACTCAGGAGGATGAGGCAGGAGAATCACTTGAACCTGGGAGAAGGAGGTTGCAGTGAGCCAAGATTGCTCCACTGTACTCCAGCCTGGGTGACAGAGTGAGACTGTCTCAAAAATAAAATAAAATAAAATAAAATAAATTAGTTTATAGGTATAAAGAATAAAGCCCACCATTTACTACTTTAGAGAGAGGGCCAGCTAGCCACTCATCATTCTAGCCTTAAAATAAGAAGTTTGGGCTGAGTGCAGTGGCTCACACCTATAGTCCCAGCACTTTGGGAGGCTGAAGCAGGAGGATCACTTGAGGCCAGCAGTTCAAGACCAGCCTAGGCCATAGCAAGACCCCATCTCTACAAAAAAGTTAAAAAGTTAGCCCGGCGTGGTGGTGTGTGCCTGTAGTCTTAGCTACTCAAGAGACTGAAGCAGGAGGATGGCTTCAGCCCAAGAGTTGGAGGCTACGGTGAGCCACTGTTGTGCCACTGCATTCCTGCCTGGGCAGCAGAGTGAGATCCTGGCTCAAAATAAATAAAAAATACATAAGAAGTTCAAATTGAAAAACCATTACATAGCTGGGCACAGTGGCTCACGCCTATAATCCCAACACTCTGGGAGGCCAAGGCAGGAGAATTGCTTGAGCCCAGGAGTTTTGAGACCAGCCTGGGCGACATGGTATGATACCCCATCTCTACAAAAAAAATAAATAAATAAATAAAAATTTAATTTTAATAATAAAAAAAGTAGAAAAAAAGAAAAACTGCTGGGCACAGTGGCTCACACCTGTAATCCCAGCACTTTGGGAGGCCGAGGCGGGTGGATCACGAGGTCAGGAGATTGAGACCATCCTGGCTAACATGGTGAAACCCCGTCTCTACTAAAAATACAAAAAATTAGCCGGGCGTGGTGGTGGGCGCCTGTAGTCCCAGCTACTCGGGAGGCTGAGGCAGGAGAATGGTGTGAACCTGGGAGGCGGAGCTTGCAGTGAGCTGAGATGGCACCTGGGTGACAGAACAAGACTGTCTCAAAAAAAAAAAAGAAAAAGAAAAACCATTACATTTGGGAGAAGCAATTTGTGGTGTTTAACATCTCTGTGGTGTATGTCCAAAGTGTCCAAACAGACATTTAAAAAGTAAGTGGCTTTCAGTATGTATGAGGGGTATAATGAAAATCCTGTCAGTTTACTATCACACTAGTCTTTAAGTTAAAATTTTAAAAGAAAGAAAAGAAAATCCTGTCATTAATTTCAAGGGAGTTTATGTGATAGGCCAAATATTATTAAATTATTTGGGTCCCTGATTTTCTATTGAACACAAACCAAAACACTGTGCGGACTGGGCATAGAATCTGCTTCCCCTCAACTCCTGGTCCTCACTTTCAGTGGAAACCTACACAGTTACCTGTATTTCTTCCTCCACCCTACAAATCCTTTGCTTTCTGAAATGGGTGGCTGTGCTTGCTCATCCTTCACATTATGCTGACCCCTAGAGGCAGTACAGTGCAGCTCTTCAGTGCGGAGCCCAGGACTTTGAATTACAAAGACCTTAGGAGGATCCTACTTCAAATGGTAACTGACCAGAAAAAAGTCCCTCTCCCTTAGCAAAATCTAGTATTATTGATATTTTCACGCATAGATATAATTTGTTCAGCTCTGTGTTCCTCACAAATAAATAAGAAGACACAATTAGCCAGGTGTGGTAGCGCATGCCTGTAATCCCAGCTACTCAGGAGGCTAAGGCAGGAGAATTGCTTGAACCCGGGAGGTGGAGGTTGCAGTCAGCCAAGATCACCCCATTGCACCCCAGCATGGGCTACAAGAGTCAGACTCCATCTCAAAAAAAAAAAGCACATAGAAACTAGCTGCTCGGAGGATGAGGCAGGAAGATCACTTGAGCCCAAGAGTTTGAGGCTGCAGTGAGCTATGATTATAGCACTGCACTCAGCTTGGGCGACAGAGTGAGATCCCAGCTCTAAATAAGTAAATGATAACATTATGTAACTATAATGTCATAATAATAAAAACCAATATAACCAAACATTAGGATGAATGAATTATTATTTTATTTTATTTTATTTTTTTGAGATGGGGTCTCGCTCTGTTGTCCAGGCTGGAGTGCACTGCAACCTCCGCCCCCCGGGTTCAAGCAAGTCTCCTGCCTCAGCCTCCCAAGTAGCTGGGACTACAAGCATGCACCACCATACCTGGCTAATTTTGTATTTTCAGTAGAGATGGGATTTCATCATGTTGGCCAGGCTGGTCTCAAACTCCTGACCTCAAATGATCTGCCTGCTTTGGCCTCCCAAAGTTCTGGGATTACAGGCATGAGCCACCATGCCCGGCTGAATGAATTATTAGTAGCATGGGGATTTGTGGTGTTTTGATAGAAGGAAAACGTGAGTTAAATCTTTATCTTCCACAATAAGAAGTGATTAGATATCAAAAATTTTTAAATCAAGAAATAGAAGTAAAACTGTTATTTAAGAATATGGAAGCACAGCCTGGCCAACATAGAGAAACCTTGTCTCTACTAAAAATACAAAAAAGTAGCCAGGTGTGGTGGTGCACCTCTGTAATCCTGTCTGCTCAGGAGGCTGAGGCGGGAGAGTCGCTTGAACCCCAGGGGCAGAGGTTGTAGTGAGCCGAGATCTCGCCACTGCATTCTGGCCTGGGAGACGTGAATATGGAAGCAAATACTAGGAGAAACGGCTGAAAGTAGTTGCTTTTAGGAAGTAAGAATCTGTAATGGGGGTAAAGGAGCAAGGACTCTTTCATTAAATACTATAGAATCATTTTGACTTTTAAAATTATATAAATGGGCCGGGTGCAGTGGCTCACACCTATAATCCCAGCACTTTGGGAGGTCGAGGCTGGCAGATCGCTTGAGCCCAGAAGTTTGAGACCAGCTTGGGCAACATGGTGAGACCCCGTCTCTACAAAAAAATACAAAAATTAGTCGTGCATAGTGGCATGCACTTGCAGTCCCAGCTACTGGCGAGGCTGGGGTGGGAGGATTGCTTGAGCCCGGGGGGCAGAAGTTGCAGTGAGCCAAGATTGTGCCACTGCACTCCAGCCTGGATGACAGAGTGAGACCCTGTCTCAAAATTTAAAAAAAAAAAAAAATTACATAAGTGAATAAGTGTGATTTTTTTTAAGTGAGATAAAAAGTTGTTGGAAAGTATTAGAACTACAGAGGATTGAGTAGATTTTTAAAACATAGGAAACAAGTAGAACTTAAAAATGAGGTAACAGTTAAGTGGAAGAGTTTGGCAAGCTAAATTTTCATCTCTTAGAGTATGGAGTCAGTGGACACCAAGATAGTAGATTTCAAAATAGGCATATAAGAATATTATTTAGCTTATTCTTTAGAATTAAAAAGAGAAAAGTTCAGTGTGCTTCTAGGGAGGGCAAGTGTTGAATTTTTTTTATCATGTACTGTACTATTTAATTTTTTATTATGTACACACAAAAAAGAAATATTTAGAAAAAATAGAATATGGCCAGGTGTGGTGGCTCATACCTGTAATCCCAGCATTTTTGGGAGGCCAAGGCAGGTGGATCACTTGAGGTCAGGAGTTTGAGACCAGCCGGGCCAACATGGTGAAATCCCATCTCTACTGAAAATACAAAAAGTAGCTGGGTGTGTTGGCACGCACCTGTAGTCCCAGCTACTTGGGAGGCTGAGGCAGGAGAATAGCTTGAACCCGGAGGGTGGAGGTTGCAGTAGCTGAGATTGCACCACTGCAGTCCAGCCTAGTCGAGAGTGAGACACTGTCTCGAGAAAAAAGAATAGAAAAGAACCAAGAATATAGGTCCATTTGAAAAGCAGCTAAACAGATTTGAGTAGAATGGTGCTTCTCAAACTTTAGCATGCTCCGGAAACACCTGGAGGGCTCCCCCAGCATTTCTGATTTTGCGGGAGTGGCATGGGATTCAAGAATTTGCATTTCTTTTCTTTTTTTTTTTTTTTTTTTGAGACAGAGTTGCGCTCTGAAACCCAGGCTGGAGTGCAGTGGCACAATCTCGGCTCCACTGAGCCTCCACCTCCTGGGTTCAAGCGATTCTCCTGCATCAGCCTCCCCAGTAGCTGGGACCACAGGCACCCACCACCATGCCCAGCTAATTTTTGTATTTTAGTAGAGACAGGGTTTCACCATGTTGACCAGGCTGGTCTCGAACTCCTGACCTCAGGTGATCCACCTGCCTTGGCCTCCCAAAGTGCTGAGATTACAGGCGTGAGCCACCGTGCCCAGCCAATTTTGCATTTCTTCTAACAAGCTCCTAGGTATTGGTGATGCTGCTAATTCAGATCCCATGCCTCAGACCCAGTGGAGTAGAGCATTATTTAGGGATGAATAAAGTTCTCCCCATGTTATTCTCTTCATCTGAAACACCCTTCTAACCCTACTCTTGTCTTTTTTTTTTTTTTTAGAGAGAGACAAGGTCTTATTATTGGCCTCTAACTCCTGCACTCAAGAGACTGTCCCACCTCAGCCTCCCAAAGTGCTGGGATTACAGGCGTGAGCCATCGCACCCAGCCCTCTCTCTTTTTTTTTTTTTTCTTTTTTCTTTTTGAGATGGAGTTTTGCTCTTGTTGCCCAGGCTAGAGTTCAATGGCGTGATCTTGGCTCGCTGCAACTTCCACCTCCCAGGTTCAAGCGATTCTCCTGCCTCAGCCTCCTGAGTAGCTGGGATTACAGGCATGTGCCGCCACGCCCAGCTAATTTTGTATTTTTAGTAGAGACAGGGTTTCGCCATGTTGGTCAGGCTGGTCTCGAACTCCTCACCTTAGGTGATCCGCCCGCCTCGGCCTCCCAAAGTGCTGGGATTACTGGTGTGAGCCACCATGCCCGGCCTCTTTTCTTTATAAATTTTGGAAAATCCTTTGTTTAGAAACTCTCCATCCAAGAATAGGGAGTGCCTGGATGTTGATGTCCTTCCAGACCATGGTTCTCCAAAGCTGGAGAAATCTGTGTCTGTGCCTCAGGTGCAGGGCCTCGCTCAGAGCAGATACCTCCTCAGTGCTGCTCACATGGAGTTGCTGAGCCATTCCAATCAAGCTGAAGGACATGAACTAATAGGGAACAGATCAGCACAGTTACCAATGTAGTCCAGAAAAATTCCAGTAGGGGAGGAAGATGGATGGCTTACCCAGGGTTGGAAATGGAAAAGGTGTGTCATTGAGGGTGCAGAGCAGGCGTGTCATGGCCTATGTGAGTATCACTAAAGGAATGATCTGCTATTAGGTCTTTACCTTAGTTGCATAATAAAATCACAGATTTTAATACCTGTTCCTGGGCCCCACCCCAGAGGTTCAGACTTAATTTTTCTGGGATATGGCATGGACATCAGATGATTTTAAAATTTCTCGTGTGATTCTAATATGCAGCCAGGGGTAAGAAAAGTAGTCTACAGGGTTTGCAAATAAAAAGCCAACTAATGCTTAGGCCAGGTGTGGTGGCTCACGCCTGTAATCCCAGCACTTTGGGAGGCCGAGGTGGGGGGATTGCTTCAGGTCAGGAGTTCAAGACCAGCCTGGCCAACGTGGTGAAACCCCCTCTCTACTGAAAATATAAAAATGAGCCAGGCATAGTAGCGCATGCCTGTAATCCCAGCTACTCAGGAGGCTGAGGCAGGAGAATTGCTTGAACTCGGGAGGCAGAGGTTGCAATGAGCTGAGATCGCGCCACTGCACTCCATCCTGGGTGACAGAGCGAGACTGTCTCAAAAAAAAAAAAAAAAAAAGCCAAATTAATGCCATGAAGAGAGTGATAAACTGCAGGAAAAGGACAAAGACCTAAGGTTTGAGAATTGAAATGAAGACCTAGCCCAGGTTAGGTAGCAGAGGTAGGCTGTAGTGTCAGGAAGTCTTGAGTTTGAATCCTTTTACTAAAGTCTAACCTTCTATTCCTCTAAAACAGGGACTGTGGAGCTCCTTTCTTAAAAAGGTTGCTCTGAGGATTAAATGAGGTGTGATGTAAAGTGTCTAATAAATACAATGTGTTGCAAATGGTAAATACTAAGTGGTATCTTATTACTTTCATTGTAATAACATAGGCTTGAAGATAGAGGATACTAAAATTCCTTTATAAAATCCTGGAAGTGGAGTGGTTTTCCAGGTGGCATTTGAGGTGTGTGCCACTAGGTGGTGATGTGGCTGGAAGAAGTCAGTTTGCCCTTTTCGAATTTTACTCCAAGTGCTTCACACTTCAGACCATTAGATTTTTTTGTTTGTTTTGTTTTTTTTGAGACAGAGTTTCGCTCTTGTTACCCAGACTGGAATGCAATGGTGCAATCTCTAGCTCACTGCAACCTCTGCCTCCTGGGTTTAAGTGATTCTCCTGCCTCGGCCTCCTGAGTAGCTGAGCTGGGATTACAGGCTTACGCTGCCACGCCCAGCTGATTTTGTACTTTTAGTAGAGATGGGGTTTCTCCATGTTGGTCAGGCTGGTCTTGAACTTCTGACCTCAAGTGATCCGCCCATCTCGGCCTCCCAAAGTGCTGGGATTACAGGTGTGAGCCACCACACCCAGCCTGATCATTAAATTTTTAAGACACATAAAAATCAATATATTCTGGTGTCACTAAAATCAGGGTCACTAGATTCTAGACAAAAACTTTAAGCAGCTGTGCTTTCTATTTCAGTAAGTTACACCAAAGGCCAGGCATGGGCTTTTTGTGTGTGTGTGTGTGTGTGTGTGTGTGTGTGTGTGTGTTTCTGTAATGTGTCCCCATCTTAAGATGCCAGCTTTCTCAGGGATCACCTTAACTTTACAGCCTTCCTGTTTGTTTTCAACATGTGTGCACCGTAGGTTGAGGGTCCAGCTGTGTGTAAGTGCTGAGGATTTTTATGTTTTGCGTGTGTGTGTGGTGTGTTGTTTTTTTGAGACGGGGTCTCACTCTGTCCCCCAGGCTGGAGTACAGTGGCAAAATCATGGCTCAGAGCAGCCTTGATCTGCCAGGCTCAAGCGATCCTCCAACCTCAGCCTCCCAAAGTGCTAGGATTATAGGCATGAGCCACCACACCCAGCCAGTGCTAAATTTCAGATTTGGTACTGAAAGGCTTGGGTCCTAATAAGTCTAAGGGCTAATCTTGTTCTTTTGCAGGAACCTTTAGGAAAGTTCTAAGCAAGGAGCTCAAGCTTTTATGCATTGTAATATCTTACTTATCTGGAAATTATTTTGACTTCTCAATTCTCCAAAACATAATACCTAAACCTGTTTTTAAAGAAAGATACTCAACCTAGGTCCATGCAGTAAAGACCTCTACTTTATTACTCATTTAGAAAGCTTAATAAATACACAATATTTCACTGTAGAACATATAGTTCTACTTAAGTTTAATGTTCCTTTTACCCTAAGTTATTAAATGCAACATGGAGGCAAAGCACAAGAGAGTACATGAGAATAAATATCTTCTTAAAGGAAAACAGTGGGGAAGGTGGCACAAATTAAGGAAATTCACATCAGAGGGAGAACCCTGTTGGAGAAACAGTGAGGGGGAAACCCATGGGCAGAAGGAAACATGGAATGAGTGAGTGCCGTTGGAGGGGGGAACATAGAATGAGGGGGGACAGCAGCCTGAGGGGGAAATGCCTCTGGAGGGGGGAACACAGAGTGAGGGGGCACAGCAGCCTGAGGGGGAAATGCCTCTGGAGGGGGGAACACAGAGTGAGGGGGGACAGAGGCCTGAGGGGGAAATGCCTCTGGAGGGGGGAACACAGAGTAGGGGGGGACAGAGGCCTGAGGGGGAAATGCCTCCAGAGGGGGGAACACAGAGTGAGGGGGGACAGCAGCCTGAGGTGGAAATGCCTCCGGAGGGGGGAACACAGAGTGAAGGGGGACAGAGGCCTGAGAGGGAAATGCCTCCGGAGGGGGGAACACAGAGTGACGGGGGACAGAGGCCTGAGGGGGAAATGCCTCTGAAGGGGGGAACACAGAATGAGGGGGGATAGCAGTTTGTAGGGGGAACACAGATTGAGAGAGAAGCAGGCTTGTCGGTTCTTCCACAGATGCAAACGTCTCTAACTGTTCCTTAGGCACAGAGGACAAGGCTGCGGCCTCCCCGTCCTCTGGAGGGAGGATTTCTTCCCGCTTTTTCTTCAGGCCAGTGGCCTCCCTCACCTCAGGTGGGGGGATCTCTTCCTTCTCTTCCTTCAGGTCCATAGTCTCCTCCTCAGGTGGGGGGATTTTCTCCACCTCTTCCTTCAGTTTCACTGTCTCCTCTTCCTCGGATGAGGAGATTTTCTCCACCTCTTTCTTCAGGTCTGTGGCCTCCCCCTCTTTGGGTTGGGAGAGTTCCTTCTCTTCCTTCAGACCAGGGGTCTCCTCCACCTCAGGTCAGCAATTACTAAATATTTGATAATAAGAGTTGGGGAGGATGAGGAGAAACCAAGTAGTTCATTAAATGCCTAGTGAGACTTTAAGTAAACACAACCATTTGGCGACTTAGGAAGTTCTACTAACTTTAATGGTGATGCAATACCCATCAATAGCAATTCCAGATCTAGTTACCTGCCCTTAAACAACCACTCAAGATGTCTACAGCAGCACTGTGCCTAACAAGAAGGAGCATAAGTTTTCTGTTTGTTTGTTTGTTTTAGACAGAGTCTCACTCTGTCACCCAGGTTGGAATGCAGTGGCGCAATCTCAATTCACTGCAACCTCCACCTCCTGGGTTCAAGCGATTCTCTTGCCTCAGCCTCCCTAATAGCTGGGATTACAGGTGTGTGCCACCACGCCCAGCTAATTTTTGTATTTTTAGTAGAGAGGGGTTTCACCACGTTGGCCAGGCTCATCACAAACTCCTGACCTCAGGCCTCAGCCTCCCAAAGTGCTGGGATTACAGGTGTGAGCCACTGCACCCAGCCAAGAAGGAGCATAAGTTTAAAGGACCTGCAGGCATAAATTTAACCCACCTCCCCCGTGTTGGAGGGCCAGGGCACCAGCCACATTTCCAGGCCTCTGGGTCTTGCAGGACATGTGAGCAAAGTTTGCTGATCTGAGTAATGCAAAATGCAAGACCACAGCTGCAGATCTTAGGATTGGAGCTGGTCCCACCCAGGTGAAAGGACTCCAAACACTACAGCTCTGAAGCACATTCAAGTTACAGAGACTTTAATGCCTATCGTCCAGTTAAGGACCTCAAAGTTCCTGTGCCTTCCCCAGAAGGAATCCCTTTCCTTCCCCTCTCCCCTCTCCCCTCTGACCTGCATGTGTTCATATCTGCCTCCCACACTCGATGACATTGGCTGCAAGCTCTCTGGAGGGCAGGGAACTTTTGCTCCCCCTGGGTTTCCTCTGCCCCCATCTCTATTCTCAGAACCGTTCGCAGAAGTTTACACCGAGGAGTGTAAGATTTACTTTTAAAAAAGAGCAAACTGGCCGGGAACGGAGGCTCACACCTGTAATCCCAGTACTTTGGGAGGCCGAGGCAGGCGGATCACCTGAGGTCAGGAGTTCAAGACCAGCCTGGCCAAGATGGTGAAACCCTGTCTCTACTAAAAATACAAAAATTAGCCGGGTGTGGTGGCGGGCGCCTGTAGTCCCAGCTACTTGGGTGGCTGAGGCAGAGAATTGCTTGAATCCGGGAGGCAGAGGTTGCAGTGAGCCGAGATTGCGCCACTGCACTCCAGCCTGGGTGACACAGCGAGACTCCATCTCAAAAAAAGAAAGAGCAAACTTCTCATTAGACTCTTCGCCTTCCCCAAAGCACACAAACATCTCCCAGCCTTACCTCCGTGTTGTTCAGTCAGTCCCTGATGTTGATGGTGGAAGAGCTCTTCAGTGGTGGGGCTGAACCAGCTCACAGACCATATCTCAAAGTTGAACTTATATGAACTCAAAGCTGAACACACCCTTTGGAGATCAGATTATCCCCTTTCACAAGTCAAAGCCCCAGGAAGGTTTAACTCTGCTGCCTATCAAGTTACTTGCCAATCACCTCTTAAGACAAGGGCTTGATGGGGATTTCTTAGAGTTTCCCTAAAGTCTAAAGTCATTCTTTTTTTTTTTTTTTTTTTTGAGACAGGGTCTCACTCTGTTGCCCAGCTGGAATCCAGTGGCACATTCATGGTGCGCTGTAGCCTCAACCTCCCAGGCTCGGGTGATCATCCCACTTCAGCCTCCCAAATAGCTGGGGCTACAGTCATGCACCACCACGCCCAGCTAATTTTTTTATTTTTTGTAGGGTCAGGGTCTCACCATGTTGCTCAGGGTGGTCTCGAACTCCTGGGCTCATGTGATCTGCCTGCCTGGGCCTCCCAAAGTGTTAGGATTACAGGCATGAGCCACCTTGCCCAACCTAAAGTCATTCTTAAGGTGACATATTTGTGCTCGCCTTGTCTTCCTGCAAAAGACCAAGCTGTCAGTGAAAGTCCTTCACGTTTCTTATTCAGCCCCTTGGATTCCACTTCTACAAAACAGGCAGAAGCCTGGACAACCCCAAGTGTCCTGGGTGGGTCTCTAAGATTCAGTATTATCAGTTTTTTTCATTTTGGGGTGAAGGAGTGAGCAAAATGACTTCAGGTTTTAGAGGGATGTGAGTTTTTCCATAAGACGATGCTACAGAAGTGTTTCTATACTTTGCAGCTAGACTTTTTAAAAATTGATTTTTGGCCGAGCGCGGTGGCTCACGCCTGTAATCTCAGCACTTTGGGAGGCCGAGGCAGGCGGATTACTTGAGGTCAGGAGTTTGAGACCAGCCTGGCCAACATGGTGAAACCCCGTCTCTACTAAAAATACAAAAATTAGCTGGGAGTGGTGGCACGAGCCTGTAATCCTAGCTACTGGGGAGGCTGAGGCACAAGAATCACTTGAACCTGCGAGGCAGAGGTTGCAGTGAGCCGAGGTCATGTCACTGCACTCCAGCCTGGGCAACAGAGCGAGACACCATCTCAAAAAAAACAAATTGATTTTTACCCAAATAAAACTATGACTTTGGTTTTACCATTTGTATGGTGGATTTCTTGGACTCTTGAAAGGATAATCTCTTTCTAAAAGGCAATGAGCTGGTCTCGGTGGTTCACGCCTGTATTCCCAGCTACTGAGAAGGCTGAAGTGGGAGGATCACTTGAGTCCAGGAGTTCAAGGCTGCAGTGAGCTATGATTGTACCACTGCACTCCACCCTGGGTGAGAGAGCAAGACCCCATCTCTAAAAATAAAATAAAAGGTAGACAGCTTTCTTCCTAGAAAGGTAGGAAGGTTTCTAGGAAGTGGGGGTGGGGTGGTGGGTGTGTTCTGCCTCCCACACCTCAGGCTGTCTCCTTGCAGTACCCTGGAGAGTGAAGTACCCACTGGTGCCAAGCACATGCCATCATGATGGTCTTCTCTATTTGCATCTTCTTGTCCCACTGTCCCTCTGCTCCTCCCCTTCCCATGCTCCAAAAATAGCCTATAAACTCTGTTGCCTCACACGAGGTGATTTGCCTCACACCACAGACAGTTAGGAGTACAAGATTCTAGATTTGGATTTAAATCCTGGCTTTACCCCTTACCACCTGTGTGACTTAACCTCCCTGCTTCAGGTTCCTCATCTGTAATATGGAAATAATAGCAGCACCTACCTCTGTAGGGACTCAGAAGGATGCTTAAAGAAATACATAATGCAGCACCACCACGGCTGAATGTAAAATGAGCATAGCCAGGCTCATTGGCTCATGCCTGTAATCCCAGCACTTTGGGAGGCCAAGATGGCCAGATCACTTGAGGCCAGGAGTTCAAGACCAGCCTGGGCAACATGGTAAAACCCCATCTGTACTAAAAATACAAAAATTAGCCAGGCATGGTGGCACGCCCCTGTAATCCCAGCTACTTGGGAGGCTGAGGCACAAGAATTGCTTGAACCTGGGAGGTGGAGGTTACAGTGAGGTGAGATTGTGCCACTGCACTCCAGCCTGGGCAACAGAGTGAGACTCTGTCTCAAAAATAAACAAATACGGTGACTCACGCCTGTATTTTGGGAGGCCAGCACTTTGGGAGGCCAAGGCGGGTGGATCACCTGAGGTCAGGAGTTTGAGAACAGGCTGGCCAACATGGTGAAACCCCATCTCTACTAAAAATACAAAAAATTAGCTGGGCATGGTGACACACACCTGTAATACCAGCTACTTGGGAGGCTGAGGCAAGAGAATTGCTTGAACCTGGGAGGCAGAGGTTGCAGTGAGCCGAGATTGTGCCATTGCACTGCAGCCTGGGCAACAGAGCAACACTCTGTCTCAAAACTAAATAATTAAATAAACAAATAAATAAAAATAAAATAAAATGAGCATAAAGTAAGTGCTCATTTTATATTCAGCCATGGTGATGCTGCATTATGTTGAATAAATGAGCGAGTAAAGGAAGGAGCAGGCTGCCGTCACATCTTGGCATTTGATGATACCTTAAAAAAAACACTATTTTAGTGACTTTCTTCCTCAGCCCCATATGGACAGTCTGTTTCATGGTCAGCTGACAACAGTACTCGTGTAACTTCCCACAAAGCATAGGACTCCCCTCCATTACATCCTGAATTGATTAATTTCAAGCCTCTATCTGAATGCTTGCTCCACTGAGGTGCTCATGTCCTAGCAAACTGTGCCATTCCATTCCATAACTGCCTTGTTACTTTTTTTTCTCCTTTAAGAACCCAACACCTATCTCCTTGCAACCTCCATCAGTCTCGCCCTGCTCTGTAGAAATTCAGAAAATTGAGTCCCATAATCCCTATTCCTTATGACAGTTTTAGATTTGTTCATTCACTCCACAATTATTAAGCAATTTTTATGTGCTAGACACATTCGCCTTGTGCTGAGGAGAAGCAGTCCTGATCCTCATGGATCCTGTGATTGGGTGGGAAATACAGTCAACATGCACATAGATACTAATCACCATAATTTGTGAGAAATACTTGGAGAGTGCTATGGAGAGGAAAACAGGAGAAATTAAACACGGATGGTCAAAGCAGGCTTGTAGAAGGGAAGTGACATTTAAGCTGATGCCAGGCACACTGGTTTGGGGGATGGGGGGAATTCCCCGCCTGCAGAGGGAACTGTGGAATGTGGGGTGGAGAGAGAGACGGGATTAGAGGAGTAGGCTATGGAGGAAACTTTATATGCATAATTAGAGAATCTGAATTTTATTCCAAGTCCAAAGGGAAAACACTACAAGGTTTTAAGCAGGGGAGTGCCGATACCCGTTTTATATTTGAAAAGGTAACTGGCTACTGTGTGGGAATGAGGTGAGACAAAGGTGAATGGGGATTCCAGCTAACAGGCACTTGATGATGAACTGAATTAGGATGGTCACCTGTAGATGGAAAGTAAACAGTTTTGAGAAGGATTTTGGAGGTAGAGTCCAGGGGACTTGATGGATTACCTACAGCAAGCAGGAGTGGAGGGATCAGATATTCAGAGAGCAATCAGCTATATGGCTGGCATCCTAGCATCCTTTCCAGTTAGACAGGCACCAGCCAGCACACCAGTATTTTCACTATTTCACCTAGTATATTTCTAACTTGGCATCTGGAGGTGCCATTTACTAAAATGAGGAAAACTAGAAGAAAAGTGAATTGAAGGAGATGAACTGTTAGATCAAAAGTTTGGATATTGTGTTAATTTTGATACATCTTTGAGATATTAAAATGCAGATGTCAACTTGGCAATTGGATATCACAGACTAAGCTGGGATTTTTTTTTTTTTTTTTTTTTAAGACAGAGTCTCACTCTGTCACCCAGGCTGAAGTGCCATGGCTTGATCTCGGCTCACTGCAACCTCTGCCTCCTGGGTTCAAGTGATTCTCTTGCCTCAGCCTCCCAAGTAGCTGGAATTACAGGTGCCCACCACCACGCCCAGCTAATTTTTGTATATTTAGCAGAGACCAGGTTTCACCATGTTGGCCAGGCTGGTCTTGAACTCTTTACCTCAGGTGATCCAGCCCGCTCTGCCTCCCAAAGTGCTGGGATTACAGGCATGAGCCACCACGCTGGCCTAAGCTGGGATTGTGAGCACGTTGGGATGTAAAGCTGTGGGAATGTACATGCTGTCACTTGAGCCTGAGTGTGCAGGTGGATAATGGGCCCAGGACTGCACGATGAGAGATGAATGGAAGAAGAGCAAAGAGATGGAGAAACAGGCCCCTGCAGAAGGAAAGCCAGAAGAGTGTGGGTCATGGAAGTTTGGGTGGGAGATGGGGATGGAAGCTGGAGTGGGGTAGGTTTATAAAGATGGTGGACTCCAAGAGTAGGGAGGATAAAAGAGTTCATAGACAAGTTAACCTTCCAGTACACTTGCTGTGGAAGAGAGCAGAAAGCTGGTGCTAAGAGGAGAGACTTTTTGGGGCAGGGAGAAATCTATCATTTCCCTCTTTAATCTTTCATCCTAAATATTTCCCAATTCATTCCGTCATTCTTCATACAGTGGTATTTCCAGAAGATTCTATAACTTGGACATAGCAATGTTTTCCCCAGAATAGGATGCTTCACCCAAAATGTGTTCTCATTCTTCATACAGTGGTATTTCCAGAAGATTCTGTAACTTGGACATAGCAGTGTTTTCCCCAGAATAGGATGCTTCACCCAAAATGTGTTCTGGGGCAGGCCTATTTTCTTTCTTTTTCTGCTCTACTTAACAGATGAAGCTTAATTTAGCAGTTTAGGCAGCTGTGCCCTCTGTTGGCCTTTTCTGAAATTGCAATCAAGTCGAGCTTTGCATTGCTGGCAAAGTTCCCTCTGTATTTGTGCAGTGAGAATTATAACCTAGAAGCAGAGGTAACCAAGGAGCTCTTGAGAAAGTATCTCTGGTAACTAGTTGAGGTGGAAGACAACTCCAGGATAAGGAGGCAAAACAGACTTTTATGATTCCCTTTTAATAGATGAGGAAGCTGAAACTCACATACGGCATTGATAAGTGGCTGAAACTGAACTCTGGAACTCCATCCTGAGTCCTGTTATGGACTCCCAGAGCTATACTATATTTCCTCTAAATGCTTTAGAAAGTTATTTGCAAAAATATATATATTATTAGCAGAATACAAATATAAAGTGCCATTATTCTACTATACCTTTGTTTTTGTGTGTGTTTGTGGGTTTCTTTAGTTATTTTTATTTTACTTTATTTTATTTTATTTTTGAGACAGAGTTTTACTCTGGAGTGCAGTGATACGATCTCTGCTCATTGCAACCTCTGCCTCCCAAGTAGCTGGGACTCCAGGCATATGCCACCACACCGGCTAATTTCTTTGTATTTTTAGTAGAGACAGAATTTTGCCATGTTACCAAGGCTGGTCTTGAACTCCTGAGCTCAAGTGATCCGCCCACCTCGGCTTCCAAAAGTGCTGGGATTACAGGTGCGAGCCACCGTGCACAGCCTATTCTACTATACCTTTGTTTAGGACTATCTAAGAGGCAAATCTCAGAGAGTCAGAGATATTCATCCATTCTTTCATTCACCAGTTATTTACTGAGCACCTGCTATGTGCTAGGCACTCTTCTATGTGATGGGGAATACAGGAGTGAACAAAGCAGACAAACTTCCTTCCCTTACATTCTAATATGAAGTGATAGACAATAAATAAGATAAACAAGGTAAGATGTATGCAGTTCATTAGATAGTGATGGTGGTAAGAAGGAAACAGGCCAGGTAGGGTGGCTCACGCCTGTAATCCTCCTTACTTTTGGAGCCAATGTGGGAGGATTACTTGAGCCCAGGAGTTTAAGACCAGCCTGAGCAACACAGTGAGACACTGTCGCTACAAAAAATAAAAAGTTAGCTGGGCATGGTGGTGCATGTCGGTAGTCCCAGCTACTTGGAGGATGAGGTGGGAGGATCTCTTGAGCCCAGGAGGTCAGTGCTGCAGTGAGCTGAGATCATACCACTGCACTCCAGCCTGGGTGACCCTGTCTCAAAAAATAAAGAAAAGCCAGGTGCAGTGGCTCATGCCTGTAATCTCAGCACTTTGGGAGGCCAAGGCGGGCAGATGACTTGAGGTCAGGAGTTTGAGACCAGCCTGCACAACATGGTAAAACCCGTCTCTGCTAAAAATACAAAAAAATTAGCCAGGCGTGATGGCATGCGCCTGTAATCCTAGCTACTTGGGACGCTAAGGCACGAGAATTGCTTGAACCCGGGAGGCAGAGGCTGCAGTGAGCCGAGATCGTGCCACTGCACTCCAGCCTGGGCGACAGAGTGAGACTCTGTCTCAAAAATAAATAAACAAATAAATAAATGGAAGAAATAAATATTTAGAAGGAACCAGGAAGCAGGGAAGGGGAACATGAAACATGGAGCTGGGATGTTGGTGTGGAAAGGTTAGTTAGAGTGGCCAGGGAAGGTGGCTCAAAGGCCTCAGAGTAGTGAAGAAGCCAACCACGCAGATGCCAAATACAGAACGTGCCAGGCAGAAGGCACAGCGGTTAAAGTGCTGAGGTGGGGATGCATCTGGCATGTGAGAGAAACTGAGGAGGCCGGCACAATGGGGCAGAGAGAATGCCAAGGAAAATATTAGGGGAGAGGCAGAGATGTCACAGGGCACATCACTGCAGATGACCCTAGAGGTTATAGGAAGGACTTCAGTGGTGGTCCAAGAGAGTCGGGTTTCCTTTGGACAGTTTTAAGCAAAAGATTGGAATAATCTGCTCCATTGTAACAGAAACATCCTAGCCGCTATGGATGGAGGGGCTGAAGCGAGAACACCAGTGAGAAGGCAAGAAATAATTTCACAGAAAAACGAATAGAATTTTACTGGCCGCAGTGGCTCACGCCTGTAATCCCTGCACTCTGGGAGGCCGAGGCAGGCAGATCACCTCAGGTCAGAAGTTCGAGGCCAGTCTAACCAACATGGAGAAACCCCATCTCTACTAAAATACAAAAAAATTAGCCGGGCGTGGTGGCGGGTACCTGTAATCCCAGCTACTCAAGAGGCTGAGGCAGGAGACTCGCTTGAACCCGGGAGGCGGAGTTTGCGGTGAGCCGAGATCACACCATTGCGCTCCAGCCTGGGCAACAAGAGCCAAACTCCATCTCAAAAAAATAAAAATAAAAATAAATAAATAAATTTTAAAAAAAGAAAAACCAATAGAATTTCATGAGGATGGAATGTGAGTTGTGAGAGACAGAGATAAGCCAATGATGACACCATCCTTGAAACTGGAAAAATCAAGCTGCAGTTACCCAAGATGAAGAAGGCTCCAGGAGCAAAGGTTGCAGGGAGCAAAGCCTCCGTTTTAGACATGTTAGCTTTGAGATTCCTGGAGACGTCCCACAGATGTCTATGGACCCAGTAACAACTGGATCCATATATCCAGTCACCCACTGGATATATGGATCTGGTGTTAGGTAAGCATTGGAGCTAGAGGTATAGATTCAGGGATTATCATCACTTAGATGGTGTTTACATTCATGAGATGGATGGGATGGGATATGGGATGGGATGGAATGGGAGACAATGGGATGGGATAATATGTTTAATGGAAAAGATAAGGAGCTCAAGGACTAAGCCCTGTGGCCCTCAGTTAGAGGTTTGAATGATAGAAGGAATATCCAGAAGTGGTGGAAAATAAACTAGTGAATTGTGGTGTCATGGAAGCCAAACGAAGAAATGAAGAAAATAGTTTAAGGCCGGGCACAGGAGCACATGCCTATAATCCCAACACTTTGGGATATCGAGGTGGGCGGATCACTTGAGCTCAGATGTTGGAGACCAGCCTGAGCAACATGGCAAAAACTCCCTCTCTACAAATACAAAAAAATTAGCCAGGGCTGGGCATGGTGGCTCACGCCTGTAATCCCAGCACTTTGGAAGGCCAAGGTGGGTGGATCACCTGAGGTCAGGAGTTCGAGACCAGCCTGGCCAACATGGTGAAACCCTGCCTCTACTAAAAATATAAAAATTAGGCCGGGCACAGTGGCTCACGCCTGTAATCCGAGCACTTTGGGAGGCTAAGGCAGGTGGATCACGAGGTCAAGAGATGGAGACCATCCTGGCCAACATGGTGAAACCCCATCTCTACTGAAAATACAAAAATTAGCTGGGCATAGTGGCACTCATTTATAGTCCCAGTTACTCGGGAGGCTGAGGCAGGAGAATCACTTGAACCCAGGAGGCAGAGGTTGTAGTGAGCCGAGATCGTGCCACTGCACTCCAGCCTGGTGACAGAGCAAGACTCCGACTCAAAAAAAAAAAAAAAAAGCCAAGCATGGTGGTGGGTGCCTGTAATCCCAGTTACTCAGGAGGCTCAGGCAGGAGAATCACTTGAACCCAGGAGGCAGAGTTTGCAGTGTGCTGAGATCGCACCATTGCACTCCAGCCTAGGTGACAAGAGTGAAACTGTCTCAAAAAAAAAAAAAAATTAGCCGGGCCTGGTGGTGCATGCCTGTGGTCCCAGCTACATGGGAGGCTGAGGTAGGAGGATTGCTTGA
The DNA here is from genome assembly GCF_028885655.2 of Pongo abelii. Classification (NCBI taxonomy): domain Eukaryota; kingdom Metazoa; phylum Chordata; class Mammalia; order Primates; family Hominidae; genus Pongo; species Pongo abelii. The sequence continues at coordinate 170,996,378 of NC_071985.2, read as the reverse complement.
GCCTGGGAGGTCAAGGCTACAGAGAGCCCAAATCATGTCACTGCACTCCAACCTGAGCAACAGAGTGAGACCCTGTCTTAAAAAAAAAAAGTTTGAAAGAGAAAATAGTCCATTGTGTCAAATGGTCTAGATAAATTGAATAAGATTAGGATTGAGAACTGACCCTTGGATATAGCATGGTTTCTCTAATTCTCCCCTTCCTTGTAATGAAATACCTTGTTTTCACTTTTTCCCCAGGTTGTAGCAGATACCAATATAAGCGCCATAGCAGCTCAGCTTGAAAACATGTCTACAGGCTACCACCTTGGTTCGCCCACTGCTGAATACCGTCCAGAAGACACAGAGTGAGTATTTCAGATGCAGAGGGCCTATTATGCATGTGGGCAAAGCTTGGAAGAACTTTTCCAGATACTCAAGTGCACTCTAAAGGAGAGGAGGCCAAAGCGCCTGTGACTTTTTCTAAATTCTAGGGAATCCTTATTTCTCACAAGGCTTAATTCCACCATATGAATTCTTGAAAGACCATTGTTGCAGGGCCTGCGCACATGCTGCACCTGGTCACTTTGACACAGTGCCTATGCCTGCTTCCCTAAGAAACCACGGATGTATAGCCCAGGTGCATGCTGCTTTATTGTGCAAGGAACCATGTTTCCTGAACTTCTGGGCTAAAATCTTGTTCTGAGATGAAATCTTGTTGTTATACTTGCTGACATGTTTCATTAAAACCAGTCATCGCAGTTAAAGTCGTTCATTAAAGCAGGGTTTCTCAAACTAGAATATGCATAAGAGTAATCTAAGAGCCGGGCGCAGTGGCTTACGCCTGTAATCTCTGCATTTTGGGAGGCCGAGGCGGGTGGATCGCCTGAGGTCACGAGTTCGAGACCAGCCTGGCCAACATGATGAAACCCTGTCTCTATTAAAAATACAAAAAATTAGCCAGGCGTAGTAGCGGGCATCTGTAATCCCAGCTACTCGGGAGGCTGAGGCAGGAGAATTGCTTGAACCTGGGAGGTGGAGGTTGCAGTGAGCCAAGATTGCACCACTACACTCCAGCCTGGGCAACAAGAGGGAAACGCCATCTCAAAAAAAAAAAAAAAAAAAAAAAAAGAGGAGTAATCTAGGGAGCATGTTTAAAGATGCTAATTCCCCAGGCCACATCCCAAAATTCTGACTAGGTGGTCTATGGTGGATTCCAGAAACCTGATGTTAACAAGTTTCCCAGAATGATTCTGCTACAGATGGGCAAAGGATCTACACTTTGAGAAATGCTGCCTAAAGCTATTCCTCTCAGGTACCAGCAGTGCCTGGTCACTAGTAGGTGCTCAATAAGTGTTTGTTGACAGATCTGGATGGTTCATTTGAAGGATCTCATGGTCATAGCCCATCCCAACTTTTTCCTGGTAGTTCCCCACCTAAATGACATCTTTGAGTTTATTTTTCTTGAGGAAAGAATATTAAATTAAGCTCATCTACCTTTTTCTCATTATAAAAGTAATACATGCATGCCATGAAAATATGACAACACATAGAAATATAACATTTTTCAAATTACGGTGGCCTTTTCCTTTAAAAAAAAAAAATCAGAACCTTTATAGGAAGTACAGTGTACCTTTAGCATCCTTTGATGTGGCTATGGAAATACAGAGATCCCCTTGTAATCTTAATTCCTTTGCTATAATTCCATGGCCTCTGGCAGGCTGGGAACCACAGGCTTAAAGGAATTTAAAAATCACTCATAATCCCACCACTGCTAACACTGGGATTTTTTTTTTTTTACTAGTCTTCTATATGAAAGTAAATTTAAACTAATTGGTTGAAAATGTTATGATATTGTGAGATCCATGGAGGCAAATTCCATCTGATGTTGCCAGTTGAGGAGAAGAGCCACACTCCTCCCTCTTCCCCTGAAAACACGCCCCTGAGTATAAATAGGCACAATTATAAGGGTCTTTAATGATTTGGTGGCCGCAGGAGGTAGCTCTAAAGCAATGGCTTTGGGCATCTAGGTTCCCACTCCAGTATCTTTGGAAATGGGGGCTGTGTTTGAAAGAAGAAACATGAATCGAATTTGTATCCAGCCAGTGAGCTGTTACTGAGTGCTTGTAAGGCCACAAAGTGGGGAAAAGTAGAGCCTTATTCATGAGTCGTAATCATTCAGCTATAGGGGACAATTCATCAGTATCTCAACAGATATTTATTGAGCACCATTCTAAGGCCAGACACTTAGATACAAGTGCTAGGTCCTGAGGACTCAAACTTAGAAATGTAAGTAAAGATATTGTCCCAGTCCCCAAAGAGCTGCCAGAGAAGTGGAAAAACAGACCCATAAATCCATAGTTATAAAAGATAACTGTAGGAGAGCTAAATTCATTGAGAGAGGGTCCTGTGAAACCATGGATATGGGACATAGCTCAGTTAAGGAGTGTAGTTGGAGAAGCTTATGCTTAAGCTTAAGAGAACTGGAGTCAGTTTTAAGAGAACTGGAGCCAGGCATAGTGGCGCATGCTTGTAATCCCAGCTACTTGGGAGGCTGAGGCGGGAGGATCACTTGAACCCAGGAGTTTGAGGCTGCAATGGGCTGCGATTGTGCCGCTGTACTCCAGCCTAGGAGACAGAACAAGACCCTGTCTCAAGAAAAAAAAAAAAAAGAATTGGAATAAGCAGGTGGCATTCAAAATAGTTAAGTGTGGTGGCTCACTCCTGTAATCCCAGCACTTTGAGAGGCCAAGGCCTGGGCAACATGGTCAGACCCTGTGTTTCTAAAAAAACGTAAAGACAAACAAAACAGTTAAAAACAGTTAACAAGGCCGGGCGTGGTGGCTCACGCCTGTAATCCCAGCACTTTGGGAGGCCGAGGTGGGCAGATCTCCTAAGGTCAGGAGTTCAAGACCAGCCTGACGAACATGGAGAAACCCCATCTCTACTAAAAATACAAAATTAGCCGGGCATGGTGGCACATGCCTGTAATCCCAGCTACTCGGGAGGCTGAGGCAGGAGAATCACTTGAACCCGGGAGGCAGAGGTTGCGGTGAGCCGAGATCACACCATTGCACTCCAGCCTGAGCAACAAGAGCGGAACTCTGTCTCAAAAAACAAAAAACAACAACAACAAAAAATCAGTTAACAAAATTTATGTAGCATAGATCGTCAGCAATAATTATGGATGTCTGCTGTAAACAAACAGTAAGTACATCAACAAACAACTGGTAACAATGTGAACCAGCTGAAAATCCTTTAATAAGCCCAGCAAAATTGGCCGGGCGTGGTGGCTCACGCCTGTAATCCCAGCACTTTGGGAGGCTGAGGCGGGCAGATCATGAGGTCAGGAGATCGAGACCATCCTGGCTAACATGGTGAAAAACCCTGTCTCTACTAAAAATACAAAAAATTAGCCAGAAGTGGTGGCGGGCGCCTGTAGTCCCAGCTACTCGGGAGGCTGAGGCAGGAGAATGGCGTGAACCCGGGAGGCGGAGCTTGCAGTGAGCCTGGGCGACAGAGCGAGACTCCGTCTCAAAAAAATAAATAAACCCAGCAAAATTGAGGAGGGAGAGAGGGAAGAATATTCTAGTTAAATAGAACAACACATGCTTGTGTTCCCATTTTGCAAATTTCTCTAAGTACATGAATGGCTGAGTTTATATGAGATGACTTTGCCTCTCAGACATGCATGTTGCCACAAAACAAAGGATGCTGCCAGTACACAAATATGAACTACCTATCATAAATAAGACAGGGTCTGAGTTTCTGCCTTTTGAGCAATAGCATTTGAGAATAAGAAATTGGCATCACCTAGGTTTAGATTAAGATTAAATTACTGGGAGCCCACATAGGTAATTTAATTTTTAGCCATGTTGTTTCTGAGAGAGAAGACTTCCACACTGGACAAAGCTTTGAAAAGCTAAATTTTACATTTGAAACAGATTTTCTTTCTCCATTTTGCTTCACCTTGGTTTCTCTCTTCTTTCCTGGATTTCAGTTCTCATCTACACAGTCATGATCCTGAGTTTCTGACAAGCACCACACATGGTGCTGGGAAGTCTCATATGACTAAGACAAAGAGGTCATAGTCTGGTAGAGGAAATGGATGGCTAAGTAATTACAATATGATACAGTCAGTGCCAAAATGGAAATTTGGACTCAATGCAGGGGAAGCACAGAAAAGGTTGTGGGACCCATCCTCCCAAGGGAAGCAGGAGAGCCTCACATTGGAAGTGAGTTTGGAGAATGAGCTCCTGCCTTAGGTGGAGGTGGCCAGGGCATGCAGGCAGAAAAGGAGCAGCAGTCTGGGTGCGGCAGCTCACACCTGGAATCCCAGCACTTTGGGAGGCATCAGGTGGATCACCTGAGGTCAGGAGTTCGAGACCAGCCTGGCCAACATGGCGAAACCTCATCTCTACTAAAAATACACAACTTAGCTGGGCGTGGTAGTACACGTGTGTAATCCCAGCTACTAGGAGGCTAAGGCAGGAGAATCGCTTGAATCCGGGAGGTGGAGGTTGCAGTGAGCCAAGATTGTACCACTGCACTCCAGCCTGGGTGACAGAGCAAGACTGTCTCAAAAGAAAAAAAAACGGTAAAAGAAAAGGAGCAGCAGTTTCCTGAGCAGCGGGCTGCTGTTACCTGTTATGGATAAGAGTTCATGTGAAGACTGACAGTCTCCCACCACACTAGGAGACACGCTACCTCTGTCTCCATGCACATGCTTCAAGGATGTGATGACAGCTTCCTTCAGCTGTCAGCAGTAAGTTTAAAAGTTAAAAATTGGCTGGGTGCAGTGGCTCATGCCTGTAATCCCAGCACTGTGGGAGGTCGAGGCAGGCAGATCACTTGAGGTCAGGAGTTCAAGACCAGCCTGGCCAACATGGTGAAACCCCATCTCTACTAAAAATACAAAAATTAGCCAGGTATGGCGTGCACCCGTAGTCCCAGCTCCGTCTCAAAAAAAGAAAAAAAAAAAGAGTTAAAAACTAAGCATATAGAAGAGTGCTTTGACAATTTCAGCATCATGACTTTATCTTTAATTAGAAATCAGTGAGTTTTATGAAAGAGAAACCTCTAAAACATCAAGAATATTGGTGATTAATTAGCATGACATGAGAAGTTTTAAAATAACTTTCTAGATTGCTTTCTGAGAGTTTGATCTGATAAACCAAACTTCATAGTTTTGCAGTATGAAAGTCTCTCTCAAATCTGTATTCTTCCAATAAAATGAAATTCCCTCTCAATATCTATTCTCGAATTAAACAGCATGCATTGTGTTTTCAGAACACCTCCACCTAAGATTATTACTTTGGAGAAAGGCTCTGAAGGATTGGGGTTTAGTATTGTAGGGGGTTATGGAAGTCCCCATGGAGACCTGCCAATTTATGTCAAGACTATATTTGCAAAGGTATATTTTCTTTTTTAATGTACTTTTTAAAAAAAATTAAACCTAGGTGAGATTTTTTTTAAGTGCCTTGCTTTGCTTTACTTTGGGTTAAACCTGGATGTGTGCATGTATGCTCATTTCATTTGAATCTTATAGGAAATTCTCACACAGGAATAGTGAGAGAAGAGTTCTTTTACAATGGCGGAGTCACAAGAAGTGCAGTTTTCTTTGGATTCTATGACAGAAGCAGATGCTCACAGATTTTGAGAGTGTCTTCTTTCAGCAACACCGCATAAGGAGTAGTGCCACTCTTTAGAAGGTGTCCTTGGAAGTATTGTTCTGAGCTAGAATAAAAAAAAGATTTGGCTTTCTTCTTGAAAATAACAGGCACCGGGGGGCTGAGGCAGAAAGGTTTGTGCTGTGCAAGCCTCGAATCAGTGCATTCTTTATTTTATTTTGTTTTTTGAGACGGAGTTTCGCTCTTGTCGCCCAGGCTGGAGTGCAATGGCGTGATCTCAGCTCACTGCAACCTCTGCCTCCCCGGGTTCAAGCAATTCTCCTGCCTTAGTAGCTAGGACTACAGGCGCATGCCACCACGCCTGGCTAATTTTTGTATTTTTGGTAGAGACGGGGTTTCACCATGTTGCCCAAGCTGGTCTCAAACTACTGAGCTCAGGCTATCCACCTGACTCGGCCATCCAAAGTGCTGGGATTATAGGTGTATGCCACTGTGCCCAGCCTGAGTAATTATTTTTAACGTCACTGTGATTTTTTTAATTGGAATTTAATTTTTTTATAAATTTTGAAGATCTCTGAGAAGTATTTCAAATTGATATTACAATTTTTTTTTCTTCTTTGGTTTTATCATAGTCATTTGTTTATGAACAGATCTTGTTGAACTGCTTTGTTTTCCTAAAGAAGTAAAGGTCTTTGAGGCTGGGCATAGTGGCTCACGTCTGTAATCCCAACACTTTGGGAGCCTGAGGTGGGTGGATCACCTGAGTTCAAGACCAACCTAGTCAACATGGCAAAACCCGTCTCTACTAAAAAAACACAAAAATTAGCCAGGCATGGTGGCACACGCCTGTGATCCCAGCTACTTGGGAGGCTGAGACATGAAAATCCCTTAAATCTGGGAGGCAGAGGTTGCCATGATCCCAGATGACGCCACTACACTGCAGCCTAGGCAACAGTGAGACTCCATCTCAAAAAAAAAAAAAAAAAAAAGAGAGAGAGAGAGAGAGAGAGAAAGGTCTTTGAAAGGAGAAATAAGAAGGAATTTGTCTCTTTCCAGAAAGCTAAACTATACATTAAATACAAGCTTGCTTTTACCTGTGCAGATCTTAGATCTTATCACCTGTTAATTGGGCCCAGTGAACTGCCATAAAGCCCTTTAGTCACTTGGCATTTGCTTTTGGACCACATTGAGCAGCTGCACATTTACCCGCTTCCCTCACCTTGCTAGAGTGCCTAATGAGGCATGTTATTCCCAAACAACCTGTTAAACTGGTGATAGGCAAAAGAGCAGAGGAAAGGCAGCACAGAAACATTCTGGGTAGCAGAATGCTTATCCCCAAGGTAGATAAACCATAAACTGACCATCCTTCTCCTATGACACATTTAACACCATAAGTTGTTGGGATAATTATTCTTTAGAGGGCATTATTATACTTTGCTTTTGAAATAGCCAGCTATGTAGATAAGGACAGTGGGAAGGCTGCAGAATTAGCCCCCATGTTTTAACACGTTCTGCTGGCCTCCACAAAGCTGCAATCACCCGTTTGCAATCACCCGTTCACTTCATGATAACTGGATACAGACAGAACATGGGTCAGCTTCTAAGGCCTTTTGACCTGGACCCAGAGCTCAACAGACTGCCCCAGCTGTCTACACTTTCAATAGACTGGTGGGCTGGGACCCAGACACCTTTTGACAGGGCACCAGATCATACAGCTGGGAGCCAGACACCCTGACAGGGCACCAGAACATACAGCTAAGAGTAAAATGGCTGTGCATTGCTGGTGAATTTTTGAAAGAACCCACCAGCATCCAAACAGTGGGACGAGAGTAGGGGGAATAAAGAATGGACTGTGGCTCACACAGGATGCCCTCTCGAAGGTCCCATTGAAAGAGCTCCTTTAGGAAGCTGACACGGAAGTGGAAACATTATAAGGAATAGATATTGAATATCCTTCGTGTATTTCATTACTTACAGAATGGCACACCTAAAAACGAAAAGCTCTGAATTTAAAAAAATGAAAAGACAAAAATTGTGTATGTGTAACATCCAAATGTTGCATGTCCACATAAAGATACTCGAAGGGAATAACTATAACGCACTGTAAACAAACAAACAAAAAAATGAAAAGACAAATTTCTAAGCCCTATGCAGTGGCCCACTTAACGCAGTCAGTCTTACTAAAAGAATATTCCAGGTCGGGTGCGGTGGCTCATGCCTGTAATCCCAGCACTTTGGGAGGCCGAGGCGTGCAGATCATGAGGTCAGGAGATCAAGACAATCCTGGCTAACACAGTGAAATCCCGTCTCTACTACAAATATAAAAAAATTAGCCAGGTGTGGTGGTGGGCACCTGTAGTCCCAGCTACTCGGGAGGCTGAGGCTGAGGCAGGAGAATGGCGTGAACCCTGGAGGTGGAGCTTGCAGTGAGCCGAGATCGCACCACTGCACTCCAGCCTGGGCAACGGAGCGAGACTGTGTCTCAAAAAATAAAATAATATTCCAATAGGGCAGGACATGGTGGCTCACACCTGTAATCCCAGCACTTTGAGAGGCTGAGGCAGGAGAATAACTTGAGCCCAGGAGTTCAAGATCAGCCTGAACAACAAAATGAGATCCCCATCTCTAAAAAGAAAAAAAATTTTTTTTAGACTCCAATGTAGGCCAGGCATGGTGGCTCACGCCTATAATCCCTAGCACTTTGGGAGGCCGAGGCAGGCAGATCACTTGAGGTCAGGAGTTCAGGACCAGCCTGGCCAACATGGTGAAATGCTGTCTCTACTAAAAATACAAAAATTAGCCATTCGTAGTGACAGGCACCAGTAATCCCAGCTACTCGGGAGGCTGAGGCACGAGAATCACTTGAACCTGGGAGGTGGGGGTTGCAGTGAGCCGAGATCACACCACTGCATTCCAGCCTGCGCAACAGAGTGAGACTCAGTCTCAAAAAAAAAAAAAAAAAAAAAACTCCAATGTAAATAATAGTTATTATTATTATTTAAATAGTCCCAAAGGGTTTATTATCAGATTTACTTTGGTGACTTTTAAAAAAATCTTTGTGCCTGGGCACAGTGGCTCATGCCTGTAATCCCAGCACTTTGGGAGGTGGAGGCAGGCAGATCACGTGAGGTCAAGAGTTCAAGACCATCCTGGCCAACATGGTGAAACCCAGTCTCTACCAACAACACAAAAATTAGCCGGGCATAGTGGCAGGTGCCTGTAATCCCAGCTACTCGGGAGGCTGAGGTGGGAGAATCACTTGAACCTGAGAGGTGGAGGTTGCAGTGAGCTGAGATTACACCATTGCACTCCAGCCTGGATGACAGAGCGAGACTCCATCTCAAAAAAAGAGTTATCTTGCTCAACTAAGAAATTATTTAATTCAACCCCTCCAGAAATTATTTAATTCAGCCCCTCGTAACTCCTACACACCCAAAGTGCCTGCAAATGATCACTCGCACTTTGGGTGTGTAGAAGTTGAGAGACTTAGTCAATATGACTAATAGGCCGTCAAGTCCTTCCGTTTTCTTTCAGATATCTGGTTGAAAACTTCAAAATCCAAGCCAGGAGGGGCATGATGGCTCATGCCTGTAATCCCAGCACTGTGGGAAGCCAAGGCAGGTGGATCACCTGGGGTCAGGAGTTAAAGACCAGCCTGGCCAACATGGCAAAACCCCATCTCTACAAAATATACAAAAATTAGCCGGGCATGGTGGCAGGCGCCTGCATTCCCAGCTACTTGGGAAGCTGAGGCGGGAGAAAGGCTTGAACCCGGAAGGTGGAGGTTGCAGTGAGCCGAGATTGTGCCATTGCAGTCCAGCCTGGGCAACAGAGTGAGACTCCGTCTCCAAAAAAAAAAAAAACTAAGCCAGCCTTAGCCTTAGGTCTTAGTCCCTTCAGCAGCTGAATGTTACCCTAAGCCAATAAGAGATTGACCTAAAGACTTCAGCAGCTCTAAAAATTTCAGGAGCAGTTTTTCAGAGCCTGTGAAATCTGAACCATGAACTTGGTTGTCACTAGTGTTTTATTTTATTATATTGCCACCATGTTGAGTAAATGCCATGTCATACACTTAATCCTTAGAACAGGCCACGAGGTAGATAAGTAGATGCCCATTTTACGGCATCTGAGAAGACTAAGTGACCAACTTGGGACAAATAGCAAGTGAGTAAAGAGCCACAATTACGAAGTAGGTAGAGGTTTTCAAGCCATGCATTTATTTCCTTTTTACCTTTTTCCCTGTAGTCCACAAATGCCACACTGGTAAAGTAGGAGAGTAGATACATATCAGTAAGTGCTCATCAACCAAGCACTGCAACACTGGAAAGAGTCCAAATCCTAGAAAGTTAAAAAATCATCCTGGCTGGGCACGGACTCATGCCTGTAATCCCAGCACTTTGGGAGGCTGAGGCGGGTGGATCACCTGAGGTCAAGAGTTCGAGACCAGGCCAGGTGCGGTGGCTCACACCTGTAATCCCAGCATTTTGGGAGGCTGAGGCAGGCGGATCACGAGGTCAGGAGATCGAGACCATCCTGGCTAACACGGTGAAAAACTCCGTCTCTACTAAAAATACAAAAAATTAGCTGGGTGTGGTGGCGGGCGCCTGTAGTCCCAGCTACTTGGGAGGCTGAGGCAGGAGAATGGCGTGAACCAGGGAGGCAGAGCTTGCAGTGAACCGAGATTGTGCCACTGCACTCCAGCCTGGGCGACAGAGAGAGACTCTGTCTCAAAAAAAAAAAAAAAAAAAAAGAGTTCAAGGCCAGCCTGGCCAACATAGTGAAACTCTGTTTTTACCGAAAATACAAAAATTAGCCGGGCCTGGTGGCAGATGCCTGTAATCCCAACTACTCGGGAGGCTGAGGCAGGAGAATCGGTTGAACCCGGGAGGTACAGTTTGCAGTGAACCGAGATCACACCATTGTACTCCAGCCTGGGCGACAAGAGTGAAAATCCTTCTCAAAAAAATTTAAAAATTCTTTGCATTACTAAAAAAGATAAAGAGCTTAACATAGTTTTTAAAAAATTAATTTACACAGATATCTGAGATTTACTGAAGCCCTTAAATCTTAGCATGTAAAATTTAATAAAATCAACTTTGCCTAGTAATTCTGATTTTATCCAGTAAAATTATTTGTTTAATTTTGTCTTTAGTACAGTTGACACATTACTTTCTTAAAAGATTTGAGTGAAGTTGCAAGTTTTGGGGTTTATTTATTTATTTTTGAGACAGTTTGCTCCTTTTGCCCAGGCTGAGTGCAATGGGACGATCTCAGCTCACTGCAACCTCCGCCTCCCAGGTTCAAGTGATTCTCCAGCCTCAGCCTCCCAGGTAGCTGGGATTACAGGCATGCGCCATCGCCATCACACCCAACTAATTTTTGTATTTTTAGTAGAGACAGGATTTCACCATGTTGGCCAGTCTGGTCTTGAACTCCTGATTTCAGGTGATCCTCCTGCCTTGACCACCCAAAGTGCTGGGATTACAGGCATGAGCCACCATGTCTGGCCAGTTGCAAGTTATTAATATTTAATTTTGATATTTTGCCCACAGTATAGACCTGATTTCGAATACTTTTTTTTTTTTTTTTTGAGACAGAGCTCACTCTGTCATCCAGTCTGTAGTGCAGTGGCACTATTTCAGCTCACTCCAACCTCTGCAGGTTCAAGTGATCCTCCTGCCTCAGCCTCCCGAGGAGCTGGGACCACAGGTATAAGCCACTGCGCCCGGCTAATTTTTTGTAGAGACAGTTTCACCATGTTGCCCAGGCTGGTCTCAAACTCCTGAGCTCAAGCAATCCTCTCACCTGAGATTCTGAAAGTGCTGGGATTACAGGCATGAGCCACTGTGCCCAGCAGGTTTTGAATATTCTTTATTGCACATTCATTTAGAAATTCCACCATTGTCACGGTTTAGAAAACCTGTCTGATTCCCCAGCACCTCAGGACCTCCAACCTGCACATGGACACAGATCTCAGGAGCGTTGGTGCCTCCTAGCTCGGCTTCTGATTGAGTTGGTCAAGGGCCAAGTGCCTGTGGGCTTTGGTTGCCCACTGAAGTTTGACCTCATTTAGAGGATTCTTCTGGCACTGACTTTTCAAGGGACTTAAACAGTTACCCCTACAGATGGTGAAACCTCCTGTAAATCATTTTTTAAGGTCTTTTCTTCCCTTACCAGTCCAAAATGTTTCTAGTAATATCGTGGCATTTTTAGATATGCAGCTTTAGAGTGAAAAAACCCTGAAGTTTCACTGGCTTTGTGCCGTTTTGAGGAACTATGCATGACTGAGTATATAATAAAAGTAGTCATTTAGAAACCTACTTAGATGATCAAAGATAAAGTGGAAGGTTTTGAATATGATATTACAAAATTTTAGAGATGCTACACTTGTATATATTTATATATAGATCACAGCTTTATTGAGATATAATTCACTTACCATACAATTCACCCATTTAAAGACTACACTTATTTTTGACAGATCACAGTGCTGATAGCTTAATAATGCAATGGGAACTCTGCATGATGGTGGTATTTGCAGTAAGACTAACACCAGATTCAATTCTATCTGCCTTTTTTTGTATGTTACATTTTCATGAATAAGACATGATATGACATCCAATTCCATTTAATACTAAATAGTGAAATAAGGTTCTACTTGTATTAAAAGCAGTGTATCAGTACATTTCTACTAGTATGTTATTTAGATTATCCATAATTATAGTTATTATTCAACCATTATTATTCAAACAGCGTATCTTACATTTTTCCTAATTTAAAACATTACCTGGAAAAAACTTTAATTGGTAGTTTTTAAAGTTACTCTTTTAAGATGCACACCAGACAGACGTTAGAGGTTTTAATATTAATTTAATATAAACTGTGTTTTACCCCGGATTAAACTGGAATGTTTCTTGTTTGTAGGGAGCAGCTGCAGATGACGGCCGATTAAAACGAGGGGATCAGATTTTAGCTGTTAATGGCGAGACCCTGGAAGGTGTTACTCATGAGCAAGCAGTCGCCATTCTAAAACACCAGAGAGGGACTGTAACCTTAACTGTGCTGTCATGAGCCTCGGGCCTGATCACAAGATAGATGTTGTTGTTTAGAATATCCACAGGCAGATGAAGTTCTGAGTGGGTATGAAAAGCACCCTCAACTAAAATGCACCTTCATTCTTATTTCTTGTCCTCTCTGCTCAGGAGAAATGGCTTGAGGTTTCATGTGAATTTCCCAAATCAACAATCATCTCCTAATGTTTCCCAGTTCCTGTCACCTGTTGATGGGGTTGATTTCTAAAACTTAAATGAGTCTACCTGTTTTGCATTTAATTTCAGTGTTCTGATTTCTTTTTTTTTTTTTTTTTTGAGACGGAGTCTCACTCTGTCACCCAGGCTGGAGTGCAATGGCGCAATCTTGGCTCACTGCAACCTTGGCCTCCCAGGTTGGAGCGATTCTCCTGCCTCAGCCTCCCAAGTAGCTGGGATTACAGGCATGCATCACCACGCCGGGCTTATTTTTGTATTTTTAGTAGAGACGGAGTTTCCCCACGTGGGCCAGGCTGGTCTTGAACTTCTGACTTAAGGTGATCTGCCTGCCTTGGCCTCCCAAAGTTCTGGGATTCCAGGCGTGAGCCACTGCGCCCAGCCCAGTATTCTGATTTTAACCAACTGGTTCTGATTTATTTACCAAAACTGGAGTTAACTTCTCTTTCCTTATACTCTTCTCTCCCTATCCCCTACTCACACTGAGGCTTAACAGCAACCTCAGATCTCATCCAATGGACAGAAACAAATGTTAAGCAACTTGTCATCTCACTCATGATTTACTTATGCTAATTGTCTCTTCAAGTAAGCAAGAAAACATTAGCAGTGTAATTAATTTACCGGTGATCCCCAAGATGAAATACCAGATTCTCCTATGGGAAATTACTGTGCTCTCTTCTGTATGACTTATAGTCAAATAAGTCTCAAATTCATTTCTCTGGATAGATCTTTATATGCTAGTCATTGGTGATTTTGATGAGTCAATTTACAGACTGTAATCTTCTAAAAATTCTGAAAGACTAATTGTTTTCTGTGCCATATAAATGCATACCACTGAGCAAATGAACCTTATTCTCAACAGGAACAACTAGCATACATGTTCTGAATTCTAACAGTGCTAAATTACATTCAAGTCCAGGAAGATCACCTGGAATTAATGGCATTTCAGTAGGCAGGCATCATTCCCACCCCTCGGTCTTAGGAAAAGGAGGTAGAAGCCCCAGAACCACACTGCAGAGATCAGCAAGTTTTGTCTCAAGTCAGACAAGGTCTAGGTGGCCTTGGCCTTGTGCAAAGTGGGTGACATATTTGATTATCTTTCCCTTTACCTCCATAGCAGTCAGTCCAGCAGCACGGACTGCAGGAACCTAATGGAGCAACATACTTAGCTGCAAAGTGAGCAAATGAATTGAGCCTAGGAATCTGTGATGAAAATGCATGGCTGATGTTTCCTGATCTCCAAGGAGACTCCCATTTGCTGAAGTTTTGCATGCTAAGAAATCAACTACAGCAGAAAATACAAGAATACCTTTAAGTTGATTATTGGCAATCTTATTCATATATTAGCAAGAAAAAGGGAGAGATGCTTACTGGTGGATGCTATAGAGTCCTCTGTTTTTAAAAGTACCATGGCCGGGTGCAGTGGCTCACGCCTGTAATCCCAGCACTTTGGGAGGCCAAGGCAGGCGAATCACGAGGTCAGGAGTTCGAGACCAGCCTGGCCAACATGGTGAAACCCTGTCTCTACTAAAAATACAAAAATTAGCCAGGTGCAATGGCGGGCGCCTGTAATCCCAGCTACTTAGGAGGTTGAAGCAGGAGAATTGCTTGAACCTGGGAGGCAGAGGTTGCAGTGAGCCAAGTTCGTGCCACTGCACTCCAGCCTGGGTGACAGAGCAAGACTATCTCGAAAAAGAAAAAAACCATGAAGGATGAGTACTAGAGTCAGTAATAGAAGTAGTTCAGCATTATTTAACTACAACACAATGCTGCAAATATTTCACAGTAATTATCAAAATTTAATGGGCTCTAATTTAAAATGTTATAAGTATAGATTTTAATTGAGAATTATCTTTGAGTAGATGTAATCACAAAGTGCATTAACTCTTGTTGGAATATTTTATGGCTATTCCAAAGTATAGAGTGCCTAAATTTTGTGTTGAAAATGTCTTTCATGACGGTATTAAGTTTTCTGAAATTACACATGGCTTTTAAAATTTCTAATGTATCCAAGATGTGCAATGTTGTTAGGATCTCATTCTTCAGTGCATGAAAAGCTACCACCCTCAGAACATTTTGTGTTAATTGTACCTGCAAGAACACCTCAGGCAAGCCAAGAAGAAATGAAACCCCAATAAAACTTGAAAATGCACCTTAAAAATATATATACATATAATAGTTTTGAAATGGGATTCTGCTTTATTTTGATGGAATGGCCATTAAATACACATTTTGAAATAATACATTGTTGTTGTGTTTCTTTATACATTATCCTTTCAGGTCATGCTAGTAAAAGTATATTGATGAGGGAATTATGATGCTTTATACTTCTTACTGCACTAAATTGATAGAACTAGTACTTATTATAATCGGTTCTGTCTCTGCTCACATGACTAATAAGTAATTGCCTTTCCAAAAAGATATTTTTGCCTCAGAACTTACTGACAAGCTGAGAGGCTATGAAGATGGAAATCTGTGAAAGAAGTAGTGCTCTTATATTTGGCCTCATCATTTGGGCCATTTCAGTACAGTAATGATATCACTAATTGGAATTAGCACGACAGGGAAGTAAGCCAGGAATAAAACTGCTGAATGTTTGTATGTATATTTCCAAAGATTCTAAATAAATGTAGTTGCTACAGAGCAAATGGAGTTTTATTATATATGAAAAAGTGTACTTTCTGGATCTAATTGTGCTTTTTCTTCAACATGTTCTTCCCTAATAGAAAAAAAAAAAAAGTCCAACTTTTCACGAGGTTTTTTGGTGTCCTGTTAAAATCTGGAATCCATGGTGGCTCACGCCTGTAATCCCAACACGTTAGGAGGCCGAGGCAGATGGATCACCTAGGTCAGGAGTTCAAGACCAGCCTGGCCTACATGGCAAAACCCTGTCTCTACTAAAAATACAAAAATTAGGACGGGCGCGGTGGCTCAGGATCCATGCCACCATGCCCAGCCAACCTCTAATGTTTCTTTCCTGGCCCTTTCATGCACGTGCAGGTGAGTATTTGACAAAGAGGCGATTCTCCATAGCTCTCTCAATCTACAGCTCCCTCCTTTCCTACATGTTCTAGCCAACTTGGCTGGCCTCCCTGAATGTGAATCTCTTTCTCCTCTACTCATGGACTCTGTGTGTTTCCCCTTCCTGAGTATGGCATGGACACTGCCTCCAGGGATAAAACTGGGACAGTTGTAGAATTTACCTTGTTTTCCTTCTTGCAGGGATCAAAATCCTATGCTGCCTGTTATCTGCTGTCTGAAAATGTTTCACATATTATGTCCATTTTTCTAGTTGTTTACTACAGTGGGAGGGCAATTCCCAGAGCACCTTATCCTTCATGCAGAAGCAAAAGTCCTGTATCCTTGATGCTACTGGGAATAAATGTTTCACAATATGATTATTCAATTTCCTGTAAGCATTTTACACTTAAGGGAGCACTCTACTAATAAGGTCCCTGGTTTCTCCTAACTTCTAGAATTGAGAGCCCATTTGACTCAGTGGTTGGCATCCTTCCCCAACCCCTGTTCACAGCCACACCTGCCCAGGTGACCTAGGGAAGATATCCCCTCTTCAGGAATACTCATTATCAGGATCAGAACGACAGCCATTTTTTTTTCTTTTTTTGAGATGGAGTCTTGCTCTGTCGCCCAGGCTGGAGTGCAGTGGCGTGATCTTGGCTTACTGCAACCTCTGCCTCCCGGGTTCAAGCAATTCTCCTGCCTAGCCTCCTGAGTAACTGGGACTACAGTCACGTGCCACCATGCCCGGCTAATTTTTGTATTTTTAGTAGAGACAGGGTTTCACCATATTGGCCAGGCTGGTCTGGAACTCCTGACCTTGTGATCTGCCCACCTCGGGCTCCCAAAGTGCTGGGATTACAGGCGTGAGTCACTGTGCCTGGCCTACAGCCTTCTTATTGTGGGAGATCCAGCAACATTTCCTTTCCTTACAGCATTGGTTTTCAAGTTTCAAAGTAAGCACATGAAACAGTTGTTTCATGAACCATACGTAAGTCTTAATTCTTTCCTTCCTTCCTTCCTTC
The DNA here is from genome assembly GCF_028885655.2 of Pongo abelii. NCBI lineage: Eukaryota > Metazoa > Chordata > Mammalia > Primates > Hominidae > Pongo > Pongo abelii. Next base: position 170,979,464 of record NC_071985.2, on the reverse strand, counting down.
CTTTTCTTGTTCTTTTTTGTAGACAAGGATCTTGCTATGTTGCCCAGGCTGGCCTTGAGCTCCTGGGCTCAAGCAATCCTTGCACTTCAACATCCTGTGTAATTGAGACTGTAAGTGCACGCCACCTTGTCTAGCACAACTAAAATTTTTTGCACCCGATTTTCTTCTTAATTTTGTTGTATTTATATTTTTTCTATTAAAGTCAACCAGAACAGTGAGACTTTTTTTTAACACAAAAATTTAAATTTAGGTTATAGTTTCAGTTGTATGCCAGCCTAGTGCAAATGTTAAGTTTTTGACAGCTTGACTTTCAATCTTCAGATGCTCTATATTTAAGTAAAGACGAAAAAAGAAACATTTCACTCTCTACACAATCCCAAGATAAACTGACATTTGCAAGAGTCATTTGTGTGTGTGTGTGACGGTGTATAAAAGACCTCACCCTTGCCTCGCCTGAGCAGCATATCCATTTCCAGTCATGTGAAGAAGGAAGCAAGAAAGTTGCTTTGGTCTTGGGTCCCTGAGAGATTGATGTTGGGTATCAGGACCTATGCTTGGCAAAATTATACAGGAACCAACATATATCTGATCTTCCTTCTAGAATCAGTTTTTCTGAAATGGAAGCAACCTCAGAACTGGGAGTCTGTCCTGCCTGCTACACCACACCTCCCATTTTACAAGTGGCAGAAGCGTGCCAGAGAAAGGAAGTGACTAGCCCAGTCCCCCAGTAGCTTGCAGCCCTAAGAGTTTTCCATAAACCTTAGTGGGAATTCACCAACTTAGCAAACTACTGTAGAGTACTCACACATGGCTACTAAATTAGTTCGAAATATCCTCAAGGCTTTTTTTTTTCTCTTTTGAGTCAGGGTCTCACTCTGTCACCCAGGCTGGAGTGCAGTGACGCGATCACGGCTCACTGCGGCCTCAAACTCCCAGTCTCCAGTGACCCTCCCACCTCAGCTCTCCAACTGGCTGGGACTACAGGTGTGCTACACCATGTCTGGCTAATTTTTTTTTAAACTTTTTGTAGAGACAGGGCTCTCGCTATGTTAAGACTATTTTTAAGGGCAGTTTTGGCCAGGCACCGTGGCTCACACCTATAATCCCAACACTTTGGAAGGCCAAGGTGGGAGGATCACTTGAGCCCAGGAGTTTGAGACCAGCTTGGCTAACATGGTGAAACCCCATCTCTACAAAAAATACAAAAATTAGCCAGGCATGATGGTGTGTGCCTATAGTCCCAGCTACTTGGGAGGCTGAGGTGGGAGGACTGCTTGAGCCTGGTAGGTTGAGGCTATAGTGAGCTGTGTTTGCACCACTCCACTCCAGCCTGAGTCACAAAGTAAGACCCTGTCTCCGAAAAAATTTTTAAAGGCAGTTTTAAGTTAACAGCAAAATTGGGAGGAAGGTGCAGAGCTTTCCTGCATACCTATGCCCTCACTCACACGGCCTCTCCCATTATCAACATCCTCCACCAGAGTGGTACATTTGCTACAATGAATGAACCTATATTGACACATCATCCTCACCCAAACTCCATATTCAACCTGAGGGTTGAATCTTGGTGATGTACATCCTATGGGTTTGGACAAATGTATGACATGTGCCTACCATAAAGGTAAATGGAATATTTCCACTGCCCTGAAAGTCTTTTTTGTGCTCCCTATTCTTCTCCAACCCCCTTCCCAACCATGGAAACCAATTTTTTTTTTTTTTTTTTTTTTTGAGATAGAGTCTCTCTCTGTCTCACAGGCTAGAGTGCAGTGGCACAATCTCAGCTCGCTGCAACTTCCGCCTCTCAAGGTTCAAGCAATTCTCCTACCTCAGCCTCCTGAGTAGCTGGGATTACAGGTGTGCGCCACCACACTCAACTAATTTTTGTATTTCTAGTAGAGACGGAGTTTTGCCATGTTGGCCAGGCTGGTCATAAACTCCTGGCCTCAGGTGATCCACCTGCCTCATCCTCCGAAAGTGCTGGGATTACAGGCGTGAGCCACCACACCCAGCCCCTCTTCCATGTCTTTTCATGGCTTGATAGCTCATTTCTTTTTAGCACTGAGTTATATTCCGTTGTCTGGATGTACCACAGTTTATCCATTCACCTACTGAAGAGCATTGTGGTTGCTCCCAAGTTTTGGCAATTAGAAATAAAGCCACTATAAACATCTGTGTGCCTGAATTTGTAAGTTCATTTCAGTTCTCCCTAAGCACAAGCACAAGATTTGGATCCACAACACAAGATTTTAAAAAGATTAAAATAAAGAGTAGAAGAAAACAAACAAATGAAAAAAGGACACATCTTTTGGATGTAGACAAAGAAGACCTAGTCTATCCACTCACCCTACATCCCCACATCCTGGGAAGAATTTCCAAGGCCAGGCCCTCTGGATACCCTCCCTCATGGTTTAAACATTCTTCTTCTCTAGGTAGACACACTTGATGACAGATGCAGTGTTTCGATGGCTCCTCCTGCCTAATAGCTTTACTGGGCTTGCCCCCAGCATTCCTCTCCCAGGAGAACAGAAGAAACGGTAGTGTCTTAAAGGGACCCCATCCTTCAACTCCTCTCAACCCCAGAGCCATGTGTTACTCTGCTGGGAACTTCAGGATAGCTGTCTGAAAACACTCCAGGGAGGCTAAAGTGGAGGATCACTTGAACCCAGGAGTTCGAGACCAGCTAGGGCAACATAGTGAGACCTGGTCTCCACAAAAAGTAAATTAGCCTGGGCTCAGTAGCTCACACCCATAATCCCAACACTTTGGGAGACTGAGGTGGACAGATTGCTTGAGCGCAGGAGTTTGAGACCAGCTTGGGCAACATGGCAAGACCCCGTCTCTACAAAAAACACAAAAATTAGCCGGGCGTGGTGGCACACACCTGTAGTCTCAGCTACTCCGGAGGCTAAGGTGGTAGAATCACCTCAGCTCAGGGATATTGAGGCTGCAGTGAGCCATGATTGTGCACTACAGCCTGGGTGACAGAGTAAGACACCCATCTCAAAAATAATAAATTACTTTAAAAATCAGCCTGGCACAGTGGCACACACCTGCAGCCCCACCTACTTTGGAGGCTGAGGTGAGAGGATCGCTTGAGCCTGGAAGTCAAGGCTGCAGTAAGCGATGATCACACACTGCACTCCAGCCTGGGCAACAGAGTGAGACCCTGTTCCTCCTCCCCTCCTCCCCACAAAAAGAAAAGAAACATACTCCAGTGGCCCGCATGCCATGAGGAATAGGATTCACAGGTTCTTAAAGACTGAGAGCAGAAACTTCCTGTCCAACATTGTATTAGTCAGGGTTCTCCAGAGAAACTGAACCAAGAGGATGTGTATGTATTTAGAAAGATTTATCATAAGGAATTGGCTTTTGCAGTTATGGAGATGGGCAAGTCCAAAATCTACACTGTGGGCCAGCAGGCTCAAGACCCAGAAGATAATTTTCTGTGAAGAATGTTTCACAGCTGGGCGTGGTGGCACGTGCCCAAAGTCCCAGCTACTTCAGAGGCTGAGGGTAGGAGGATCACTTGAGCCCAGAAGGCAGAGGCTGCAGTGATCTGAAATGGCACCACTGTACTCCAGCCTGGGAGAAAGATCGAGACCCTATCTCAACAACAAACAAAGCAAACAAAAAAAGAAATGTTGATTTCATCCAAAAACACCCTCCAAATTCACAAATCAAGCATCAGACATCATGAGACCTTGAACGGACCCCTCTAGGGATGGCCTTGCCTTAGGGAAAGTGCAGAAGTGTCCACTATCCTTGTTCTCAACCCTTTTCCAGCCTCCTGCCCCCTCTGGTGTCCACAAGTATGGTGCAGTCACCATCACCACTTCTACCATCCCAGAACCCTCAGGAGCAGATGGCTTGAGATCTTGCCTCTGCCACCCCACCACCTAAGGACCCTAAGTATTTGTATACCTAATTAGGTGGCTTCTCAGTGGACTCAGGGTCAAGTCTAAACTCAGCATGGATGTTAGGCTCTTCATAATTTAGCTTCCACCTTAACCTCCAGCAGTCGTATTACCTCTGGTCTCACTAAGCACTTATCCCAGGATAAGCCGGACTCTCACACCTTTAGGCCTTTGCGCACACTGTCCATTGGCATAGACAGCACTGTGCTCAAGATGTGACTGCAGACCACCATCATCAGCATCACTTAGGAGAGGTGCAAATGTATGCTCTAGCCTAGACCAACTGCATCAGAATCTCTGGGGTAGGGCCAAAAAATGAGTTTAACAAGCTTTTCTGGTGATTGAAACACTAAACTTTGAAAGCCTGGAGAACACTCCCCTTTTTTTCCAGTCTGTAGTCATTCACAATTGCTGAGTTCTTTTCTGCCTCCAGAGGCTAGAGGCAGAAAGAAACACAAGCCTCCTGCCTTGCTGCCTTGCCACTGGAGGTATTTTACCTGTTAGAACGAGTCTCAGACTGAGTCTGCACCTGTATGAACTTTTTCTTTTTTCTTGAGACAGGGTCTCACTCTATTGCTTGGGCTGGAGTGCAGTGGCGCGATCATGGCTCACCACAGCATTGAACTCCCAGGCTTAGGTGATCCTCCCACCTCAGCCTCCCCAGTAGCTGGAACTACCAGTGCATGCCATCACGCCCACCAAATTTTTTGTACTTTTAGTAGACAGGATTTCACCATGTTGCTCAGGCTGGTCTTGAACTCCTGGGCTCCAGTGATCCTCCTACATCAGCCTCCCAAAGTGCTGGGATTACAGGCGTGAGCCAGCATACCCAGACTGAATTTCTTTTTTTTTTTAATTAAAACAGGGTCTCACTCTGTCACCCAGGCTAGGGTGCAGTGGTGAGACGAGGATTCATTGCACCCTCCACCTCCTTGCCTCAAGTAACACTCCTGCCTCAGCCTCCTGAGTAGCTAGGACTACAGGTGCGCACCACCACAGTAGGCAAAATTTTTTGTAGAGACGAGGTCTTACTATGTTGCTCAGGCTGGTCTGAAACTCCTGGCCTCAAGCGATCCTCCCACTCAACCTCCCAAAGTGCCAGGATTACAGGCATGAGCCACCACGCCCAGGTGTATGAACACCTGTTAGCAGACAGGTACAACACACAGCCCCACCTGTCCAAAAAGCACAAACCTGGCAGGGTGCAGTGGCTCACGCCTGTAATCCCAGCACTTCGGGGCCAAGGCGGGTAGATCACCTGAGGTCAGGAGTTTCGGACACACCAGGCCAACACGGTGAAACCTCGTCTAAAATACGAAATTTTAGTACCGTACTAAAAATACAAAAATTAGCTGGGCGTGGGGGCGCTTGTAAATCCCAGCTATTCGGGAGGCTGAGGCAGGAGAATCACTTGAACCTGGGAGGCAGAGGTTCCAGTGAGCTGAGATTGCACCACTGCACTCCAGCCTGGACGACAGAGTGAGACTCAGTCTCAAAAAAAAAAGCACAAACCTGCTGCTCTGTCTTTTTAGGGCAGTGGTTCTTCACCTGGGCTATTCATTCAAATCACCTGGAGATATTTTAGAGGCTCAACGCCCAAGCTACACCCCAGAGTAGGGAGAGGAAGGGAGAAATCTAGAAACTGGTATTTTTTTTTTTAAAGCTCCTCAAGGAGTTACAGGAAATTTCACTTCCAGGCAAACAACATTCAGACTTGAAGGGGTGGCCAGTCCCTCCACACCTGTGGGTATTTCTAGTTGGGTGGGACGAGAGACTGAGAAAAGAAATAAGACACAGAGTCAAAGTATAGAGAAAGAAAAGTGGGTCCAGGGGACTGGCGCTCAGCATACCAAGGACCTGCACCGGCACCGGTCTCTGAGTTCCCTCAGTTTTTATTGATTATTATTTTCACTATCTCAGCAAGAAGAATGCGGTAGGAGACCAGGGTGGTAACAGGGAGAAGGTCAGCAAGAAAACATGTGAGCAAAAGAATCTGTGTCATAATTAAGTTCAAGGGGAGGTACTATGCCTGGATGTGCACGTAGGCTAGATTTATGTTTCCCTCCGCCCAAACATCTCAGTGGAGTAAAGAATAACAAAGCAGCATTGCTGCCAACATGTCTCGCCTCCCGCCATAGGGTGGTTTTTCTCCTATCTCAGAATTGAACAAATGTACCATCGGGTTTTATACCAAGACATTCAGTTCCCAGGGACAGGCAGGAGACAGTGGCTTTCCTCTTTTACTAATCCACCTCAGCACAGACCCTTTACGAGTGTTGGGCTGGGGGACAGTCAGGTCTTTCTCATCCCACGAGGCCATATTTCAGACTATCACACGGGGAGAAACCTTGGACAATACCCGACCTTCCAGGGCAGAGGTCCCTGCGGCTTTCCACAGTGCATTGTGCCCCTGGTTTATCGAGACTAGAGAATGGCGATGACTTTTACCAAGCATACTGCTTGTAAACATTTTGTTAACAAGGCACATCCTGCACAGCCCTAGATCCCTTAAACCTTGATTCCATACAACACATGTTTTTGTGAGCTCAAGGTTGGGGCAAAGAGGTTGGGGCAAAGTGGCTGGGGCAAAGTTACAGATTAACAGCATCTTAGGGCAAAGCAATTGTTCAGGGTAAGGTCAAAATGAAATTTCTTATATCTTCCCTTTCTACATAGACACAGTAACAGTCTGATCTTTCTTTTCCCTACAAGACCTTTCTTTTTTTTTTTTTTTTTTTTTTTGAGACGGAGTTTTTTGCTCTTGTTGCCCACGCTGGAGTGCAATGGCAGGATTTCTGCTCACTGCAACCTCCGCCTCCTGGGTTCAAGCAATTCTCCTGCCTCAGCCTCCCGAGTAGCTGGGATTACAGGCATGCACCACCATGCCCGGCTAATTTTGTATTTTTAGTAGAGATAGGGTTTCTCCAAGTTGGTCAGGCTGGTCTCGAACTCCCGACCTCAGGTGATCCGCCTGCCTCAGTCTCCCAAAGTGCTGGGATTACAGGCGTGAGCCACCAGCACCCGGCCCAATATTCAGATTTTCTATCCCATCAGATAACCAACTAACTCTTCCGGAAGAGATGAGACCTTGAGAGAGGGAATGCAGAGCTGAGAATTCCAGACCTAAAGAGCTACCTGGAAGGTATTGGTCTTTAGACCCTAAGTCGCTGTTTAATCATCTTCATAGGCTAGAAATGAAGTCAGTCCAGGCTTGGGCCACATCCACCCAAACTCACTCTCTTCCTTCCAACTTTTCACTGTGGCACTGCAGCTGATTATCTCTGGAACCATCCAGACCAATGGAGAAAAACATGTTCATTTAGCTGAGTCCTCAGTAGGAACCAGACAGGAGGGGAGGGAAGGCAGAAAAGGCCTGGCTGTAGCGCAAGCGTTCCTGACCTCCAGTGCGGCCAGAGCCTCCGAAGGTCAGTTTCAACCCCAGCCAGATTGTTAACCGACAGTACAGGAAGGTGGACGTGATCCTCATACCTGCTGGTGCTTTGTCTCTGACTATGACCAGGTTCCATTGCCTTCCAATCCCAGCTTTTCCACTGGCCAGTTAGATCCATTTGCCTGGCCTGGACATTGAGCAACAAGATACAGATGTGAGGTTTTCAGGGTTTGGCCATGGATTTCAGTCCTTGGGTGCCCCCACCTCTGCCCATATCCTGCTCCCTTCCAATGTCTGCACTCTGAAGGAGACTTGTTGCTAGAATTTATCATTTTGAGTACTCTAAGTAAGATTGCTACTATAGGATACACTTAGAAAATGCTAGCAGAGGCTGGGCGCGGTGGCTCACGCCTGTAATACCAGCACTTCGGGAGGCTGAGGCGAGCAGATCATGAGATCAGGAGATCGAGATCATCCTGGCTAACATGGTGAAACCCCGTCTCTACTAAAAAATACAAAAAATTAGCCGGGCGTGGTGGCGGGCACCTGTAGTCCCAGCTACTCGGGAGGCCGAGGCAGGAGGATGGCATGAACCCAGGAGGTGGAGCTTGCAGTGAGCCAAGATCGCGCCACTGCACTCCAGCCTGGGTGACAGAGCGAGACTCCGTCTCAAAAAAAAAAAAAAAAACAAAAAAACAAAACACTAGCAGATTTAGTGGTCGTTTTTGTTTTTTTTTTTTTTTTTTTTGAGATGGAGTTTCCCTCTTGTTGCCCTGGCTGGAGTGTGATGGTGCGATCTCGGCTCAGTGCAACCTCCACCTCCCGGTTTCAAATGATTTTCCTGCTTCAGCCTCTTGAGTAGCTAGGATTACAGGCACCCAAAACTATCCCCAGCTAAATTTTTTTGTATTTTTAGTAGAGACGGGGTTTCACCATGTTGGTCAGGCTGGTCTCGAACTCCTGACCTCAGGTGATCCACCTGCCTCGGCCTCCCAAAGTGCTGGGATTACAGGCATAGGCCACCGCACCCAGCCCTAGCAGTCATTAAAACTGATTTGTAGGCCAGGCGTGGTGGCTCATGCCTGTAATCCCAGCGCTTTGGGAGGCCAAGGTGGGCAGATCACTTAAGATCGGGAGTTCAAGACCAGCCTGACCAACATAGAGAAACTCACCTCTACTAAAAATGCAAAATTAGCTGGGCATGGTGGTACATGCCCATAATCCCAGCTACTCAGGAGGCTGAAGCAGGAGAATCGCTTGAAGTCAGGAGGCAGAGATTGCAGTGAGCCGAGATCATGCCATTGCACTCCAGCCTGGGTAACAGAGCAAGACTCCATCTCAAAAAAAAAAAAAAACAAAAACAAAAAACAACCCCACTTACTGGTCCGGAACAGTGGCTCACGCCTGTAATCCCAGCACTTTGGAGGTCGAGGCGGGAGGACTGAATGAGTCCAGGAGTTTGAGGCTGTAGTGTGCTGTGATTGCACCTGTGAAAAACCACTGTACCTCAGCCTCAGCAGCGTAGTGAAACTGTCTCTTAGAAAAAAATGACATGAGGCCAGGCGAGGTGGCTCACGCCTGTAAATCCCCAGGACTTTGGGAGGCTGAAGTGGGCAGATCACTTGAGGTTGGGAGTTCGAGACCACCCTAACCAACATGGAGCAACCCCGTCTCTACTAAAAATGCAAAATTAGCTGGGTGTGGTGGCGCATGCCTGTAATCCCAGCTACTTGGGAGGCTGAGGCAGAAGAATTGCTTGAACCCAGGAGGTGGAGGTTGCAGTGAGCTGAGATTGAGCCACTGCAGCCTAGGCAACAAGAGTGAAACTCCATCTCAAAAAAAAAAAAAAAAAAAAAAAAAGACATGAGCTGAGGGCTGGGTGCAGTGGCTCATGCCTGTAATCCCAGCACTTTGGGAGTCCAAAGGGGGTGGATCGCTTGAGGTCAGGTGTTCTAGACCAGCCTGGCCAACATGGTGAAATCCCATCTCTACTAAAAATACAAAAGCTAGCCATGCATTGTGGTGGGTGCCTGTAATCCCAGCTACTAGGGAGGCTGAGGTAGGAGAATCGCTTGAACCCAGGAGGCGGAGGTTGCAATGAGCCAAGATCCTGCCACTACACTCCAGCCTACACAACAAAGCAAGACTCCGTCTCGGGGGGAAAAAAAATGACATGAGAGTACAAGAAGGATCAGGAGAACCACCTGTGGAGGCTGCAGAGCAGTAAGAGTTAGCCAGGTGGTCAGGTGAAGGAACAATGAGGAGTAGTATGGCATGGTGGCCAGGGAGAGCAGCAACATTTCAAAGTGAGATGCCAGAATAGTGAGTTCCAAAAACTCCTGAGTCAAGTATGACTGGAACATAAGATGAGAGAAGTGGAAAGACAGGCAACCAGGCAGACAGGCAGGGTCCCGCTCAGGAAGGGCCCTCTAAGCCACTTGAAGGAGTGTGGAATTTATCCTTTCAGCATTATGCAGTCACTGAATTTTTTTTTTTTTTTTTTTTTTTGAGACAGGGTCTCTCTCTGTTGCCCAGGCCATAGTGCAGTGGTACGATCACACCTCACTGCAGCTTTGACCTCCTAAGCTCAAGTAATCCTCCCATTTCAGTATCCCGAGTAGCTGGGACTACAGGCATGTCACTATGCCCAACTAATTTATTTATTGTAGAGATGGGGTCTCACTATGTTACCCAGGCTGGTCTCAAACTACTGGCCTCAAGTGATCCTCCTGCCTTGGGCTCTCAAAGTGCTGGGATTACGGGCATGAGCCACCCCACCTGGACAACTGAGCTATTTTAATCTGGAGAGTTTTGTGATCAGATTTTCCCTTTAACGAAATGAAGGTTTGGCCTTCGCTGCAACATTTTTACTGTTTCTCAGAGTGTGGCCCAAGAACAGTTTACATCAGAACCCTGGGTCGCTGCAGGTACACATGTACAAATCAGGGTCTGTATTTCAACCTAGTTTCTTCCCTGATTCGTCACTGAACACGCGCAGGCATACATACCCTAAGGTTCTTTGAAGAACCTCCAATTCAGCAGCTAGAAAAGCAGAGGAAAACCTGTATCTAATATTAAAGAACAATGGCTCTTCAGAAAGCTACTCACATCTTAGCCAGAAGATGGCGCAGGTTTTCCATTTACCTGGTTCCTGCCTGGCTAGAAAGATGGAAATCTTGTTCAAAAGAAATTGCTTGATCTCATTACTTAAGTCAGAAGAGGGCTCCCCAGAAATTATGATGGCAAGTGAGAAATGAGAAAGACTTATAACAGGTGGGAATAGGCATCCCATCTCCATAGATGCCACCCTTCTCTCCAGAAAGCATAGCAGATTAGGACATGTCCACAAGGCTAGAAGAGTACTACACTCCCAAAAAGAAAGCGCTAAGCGTCAGGTGCGGTGGCTCACGCCTGCAGTCCCAGCACTTTGGGAGGCTGAGGCGGGCGGATCACGAGGTCAGGAGTTCAAGACCAGCCTGGCCAACATGGTGAAACCCCATCTCTACTAAAAGTACAAAAATTAGCCGGGCATGGTGGCAGGCGCCTGTAATCCCAGCTACTCAGGAGACTGAGGCAGGAGTGAAACTGGGAGGCGGAGGTTGCAGTGAGCTGAGATCGTGCCACTACACTCCAGCCTGGGTGACAAAGCAAGACTCCATGTCAAAAAAAAAAAAAAGCCCTAATTAATCCCTCCGCCTTTTTTTTTTTTTTTTTTTTTAATATATTGGCTGCAGAGTCAGGGCCAGCCATTATAAGAGGGTAGGTCTTAATTTAGGAAAAACAGCAACTGGCCTCCATCCCTAGGTACAAGTGAGAGAAGACCTCTAGTCCCAGCCGGGTGCAGTGGCTCACTCTGGTAATCCCAGCACTTTGGGAGGCCAAGGCGGGCAGAGCATGAGGTCAGGAGATAGATACCAACCTGGCTAACACGGTGAAACCCCATCTCTACTAAAAATACAAAAAAATTAGCCAAGTGTGGTGGCATGCACCTGTAGTCCCAGCTACTCGGGAGGCAGAGGCAGGAGAATCACTTGAATCCAGGAGGCAGAGGTTGTAGTGAGCCGAGATCGCGCCACTGCACTCCAGCCTGGGTGACAGAGTGAGATTCCATCAAAAAAAAAAAAGACCTCTAGTCCCAGGGCTAGTGGAGGGGGATGCACCAGGTTCCCTAGATTGTTGAACCCACCTTGCCAGTTCTCTTCCTTTGCTCCTAGTTTGAGTCCTGGCATCAGTGAGGGCTAGATGCAGAGCCCACCACATTGGGATCTCCACTGAGAGTTAGTTTTCTATGAACCAAAATGAAATTCTAAGCCCCCCAACCAACTGAATGGAGACCCCCCACCCCCATTCTAAAGTAAACCTGAAAAACTAGTTCAGGCCATCATGGGAGGAGGGGATCAGACTCGCCTCATTATACCATTCTCCTTTTGGAATTCAGGCACAACTGACCAGCATTAACATTAAAATAAGAGATTTTAGGCATGGTGCAGTGCTCACGCCTGTAATCCCAGCACTTTGGGAGGATTGCTTGAGCCCAGGAGTTCAAGACCAGCCTGGGCAACAAAGCAAGACCTCCTCTCAAAAGGAATGAAAAAAAGAAAAGAAAAAGCCAGATGCGGTGGCTCATGCCTGTAATCCCAGCACTTCGGGAGGCTAAGCCAGGTGGATTACGAGGTCAGGAGTTCAAGAACAGCCTGACCAACATGGTGAAACCCCGTCTCTACTAAAAATACAAAAAATAGCCAAGTGTGGTGGCACCCGCCTGTAACTCCAGCTACTCAGGAGGCTGAGGCAGGAGAATCACTTGAACCCGGGAGGCGGAGGTTGCAGTGAGCCAAGATGGCGCCACTGCACTCCAGCCTGGGCAACAGAGCAAGACTCTGTCTCAAAAACAAGCATTAAAATAGAGATCTCAAGACTGACAAAGCCCACTCTTTGTAGCAATAAGATACCAAATTCCAGCATGACTCTAGTATAGCTTCACATGACAGAGAGCAGGCCCTGAAAGAAATCCAAAGTATTTTACCCCAAAATATATTCTTCTGACATATTTTAAAATGGCCCTGGTGGGCAAATCTACATTCTAGTGGGGAAACCTATATTCTGTAGAGAATCACCTTCCCTTTCCAGGTCTTTTCCTGATCCAGAGAGATTAACTAGAGTCTGGCACCTTTTAAGGCTTGATCAGAGACATTTACCATCTATTCTACATAATAAGAACCTTGGTTTCCACAACCCCTTAACTTAACCCAGACACTCCTTTCTATTGATTCCTAGCCTTTAGATAATAACTCTTTCAACCAAATGCCAATCAGAAAGTCTTTGTATCCACCTATCCCATCTTTCTGACCCAAACCAATGCATACCTTACATTGTCTAGATTGATGCTTATGTCTCCCTAAAACGTGTAAAACCAACCTGTAACCCAACTACCTTGGGCACATGTTCTCAGGACCTCTTGAGATTTTGCCTTGGGCCTTGGTCACTCATACTTGGCTCAGAATAAATCTCTTCAAATTGTTTACAATGTTTGTTTTCCCTGACTTATGAGAGCACAGCATCCACACATTGTGCAAAATGCCTTGTTCTTCAAGACTCAGTTACCTATTACAACTTCCAAGAAACTTTTCCCCAGACTTCCTCTGCAAGTTTTGCTAATGCAACTTCCTCCGCCATTTCATGAAACCTGTTGCTTATTTTTACCTTTTCAATTAACATGTTGTGTTAAAATTACCTGTTTACAGGATCTGTCTTTCCCAGGAGATGCTGTAATTGCCCAATGGGTTCACCTTGCCCACTGCTGTTGGGAGTGATCAGACCCAACACCAGGTCGTGGGGGCGACGAACTCCGGCGGAGTCAAAGGAATGATAAAAAGACAGTTTGAGAGAAGTGGGACCAGGAGGCCATTGTGTGAGGCTGCGAAGGCCCCAAGCTCTGGGAACCCACGCTACTTATTGGTGCTCAAAGAAACAGGTGGTGAGGATGTGGGGTTTGAAAGGAAACAGTGTATCAAGTGAATGAGAAACACATGGCTGCTTGAGATAATGGCAGTGCTAGAAGCAAGGAGCCAGCAAGTCTAGCACACATGCAAGCTCTGCCTCAGCTTCTCTCCCAACACTCAGCTTTTCTCCCAACATGCCCCCCTTCTCTTTTTTGTAAAAACCACCACAGCTATCATTATTACTAGCGTAAGGTGGTCTCTTTTTAAAATTAATTGAGCAAGGCAATCACAGGCTGTGCAGCCCTTAATTGCCAGTTGGTGATCCAGCTTCATTTTTCTTAGCCCTTATTCAAAATGGAGTCGCTCTGGTTTGAATGCTTCCTACATATCTCCCCTTTCCCTTTTACAAGAGGACCCTTAATCCTAGGGGTTGCAGAAGGATGAATGTCCATCTTCTGTAACTTCATGCTGAATAGGGGCGATGATACTCCTGCCTATGTATTAGGGTCTCTTGTATTCAGGGTAGAGAGGAGTTCAGTCAGAAAGCATTGGTTTGTTAAGTATCTATAGGTAAAACCCTGGCACTCCAGCACTTTCTCAGCATGTAGGGGAACCCAGTCCATGGTTGGGATCCATGGGTCCTTCCAGTCTCCTGTTCCATGGTCGTACACATCTTGAGGGCACCTACTTGGTTTGTTCATCTCCTGCAAAAACACAAGCATACCCTCATCCCCATGTTAGTAAATCTACTGAAACAGAAGCAAAAACTTTTGTGGCTGTAGCTGGGAGGCATGCCATTGCTGAAGCATTTGTAACTCAGCTTCTGCCTCTTTGGTTAATTACCATGGGGCAAAACTTACCATTGATAATGAGAAGCAGTCCCCTTCTAACAGAAGGCACAGAGAAAGCAAATCAAGGCTTAAAAGCAATCCTTAAACCTTCAATTTGCACTGTACAGGTGGGTCCACTAGATGCTGTGGTTCATGATAGAACTTCAGATGTTTGGTGGGCACCCACACAGGCACCTGATTGTCACCTGGAGAGACACAAGCAAATCCTCTTCCCCATAAAATTATCTTTCCTTTTTCCCAGCTCTTTGTATGTGCATCCCTCTACCATATATCGTGTCCAGCCTTTTTATTTTCCTTTTGTCCTGTCAGGAGTTGTTCAGCTGCAGTAATGGGTTGATCTCTTTGTAAAATTAAAAAATTTAATGTTAATAAAGCTAAATGGAATTGCATATGTGGTGTCTTATATTCCTGGTCCCCTCCCTTTTGCTTTTGTATTTGAGTTTTTAAAGTACTATATTAGCTCTTTCCACTATTGCTTGTCCTTATGAGTTATACGGAATACCTGCAGTATGGGTAATATTCCATTGTTGAAAAAATGTAGCCATGGCTTTACTACAGTATCCTGGGCTGTTACCAGTTTTGATTTTTTCTGGGATTCCCATAACTGAAAAGCAAGATAAAAGATGTCTTTTAACATGAGCTGTAGCTTACCCTGTTTGACATGTGGCCCAGATAAAATGTGAATAGGTATCTACTGAAACATGAACAAAGGACAATTTTCCAAAAGCAGGAATATGTGTTACATCCATCTGCCAGATGGAATTTGGAGATAAACCTCTAGGGTTAACTCCTGGTCCTTGATGTGGCAGATGCAGGACTTAGCAGGCAGAACAGTGTTGCACAATTTCTTTAGCTTGTTTCCATGATAGACCATACCTTTTTCTAAGGCCTGTGGCATTAAGATGGGTTAAAGAATGAAAAGTTTGTGCATCAGCAAAGGATGCAGACAACAATGCATCCGCCCTTTGATTAAGTTTAGTTAAAAGGCCGAGGAGGTTAGTATGTGCTCTCATATGAGTGATACAAAAAGGTGAATGCCTTTATTGTATTGCTTGCGGTAAAGAATGAAATAAAAGATTAAGTTGTTCATCAGTCACATTTCAAATTAAGGCACATTCAATCCAGTATTTTGGGATCATTGTTGGGGAGGGCAGCCCTGGTTGTAGTGCGCCCATGGGTTGAATCACAGCATTAACAGCCCTTTAATCTGTTAACATTCTCCATTTACCGGATATTTTCTTAATGACAAATACAGGAGAATTCCAAGGGGAGAAAGTAGGCTCTATATGTCGCTTTTGCAATTGTTCCTGCACCAGTTCTTTTAAAGCCTCCAGTTTTTCCTGTTTCCGCGGCCATTGCGCCACCCAAACCAGTTTGGCAGTTAGCCAAACAAGAGGAATGGGAGCCGGAGGCTCAACAATGGCCGCTCCTAAAATTGACACCCCAGTCCGGTCCGATCTGTTTGCCCTTTTAATTCTAAAGGTTCTGATTGGCCATTTATCTTCTTCTAGTCCTTTTCCGGGGCGATATCCCATATTTTTCATCATTTGTCTACTATTATTACTATATTGATCCGTAGGAATAGATATTTCAGCATCCCATTGTTGCAATAAGTCTCTACCCCATACATTGACAGGAATAGGTGTAATGATAGGCTGAATTGTCCCTTCTTAACCGTCCAGCCCTTGACATGGTAAAATCAAAGAACTCTGAAAAACTTCCGAGGCAGCTCCCACTCCAACAATACCAATGGATGCCTTTGGCTTAGGCCAGTGCCGGGGCCATTGATTTATAGCAATAATAGAGACATCAGCTCCAGTATCTACTAGTCCTTCAGAATCTTTTCCCTGAATAGTTACTGTGCAAATAGGTCTTTTGTCAGACACTTGATTAACCCAATACACAGCCTTTCCTGCTGGATTAGTATTACCAAAGCCTCCTATTCTTTTCACTGTGCTGCTTCCTAGCTTTATGTAAGGTAACAGCAACAACTGAGCAATTCTCTCTCCTGGGGAGGCAGACCACAGAGTTGAGGAACTAATAACTAATTTAATTTCTCCAGTATAATCAGTCGATTATTCCTGTATGTACAGTAACAACTTTTAAATTTAGACTAGATCTTCCAAGTAATAGACCGACTGTTCCTGAGGGTAAGGGTCCCCTAACTCCCATGGGGACCTTCTTTGGTGGCTCCCCAAGAAGTAAGGAGATGGGAATTGTGCTGTAGAGGTCTACGGCAGCACTGCCTGCTGAGGCAGGGGACAATTATTGTACATTTGCAAGGGCACTGGCTGTGCCGGGTATGCCTCGGTTTGTTGAGGGGCTCGAGGCGGGCCCCTCTTCCCGTTTCCCGAAATAGGTTGTCCATCTTCGCTAAATTTAGAATGACAATGATTTGCCCAGTGATTGCCTTTCTTACACCGGGGACATATACCGGGACTTTTCTGTTGATTGATGGCAGTAGTTTTTGCCTTTTGATTTCCTTTTCTACATTCCTTTCTTGTGTGTCCAAATTGCCCACAATTAAAGCACGAGCCTGAGAAATGGGGCATACTCTTTCCTACTCTTAATCCAGCCATAGCCCAAGCTAAAACAGTGGCCTTATGTAAGTTACCTGCAATGCCATCACAAGCGTTAATATATTCAGCTAAATGAGCCTTCCCTCTCAGGGGTCTAATAGCAGTTTGACACCCTGCATTAGCATTATCATATGCAAGAAGCTGTATTACAACATCCTGAGCCGTTTTATCAGTTATGGCTTTATACACAGCCTCTTGAAGCCAAGCAATAAAATCAGTATATGGTTCTTTAGGTCCTTGTCGGACAGAACTGAAAGAAGGATATTTTTCCCTTGTAACATTTATCCTTTCCCACGCCTGTAAGCACACAAAGCGCAGCTGAACAATGGCAACGTCCTCCATTACTGCTTAATTCTCTAACCGACCCCAATTAGGGCCAACTCCCATTAACTGTTCAAAGGAAACAGGCACAGGTGGCTGTGCTTGTATGTTTTCCCTTGCCTGAGTTTGAGCTTCATCAGCCCACCAGGTTTTAAACTGCAAATACTGAGATAGAGTGAGAACAGATTTTGTCAAAGTATCCCAATCATACGGTGTTAACCTATTATCAAGAGTCATATTTTTAAATAAAGTTTGCACAAAAGGAGGGTTCGGTGCGTATTAATGGTTTGCTTAAATTCCTTTAGTAACTTAAAAGGAAAAGCAGCCCAATTAGTTATATTCTGTCCTCCTTGCTGGATTATAGTAAGGGGAAATTGCCATGCTTCAAGGTCTCCCTCGGCTGTAGCTTTTTGAATAGAATTTTGTATAACACCAATTGCTCCAGGTTTTAATGTTGCAACTACAGGAGCAGTAAGTTTTTCAGCTAATTTATTTTCTTGTCCATTAAGGGGAGAGACAGGAGATGGCCATTCACTTAATTCAGCAGGTGGAAGCGATGGGCTAGTAAAACATACTTTTTTTTAAGTTTTCCTTTCTTTAATCTTCTCTGGTAGCTATTCCTCACACTCAGAATCTGAAGTTAGTTTTTTACACTTGTCCTCCTCTTTCTCATCTGAATCTGCCTCATCATGTTTGAAATGGCTCAAGAGCTGTCTTTATTAGCACCCACACTGACCAAATGAAAACTGGAATTTCTGCTCCCTCTTTATATGCCTTTTTAAAATCTCTTCCAATTCTCTTCCATTCATCCAACTCCATAGTCTTGTTCAGGAAACCATGGGCAAAACTGCTTTACTGTACTAAAGAGTGATAAATTCTGAGTACTAACTTACTCCCCCTCTTCATAATAAATGCCTTAAGAAATGTAAATAAGCAGAATGTCTGCTTTCACTTTGTCCCATTGTTACTCTGGTTCTTCCGAGTGCTCAGCTTTCCTGTCAAGCTTCTTTTAGACGTCCTCTGCTTTCACATGCTCTAGCATTGCTTCACTGGGGTCTTTGTTGCCCCACGTTGGGCAGCCAGGAATGTTGGGGTGATCAGACCCAACACCAGGTCGTGGGGGCAACGAAGTCGGTGGAGTCAAAGGACTGAGAAAAAGACAGTTTGAGAGAGAGAAGTGGGACCAGGGGTCCATTGCAGTTGTGGAGGCTGCAAAGACCCCAAGCTCTGGGAACCCATGCTATTTATTGGTAATCCAGCATAGAAACAGGTGGTGAGGATGTGGGGTTTGAAAGGAAACACTGTATCAAGTGAATGAGAAACATATGGCTGCTTGACATAATGGCAGTGCTAGAAGCAAGGAGCCAGCAAGTCTAGCACACATGCAAGCCCTGCCTCAGCTTCTCTCCCAACACTCAGCTTTTCTCCCAACAACTGCCTAGACAGAGCACGTTTATCAAGACAGGGGAATTGCGATAGAGAAAGAGTAATTCATGCAGAGCCGGCTATGTGGGAGACCGGAGTTTTCTTATTACTCTAATCAGTCTCCCTGAGCATTCGGGAAGCAGAGTTTTTAAGGATAACTTGGTGGGTTGGGGGAAGCCAATGAGCCAGGAGTGTTGATTGGTCAGGGATGAAAACATAAGGAGTTGAAGCTGTCTTCTTGCACTGAGTCAGTTCCTGGGTGGGGGCCACAAGATCAGATGAGCCAGTGTATTGATCTGGGTGGTAACTGCTGATCCATCAATTGCAGGGTCTGCAAAATATCTCAAGCACTGATCTTAGGAGCAGTTCAGGGAGGGTCAGAACTCGGTAGCCTCCAGCTGCATGACTCCTAAACCATAGTTTCTTTTTTTTTTTTTTTTTTTTTGGAATGGAGTCTTGCTCTGTTGCTCAGGCTGGAATGCAGTGGCACGATTTCAGTTCACTGCAACCTCCACCTCCCGGGTTCAAGCAATTCTCCTGCCTCGGCCTCCCTGGTAGCTGGGACTACAGGCATGCGCCACCACCCCCCGGTTATTTTTGTATTTTTAGTAGAGATGGGGTTTCACCATGTTGGCCAGGCTGATCTTGAACTCCTGACCTCAAATGATCCCAAAGAGCCTCAGCCTTCCAAAGAGCTGGGATTACAGGCATGAGCCACGGTGCCCGGCTTCTAAACCATAGTTTCTAATCTTGTGGCTAGCATTCATCTTACAAAGGCAATCTAGGCCCCTGGCAAGAAGGAGGTCTGCTTTGAGAAAGGGCTGTCATTGTCTTTCTTTTAAACTATAAATTAAGTTTCCTCAAAGTTAGTTCAGCCTATGCCCAGGAACGAACAGGGACAGCTTGGAGGTTAGAAGCAAGATAGAGTTGATTAGGTTAGATCTCTTTCACTGACTCAGTCATAATTTTGCAAAGGCGGTTTCAATGCTAGACTATGAACTACTGCCAGGCTATGAGCCACTATATGAGCCATAGGCTATCAGCTACTGCTTTCCTACATATCAGGAATAGACTAGGGGAAAGTATCATTCACAATAGTAATGAACATCAATTTTACAATTTTACTCAGGAATAATATATATTATATATATTATATATTTATATATAATATAATATAAATATATATGTTATAAATATTATATATAATTATAAATATTATATATAATATACAATATATTATACATAAAATATATTATATGTATAATATATAATTTATTATATATAAATATTATATATAAATATAACATATATTATATATAATATATATTATATATAAATATAACATATATTATATATAATATATATTATATATAAATATAACATATATTATATATAATATATATTATATATAAATATAACATATATTATATATAATATATATTATATATAAATATAACATATATTATATATAATATATATTATATATAAATATAACATATACTATATATAATATATATTATATATAAATATAATATATATTATATATAATATATATTATATATAAATATAATATATATTATATATAATATATATTATATATAAATATAACATATATTATATAATATATAATATATATTATATATAATTATATATATTATATATTATATATAATATATATAATATATAATTATATATCACCTCATTATATATATATATTTTATCATTATATAATATATAATATATATTTTATCATATAATATATTATATATTTTATCATTATATAATATATAATATATATTTTATCATTATATAATATATAATATATATTTTATCATTATATAATATAATATATATTTTATCATTATATAATATATAATATATATTTTATCATTATATAATATATAATATATATTTTATCATTATATAATATATAATATATATTTTATCATTATATAATATATATTTTATATTATATAATATATAATATATATTTTATCATTATATAATATATAATATATATTTTATCATTATATAATATATAATATATATTTTATCATTATATAATATATAATATATATTTTATCATTACATAATATATAATATATATTTTATCATTATATAATATATAATATATATTTTATCATTATATTATATATAATATATATTTTATCATTATATTATATATAATATATATTTTATCATTATATTATATATAATATATATTTTATCATTATATTATATATATATTTAAACAGGGTCTCACTCCAACACCCAGGTTGGAGTGCAGTGGTGCATTCTCAGCTCACTGCAGCCTCAACTTCCTGGGCTCAGGTGATCCACCCACCTCAGCCTCCTGAGTAGCTGGGACTACAGGTGCGTACCACCATGCCTGGGTAATTTTTATACTTTTTATAGAGATAGGGTTTCGTCATGTTGTCCAGGTTGGTCTTGAACCCCTGGACTCAAGCCATCCTCTAGTCTCGACCTCCCAAAGTGGTGGGCTTACAGGCATGAGCCACTGCACCCAGCTATTCAAGAATAATATCTACAAAAAAAAATGTGTAAGATCTACTTCAGAGAAAAAAAACATGCAAAAAGTTTAAATAGCTGGGCGTGGTGACTCATACCTGTAATCCCAGGGAGCCTGAGATGGGAAGATGGCTTGAGCCCAGAAGTTCAAGACTAGCCTGGGCAACATAGTGAGACCTCATCTCTAATTTAAAGAATGAGGCCAGGCACGGTGGCTCACATTTGTATTCCTAGCACTTTGGGAGGCCAAGGCAGATGGATCACTTGAGGTCAGGAGTTCGAGACCATCCTGGCCAACTTGGTGAAACCCCGTCTCTACCAAAACTACAAAAATTAGCTGCGCATGGTAGCACGCACCTGTAATCCTAGCTACTTGGGAGACTGAAGCAGGATTCCAGGAGGCGGAAGTTTCAGTGAGCCAGGATGGTGCCACTGCACTCCAGCCTGGGCAACAGAGTAAGACTCCATCTCAAAATTAATAAATAAATAAATAATAAAAATTTTTAAAAAGTTTAAACAAATGATAGCATTAACAATGTAAATAGTAAACATTTATGGGCTGGGCACGGTGGCTCACGTCCATAATCCCAACACTGGGAAGCAGAGGTGGGTGGATTGCTTGAGGTCAGGAGTTCAACACAAGCCTGGTAAACATGCCAAAACCCTATCACTACTAAAAATACAAAAATTAGCCAGCCGTGGTGGTGCATTCCTGTAATCCAAGCTACTCAGGGTGGCTGAGGCAAGAGAATTACTTCAACCTGGGAGGCAAAGGTTGCAGTAAGCTGAGATTGTGCCACTGCACTTCAGCCTGGGTAACACAGTGAGACCTTGTATAAAAAATAAAAATTAAAAAAAAAATTTATGGAAGGCTTACTATGCCATAGGCACAATTTTAAGCACCTTTGCATGTTTGACTTTATTTAATCAACAATTCTATGAGGCTGATACCATAGTATTTCTCATTTTACAGGAAATAGGCACAAAGCAAGTTAAGTAACTTGCCTGAGATTTCATCTTCATTGCTGTAAAGCTTGAATAATACGTAATTCTTCCTCAATTAATTTTTATATAACTCAACTTTGATTAAAATCCCCAAAGAGGCCAGGCACGGTGGCTCACACCTGTAATCCCAGCACTTTGGGAGGCCAAGGTGAGCAGATCACCTGAGGTCAGGAGTTTGAGACCAGCCTGGCCAACATGGTGAAACCCCCTCTCTACTAAAAAGACAAAAATTAGTCGGGCATGATGGTGGACGCCTGTAATCCCAGATACTCTGGAGGCCGAGGCAGGAGAATTGCTTGAACCTGGGAGGTGGAGGTTGCAGTGAGCCGATATTGCACCACTGCACTCCAGCCTGGGCGACAGGGCAAAACCCTGTCAAAAAAAAAAAAATCCTCAAAGAAAGAAGTTCACAGATGTAAACAATTCATATTTTATATAAGCACATATGTACATAGAAAAAATCTGAAAAATCTGAAAGAATGTACATCAAAGTATTTGAGGTGATCTATGTCTGCTTCTCTGTTTTCCTTTTTTTGAGATGGAGTCTCCCTCAGTCACCCAGGCTGGAGCGCAGTGGCACGATCTCAGCTCACTGCAGCCTCCCCCTCCCAGGTTCCAAGGATTCTCCTGCCTCAGCCTCCCGAGTAGCTGGAATTACAGGTGCCCGGCACAACACCTGGCTAATTTTTTTATTTTTAGTAGAGACGGGGTTTCACCATGTTGGCCAGGCTGCTTTCAAACTCCTGACCTCAGGTGATCCGCCTGCCTTAGCCTCCCAAAGTGCTGGGATTACAGACATGATCCATCATGCCCGGCCTGCTTCTCTATACTTTTCTTTAAAAAACAAAAAACGAAAGTTCAGTGGCGCCATCTCGGCTGACTGCAACCTCTGCCTCCCAGGTTCAAGAGATTTCCTGCCTCAGCCTCCCAAGTACCCTGGATTACAGCCTGCACCACCACACCTGGCTAATTTTGTATTTTTAGTAGGGATGGTGTTTCATCATGTTAGCCAGGCTGGTCTCAAACTTCTGATCTCAGGTGATCCGCCCACTTCAGCCTCCCAAAGTGCTGGGATTACAGATGTGAGCCACCATACCCCCGGGAGTTTGTTTGTTTTTTTTCTTTTTTTCTTTTTTTTTTTTTCAGACAGAGTTTCACTCCTCACCCAGGCTGGAGTGCGATGGCAAGATCTCGGCTCACTGCAACTCCGCCTCCCAGGTTCAAGCAATTCTCCTGCCTCAGCCTCCTGAGTAGCTGGGATTATAGGTGCCTGCCACTACGTCCGGCTAACTTTTGTATTTTTCAGCAGAGACAGGGTTTTGCCATGCTGGCCAGGCTGGTATTGAACTGACTTCAAGTGATCTGCCTGTCTAGGCCTCCCAAATGCTGGGATTACAGGAGTGAGCCACTGCGACTGGCTTGGTTTTTTTTGTTGTTGTTTGTTTGTTGTTGTTGTTGTTGTTTTGTAAGATGGAGTTTCGGTCTTGTTGCCCAGGCTGGAGTGCAATGGTGTGATCTCAGCTCACCACCACTTCCACTTCCTGGGTTCAAGCGACTCTCCTGTCTCAGCCTCCTGAGTAGCTGCGATTACAGGCATGCATCACCACACACAGCTAATTTTTAGTAGAGTCAGGGTTTCTCCATGTTGGTCAGGCTGGTCTCGAACTCCTGACCTCAGGTGATCCACCCGCCTCGGCCTCCCAAAGTGCTGGGATTACAGGCATGAGCCACTGCGCCCAGCCTTGTTTGTTTTTTAATAACACAGTCTCACTGCATTGCCCAGGCTGGACTGGAGTGCAGTAGCACAATCACAGCTTGCTACAACCTCAAACTCCTGGATTCAAGTGATCCTCCCACCTTAGCCCCCCAAGTAGCTGGGACTACAGGTGTGCGCCATCACACCCAGCTAATTGATTACATTTTAGTAAAGACAAGGTCTCACTTTGTTGCCCAGGATGGTCTCAAACTCCTGGGCTCAACCAGATTTTTCCCAGCAGAAATACCCCTATGAGTTAAGAAGTCCGGGTGCGGTGGCTCACGCCTGTAATCCCAACACTATGGGACGCCAAGGCAGGTGGCTCGCCTGAGGTCTGGAGTTCGAGGCCAGCCTGGCCAATATGGTGAAACCCAATCTCTACTAAAAATACAAAAAATTACGTAGGTGTGGTGGTGGACACCTATAATCCTAGCAACTTGGGAGGATGAGGCAGAACAATCGCTTGAACCTTGGGGGCGGAGGTTGCAGTGAGCCGAGATCACGCTATTGGACTCCAGCCTGGGCAACAAGAGTGAAACTCCGTTAAAAAAAAAAAATGAGTTCAGAAATGTCATCATTTTACAAAGTGGGAAAAGAAAGATTGAGGAAAAGGCAGGTAAAGGTAAGAAAAGGGAATCTCTCAGACCTCAGTCACCTTTTTAGGGAGATTGGTTTAAAAATAGATATATGTTTAAGTTGAGGCTCAGGAAACTGGTTGCCTTAGGGTGACTGGGATGGAGGTGGGGCACCATGGCATGTTCAGCTTTCCCTCAATTTTTCTTTTTTTTTGAAACGGAGTCTCGCTCTGTCACCCAGGCTGGAGTGCAGTGGCTCAATCTCAGCTCACTGTAAGCTCCGCCTCCCGGGTTCACGCCATTCTCCTGCCTCAGCCTCTCAAGTAGCTGGGACTACAGGCGCCTGCCACCACGCCCAGCTAATTTTTGTATTTTTAGTAGAGACGGGATTTCACCGTGTTAGCCAGGATGGTCTCCATCTTCTGACCTCGTGATCCGCCTGCCTTGGCCTCCGAAAGTGCTGGAATTACAGGCATGAGCCACCACGCCCAGCCTCCCTCATTTTTTCTTCTCTCGCCCTCCTGCAGCTCCCTGATAACTAGCACAGAGGACCCAGCGCGAGATTGCCTAAAGCCATAGGATAGTCATGGAGAACTCACCATTACCATTGCCAGAAAGAGCAATGTATGGCTCTGTTCTTTTCTTAAACTCCCAATTTGGCTTCATGCCTTCTCTACTATGGACTTTGGCTCCTGAATCTTGGCTAAATTCTTCAGGCTTACATTACTGGCCTCAAAAATATTGGGCAGTTGCATTACCTGTCTACCTCCATAGTACTATAGTAACCAGTTATGTACTCTTTTTTGGAACTAAAGTAATGAGTATCTCTCTCTCCACTCAACTCCATTTGTAAAATCACACGCAACTATTCCAAAAATTAACAGCAAAAAAAAATACCAAGGGCCGGGTGTGGTGGCTCACGCCTGTAATCCCAGCACTTTGGAAGACCGAGGCGGGCGGATCACGAGGTCAGGAGATCGAGACCATCCTGGCTAACATGGTGAAACCCCGTCTCTACTAAAAATACAAAAAATTAGCCGGGCGTGGTGGCGGGTGCCTGTAGTCCCAGCTACTTGGGAGACTGAGGCAGGAGAATGGCATGAACCCGGGAGGCGGAGCTCGCAGTGAGTCGAGATCGTGCCACTGCACTCCAGCCTGCGCGACAGAGCGAGACTCCGTCTCAAAAAACAAAACAAAACAAAACAAAAAAAACAAACGAAAAAAATACCAAGAGGACATACCAGCATTAACACATATTCCTGTTAATGAAGAAAACCTAATGTTCTTTTTGGCAACCAAAGAACTTTATACCAAAAACTGAATTGTATATAGATATTCTAACACCAAACATTTATATGTTTTTGCCATTATAATTGTGACCGTAATTATTTTTACTATCTCCTATTAAGATGTATTGAAATGTAAAATAAAATATACATCTAACTTATCTTTAAATTCCATTAATATTGTAAATGTTCTCAAATATTAGTTACTAATGGACAGAATTTTACAATACTTCATGAATATTAAAAAAAAAAAAAAGGCCAGGCATATTGACTCACGCCTGTAACTCCAGCACTTTGGGAGGCCGAGGTGCATGGATCACCTGGGGTCAGGAGTTCGAGACCACCCTGGCCAACATGGTGAAACCCCAACTGTACCGAAAATACAAAAATTAGCTGGGCATGGTGGTGCATACCTGTAGTCCAAGCTACTTGGGAGGCTGAGGCAGGAGAAACGCTGGAACCCGGGAGGTTGCAGTGAGCCGAGATCGCACCATTGCACTCCAGCCTAGGCAACAAAATCAAAACTCCGTCTCAAAAATAATAATAATAATTAAAAACAACAAGCTCTTTCTGCCATCTTACTGTGCCACCATAATGGTGCACATAAATGTCCTGGCGGATGTTCTCAAGAGCATCAACAATGCTGAAGAGAGAGGCAAAGGCCAGGTTCTTATTAGGCTGTGCTCCAAAGACAACATCTGGTTTCTCACTGTGATGATGAAGCATGTTCAAATGTTCAAATCTGAACATTGGCAAATTTGAGGTCATCGATGATCACAGAGCTGGGAAAATTGTTGAGAACCCCTCAGGCAAGGTTACACAAGTGTGGAGTGATCAGGCCCAGATTCGACATATAACTCAAAGATCTGGAAAAATGGCAGAATAATCTCTTCCCTTCCCCTCTGTTTGGTTTCATTGTACTGACAACCTCAGCTGACATCATGGGCTATGAAGAAGCAAAATGAAAACACACAGCGGGTAAAATCCTGGGATTCTTTTTCTAGGGATGTAATACACATGTACAAATAAAATGCTCCAATGGACAAACAAAACAAAACAAAGCAACTGTTCAGGCCAACTTATCTGCTGGAAGTTCTCCAAGGACCGTAGAGGCAGCATGCACCAGCATCAAGGCCTCTGCTGTAGGACACCACCACCTCACTAGTCTATTCCCTTTGCCACCAGCCAGCTCCACTTCTTCATATAAATAGGACTTGATGGGCCCATTGGAACCCAGAACCCAGTCTTTTTACTCCAAATCTAGTAGCATAGGGCTGGAAGTGAGATATTATAAGAATGGGACACAGCACCTCTTTCATAATTTTTTTTTTTTTTTTTTTTTGAGATGGGGTCTTCCTCTGCCGCCCAGGCTGGAGTGCAGTGGCGCAATCTCGGCTCTTCCGGGTTCTCCGCCATTCTCCTGCCTCAGCCTCCTGAGTAGCTGGGACTACAGGCGCCCGCCACCAAGCCTGGTTAATTTTTTTGTGTTTTTAGTAGAGACGGGGTTTCACCGTGCTAGCCAGGATGTTCTCGATCTTCTGAGCTCGTGATCCGCCCGCCTCCGCCTCCCAAAGTGCTGGGATTATAGGCGTGAGCCACCGCGCCCGGCCCATAATGTTTAACCTTGCGTTTTACTTAAAAGAATTCCGGGAACTGGCTTTAGGAAATCTAAATATTAAACTAAGGTTGTGGCGTGTCCCATCTCAGGAAGAAATGCTGAACGATTGATTTACAGCCTTGTTGCTGTTGGCCAGACCACCAGGTGGGTGATCCATTACTCAATAAAACCATCAAAACCAGATAAGGCTGACCCGCATACTCTACCCCTCATGTGCTTTGCCCAGCCCAACCTGCATACTCTACCCCTGATTGCCTAATAAAGCAGAGTTAGTCAGGTAGTCCTCTCCATTATGTCTGTGCATAAGCTCTAACGAGCCTTGTCTGGGAACACTCTTTCAGCCTCATGTCAATTTCTATTGCACTGAGAGCCCAAGAACAGGTGATCTTAAGTAACAGAAGGCTTTAACCTTTAAAAAATCTAATCACAGTAACCTTATTACACTTAAATTATTTTATTTTTGTTTTGTTTTGTTTTTTGAGACGGAGTCTCGCTCTGTCGCCCAGGGTGGAGTGCAGTGTCGCGATCTCGGCTCACTGCAAGCTCCGCCTGCCGGCTTCACGCCATTCTCCTGCCTCAGCCTCCCGAGTAGCTGGGACTACAGGCGCCCGCCACCAAGCCTGGCTAATTTTTTTGTATTTTTTAGTAGAGACGGGGTTTCACCGTGTTAGCCAGGATGGTCTCGATTTCCTGACCTCGTGATCCGCCCGCCTCGGTCTCCTAAAGTGCTGAGATTACAGGCGTGAGCCACCGCGCCCGGCCCAACAGTTATTCTTAATATCATCAAATATCCAGTCAGTGTTCAAATTTTCCTGTTTTTTGTTTGTTTGAGACAGGGTGTTGCTCCGTCACTCAGGCTGGAGTGCCGTGGCAAGATCTCAGCTCACTGCAACCTCCGTTTCCCAGCTTCAAGTGATTCGCCTGCCTCAGCCTCCTGAGTAGCTGGGATTACAGGCACTCACCACAACGCCTGGCTAATATTTGTACTTTTATTAGAGATGGGGTTTCACCATATTGGCCAGGCTTACCTCAGGTCTTAAACTCCTGACCTCAGGTGCTCCACCTGCCTTGGACTCCCAAAGTGCTGGGATTATAGGCTTGAGCCACCTTGTCCAGATTTTTTTTTTTTTTTTTTAGACAAGGTCTTGCTCTGTCACCCAGGCAGGAGTGTAGTGGTGTGATTGTAACCGCCCAATGGGTTCACCTTGCTCACTGCCTACACAGAGCCCATTTATCAAGACAAGGGAATTGCAATAGAGAAAGAGTAATTCACGCAGAGTGGGCTGTGTGGGAGACTGGAATTTTATTACTCAAATCAATCTCCCCAAGCCTTCAGGGATCAGAGTTTTTAAGGACAACTTGGTGGGAGGGGGGAAGCCAGTGAGCCGGGAGTGCTGATTGGTCAGATCAGAGATGAAATCATAGGGAGTCAAGGCTGTCTTCTTGCGCTGAATCAATTCCTGGATGGGGGCCACCAAGATCATATCAGCCAGTTTATTGATCTAGGTGGTACCAGCTGATTCGTCAAGTGCAGGATCTGCAAAATATCTGTGGAATATCTCCCTGGTCTTAGGTTTTGCAGTAGTGGTTTTATCCCCAGAAGCAATTTGGGGAGAGTCAGAATCTTGTAGCCTCCAGCTGCATGACTCCTAAACCATAATGTCTAATCCTGTGGCTAATTTGTTAGTACTGCAAAGGCAGTATAAATCCCCAGGGTTTGTTTCGGGAAAGGGCTGTTATCATCTTTGTTTTAAACTATAAACAAGTGAGCCTCCCACCTCAGCCTCCCAAAGTGCTGGGATTTTAGGCAGTAAGAAGAAATAAGGGATTAAAAGCAAAAGACAAAATTCACTTTGTTTATTCATATGCTGTGTATAGACTGAACTACCAGATATTGAGGCTTCTCTGCTTATTAGCTGCATGACATTGGGCAAGTCAAGTTCTACCTGAGCCTTGCAAGTCAGGCCTGGGGAGTCCAACCACCCAGAACCTTTGAGTCTCTATTAGAGAGCAAGATACTCTCTCAAGAAACAAAATAAAACAAAAAAAGAGTATTGGGATATGGGGAGTTTGGCTCCTGTAGAAAGGGTAGTCTGGGAGGCCTGTTGGAGGAGTTACATTGGACCTGAGGATGAACAGAAGCCATATTGAAAGAACTGGGAAAATAAAGAGGTGGCCAGGTACAGTGGCTCACACCTGTAATCCCATCACTTTGGGAGGCTGAGGCGGGCGGATCACCAAGTCAGAAGTTCAAGACCAGCCTGACCAACATGGTGAAACCCCCTCTCTACTAAAAATACAAAAATTAGCCAGGCGTGGTGGCACGGGCCTGTAATCTCAGCTACTCAGGAGGCTGAGGCAGGAGAATCGCTTGAACCCAGGAGGCAGAGGTTGCAGTGAGCCGAGATTGCACCACTGCACTCCAGCCTGGGTGACAGAACGAGACTCTGTCTCAAAAACAAAAAAAAAAACAAAACAAAAATTATCCGGGCGTGGTGGCGTGCTCCTGTAATCCCAGCTACTGGGGAGGCTGAGGCAGGAGAATTGCTTGAATCCAGGAGGCTGGGGTTGCAGTGAGCCAAGATCATGCCACTGCACTCCAGCTGTGGCGACAGAGACTCTGTCTCAACAAAAGAAAGAAAGAAAAAAAAGAAAAAAATAACTCGCAGAGGAAATAGCCAGTGCAAGGGCCCTGAGGCAGGAAGTTCCGTGTTTTTTGAGGAACAGAAAGAGACAGTGTTTCTGTTGTCAGGAGAGTAGTGCGAAGACATTGTTGAAGGGGCAGTCCGGATAGAATGAGGAGGTAGAAATTTAACCGAAACAGGAAGCCACTGAACGGTATTGGAGGAGGAGAAGGATTGCAGAGGGGTCGCGGGAGAGGCCAGGGAGCAGTTGGAGGTGACTTCAGTGATCCAGGTGAGAGACAACGGGGCTTGGACTGGGCTGGAGCTGTGAAGATGGAGAGAAGCCGGCAAATTCAAGGACTCAGGAATGGATTAACTGCGAGGGTTGAAGAAAAGGAAAGAGGTGACCTTGGGGTTCAGGCCTGGGTGATGAGGCGCTTTAGTGGTGCCTTTATTCAGATTTGAGTCTGGAGTCGGGTCTGAGGGGTGGGGCTCGTTCAAGCGGAGGCACGGTGGAGACAGAGGGAATTGGGCTCAGTCGGGGGGCAGCAATGGAAGTCAGCAATTGCTTAGGGCGGAATGCGATTTCCGGGGAGGAGGCGAGGGCATGTAGACAGAGGGGGTTGGGACACACCGGGAGGGGAGGAGCCAGCCCCGAGAGATCGGGAGTCCTCTCAGTCCTTAGTTACAAGGCTCCATCCTCACTTTGTTCGCTCCTCAGTCGTCCAAGCGGATTCCTTTTTCGCCAGGTAAGGCTGGCCCGGGTGCGTGGGGACCCGCGTGCCCCGGGTAAGGCTGGCCCAGGCGCGTGGGGTCCGGGGCGCACCGGGTAAGGCTGGTCCAGGGGCGTGGGGTCCGGGGTGCCCCAAGTACGGCTGATCCAGGCGCGTGGGGTCCGGAGTGCCCCAAGTACGGCTGGTCCAGGCGCGTGAGTTCCAGGGTGCCCCGGGTAAGGCTGGTCCAGGCGCGAAGGGCGCGGGGTGCCTCGGGTAAGGCTGGCCCGGGTACGTGAGGCCCGAGGTGCCCCAGGCAAGGCTGATCCGGGTGCATGCGTGGGGCCCGGTGTGGGGCAGGCAGTTGGCCCCCTTACTTGACTCCCTGCTCTTTCCCTAACCGTCCGTGGCGCAATGAGAAAAAAACTATCCTAAGACTTCTTTACCTCCAAATTGGAAACATTAAAGTAGCTCTGTGAAGGAAAAATAAAGTCAAGAAAATGAGGTGGTGCTTGACAAGTCCTAGCTTTAGCAAAAGAATGGACGGGCCAGGAGCAGTGGCTCACGCCTGTAATCCCAGCACTTTGGGAAGCCGAGGCGGGCGGATCACCTAAGGTCGGAGTTCGAGACCAGCCTGACCAACATGGAGAAACCTCGTCTCTACTAAAAACACAAAATTAGCCAGGCGTGGTGGCGCATTCCTGTAATCCTAGCTACTCGGGAAGCTGAGTCAGGAGAATCGCTTGAACCCGAGAGGCGGAGGTTGCACTGAGCCGAGATCGCGCCACTGCACTCCAGCCTGGGCAACGGGCGAAACTCCATCTCAAAATAAAAAAAAAAAAGATGGAGTGCCGGGCGCGGTGGCTCACGCCTGTTATTTTCCACACTTTGGGAGGCCGAGGCGGGGGCGGATCACGAGGTCAGGAGATCGAGACCATCCTGGCCAACTTGGGGAAACCCCGTCTCTACCAAAAATACAAAATTAGCTGGGTGTGTTGGCTCGCGCCTGTAGTCCCAGCTACTCGGGAGGCTGAGGCAGGAGAATCGCTTGAACCGGGGAGGCGGAGATTGCAGTGAGCCGAGATCGGGCCACTACACTCCAGCCTGGGAGGCAGAGAGAAACTCCGTCTCAAAAAAAAAAAACAAAAAAAAACTTTAATTATGTGACTGGAAAAATTGATTTGGAAGTAAAAAGTTTTGCATTTTCTTCAATTTTCTGCAATTGTTAGGCAAATCGAATTCTTGTTCAAATTGCAAAAGGAAAGCGTGCCTTCCATAATAATGGACCCCAACTCTCACAAAGAAGAAACCATTCTCTCCGGCCCCTCCCTGGCCTCCTCAGATTCACCTCTGGGCCCTCCCCTTCCCTGCAGCCCTCTCCCGACTTGCACCCCAGACTCTGCTAATTGTATGTGCCTTTTTAAGCAAACACATGCATAGATAAGTGCTTTTTTTTCCAGTCTATAATATGAGGTGATTTTCTACGTTAAATAAACCTTAAACTTTGGTGTTATGAACTTGACTTGAATTCTAGGGACCAAGGCACAGCTTACAGGAGACCCAAGTCTTGCTCTGCAGAATTCGTCTTCCCAGCGAAGGTACAGAGGTGGATGAACTGCTGAGACCTGGTAAGTGTGGATGAACTGCTGAGACTTGGGGGTAAGTGCGGGTGGGGTTGGGGTGGGGTATTTTATTTTTTGAGAGGGAGTTTCGCTCTTGTCGCCCAGGCTGGAGTGCAATGGTGCCATCTCCGCTCACTGCAACCTCCGCCTCCTGGGTTCAAGCGATTCTCTTCCCTCAGCCTCCCAAGTAGCTGGGATTACAGGCGCCTGCCGCTATACCCGGCTAATTTTTGTATTTTTAGTAGAAACGGGGTTTTGCCATTTCGGTTAGGGTGGTCTGGAGCTCCTGAACTCATGTGATCCTTCCACCTCCGTCTCCTAGTGATGGGATTACAGGCGTGAGTCACTGCGCCTGGACTGGGGAGGGGTATTTTGAGAGTAAAACGGGAAATGACCTTGGGTCTGGTAAAGAAATGAGGCCTACTTATAATCTAGTGTGGGTCAGGACCCTTTTGCAGTCTGGTGCTATTAGCAGAACCCACAATTCGTCATCGCTAGAAACCACATTTTGTTTCACATAACAGTTGTTGCAGGTTTTGCACTCTCACTACTTCAAGATTAAAAGGTAGGGCCGGGTGTGGTGGCTCACACCTGTAATCCCAGCACTTCGGGAGGTTGAGGAGGCCAGATCACTTGAGGTCAGGAGTTCCAGACCAGTCTGGCCAACATGGCGAAACCCCATCTCTACTAAAAAGTACAAAAATTAGCCGGGCGTGGTGGCACTCTCCTGTAGTCCCAGCTACACGGGAGGCTGAGGCAGGAGAATCGCTTGAACCCGGGAGGTGGAGGTTGCAGTGAGCCGAGATCCTTCCATTTCACTCCAGCCTGGGCAAGAGTGAGACGCCCTCTCAAAAAAAAAAAAAAACATATATATATATGTATATACACGCACACACACATATAGTTTAGTCCTGCTACTCAGTCTTGTTTAGTAGTAGGTTAAGAAGCTCATATATTCCAAATTTTTTATTATCTAAAAAATTTTTTAGAGATGGTTTTGCTATGTTGCACAGGCTGGTCTCAAATTCCTGGCCTCAAGTGATCCTGCTGCCCGGAAAGATGCTGGGATTACAGGCTTGAGCCACTGCACCCAGCCCAGTACTTTGGGAAGCCGAAGTGGGCGGATCACCTGAGGTCTGGAGCTGGAGACCAGCCTGGCCAACATGGTGAAACCCCATCCCTAAAAATACAAAAATTAGCTGGGTGCAGTGGTGCACGCTTGTAGTCCCAGCTACTCAGGAGGCTGAGGCAGGTGAATCGCTTCAACCTGGGTAGCAGGGGTTGCAGTGAGCTGAGATTGTGTCACTGCACTTCAGCCTGGGTGACAGAGTGAGACTCTGTCTCAAAAACAGAACAAAACAGAACAAAAAAACCTTGTGAATTACTTGAATGCCCACTGCTGAGGGAATTATTTATTGAACCAAAATATGTTCAAAATATGGCATGTCACACATAGAAGAGTGAGGTGTGCATATATAACTGGAAGACTACAAAATGGCCTATTGAAAAAAAGAAAATAGTGTTAAAAGTATAAAGCTATTAAAAAAAAGTAAATGTCCCCTGACCCAAGGAAAGAGACATACTAACTAGAAGTCGAAGTTGGCATTCTCCTTTATTGTCCTCCCATGCACCCATAAAAATCAGGCAGTTTATCTTGGTATGGTGGCACGCCTGTAATACCAGCTCCTCAGGAGACTGAGGTGAGAGGATCACTTGGTCCAGGAGTTTGTGACCAGTGAATGGTGATCATGCCACTGCTTGCCACGCTGGGCGAGAGTGAGACCTCAAAAAAAAAAAAAAAGCAAAAACACAAAAGAAAAGTAACCTGTACATTGTGAGAGATACCACACCAAACTTTCGGTGGCCTCAGAGGTCAGATTATAGAGATGAGGGAATATTAATTGTTCTTATTAAAAAATAAATAAATAAAAGAGAAGTCCATAATCCCCCCAGCAAATTCAGAAAAACACACACACCTACCCACCCACCCCACCCCGCCGATAAGAACAGGCTGCCAGTATTGAAAAGGTAATACACCACAAAGGAAATGCAAGCAGATAAACATATGAAAAGATGGCAGTCACAAGCCAAGGCAATGCAAATCAACAAGTTTTTTCCATCCCTAAAATCGAAGGAAAAGTTTATCCGCCCTCCCAACCCCCAGTCCCTTGAGGGAAGTGCTAAACATTTCTTTCCCTTCCCAACCAGTGCTCTCCTATATTGCATACTTTTAGAGTAACCTCCTTAAAATATAAAGCAGAACTTGGGAGTACACTGGTGAAAACCTCCCGTCTCCCTAATCACTTTTTTTTTTTTTGGCAGGGTCTTACTCTGTCACCCAGGCTGGAATGCAGTGATACAATTATAGCTCACAGTAACCTTGAACTCCTGGGCTCAAGTGATCTGCCCGCCTCAGCCTCCCAAGTAGCTGGGACTGCAGGCAGAAGCCAGGACGTCTGGTCCCTGAGCCCTTTTGATGGCTACCATCCAACCCTGAGACAAAATTTGCTAAACTTGTACCAGTCTCTGCTTTCTTCTTGATCAGGGATTTTGAACCCAGAGTCCCTGGGTAGTGTCTGGCTAGAATTCAGAGTATCTGATATCTTGGATGTGAAAAAGGTCACATATATTTGTTGTCATTAAACGCTAATTATAATTTAGCATTTAGCATTTGAGACTGGGAGCAGCGGCTCATGTTTGTAATCTTAGCACTTCGGGAGGCTGAGGCGGGTGGATCACCTGAGGTCAGGAGTTTGAAACCAGCCTGGCCAACATGGTGAAACCCCACCTCTACTAAAAATACAAAAATTAGCCGGGCATGGTGGCGTGTGCCTGCAGTCCCAGCAACTCAGGAGGCTGACGCAGGAGAATCGCTTGAACCCAGGAGGCAGAGTTTGCAGTGAGCCGAGATTGTCCAGCCTAGTCCACAGAGTGAGACTCTTGTCTCAAAAAAAAAAAAATTAGCATTTGATACAGTTAACGACAAATAATAAATCCCACCGTGCCCGGCTGTAATTTTCAGTTTTAAGCCAGGCATGGTGGTGTGTGCTTGTATTCCCAGCTACTCAGGAGGCTGAGACAGGAGTTTGAGTGTAGCCTCGGCAACATGGCAAGACCCTGTCTCTTTTAAAAAAATTAATTAATTTCGAGTTTCTCATTGCACCTGTCATGTACTATAGAGTGACTCTTGGAAAACACATTACCCAAAAAAGGTAGTGTTAGATAATAGGGCACTGGCCAGATTAATTACTGAAAAGGTCAAAAAATCCCCAGGGTCACTGTGAATGTGGCCAGGGTGGACATTTGCCCCTGCACTGGCTGTAATCAGGGTGTTCAAACACTGGAATGTGTTTTATGTGTTTTGATTTGCATTCTCCTAATATAATCTTTTTCTGTTTACTGTACATATGGGTTTTGTATATGTGTTTACAAAATGGGATTGTACTCTATATTTTCTGCATCATTTTTTCCCTCTAATATACCAAAGACATCCTTAACCAATGTGTATGATTCTAATATACTCTATTATGTATGGTATAATTTTTATACGTACATTGAACATATATTGTATGCACCATATAGAGTATATATATAACATGGTATATATATAACAATGTATGATTATGATTATGATTATTTGAGATGGAGTTTCACTCTTGTTGCCCAGGCTGGAGTGCAATGGCATGGTCTCAGCTCACTGCAACCTCTGCCTCCCGCATTCAAGCAATTGTCCTGCCTCAACCTCCCGAGTAGCTGGTGGCGCCCACCGCCACGCCTGGCTAATTTTTGTATTTTTAGTAGAGACGGAGTTTCACCATGTTGGCCAGGCTGGTCTTGAACTCCTGACCTCAGGTGATCCACCCGCCTCGGCCTTCCAAAGTGCAGGAATTACAGGCGTGAGCCACTGTGCCTGGCCATAATGTATATTATAATGTATATTTTATAAATTAATGTATTTATGTACTTATATATAATTATATCAATTCTATATAATCTCATTGTGTGCATAAACCATCATTTGTTCCATCCTTCTCTTATTAAAGGACATTGTTTTCTAGTATTTTTTGGCCACAAAAAACTCAGTACTAAAATTTCTATTCATGTATTCCTAAGTGTGCAGATGGTTTCATTCCTAATGGTAGATTCTCAAGGGGAGAGTATATGTATTATTTCTGACTTTAATAATAGGCTTTTCCAGTTTCCTGAAATGTTTAATAACTATTCCTACTTCTGATGGGTAAAAGTGGTCTCATTGTTTTTTTATTATGTACTAAACTCCTGGGATTGGGCCACTTTTCACATGTTTACTATTGATTTACATTGTCTTTCCTAAAAATGTTTTATTTGTTTTAGTTTATCAATTTTATTTTATTTTTATTTTTACTTTGTTTTTGAGATGGAGTCTTGCTCGCTCTGTCGCCCAGGCTGTAGTGCAGTGGCGTTAACCCTAATTCAACCTGTCTACCAGGGTCAAGTGATTCTCCTGTCTCAGCCTCTGGAGTAGCTGGGATTACAGGCGCCCACCATCATGCCTAGCTAATTTTTGTATTTTTAGTAGAGAAAGGGTTTCACCATGTTGGCCAGGCTGGTCTGGAACTCCTGACCTCAGGTGATCTGCCCTCCTCAACTTCCCAAAGTGCTGGGATTACAGGCATAAGCCACCACAACCAGCCTTAAGTTAATTTATTGTAGCGTTTATTGGACACAATAAAGGCACAATTGTTGTTATCAAAAAAATTTGTCCTTATGTGCCTGTAGAAGTTTACCCTTGTTTTCAGCTTTCTGTGTCATCTTGGCAAGTCAAGTAGAAGTCTATTTCACCAGGGAGAGCTCAGTGCTTTTCCTTAAGGATTTTCAGTTTTAAAAAAAATATTAGAAGCATTATCAGGCCAGGCCCGGTGCCACTGCACTCCAACCTCGGCGAGTGAGACCCTGCATAAGAAAAAAAAAATTAGGAGCATTTTCAAACATCAATAAAAGTAAGAACTCATCACCCAGATTCAAAAACAAATATTTTTCCCCATTTGTTTAATCTCCCTTTTTTCTTTCTTACTTGTTTGCTGCGTTTTAAAGAAAATACCAGACATCATGCCATTTCACCTGTAATGTGAATGAGAGTATGTAGCTCTTATAAAATAATGACACTTTCTTAACTAAATACAGTATTATTGTTACAGTTAATAAAATATATATTCCTCAATATCATTTAATAATCAATCCATATTCAATACTCCCTGCATTTTACAGTTGATTCATTCAAATAGAGATCCAAAATAGGGGGAGCGTACATTGCATCTAGTGAATTCCCTTAGTCTCCTGAATGAGAGCGGGCCCCTTTATTCCTGTTGAAGTCCTGTATAGGGTCCTATGGACCTGTCCTGTGGACTATTTGGTTGCTTTCTCAGTCCTTGATTAGATTCAGATACTACTGGTGCTGGGTTTTTAAAATTTACTTAAGAGGGATGAGGCTGGGTGAAGTGGCTCACGCCTGTAATCCCAGCACTTTGGGAGGCCAAGGTGGGTGGATCACCTGAGGTTGGGAGTTCAAGACCAGCCTGACCAACACGGAGAAACCTTGTCTCTACTAAAAGTACAAAATTAGCTGGGCGTGGTGGCACATGCCTGTAATCCCAGCTACTCAGGAGGCTAAGGCAGGGGAACCGCTTGAACCTGGGAGGTGGAGGTTGTGGTGAGCCGAGATCACGCCATTGCCCTCCAGCCTGGACAGCAAGAGTGAAACTTCATCTCAAAAAAAAGGGGGAGGGATGAAATGTGTAGCTAATATTGATTCCTTCTCTTTTTTAGTAATCATTTACATGTTTTACATGTTTCCTCTTTTGACCTTTTCTCTGGTGTAATCAAGATTTTCTGTATACATTTGTCCCCCTTACCTCCTGTTGCTCATATTTTGGAAGTTATTTTGTAATAAATGAGTGCCATGTTTTTTAAACAATTTTTTATAACTATCATGCTTTTTTCTTTTTCTTTTCTTTTTGTTTTTTTTAGCAGTTCATTTAAAATTTTTTATTTTTTATTTTTTTTGAGACAGAGGCTTACTATGTAGCCCAGAGGCACGATCTGAGCTCATTGCAACTTCCACATCCAGGGTTTAATTTTTTTTTTTTTTTTTTTTTTTTTTTTTTTTTGAGACAGAGTCTTGCTCTTTTGCTCTGTTGCCCAGGCTGGAGTGCAATGGCACGATCCCAGCTTACTGCAACCTCCGCCTCCTGGCTTCAACTGATTCTCCTGCCTCAGCCTCCCGAGCAGCTGGGATTACAGGAACCCACCACCACGCCCAGCTAAATCTGTATTTTTAGTAGAGACAGGGTTTCACCATGTTGGCCAGGCTAGTCACGAACTCCTGACCGCAGGTGATCTGCCCACCTCAGCCTCCCAAAGTGCTGGGATTACAGGCATGAGCCACCTCACCCAGTCTTAATTTGTTTTTTTAAAAAACTGGAGATGAGGTCTCACTACATTGCTGAGGCTGGTCTCAAATTCCTGGGCTCAAGCAATCCGCTCACTCACCTCGGCCACCGAAGGTGCTGGGATTACACGTGTGAGCCACTGCACTTGGCCTGTTTTAAATTTTTATGGTTACGTAGTAGATGTATATATTTATTTCCATACAGGCATGCAATGTGTAATAATCACATCAGGGTAAATGGGGGTATCCTATCCACCACCTCAAACATTTATCATTTCTTCTTGTTACAAACGTTCCAATTATACTCTTTAAGTATACAATAAGCTATTGTTGAGTGTAGGTACCCTGTTGTGCTATCAAATACTAGATCATTTTTGTACCCGTTAACCATCCCTATTCCCCACACTTGCCCACCTACTAGCCTTCCCAGGCTCTGGTAACTATCATTCTACTATCTTTTTTTTGAGACAGGGTCTCACTCTGTCACCCAGTACAGTGGCATGATCTTGGCTCACTGCAACCTCCACCTCCTGGGTTCAAGCGATTCTTATACCTCAGACTCCTGAGTAGCTGGGATTACAGGTGCGTGCCACCATGTCCGGCTAATTTTTTTTTCTTTTGAGACGGAGTCTCGCTCTGACGCTCAGGCTGTACTGCAGTAGCACGATCTAGGCTCACTGCAAGCTCTACCTCCCAGGTTTACACCATTCTCCTGCCTCAGCCTCCCAAGTAGCTGGGACTACAGGTGCCTGCCACCACGCCCAGCTAATTTTTGTTTTTATATTTTTAGTAGAGAAAGGGTTTCACTGTATTAGCCAGGATGGTGTCTTATCTCCTGACCTTGTGATCCACCTGCCTCGGCCTCCCAGAGTGTTGGGATTACAGGCGTAAGCCACCGTGCCTGGCCTCTGCTAATTTTTGTATTTTTAGTAGAGATGGGGTTTCGCCATCTCGGCCAGGCTGGTCTTGAAGTCCTGACCTCAGGGGATCCACCTGCCTTGGCCTCCCAAGGTGCTGGGATTCTAGATGTGAGCCCCCGTGCCTGGCCTTTTTTTCGCTATTCTCTAGAAGAGTTTGGGCACAGCTAAGATAATAGTCGCTTCTAAATTTTCTGATTTAATTATGAAAGTTGAATGGTGCTCCCATTGTTGAACCATGCTTTATCTGTAGTTGTGTCCCCTTGTTATTCATAGTGTTCCTTATTTGTATTTTGGTTTTGTTAATTCTCTATAAGTTTCTGTTTTTCATTTCTTTGATTTGTGCGCATCCCTTTTGGTTTCTTGGGTAGATTTTGCCTGTAATCTGGTAATTTAACTTTAATTTTTATTCTTTCTAGAAAATTCTAAAGTTTTAAGTCTATACATTTTCCTCAAAGCACCACTTTAGCTACATTCCCCAAGTTTTGATAGGTAATTATTTTGATTTAGTATTTTAAGTTTCTCCACTAGTTTGACTGAATGGTCATTTTAAAATTTAAATAATTTTAACCTTTAGTATTTAAACATTAAACAGAAGTTTTTAAGTTTAATTTATCTTTTACTTTTATGCTATCATTTTTCCTGATTCAATTTTTATTGCAATGAAAAATTTCTGAAATTATTTTTTAGAAACAAGGTCTCACTATGTTGCCCAGGCTGATGTTGAACTTCTGGGCTCAAGTAATCATTCCACCTTAACCTCCCAGAGTGCTAGGATTACAGGTGTGGCACCGTGCCCTGCCTGAAATTCTTGGTTGGGTGCTGAGCATATATCTTTTGCCCTGACAAGAATGACATTTTAGCTGCTTATATGATTCTTATTTTGCAGGGGAGGGGACAGGGTCTCACACTGTCACCCAGGCTGGAGTGCAGTGATATGATGTCAGCTCACTGCATCCTCTGCCTCCCTCAGGCTCAAGTGATCCTCTTACCTCAGCCTCCCTTATTACTGGGACTACAGTGCATGCCACCACACCAGGCTAATTTTTGTTAGAGACAGTTTCACCATGTTACCCAGGCAGGTCTCAATCTCCTGAGCTCAAGTGATTCACCTGCCTTCACCAGGGAAGCCTTTCTAGATCTCCCCGTACTCTAAAAGTCAATATTCTTGGCTGGGCGTGGTGGCTCAAGCCTGTAATTCCAGCACTTTGGAGGCCGAGGCAGGCGGATCATGAGGTCAGGAGTTCGAGGCCAGCCGCCAGCATGGTGAAACCTCGTCTCTACTAAAAATACAAAAAAAATTATCTGGCACCTGTAATCCCAACTACTCAGGAGACTGAGGCAGGAGAATTGCTTAAACCTGGGAGGCGGAGGTTGCAGTGAGCCGAGATCACGCCATTGCACTCCAGCCTGGGTGACAAGAACAAGAGTCTGTCAAAAGAAAAAAACAAAACAAAACCAACGAAAACTCTCTTCTCTCTCTCTCTCTTTTTTTTTTTTTGAGACAGTCTTGCTGTGTTGCCCAGCCTGGAGTTCAGTGGCTTGAACTCGGCTCACTGCAACCTCTGCCTCCCAGGTTCAAGCAATTCTCCTGCCTCAGCCTCCTGAGTAGCTGGGATTACAGGCATGTGCCACCATACCTGGCTAATTTTTGTATTTTTGTAGAGACGGGGTTTTGCCATGTTGGCCAGGCTGGTCTTGAATTTCTGACCTCAAATGATCCGCTCACCTCAGCCTCCGAAAGTGCTGGGATTACAGGCGTGAGCCACTGTGCCTGGCCAACAATATTCTTCTGTTGAGACAAGGTCTCACTCTGTCGCCCAAGGTGGAGTGCAGTGGCACAATCACAGCTCACTGCAGTCTTAACTTTCCAGGCTCAAGTCATCCTTGAATCTGAGCCTCCCAAGTAGCTGGGACCACAGGCGTGTGTCACTATGCCCAGCTAATTTTTTTATTTTTTGTAGAGACAAGTCACCCTATGTTGCCCAGGCTGGTCTCGAACTCCTGGGGTCAAGTGATCCTCCCACCTCAACCTCTCAAAGTGCTGGGATTACAGGTGTGAGCCACCATGCCTGGCCAAGAAAGTCATTTTGAATTGACTTGATAATTGGTTTTCAGAAAAAGTCTTAATGTTAACAATCTCTGCAATTCAAAAGGGACAACTATTTCTCAATTTTGCGTAAGATTCTATTCAAGTTAGCTTAGATTTGGATGATGTGGTATGATACATATGTTGGTTTTTTAAAGAATAACATCTATTATAATGAATCTCATTATAGAGAACACAGACAACAAAGTTAATAGTATGGCAAATCAGACAGCTTCATTCTTAGTTATCTGCTCTTTGGTTAATTTATTGCATTCAAATCACTATGTAAAGGGAATTTTCATGATCATTTATAAATTTTGAATTCTAATTTTTTTCTAGTCTTACCCATTTTGTTAGTGAACTTTTTATTAATTTATTATGGAGTGCACCCAGCATAGTTTTCTTAACTAAGCTCATATTCTTAACAAGTTTCTCAAGAGAATTCTTTAGTAAGTAATTTTTCATTTTTTTATATTTCAGATTGACGTATTTTAAGATTTTTTAACTTCTGAAGTCTAGCAGGCCTGTAAGAACAAAAATCATTCTGCAGGATTTAAAAACAGAATCCAGTCTTGACAACATATCCACAATGTCTGATGTATCTACTAGTGTACAATCGAAATTTGCTAGACTTGCAAAGAAACAGGAAAATATCACCTATATGAAAAGAGAGCAGTTAACAGAAACTGATAAGGACATAGCTCCGGTAGTAGATTTAAAATGCAAGGACGTATCAGCAGTTATGAATAAGTTTAAGGTCTTAATGGAAATTCAAGACCTGATGTTTGAGGAGATGAGGGAAACTCTTAAAAATGACCTAAAGGCAGTTTTAGGAGGAAAAACTACAATACCTGAGGTAAAGAATTCAGAGAACTCCAGTAGTAGGACAGAGTTTCAACAAATAATCAATTTAGCATTACAAAAAACAGGGATGGTAGGGAAAATAGAAGGAGAAAACTCTAAAATAGGTGGTGATAATGAAAATTTAACCTTTAAATTAAAAGAAGTAAATGAGCTGAGTGGTAAATTAGACAATGCTAACGAATACAATAGTAATGATGGTAAGAAATTACCCCAGGATGAATCACGAAGTTACGAAGTCATGGGAAGTATGGAAGAAACCTTATGCAATATAGATGACAGAGATGGAAATCGCAATGTCCATTTAGAAATTACAGAAAGAGAGAGTAGGAAGGATGGAGAGGATGAATTTGTCAAAGAAATGAGAGAGGAAAGAAAATTTCAGAAATTCAAGAATAAAGAGGACATTTTAAAAGCCTCCAGAGAAGAAAAAGTGTTGATGGATGAAGGAGCAGTACTTACCCTGGCAGCCGACCTTTCATCAGCAACACTGGATATTAGTAAGCAATGGAGTAATGTCTTCAACATTCTGAGAGAACATGATTTTGAACCTAAACTTCTGTGTGAAGTTAAATTAGCATTTAAATGTGATGGTGAAATAAAGACATTTTCAGATCTGCAAAGCCTTAGAAAATTTGCCAGCCAAAAATCTTCCATGAAAGAATTACTGAAAGATGTACTCCCACAAAAGGAAGAAATAAATCAAAGAGGAAGAAAATATGGAATTCAAGAAAAAAGGGTAAGCATACAAATGTATAAATGTATAAAGCTTATGTATAAATGTAATAGTTGGCACGGTTATTTTGAAGGATAAATCAATTTTTTTTTTCTCGAGATGGAGTTTCGCTCTTGTTGGCCAGGCGGGAGTGCAATGGCACAATCTCGGCTCACTACAACCTCTGCCTCCCAGGTTCAAGTGATTCTCCTGCCTTGGCCTCCCAAGTAGCTGGGATTACAGGCATGCATCACCATGCCCAGATAATTTTGTATTCTCAGTACAGACGGGGTTTCTCCATGTTGGTCAGGTTGGTCTCAAACTCCCGACCTCAGTTGATCTACCTTGGCCACCCAAAGTGATGGGATTACAGGTGTGAGCCACTGTGCCCGGCTGGTTATATCAATTTTTAAAAAATGATTACTTAAAAGTAAAAGCATGATATTAAAAGTAATGATTTAAAGGGCACTTTTTTTTTTTTTCTGTGAAGGTTTTATTATGGGCAGAGGGCAAGGGGGGCCTTAGGCCTTCTTGGCAGCTGGTTTCATCATGGTGGCCAAGACGGCGCTCAGCTCCTCTCCCTGTTGGTGTGAATGTGTGACCTCACCCTTTTCTTGATGAACTTGAGGGCCTGTTTGTCCTTTGAGACCTGGAACAACTCCATGGTGTGATACTGTATGTGGCGAAGCAACACACCTCTCAGATCATGTCCCACACTAACTTGGTATGTTTGGTCAGATGCCTGAAGCAGTGGCAGTGCCTGGGCTTTTGCTCATGTTCTTGATCACCTTGTTGCCCTTGTTGAGACCCAAAGCCTTGGGGTCACACAGAGCAGTGGCTGCTGTTCTCCAATGGCTGCTGTGCTGGAAGGTGCTTTTTTTTTTTTTTGAGATAAAGTCTTGCTCTATTGCCCTGGCGGGGGTGCGGTGGCTCAATCTGAGCTCACTGCACCCTCCAC
This sequence comes from Pongo abelii, assembly GCF_028885655.2. Classification (NCBI taxonomy): domain Eukaryota; kingdom Metazoa; phylum Chordata; class Mammalia; order Primates; family Hominidae; genus Pongo; species Pongo abelii. The sequence goes on along the minus strand of NC_071985.2, from coordinate 170,935,349 downwards.
CTCCCAGGCTCAAGTAATCCTCCTACTCCAGCCTCCTGATAGCTGGGACCACATGCATGCACCACCACACCCAGCTAATTTTTGTACTTTTTGTAGAGACAAGGTTTCGCCACGTTGCCCATGCTGGTCTCAAACTCCTGGGCTTAAGCAGTCTAAGTGCCTTGGCCTCCCAAAGTGCTGGAATTACAGGTGTGAGCCACCATGCCCAGCCAAGGTCTATATTCGTAAGCCAATATTTTTTCACATGTTTTCAAATGAATGCTTCTCCTCTGCCTTTCCAACATTTCCAAGTGTAACCTCTGCAAAGTGAGAATCCATAAGGAAAAGGTACACTTGAATCAACAAATTATTTAAGAATCAGTATTTAATCTCAGAAATTAGCTGCTTCCAGTGTTTACACAGATGAGGCACCTAACCTGTCCTGGAGGGTTTGGGAAGGTTGAAAAGCTCAGTGGCATACTAAGGGCTTCAGGGAATATTAGGAGCCAACATTTATATTGCAGACATCATCAGAAGCTCAATACCTTGCTTACTTTGTATTACAACAATCCTGGGGTGGTGCTGTCATTAGACCCTGCTGTATAAGGAAAATTGAGGCACTAGTAGCAAATGTGGCAATTGGGCCAGGGTTTGAATAGTTTTGAACTGAGCTTGTATTCCTAACCAAAGCCTGCTTGTCTTTAAAGTCCTAAGGCTAGAGTGTAAACTGCAATTGGGGTCTTTTTTTTTTTTAATTGAATTTGTTGTTATCTGTGGAGAAAGGTAAATGTGAGCCTGGGGTTTTTGTTTGTGTGTGCTTATGATCTTCCTAAAGCAGATTGTAAACTTCAGCCAGATTACAATGCCTATTTACCATAGGACTCTCACATACAATAAGCAGACACTTCATTAAAACAGGTAATTACTGAGGATCAATCACATACACAGCAGTAAGTGTTGAGGGATCTAGAAGGAAGAAAGTAGACATTATGACCTCAGAATTTGTTTCAAGATTACACAAGAAATGACAAATATCTTGAGATGATCATAGGGAGACTTGACTTGTTTGGGGACCTAGGCCTTCAAGAACAATTAATATTTAAGCACTTTTTCAGATATTTTCTGTCAGAATTGAAGCCATATTAAAATTAGTGAAATTGAAGTTTTAATTCTTTAAAAGACAAATGATTTAAATAAATAAGTCTTCTTTTTTTTCTTTGTTTAATTTTCAGGGTAAAACCCTAATAGACTCAAAGCATAGAGCTGGAGAAATGACCAGTGATGGCTTGAGCTTTCTATTTCTTAAAGAAGTAAAAGTTGCTAAGCCAGAGGAGATGAACAACTTAGAGACTCAAGAGGAAGAGTTTTCCGAGCTAGAGGAGCTGGATGAAGAGGCCTCAGGGATGGAGGATGATGGAGAAGATACCTCAGGGCTGGAGGAGGAGGAGGAAGAGCCCTCAGGGCTGGAGGAGGAAGAAGAAGAAGAGGCCTCAGGGTTGGAGGAGGACGAGGCCTCAGGGCTAGAGGAGGAAGAGGAACAGACTTCAGAACAGGACTCAACCTTTCAGGGTCATACTTTGGTAGATGCAAAGCATGAAGTTGAGATAACCAGTGATGGCATGGAAACTACTTTCATTGACTCCGTAGAGGATTCTGAATCAGAGGAGGAAGAGGAAGGAAAGAGCTCTGAAACAGGGGAGGTAAAGACTACCTCCCTGACTGAGAAAAAAGCCTCACGTAGACAAAAAGAAATTGCCTTTAGTTATTTGGTTGGGGACTCTGGGAAGAAAAAGTTGGTGAAACACCAGGTGGTGCACAAAACCCAGGAGGAAGAGGAAACAGCTGTGCCCACAAGTCAAGGAATTGGCACACCCTGTTTGACCTTATGTTTGGCCTCTCCCTCAAAGTCACTAGAGATGGGTCATGATGAGCATAAAAAGCATTCACATACAAATTTGAGTATTTCAACAGGAGTCACCAAACTTTTTAAGAAAACAGAAGAAAAGAAACACAGAACTCTGCACACAGAAGAACTAACATCCAAAGAAGCAGACTTAACAGAGGAAACAGAAGAAAACTTGAGAAGTAGTGTGATTAATAGCATCAGAGAGATAAAAGAGGAGATTGGAAATTTGAAAAGTTCCCATCCAGGTGTCTTGGAAATTAAAAATTCAGTCGATGATCTGAGTAGCAGAATGGACATACTTGAAGAAAGAATAGACAGTCTAGAAGATCAAATTGAAGAATTCTCTAAGGATACAGTACAAATGACCAAACAGATAATTAGTAAAGAAAGGCAAAGAGATATAGAGGAGAGATCTAGAAGTTGCAACATTCGTTTGATAGGAATTCCAGAAAAAGAAAATTATGAGAATAGGGCAGAGGACATAATTAAGGAAATAATTGATGAAAACTTTGCAGAACTAAAGAAAGGTTCAAGTCTTGAGATTGTCAGTGCTTGTCGAGTACCTAGTAAAATTGATGAAAAGAGACTGACTCCTAGACACATCTTGGTGAAATTTTGGAATTCTAATGATAAAGAGAAAATAATAAGGGCTTCTAGAGAGAGAAGAGAAATTACCTACCAAGGAACAAGAATCAGGTTGACAGCAGACTTATCACTGGACACACTGGATGCTAGAAGTAAATGGAGCAATGTCTTCAAAGTTCTGTTGGAAAAAGGCTTTAATCCTAGAATCCTATATCCAGCCAAAATGGCATTTGATTTTAGGGGTAAAACAAAGGTATTTCTTACTATTGAAGAATTTAGAGATTATGTTTTGCATATGCCCACCTTGAGAGAATTACTGGGGAATAATATACTTTAGCACTCTAGGGTGACTACAAACTATATGCTTTCCTCCCCCAGCACGCATCCAAAAATCAACAAGTAAAACGAAAATACACTTCTACCCAGAAGGATGGACAGCTAATAGCACACTTGTGGATGAGGAGCCAAGAAATATTACAGATATTACCTAGATGCTAATAAAGGGTATGTTTAAAAAAAATAGGCTGGTCTCGATGTAGTGAGTTGTTTCAGTTGATTGTTCAATCAGTTACAGATAGAATTCCTTGTTCTACCTCCCCCCCACCACCTCACTACTGCAGTTGACTAGTCTTTTTAGGATTTATATTATCCGGCCGGGCGTGGTGGCTCACGCTTGTAATCCCAGCACTTTGGGAGGCTGAGGTGGGTGGATCACAAAGTCAGGAGATCAAGACCATCCTGGCTAACACGGTGAAACCCTGTCTCTACTAAAAACACAAAAAATTAGCCGGGCATGGTGGCGAGCGCCGGTAGTCCCAGCTACTCGGGAGGCTGAGGCAGGAGAATGGCGTGAATCCGGGAGGCGGAGCTTGCAGTGAGCCGAGATCGCGCCACTGCACTCCAGCCGAGGCCACAGAACAACACTCCGTCTTAAAAAAAAAAAAAAAATTTTGTGCTAGCTTGTCTAAGAATAAACTTGGGGGAGGGCTGCACCTGTCAAGATAACCTGTCAATGTAGGGGACAGTAACAGAAAAGCACAGGGGAAAAGATGGCAAGGTTAGTTAAAATAGAAAAGTGCTCAGTGCCTCATACCTGTAATCCCAGCACTTTGGGGGGCCAAGGCAGGTGGATCACTTGAGCCCAGGAGTTCAAAGGCCATCCTGGGCAATGTGGCAAAACTGTCTATAAAAAAATAACGAAAAGAGGAAGAAATGATATTTCACAAATTTATATCATTTCTCGTGATGTGATTCTTGAATATATTAAATCTTTTTCTTTTGAATACTGTATGCTGTTTGCTTAAAAATTTTTGATTTTACATTTTCTGAAGTACTTTGTCATATGTAGTGTGTAATAAGTTACATTTTATTGCACAAACCCATTCCTGGACAGATGAAATCTCTTCCATAACATGTGACACTTAGGTTTTCAGTTAATTATTTAAGAATGAAATGAGTTGGCCAGATGCCATTGCTCACACCTGTAATCCAAGCACTTTGGGAGGCCAAGGCGGGTGGATCACGAGGTCAAGAGATCAAGACCATCATGGCCAACATGGTGAAACCCCATCTCTACTAAAAATACAAAAAAAATTAGTTGGACATGGTGGTGCTTGCCTGTAGTCCCAGCTATTCAAGATGTTGGGTAGGAGAATCCCTTGAACCTGGGAGGCGGAGGTTGCAGTGAGCTGAGATGGCACCACGGTACTCCATCCTGGTGACAGAGCAAGACTCTGTCTCAAAAAAAAAAAAAAAAAAATCCACTTGCAATGGATGAGTAGTGAAATTAAGGAGAGGGAGTGATCTAGTCATTTAGACTGCTACTAGTACTAATTCAGTATATTCCTTTTTTTTTTCACCCTAAACAATAGCATTTCGGCATAACTGGTATAATATAAAAATCAGGCTGGGCATGGTGGCTCATGCCTGTAATCCCAGTACTTTGGGAGGCTGAGACGGGTGAATCACCTGAGGTCAGGAGTTCGAGACCAGCCTGGCCAACTTGGCGAAACCCCATCTCTACTAAAAATAAAAATTACTTGGGTGTGGTGACGGGCACCTGTAATCCCAGCTACTTGGGAAGCTGAGGCATGATAACCGCTTGAACCTAGGAAGTGGAGGTTGCAGTGAGCCAAAATTGTGCCACTGCACTCCAGCCTGGGAGACAGAATGAGTGAAACTCATCTCAAAAAAAAGAAATCAGGCCAGGCGTGATGGCTCAATCCCATAATCCCCGTCTGCAAAGATGAGGCAGAGATTGGAGTGATGCTTCTGCAAGCCAAGGAACACCATGTGTTCTCAGCAACTTTAGCTCTCATAAGCTAAAGGAGGTAAGGAAGGAATCTTCCCTAGATCTTCTGGTGTGAGCATGATCCTGCCAATACTTTGATCTCAGACTTCTAGCCTCCAGAACCACAAGGGAATAGATTCTTATTTTAAGTCACCTAGCTTGTGGTACTTTGTGACGGCAGGCCTACAAAACGAATGCAGTAGTCATGAACCCAATTCACCTCCCAAACACTGCTGTCCCCTAGACTCATAGCCGGTTGCTGCAGAGATATTGGTGGGTGGAAGATTAGAAGAGGCCAAACCACAGGAATCTGCTTACTGATTGATTTGCAGCAGCCAGGTTGAGACAGAGAAGCCTGCACCTCTGCAGTAGCCTCAACATGGATGCTTACATTGACATTTATTTTTGAGACAAGGTCTCTCGCCCAGGCTGGAGTGCAGTGGCACAATCATCAGGGCTCACTGCAGCATCAACCTCCCAGGCTCAAGTGATCCTCCTGCCTCAGCCTCCCAAATAGCTGGAATCATAGGCATGCACCACCATGCCCAGGTAATTTTTTGGTGTTTTTTGTAGAAACAGAGTTTCACCATGTTGCCCAGGCTGGTCTCAAACTGCTGGGCTCAAGTGATCAGCCCACCTTAACGTCCCAAAGTGCTGGGATTATAAGCGTGGCCACCTTGCCTGAGCACTTTGACGTATTTATACAAAGTCAAGACTTGTCTTATCTTGTGGGGTTTATTTGAGTATAGTAATTAAGCTGCTTTTTTTCCAAGGCTGAGGGAAAGGAAAAGAGAATTCCAGTGCAGGAAGTAGATAGAATTGAGAATCTCCTGTCCCTGCTACTCGATCAAGTCTAGGCAGGGTCCCTCTCTTGATTTTCCCCTTTATCCTCAGTCCTCACTCATTCTTCCCCTGCCTCCCAGTGTTCACTTACTCTATGTGTCATGTAAATCCTTGGAGACATGGTTTTCTTCTAAAATACATCATTTTGTGAGTGTGTTCTTAATGTATGTAAGTGATTGTAGTACTGTGATAGTGAATGAAGACCATGCAAATGAGGAGAAACTTAGGCCATATATTCAGACCTTGCTCTGCCGGGCATGGTGGCTCACACCTATAATCCCTGCAATTTGGGAGGCCGAGGCAGGTGGATCATTGGAGGCCTGGAGTTTGAGACCAGCCTGGCCAACATGGTGAAACCCCGTCTTTCCTAAAAATACAAAAACTAGCCGGGTGTGGTGGTGTGCACCTGTAATCCCAGCTTCTTGGGAGGCTGAGGCAGGAGAATTGCTTGAACCCAGGAAGTGGAAGTTGCAGTGAGCCGAGATTGCACCACTGCACTTCAGCCTGGGCGATACAGCGACAGTCAGTCTCAAAAACAAACAAATGGCCGGGTGCAGTGGCTGACACCTGTAATCCCAGCACTTTGGGAGGCTGAGGCAGGTGGATCACCTGAGGTTGGGAGTTCGAGACCAGCTTGACCAACATGGAGAAACCCTGCCTCTACTAAAAAATACAAAATTAGCCGGGCGTGGTGGTGCATGCCTGTAATCCCAGCTACTTGGGAGGCTGAGGCGGGAGAATCGCTTGAACCCAGGAGGCAGAGGTTGCAGTGAGCTGAGATCATGCCATTGCATTCCAGCCTGGGCAAAAAGAGCAAAACTCCATCTCAAACAAACAAACAAACAAATAATTCAGATCTTGGTCTGGCAGAGGAGGCAGCCACCATCACTAGTGTTTGACAAAGACTCAGAGGCCGAGGCAGTCGGGGAGCAGAAAAGCTTCATAGTGAAATAAAAAGGGATGGCCTCAGGTATGTGTGTCCTCTGATTGGAAGTTGTTGGCATGGAGAGGCTAACTAGAAGCAGGACTTCTTATGTGATGGCTTTGAGGAACATATCTTTTTCTCTGCTTGGTCCTGAGTTTGGAGCAAAAATAGGGAAATTGGCCGTCGCTGACCAACTGACCGTTCTGGACCAATTGCTGCAGAGGTTGTGGTTTGGCTTCCCCAGTGATTGCTGCAGAAGTTGTTGGTCAGAGTTCTGTTGTCATGTATGCTTTGGCCATTGTCTGTTTGTATACTGAGTCTCTTCCACCTGAAGGCCTAGGATGAAATATGTATTTCCCTGTATCCTCCCTTGCATTCTCATTTTCACTACCACAAAACCGCATCCCTTCTCTGATTAGTGAAGTTGAGAATCTCTCCATATATTTTTCAGCCATTTAGAGTTTGTCTTCTGTGAATTGCTGATTAATATCTTTTTTCTTTTTTTTTTTTTTTTTGAGATGGAATCTTACGCTGTCGCCCAGGCTGGAGTGCAGTGGCACGACCTTGGCTCACCACAACCTCCACGTCCCAGATTCACGCAATTCTACTGCCTCAGCCTACCTAGTAGCTGGGATGACGGGCGCCAGCCACCATGCCCAGCTAATTTTTTTTTTTCTTTTTTTGAGACAGAGTCTAGCTCTGTTGCCCAGGCTGGAGTGTAGTGGCACGATCTCGGCTCACTGCATCCTCCGCCTCCCGGGTTCAAGCGATCCTCCTGCCTCAGCCCCCCAGTAGCTTAGATTACAGGCGTGTGCCACCATGCCTGGATAATTTTTGTATTTTTAGTAGGGACAGGGTTTCGCCATGTTGGCCAGCTGGTCTCAGACTCCTGATCTTAGGTGATCTGCCTGCTTCGGCCTCCCAAAGTGCTAGGATTACAGGGGTGAGCCACCGTGCCCGGCCCGAAAATTTTTGTATTTTTAGTAGAGATGGGGTTTCTCCATGTTGGCTAGGCTGGTCTCAAACTCTTGACCTCAGGTGATCCGCCCGCCTCGGTCTCCCAACGTGCTGGGATTATAGGCATGAGCCACCATCAATGTTCTTTCATCAATTTCAAAAACAAACACCTCTTTTCTTTTTATTGCTAGTTTGCAGAAGTTCCTTGTATATCTGGGTAGCAATCCCATATAGTTTTTATTTTATTTTTCTTTTTTCTGAGACGAGTCTCACTCTGTTGCCCAGGCTGGGATGCAGTGGTGGGATCTCAGTTCACTGCAACCTCCGCCTCCTCAGTTCAAGCAATTCTCCTGCCTCAGCCTCCTGAGTAGCTGGGATTACAGGCATGTGTCATCACGCCCAGCTAATTTTTGTATTTTTAGTAGAGATTCACCATGTTATCCAGGCTGGTCTCGAACTCCCGACCTTGTGATCCACCAACCTTGGCCTCTCAAAGTGCTGGGATTAGAGGCGTGAGCCACTGAGCCTGGTCAAAGATTTTTTTATTTTTTATTTTTTTTGTTGCCAGGCTGGAGTGCAGTGGTGCAATCTGGGCTCACTGCAACCTCCGCCTTCTGGGTTCAAGCGATTCTCCTGCCTCAGCCTCCCGGGTAGCTGGGACTACAGGCACGTGCCACCATGCCTGGCTCATTTTTTGTATTTTTAGTAGAGACAGGGTTTCACCATGTTGGCCAGGATGGTCTCAAACTCCAGACCTCGTGATCCACCCACCTCAGCCTCCCAGAGTGCTGGGATTACAGGTGTGAGCCACCATGCCGGGCCCCGGTCAATGATCTTAAATTTCAAATGGTTCATCTGTGTTTTTCAAACTTACGTTATTTGTATTTTCGTGTATTGCCTTCAGGTGTTTTTAAAAAATGCTTATTTTTAATTGTGCTTGCAATCACATAAGATTTAACTTGACATCTTAAACATTTTTTTTTTTTTTTTTTTTTGAGACGGAGTCTTGCTCTGTCTCCCAGGCTGGAGTGCACTGGCACGATCTCGGCTCACTGCAAGCTCCGCCTCCCGGGTTCACGCCATTCTCCTGCCTCAGCCTCCTGAGTAGCTGGGACTACAGGCGCCCACCACCACGCCCAGCTAATTTTTTGTATTTTTAGTAGAGACGGAGTTTCACCGTGTTAGCCAGGATGGTCTCAATCTCCTGACTTCATGATCCACCCGCCTCGGCCTCCCAAAGTGCTGGGATTACAGGCGTGAGCCACTGCGCCTGGTCAACACCTTAAACATTTTAAGTGTACAGTTCAGTAGTGTGTTAAGTATATTCATATTGTTGTGCAACAAATCTCTACAACTTTTTCATCTTGCGAAACTGAAACTCTATGCCCATTAAACACTAATTCCTCCTTCCCCCTACTTCTAGCAATCACTTTTTTACTTTCTGTTTCTATGATTTTTTTTTTTTTTTTTGGGACAGAGTTTCACTCCATCTCCCAGACTGGAGTGCAGTGGCGTGTTCACGGCTTACCGCAACCTCCATCTCCTGGGTTCAAGCGATTCTCCTGCCTCAGCCTCCTGAGTAGCAGGGAATTACAACCTCGTGCCACTACTGCCCAGCTAATTTTTGTATTTTTAGTACAGATGGGGTTTCACCATGTTGGCCAGGTTGGTCTTGAACTCCTGACCTCAAATGATCTGCCCGCCTTGGCCTCCCAAAGTGCTGGGATTACAGGCATGAGCCACCATACCCAGCCTGTTTCTGTGATTTTTTTGACTATTCCAGATACCTCATGTGAATGGACAGATACAGTATTTGTCCTTGTGTGACTGGCTTATTTCACTCAGTGTGATGTCCTCGAGGTTCAGCCATGTTGTAGCATGTGAAAGAATCTTCTTTTAAAAAGAAGATTCCTTTGCATAATATTCCTTTGTGTGTTTATACCACATCTTCATGTACTCACCTTTAGGTGGACTTTTTTGTGGTTTTCACCTCTTGGATATTTTGAATAATGCTGTAATGAACATGGATGTGTAAATATCGTTTTGAATTCTTGCCCCAAAATGGAATTGCTGGATCAGATGGTTTGGTTTTGTTTGTTTGTTTATTTTTTGAGACAGAGTTTCACTCTTGTTGCCCAGACTGGAGTGCAATGGCATGATCTCAGCTCACTGCAACCTCCGCCTCCCAGGTTCAAGTGATTCTCCTGCCTCAGCCTCCCGAGTAGCTGGGATTACAGGCGCATGCCACCACGCCCAGCTAATTTTTTTTGTATTTTTAGTAGAGATGGGGTTTCACCATGTTGGTCAGGCTGGTCTTGAACTCCTGACCTCAGGCGATCCACCTGCCTTGGCCTCCCAAAGTACTGGGATTACAGGCATGAGCCACCCTTCCCGGCCCAAATCATATAGTAATTCTACTTTTATTTATTTATTTATTTTTAAACAGGGTATTGCTTTGTCACCAAGGCTGCTGTGTAGTAGTATGATCACAGCTCACGCCTCCTGGGCTCAAGTGATCCCACCTCAGCTTCCCAAGGTATGGGGATTTCAGACATGAGTCACTGCATCCAGCCTATTTTTAGTTTTTTGAGGAACCTTCTTACGGTTTTTTACAGCAGCCACACCGTTTTACATTCCCATCTGCTACCAGATTTGTAAAGAAATAGAAACATCCTAGGGACTTAGACGCTCCCAGCCCACGTGTCCTTGCCTTTTTTTTTTCTTGAGATGTAGTCTGGCTCTGTTGCCCAGGCTGGAGTGCAATGGCACAATCCTGGCTCACTGCAACTTCTGCCTCCCAGGTTCAAGGGATTCTTCTGCCCCAGCCTCCCCAGTAACTGGGACTACAGGCTCATGCCATATTGCCCAGCTAATTTTTGTATTTTTAGTAGAGATGGGATTTCACCATGTTGGCCAGGCTGGTCTCGAACACCTGACCTCAAGTGATCCACCTGCCTTGGCCTCCCAAAGTGCTAGGATTACAGGCGTGGGCCACTGCACCCGGCTGTGTCCCAGGCAGCATAGGAAGAGAGTTAGAGGGTACCTGTAGATCACCAAATTCTTGCAACCACTGCACCTGGCCTGAAAGGAGACTTCTTAAGGGAGGGGATAACCGAATCAAGTCCTGAAGGATCCTAGGACTTAGCTCAACAAGGGCAGGAAAAAGGGCTTCCAGATGGAAAGAACAGCCTGCCGGGTGCGGTGGCTCACATCCGTAATCCCAGCACTTTGGGAGGCCGAGGTGGACGGATCACGAAGTCAGGAGTTAAAGACCAGCATGACCAACATGGTGAAACCCCATCTCTACTAAAAATACAAAAATCAGTCGGGCATGGTGGCGAGCGCCTGTAGTTCCAGCTACCTGGCAGGCTGAGGCAGGAGAACTGCTTGAACCCGGGAGGCAGAGGTTGCAGTGAGCTGAGATCACACCACTGCACTCTAGCCTGGGCGACAGAGTGAGACTGTGTCTCAAAAAAAAAAAAGAAAGAATAGCCTGAAAAAACCTAGAGGAGAGAGGACTTGTTTTTTGAGACGTAGTTTCACTCTTTCACCCAGGCTGAAGTGGTACGATCTTGGCTCACTGCAACCTACACCGTCCCCACTTCCCCCCCCGGGTTCAAGCAATTCTCCTGTCTCAGCCTCCTGAGTAGCTGGGATTACAGGCATGCACCACTATACCTGGTTAATTTTTGTATTTTTAGTAGAGAGAGAGTTTCATCATGTTGGCCAGGCTGGTCTCAAACTCCTGACCTCAGGTGATCCATCTGCCTCAGCCTTCCAAAGTGCTAGGATTACAGGCGTGAGCCATCGTGCCCAGCCGGAGAGAGGACTTGACTCATGCAGAGAATTATTTCTCCTTTAGTATGGCTGGGGCTTAGAGATATTTAAAAATCCATATTTTTGACTTCTGTATTATTAGTTTTTAAATGACAGTATGCAGACATTTAAGTTTTTTGTATGGTAGTATAAACACCGGGCAGCAAAACTCCAGGCTGTTAGGGATTGTGACATCTATCTCTGTTTTCACTGCAGCAATGGAGGATGTGAACTCAATACCGGTGGCCCGAATATTTTTATGCCAAGAAAGACTTTCCTTGACTTGATAGAGTTTATGGTCTTAGTGGGAAAACCAGACATTAAAGAATGTTAAGGCTTCTGAGTTATATGAAAGGGACAATGCTGTGTTCTCTGAACACCTGAGAAAGAGGACTGACGAGCCTCACACTTCAGATGAGACATTGAAGAAGTCTAGAGATGGTATTATGCAGCAGCCACACCCAAGTCTATAAACAAATAGGGACTTTTTTTTTTTTTTTTTTTTTTTTTTGAGATGGAGTCTTGCTCTGTCGCCCAGGCTCTGGAGTGCCGTGGCGCAAACTCCGTTCACTGCAAGCTCCGCCTCCCGGGTTCACGCCATTCTCCTGCCTCAGCCTCCCGAGTAGCTGGGACTACAGGCGCCCGCCACCACGCCCGGCTAATTTTTTTGTATTTTAGTAGAGACGGGGTTTCACTGTGTTAGCCAGGATTGTCTCGATCTCCTGACCTCGTGATCCACCCGCCTCGGCCTCCCAAAGTGCTGGGATTACAGGCGTGAGCCACCACGCCCGGCCCTACAAATAGGGATATTTCAATTATTTGCTTAACTTGCATAAGAATATGAAAAGTAGGCCGGGCACGGTGGCTTGCGCCCATAGTCCCAGCACTTCGGGAGGCCGATCACCTGAGGTCGGGAGTTTAAGACAAGCCTCACCAACATGGAGAAAGTCTGTCTCTACTAAAAATACAAAATTAGCCGGGTGTGGTGGTGCATGCCTGTAATCCCAGCTACTTGGGAAGCTGAAGCAGGAGAATAGCTTGAAACCCGGAGGTGGAGGTGGCAATGAGCCAAGATCATTGGCTCATTGGAGTGCCACTGCACTCCAGCCTGGATGACAGAGCGAGACTCCGTCTCAAATAATAATAATAAGCAATTCAAGCTGCTAAAAGTCAATTATTTATTTATTTATGTTTTGAGACAGAGTCTCACTCTTGTCCAGGCTGGAATGCAATGGTGCGATCTCGACTCATTGCAACCTTCACCTCCCAGGTTTAAGCAATTCTTGTGCCTCAGCCTCCCTAGTAGCTGGGATTACAGGCACTGGATAATTTTTTTTGTATTTTTAGTAAAGATGGGGTTTTGCCATGTTGGCCAAGCAGGTCTCAAACTCCTGACCTCAGGAGATCCGTCCAACTTGGCCTCCCAAAGTGTTGGGATTACAGGTGTGAGCCACTGTGCCAGGCCAATTTTTAAATTAAATCTTTCCTCTAAAATAACCATTGGACATTGCAGTTATTTTGTTTCTAATCACCATACATACAAATGTAAATTTTTATGAATAAGAATTTCCTTTATTTAGTCCTACCCTCCTTTCCCACCCCACCCTTATGGTAGGACAGGCTAGCAAGACCGGAATTAATAGACCAAAGGGTCTGGTCATTTTATGGCTTGTGCTAAATATTATCCATATTGCTTTCAAAAACAGGGTTAGTGATTTATACTGTCTCAACTGAGAGAGCTGGCTTTTCGCCTCTCCCTGTCAACAAAGGGCATAATTTAAAACACATTTTAATGAAGAAAAAAATGGTAACTCGTGATGCTCAATGTTGACTTCTAGTGTGATTAGAACACCTCTGTTTGTATTACTTCCACCGTACTGCACTCGTCTATCTATGCAAATTGGGCTTTTAATTTTGTATCTTTTTTTTTTTTTTTTTTGAGACGGAGTCTCGCTCTGTCGCCCAGGCTGGAATGCAGTGGCAAGATCTCGCCTCACTGCAAGCTCCGCCTCCCGGGTTCATGCCATTTCTCCTGCCTCAGCCTCCCCAGCAGCTGGGACTACAGGTGCCTGCCACCACACCCGGCTAATTTTTTTTTGTATTTTTAGTAGAGACAGGATTTCACGGTGTTAGCCAGGATGGTCTCGATCTCCCGACCTCGTGATCTGCCTGCCTCGGCCCCACAAAGTGCCGGGATTACAGGCGTGAGCCACCATGCCCGGCCATTTTTTTTTGAGGAGTTTCATTCTTGTCCCCCAGGGTGGTGTGCAATGGCACGATCTTGGCTCAGTGCAACCTCTGCCTCTTAGGTTCAAATGATTCTCCTGCCTCAGCCTCTCGAGTAGCTGGGATTACAGGCATGCACCATCACACCTGGCTAATTTTTGTATTTTTAGTAGAGATGGGTTTCACCATGTTGGCCAGGCTGTTCTCAAACTCTTGGCCTTAAGTGATCTGCCCGCCTTGGCCTCCCAAAGTGCTAGGATTACAGACGTGAGCCACCGCGCACAGCCGAATTTTGTATCCTTTAATGTGCTTTATGCTGGGTGTGGTGGCTTACGCTTACAATCCCAGCACTTTGGGAGGCTGCAGCAGGAGGACTGCTTGAGCTCCAGAGTTTAAGACCAGCCTAGGCCATATAGTGAGACCCTAGCTCCACAATACATTACAAAATTTGGCCAGGTGTGGTGGTGTGCGCCTGTAGTCCTAGCTACTTGAGAGGCTGAGGTAGGAGGATTGTATGAGCCCAGGAGGTCGAGGCTGCAATGAGCTGTGATCACACCACTCCACTCCAGCCTGGGTGATGAAATGCAGCCTGTCTCAAAAAAATAAAAATAAGGCTGGGCATGGTAGCTTACGCCTGTAATCCCAACACTTTGGGAGACCGAGGCAGGCAGATCACCTAAGGCTGGGAGTTTGAGATCAGCCTGGCTAACATGGTGAAACCCCATCTCTACTAAATATACAAAATTAGCTGGGCATGGTGATGCACACTTGTTTTCCCGGCTACTCAGGCTGAGGCAGGAGAATCGCTTGAATCTGGGAGGCAGAGGTTGCAGTGAGCCAGGATCATGCCACTGCACTCCAGCCTGGGCAACAGAAAGAGACTCTGACTCCAAAAAAAATAAAAATTTTAAAAATGTGGTTTATCTTATTTTCTTACAGGCCTAAAGAACTGGGCCTGTTTCACCCACCATATCTTTTATTCCCTCTAATTTCATGTTTTCAACTTTTTCTTTCATTGGCTTTAATTCATTTTTGATTCATTTGTATGAAGTGTCCTTTATTATATCTGCTTGGGGTTTATTTTTTTTTTCTTTTTTTTTTTTGGAGATGGAGTCTCACTCTGTTGCCCAGGCTGGAGTACAATCGCATGATCTTGGCTCACTGCAACCTCTGCCTCCCAGGTTCAAGCAATTCCTCCTGCCTCAGCCTTCTGAGTAGCTGGGATTACAGGTGCCCACCACCATGCCTGGCTAATTTTTTTGTATTTTTAGTAGAGACGGGGTTTCACCATGTTGGTCAGGCTGGTCTCAAGCTCCTGACCTCAGGCAATCCACTCACCTCTGCCTCCCAAAGTGTTGGGATTACAGGCATGAGCCACTGTGCCCGGCCTCATTTATTTTTAAAAGTTACAAAAATGGAATTAAATGAGATGACAGACATCAGATAAGATGATGATAGTTAAAATTTAAGGGGAAAAATAAGACTCCATGAAAAACATACAAACCAGCCCTTTTTATCTTTAATTAAATAGAAAATACAAACTAATTATTTTAACTTTTATTTATTTATTTATTTATTTTGAGACAGGGTCTGGCTGTGTCACCCAGGCTGGAGTGCAGTGGCGCGATCTGGGCTCACAACAACCTCCGCCTCCCCAGGCTTAAGCAATCCTCTCGCCTCAGCCTCCCAAGTAGCTGAAACTACAGGTGTGTGCCATCACGCCCAGGTAATTTTTGTACTTTTTGTAGAGATGAGGTTTTGTCATGTTGCCCAGGCTGGTCTCGAACTCCTGGGTTCAAGGGATTCACTTGCCTTGGCCTCCCAAAGTGCTAGGATTACAGGCATGAGCCACTGCACCCAGCTACTTTTATTTACTTTTAGTTAGAGGTAAAAGAGAATAAAGGTGGCCAGGCACAGTGGCTCACGCCTGTAATCCCAGCACTCTGGGAGGCCAACGTTGGGAGATTACTTGACCCCAGGAGTTTGAGACTTGCCTGGGCAACATAGTGAGACTGTCTCTATTTAAAAGAATAAATATAAAACAGTAAGATAAAGAACTACCCGTAAATATGTATTAAGAGATTGTTATGGACTGAATGTTTGTGTCCCCTCGAAATTCATATGCTGTAGCCCTAACCTCCAATGTGATGGTATTTGAAGGTGGGGCCTTTGAGAAGTACTTAGGTTTAGATCAGGCCATGATAGTGGATGCCTTGCAATGGATTAGTTTCCTTATAAGAGGAGGGACAGAGAGCTCTGTCTTCATGAGCACACACCAAAGAAAGACCATGTGACCATACAGTGAGATGTCAGCTGTCTGCAAGCCAAGAAGAGGGCCCCACCAGAACCTCACCATGCTGGCATCCTGATTTCAGACTTCCAACCTCCAGAGCGGTGAGAAACTAACAGCCTGTTGTTTAAGCCACCCAGTCTGTGATACATTCTTAAAGCAGCCTGAGGTGACTAAGACAGAAGTTTACTAGGAATGGGTATAGAAATTTTATTTAAATATATTTTCTGTGGTTTTTTTTTTTTGAGACAGAGCCTCGCTCTGTCACCCAGGCTGGAGTGCAGTGGTGCAATCTCGGCTTACTGCAACCTCCGCCTCCCGGGTTCAAGCGATTCTCCTGCCTCAGCTTCCCGAGTAGCTGGGATTATAGGCGCCTGCCACCATGCCCCTCTAATTTTTGTATTTTTTAGTAGAGACGGGGTTTCACCACGCTGGCCAGGCTGGTCTCAAACTCCTGACCTCAGGCGATTCGCCCGCCTCGGCCTCCCAAAGGGCTGGGATTACAGGCGTGAGCCACAGCGCCCAGCCGTGAAATGTATTTTCTTTTTTTTTTTTTTTGAGACAGTCTTGCACTGTCACCCAGGCTGGAGTGCAGGGGCGCGATCTCGGCTCACTGCAACCTCCATCTCCCAGGTTCAAGCAATTCTCCTGCCTCCGCCTCCCAAATAGCTGGGATTACAGGCACCTGCCACCACACCTGGCTAATTTTTGTATATATTTTGAGACGGAGTCTTGCTCTGTCACCCAGGCTGGAGTGCAGTGGCGTGATCTTGGCTCACTGCAACCTCCACCTCCCGGGTTCAAGCGATTCTCCTGCCTCAGCCTCCTGAGTAGCTGGAATTACAGATGCCCCCCACCACGCCCAGCTAATTTTTTGTATTTTTAGTAGAGTCAGGGTTTCACCGTGTTAGCCATGATGGATTTTTGTATTTTTAGTAGATATGAGGTTTCACCACATTGGACAGGCTGATCTCGAACTCCTGATCTCAAGTGATCTGCCTACCTCGGCCTCCCAAAGTGCCGGGATTACAGGCGTGAGATATCACGCCTGGCCAAAAGGTATTTTCGTGGTTTTTTTGTTTGTTTGTTTTTTATTGGTTTTTTGAGACAAGGTCTCACTCTGTCACCAAGGCTGGAGTGTAGTGGTATAATCTCGGCTCAGTGCAACCTCTGCCACTTGGGCTCAAGCGATTCTCGGGCCTCAGCCTCCCTAGTAGCTGGAATTACAGGCGCACACCATCATGCCAGGCTAATTTTTGTATTTTTAGTAAAGATGAGGTTTCGCCATGTTGACCAGGCTGGTCTTGAACTCCTGACCTCAAGTGATCCGCCCACCTTGGTCTCCCAAATTGCTGAGATTACAGGTGTGAGCCATCACTCCCAGACTAAATGTATTTTCAACATTAATAAAAGTGATTATATATATATAGTTTCTCTTTCGACTTATTTAATAATTATATTACAAAACTTCTTTTTTTTTTTTTTTTTGAGACGGAGTCTCACTCTGTCCTCCAGGCTGGAGTCCAGTGATGCGATCTTGGCTCACTGCAACCTCCGTCTCGGTTCGAGTGATTCTCCTGCCTCAGCCTCTCGAGTAGCTGGGATTACAGACACCCGCCACCACACTCAGCTAATTTTTTTTTTTTTTTTAATGTAGAGACAGGGTTTCGCTATGTTGGCCAGGCTGGTCTCAAGCTCCTGACCTCAAGTGATCTGCCGCCTTGGCCTCCCAAAGTGCCGGATTACAGGCGTGAGCCACTGCGCGTGGCCCAAAATTTCTTAATATAGCACCATCTTTGATTCTTCGATTTCTGGAATAAACTCCACTTGATCTTGTGTATTGTTATTATTTTTTTTTTTGAGACAGCGTTTCACTCTTGTTGCCCAGGCTAGCGTGCAATGGCACAATCTCTGCTCACTGCAACCTCTGCCTCCTGAGTAGCTGGGATTATAGGCGTGCACGACCACACTCGGCTAATTTTTGTATTTTTAGTAGAGACAAGGTTTCACCATGTTGGCCAGGCTGGTATTAAACTCCTGACCTCAGGTGATCTGCCCAGCTTGGCCTCCCAAAGTGCTGGGATTACAGGTGTGAGCCACCATGCCCAGCCTGCTGGCACACATTCTAAAGAGAGCCAACTGGCACAACCTGAGGACTTCTGAGAGGACCAGAGCACCAGTGGCCTCCCCATCCACCTTCCCTCCCTTCTCCTCCAGTTTACCTAAGGGAACCCTAGAGGAATTCAAGGAGGATGGGGTGATTCTGAAGCTACGGTCCAGCATGGCATGCTATGGTCTTGAAGCCTATGAAATTCACTCTTCAACAAACTTGGCATCTACATTAAGCACGTGAATGTAGTGAGTTATCAATCAACAATCGCCTTTAAGATTATTGTAATCCCCTAAGTACTTCGGCCCCAGGTAGCCACCCACTGCTGGATGTCAGAGGACATCCCAGTGCTCTTTCCTGCCTGGACCCCTAGTGTGGAATGCTTATCCCACATCTCTGCTGAGTGAACTCCTTCCTATTCATGCTTCAAGACCCAGCTCAGTCCTGGCTCAGCTGACCCCTTGGTTCCCGTGTCTGTTCCCTGCTGGGCTGTGAGTGTTTTTATATTTTGTTTTTCTTATGTCCATTTAGATTTGAATATGAATGTTTCATTTTATTTTACTTATTTTTTATGTTTCTTTGAGACAGAGTCTTGCTCTGTTGCCTAGGCTGGAGTGCAGTGGTGCAATCTTGGCTCACTGCAACCTCCGCCTCCTGGGCTCAAGCAATTTTCATGCCTCAGCCTCCCAGTAGGTGGGACCACAGGCGCCCACCACCATGCCCGACTAATTTTTTTTGTATTTTTAGTGATGGCCTCAAGCGATCCTCCCGCCTCAGCCTCCCAAAGTGTTGGGATTACAGGCGTGAGCCACCACAACCGGCCTCAAATGTGAGTGGTTTTTGTTGTTGTTGTTGTTTGAGACAGAGTTTCGCTCTTGTTGCCTAGGCTGGAGTGCAGTGGCACAATCTCGGCTCACTGCAACTTCCGCCTCCCAGGTTCAAGTGATTCTCCTGGCTCAGCCACCCGAGTAGCTAGGACTACAGGCATGTGCCACCACGCTCAGCTACTTTTGTTTTTTTTTGTTTGTTTGTTTTAGTAGAGACGGGGTTTCACTTTGTTGGTTAGGCTGGTCTTGAACTCCTGACCTCAGGTGATCCGCCTGCCTAGGCCCCAAAAAGTGTTGGGATTACAGGAGTGAACCACCGCGCCCAGCCTCAAATGTGAGTGCGTTAAAACCCAGATCAGGTCTGATTGGGGTTGGCACCCAGGTGGCTCCATAATTGTTGCTGTCCTGAATTATTGCCCTCTTTGCTACTTGGACTGAGCCCCACCTTGGACCACTGACTTCCTCTGACTCCTGGTCAGGCTCCTGGGCAGCAAACCCTGGCCCCTGGTATGGTCCTGCCTGCCTCTCTGTCCCCTTCCCTACCTGACCAGACCTCTGAACTTCAAGGCCTGGATGCCCCATCTCCCCTCCTGTGAGGCCCTGTCCTACCTCGCGTTGGGACCTAGGGCACTCTGTTGTACAACTCCAGGGAGCACGATTGTGTCTTCTGTGAAGGGCAGCTCCTGGAACACACTGAGCCCTCAACAGGGCCATGTCGGCTGTGGGCTCAGACATCCTTTGGGTCTGGCAGTTCTCCATTTCATGTGCCCTGTCACCCTCACCCCTCTTTTTCCATCCCACTTTTCCTAGCTGGACCAAGCTAGGCGTCATCTACAAGCCCAGTGTGCTGCCCAGGGAATGTGTGGGGCTTGGGGCATGGGGACAATAAATAACATCACTTTTCTCATTTCCCAGGCAGGGAACCAATTGAAAGATAAGATACCATAGACAGACATCAACTTTATTCTTGACTAAAGCTCCAAAGAAGGGCGTGGCATAGATTTACAGCGACCATCCTAACATGCGCAGTCACACGGTCCCACACTGGGTTGGACCAGCCCTGCTAAGCCCACGAGGGGTGGAGAGAACAGCAGCCGCTTCCTCTTTGTGGGGACAAGGCCTGAGCTTCCCTCCGTTCCTGCCCCAGATCTGACCACTGGGATTGTGGGAGAAGGTGTCAAAGGACAGTTTTCTCCCATAGTTTTCCCTTCCAGGGAGGAGAGTGGAAATCCCCTCATTTCAAAGGCAACATGAGATTGGAGAATGTACTCTCAAATCCCCAAACAGCAACAGAATTGTTCTGCTTGCTTCAGAGCAGAGGCCCTGCAGCCCTTTCCAGACCTCTCCCAAGCGTGGAAATGGACCGAGGGCTGGATGGGGCTCAGAGGGGAAGTCAGGCGGGACTCCCTCAGACAGCAGCTGGGCTTCCTCTGTTCCAGGCCCAGCTCTCACTGAAACAGGAGAGGGGGTGAAGGAATGGATTTGGAACTGTCGAGAACTCCTTCCTTAGGGGGCAGTGGAGGTAATGCGGGGTTCAGACCATCTGTGCCCTGGACAGAGGCCTCTTTCTTCCCCAGGAATGCTAAGCACATGGGCATCCTGATACCTCAACTCCTCCAGTCCCAAACACTCTGCCTGTTTGTCCCCTTTGTCCTGAGCCACCCAGTAGGACCTGCAGGTCAGGCACTGACTTCATGTCAGGTCCCCGAAGCAGTTTTGTTCTCTCAGCAGTGTCCACAGTCTGCAGCCAGGCACCTCTCTCCCCCAGCCTGGGTCACTGGCAAGGGAGCAAGAAGAGTTCTGGGTTCACAGCAGGCAGTGGAGTGTAGTCACAGAGCCTGATCCGGCTTGAAATCCCAGATCCTTTGCTTACTAGGCTGTGTGGCCTTAGGTGAGTTACTTAATCTCTCCGTGCTTCAGTTTCTGCATATGTAAAACAAGGATAATATCTAGCTCACTGGGTTATGATGAGACACAAGTAACTTCATACAAACCCCTTAGGACTGATGCCTGGGCATTTCTAAGTACTCAGTGAAGGCAAGCTGTTATTTTTATGGGCCCAGGTCTAGGAAAAAAGAATCAAACAGCCAGGGGAAAGGGGATGCTCTCCACTGTATATTAAGTTCTATCATAGGGACCATTTTAGCTAAACACATAAAAACAGAGGCGGGGGCTGGGTGTGGTGGCTCATGCCTGTAATCCCAGACCTTAGGAGGCTGGATTGCTTGAGCCCAGGAGTTCGAGACCAGCCTGGGCAATAAAGTGAGATTCCCCCATCTACAAAAGATGCAAAATTTAGCTGGGTGTGGTGGCGCATGCCTGTAGTTCCAGCTACTAGGGGGCAGGGTGAGGTGGGAGGTAACTTGAGCCTCGGAGGCAGAGGTTGCGGTGAGCTGAGATTGCGTCACTGGTCTCCAGCCTGGGTGACAGAGGGAGATCCTGTCTCAAAAAAAAAAAAAAAAAAGACAGAGGAGGAACAAGAAACAATTATCCCCCATTTTATAGATCGAAAGCTGAGTGAAGAAGTGGTCCAGCTGGAATTCAACACCTGAGATATCTGACTCCAGATACCAGCCCTTCCTTGCTTCCCACTAGCTGCCTAACCCAGAGAGGAGACTGGGAAAAGAGAAACAAGTTACAGAATTCAAGAGTAGGTATCTACTGGGGTCTTCGTGAAGGAACAAGTTTTGCTCCAGAGAAGCCAGAAATTCTTATCTCTGCTTTGCTCTAACCACCTTTTTAGGCTTTATGACTGAAGAGTCCCTTTGGCCCCTTAACTCCACAAGGCTGACCCTGGTGATCAGCAGCTGAGATCTACATGATACAGTCCAGACACCAGAAGGAGACTGAATCTCTCTCCTAAATCTCAGCTCTAAAATTTCCAAGAGAGGGCCTCATGGGCCCAGGCAGTGTCTGGTGTCTGTCCTGCAATGGCCAGGAGCCAGGTTTTCTTGTAGGAGTGTGACAGCTCCTCCTGCAGTCGGGGATCCTGGATGGGGCTGAGGAGAAGTTACAAGGCAAGGAGGGTTGGCATCTACTCCATAAGTGCATTCTTCTCTTTGCGCTTGATCTTTTGTCTACCTCATAGATCCTTCTTGCTCACACTTTCAGCCTGTCCTTTTTTTTTTTTTTTTTTTTTTGAGACAGGGTCTCACTCTGTCACCCAGGCTGGAGTGCAGTGGCATGAACTTGGGTCACTGCAGCCTCCGCCTCCCAAGTTCAAGTGATTCTCCTGCCTCAGTCTCCCAGGTAGCTGGGATTACAGCCATGTGCCACCACACCTGGTTAATTTTTTGTATTTTTAGTACAGATAGGGTTTCACCATGTTGGCCAGGCTGGTCTTGAACTCCTGACCTCCCCGGTAATCCACCCACCTTGGTCTCCCAAAGTGCTGGGATTACAGGCATGAACCACTGTGCCCAGCGCTTTCAGCGTGTTTTGACCTCTACTCATGCAAATTTTACCTTTCCCTTTATGCCTCACTCCACCTCACGGCTTCACTCTCTTCTCCCTAATCGCACCCCACTGTGACTGCCTGAAATGCCACATGTTTCTTCATTCAGATTTCTCAGATAATTCAATGGTTCCACCCATAATTCCACACCAGGCCACTTCATAGGCAATGACTCACTTAAGGGTTGGCTGCCTCAGGGTGCACAGCCTGTATTCAGGAATCTGCTAGAGCAACACATAGCTGTACTTCTGCAAGGCTGTGGGCTGGATGACTCCACTGTGGGGCGTGGAACACGGGCTGGTGTCATAAGGAGACGTTCCTTATGCCTAGGCATTGAAAGGATACTCCTTCAGAAAGGCCTTTCCCAGCGTTTCCCCCTGAAATCCACTAACCATAGCATTTCACTGTTGACACTGCCCTGTGGTGCTAAGTGCAGTTGTCTAACTCCTACTGTCACAGAGATCCAAGTGTACAATGGCTTACACATGTGAGAAGATTATTTCTTGTTCAGATATCAAATGCAGAATACGCAGTCCAGAGAGGAGATGACAGCTTTATGGTGCTGGGGACCTACGCTCCTTCTGACTTGCTGTTCTATCATCCCTAGGACGGTGGCCTCATCTCCTTGGATCAAGATGGATCACTACCACATTCCAGCCAGTGGGAAGGGGGAAATGCATTTCCTTTTCCTTTAAATGCAGGAGCCAGAGTTTGCACACCTCACTTCACTCACACCTTGCCAGCCAGAACGTAGTTACAGTGTCACGTCAAGCTGCAAGGAGAGCTGGCAAATGAAGTCTATTCTGGGTGGCCATGTGCCCGGCTAAAAGTTGGGAGTTCTATTATTAAAGAGGAAGAGAAGAATGCGTATCCCACCATTCTGTCACCGTTTTTGACTGCTCTCCACTCACTATCCAGTCTGTCACCACATGCTGGCACATCCCATTCCTGATGCCTTTCCTACGGGGCTCTATTCTTCATCCCCACCAATACCACCATGCACTGGGCCCTTCCTGCTTTATACCCAGTGTCTCATTAGAACATCCTAGCTGATCCCTTTGCTTTCAGTCACCTTCTCTGATCATTCTATTAATAAATAGCAAATCTGATCATATGCCCCTATTGTTTAGAAATCAATGGCTCCCCATTGCCCATAGCAGTAAGATTTTGAATAATTTTTTTTTTTTTTTTTGAGACAGGGTCTCATTCTGTCACCTAGCCTGGAGTGTAGTGGTGAGATCAGTCATTGCAGCCTTGACCTCCTGGGATCAAGTGATCTCCCCACCTTAGCCTCCCAAGTAGCTGAGACTACAGGCACACATCACCACGCCTGGCTAGTTATTAATTTTTTTTTGTAGAGATGGGGTGTCACTATGTTGCCCAGGCTGGGCTCAAGTGATCCTCCTGCTTCAGCCTCTCAAAGTGTTGGGATTACAGGTGTGAGCAACTGCATTCAGCTGAGTGCAGATTTTTGAATCCCTGAAGTTGTACACAAATTTTGCCTTTTTTTTTTTTTTTAATTAAAAAACTTTTTTTTTTTTTTTTTTTTTGAGATGGAGTCTCACTCACTCTGTCACCCAGGCTGGAGTGCAGTGGTGCAATCTTGGCTCACTGCAACCTCTGCCTACTGGGTTCAAGTGATTCTCATGCCTCAGCCTCCCGAGTAGCTGGGATTACAGGCATGTACCACCATGCCCTGCTAATTTTTGTATTTTTTAGTGGAGATGGGGGTTTCACCATGTTGGCCAGACTGGTCTGGAACTCCTGACCTCAATGGATCAGCCCACCTTGGCCTCCCAAAGTGCTGAGATTACAGGCGTGCACCACCGCGCCTGGCCATTTTACTATTTCTTTCTTTTTTTTCTTTTAGAGATGGGGTCTCAATCTGTCACCCAGGCTGGAGTGCAGTGGTGCGAAAATAGCTCACTGGACTCAAACAATCCTCCTGCTTCAGCCTCCTAAGCAACTAGGATTACAGGCATGTGTCACCATGCCTGTCTATTTTTTATTTAAAAATTTTTTTTGTAGAGATGAGGTCTTGCTATGTTGCCCAGGCTGGTCTTAAACTCCTGGCCTCAAGCAATCCTTTTGCCTTGGCCTCCCAGACTTTTTCTGTTGAGGCCTTTGCATTTTCAAAGGGGTCTGTTATTCCCCTCAAGTTACAGGTACAAGTCCAAATTCCAAGTATCCATGTACGGGTGTGGTGTGTTTCCTGACCTCCCTTTCACGTCTCCTGTTTTAGTCACGTCTCCCGCGTAACTGAAACTAAAGTCACTTTGAAATTGTCTCCATTGCCCAACAGCTCACACTTTTTCTTTTTTTTCCGTGATGGAGTCTCCCTCTGTCGCCCAGGCTGGAGTGCAGTGGCGAGATCTTGGCTCACTGCAACCTCCACCTCCCGCATTCAAGCGATTCTTGTGCCTCAGCCACCCGAATAGCTGGGATTGCAGGCGTGAGCCAGCGTGCCCGGCCCAGGTCAGGTCATGCTCTTTCACATGCCACATCTTCCATCCACCTGCTGTTATATCTAAACTCCTAGGTATCATTATGGCTTAGCTGAAAAGCCACCTCTTCTGGGAGGCTTCCTTGACTCCCTTTGTCCAAGTCAGGCTCCGCAGCTTGACTCAGGCCTCCAACACTTGTCACATTTCATAGTTGTCGTTAGCTTACATCTGCCCCCCGCCAACAAACCATTAACTTGGACACTCCACAAATGTTTATTGAATAAATGTCACTCATGCTAAAAAAAACTGGAGTGCTGTTTCTAACATGTGAATCTGAGCATTGCTTCCTTTTTGCGGGGGAGCGGGGAATGGTGTCTGGCTGTAACCCAGGCTTGAGTGCAGTGGTGAGATATCGGCTCACTGCAGCCTCTGCCTTCCCAGTTGAAGCGATTCTCCTGCCTCAGCCTTCCAAGTAGCTCGGATTACAGGCACATGCCACCACACCCAGCTAATTTTTGTATTTTTGGTAGAGATGTGATTTCACCATGTTGGTCAGGCTGATCCCGAACTCCTGACCTCAAATGATCTACCCATCTTGGCCTCCCAAAATGCTGGAATTACAGGCATGAGCCACTGTACCCAGCATAGGCACACTAACATTATTTGAATGGCCCAAATCAATGTTCTCTCTTGTTTTGGAGCTTTATTGTTGCTTCTTCCTCTGCCTGGAATGTTCTCCTGCTCCTCTTTGCCTGGCTAGCTCCTACGTATCCTTCAGATGTTAAAATATCCCTCAGGAAGCCTTCCTGGATCCCCTCCCCACTTCTAGGTGAAGAGGGGACTAGGCTGAGGGCCCCATCTATGCACACCCCCAGCACCCTATGTTCGCCCAGTTGCAACGTGGCTTTCACTGCAAGGCTGTGGCTCATTTGTCTTCCTTCCCTGCTCACGCGCAGTGCACTGTGTGCCTAACTCACCCGCTGGCGTAGCCCCAGCCTCAAGCACAGCACTTGGAAAGGAAGAGGTACCTGATAAATATGTGTTAAATGTGGGTTAGAGGAATGGATTTCTCCATTTTAAATCTTGATTTCAATCGCTTTCTGTTGCCTTTGGAATAAAGCCTTACCACAGCTTTTACAGCACTTTCTGATGTGGTCTCCATGTAATTTTAGTCTCGTCTCTTAAAAATATACCCTTTGATTTCAGTGTCCCACTCAAACATGGTAGCCACACTGAACTGAATGAAGGCCCCCAAATGCCTGCTTTCCCTTCTTTCAGCCTCTGCAGTGAAACTGCCATTGCAAACTTAGTGAAAGAGATCTGACCTAACCAACTTCATCTTGCTTCTAACCTCCAAGCTGTCCTTATTCATTCCTGGGTGCAGGCTGAACTGACTTTGGGAGGAAGTTTATAGTTTAAAACAAAGACGATAACAGCCCTTTCCCAAAACAAACCTCCTTCTTGCCTGGGGACTAGACTGCCTTTGCAGGACAAGAAATTAGCCACAAGATTAGAAATTACGGTTTAGGAGTCATGCAGCTGGAGACTACCAGGTTCTGACCCTCCCTAAACGGCTCCGAAGATCAGTGCTTGAGACATTTTGCAGACCCTGCACTTGATGGATCGGCTGGCACCACCCAGATCAATAAACTGGCTCATCTGATCTTGCGGCCTCCACCCAGGAACTGACTCAGCGCAAGAAGACAGCTTCGACTCTCTATGAGTTCATCTCCGACCTGACCAATCAGCGCTCACGGCTCACTGGCTTCCCCCCATCCACCAAGTTGTCCCTAAAACTCTGCTCCCCAAACGCTTGGGGAGACTTATTTGAGTAACAATAAAACTCCGTTCTTCTGCACAGCCAGCTCTGCGTGAATTACTCTTTCTCTATTGCAACTCCCCAGTCTTGATAAACCGGCTCTGTCTAGGCAACGGGCAAGGTGTACTCACTAGGCAGTTACAGCAGTACTCTTCTGCCTGGCACACTCACCTCTCATTCTGCTTCCTTTTCTGCCTAACATCCAGTAATCTTTAAGTTCAGTGGCCCTTTCTCCAGGAAGCCTCCCTTGACTTCCTAAGGCCAGCTCTGGTGCCCTTTAGTGGTAACCCTCTGGGCTTCCTTCTGACCTTCTATGTGTTTTCCCTAGCGGATGATGAGGCAAGAGACTGAACTGGACTCACTGTGATGTCTCTGGTGCTGGGAACAGTGTCAGGCACCTGGCCGGTTTATATATATATATATATATATATATATATATATATATTTATTTGAGACAGAGTCTCGCTCTGTTGCCTAGGCTGGAGTGCAGTGGCACGATCTTGGCTCACCGCAACCTCTGCCTCCTGGGTTCAAGCAATTCTCCAGCCTCAGCCTCCTGAGTAGCTGGGATTGCAGGCACACACCACCACACCTGGCTAATTTTTTAAAATATTTTTGGTAGAGACAGGGTTTCATCATGTTGTCCAGGCTGGTCTCTAACTCCTGACCTCAAGTGATCTGCCCGCCTCAGCACCCCAATCAATAGATATTTTTAGATGAATTTTAGAGCTGAGGGGCAGTGATAGGAAGGCAGGCTGTGCTTGTTCATCTCACCACATTCTGAGCTCAGACATTCCAAAGGAAAGAAATGATTATAAAGGATGAGATCATATGCTCATGTCCAAAACTCAAGATTAAAATAAAATTATTAAAAATCTCAGAAAGGATGGACAGTCTTTTGACAGTGATGAATAAGTAGTCTTCAAGCTCTAGGGAACCCAGTTTGCTTTTCCTGGTAAAGAAGTTTTTAATATGATTTCATTTTTTTAAAGTGACCCAATGAAAACTGCCACCTAATATGAGATGCAGAAATAAATCCTCAACAGGCAACACAGGACACAGACCCCATACTGCTGTCTGCAGAGACAATAGACAATAAGACCTGCACTGCAAATTCCCAAGAACCAAGAGCAGAGAAATGCAAAGAAATTTTGAGACAGAAGATGGAGAGGCAGCATTTTAATATAACAAACAATAAGGATAGGCCAGAGGCTTGCTACTCAAAGTGTGGTTGTGGCTCCATAGCATCAGCATCTCCCAGGATCTGGTTAGAAATGCAGAATCTCAGGCCCCACCCCAGACCTACTGCCTTCTAACAAGATCCCAGGTGATTCGTATGCACATAAATGTTCGCAAAGCACTGGGCTAGAACATTTATTAATGTAGAATGTTGCTCTTACAATGTATTTTGAGGTCAAAATAAACTCATTTAAAGCTTTTTTTTTTTCTCATTATTTGCTCCATTCTCTCAACCTCTGAGTTGCATCAACATGTGTTCTGGGACTCTGAGCCTCTCTTATGAATCACAATGGCAAAAGAAGTTTGCTGTAGATGGCCTTAATGGGTTACAAATTGGATTTTTTTTTTTTTTTTTTTTTGAGACAGAGTTTCGCTCTTGTTACCCAGGCTGGAGTGCAATGGCACGATCTCGGCTCACTGCAACCTCCACCTCCCAGATTCAAGTGATTCTCCTGTCTCAGCCTCCCAGGCAGCTGGAATTACAGGCGCCTGCCACCATGCCCGGCTAATTTTTGTATTTTTAGTAGAGACGGGGTTTCTCCATGTATGTCAGGCTGGTCTCGAACTCCCGACCTCAGGTGATCCACCTGCCTCGGCCTCCCAAAGTGCTGGGATTACAGATGTGAACCACCGTGCCCGGCCACAAATTGGATTTCGAAACTTCCATCAGCTGCTCCTTGTGCAGCACCCCCCAGGAGGTAGGTTGTATGATAATTTCTATTTTTAGAGATGATGAAATTGCGGCCCAAGGAGGTTTCATGACTCACCGCAGGGGCACCCAGCAAAATCGGCATCCGAGCCAAAATGAGAGTGCAAGCTTTTGAGTTTCCAATGTAAAGCTCATCAAACTTTGACATTACTTCTTTTTATATAAGGGATTTTTTTTTCTTTGCATAAGAGATAAGAAAGAGCAGATTTAAGAAAGATTCAGATGACCTCACGTGAGCTACTGACCATATAAACCTTGCATGTGCTGGCCCCAGGGACTATGGAAGCTTCGGAAGTTATTGCCCTGCCCTGCCTGGGTCCCTTGCTCCTATTGCAGCCAGAAGTCCCAGAAAACCTCAGAACAGATATTTGCTTCTAGGGGATATGAGGGGAAAGCACCGGGAATTACCATGAGGTAATGGATACTGCTATGCAGGTGGCTTCTCGATGACAATAACCCATCCTCAGGAGGAAGCTTTTTTTTGTTTCTTCCACAGACTCAAAATAGCTGAGAGAATCTGACTCTGCCCAAATACATGTAGTGTGTGTCATTGGACTGAATTTCTTTTTTTCTTTATTACATAGCAACTTACTAGATAATAAATTTCTTAGTTAATTCCAATTTCCCTGGAGCAAACTGGAGCCACTAGATGACTCAGAAATAGTCAAGACTATACATATGGCATTGACGCCAAAGTGCTTCTTCCTACCCTGTCAGATTTTAAGATTTCTCTGTCAACCCCATCGAAACAAAGCTCCCAAATGGTGCTTGTTCAGTTTCACCAGTCTGCATGGTGATTCTTCTAGGGTCTTCTACAGAATGTTTGCCAGGGGGTTGGCTTAAATCCCCTCCCATCTCTAGACATGCATATCAATGGGACATATTTGTATACACTTGCTTAAAAAACAAAAAGATAGTGCACTTTAAAATTCCATGTAAAAAATATTGCTTTTCTAATGTGCTAATGTGTTCCTGCCTGCCTGCTTGCTACACAATGCTACAGAGGGTACAGTCATGAGGAATTCAAGGCTGAAGATGTTTTGGATGTTTGGATGACACCAATGTACCCCTCACCTTGCACCGTGAACCCTGCTCTGAAGCCCGTGTAGTTTTGGGGCTTGGCCTAAGGCAAAAACTACAAAGCATCCTAATGAGCAGAATTATACAACAGGAATGTATGTGCATATTTGACATAGTTTCTTCTCTAGAGGGGTGGCTCTCTGGCCTGTGACCTCTGCCCTCCTCAAGGGCGAGGGAGGAGTCCAGAGAAGAAGGCTTTTGTTCCCCACGGCCAGTTCTTCTGCAGCCCCTACAGCCCCAGGGACCTGCCCTGCTCCGCGTGGGCTCTCAGAAGCCCAGCAATTTCCATATGGGTGGGTGACTTCAGAGCGATGGACAAAGCTGTGCGGCCAGCCTACAGGAGAAAAAAGAAAGGAGAAATAAATATCATCCAATCTGCCTCCTGCCCAGGGGGAAAGTGCAAGTTGGGAGTAGGGAGTATGCCTAGGACACAGGTGTCTATTAAGTCTTCCAGAGACCTCGGTAGAGAAGATTCAAATGGCATGAGGATCACCAGAAATGCGGTCCCTTCCACAGAAACAATAGTGACTCCTGGGAAATCTGTGACAACAGAAATAAAGAAGGGCCATCTAGTTTTTAATGCTCTTTTTTTTTTCTTTTTCTTTTTGAGATGGAGTCTCACTCTATCACCCAGGGTGGAGTGCAGTGGCGCAACTGGAGCTCACTGCAACCTCTGTCTCCTGGGCTCAGGTGATCCTCCACCTTCAGCCTCCCAAGTAGCTGGGATTACAGGTGCACACCATCATGCCTGGAAAATTTTTGTATTTTTTGTAGAGACGGGGTGTCACCATGTTGCCCAGGCTGGTCTCAAACTCCTGGGCTGAAGTGGTCCGCCCACCTTGGCCTCCCAAACTGCTGGGATTATAGGTGTGAGCTATTGAGCCCAGCCCCACTTTTTTCTACTTTAAATTGGAAAACAGGAAATAAAATAACTCTTGCTGTTCCATTACATGTATCTAAGTGAAAGTTAGCATTTTGGTGTGTTTTCCTCCAATCTTTTCTCCTGTGCAAATTTGTTGTTGGTTCTTTTTTTTTTTTTTTTTTAATTTTTTAAACCTGTCTCACTATGTTGCCCAGGCTGGTCTTGAACTCCTGGGCTCAAGTGACCCTCCCACATTGGCTTTCCAAAGTTTTGGGATTACAGGCGTGAATTTGTAATCCTGTCCTGTCCTCCACCTGTCCTGTTGTTGGTTTTTAAATAAAGGAATTATATTGTATACCAACTTTGAATTTGCTTTTATTCTTAATTTACCATGATATGCTATAAGATTTTCTCTACTCTTACATAGCCATTATAATGCATGATTTTTCTTTTTGGCTGTGTAATATTCCATAATTTACTAATTTTTGCTAATTAGGGAAATATTCCATAACTTCCTTTCAGTGGAAATGTATGTTGTTTCTAAGTCTCTGCCATCATAATCTTAGTGCAAAAAGCATTTTCCCATTTTTAAGTATTTCCTAAGGACTGGTTCTTTTTTATTATTATTATTATACTTTAAGTTCTAGGGTACATGTGCACAACATGCAGGTTTGTTACATATGTATACATGTGCCATGTTGGTGTGCTGCACCCATTAACTTGTCATTTACATTAGGTATATCTCCTAATGCTATCCCTCCCCTCTCCCTTCACCTGCCCTGTGTCCAAGTGTTCTCATTGTTCACTCCCACCTATGAGTGAGAACATGTGGTGTTTGGTTTTCTGTCCTTGCAATAGTTTGCTCAGAATGATGGTTTCCAGCTTCATCCATGTCCCTACAAAGGACATGAACTCATCCTTTTTTATGGCTGCATAGTATTCCATGGTGTATATGTGCCACATTTTCTTAATCCAGTCTATCATTGTTAGACATCTGTGTTGGTTCCAAGTCTTTGCTATTGTGAATAGTGCCGCAATAAACATATGTGTGCATGTGTCTTTATAGCAGCATGATTTATAGTCCTTTGGGTATATACCCAGTAATGGGATGGCTGGGTCAAATGGTATTTCTAGTTCTAGATCCCTGAGGAATCGCCACACTGTCTTCCGCAGTGGTTGAACTAGTTTACAGTCCCACCAACAGTGTAAAAGTGTTCCTATTTCTCCACATCCTCTGCAGCACCTGTTGTTTCCTGACTTTTTAATGATCACCATTTTAACTGGTGTAAGATGGTATCTCATTGTGGTTTTGATTTGCATTTCTCTGATGGCCAGTGATGATGAGCATTTTTTCATGTGTCTTTTGGCTGCATAAATGTCTTCTTTTGAGAAGTGTCTGTTCGTTTCCTTTGCCCACTTTACAAGAAAAAAGGACTGACTCTTAGAAGCGGGCTCAGAGGCTGGGTGCGGTGGCTCATGCCTATAATCCCAGCACTTTGGGAGGCCAAGGCCGGCGGATCACCTGAGGTCGGGAGTTCAAGACCAGCCTGACCAACATGGAGAAACCTCATCTCTACTAAAAATACGAAATTATCCTGGCGTGGTGGCACATGTCTGTAACCCCAGCTACTCGGGAGGCTGAGGCATGGGAATCGCTTGAACCTGGGAGGCAGAGGTTGCGGTGAGATGAGATTGTGCCATTGCACTCCAGCCTGGGCAACAGGAGTGAAACTCCGTCTCAAAAAATAAATAAATTAATTAATTAAATTAAATAAAAAGGAGTGGGCTTAGAGCATTAAAGGACATGCACATTTTTACCTCCTGATCTGTAATGCCACAGCACTCTACATCAACACGGTGATGCAGGAAGCTGGCAGTCCCACTGTCTAAAGAAGCTGCACCCAGAGGGCTCTCATCAGGCACCACCGGCCTGACTGAGCAGCTGCAGTCTCTTATGAATGAGCTCAATCCCATGTACAGAATTCTGAACTCTAAATAGCTACAAAAACCACACTCTTTAGATAACTTCTTGGGAGCTGAAACCTGACCTGCGGCTGTTGGCCTACTGTGAATATTTTGACATTTTGCTGCTGTAAAGGGTTTGATGGGTAGAGGACACCCAAGACCCCACTAGATTGTTCTCTATTGCATATGCACAGATTTACTTCCTAAAATATGGACAATTCTTTCACAGAAGCAGGCAGGAAGCGTAGGAAGTGTAACACCCAGCTTAACACTCTTCAGGCTTTTTCCCATGCACGGGGATGGAATCCAGCGGCCATCAGGGCTCCCACGCATGCAAATAACTATAAAGCACGGCAAAGCACTAAACGAGTCAGAAGACAGGAACAGAGTGAGCTCAGGGGAGAGGACAGGCACTGTGTGCCAGGGCGGGGTAGAAGATGGCTCGGGGGGAGGCAGAGGAAGGAAGTGGCATTTCAGTGTGACCCCCAAAGATGGCACATGGGCTTCTCAAAACATACAAAGCTCTTTCCCCAAAAAGCCATCATGACTCCCTGGACTTTTCTTTTACCACTCGTTATAAGCTCATATTTGTGAGGTTATTTGATAAATTTCGGTCTCCACGAGGTCAAGAACTTGATCTGGCCTGTTCACTGCTGCATGTTGGCACCTGGCCCAGGGCCTGGCATTTGGTCGGCCCTCAACAAACATTGTTGAAAGAGAGAATGCTGCACAAGAACCTAACGGTATTCATTCAAGCTGATGGAATCTAAATCCTAGTGAATGGGTTCTTACATTAGAAAGTACTGGAACAAAGCAAAGATTTTAAGCAGGGAGTCCTGTAAAAGCCTCCTAAAGGAGGAGCCTGGGTTTACTTAGGCCCGAATTCCTGCTCCTGAACTTCATCTACTGTGCCTTGTCAATCCTGAGCCTCTATGTAAACACAGAGTATGTACTGACAGTGTTTACGGAGAAGAGCCACAGGGCCAGTCCCAGGGAAGGTGCACCTTTTAACAGGGTCCATCTGGAGGACAGCCTGCAGCTGTGGACTACTTGACTGCAGACATGGAGAGCTGAGGACACCTTCAGCTCAGGAGGTGTGGCCAGAGAGACCACTTGGCGAGGGTTAGTGTTCCTCAGATGCCTCTGCCAGAACCCTGGGAACAAGCCATGCCATGCAGCTCCTGTGGAAGCCAGGTATGGTGAGCCTCTGCTCAACAACACTCCAGAGCTGCTCTAGGAGACCCCGACTGAAGAGATGGGGGACTAGCCAGGTATGGCGCAAAATTTGCGTGTAACTTCAGGGATTCAAAAATCTGCACTTGGCCAGGTGCACTGGCTCATGCTTGTAATCTCTACACTTTGGGAGGCTGAGGAGGGAGGATCACTTGAGCCCAGGAGGTCAAAGTTGCAATAAGCCATGATCGTGCCACTGCACTCCAGCCCGGGTGACAGGGTGAGACCGTATCTCAAAAAAAAAAACAAAAAAAAAAGGAAAGAAAAAGAGAACGGTGCAGGCAGGCAACTGGCACAACAGTGTGTGTATCCATGTGTTGGAGGGGGGTGTCTTTGAATTCATCACGAGCCCACTATGTATCACCCAAAGATGAGCAAGGCATAATCTCTGCCTTCAAGAAGTTTTCAATCTGATGGGTGCTTTAAAGAAGCTGCCAAACACATATACACCATGGAATACTACGCAGCCATAAAAAATGATGAGTTCATGTCCTTTGTAGGGACATGGATGAAACTGGAAACCATCATTCTCAGCAAACTATCGCAAGGACAAAAAACCAAACACCACATGTTCTCACTCATAGGTGGGAATTGAACAATGAGAACACATGGACACAGGAAAGGGAACATCACACTCCGAGGTCTGTTGTGGGGTGGGGAGAAGGGGGAAGGATAGCATTAGGAGATATACCTAATGTTAAATGACAAGTTAATGGGTGCAGCACACCAACATGGCACATGTATACATATGTAACAAACCTGCACATTGTGCACATGTACCCTAAAACTTAAAGTGTAATAATAATAAAATTAAAAAAAAAAAAAAAGGAGCTACCAAAATGAAGGGTGGGCTCTGAGACTCAGAAGAGACTGGGTGGCAGATTTCCTCAAATTGTCTTTAAATCTAGGGAAAGGGCCTGGCCAGCTGTTCTGGGAGTTCTGCATTTATACCAAACTTTAAATGTTGATGAAATAAGCCAATTTCAAGACATGAATTCTCTCCCAGTTTTCCAAAGACATTCCCAAATGAGCTCTGCTGCTAACATCTAAGCCTCCATAGGAAAGATGAATATGGAAATGATATGGTGGGTATGATAAGGGCCAGACTTTCCCTCTAGATGTGAAGCACCAGGTACAAGCCTTGGTACTTAGTAGAGCCTTGTCAAAAGCTCCCTTTTCCCACTGAAATGTCTCACCTTGTGGATGGAGACACTGTGCTCCCCAAAGTCACCCTTGGGAATCTGCATGTGAATCAACCCTGACCCAGGTGGGCAGCATGTGACCCATCCATGAGTGGGGTCTGGAACCCACCTTACCTGTGGGCCCATTACCTGCACTACCTGGGCACCACTGTGCTGGCTGGGCTTTCCCTAACTTACTCCAGCTTCTGCCATGATAGATTTCCTCCTCCATCTCCTGATTAGCACTCCAGTCCCTCCCTTCCAGGCTTACAGCCTACCTGAACTCCAGCCTGCCCGGTCCTCAGCCTGACCTGGTTCTCCCTGATCCAGCACTTCACAAGGATTAGTTACCTAAACCCACCTGGATTTCAGTGTTTGCCTAAACCAGGTGTTCTCAATTGCAGCACTATTGATATTTTGGACCAGATAATTTTTTTTTTTTTTTTGCGACAGAGTTTTGCTCTTTCACCCAGGCTGGAGTGCAGTGGCGCAATCTCAGCTCACTGCAACCTCAACCTCCCAGGTTCAAGCGATTCTCCTGTCTCAGCCTCCTGAGTAGCTGGGATTACAGGTGCGTGCCACCATGCCTGGCTAATTTTTGTGTTTTTAGTAGAGACAGGGTTTCAAAATGTTGGCCAGGCTGGTCTTGAACTCCTGACCTCAAGTGATCCGCCTGCCTCGGCCTCCCAAAGTGCTGGGATTATAGGCGTGAACCACCAGGCCTGGATGGATAATTGCTAATTCTTTGCTGTTCCTGTGCGTTGTAGGATGTTTAGCTGCATCCCTGGCCTCTACCCACTAGATGTCAGGAGCATTTGCTCACTTACTTGTGACTAAAAATGTCCCCAGACATTGCCAAATCTCCCCCAGAGGGTAAAATTACCCCTGGCTGAGAACCACTACACCGAACCAGGTCTGTCAGTGGCTTCTCCCTTCAGGGGTTGGTCGCCCTACTCTGATTGGTTCCCCTAATTCCAGACGTTTGTTCTCCCTGCTCCCTCCAGACACTGTCTGTAAATGCCACGGCCCCTGCTGGTTGATGTGGTTTTTTTTTGTTTTAGCTATCACTGTTCATCTATTCATAATTAAAACAGTTACCATCCCCTGTGTGCTCCTAGATGTCAGATTCAGCCTTTATAAACATTACAGTATTTAGGTAGAGTCTACTGCTATCCCCATTTTACAGATGAGCATCTAGAGGTCCAGAATAGTTAGGTCACCTACCCAAAGTCACTGAACCTAGATTCAAACTCATGAGTGTTTAATTTTTTTTTTTTTTTTTTTTTTTTTTGAGACAGGGTCTCACTCTGTCACCTAGACAGGTGTTTCCTGGTATGATCACAGCTCACTGTAGCTTCATCTTCCTAGGCTCAGGCAATCTTTCTGCCTCAGCCTCCCAAGTAGCTGGGACTACAGGTGCAAGCCACCACACTCAGCTATCTTTTTCTATTTTCTGCAGAGAGGGGGTGATATGGTTTGGCTGTGTCCCCACCCAAATCTCATCTTGAATTCCCAAGCGTTGTGGGAGGGACCCGTGGGCAGTAATTGAATCATGGGGGCATGTCTTTCCTGTGCTATTCTCATGATAGTGAGTAAGTCTCATGAGATCTGATGGTTATTATAAGGGGGAGCTTTCCTGCACAAGCTCTCTCTTTGCCTGGTGCTATCCATGTAAGATGTGATTTGCTCCTCCTTGCCTTCTGCCATGATTGAGACTTTCCCAGCCATGTGGAACTATAAGTCCAATTAAACCTCTTTCTTTTGTAAATTGCCCAGTCTCAGGTATGTCTTTATCAGCAGTATAAAAACGGACTAATACAGGGGATCTCACTTTGTTGCCAAGACTGGTCTCAAACTCCTGGGCTCAAGCAATCCTCCTGACTTGGCCTCCAAAGTGTTGGGATTACAGGCAGAAGCCACTGCACCTGGCCTCATGAGTGTTTAAAGTCCATGCTTCTAACAATCATGCTTGAGTTGTCTGAAATGCAACAGATCCCACAACTCTTCCACCACCAGAAAGCAGCCACTTAGCTCTCTCATACCTGTGACAGACCTCCAGAGATACCCAGGAGAGCTCTCAGATCCACTGCCTGATTATCCCAGCTAACCAGGGACTTCCAAAGCTCATGCCTGCCTGCCTGTTCCACGGGCCTCCCATCTCAGGCCTCTTCGGGCATCAGCAGTGGCTACTCCTTAGAGGGCCAGGGGCCTTTGATGTACAGGCCTGTTCCAGATTAAGGGCTGCCTCCTTCTCCCCCAGGACAACCCAGCAGGGAGCTCATTAACACAGATCCTTTGTCTGACCACATAATGTTTGGAAAAGGAGGCTCTGGTTTCCAGTAGCCCACCCATGTTCCCATATGAATGTCAAGAAGGTCAATGCCCTCTAATGATCTCAGAAATGGCTTTGGGGTGAAGCTAAGGTTCACAGGACCTAAAGTCACTGGATGGGTGCCTGCTGTCTGGGTGTGACTGAGGGACTCAGCAGCTTAAATTGCTGATGAGTCCATCTTTGGGTAGTTTAAATGTGGCCCAGTAAGAGGTGCTGTCCCTGGGCAGGGAGAGGACTCTCTTCCCCTCTCCAGGTTTTTGTTCCCTTTGAATTGTGGCTGTTAAGAAAGCATAAAGTCATCTGCTTAAATCATTAAATTACAGTGCCAATATTAAGGAGTCAGACCTGGGCTTGAATCTCTGCTCTGAGAATCAGTAGCTTGTAAATCTTAGGACAGTTACATAACATCTCCAGGCCTGTTTTCTCATCAGTAAAAAGTGGGGATCGGTATCTATCTCACTGGATTACTGAGAGGATTAGAGGTAATGCATGGGAAACGTTTAGTTCCCAGGAGCACTCTAGAAATATTGTTATATCTACTGTAATTATCAGGAACAAGGTCACTTACTGTTGACTTACCTCCAAAGTTTAGGGGTTCACTCATTCATTTGTTGATTGATTCAATGATATGTGGCGGGCACTCTACTAGGTGTGGGGGATTCAACAGGGAGCCAGAGACATGGATACTTCAATGTGACAACAGTGATGATGATGGAACAGTTAAGGGTATGGGCCCAGGAGTTTAATGGAGCCAGGTTCCACTAGCTGAGTAATCTTGGGTATGTAACCTAACCATTTGATGCCTCTGTCTCCTTGAGCAAAGTGGGGCAGCAGGAAGACAGTCAATCTCACAAGATTGTTGTGGGGTTTAAATGAGATGGTCCATGGCAAATGCTTAGTACAGTACCTGACACAGAGTAAGCCCTCCATATGTGTTGGTTACTATTGTTACTGATTAGTTCCTATTGTCATCATCATCATTGCCATCACCTTACGAGGAAGTTTATTTAAGAAGCCTGTGACTGACAGTGCAACTTCAAGCAGGCTGGCTTGATGGAATGGGCTGCTTCAGAAAGTGGGTCAGTGTCCGAGAGGCACTTTCAGTTAAATGACTACAGAGACGACTCTGTAAGGTTGATTCCTTCTGAAGGCTTTTGAGTCTCTGCTGGACAGCAGAGCTTCCCCATCTAAGCTACTGCCTCAAAGCCCACATGCTGTTATTGCCATGACCAGATGAGACTCAGGGCCAAGCCAGGTCTGGGTATATTCGTCCAGGATGGTGTTGTGAAAGGTCAGGGTTGTGGGTTTCACAGCTCTAAGACTCCAAACATTTACCATGAATCATCTCATTTATTTATTTATTTATTTATTTTAATTTGTTAGAGACAGGGTCTCACTCTGTCACCCAGGCTGGAGTGCAGTGGCCTGACCATGGTTCACTGCCACCTCAACCTTCTGGGCTCAAGCAGTCCTCCTGCCTCAGCCTGCTGAGTAGCTGGGATTACAGGCGTGCACCACCACACCTGCTTAATTTTTTTTTTTGAGACAGAGTTTCACTGTTGTTGCCTAGGCTGGAGTGCAATAGTGCGATCTCAGCTCACTGCAACCTCTGCCTCCCACATTCAAGCGGTTCTCCTGCCTCAGCCTCCCAAGTAGCTGGAATTACAGGCTCCCACCACCAGGTCCAGCTAATTTTTGTATTTTTAGTAGAGATGGGGTTTCATCATGTTGGCCAGGCTGGTCTCAAACTCCTGACCTCAGGTGATCCACCTGCCTCAGCCTCCCAAAGTGCTGGGATTACAGGTGTGAGCCATTGTGCCAGGCTTTTTTTTTTTTTTAAGAGATAGGGTCTCACTGTGTTGCCCCGGCTGGTCTTGAACTCTTGGCCTCAAGCAATCCTCCTGCCTTGGCCTCTGAAAGTGTTGGGATTACAGACGTGAGCCACTGTGCTGAGCCTCTTATTTAAATCCCACAACAGCCTTAGGAGACTGATTTTGTTGCACTGCCATAGGATTCCTTCAATTCTGCTGGCTGGCAAGGCACTCTGAGGAGGGGAAGTTAAACAGCTACTTTTTTTTTTTTTTTTTTAAGAGATGGGGGTCTCCCTATGTTGCCTAGGCTGGTCTCGAACTCCTGGGCTCAAGTGATCCTCCCGCCTCAGCCTCCCAAAGTGCTGGGATTACAGGTGTGAGCCACCCTGCCCAGCAACAGCTACTTATTAATTGCCTGTAAGTCTCACCTTGTCAGTCAGGCTGCTGTCGCAGTCCGGGTGTGCCAGGAGCAGCCGCACCAGGTCCACGTTGCCATGGTGACAGGCCAGCATGAGGGCCGAGGATCCATCGTGGTCCTGCAGATTGACATCTGCCTGGCAGCTAAGCAGTGCTTGAACCATGTCCTCCCTGTCGTGGCTGACTCCCAGCATCAGTGCAGTCTGGCCTCCCTGCATACAGAGCACAGGGATGTGGTGAGGTTGCTGCCAGTGGGGAAGGACCCCCTCTGCAGCCTGGGTGTGCTCATCAGAGACTTCTCAATAACACAACCACTGATTTGAATCTCCTGCCCTTGATATGGGACATAAGCTTCTCTGCTTGGCAAAATTCTACTCTTTTAAGACTAGTCAAATGCTACATCCTCTCTAAAGCCTTCTCTCACTCCCCAGGCACGGGATGCCTAACACAGCACTCACCACTTAGTATTGCAACTTGTCAACTTCTCTTTCTCATGGATTGTGACATTGTTGACGGCAGGGACTAAGTGTTTTTGTCCCTGTCTCCCCAGTGTCTAGCACGAAGAACGTGCTGATAAATGTTGAATGATGGAACAGATGAAGGTTGAATGCTTGCGCATCATGGCTTCTTACTGCCTGCCCCAGCCTGACTTTCCCCAGGAAGCCTTCTCTGCTCAATGCCTCTGAAATTTTCAGTTAAGGATACCCAGAATCCTCTTCTCTCAACACGATCTCTGGTTGCATGTCCTGTGGTCATTTCTAATCTATAGACATTGACAATAATCTTGGGCATCTCTGTAATCACAGGTGGACGTAGAAATGAGCTGGAATCAGAAAGCAAGCTCTAGTTCTACTGTTTCCTAATGCATGATTCGGGCCACGTCACTGTCTTCCTTGATTCTTGGTTTTTCTTTTCTTTTTTTTAAAGATGGGGTCTTGCTGTGTTATCCAGGCTGGAGTGCAGTGGCACAATCACAGCTCACTGCAGCATCAATCTTCTGGGATCAAGTGATTCTCCCACCTTAGCCTCCCAAGTAGCTGAGCTCACAGGCATATGCCACTCACTATACCTGGCTAGTTTTTTTTGTTTTGTTTTGTTTTTTTGTTTTGTGAGACAAAGTCTCACTCTTGTCGCCCAGGCTGGACTGCA
Organism: Pongo abelii; assembly: GCF_028885655.2. NCBI lineage: Eukaryota > Metazoa > Chordata > Mammalia > Primates > Hominidae > Pongo > Pongo abelii. The sequence continues at coordinate 170,894,900 of NC_071985.2, read as the reverse complement.
ATGGCACAATCTTGACTCACTGCAACCTCCGCCTCCAGGTTCAAGCCATTCTCCTGCCTCAGCCTCCCAAGTAGCTGGGATTACAGGTACCTGCCACCATGCCCAGCTAATTTTTGTGTTTTTAGTAGAGACGGGGTTTCCCCATGTTGACCAGGCTGGTCTTGAACTCCTGACCTCAGGTGATGCGCCTGCCTCGGTCTCCCAATGTGCTGGGATTACAGGTGTGAGCCACTGTGCCCAGCTTGTTTTCCTTCTCTTAAAAATTAATATAACAATTGGGGCTGGGTGCAATGGCTCATGCCTGTAATCCCTGCACTTTGGGAGGCCAAGGCGGGCAGATCACCTGAGGTCAGGAGTTCAAAACCAGCCTGGCCAACATGGTGAAACCCTGTCTCTACTAAAAAGAAAAAATACAAAATTTAGCTAGGCATGGTGGCGGGTGCCTGCTATTCAGGAGGCTGAGGCAGGAGAATCACTTGAACCTGGGAGGCAGAGGTTGCAGTGAGCTGAGATTGTGCTACTGCACTCCAGCCTGGACAACAGAGCAAGATCTGTCTCAAAAAAAAAAAAATTAATATAACAATGATTTGTCCTGTGTACCTCACAGGGCTTTTGTGGGAATCAAGTGAGATAAAGGATGTAAATATAATAATGTACAGTAGTAATTTTTCTGATTACAAATTGACCATCATTTCCCATAGATTTTCTTAATTTTCTTATATATACTGTGTGTGTGTGTGTTTGTGTGTGCGTGCGTGTGTGTGTGTGTATATATATATATATGTATTTTTTTTTTGAGACAGAATCTCGCTCTATTACCCAGGCTGAAGTGCAGTGGCATGATCACGACTCACTGCAACCTCTGCCTCCTGGGCTCAAGTGATCCTCCTACCTCAGACCATAGGCATGTGCCACTACATCTGGCCAATTTTTTTTTTTTTTGAGATGGAGTCTTGCTCTGTTGCCCAGGCTGGAGTGCAATGGTGCAATCTCGGCTCACTGCAACTTCCGCCTCCCAGGTTCAAGCCATGCTCCTGCCTCAGCCTCCCGAGTAGCTGGGATTACAGGCACCCACCACTACACAAGGCTAATTTTTGTATTTTTAGTAGAGACGGGGTTTCACCATGTTGGTCAGGCTGGTCTTGAACTCCTGACCTCAGGTGATCTGCCCACCTCAGCCTCCCACAGTGCTGAGATTACAGGCATGAGCCACCGCACCCAGCACATCTGGCCAATTTTTGTATTTTTTGTAGTGATGGGGTTTTGCGATGTTGCTCAGGCTGATCCTGAACTCTTGGGCTCACGCATCCACCCACCTTGGCCTCTCAAAGTGCTGAGATTACAGGCATGACCCACCGTGCCTGACTCTGTGTATATTTATTTTATTTTCTTTTTTTGAGACGGAGTCTCGCTCTGTCACCCAGGCTGGAGGGCAGTGGCGTGATCTTGGCTCACTGTAATCTCCGCCTCCTGGGTTCAAGCGATTCTCCTGCCCCTCAGCCTCCCGAGTAGCTGGGAATACAGGCGTGCATCACCACACCCAGCTATTTTTTGTATTTTTTAGTAGAGATGGGATTTCGCCATGTTGGCCAGGCTGGCCTCAAACTCCCGACCTCAAGTGATCAGCCCGCCTCGGCCTCCCAAAGTGCTGGGATTATAGGCGTGAGCCACCATGCCCAGCCCCCAACTGTTATTAAAGCCAGATGACATGCAGATGGTCCTCACATCTGCCCGTCTGCCTGATGCAGGGCCCCTTCCTTCCTCATCGTCCTCCCGGTCCCTTTCAATATAATTTAATTCAATGAGCATTTATAGAGAGCTACTATATGCTGCTGCACTGCCCTGGAGATCCAGAAAGAAGCAGCTTTTTCCTAGGAATACACTCCCAGTGTATTCCCATTTAACCTGGTACCTCTGCCTCTCTTCACATGTGAAGGCACAGGGGGAGCTAAAGGGAATGGCTGCAGCTATGCATTCTCATCCCTCCTTTGGTGACCTGGAATGAGTCCCTTGCCCTCCTACAGCATCAGTTTCTTCTCTGTACAAAGAAGGGGTTGATTCTGATCCTCTTGCAAGCATCCCCTCATACAAGAGGGACAATTTAGAAAATAATTAACATATTTACGGGAAACATTAGTTAAAATGAAACATTAGCTATATTGAGTCTTATGGAACAGGAGTTGTAGGTGAGTAGAATACCTTGAAAACCAGAAAGTAATCTATAAATATCGGTTTCTGGCAGTCACTAGGGTTGCTATTAGATGAAGTATGCAACGGTGACTTTGCCATCAGGTTAGGTTACTATCTGCAATTACTCTGGGGGAGTGTGGGACAGTGGTGCTTAATATATTGTTAGGAGTCCATTTTCCATAAGTCTCTTGCTTTTCTGCACATCTTGTGAGTAAAGCACACCACAATCTGCCCTTTTGTTCTAGACTATCTTTTTAAGGCTGTTTATAGAGTGAACAGCCTTGGAAGCTAGAGATATTGTCTTCTTTGGAGAAAAGGACAGGCAGGCTTACTGTCCATTATCAAAGCTTCAGGTTCCCTACGCTCAGAGGTCCTGTCTTGTAACACAGCCCACTCCATGCTTAGCTTTGTGGCCCTCCTCACACTGCCCCATGGGAGCTGGGATTTGGGCAATGCTGATACTGTGGCTACTGCTTCGGCTGTGGGTAATACACGGTCCTTTGTCTCGGGCACAGAAGTCTCATGTCTTCTGCCAGCATCCACAAAACTGTAGCAGGCTACCTTGTTAGCTTTAACGTGGGGTAGAAGCCCAGATTCTTCACAGTTCTCAACAGTTACCTTATCATCTATGATCACTCCAAGGGAAAGGAGAGTTAAACATACTCCATTCATTCCTCTAGGTTCAAAAAATGGGCAAATGACCTTTTGAGGAGTCCCCGTTGTTCCATGTGGAGCCTTGTCTAACTCAAAGCCCTTCTGGGTAAGGACCACACCCCCACCCTGTGTTCTCAAGCAGAGGGCCCCAGAAGATGAATAGAGACATTCCAACCCTCTGTGCTGCCTTTGCTATCTTAAGATCCTTTTTGGAGTGAACCCCAATCAACTTCTACTTAATCACTCCATGGAAGATTCAGAGGCCGGGCGCAGTGGCTCACGCCTGTAATCCCAGCACTTTGAAAGCCCGAGGCGGGTGGATCACCTGAGGTCAGGAGTTCAACACCACTCTGGCCAACATAGTGAAACCCCATCTCTAAAAAAATACAAAAATTAGCTGGGCATGATGGCGGGTGCTTGTAGTCCCAGCTACTTGGAAGGCTGAGGCGGAAGAATCGCTTGAACCCGGGAGGTAGAGGTTGCGGTGAGCAGAGATCACGCCATTGCACTCTAGTCTGGGTGACAGAGTGAGACTCCGTCTCAAAAAACAAAAAAGATTCAGAGTACCCAGTCTTGGCTCAGTTTAAAAAGTTATCAGAGGTGTCTAGAGTAACAAATGGGCTACTTTGGTAGAGCATGAGTTTCCTGACACTGGAGGTCCTGGAGCTGGAGACCAAGCAAAGAAGCAGGAGACCACCTGGTAGGATTTTGCAAAATAATAAGGGGTAGACCTAGGTGACATTTAAGGGCTCTTCTGACCTAAGGCACAAGTGACCCAGTGAATTCGTGGAGCCCACGTGTCCTGAATCCCTGGCTACTACATTTGTGTAGGGCCCCACTGGGTCTTCACAGTAACTGCTGTTCCCAGCCTGGCCCATGGCACCGCTCCTGGGGACTGGGGCATGATTTGTGTGTCTGGAATAATACCACTCACAATTGTTGGTGCAGAGGTAAGGCAGATAGGAGTGTTTTGGGATCTGGTTATTTCAAGGGCTGAGGCAGCATGCCAGGTTGATTGATAATGACCTGCAGAACTCTATAATAAGCCTCTGAGCTAAGCTGAGGCCTGGAAAGTGGGAATCCTCATACCCCTAGGAATGATCAGCCAATGCTTCTGTCTGCCCTGGCTATCCACACTTTCCCTCAGTCTGAGGACTCATGACCTTGTTAAAAGGCTTTGGGGTGGGTGATAGAGGTGAGAACTTCTTTAAAGGACTGGACCTCCAAAGAGCCTAGTTAGGTGCCTGTGGGCCAAGATCAAGGTGGGTCACCTGTGAGGGCTTTCTTAGAGCAGCCAACTAGCAAATGCCTTCTCAAGATGGCATCTGGGAATGTTGGTTCTAGAGGTTGCGTCCAGATGGAATTTGCTCAGTTTCAGACTGGGACCTATATTAGAAGCTCACTGAACTCTGTGCAAGCCTGGCTGGGTCTCAGGAGCCTGTAGGGAAAACTGAATATTCAGGCTTTGCCTGATGCCATTTGGAGGTCCCAGCCTCCTTGGGTTAAAAACGACATGGATCTGCATGGAATTTCTCACCCCACTAGCAGAATAAAGCTGGGAGGTGCCCCTGCATTTACTGAAGAAGAGATCATGTTCATTCCACCCACCTGAGTAGCTTGAATGTTCACATTTCCTTCTCTTAAGAGCTTCCAGACAACAGCCATGTCTTCATTGGTCTCTGCGGAAGCCAAGGGAGTGATCATTACCGCAGTGTAGCCAGCTTTGTTCTGATGGTCCACGTTGCAGACGCCTGCAAGAGAAGCAATGGGTGCTGGAATGGCTCCTGAGGGGCCAGGAGCCAGACTCCACTTTAGCCATTTCAACAGGACACTGCTTGCTGGTTAGAAAGCCACGGACTAGAGCAATGCTTTCCACAGGTGGAGCCAGTGGTTTACATTTGTAGCAGCCTTTAAAGATGGTTTCTTTTCTTTCCTTTTTTCTTTCTTTCTTTTTTTTTGAGACGGAGTCTTGCTCTGTCACCCAGGCTGGAGTGCAGTGGCTGGATCTCGGCTCGCTGCAACCTCCACCTCCCAGGTTCAAGCAATTCTGCTGCCTCAGCCTCCTGAGTAGCTGGGATTACAGGCGTGTGCCACCACACCTGGCTAATTTTTTTGTATTTTTAGTAGAGACGGGGTTTCACCATGTTGGTCAGGCTGGTCCCGAACTCCTGACCTTGTGATCCACCCTCCTTGGCTTCCCAAAGTGCTGAGATTACAGGCACGAGCCACCGCACCCAGCCAGCTGGTTACTTTTCTTGACAAGTTTTCTGAGGATACCCAGCAAGGGAGGCCCACAACAAAGCCAGAGATGGCCAAAGGGCCGGTGGCCATGACTTCATCTCCTAAACTGGAACACAAGATGTTATTCCCATTTTGCAGATGAGGACACTGAGGGCCAGAGAAGTTACATTGTCTACTCATGTGAAAGTGAAGTGAGTCGGGAACACTCAGGTCTGTCTGGCTCTGGTGTTCATCCCTCACCTGCCCATATGCCTGGAATGCCACCCATGGCTGTGCATTTTAGGTTTCACACTCACTAGCTCACGTTTGTGTGTAACAAACTAATGGCTGTGTTTGTAGGTCCTTTCCAAGGGCCTAGGGGTTTACTGTGCCAAGTACCAGGAGGGTTAACAACACCATGGGATAAACGTGGGAAATCATCTAGGAACAACCATCTCACTTGAAAAATGGAGGGAGAAAAAACTCCACAATTTTTATATTAAAACAATTAAGAATTACATTTCACAATACAATGAAAACCTGGCATTATCTGTTTATTTGTTTATTTTTCTTGAGACAAGGTCTCACTCTGTCACCCAGGCTGGAGTAAAGTGGTGCAATCTCAGCTCACTGCAACTTCTGCCTCCCGGGTTCAAGTGATCCTCCTGCCTCAGCCTCTCAAGTAGGCTGTAGGCGCCCGCCACCACGCCTGGCTAATTTTTGTATTTTCAGTAGAGACAGAGTTTCACTGTATTGGCCAGTCTGGTCTCGAACTCCTGACCTCAAATGATCCACCTGCCTCGGCCTCCCAAAGTGCTGGGATTACAGGTGTGAGCCACTGTACCCAGCCAAAAACCCGGCATTTTTTTTTTTTTCAGACAGTCTCTGTCGCACAGGCTGGAGTGCAGTGGCGCGGTCTCGGCTCACTGCAACCTCCGCCTCCTGGGTTCAAGTGATTCTCCTGCCTCAGCCTCCTGAGTAGCTAGGACTACAGGCGTGCATCACCATGCTCAGCTGATTTTTTATTTTTTTAAATGTATTTTTAGTAGAGATGGGGTTTCACCATGTTGGTCATGTTGTTCGAGACCAGGCTGGTCTCGAACTTCTGACCTCAAGCAATCTGCCTGCCTCGGCCTCCCAAAGTGTTGGGATTATTACAGGCATGATGAGCCACCACACCTGATCAAACCTGTTTTTTTTTTTTTTTTTTTTTTTTTTTTTTTTTGAGACAGAGTCTTGCTCTGTCACCAGGCTGGAGTGCAGTGGCGCGATATTGGTTCACTGCAACCTCCGTCTCCCGGGTTCAAGTGATTCTCCTGCCTCAGCCTCCTAAGTAGCTGGGATTACAGGCGCACGCCACCACGCCCGACTAATTTTTGTATTTTTTAGTAGAGACTGGGTTTCACCATGTTGGTCAGGCTGGTCTCAAACTCCTGACCTCGTGATCCACCCACCTCGGCCTCCCAAAGTGCTGGGATTACAGGCATGAGCCACCGCGCCTAGCCAAACCTGACATATTTTTAAGACTAAGTAGTAAATGAGAATTTTAAAGAAAGTCCTGCTTTGTAGCCCTGGGGATATGTAACCATATTCCTCCCTATCTAAGGAGAGGTAGGGGATCATCAGGCATAGACCGATACCTGTTATGTAAATGACCCCACCTCTCAAGGGCGATGGGAAAACCAAATGTCTTTGTACTGTTGCTTATCTGAAAAAATTATGTTGCTTTTTTTGTTTATTTTTTTGATAGGGTCTTGCTCTGTTGCCCAGGCTGGTGTGCAGTGGTGCGATCATGGCTCACTGCAGCCTCAACCTCCTGGGTTCAAGCGATCCTTCCTTATGTAGCTCCTTTGGGCAATAGAAAAACAATTACACTTAATCAAGTCACTTAGCCTTTCTTAGCATTTCCTCCTCTATAAAATGGGGATAACAACACAACCTACCTTATAGGTGAAATTTATTGAGTTTATTTATCTATTTATTTATTGAGACAGGGTTTGGCTCTGTTGCCCAGGCCGAGGGTGAGTGCAGTGGCATGATCTCACTATAAGCTCTGCCTCCCGGGCTCAAGTGATCCTCCCACCTCAGCCTCCTGAGTAGCTGGGACTACAGGTGCGTGTCACCATGCCTGGCTAATTCTTTGTGTTTTTTATAGAAACACGGTTTCACTATGTTGCCCAGACTGGTCTCGAACTCTTGGGCTCAAGCCATCCACCCACTTTGGCCTCCCAAAATGCTAAGATTACAGGCATGAGTCACTATGCCCCGCCTAGTATATTTAAAGCACTTGGAACAAACTTGTCCAACCCATGGCCTGTGGGCCACTTATGGCCCAGGACAGCTTTGAATGTGGCCCAACACAAATTCATAAAGTTTCTTAAAGCATTATTTTTAACTCATCAGTTATCATTAGTGTTAGTGTATTTTATGTGTGGCCCAAGACAATTCTTCTTCTTCCAATGTGGCCCAGGGAAGCCAAAGATTGGACACCCCTGACTTAGAATCATGCCTAGTACACAGTAAACACTCAGTAAGAGTTCACTGTTATTACTATTATTGTCCAGAATGATAGTCTTATAAGGTTTAGGTATTCATTGTAAAAATATGGTTTATGAAAAAATGTCAACTAGGGCTATTTGCAAGTTCTGTGCAAGTGGAAAAAAGCAACATTTGTTTGATATTCCCTCCACCCCACAATTTTTCTTTTCTTTTTCTTTTTTTTTTTTTTCTAGATGGAGTTTCACTCTTGTTGCCCAGGCTGGAATGCAATGGCGCTATCTCAGCTCACTGCAATCTCCGCCTCCCAGGTTTAAGCAATTTTCCTGCCTCAGCATCCCGAATAGCTGGGATTACAGGCATGAGCCATCACGACCCACTAATTTTTGTAGTTTCAGTAGAGACGGGGTTTCTCCATTGTTGGTCAGGTTGGTCTCGAACTCCCAACCTCAGGTGATCCGCCCACCTCGGCCTCCCAAAGTGCTGGGATTACAGGCATGAGCCACCGCGCCTGGCTACCCCATAATTTTTCAAACAATTTTTCAGAAATGTTTCATGATAATACCAGGCTGTCAGTGGAGACAGAGGCATCAGTCTGCCTCATTTATCAGCAGTTTTCCCTCAAGCTCCTTGGACCACTGCCATGAGCCAGCAGGTGATGGAAGCTAAATAACAACTCCATACATCACTTCGCAGCTCTGTCCTGATACAGAAGTGAACATTTGCACTGCCTTATTAATAACTTTTTTATTTCTACCCCTTGATTATTTTATGTTTGCTTTTAAGATGTGTAAATGAGCCTCAGCTTATCAGTTCTCTTTTATCTCTTCAGAAACATGATTTTTAGCTCAGTAGAATGAGGTCTGACACCTGCTCAGGGGCTCAGGAAAGGAAGTAGCAGGGGCTAAGGACCCAGGATTTTATTTATTTATTTATTATTTTTGAGATGGAGTCTCACTCTGTTGCCCAGGTTGGAGTGCAGTGGTGTGATCTCGGCTCACTGTAACTTCCGCCTTCTGGGTTCCAGCGATTCTCCTGCCTCAGCCTCCCAAGTAGCTGGGATTACAGGCATGTGCCACCACGCCTGGCTAGTTTTTGTATTTTTAGTAGAGATGGGGTTTTGCCATGTTGGCCAGGATGGTCTTGAACTCCTAACCTCAGGTGATCTGCCTGCCTTGGCTTCTCAAAGTGCTAGGATTACAGGCGTGAGCCACTGCATCCTGCCAGGACTCAGGAATTTACAGAAGATGCTTCAGAGCAGCCATCAGGCAGCAAAGCCAACTCTCCCTGGAGGTGACAGAGGAGCAAGGCTCTCGACAGAGCATCCTCTGACTCAATAAGCCCTGCAAGGGCATTTGGCAACATAAAGGACGGATCACTTGGGGTTGAGCCGGCAGAGGTACACTCTGGCTCTATTCTCAATCATAAGTCACTTCTGTACGGCCCTTTACAGTTTGTAATTTTTTTTTTCTGGATGCTTAACAACTGCTTCTAAGGACACCCCAGGTTTGGAAGTGTGACAGATCTGTCATCCTCAACATCCCTTCTACAGATGAGAGAAAGTAACGACTCTCTTAACCCATTCTCCCCAACCCCTTCTTACTTTACCTTTATGGCTATTTAGCTATTTCACTATGTTAAAGGGAAAAGTTTCCAAACCACTTTAAAGTCGATGAGTATTAAGTGAATTCTTAGCATCAGCAGATATTTATACCACCCAAATTTTAGCTGTCTCTTCTCTGTCCTGGCCTGGCCCACCCAGAAACTTCTAACAAGCTACAAGACTGTGAGGTACCTAAGGACAAGGGCCATATGTTACTGGTCTTTGGATTCTTCATGCACATAATGGATGTTCCCAAAGTCTCATTGTCCCAGAAGCATAGATAGGGTAGTAGAAAAAGCCCAGATTAGGAGACTGATTGATCTTGGTTTGAATTCTGGACTAGCTTCTTACAGGCTCTGTGACCTTGACTGCATTACCTGACATCTCTGAGCCTCAGTTTCCTCACTTGGAAAAGGCAATTAAGATCTGCCTCACAATTCCTGCAAGGATTGTACATGACAGTGTATATGTATATCACACTAAGCCCAGTGTCTGGGATGAGGATGACACTGAAAAAGCAGTAGCTGCTTTATTCACATTCTACATTGAATACAGTAACAGAACACAGAGCCATGCTCCATTTAATTATGTGCCTTTCTCAATTGATCTACCATTTTGATGGTATCCATGCATCCATGAAGAACTGAAATCAATAACATCAGCTCACTGTTAGCTATAATTTAATCTTCTTTTGATGATGTGAAAATCAGAAACAACTTCAGGCTGTCATTATGTACATTGCCTTTCCTGTTCAGCTGAAGAGACTCAAAGCTGCTTAGCAGAATTTTGAAGACTTGGAAGTTTACTGGAATTTAACCTAGCTCCCAAGAGTCATCCATCACTCACTCATTTAACAGACGTTTTTACTCAACACCTACTAGGAACCAGGAACTGGTCTAGGTGTTAGGGAAACAGACAAGACAGACAGGAGCCCCTTTTGAGTGAATTAACATTCTGTTGGGTAGAAATGAAAAGCAAAGAGTGACTCAAGAAAGAAAGAGGGTTCTCCCCTAGAGAGAGGTAGGGGCAGCCACTTTAGACAGAGGCACCAGGAAGACTTCTGAGGAGGTGACATTGGGGCTGTGACTTGAATGACGAGAAGGAGCCAGTCACAAGAAGAGCCTCAAGGGGAAGAGTCCAAGTAGAAGGCAAATACAAAAATCCCAGGAGGGAATGACCTTGGTGAGTGAGGCCAGCATGGCTGGAGTGGAGGGAAGGAGGAGAGCGTGGCGGCAGCAGAGACGGCCCAGGCAGGTGGGAGCCAGGGCAGGCGGGGTCCTGAAGGCCAGGCTGAAGCAGCTGCTTCTCATGCTAAGAGCAATAAGAGGCCACAGGAGGGATTTTAGCCAGACAGGACCCAAGTTATGGAAAGCTGTTGGATCCTAAATTCAGACTTTTGACGTTCATTTAAATTCCCACCTCAGGCCTCCTAAAAGAAGAGTTACGCTCTACCTCCTAGACGGCAGAAATGAAAAGAGGAATGGAACCGACTTTTCTTTCTTTTTTTTTTTTTTTTTGAGTCCAGGTCTCGCTCTGTCACTCACACTGCAGTGCAGTGGTGTGATCACAGCTCACTGCAGCCTCAACTTCCTAGGTTCAAGCGATCCTCCCACCTCAGCATCCCAAGTAGCTGGGACCACAGGCGTGTGCCACCACACCTGGCTAATCTTCGTATTTTTGGTAGAGATGGGGTTTCACCATGTTGCTCAGGCTGGTCTTGAACCTCTGAGCTTAAGCGGTCCACCCACCTCAGCCTCCCAAAGTGCTGGGATTATAGGCGTGAGCCACCGTGCCTGGACCAGTATTGACCTTAAACCCTGGTAGCACACTTAGTTATTGGGTGATCTAGGGCAAGTTTGCTGATTTCTCTGAATGTCACTTTCATGGTCTATAAAGAGGGATAATCAACCTATTCTAATAATAAATTTTTATTATTAAATGAAATAATTATATTCATTATTATATAAATTGTATTTATAAAGGCAATATAATTTATAATTAATATAATTTATAAATATAATTTATCATAAATTTAAATTATATTTAGCAGGTGCTACATACTTAGCAGAAGGCCACATCTGTGGGGATCATTTGGAGTTTTATACCTCTTGTATGTACCCTGCTAGACAGCCCCATACAGCCTTCCTAAACTCATAGATGACATTTGACCGAGGCCCATGCACTTTCGCTCAGCCTCATCATGCACCTGTCTTTGATTGACTGTTAACTACCTCTTTCCAGTCTGTAACCCTGATTCACTTTCCTGAGGAGATCGAGGTCATCTGAGGCCAGTAGCCTCCAGCTCCCTGCTCTCCTCAACATCTCTCTGCACTGTTACCCACTTTCTCCTTTTTTTGCTTCCATCTCAGAGAAATGAATAGCCCAGCGTCTTGCCTCGGCTGCCCTCAACTGCCTCTGCTGTGGAGTCCAGGCTTTCCCGGCTCCTCCCAGACCTTGCTTTGCCAAGTGGCTTCTCTCTTTTGTATCTTTCACCTTCCTCCTTCTCTCTGTCTCTGATTCTGTCAGTCTCTATCTCTCTTCCTTTTTCTCTCCCTCTCTCTCTTTTTCTGCCTGTCTCTGTCTCTCATTCTCTTCGTCTCCATCTCTCTCTTTGTCTGTCTCTCTGTCTCTCATTCCCTGTCTCTGTCCCCCACCTTGTCTGTTCCTCTTCTTTCTTGGATTCTTCTTCTCAGTCAAAAAATATGTTCAGAACTCCTCTCCCCAAACAAACGCACAAAACCAACTCTCCGTAGGCTCTCCCGCCTCCTTCAGCCAAGACACTCCATCGCTGCCTTCCCCAAGCCTGTCGCTTTGCTCCTTCCACTCTGCTAGCTGGTCTCCTCCCCTAAAGCAGCTGTCTCCAAAGTCACCAGTGGCACTCTCCGTCCCCTCCATCTGCCAAACCCAGGCATCATCCTTCAGGGACCCTGCAGAATCTGACACAGTTGACAATCTTTGTTTTTCATGGGCTGTTCTTCCCCCTCAGCCACAATCCTCTTATTTCTTCTAGTTATCACACGACTCTGCCTAGGTCTCCTCCACTGGCGTGCTCTCTCTCTCTGTCTCTGCACAGGATAACCAAGAGCAAAAGAGGCCTCCTCTCCTAAAGGCCTCATTGCATGTGCTCTGGCTGGCCCCACCCAAAGCTCTGTTGCCCTTTCATTCTGCATCTGGAATTCTCAATAGCCTTTGCACGTCTCCGCAGAGATGATCCACTGGAAACTAAGAAACTAAAAATCTGCCCCAAACTGAATTATCCTTTCTGCTTCCTCCACATTTGGTCCTTCTCCTCTTGCAGCCCACTGCCTTCTCAACCGTCCAGGCTTGACAGAGAGCTCCAACTCACCTCACCAGTCGGGCACTACCTTCCCAATGGCTTTTTTTTTTTTTTTTTGAGACAGGGTCTCACTCTGTCGCCCAGGTTGGAGCGCAGTGGCACTATCTCAGCTCACTGAAACCCCCACCCACCCCATGCTCAAGTGATTCTCCTGCTTCAGCCTCCTGAGTAGCTAGGATTACAGGCATGCGTCACTACCACCCAGCTAATTTTTGTATTTTTAATAGAGAGAGGGTTTCACCATGTTGGCCAGGCTGGTCTTGAACTTCTGACATCAAATGATCCACCCGCCTCGGCCTCCCAAAGTGCTGGGATTACAGGCATGAGCCACCATGCCTGACCTCCCAATGGCTTTTTGCTGTTTGGTTCCTACCATCCTCACCTATTACAAGCCCTCACTACCTCTCTGTGGACCTCTGCAATGGCCTCCTGTCTGCCCTGCCACCTCCTCTCCTGCTCCCTTCACTAACCCACCCCTACTGTCAAATGACTCTTTTAGAGAATTACCCTGGTTACGGAGTTTCCTACAAAAAAACCTGCACTGACTTCCTGGGACCTTCCAAGCAGGGTTCAGCTTGGCCCTCCAGGTCCTCCATTTCTCCATGTGGTGGCTCCAACTCACCCTCCAACCTTAATTCCCAGCCCGTCCAAACTAGAAGCTTTCTGGTCTCCCGGCATTTTTCCCTGTCTAACCTCCATGGAGTTCCTTCTGCCTGGAAGACTGTTTGCCTGCTGGAGCCCTACCTGCTCCAGTGCACCTTTGCCGCTCCCTGAACTAGACGTGCTCTCATTTCAGTTCCTAAATCACATTCTCTATCTCTCTTTCATAAGCCACCATCCAGCTCCATCCCAGTTGCTAGGCTGTGAGCTCCCAAGAAGCACAGGGTTCACCTGGCTCACCTTTGCATCCCTGGTAGTAGCCAGTGTGGACCTCATGTGTAGTCAATAAATATCTGATGAAAGATGAATGAATCAAGTTGAGTCAAACTGGTCAAATGGAGCCATGACCTTTGTTAAAAAGTATCTTCTGAAGATGGGAAAAATGCCATTTTCCCTAGAGGCAGTATGGTATATAGCTCTGGAGGTGGACAGACTGAGTACAAAACCTGACTCTACCTTTGACCAGCACTGTAACCTGAGCAAGTTTTATAACTCTTGAGCCTCAGTTTCCTTAGCTGCAACATGAGAACAATACCCACATCACAGGAATGCTGTGAAGAACAAACGAGGCAAACACAGGCAAAGTGGTCTAGTCCAGCTCCTGGAACACAGAGGGAACTTTCAACAATGAAGCATTTCCTTTCCAGAAAGAAATGTGGTGCAAGAATTGCCCTTCAAGTCATTCTATCAAAAAGACACCTGCATTTATATGCCATCACAGCACAATTCACAATTGCAAAGACATGGAATCAACCTAAATGCCCATCAACCAATGAGTGGATAAGGAAAATGTTTTATATATATATATATATATATATATATATAAAATAAATATATAATATATACATATACATATAATAAAATGTTATATATACATATACGCACAGACACACATACATACATTCCACGGAATACTCCTCAGCCAGAAAAAAGAACAAAACAATGTCTCTTGCAGCAACTTGGATGGAACTGGAGGCCGTTATTCTAAGTGAAGTAACTCAAGAATGGAAAACCAAATATTGCATGTTCTCATTATAAGTGGGAGCTAAGCCACAGGTACATGAAGACACACAGAGTGGCATAACGGACAATTATACCAGAGAGTCAGAAGAGGAGAGGGCGGAAGGCAGTGAGGAAAAGCTACCTACTGGGTACCATGTACACTATTTGGGTGATGGGTATACTACAAGACCAGACTTCACCACTGTACAATTCATCCATATAACCAAAAACCACTTGTACCTTTAAAGCTATTGAAATTTTTGAAAAAAATTTTAAAAATTGCCCCTGCTCTTCAAGGAGGGACCCAGACTGTATGAATGCAACCAATTCTGACCTGTCTCCAGCAGCAGCTTCGCGATGGAGAAGTTGGAGTGGGACACGCTGTAGTGAAGGGCCGTGTTCCCGTTGCGATCGGCCAAGTTGACAAGCAGCTTCAGGAAGTGTGGGGAGTGAGGCTGGACCTCGTGGAGGTAGGAGGCCACCACGGCAGGGCTAGATGACTTCCGGCTGGAGACGCGGAACCACTCTTGACTGATGGTGTTCAAGCTTTGCCTCTGAAACCCCAAAAGAGACCAATTCCAAGAGGTTCCCCGGCCAGCAAGAGTTCCTCCCTTACACAAGGAAAGACATCTTTGGCCTCTGTCCCTTCAGCTCCCTCCAGTTTGCCATGTGATTTATTCCTGAAGGGCTCAGAGCTGGTGGGGTTAGGAATGCAGCAACATACTTTGTATTTGTGAGATCAGCCCCCCGCTGGGAGTGGAAAGGAAGACTGGGAGGACAGCCTAGTAACCAGTAACAAGGCACTTAACTGGAAAAATTTGAGTGTGCGGGAAGTTTAGCTCACACCCCCGGTAAGAAGTTTAGCTCAAACCCCTGGTATGCGCACAATTACAAAGGCCCTCTCCTTCCCCCTCACACAGCCAGTCCACACTGACCTTGCCCCAGACTCTACCAGGACACCTGCGTGTGTTTAATAGGCATAGCTGGAAAATCGCAACATCTTACTAATGGGAAACATGCATGCGAAGGTAAACAACATCCCTAATTTATGCTTGAAATAAAACCCAAACAGGTGTGCTTGACATGTTTGGCTTTTAAGCTTTGCAAGGACCTTGAGAGTAAATGGTTTAAGAACCCACAGCAGGACCCTGCTATCTGCAACATTCAGCTCCTCTGGGACCATTAACGAGAAGAGTTCCAGAGCCAATGACATCAACTCTGTGTGTGACATGAGCTCAATGTTTAAAGGGTATTTACCTAATGGGGAGGAGAAGCTATTGAGAAGTGATTATGATAAACGATTTCATACTCATGCTGGGAAGTGTCCTAGACTTGGGAGTCACTGAATCGATGTCACACAGTTTAATCCCGGGCTCGGCCGGGCGCGGCAGCTCTCGCCTGTAATCCCAACACTTTGGAAGGCCGAGGCGGGTATATCACCTGAGGTCGGGAGTTCAAGACCAGCCTGACCAACATGGAGAAACACTGTCTCTACTAAAAATACAAAATTAGCCAGGCATGGTGGCTCAGGCCTGTAATCCCAGCTATTCAGGAGGCTGAGGCAGGAGAATCGCTTGAACCTGGGAGGTGGAGGTTGCGTGTGAGTGCACCATTGCACTCCAGCCTGGGCAACAAGAGCGAAACTCCATCTCAAATTAAAAACAAATAAAAATAAAAATAAAAATAAATAAATAAATAAAATCCCTGACTCAGCTGTGGGATCTTGGAAGTCATACAACCTTTTTGATACTTACTTGTCCTATTATAAAATGGGAGTAAAAGGGGACTGGCCCCTTACCTTCTATGGCTCTACAGAGTGAGGTCCTTACACACCTGCTTCTTCCTCTAAGGTGGGGGCAAGGGAGACAGTATCCGGTGCTTTGATCCTAACATGGGTGTGGTGCCAGGCTTGCATATCCTCTGATCACTTTTCTAGAGCAGAATCAGTGGAATCTTTTGTGGCTGAAACACTTTTATAAATCAGAGTATCTCCTTTACCCATGGGATCTTCAAGAAAATCTGGAGAAAGATCCTAATATTAAGGAACAGAGAGATGGATTTTGTTTTTTGTTTTTGTCCGGTTTTTTGGTTGGTTGGTTTCTTTTGAGACAGAGTCTCGCTCTGTGGCCCAGGCTGGAGTGCAGTTGTATGATCTCAGCTTGCTGTAACCTCCATCTCCTGGGTTCAAGCAATTCTCCTGCCTCAGCCTCCCAAGTAGCTGGGATTATAGGCGTGGGCCACCACACCCAGCTAATTTTTGTATTTTAGTAGAGACAGGGTTTGCCATGTTGGCCAGCCTGGTCTTAAACTCCTGACCTCAGGTGATCCGTCCATCTCAGCCTCCCAAAGTGCTGGGATTACAGGCGTGAGCCACTGCGCCCAGCCGAGTGGTGGATTTTGAATGAAGAGCTAAGAAAGACCTTAGTTCAATAATTCAATTAAGAATAAGTGACAGGAGTTTTGATCAACATCCACATCACATATTGGTTCTTTTTTTTTTTTTCTCTCTCTGTTTTTGTGACAGGATCTCACTCCAGCGCTAAGGCTGGAGTGCAGTGGTGCAATCACAGCTCACTGCAGCCTCAACCTCTGGGGCTCAGGTGATTCTCCCACCTCGGCCTCTGAGTAGCTGGGACTACAGGCGCGTGCCACCACGCCAGGCTAATTTTTTGTATTTTTTTGTAGAGACAGGGTTTTGCCATATTGCCCAGGCCGGTCTCAAACTCCTGGGCTCAAGTGATCCACCTGCCTTGGCCTCCCAAAGTACTGGGATTACAGGCGTGAGACACTGGCCCTGGCCCTACATATTGGTTCTTTAGGGAACAACTATTTGTCAAATCAGCTAAGATAAAATAGCAAAAATGAGTTGGGTAAGAAATAAACACTGATGAATTGATCGTTTTTACTTCTAGGGCTCTTTTGCAAAGGAGAGCAAAATGGCTTTTAAAAATGCTTAAAGTCGTTCCACCATGGGTCTTACAGCTGCTCTCATAACTTGGGAAAATGTGTCTGTGCCAATATCCCTTGATTAAAAGTAGAATCACTATGTGTTTAAATCTCTGTAAGCCATGAAGCTGTGAAGGAGCCAATGCGTATTTTCTTGTTTTCAGTCCCTTGACCCAGAGGTACACTTCAAGAAACACAGTAATGAATACAGAGTTAAACGTCAGGGTTTGAGAGGAATGGAAACATGCCATCCACCACCTTCATTTTATTGATGAAGAAACAGAGGCCCTGAGCATCGAACTGACTTGCCTAGTATCTCACAGATGAGGGTCCTGGGAATAGAACCTTCAGTTCCCATTCTACATGCTCTTCACACTCTGCCCACAGTCCTCTCAAACCACAGGGTCATCGTGAGCCTAAGCCACAGAGTTTGATGACAGACACTCATGGTGCATTGCCTAATGACGCGTGGGAAGCACCTCTGAGCCCCAGGCCTGCTTTCTTGTGCATATCCACGGGCTCCACTTCCTCAGCGTGACCCATCACTTCAGGCAGCAGTGCTTGGGTAAAGGAGAGAACACCCAGAGGAAATGGGCCCTGGCCTGCACACTCACACCACTGCCTCACACTGTGCACTGGACACTCACACCACTCACACCACTGCACACTCACACCACTGCCTCACACAACACTCACACCACTGCACACTCATTCCACTGCCTCACACTGCACACTCATACCACTGCCTCACACTGTGCACTCACAACACTCATACCACTGCACATTCACACCACTGCCTCACACTGCACACACACACCACTCGTAACACTGTATACTCATACCACTGCCTCACAATGTGTGCTCACAACACACACCACTGCACGTTCACACCACTGCCTCACACTGCACACACACACCACTTGCAGCACTGCACACTCATACCACTGCCTCACTGTGTACTCACAACACTCACACCACTGCACATTCACACCACTGCCTCACACAGCGTACTCACAACATTCACACCACTGCACATTCACACCACTGCCTGACACTGCACACTCACAACACTCACACCACTGTACACTCACACCACTATCTCACACTGTGCACTGCACATTCACACCACTCACACTACTGCATACTCCCACCACTGCCTCACACTGTGCACTGTACACTCACACCACTCGAACCACTGCATACTCACACCACTGCCTCACACAGCACACTCACAACACTCACACCATTGCACATTCACACCACTGCCTCACACTGCACACTCACACCACTGCCTCACACTGTGCACTGTACACTCACACCACTGCCTCACACTGTGCACTGTATGCTCACACCACTGCACACTCACACCACTGCCTCACATTGCACTCACACCACTGTACACTCACACTGCTGCCTCAGACTGCACACTCACACTGCTGCACATTCACACCACTGCCTCACACTGTGCACTGTACACTCACAACATTGCACACCCACACCACTGCCTCACACTGCATACTCACACCACTGAACATTCACACCACTGCCTCACACTGCACACTTACACCACTCACACCACTGCACACTCACACCACTGCACATTCACACCGCTGCCTCACACTGTACACTGCACTCACACCACTCACACCACTGCACACTCACACCACTGCCTCACACTGCACACTCACACCACTGCACATTCACACCACTGCCTCACACTGTGCACTACACACTCACACCACTCACACCACTGCACACTCATACCACTGCACATTCACACCACTGCCTCACACTGCACACTCACACCACTCACATCACTGCACACTCACATCACTGCCTCACACAGCACACTCACATCATTCACATCACTGCACACCCACACTACTGCCTCACACTGTAAACTGCACACTCACACCACTGCCTGCCTCACACCACTGAATGGGACCAAAGTCACCCTGGCAGAGCTAACGTCTTAAGCAGAAGGGAAATCTTTACATGACAATGAAAAATGAGAGTACCAAGAGCTGGTCCGTGGTGGTCCCAGTTTCTGGCAGATGCTGGCTCAGTGCCCGGCATGCATTAAGAAACTCTTCTGAGGGTTTATATCTAAATAAAACAAATATATATACACATATTTATATAATCATTCTTCATGTTGATAAACAAGACTTTCACTCTCCTCCTTTTTCACATCTCAGCAGCTCAAAAATCCAAACTGGGCAACTGCCCTAGGAGGGGGTGAGCTTCAGAAATCCGGAGTGACCACGGTGTGCGCCAATGTGACTTGGCTTCTGAATGCTTCTGAAGATGAGCCAAGTGTGTTGCCTATTTCATCCTGCTTTTGTCAGGGGCTGGGGCCGATAACCAAAGCATTTAGGTGGGGGGTCATGGTAGGGGGTGGTGGACAGGCCCGACTGCATTTCCTGACATGCTGGGAAGGGGAGGCCTGTCTTTCTGACTTTGGACCAAACATTTTCTGCCTGGGTGACTGGAAAAAAAAAATCAAAGAATCCAATCCATACCAGAAAATTTCTTCAGGTTATTCTTCCATGAAGGACACCATAAGTACTAACAGAGTCAGTAATATGAGACTCGTTGAAGCTGGGGTGTCCACAGTAACAAGCACTCTTCCCGTGTTGATCTGAAGGCAGGCTCAACACCAAGAGGCCTCAGGTGAGGCTTAAGGGCACTGCTGGGCTCGAACTCCTAACCTCAAGGGATCCTCCCACCTCAGCCTCCCAAAGTGCTGGGATTACAGCTGTAAGCTGTGGTGCCTGGCTGCTCCCATCACTTTGAAAGACACATCACTGGCCAGGCGCGGTAGCTCATTCCTGTAATCCCAGCACTTTGGGAGGCTGAGGCGGGTGGATCACAAGGTCAGGTGTTCAAGATCAGCCTGGCCAACATAGTGAAACCTCGTCTCTACTAAAAAATACAAAAAAATAGCTGAGGATGGCGGTGAGCACCTGTAGTCCCAGCTACTCGGGAGGCTGAGGCAGGAGACTCACTTGAACCCGAGAGGCAGAGGTTGCAGTGAGCCGAGATCATGCCACTTCACTCCAGCCCGGGCGACAGTGCAAGACTCCGTCTCAAGAAAAAAAAAAAAAAAAAAGACACATCACTTTAAAAGCCAACATGGTCAACAGGACAGGCAGAAAAGCTTATGGGTAACAATGAGAAGGACTGAGGCCGGGGTCCCTGCTCTGCTAGCGGCGTCCCCTCACTTCCCTAAGTCTCTGTTTCCACAGCTGTAGGGTGGGGAGGTCGCAATAACTTCTGCCCTGCAGGACTGTTGGAAGTTGTATATAGGATAATACTTGTAAAGTCCTTCACAGTTTCAGCGCTAGGTAAATGTTGACTTTACAGGTAGATATCGGCTGTGACAGTACATTCCACGAAAGCAGGAGCCATATATCTACTTCATTCAACCAGTGCACAGTGTGGGCATGAAACAGAGACTTAAACAACACCGGCAAATGGATGGGTACATGAATGAACAAATGATGGCATGAACGGGTAGATATATGCCCTTGATCTTTTTCAGAGGAACAAGTGCCCGCGTTTGTGTTCATCGGCTCACCTCTCGGCCTTGGAGTGGGGGACTTCTTCCCCAGGCCCACTTTCCTGGGCAGCATGGCAGGTGCCCTCAGGGATGCCCTGCCCAGCCTCGCAGGTGAGGTGGGCATCTTTGACATGCTTGTGATCTGGGCCGTCACACTTCTTCTCAGCCTCGCTGTCAGACAAGTCCTCTGGGGAGCTGTCCTCACCGCTGGTCTCCTCACTTGAGGTGGTCTCATACCTGGGGTAGGAAACCAAGGTCACTCGTCCTGTCTTTCCTGCCCAGTGCCCGTGTCAACACCAGTGAGAGCTGGGTGGGCCTCGGGTAACACTCTGCAGCTTGCTAATCTCCTCCGCCACTCTCTACACATGCCGGCAGGGTGACAGGCTCCCAGGAATCTTAGTGTCAGAAAGACATGCAGTAAAGGGCCCTGGCTCTGGTGCAGAGAGGCTATTTGGGGAGACTCAATTAACTGTGCTTATTGTCAAAATAATTAACAGTGCTCATTGCAGCAAACCCACGAGCAGCCTGTCCCCTCATTGGCTGATGCATTCGGTGATCTAGACAGGCCATCCAGTGTTCTCATGAAAGCATTTGCTTGTGGAATCCTAATGTTAGGTCCGGAGAGGGGCCCAACTCCAGCCAAACATCCCCACCTCCACCCTGAGTTCGCCAAGTTGCCTGCAAATCTTCACATCTCTGGATGAGACCGAGACCTCCCTTCAACCTGCTCCAGCCCAGTTTGCACCCGGCAAGGCATGAACTCCTCCACACCTACATCCAGTGCTCCGGTGCTCCGTGGGATACCCCATCACAGCACCTGCCTGTCTTTGCTGCAGCCTGTTTGAACTATTGCTTGGAGCAGCAAAAAGGAGAGCACAGGCCACTTGACTCGTGGCCCTCTTTCCTGGCAGTGACCCTTATGTTCAATTATAAGTGACTCTGTTGAGTTGGCAGACCAGAGGCCATGGAGGAAAGTCCTGGAATATTTATTGACTCCGCTACTGATATTCAACAGGAGATCCCTAATGGAGAATGCTGGTGGTAAGATGATTTCAGGTTCTTGGGCCATTGGACACAGCCACAGGGACTGGTGGCCATGGCCTCCATTGAACCCCCTAAGGACCCTTCTCTGAATGGTGGCCTCTACATAAAGCCCCTGTGTTCAATGGATTTGCAAACTGAGTCTGCTCCATGGTATGCTTGCATTCTGTCTCACTTAAACCCCAGATATTTCTTCCTCTATTATGCATGGAACAACCTTTCATGTATGTGATTAAGAGAGTGGAGGGCATATTACATTTACCAAACAGTGCTCATCTTGGAACTGCTTCCATAAAAACTTTGCCTGGAAGTTCACTTATTCATTCAACAGGAATTTATTGAGCACCTACTATATGCCAGGCGCAGTTCTAAATCCTATACCAAAGTCCCTGCTCTAGTGGAGCTTATATTCTAGAAGGTCGAGTCAGAAAATGAACATGTAAACAAATATTATATTCAGGTAGTGATAAAAACAATGAATAAAATTAAAAAAAAAAAAGAGCCATGGGATAGAAGGATAAAAAGAGTGGCTACTTTAATTAGAGCAGAAGTTCCTAACCTTAGTGGTACATTAGAATCATTTGAGGGTGTTTAGAATTCCCAGTATGCGGACTGCACAAAGACTAATTAAACCAGAGTGTTCAGGGAAAGGACCCAGACACTGGGATGTTTTAAAAGCTCCCCTGGTGTTTCCAGCGTGCAACCAAGGCTGAGAATCACTGTATTGGAGTAACAAATGCTGAGGAATGTCCTGGAGAGGAGGCCTTTAGCAGGGAAACAGCAAGTGCCAGGGCCCTGAGATGGGCCTGACCTCAGCCCGTTGGAGGGAGGGAAGGAATGGCAATGGCAGGGGCTAAGGCTGGGCAGAGCCATGATTTGGTTCTTCCACACTTGGATGCAGAGTGGGGACCATTGGGGGCGTTTAAGCTGGGGAGAGACGTGACCTACACTAGGCTTTGAGATTAGGCTGATTCTCCTTTTCTGTACATGAACTGTGAAAGCACACGATCCCATGTCAGATGTTAGTGGAAGTGGGAACAGCAACTCTCCTGCGACGCCCAGTTCATCACTTTTTTTTCTTTTCTTTCCTTTTCTTTTTTTTTTTTTTTAAGACTGAGTCTCGCTCTGTCGCCCAGGATGGAATGCAGTGGCACAATCTCGGCGGCTCACTGCAATCTCTGCCTCCTGGATTCAAGCGATTCTCCTGCCTCAGCCTCCTGAGTAGCTGGGACTACAGGTGCACGTCCCCATGCCCAACTAATTTTGTATTTTTAGTAGAGATGGGGTTTCACCATGTTGGCCAGGCTGATCTTGAAATCCTGGCCTCAGGTGATCTGTCCACCTCAGCCTCCCAAAGTGCTGGGATTACAGGCATGAGCCACTGCGACTGGCCCCAGTTCATCATTTCTGACGTTTCCCCTTGTTGGCGTCTAATGTCTTCCCTTCTGGTGTGACTCAAATTAGCAGGGATTCTGAGCTCTCTGGGCAGCCTTCAGGCTTTGGGCTTCCACAGCATCCTGTGCTTCCTCGCCTAACAGAACTTATCTCTGCACATCAGCATTTCATCTTTACTTCTGTTATCTGTGAGCTAAAGGCAGGGACCTTTATTTATTTGACTTTTTAATCTCCACGACCGAGCGCACTGTTGGCATTTAATAAATGTTTGTTGAAGGACTGATTTAGAAAAAATTCTAAATCAAACATTCAATTATATAGAATATATAAGGTTTTGTTCATGTTCTAAGTCAATAGTCTAGTGGTTTTTCTTCATCCCCAAATACTTGGGTTTGGCTTGCAGGAAGTTAAAGGAAGAAAAAAATTAAATGGATGAAATTTGAAGTTCCACGAGTTAATGGAATTTGTACTAGTTTCAGTTTTATGGTTCAGGTAAAATGTCTTCCTCTAAGGGCCCGTATACCCCCAAAACTCCCAGAAGCCACCTGGAGTCCTGGCCCTGGGGAAGACCAAAGCCAAGACATATTAAAAGCAGAGGTTCCAACAGACCACCACAGCTGGCAAGAAGCCAAACGCATGCAAACCCGAGATGGAGTTTTAAAGGGCCATTGAAATTAATTCCCTTGAAGAGGAATGAAAACCAGATGCCTCCCCCTAGGAAAAGAGAGTGCAAAGGACAATAGCAGGAGAGGTAGCAAGAAAGGCAGTCTGAGCTTCACAAGCGATGCTTACCCACCGTTAACCCCAACAAACTGAAGGTTCTTTTTGGTCCCATTACCTCCTGCACGGAAGCCATAGTCTTTCTTTTTCATTATGGATTTAAGGCTGGTCGACGGGGAGAACTCTAGGCAGACACAACATCACAGGTTAGAATGATCTTGGGAATGTAGCAATCATGGGAATGTAGCAAAACCAGGATATTGCTTTGAGGGGACAAGGGTTGCAGGTGTGTGGAGAGGTAAGGAGGGACAGGGAACCAGATCATGTAAATCAATGTTTTGGGGACCTCTTGGAGGAGCCTTGCTTTCTGCTCAATGTTGGGAGAACTGTCTCTGTTAACAATGCCCCTCTAGGTGTGGATGAAAAACCATGTGGCGTAGGTGCCATTGTTGTCCCTGTCTTACAGCTGGGAAATCTGAGGCCCAGACTTGCTCAGTGAATGGGAGTGCAGGAGCAGAACGTAGGCCTCTGGACTCATGGTCTACCACCCACTTCTGCTCAAGGGCACCTCAGTGGTCCTTCCTGGCTCACAAGTGCATACTGACACTAGGGTTGTGGGGGTGGTGATGACACCGTGCTCACAGTAGATACACGAGCAAGGACACAGATCTTGCATTGTGCTCAACAGGACAGGAGGCGGCTCCCAAAGGGGAAGGCTAGAACTAGCACTGAAACAATGAGAAAGCAGCCAAATTGTGATTTGTGGCAGGAAGCAGACTCGCATGCTGCCTCGCAAAGCAAAATGTGGTTCCACTTTACCCAACAGTGAAGAGGATTTGATTTGTTACAACAGGAAGTACTGCTCAGCCGAAGGGCCCATTTCCATATGTGAGCAGCACTCAATCTCCTGCCCCTGTACACACACACACACACACGTACACACACACATGCACGCAGAGAAAATATTCAGTGAACTATACCAGATATCAATATAATGCTCCTCCAAAACCAGGCTAGAGAAAACCTCTACTGTGCAAGAACCAGAGAGGAACACAGGAATGCAAAAGCCCAGGAAGAGGTCTGGAGTCCACGCAGCAGGGCCACTCTTGGCCCCAGACACTGCCTTTGCACAATGCAAATGAGAACAGCCCCCTCTGGGTGGATGTGGTGCTGCAGCGCAAGGCTTGGCAAATGGAGTGTGGGCTGGCATTCCACTCTCATTTGCCCTCCCTGGCTGGCATCTTTGTGCCCTGTGCTATCCATACAGCTGTAGGCAGTGGCCCCACAGTCAGACCCAATCTTAGAGCAAAGGGAAGAGTAGAGGTCCCGAGCCTCCACTGTCACACACATCAGTTTTGATTCCACTGGGTTCCTGGAAGTACTAAAATCTTTTTTTTTTTTTTTTTTTTTTGAGATGGAGTCTCGCTCTGTCACCCAGGCTGGAGTGCAGTGGTGTGATCTTGGCTCACTGCAACCTCCACCTCCCGGGTTCAAGAGATTCTCCTGCCTCAGCCTCCCAAGTAGCTGGGATTACAGGTGCCTGCCACCACGCCTGGCTAATTTTTGTATTTTTAGTAGAGATGGGGTTTCGCCATGTTGACCAGGCTGGTCTTGAACTCCTGATCTCAGGAGATCTGCCCACCTCCGCCTCCCAAAGTGCTGGGATTACAGGCCGAAGCCACTGCTCCCAGCTGCTAAAATCTTTTTAAAAACATGTTAATATAATTGAAAACCTTGTTCCCTCTGCCTCATCATGTGAAGGAGAAATGGCTCCCTGTCTCAGGCCCCTATATTGATGGTATTTACCCATTGGCGGGGAGGAGGAGGAGGCCGGCGGCTCCTTGGGTTGGGGAGCCTGGGCCGAGTAGGCTGACAGCAGCAGGTTGAGGGAGCTCAGCAGCTGGCTCTGGATGCTGCTGAGCTTGGAGGCCGGCTGCTTGATGGCGCTGGCCAGCTCCGGGTACCCGTGCTCCAGGCAGTTCCACTGCTCCTGCAGGAGCTCCTGGATCTTCTTCACATACTGCCCAATAGTGGCATCCACTGGTGAGCTCGGTGGCCTTCCCAGGTGCTCCTTCCCTGGGAGATCGGAACTGGCCTCCTCCCTCCCTGCTGGGGGAATCTTCCTGTCACTGCCCCACAGAAAGCCTCCTGCTCCCTTGGTTCCTCCCTGAGGGCCTCCTTCCTGTTCAGCGCCTGCTTCTTCAATCCTGAGTTCAGTGGAGAGGAAGCTATGTACAGAGGGGGTAAGGACCTGCTCGGGTCCCTGTGGCAGTGACAGCTGGGGCAGAAGCACATGTTCTGCTGGGCTCTGATTCCCTTGTTTGTGACCATCTGGTCCCCATAGGAGGCCATTCTCCTCTCCTCGGTGCCCCCAGCTTTCAGACTCCATGCTGCCTAGAAGGTTGACCTCAATGCCCTTGTCACAAGACTCCCTGGTCAAGAGTCCATGGACAGGGTCAGTGTTCACCAAGGTGTCCGTCTGGCCCTGAGTGTCTTTGGCGTTCTCTTGCTGAAACTGTCCTTCCAGTTGGGCTACAGTGAACTCCAGCTCTCGAATTCTTTGCTCCCTAGCCTTGATTTCCTCTTCCTGCTGCTGGAGGGCAGCTCTGACCTGCGCCAGTTCCTCGGTTCTTCCAGACAACTCTCCCTCCAGGGCAGAGACCTGCTGTTTCAGGCTGGAGATGCTGCTTGGATCCACCCTGGCAAGGCCCAGGCTTTCCTCCGTTACCCTGATGCCAATGCTTCTCATGTCCACCTCTACAGGTGGCGGGGGTGGAATCTCGCTGATGTTGAGCTCGATTTCTTCCAGGAGGAGCTCATTCTCAGGGATGGGTGATGGCAGAGGCGGCGGGCTTGGTGTGGGGAAGCCAGGGGTGAACACCACCTCTGCTTCTCTGGCTTTGTGTTCATCTTCCTTGTCCTCTAGAACTACAAGCGCATTCTGGAATGAGAAAGGAGGGCCTGGGAGAGGGAGGTGATTTGGAGCCTTCACCGTGCCCTCTTGAGGCTCAGCTCCCTCCTGGACCAGCTCTGGAATCCGAGTTGATGCTTGTGGGCTGGAGCTGTGGAAACCTGCCAGTCCTTCTGCGGGGCCAAAGGTGCCATCACAGACACTGCCTTCACCCTGAAAGGGAGGGAGGGCAGGAGGGGCGAGTGGCCCCAGGCTCAGGCCTGGCTCCTCAGAAGCCCTGCTGTGCAGCAGCGTGGCAGGCATGCTGGATGCTCTCAAGAGCTGAGGCCGTCCACTCCCAAGGGTGAGCTCGGCATCCTCTGGCTCAGCAGCTTCCAACTGCCTGGTGGCCTCTGCCAACAGGGCCCTCCTGTGGTAGCTCACCTCACTCCCGCTGGTTGAGGCCTGGGGGGCATTACCAAGCGGCAGTGACTGGTTTTGCTCCTGTGTCCCAAGTGATGCCTTCCTTGGCACCACGGCGGACCAGTTTTGGAGGGGCGGGGCTGCAGGGGGGCGAGCCCCGCTGTCAGGAAGGCTGAAGTTTCGGGGCAGAGTGCTAAACTTGGCCTGCTTGGCCCTTCTGTGGATAGGAATTCTTTTGATGGTGTTTCCCTTCTCGATGTCATCCACATATTTGAGGAAATCCAGGTCTAAATGAAAGCCATATGGGGTCTCCACAGAGTAAGGGTGGCTCTTCGGAGGGTCTTTCTCTTCATCCCCCTGAGAGGACTGGTCTTTGGCTGGGAGACATAAGACAAGTTAAAAAAAAAAAAAAAAAGCACAAAGTTAATTAAGCATTACAGGGCAATGAGGCCTAATATCTCTGATTTTAACTTAACACTATCACATGAGACTTCTCCTAAATGTTCTAGCCTCTAAATTATGCTGAGATGCTCAGTCTTTTTAGCTGTATTGGGAAATCATCTTATTAAATCAATGTGTACTTAGCCAATGTCTGCAAGGAAACAGGGAGAGGGAATGGTTTCCAATTTGCAGTATGTCATCTAGGTTTCTACTGGGGAATCTGCCTGCAGACCGGCAAAACAAAATGGTCTCGTACTGCTTTTCTGGGTTTGAATCATATAGTTGCTGAAATGAAGCGGCCAGGAATTTGCCAAATCAGGGTACTAATTGGCAATTACAGATATGGAAGGTTTTAAAGGATAAGATACACAAGTGGCTCAGCAGTAAAAAAGAAATCTGCAAAAACAACCCTAACTTGCATGACTCAAATTGGTAGAAGTAAATCTTGCTAAAGCCGGACGTATCAATGAGTTACGCCGTTTACATTATTTAAGCTTGTGCAGATGCCTGTGCCTCAGGTATGCACAGATCAGAGAGAGCTGGAACAAGTAATCATCCACGGCCTACGCTTTTTGCATCTGAAAACTGCCTAGTGCTTAACAAACACGAAATTCACTTTCATAAACCCATGCCAAGTAAGGAAATACCTCCTTTGGCCAGGAACTCAATGAAGAAAGAAAGAAAGAGAGAGAGAGGGAGGGAGGGAGGAAGGAAGGAAGGAAGGAAGCAGAAGGGGAAGGGGAAGGGGAAGCGGAAGGGAAAGGAAAGGAAGGGAGGGAAGGAAAGGAAGGAAGGAAGAGAGAAAGAAAGAAATCGCATTTTTCACACACTGGATAAAAGGTGGTAAAAGGGCCAATTAATGTCAAAAGGGACATTGGTATCCATCCTCCAAGAAGAATGGGACTTGACTTTCCAGGGCAACCCATACCCTGGGGGGCCATCATGATGAGGACGTTCTCCATTACACCAAGGTTCCAGGATCTCCTTGCAGCATCCACCTGTTGACTCCAACAGAGGACACTGGAAACAAGCCAGTCCTTCGACTATCTGCATCCATAGGGGCCTGTTGCCAAGTAACCTCTTCTTCAGGTTAAATAGTCTTTGTTTCTTCAATATTCCTCATGTGACACCCCTAATTACCTCTGTGACATTCTGCTAAACAGGCTTTGAAAATATTGAGCTCAGGAGAGCACATTAATGGAGAGTACAGAGGTTCAGAATACAGATTCTGGAGCCTGGTCTAGATCTCTGCTGTGTGACCTTGGGGAAGTTACTTAGCCTTCCTATGTCTCATCATCTGTAAAGTGGGAATAATAACAGGTAAAATAAGATTATTGTTAGGTCAGTCGGGTGTGGTGGCTCACGCCTGTAATCCCAGCTCTTTGGGAGGCCGAGGCGGGTGGATCACTTGAGGTCAGGAGTTCGAGACCAGCCTGGCCAACATGGTGAAACCCCATCTCTACTAAAAATACAAAAAGTTAGCCGGGCATGGTGGCAGGCACCTGTAATCCCAGCTACTCAGGAGGCTGAGGCGGGAGAATCGCTTGAACCCAGGAGGCGAAGGTTGCAGTGAGCCTAGATCGCACCATTGTACTCTAGCCTGGGCAACAATAGCAAAACTCCATCTCAAAAAAAAAAAAAAAAGATTATTGTGAGGACTAGTTAATTAATCATAAAGTACTTGGGACAATGCCTCACACATGATAAACATTCAGTTTATCTTTGTGGAATCCCAAAATATAGACAATGGAAGCCCCATAATGGAAAGTGACTTATATGACTCACTGCTGGTCTCCACAAACATGTTGTGACTGATTGATTGCTTGGTTTTAAGGGTAGTAGGCCCTAGGTTAAAATTACAAAATAGCTGTGATTCAATTCACTTACCTCAACCACCCATTTATTGAGCACCTATGTGCTAAGCTAGACCCTAAGGACACCAAGATGAATCAGGTTCAGCCTCTGCCTTCAAAGGATTTATGGTGAGGCAGGAGAGACACGAACACATACAACGCAGTGAGATAGGGAGAGTAACAGATGCATACTTATGGTACAGGCTTCTTCCCTAACTTATTTTTCTAGTTTCTGCAGAATTATTTTTTTTGGACTTGGAAAACAATTTTTCCTAGGTAGGAGAGGGATGAGTTTACACAAAAGTGACATAAGACTGGGTGATAAATGAACAAATAGGGACTTGCCAGGAGAACAAAAGAGTAAAAGACATTGTAGCAATTTATCTTCAAGATGACCAGATGACCACCACCAATTCCTACCCCCTTTGGACAAGCAAGCTAATTTTATATTTAAAGGTGGAGTCTACAATTCCAGGCCTTTGAATCTGGGCTGGCCTGTGACTACTTTAAACAAAAGAATATGGCAGATGCTCAGAGATCTTGAAGGCTAGGTCATAAGAAGCCCCATAGCTTCCACCTGGCTCTCTTACAATGCACACTCATGGGGAAGCCAGCTGCCATGTAAGAAGTCCACCCTTCCTGAGACTGCCATGTTGTGAGGAAGCCCAAACAGCCCTACAGAAAGGTCAAGCGGAGAGAGGGAAGGAAATACCCAGCCAGCCCCAAGCAGTTCCAGTCATCCTAGCCCAGATGCCGTGCATGAGTAAAAAAGTCTTCAGCCTTCATCTGACTTTAACTACAGGAGGGATCTCAAGTGAGAATCACTGAACTGAGCCTGTATTAATGCTAAATTATTGTATTAAGCCACCAAGTTTTGGGATGGCTTGTTATGCAGCAATAGATAGACAAGACAGAAAATCTAGATCTCCACAGAGAATGTGCAAAGGGATGGAGGGTGAAATCACACAGCATTTCAAAGTTCTATAAATGCAGCTGATATGGCCAGTACTTAAAACATGGTAGAGAAAGATAAAATTGGAAAGGACAGCAACAGCCAGATCATGGAGCAACTTGTACGCACTCGAACAAGCTTTGACTTTATGCTCTAGGTCATGGGAGTCACTGAAGGGTTTTAAACAAGGGAGTGACTTGGTTGAATGTGATTTCAAAAAGAGCATCTTGCCAAGGATTAACAGAAAGGCAAACCAGAGGCCCCAAGATCAGCTGGGAGGCTGCTGACATGGTTAAGGTGAGAGGAGCTCAAGGTAATGGAGGGAAAGCGACAGGTTTAATAAAGTTGCAAATGGTGGCATTTCCTGGAGCACATTTTCTTTCTTTCTTTCTTTTCTTTTCTTTTTTTTTTTTTTTTTTAGATGGAATTTCACTCTTGTTGCCCAGGCTGGAGTGCTGTGGTGCAGTCTTGGCTCATTGCAACCTCCACCTCCCAGGTTCAAGTGATACTCCTGCCTCAGCCTCCTGAGTAGCTGGGATTACAGGTGCGTGCCACCACGCCTGGCTTTTTTTTTTTTTGTATTTTTAGTAGAAAGGAGGTTTCACCATTTTGGCCAGGCTGGTCTTGAACTCCTGACCTCAGGTGATCCGCCTGCCTCGGCCTCCCAAAATGCTGGGATTACAGGCATGAGCCACCACGCCCGGCTGACCCACACGATTCTTTTTAACCAGCTTGCTTCCTTCCCATCCCCTCACAAAGAAACACACTGGCAATTTTAGTAAATGAGAACAATATCTTGTATTGCTCTCCATTAGTTTTCCAAGTTGCACTGGCTGTACTCTTAGACCTACTGGTCTGCTCAACTGCCCCCCAGATTATAAGGACAGGCCAAACAGAGAAGAGATATTTATCTAAAGTTAAGTAGAGAGCAGATTTATGACCTAGAAGGCAAAGAGCTCTCCTAAAGGAGAGGCTGCATTATTTATCTGTTTATTGCCTCAATTCACTAGAAATGCACCGATTTGCCCAACGGCCTCTGGGCACAGGTCCAGAGCACAAATACAATCAGAGCATAAAATAAGAAACAGCAGATTCAAAGGCAGAATCTTCCACAAGGGAGACGAGGGCAAGTGAGGCTGAGCAGCTACCAAGGATGACAGGTTTAATAGCAGGTTTAATAGGTGCTTTCCTAAGCTAGCACACACACATACACACACACACATGCACACACACACACACAGACACATACACACACACATGGTGATCCATCATGCTGCCTTGCCTGCCACCTGCCACTCTGCATTCCTTCTCTTTCTCCCAGCACAAGAGGAATGCTGGGCTTTGATGAGGGAGTTTGAGCTGATATGCTGAGAGACTACCCTCACATGCGGCTCTGCTCCTATTCATTTTACCTGGTGACAGGTATGTGGGAGCTCAGAATTCCAGGCACTGGGCCAGGGTGAGAATCAGTTAGGAGGACCTGACTCTGTTCAAAATGAAATTCAGATCAAATAAACCAACACATGGCCAACCTGGCTGGATTTGAATCCTGGCTGTCATCTCCCACTTGTGTGATTCTGGGGCAATTATTTCATTTCCCTCTGCCTCGATGTCTCCATTTGTAAAGTGGCGATAATAACGCCTAACTTACAGAGCTGTTGTCATTATTAGCACGAATGCACTAGAGAACACAGCCCAGAGTAGGCGCTCAATGAAGGACCCTAACAGCAAGGATGGGCTGGTTCTGAATGAGGCAGGCGAAGATTCACTGAGCATGTGCTGTCTCCCTACAGCTCAAGAGGGAATGAGAGTCCAAGAAAATAATTCTGGAGAAAGTGGGAAAGTGAGTCTGGGGAGAAGAAAAAAGAAAGATAGAGGAGGCTCAGAGCTACCTGGTATTCCCTACGGAGTCTTGCTTAAGAGAACAACAGATCACTAGATCCTTGTACAGGACCTACAAACACAGTCAGCTTCAGAGTTACACACAGACAAGAGAAAAGGGGACTTCAAGGGGACAAGGTAAGGAGGGAGAACCACAGTAATTATCTGAAGGGACAAGTGAAGTAAAGCAGGTGAGCGAACCAACCAGAGGCATTTAAAGTGTGGAAGAGAAGTTCAAAAGCCTATATTCAGTCTCTGAAGTAAATGGGAAAAACAGAAACTAGAGAGAAAGTGGCTGAAAATAAAGCCAGAAAGAAGGGGAGTAAAACGAAACTCTTCCAAAGGCCAAGACAGGGAGGGAAGCCTTCCCCTCTGGGAAGGTTTGTCCCTGTTCTGGGAGGCCCATGGCTGAAAGGAGGGAGCCTTTCTTGAGCTCATATGTGCAATCACATGGACGGCAGATCTCCCCAGTGTGCTGAGAAGGGACTGAGAGGCAGCTGGGCTAACAGGCCCCCGGAGCTTTGAGGGAATGAGTGGGTGTTCTGTGGGACCACTGCCAGGGATGCACTGAAAAGGCACCTCTCTGGGGAGAAAGGCAACTATTGAAATAAATGGGAACTATATTTGGAAGAAGAGGCAGGGCGGGAACTAATGTCAGGTCCCTAAGTCCTGCGCCGTGAAGGGCCATGTGATTCAAGGGGAATTAGAGGCTCTCTTTTTCCTGATATACGGTGATCTAGAAAAAAACATTTCATTAGAAGTCAGGAGATTGGGGTCTAGACTGTGGCCTTCCGCAAGTTTCCTGGGGACAGGAAGAGGGGAACATGCAGACATTCATTATGCTAGGTAGTTGTTACTCAACAACTTTCCATGCATTACGTAATTTAGTTCTTTACCAACCCTATGAAATAGTATTAATACCTGTTTATAGACAAGGTGTGGTCAACTGTTTGCAAAGAGAGCCACAATAATATCTGACCCTTGGGGTACTCCTCTACCACACTGACACTAGATGGTGGCCTTATGACTTGTGTCGGCCAGTGGGTCAACAGCAATATGACATATGCAGAGATTGGAACATTGTCTGCACACGTTGGAGTCAGTCTGTTCTTGTGTTGTGCTTGAACTCTTCTGTCACCATGTGAACAAGCCCTAGCCAACCTCCTGGATGACGAGAGACACATGGCCAAGTCATTACTGATACCCCAGATATGTGAGTGTGGCCATTCTAAGCCATCCAGCTCCCAGCCAAGTGACCCAGAAGCCCATGGACATGTGAATGAACCCAGAAAAGATCATCCATGCCAGCCCAGGCCAGAATAATGGCCCTGCTAACACACAGAATCTTTTGAGAAATAATTAATGTCTTTAAGTGACTAAATTGTTGGGCTGTTTGTTACACAGCAAAGCTAACTGATACATGTGAGGATTGAGGATGAAAGACATTAAATGACTTGTAGAATCACTTAGGTATGAATGGAGGCTCTTTCACCATATTGTGCCTCTTTCCTAGGCTAGGGCTGGAGATACACAAAATCTGAAATACATGCTTGAGCCTACCAGCACTGCCTGTTTGGGGGATATCTCCTGCAGGCCTTTCTTAGGCTATTTCCAGGATTTGTGGCAACAATTCTTTCCCAGCCCAAGTGCTTCTCTTAAACCAGGCCCTACAAAGCAGCTTGCCTACCATCTGTCTTCTCCATCTTTGGAGCACTGACCCTCAGTGTCTCAGGCACTCTTCATCCAATGAGTCTGTAAAGCTTGTTGGAGAGTTCTGAAAGAAAGGAGGATACAGAAGTGGTGAGTATCATTAGAGTTTGAATAAGTATTGGGGAAACACAGCACTAAAGAAAGTAACACCCATCCCTGCCTTTCTCCCAGGGTGCCCATCAGCTCACAGCCCTCCAAGGAGGAAGATTAAAAACCTGTACACATTTCTAGAGTCCATTTCTGGGCGTTTCTTCATGGAATATTAGCAATAGTTGACATGAAAAGAAGTGGAAGTATTTGGTCCAGCCGTCTAGCTTGGCAGATGAGGAAACTGAGGCTGAGGAGTTAATTGCTCTAAGGTGTCTCAGAATATTCGTGAAGGTGCTAGTATCAGACCCAGGCTTCTGATACCAGCACAGGGCTCTTTCCATAATCTCAAGAGTTGAAATCTACCTATCCCCATCCTAGGAAGAGACTTATAATCTACTTTGTGAAAAAGCTGGAATCAGAGTACCTATAAATGATGTGTGACATGTCAATCAAACAGAAGACAGAGATGACATAATTGCAAGTACCGATAGGGAGCTGCTACTTAGAGGTGATTTCTAACTATGGGCAGAACAAGGGGAAGTTCAACCTGGGTGGCCCAAAGACATGGGTAACTATTCAAGCAGAATATTGCCCTGGCTCTGAATTAGTATGCCTTGAGGTTTGACCATAAATTCTCCCCAAAGTTTTAATCCATTTCCAGGACTCTTTCTTCAAATGGTAAACATCCTAGCTCCTGTCCCCATTACAATAAATCACCCAGGAAATTGGCTTTTTATGATTGTAACTCCACATACATCAGAATAATGAATTATCTGTGACACTGCAGCAGTGGAAGCAGGGTTGTTTTAGGAATTCCAATGTGCTTGACAATGAACTCCAGACCGGGAAAGTGAACCAGTGATGAGGGAAGGATTGGGAGAAACTGAAAGTGAAAGAAAAGGATGATGGGTGGCACCCAGAAACCAAGGATGGAAAAAAGGGGACAAACAAGT
Source organism: Pongo abelii (assembly GCF_028885655.2). Lineage (NCBI taxonomy): Eukaryota > Metazoa > Chordata > Mammalia > Primates > Hominidae > Pongo > Pongo abelii. Next base: position 170,859,881 of record NC_071985.2, on the reverse strand, counting down.
AGCTGGAGAAGAGGGCTGGAAAAGACGAGGCCTGTCAAATAAGAGAGAAATGCCAAAGTTTGCCACCAGAAAGTTTAGCATCACTTCTTCCTGCGAGTGCTGCTTCTGCCTCATCTCCTCCAGCCCATTTGCCAAGCAGCTGCCAGAGGGGCCTTGCCCTATCCAGGTGGATGGAGCCCCAAAGGGCAGGCATGTTTTCTAGAAGCAGAGACAATCCTTGCAGAAGGATTGGCACACTGAGTACCTTGCTTACCTCTGAGGCAGCAGGCAGTGCACCAGCACATCCTGGTTTGTTGAAAACAAAGAGCTAGAGAAGTTAGGTACAGGGGAGCTGAGAGTGTAGGTGGTCTTGCAGAGGCTGAGAGTGGCTGCCAAGGAGGCAGACGGTGGAGAGGTGTGGAAGGTTCTAACCTGGGGTGAGGCAGGCTTGCCCTTGTTATAAAGAGAAGGCTCCCAGGCAGAGAACACCGCTGCCTCTCTCACCACCCCAGCTCTGCAGTCTGCAGCAGACAATGCTGGCATGCAGGAGGCAGTGGTAGGTGAAGCCTGCAGAAGAAAAGAGTGAGGGGGCAAACACTAAGCTTGACCCTTCATCTCCACCATTGCAGCCCTCTCCTGCTCCTGCTCCCCGTCTCCCTCCCACCCCTGTAACATTACTAAGCAACAGGCAGAGCTGGGAGTATTTGACATTCATGAATTATCTCATGCAATCTTTACAGCATCACCCAAAGAGGATTATTATTATTCCCATTTTTAAGCGAGGGAGACTGAGGCTGAGAGAGTTGACAGGGCTGATCCATGTCACATAACAAGCAAGTGTTGCAGCAGGATTTGCCCTCAAGTCTAGCCGACTCCAAGCCTGGGTTGGGAACAAAAGTGATTTGTAAACCTTTGTCCACCCTGTAAGTCAGCCCGGTTGCCTGACACTATGACTGATTTTTAGTTCCCCTTGTGAGGGGAAATGCTTCTGACTGGTGCTTCTCTGCCTCTCCCACAGTAAACACAAAAAGCCTCTGGGCTTAGAGGAGAACTGCTCTCTTGTAAAGCCTCCTGGGCCAAAGGAGAGCTCGGCTTCTCCAAGGCTGGAGAAGCTCCTACTGCAGAGGAGGGGGCCACCTGGGTACAGCTGGACTTTTGGCTACACAAACTCTCATCATCAGCCCAGGGACTTTTCAATCACATGCCTAGCCTTTGGTTAGAATTAGGAATTCAGCCCGTCGTGTATCAGATCATATGACTTTAAGGAATTATTCAGCACACATTAGGTCAAATTTCATTAAAAAGAACTCTGTAGAGACCTCGAAGATTTCTCTTAGACTTGGATTTCACTAAAATTAATCATTTCAAGGCTACAGAAATTAAGTGGAGCTGACACCCAACACTCAAAGGAGGGGTCTCGGCAACTTTTTACTCTAAAGGGCTCATAATACAGGAAGGAAGGAGGGATCTGTCATGTGCACAAGTCACCACTTCCAGCCCCGACTCCCACCCCCAGCCTTCCCCACTTTCCTCCATGGTCCTGACAACAGACATCGTGGAGCTTAGCTAAGGGAGTTTCCTTCCAGTGGGCAGATGCTCAATGTGGTTAGGTTAGGTAAAAATAACTGCCACATCAACATATGCACGCTACCTTGTTTGCAATAAAACAGAAATGAAAATAGCTTTATGGGACACAGTTCCCCTTTAAAATGGAATTTTGCAACTCTCTGGAGCATTTAAAGCTTTGACATAAAGCCATTTTCTTTTGATCTCAGCTCACTGCAACCTCCGCCTCCTGGGTTCAAGCCATTCTCCTGCCTCAGCCTCCCAAGTAGCTGGGATTACAGTCGCACACTACCATGCCCAGCTAATTTTTGTATTTTTAGTAGAGATGGGGTTTCACTATGTTGACCAGGCTGGCCTTGAACTCCTGACTTCAGGTGATCCGCCCACCTTGGCCTCCCAAAGTGCTGGGATTACAGGGGTGAGCCACTGCACCCGACCATAAAGCCGTTTCTTACCCATTCTGTTAAGTTGTATCCCCACTGTTCAGAACCTTTAAATACCTGGTGTTATTATGTTACTTTTCATTTGTTTTTGTCCTATGCCAGGGTCGAGGATCCAGAGTTAGGGCCCAACCTCTCTCCATAGCTCATCATATTCTAGATGTTTTGGGCATACCTAGCTTGCTTTCTCTCTAGCTCTTCTACCCTACTAATCTGTAAGCTTGTGAAGGTCAGAATTATTGCAAGTCTTGTTCCCATGTCACCCCCAACTCTTCATGTCTAACTCATGGCAGACACTCAGTCCATGGTTCTTAGATGAACAAAATAAAAGGAACAAAATTGTCTGTCTTCAAAGAGAACCCATGGAAAGAAACTAACAAGAGCTAAGCACTTACACTGGGAATCAGCTACTGGGTATAATTTCATATTTCGTCCTCATACGAGCAATCCTAGGAAACAGGAACATGTCCAAGTTACAAGTGAGGAAACTAAGGCACAAAGAGTCCATGTGGCCAATCCAAAGTTCCTCAGTTAACTAGGAGCAGGATAGCTTGTGTGACTCCATCATTCCACAGTGCCTTTCCAAGCCTATGGGGTGGTAAGGAGGTGAGGACCAAGGCTGACCATTCAAAAATCCAGCAAAGAAGTGGTCACTTGGCAGACAGTGATGATAGTCCACGTGCAGCTACCAGGCCAGACTGGAAACCATTCCAGCTGGGTCCACCCTCAGTGCCCAGGAGCATGGGTTTCCCCAGGTAAGCCCAACTCCTGCAGCATTTATCTGCACCCTCTCCTCTCCACACTTACTCCTTTTATGATACCATTTTCAAGCTCATTTCTAACCTCAAATCCAAATATAAAGAGATCTTCCCTTACTTAGTCTTGAAACAAACCTGGTTCTGTACTTTTGTTCTCTTCAAACCTCTTTTTATTCTGCAATAATAAAAATGTGGTATTTCATCCCAGAGCAGGCTGCATGCCAAAATAAATAGCACCTTGGATTTCCTTGAAAAGACAGCTTGGCTCAAGTCTCAGCCGCATTGCCACGAGAATTCTTGGAGAATTCAACCTTACAAAGTCAAGTATTTAGCAAGGTAGTTCACCAAACAACAACCCTGCCAATCCCTGCATGATCCCTTGCAAAGACAAAGCACTCTTTCCAAAAGAGAAGAAAAAAAAAATCACCTGTACCTCGGACTGATCATGCCAAGATGATGAGAGCTTCCTGTTTTCCCATCCCAGGACCCCAGCCTTTCAAGTGTAAATATTCCCTGTGCCAAGAAGCAGGAGGCATCTGACTGCTGCTTCTAAACATTGAGAGGGCCGAAGCCGGGACACCAGAGGAGGTGAGAAGCACTGAGAAAGATTCTGCCAACTGAGTTCTCCAGCGGGCTCACCTCCTGCCGACCCGGGAAACAGAGATAACTCCTGCTCAATAAATGACACATTAACACAACCTCATTAACTCCATTCCCACGTTTTTTGCAAGTGTCTGTCATTTTCGCCTGCATTGCAGCAGCTGAATCTGGAGCTTCACGAAGAGAAAACAGTCGGGAGGAACGCTATGCCCACATTACGTTCCCTTGCATCCTCCTGCTGCATAGCCCACAGCAGGGAGGACTCGTCTCCTTCCCAGAAAGCCAGGTTTGGGCTGCAGGGACGGAGCTGATAGCTCGTGCCTTCAGTACAGCAGTGTCTGTTTCGCAGCTGTTAAAGGACTTGGTCAGGTGATCCCTGACCTTGCTGGAAAAGCAAATACTGACTTCCTTTTTGCTCCCGGGAATAGGTGAGTGGGGTCAGAAAGGAATTCACTGCTCAATAAACTAAGACTGGATCTTGCAGAAAGAGGAAGAACGCTCAAATCCTTCAACTAGAAAGTTAGTTCCCAGAGCTGCCATCGCTTCCGAGGAACACATCTAAAGACATCCAAACAACACACAATCTTCCTTCTTGACTCCTCCGAATCTGGCAGCTCATCTGAGCAGCTATAATTAATTATGAGCTTCTTCCTCCCTGCAGCTGATGTGGCTCATTAATGAATTTGTTCCTAATGAGGACGTAGCCTCCTTAGAGTTGAAACCTTCAGTAGTGCATCACTTTCTTCCTGGCTCCGCTTTAGAAACATCCTTCCCTACCCCCTCCTGCGGCCCCAGGACCACACGAAGCCTCTGATCATTAAACAAACGGAAATCTGTCGGGGCAGAGCCGAGACAGAAACAATGACCAGTAAATTCCTGGGGCTGGACTGGCAGCTCCTTATTCCTGCTGCTCTACCAATATGCTGCCCTAGAGCACCAAAATACACCCAATTCTGGCAGGAATGAAAAAGCAAGGAAGTACCTGCTGTGATGACCAAATTACTGTTCAGTGGATCCAGCTCCAGGCAGGGTTTCTAATTGCAGCGCAGACCAGAGACTCCGAGAGGCGGGGTGCAGGAGCCAGGGAGCAGGCAGCTGCCAGAGGAGCAAGGTTTCAGAGTGTCCCGGGCAAGCACAGTGAAGGGTCTTCCTACAGCCCAAAGCTGCTGCAGTTCTTAGGAGCAGAGACAGGTGTGAGGTGCAGGCACCAGACTCCACACTCTCCAAACCCTGTGCTGCTCCCGGACCTGAAGGAGCGGGGATGGTCCAGGACGGGCCAGGAAAGCGTCTGGGTTCCTTTATGCAGACTCAGTAAAAGGATTAGAGGGACCTTGTTCCTTCACCTCCTGGTGCTCTAACCAAGTGAGGCTGTGCTGGGAAATGAAGCCTCACAGTAAGACACATCAGATGCAGCCCTGACCTTCACTGACACTGACTGTCTGGAAGTGCCTTCCAAGACCAGAGCAAGTTCCTGTCTAACCCATGCTGAAATTGATGCTGGCAAGGAGTGTCACCCCGAAACGCTGCCTGCATCGAGCCTGGTACACTTGCTAAGCACTTTCCATCCTGTGTCCCATTTATCCTTGCATCAATGCTTGAAGCAGCCAGACCAGGGATGAATCTCCCCATTGTAAAGGTGAAGAAAATGAGAGACAGTCTAAGTGGTTTCTCTTGGGTCATCCAAGAGCAGAGTGTCCTGGGGTAAAGTTCTGTGTTCTTCCCATTGCCCTGGATCAAGTTCCTTACTTTTCTTGGAAGATTCTAGAGACTCTTGCTCAAGATGGAGGTTAGGAGACTTTGCAAAGTACACAGGATGACGTGGTGGTAGGCAAGTCTATGAAATACCAACATCACTTTTCTCAACTGGTAAAAGTATTTTTCCAGTTAACTGAGTACACAGACCAATCATCAGAATAAAAAAGAATCCAAAGTATACCTTGAACTCTAAGGGTATAGAAAAAATACACTCCAGAGCAAACTGCTTCTCTGATACACTTCAAATGATCATTGACTATCCTTTCTAAACTGGCTAGAGAACAGCTGGAGGCACACAGCATTTCTCTAAGATGCAGACGGAAGAAAAGCCCTCCATGTTACCAGGTCCGACGCCTTTCCAGCCACCCGCGCTTCCTCTCTGGTCTATCTATGTGAGCAAGACAAGCACTTTCTTTCCCTCTCCCAGGATAAATTCTTCCTTATCCAGGACAGATAGGTGAGAGGTTTTCCTCCAGAGCCATGCCTTGCCTGCAAGACCCCACATTCCACCTGGAATGCTGTTCACTTCCTCTGCCTGTCCAGTTCCTCCACTCAGACATCCCCAAGTGCAGTGACCATCCTTCCAGCTGCGACTGTCCCTGTCTGCTTGCTACTGCAGCGTGTGGCATCATATTCTAATTGCTGCTTCTGTATCTGTCTCCTGGCCAGCATCACAGGCTAACTGCTCCATAAAGTTTGTGAACTGAACGTATCTACAATCCCTGCAGCTCTGAACATAGGCGACCTCTCCAGCCACCTTCTTACATGTCAAGGGAGCACTCTGCTATTCCCACAGGCTCCAGGCCTCTTATGGGATTTTAAAAGACTACAGAATGAGGGAAGGTATGGGTTGAGTATCTTTTATCCGAAATGCTTGAGACCAGAGGTTTTATGGATTTCGAATTGTTCTGGATTTTGGAATATTTGCATATACACAATGAGATATCTTGGGAATGGGACCCAAATCTAAAAAGGAAATTTATCCATGTTTCATATATTCCATATCACACTGCCTCAAGGTAATTTTAAACATAATATTTGAAATAATCTTGTGCATGCAACAAAGTTTTGACTGCACTTTGACTGTGACCTGTCACAAGAGGTCAAGTGTGGAATTTCCCACCTATGGTGTCACGTCAGTGCTCAAAAAATTTCAGGATTTTGAGGCATTTTAGATTTTGGATTTTCAAATTAGTTCTACCTGTAGTAGTCCCTGCAACAGTGCCACCAATCAGCTTGGCTCTGATGCCAGGACAGAAGATACACACACACACATGCACACAAAAGATGCACCCATCCACACATCCACACTCCCTCATCACATTCCCTTGACTTACCCAGACCTCCTCCTTCCGGGGAAAGGTTTGCATGTTTTGTCCCCTCCAAAATCTCATGTTGAAATGTGACCTCCAATGTTCGAAGTGGGCCTAGTAGAAGGTGTCTGGATCGTGAGGCCATGAAGCTGGATCCTTTTAATTAATTAATTAATTTATTTATTTGAGAAGGAGTCGCCCCAGGCTGGAGTGCAGTGGCGTGGTCTCAGCTCACTGCAACCTCCACCTCTCAGGTTCAAGTGATTCTCCTGCCTCAGCCTCTTGAGTAGCAGGGACTACAGGCATGCCTGGCTAATTTTTGCATTTTTAATAGAAATGGTTTTGTCAGGTTGGCCAGTGTGGTCTCGAACTCCTGACCTCAGGTGATCCACAGGTGGATCCTTCATGAATGGTTTGGTGTCCTCCCCATGACAATGAGTTCTCACTCTCTTAGTTCACATGTGAGCTGGTTGAGCTGGTTAAATGAGCCAGGCATGGCCTCCTCTCTCTCTTGCTCCCTGTCTCACTACGTGACATGTCTTTTCCCTGTTTGCTTTCCACCATGATTGGAAGCTTCCTGAGGCTTCACCAGAAGCAGATGCCAGCACCATGCATCTTGCACAGCCTGAAGAACTGTGAGCCAAAATAAACCTATTTTCTTTGTAAATTACCCAAGTCTCAGGTATTTCTTTATAATGATGCAAAATGGACTAACACAGGCTCAGTTCTTGGGCTCAGCATGAGGTGCTGGGACAGGCACTGTGCCCACTGTCTGTGTCTCTAAGGGGAGAAGAAATTCTTCTGTCTTGATAACTTTACCCAGGACACTCATTTGAACTCATGGTCAGGCAGGGAGGTGAGCAGAACAGAGAATGTTATCCTCTATTTTCCAAATGAGGAAACAACCTGTTCCCAAGGTTACAGAGCTAAAAAAAAAAAAAGAAAAAGAAAAAAAGGGCAAAGCCTCAACTCAAACCCATATAGTCTGTCTCCCAGTCAAATACTCTTTCTGCTAAACCACACATCCCAAACCGGACATGCAGGGGGATTCAGAGGACACACAAATAGCAGGACACGAGCTTCAATGCTGGTGCTGTCCAGGCACAAGGTGGCCTCACCTTGAGGGAGGGTCTTCATGAGAAGCCACAGCCACTTTCTCTAGAGGAGTCTGTGCTTTTTCAGGGGGAATTCTCCCCATGGTTTTGCCATGTCTGGGATACCAGCATCCCCCACCCCTATGCCTTACTCAGACGTATGTCTTAAGACCAGCAGCCAGCTTCATGCTCCTACCAAGCCACACAGACTATCTCCTGAACCAAACACGTTTATCCACAAGAACTTTCCTGACAAGAATCACGGGACTGGAGGGAGGTTTGGCAACTTTTGCAATTTAGAAACGCTCAACTTCTATGGCCCAGGTCCCTTCTGCCCCATGATGGAAAAAAAGATGAACTGTCCAAGTCCAGCAAGATGGGGGCTAGGCCAGAGGGGAAAAGAGGTTCAGCTATCTGAAGAATGCGCCTTTTATCTAAGCAATCCCTTAGGCTTTTGCACTTTACTCAGAAAGGTCAGCGCTTTGGTAGGCTGTATGACTGCACAGGGCTGAGAAGGGCACGCTTGTTAGGTATTCACACACTCAAATAGAGCCTCTCTGAGCAGACTGGTCACAGACACAGTCATTCCCACAGAATGCAACTTAAATAGGCAGAGAAAGAAATTATGCATGTGAGACCTGTGGATGCAGCCATCCAGGAGGGAAATCAGCTATTCTAAAGATTGACTCTACAAAGCAGATGTAATTTTCTGAGGGAAGAAGCCGAGCCAGTTGTAGGGAGAGAGGAGGCTGCACTAACCAATGAAAAATGCTCCTTGGAGGGAAAAAAGGCATTAGACTTGCAGGGAAAAAGACCCCCACTCTGCATCTCTTTTTTCATTTAGATGCTTCCAAAATGCCCTTGGTCCTTGACTTAAACATACTGTAAAATCAAACTGCCAATTGCCAAATGAGGAAGCGGCATGAGCAGGCAATTCATCAAAGAAGAAATACAAATGGTTAATATTTGAGAAATGTATAACCTCACAAATTAATAAAAAAGATGTCAGATAAATCTTGACATGCCATACCCTACAATGAGCCGGGTACTCTGGTCCAATCCAAACAGCATCCTATTCCCAAAAAAACTCTGCCAAGCTTGTCCAACCCGCCTTATTTTGTTGTTGTTCTGTTTTGTTTTAGGCTTTTAGCGCCCGAAGCCATGGGTTTTAGTTTCTGTCTCTAGTGATAAGTGGAAAAGAGGGATGAGGAAAGGTCTTTACTGGCCTAACCAGAAACAGAAATTAAGAACCCTTGAGTGCATTCTCCCCTTGGACACCCCTGCATACTGTTACTTCTATTGTCCAAAGTCAAAGCAGAGGCCTAAAGCACTTGCCCAGGTATCGAGACCATCAGAGCCAAGATTCGAATCCATGTTTTTCTGATGCTAATATGCTGCTCTTAACCGTGGTACAGCAGACTCTCTTACGAGTTAGAAAAATGTTTTTTTCAAAGAGCCTCAGTGTTGATGAGGAGGGGACTCACCCTCCCCAGAAGATTGCAGCAGAGTGGGGGCAGCTGCAGCCAAGAGAGGAACTTCAGGCTGTGGCAATGCCTCCGAGCACACCATGACTATCTCCCAGTACACTGCCTGCGTGTCCAATGGCACTGTCCAGTTTGTGTGTGTGCATAGGGGAATTCAAAATCAAATACAGCAAAATACAATGGTGAAGAGAGAAGAAGACAAAAAAAGGTCATAGTCACATGTGATTTCTTTCCTTGGTGGTCTAGGAATCATAACTATTATGATGTATTCTTGGAAAATAAAAAATAAATTATTTGGGGGGAAAGAGAAGGGAAGTCAACATAATTCTGCCACCTGGCTACAGCAATTTTCATGATCACCTATTTTGCATATTTAACATAATTGAAGGGCAAGTTCTATAGTGGACTTGTAGCCTGGGCTCCAAGTCAAGTAGTAGCTGAAATCCCAGCTCTGCCAATGACTGACTGTATAATCTTGCTCACATTACTGAACCTCCCTGTGCCTCAGTTGCTTTGCTTGTGAAATAAGACTAGTAGTATTTCCTATAAGTCACGGAGCTGTCAGAAAGATTAAATAGGATGACAATACATGCAAACCACTTAGAACAGAGTCCGGTACATAGTCCTGTTCAATGAGTAAATACATTCGTTATTTTTAATATAATAGTAGAAATTCAATTATAAATTCAATTATAAATCCAATTTCGTATTCAAAATTCTATTATATAACCATTTTTAAAAGTATAGTTTTACCTGCTTTGTAATGATTACTATAAATGGCTATACAAACGTCCATTGACTTGTACCTTATTTTCCAATCCCCTGCCTAGAGGGGGTCATGCCACCTCCTGTTTAATTCTCCCTTCAATGCTACCACAGCAGCCAGCCGGACAGACGGTCCTCACTCAGGTCTCCAAGGAAGACCCCATTTACAGGTGGCTAGATCTCAGCTGCATGGGCTTTGAGGTAAGACAGGCTAGGTTCAAATCCTGGCTGTGTGACCCTGAGCAAATGTCCTTATTCAAGAAGAGCACAGCTCAGTACACCGTGTGAAGACCGCAGGAGACAAGGTATGCAAAGTGCTTGTGCTGGTGCCCAAGATATAATAAACACTCAATACATTTGGCTACGATTACTTTTTAAAACTCACAATGTGAAGCAAGGAAAGGGCAAGGATCATGTTTGTCTTCTTTCTCACCCCATTTTTAACACTTAGCATGATAGGAACTCAATAAAAATGTGTTGAATCAAATAAATAAATAGATGGATGGATGGGTGGATGGATCAGAGACTGTCAGAGCTGGAAAGGATTTTTTTTTTTTAGATGGAGTCTCGCTCTGTTGCCCAGGCTGGAGTGCAGTGGCGCTATCTCGGCTCACTGCAAGCTCCGCCTCCTGGGTTCATGCCATTCTCCTGCCTCAGTCTCCCGAGTAGCTGGGACTACAGGCACCTGCTACCATGCCCGGCTAATCTTTTTTTTTTTGTGTGTGTGTGTTTTTGGTAGAGACGGGATTTCACTGTGTAAGCCAGGATGGTCTCGATATCCCGACTTCATGATCCACCTGCCTCAGCCTCCCAGAGTGCTGGGATTACAGACATGAGCCACCACACCCGGCCATTCCAATCTCTCTATGGTCTCACCAACACCTGGTTTATGTTTGTTTGCTTTAAATTATAGCCATCCTAGTAGGTGTAGTAGGTATGAATTGGTATGTCACTGTGGTTTTGATTTGCATTTCCCTAATGACTAATTATGTTGACTATCTTTTTCATGTGCTTATTGGCTTTTGTGTATCTTCTTTGGAGAAGTGTCCATTCAAGTTATTATCCATTTTTGAATTGGCTTGTTTGTTTGTTGTTGCTATGTTGTACAAGTTCTTCACATATTCAGGATATTAACCTCTTATCAGATATATAACTTGCAAAAAAATTTCCTCTTGATATATTTTGCAATAATCTTGTAAATGGTATAAGATAAGCTTCCAGCTTCATTCTTTTGTATGATTTAATGAATTAATTAATTTTTTTAGATAGGGTCTCACTCTGTTGCCCAGGCTGGAGTGCAGTGGTGCAATCATAGCTCACCACAGGCTTAAACTCCTGGGCTCTGCAATCCTCTCACCTCAGCCTTCTGAGTAGCTGGCACTACAGGTGCATACCACCATGTCCACCTAATTTTTTTTGGTTATTGAGTCTCTCCCTGTCACCTAGGCTGGAGTGCAATGGCATGTTCTCGGCTCACTGCAACCTCTACCTCCCGGGATCAAGTGATTCTGCTGCCTTAGCCTCCCAAGTAGCTGGGATTACAGGTGTGCACCACCACCCCTGGCTAATCATGTATTTTTAGTAGAGATGGGGTTTCACCGTGTCGGTCAGGCTGGTCTGGAACTCCTGACCTCAAGTGATCCACCCACCTTGGCCTCCCAAAGTTCTGGAATTATAGGCATGAGCTACCGTACCCAGACAACTTTATTTTTTTGCATGTGAATATTCAGTTTTCCCAGCACCATTTGTTGAAAAGATCACCCTCTATTTTCAGAACATTTCACCACCCCAGAAAGAAATGCCCTACTCATTAGCAGTTATTCCCTATTCCCTCCAGTCCACTCATTCCCTCCCAGCCCCAGGAAACCATGAATTTACTTTCTGTCTGTATAGATTTGCTGATTGTGGACATTGCCTATAAATGGAATCATACAACACTGTGATCTTTCGTGACTAGCTTCTTTCACTTAACATGATGTTTTCAAGGTTCACAAGAGCTAAAAAGGATTTTTTCAGGTCACCTAATCTAACCCTGTTTTCAATATCACACAGCACCTTGGTAATAGAGTCTATACAAGGGCCCGTTCTGTGTTTTCTTCCTTAATAACCATGACCCTAGAAACACGTGAACACGCAGGAGGTATGGCAAGTTCTCAATGAGAACTGCACTCTAAGCCTCTCCTTCAAGGTTTTACGTCTGCCATTACATGGTGCCACTTGACTAGACCACTATTTCCCCATATTACCTATTGTTCAAATCCTACCCATTCCTCTCACCAGACCCCACCTCCCCCAGGAAGCCATCTGGAGAGCCTGTCTGGGTAGAATTCTCTATTTTCTGAAATCCTATTGTAAATAACTACTCTTTAATCCGTGTGAGGCCGCATGGGATTAGGAATCCAATTTCTAACTATAAAAGCCTTCCTCCAATTGAGAATGACAAATCTCTACTTTAATGGGAGGTGAACCCTGAAAGGCTTCAGAAATCTCCGTTTGATATATCTGGACATGTTTTGGATCACCTCTTCTACACAAGGAAGTCAGCTGATCACTGATTTGTCGGCCTGCTGGACAGGGTAGTGGCAAAAGTCAGCTTTGGAATCCAACAGACACAGGTTCAAATGCTGCTTTTCCTATATATTGAGACCTTGAGCAAGTTAACTAACTCGTCTCATGGTCCCTATCTTCTCCTGCCATCCACCTTTGTCACTGGATAATTGCCTAATGCTTCTTGCTGGACTGAAAGCTCCCTGATGGCAAGAATTAAGCCTTCTTCTTCTGGGTCTTTCACAGTTCCCAGAGATCTCTTAATAGGGCCCTAGAAATGCCCCTGCCATTAAGTGTCTCAATCTTTTTGTGTGTGTGTGTGTGTGAGACAAAGTGTCACTCTGTTGCCCAGGCTGGAGTACAATGGCACAATCTCGGCTCACTACAACCTCTGCCTCCCAAGTTCAAGCGATTCTCCTGCCTCAGCCTCCTGAGTAGCTGGGATTACAGGCATGCACCACCACATCCCGCTAATTTTTTTTTTTTTTTTTTTTTGTATTTTTAGTAGAGATGGGGTTTTGGCATGTTGGCCAGGCTGGTCTTGAACTCCTGATCTCGGATGATCTACCGGCCTCAGCTTCCCAAAGTGCTGGGATTACAGGTGTGAGCCACCATGCGCGGCCTCAATTCTTTAAATCTATAATTCTCAAAGCAGAGTCCCTGGCCCAGTAATAGAAACTAAGGGTTTCTAAAAGAATAAAAAATGCATCCCAAATAAGTATATTCTCTTCAATTCTTACAAGCAAGTGTTTTACATGGGAATTCATTTTTATAAGGAACTAGGAACATAATATGTGAGTTATTGAGGGTTAATAAATCTTGGCATTAATAAACAAAAATTAGTGTGTTAGAAGAGTTTACTGAGAATTTTCATTTTCTATTCTGTAAAGAAGGGTGACCACCATCCATCACTAAACAATACAGCAAAACTCCTGTGTATGCACCCAGGCTAAGAGCTGGAATTCCAATTATTAGGAAGGGCGTTTTGTTATTAGTGCAGAAGACATTTGTTGTGTGCTTTTTTTCAGCTACCCAGCACTTTGTGAACACCCTTCCTATGCTTGGTTATTTCCTTCTCAGAAGACCCACCTCCCCAAGATTGAAATTGGAATTTACAGCAGTGATTATGGGGAGATGGTGGAGTGATGTTCAGCTACTTCATAACCCTTAATAAATTCCTCTTCTATTATAAATAGATAGGCCTGCTAGAGCGGGTTCTGGTGTTTGCAACCATGACCCTTGATGGCTACAACGCAGCGTCGGCAATCTCTTGGTTTTAAACTCCTTCTACTCTATTAATTTACATTACTTATAGAATTACTTTTAGGAGTTTCTGTTGATTGTTGTCCTGAGTATTTGCTGCATTACCACTTTGATTAGTTTTCTCTTCTCCTTTAATCCTTTGTTACTAACAAATTCTTTCCCACTGCAAAGTAGGAGTGAGTGGACTCAGTGGGCCACAAAGTCTTTTGCTCGCCTGAACTGGGCCACAGTCCAGAGGGCTTGGAAACCACAACTTGGAATAAATGTTTCCTAGGAATTCAGCTCCACTTCCTCCCTCCTGGGTCACTTCAGCGAAAGCATCTCAAGGGTAGGCACAAATACTCCACAGGGGGGCACCCCTGCACCCACCCTCTTTGGGCAGCTCCCATCCGAGCAGCATCATCCCTGGTCAGAATTCAGCAGATGCCTCTGCAGGCATCAGCTGGGCGCCACAGCTCGAGCTGCAGGTGCAGAGAGTTTAAAGCTTGCGTGGGCAGTTGCATCTGCCTTCTGGGTTGGGAGGAAGGTTTTTGTTGGCTCAAATATGCACAGCCTGCACATTCAGGAAAATCAGTTTAAACCAAACTGAGGCTAAGTGATCCCCAGACACCTGAGTGGAGAAAGCGATGTTTCCAGATTTTTCAGGCGGGAAAGCTGTTATTATTTCGCAATGCCCCAGCTAGCCCTCTGGCAAGTTCAGTCTGACAAGAAGCGGACATGTGCGATGTGGGTCAAACAAAGATGGTGACCACCCAGCCTCGGCAGCATGCCAGCCAGAGGAAGGGCAGGTATCATCAGAGATGAACCAAAGAGACTCGAGGAGAGATGAAGTGCACCAGGAACTTCTCTCAACTTCAACTTTCCCTTGAAAGAGATGGGATTCCTTCAGTGTACCATCCGGTAATACAAAGGAAGGTTATATATTGTTGTGGCCTGGGTTTTGTTTTGCTTTAATGTGGGCAAAGTTACTAAGAAAAGGCATTGCCAAAACTGACAATATCACCCAGCTTTATATCACCCCATGGAGCAGCTCAAAGGTGTCACAGAATGGTTGAACATTTGGAGCATAGCATAGGCAGACTTTTATTAGTGACTCTGCTCACATCTTTTCTTTTTTTTTTTTTTCTTTCTTTTTTTTTGAGATGGAGTTTTGCTCTGTCACCCAGGCGGGAGTGCAGTGGCGCCATCTTGGCTCACTGCAACCTTCACCTCCCGGGTTCAAGCGATTCTCCTGCCTCAGCCTCCCAAGTAGCTACAGGGACTACAGGCGCCTGCCACCAAGCCCGGCTAATTTTTTGTATTTTTAGTAGAGACAGGGTTTCGCCATGTTGCCCAGGCTGGTCTCAGGCAATCCTGGCTGGTCTCCTGAGCTCAGGCAATCCACCCGCCTTGGCCTCCCACAGTGCTGGGATTACAGGAGTGAGCCACTGCACCTGACCTTGCTCACACCTTTTCTTCCAGCCAGATTATGGGCTCTTTCAAATCAAGGTTCCCCTTTTGTGCTCCTGGGTATCCTTTATGTTCAATTAGTCCACTGATTATCTACTGTTGGGAGGAGAGAAATATAAAACAGGGTCTTGGACAACATTTGCACCCATAAAGGGGCAACTGAGGCTCAATGACCTGCCCACCCCATACAGCAGGACCAAGGTCAGAGTCTGCTTTTGAGAATCCTAATCCAGTGCTTTCCTTTACAAATCTCATGTACTGGTCCTCAGTGTGATATTGGAGGACATGCAACTGATGGTTTCTTTAAAAAGAATGTGGCCGGTGTCCCCAGTTTAAATGTGGAATAATGGAGTTTTTATTGTGGTAAAATGTGCCAGAGAAGTGCTCATACTTCTGTTGGTGATCTTTGCTTGCAGCCTCTGGCTACAGGGAAAGTATAACGCATAACAATAAAAATAGTTGCCAACATCAATTAAGTATTGACTCTGTCCTGGGTAAGTCCTTTACCCATCCTTACTCAGCGCCTAGGACAACCTGGGCATGACTCCTCTGTAAACCAGATAAAGATGCTGCCTCATAGCCCAGCCTGAGTTCAGGGCTGTGTTCAAAGAATCAGCAGTAGAGTAGAAAAAAGTTAATTGGAAGCAATCCAAACCTTCACTGCAGGCTCTAGAGAAAATACCACACGGGAAGTGCATTCTTAGCACAAAGCAAAAGTCTTAAATTTTTTCTTTCCCATCTCTGCTGTTCTGGGTGTCTATTTCCAGCAGAGCAACTACCCCAGCAGCAGTGTGTGCCATTCCCCAACATCCTTATGTGAATCCTCCGAGCTGGTTCTTCACTCCCTCACCTCCCCCGCCTCTGGCATCTACTCATCCCTCCACTGCCAGCCTCTCTCTGGCCCCTTCATTGGGAATTCCAATATTGGCTCCATTTGTCCATGGCTTTCTCATCACTGAATGACCTCAATCTGCATAATAATGGAGGGAGAACAGCCAAGAAAGCTCTGCCAGAAGTGTCCTTAGGAGGAAACTACTTAGAAGGCTCCAAAAGCACAGAAATTATTTTTGGTGTTTTTGTTTTGTTTTGTTTTTGTTTTTTTTTGAGACAGGGTCTCACTCTGACACCCAGTCTGGAGTGCAGTGGCATGATCACAGGTCACTGCAGCCTCAATCTCCTGGGCTCAGGTGATCCTTCTGCCTCAGTTCCTGAGTAACTGGGACTACAGGTACACACCACCACGCCCGGCTAATTTTTGAAACAGTGTTTTGGCATGTTGTCCAGGTCAGTCTTGAACGCCTGGGCTCAAGTGATCTACCCGCCTTGGCCTCCCAAAGTGTTAGGATTATAGGCGTGAGCCACCACATCTGGCTGCAAAGATGTTTTTAACACTCATATGTTGATGGTTTTATTCCCTGTACACTCATTTTATAGATTAGAAAACTAGGGCTTAATAATACTAGTACTAGGCCAGGCTCAGTGGCTCATGCTTGTAATCCCAGCACTTTGGGAGGCCGAGGCAGGTGGATCACCTGAGTTCAGGAGTTTGAGACCAGCATGGCCAACATGTGAAACCCCAACTCTACTAAAAATACAAAAATTAGCCGGGTGTGGTGATGCGCACCGATAATCCCAGCTACTCAGGGGGTTGAGGCAGGAGAATAGCTTGAACCCGGGAGACGGAGGTTACAGTGAGCCAAGGTTGCACCGAGCTGAGATTGCACCACTGCACTCTAGCCTAGGTGACAGAGTGAGACTCCATCTCAAAAACAAAACAAAACAAAACAAAAAAAAACTGGTAAATACTTACACTGTTATAATAATAATTATTATTATTACTAGCTAGATACTGTCCTATATTGTACAAATGCTAACTTATTTAATTTCACAATGACCATATTAGGTAGGTGCTATTATATCCTTTTCACAGATCACAGGTTCAGGGGCACAAATCTAGTAAGTGGCAGGATTGGAATTCAAATTGAGGTTTGTCTGACTCCAGAGACCGAGCTCTTAACGACAGTGTTCTTTGCCTTTTGGGTCCTATTTCTGTAGCCATCTATGAAGCAAGTAGCTTTTGGAAGTCTAAATAGAAAGAGAAAGAACCAGATAGAAGGATTTAGCAAAGGAACGAATCTAGCATTAAATTCCACCACCAGCCATGCTATTAAACATCAGGCGATTATTAAAATACAAACATGGCTGGGGACACGCTGGGTCTCTAAATAAGACCAATTTACTTGTGAAGGAATAGCTAAAAAATTCAGTGACTTGCTAATCCACTGCAAATTATTTAATCAATAAAACACAATTGCTTTTCAAATAATCTTTGAAAGTTCCAAGGAGTCTTGAGGTGTTTAATTGCTATTTAACCAGATAGCAGCAGTTGAGTTACACAGATCTCCATTTCATATAAAATGCTCTTTGCAGATGGAACACTCTGTCAAATTTTCCATTAGAAAGACATATTTTCAGGGCCGATACAAGGGTTTTAGGTTACAGATTAATTTCGTTTCTCTGTTGTTCTCTAGGCAGGGCAGGGGGAGGGTGGAACGGCTGATGCAGGCATCCACAGCTCCTGCCTTGTTAACTCGGGAGCACGATGGTCCTCCCTGTCAATAATAAGCAATGGATACAAAATCAGAATCACAGGGGTAGGAATCTGTGGGGCTTTTTCTTTTTTAAATACGAAATGCTTCACGAATTTTCATGTCATTCCTTGTGCAGAGGCCATGCTGATCGTCTCTGTATCATTCCAATTTTGGTATATTTGCTGCTGAAGTGAACACAGGAATCCGTGTTCTAACCAGCCAGCCCTCCAGGTAATTTTTATGCACACGATAGTTTGAGAAGTACTGTTCTAGCCTACTTTTAAAAATCTTTGGTAAACTGTAGTTCAGTGTTTCTCAAACTGTAGTATGCCTATAAACCTGAAGATCTTGTTAACATGCAGATGCTGATTTGGTGGGTCTGGAGTGGGGCCTCATAGTTGGCATTTCCAACAAACTCTCAAGAGACGCTGATCTGCTGGTCCCAGCACCAAGTAGCAAAGTATGTGGTTAGGGTATTTGTCTGGTTGGGGAGGAATGGGAAGGAGCTCAACAGCCCTAATCATGATTCCTAGCACCAGCACTTGAAACCGTGTGACCTTGGGTAAGTCACTCTAGCCCTTGAAGCCAGCTTCCTCAGCTATAAAATGGTACAAAGTAACACTCTCCACTGTATAAGGCTGTTCTGATGGCTACATGCCTATACTTTACACAGTACTTGGCATGTAGAAGACACTTGGCATGTAGAAGTACTTGGCATGTAGAAGAAATACAAGCTGTGGTTGCTGTTGTTTTTGAGGGAAGGAAGAAACTAGTAAGTGCCCAATAATGGTCAGTTGTTTTGTTATTATTTATTGAGAGTTGTTGTGTGGTATATTAGGCACTGTGCCAAGTATTACACTATTATTATTATTTACTCTTCTCAAAGACTCTACGTCTCTATGTATTTTTTTTTTTTTTCTGTCTAACAGATTAGGAAGCCTAAGCTCAGAGAGGTTTAGTAACTTGGTCATAGTCACAAAGACAGTAAAAGGCAGAGCTAGGGATGAATTTAGGTGTTCCTGCCCAAGATTTTTTTTTTTTTTTTAAGACAGTGTTTTGCTCTGTTGCCCAGGCCGGAGTGCTGGATTACAGTGGTGAAAATCACAGCTCAATCAAGCCTCGACCTCCTAAGTTCAAGTGATCCTCCTGCCTCAGCCTCCAGAGTAGCTGGGGCCACAGGTGCACGCCATGACACCTGGCTAATTTTGTAAAAATTTTTTGTAAAGACAGGTTCTCATTATGTTCCCCAGGCTGGTCTCAAACTCCTGGCTCAAGTGATTCTCCCTCCACAGCCTCCTAAAGTGTTCAGATTATAGGCATGAGCGACACACCCAGACCACTGCCCAAGCTCTCAATGGCCCAGACTGAAGCCTGGTTCTGTCCATGCTCACCTGAGTCTAGGAAAGGTGGTGAGCTGGTACCTGATAACCCCACAACATGGCACAGTACAGGACCGGGGGTGCAGAGGTAGAGAATGGGCAGCGGCAGACAGAAGCCTCAAGGAAGGATTGCCAAGGAGCAGAGAAAAATCAGATGCAAGAGAAGGGGCAGGACCAGGTTCCAAAAGGATTTAGACACCCAGCAAGCAATCAGGAATAGAGCCTACAGTGATGAGGACTGTGTCTTCTTTACTTCTGTTTCCCAAGTGCTTAGTACAATGCTGACCATAGCGCTGCCTCATAAAGATGTAGCAGCTGAATTAATGAATTATTTAAATAATGGATTAATTCATATTTTGAGGGTAGCAACTGATTTGAAATTGGTAGGCAGGATGTTTTGGAGTGGGAGAGAGATGTTCACCTCTAGACTTTTCTTTTTTAAAAGAGTGAGCCGTTCAAAATAGAAGAACAACTGGAATATTTCCCTTGGAGTGCTGCCAGTGCACACAATGCCTCCTTTTCTTCCCAGGTCAGAAGGCGTTTTGGGCCCAGCCCCTCGGCATGTGTGTGCAGCCTGTAGCCTGTCCGACATACTTACCCACTTGTGCTCTGGAACACAAAGGCCTCCCACCTGCCAAGCCCAACACAAATGCCTCCTTCACCACAGTCCTCTGGCATGTGTGGGTTCAGCTGCTGCTGCTGCTGAAAGTCCCCCTCCAGGGCGAAAGTGAGGCTCCGGTGGCTCCAGTCTCTCCACTACTGCTCAGAGAAAGAGACCACAATGCTTTCTCAACCACTGAGTCCCCTTCACTGGCCACAGGCATGAAGTTCAATAGCCCAGTAACTTGAGGAAAGAAGAAAAGAGACCCTTTTCTGTTCAAAGACCAACCTCGACAGATTGTGTGCAATCATCCATTTATCAGAAATTCTTCTTCAGGCACTGGGCTAGGTTCTGTGGATTCATGGATGAAAAAGACAGGGTTCTTTTCTTTAAGGAACGCACTGTCCAAAATGGGAGGCAGTGACCTAAACAAGGACCTATGTGGTGTTAGAGAGGTGTGGCTGGAGCATCTCAGAGGATCAGAAAAGCATCACAGATCTGGTATTTTTGAGCTGGGCGTTGAAGGATGAGTAAAAGTTCAGCAGGCAGATGAGAGAAGCAGCTCTCTAGCTAGAGATGAAAACATGTATGGTGGGCTTGAAGAATGATCAGCAATCCTGGCCTAGAGTGCAGAGTCAAGGAAGTGGATGGCGGAAGACAGAGGCTGGAAGTCAGCTCATTTTATTTTCTAGAATAGGAAACCATCAAAAGTTCTTAAGCAGGGAGGAACAAGATGAAAGCTGGGTTTTAAATACAACTCTGACTGCAATGAGGGGCGTATGTCCCCAGATTCTGGCCTATTAGTAGACATTCAATAAATATTTACAGAATGAACAACTGATTTCAAGAGGGAAATAGCAAGTCTGGCAAGCAGTCTGGCCAGACTTAATACCTTTCCCTAAATGCTCCTTTTATTTATTTTTTTTCTTATAAGAGAACAGAAGCTTTTCTTCTCCAGTACTGAACCATTACAAATGTATATAATCTGAAATTGCAGGCATAATTACATAACGTCTTATATGGTTGGCAGTTTCATGAGTGTTGGCTTTGTCTTCCTGAGTTTCGGCTCCGTGACAGCTCAATGCCTTTTGTGCTCTCTCAGCATTGCCCAAAAGCATCTATCATGTGCTGGGAACACGGTAGGCTCCAGGTAAGCAGAACATGAAACAGACTCGAGGAGCACAAGAGCTGGACAGGCTCCTGCAATTACCGAGTTCAACTCTCTCATTTCACAGATGGGGAGACTGGGAGAAAGAGAAACATATGCACTATGTGGAAATGTGTGCACGTTCCTACTACTGGGTTCTTGCATTGCCCAGCAGGGACCTGGGCTCAGTCAAGATTTTCAGGTGCTGACACCAAAGGTCCAGACACAGAATGAAATTAACCAGTGATGAACCTGGCTAACAGCACAGTAAACAGAACACCGACACACAAACGACACAGGCACAGAAGAATGTCTGACATACATGAGTGGTATTCGGCACCCACCACTTATTAAATTATGAAAACAGTGTAGCCTGGGACTAGACCTGACAGAGGCAGGAAAGCACAAAGATTAAGGGCGTGGGCTTTGGAGTGTGTGGATCTGGGTCTGAATCCCAGCTCTGCCACTTACCAGTGTGTGTTTAGGTTCCCTAACTGCGCCCACCGCCTCTACTGCCAGCCCATTGTCCAAATAGGTAACACGAGAAAAAAACAATTTCCTCCTTATAGGATTACACAGGTGAATTGGGATGAGGTATGTAAAATGCTCATCACAGTGCCTGCAGTGGGGACTGAAAGGTGACCAACCAGAGAGAAAGCAAGGAAGAAAGCACTTGGCACCTAATAGCTGGGACAAGGGAGAAACTTGAAGCTTAGAGATGTAGATTCAAGAGCCATCCATTTCCGTGTGATCACCACGTGGTTGGGGGTGGGGGGTGGTGAGAAGCAAGAGCAAGCAGAGGAGTCTGAGGAGCACCCCTGAAGACAGTCATGCATGGGGAGCAGGTAAGAAGGAAGAGCCAGGGTGGGGTACAGCTCAGAAACCCAAAGGGGGTCAGTTTTGAGAAGACCATTCTATGGTGTCAGATGCTATGGAACTTGAAGACCGTGTGAGGCTTGGGCTTAGTTTCCAAAGAGCGGGAGGCAGACGTCAAGGGTTGACAAGATGGTTGAAGCAGCAGATGAGCTACCCTTTGGCTGTTTTCCAGTGCAATTCAGGAGAGAAAGGGACAGTAGCTCCAGGGAGGGACAAGGTGAGCTCTGGGAAAGGCAAGCATGTTTGCAGGTCTGAAGGAAGAAGCCGAGGGAGAAGAATGGACTTCTAGATGCAAGAAAGAGGAGGTGGCACAGGAGTCGACATTTACTCCAGGCACTGTGCTAAATAAAAGATGCAACACATGTTGAATTTACTCGTTACCACTACCTTAGGAGCTAGGTGCTTTTATTATTTTATTTCATATTTTACAATGAGAAGACTAGGCAAAGAGAGGGTGCCTATAGACTGAATGAGCCCCCTCTAAAATTTGTATGTTGAAATCCTAATCCCCAGTGTGATGGTATTAGGAGATAGGGCTTTGGGCAGATAGAGCAGATGAATGGGGTTAATGTCTTTATAAAAAAGTCCCCAGAGTGCTCCCTGGCCTCTTCCACCAACTGAGGACTCAGAAGAAGACGACTGTCTATGAACCAGGAAGAAGGTTCTCCCCCAGACGTGGAATCTGCCAGCGCTTTGACCCAGGACTTCCAGCCTCCGGAACTGTGGGAAATAAAATTTATTAAAATTTATAAGCCTCCCAGTCCCTGGTAGTTTGTAATAGCAACCCAAATGGACTAAGACAGAGGTGAAATCGTTTACCCAGGTTTGCAGTGGGAGAATCTGAGATTTGAAGCCAAAAGCTCTGGCTTAAGAGTTCATGGCTTTTATCCAAAGGGCCAGTTTGCTAGAATTTCTGGAGGTGGGAAGGGAAGGCTTTCAAGGTTTGGCTTTGGCAAGGGAGAGGAGAGCAAAGATGGAGAAAAACAGCAAGGTGGGAACGAGGAAGTTAAGCCACATGATCTCCATCTTCTCAGGTAGGAAGAGGCCAAGAGCGGAGACTGAGGGCTGTGTGAATGGACTTGGGAACTTATGAAGTGTAGATGAGGTTTGCAGTAGTCAGTGAGGATACTGGGATGAGAGGCAGCTGTCACACATGGAAGATGCCAAGTAGCAGCTGAAGTCAAAGGGCATGGATTTACTGGATCCAGCAGTCCCAAGGCAGGATCAGAGAAATGGGACAGTAAAGTTTAATCTAGGGTGGGGCTGACAAAAGTCAAAGGAGTTGAGAGAGGGAGATTGTAGGGCACAAAGAAGGGAGTGATAGTTGGCATAATCGGGAGGGGCGGTATTTTCAACATCATGTCATCCATACCAACAAGTGCAAAGGAGAGGACAGGGCGAGCAGCCATGATGTGTTATAGCTGAGGTTTGCTGACCAGCCCCCTGACCCAAAGACACCCTAATTACAAAGGTGCCCAAAAGCACCCACCACCCATCCCAAACTGAGTCTTCTTGGCTCATAACTCTGCTGCCCAATATCGTAGCCGCCAACTACATGTTAGTTAACTAACTACTGAGCACTTGAAATGTAGCTAGTCTGAATTAAAATGTGCTATAAGTGTGAAGTACACCTGAATTTCAAAGACTTAATATGAAAAAATGAATGTAAAATTTCTCTTTTTTTGGTACTGATCACATGGTGAAATGATAATATTTTGGATATATTGGGTTAAATAAAATATATTAAAATTAATTTCACCTGTTTTTATTTTCTTTAATGTACTCCTAGAAAACTTAAAATGTATCTCAAATTCTTTTTCTTTTTTTCTTTTTTTTTGAGACAGGCTCTCATTCTTCACCCAGGCTGAAGTGCAGTGGTGCAATCTCAGCTCACTGGAACCTCCGCCTCCCAGGTTCAAGCGATTCTCCAACCTCAGCCTCCCAAGTAGCTGGGACTAGAGGCACACACCACCACACCTCGCTCATTTTTGTATTTTTTGGTAGAGACAGGGTTTCCGCATGTCGGCCAGGCTGGTCTTGAACTCCTGACCTCAAGTGATCTACCCACCTTGGCCTCCCAAAGTGCTGGGATTACAGACATGAGCCACCACACCTGGACCTTCAAATTCTATTTCTATTGGCAAGAGCTGGTCCATATACCAAATTTGGGCTAAATGAATGTTTTAGGCCCATTTAACCAAGAAGTTGATCTGAATAGCAACAGAACTGATAAGTTTTGATTTGTTGGACATGGGAATGGAGTGCCAGGGAGCTGTGACCTGAAATAAGACAGAGGTGCTCACTGGGATACCAGAAGCAGATTTTTATGATGTGCCACTGATTGGGGCAAGAAAAGGGCCAAACATCTAAAATGAGACCAAATGTCAAAAAAGCCCACAAGCCTTCCAGTGATGACAAGGAGGACCCTGGACCTGCTTCCAATCCAGGATTCTCCCCTTCTAGCTCTGCACTGGGCCTTAACTTCCCCAGCTCCTGTCTGCCCCCTCCACTGACCTCAGGTGACCTCCAAACCGCCCCACCCCACCCCATCCTCTTCGCTTGCTCCCACCAGTCTCTTTAGGACACTAAGCCCAACAACCTCATGCATTTCAAAAAGCCTTTCCCAACCAGCCAGCACTGGGGCCGATTACCCGCCCCCTCGCCAACAGCCTCCCCTTTCAGGAGATTCCTGCCAACAATTAAGAAAGGAGGCAATATGATACAGCGCGATCGGCATGGCTTGTGAGCCAGGAAATCCAGATCCTAACTCAGATTTGTCCAATTTCTGCTGTGTGAGTTTAAGGCATATCACAACTTCTCTGGGCCTCAGCTGCTTATCTGCTACCTACTAATACTGTCCTAAGTCTATAGACTTGCCAGAGGGTTCAATGAGATAATGGGAGTACAAGTGCTTTGCTAAAGACGAAGTGATACCCAAAAATGAAAGGGAATATTGTAATCTAGAGAGGGAAGCAGGAGAGATGTGAAAAAGGAAAAGGAGGGTGCAGGAAGGAGGTGTCACTTGCAAAGACAAGCTGTGAATCCCCTCCATTGTACTAAGAAGGGCTGACCTTTCCTACGGCAGGAGGGCACCTCCACCTCCCCAAGAGCCAGCACAGGCCAAAGACTTCCTATCAGAGAACACCACATACCTGGCTTCAGAAATTTTCCTGCAGCTGAATAAATAAAAGTGATTCCAGGGAAAATGTCCTAAACAAAACCTGAATGCAGCTGTTAATGAATTGCTTGAGATTTTTTTTTTTTCTTTTTTGAGACAGAGTCTGGCTTTGTCACCCAGGCTGGAGTGAAATGGCATGATCTTGGCTCACTGCAACCTCCGCCTCCCGGGTTCAAGCAATTCTCCTGCTTCAGCCTCCCAAGTAGCTGGGATTGCAAGCGCCTGCCACCAAACCTGGCTAATTTTTTTGTATTTTTAGTAGAGACAGGGTTTTGCCATGTTGGCCAGGCTGGTCTTGAACTCCTGACCTAAGGTGATCCACCTGCCTCAGCCTCCCAAAGTGCTGGGATTATAGGTGTGAGCCACCATGCCTGGCCCTGCTTGAGATTTTAATGTTACACAGCACTGAAAGGAGGATTTTAAGCTCCACTGTGAAAGTTATAACTCATCCAAGGTTCACTGGCCCTCTGAACCCTCCTGCAACACGGTGAAGGAAGGAAAATGGGGAATCCAAAGAATGGAAGATGTTAAGCAGGGGTTGCTTTCTCTTGATGCTGCATTGGGCTCTGATAACCCAGTACCCAAAAAGCTGCTTTGAGCACATTCACATTTTATTTAACCCTCAGTAGAACCTTTGAAGGAAGTAATTATTATCTCCACTTAAAAGAATTGGCAACTGAGGTTTGGAGGTGCCCAGTGGGGGTTCAGGACTAGCTCTTTCTATTTAGTAGCATTTCCCATTACAGACTCTCTGTCTTTTTTTAAGACAAGGTCCAGTTCTGCCACCCAGGCTGGAGTGCAGTGGTGCCATTATGGCTCACTGTGGCCTCAAACTCCTGGCCTCAAGCAATCCTTCTGGCTCAGCCTCCTAAGTAGGTGGAACTACAGGCATGTGCCACCATGCCCGACTAATTTTTATTTTTATGTTTTGTAGAGATAGGTGTCTCACTATGTCGCCCAGGCTGGTTTCAAACTGCTGGCCTCAAGCGATCCTCCCGCCTCAGCCTCTGAAAGCACTGGGATTACAGGCATGAGTCACTGCACCCAGACCACAGATTTTCTTTACTCAGACCCAGACATAATTAATGACTTGCAATATGTTCAAGATGGAGTATGAGGAAAAAAACAGCAGGACAATAGGTGAGCCCCATTTTTATTTTAAAAACTTTCTATCCAAATATATCTGGATATGTATCTAGCTCTATATAAGAATATGTAGTTATGTATCATATATATATATAGTGCCAAACTAGATCAATTTCCTCCAAACTGGTCCATATGCTCTAACCACCAGTTCTTGACAGTTTAAAGTCTTTGCCTTTATATGCTTCTATATTATTTTATTATTATTATTTTTTAAACAGATACTCTATCCCTGTTGCTCAGGCAGAGGTGCAGTGGCATGATCATAACTCATTGCCTCTATATATTTTTCAATGTTTGCTGCTAACTGGTATGACATTTATAATAACTTTTAATAAAAAAATTCCCAATAGTGTTCACAGAGCCTTTCAAATTGTAAAGGCCACCCCCTCCAACATACACATTATTTGGAGGAATAGTAATATAATATAACATAATAATAATTTATTTTCCTCTCCTCCTTTTCCAAATTACTCCTAAAAATTCTCTTTCTATTAGTTTCCGTAGCAATTAAACACACAAACACACACACACATTTCACTCTGTCCTTTTTTTAAGCTTAAAAGGTGAATAAAGTAAGATAGTAAACATCTTAAAATGCAATGAATATTTGCCAAGGGTGGGTGTTTTGGTGTCATCCCCAGTAAAGATGCCAGACACCGTAGCTGAGAGCAAACGGGCCTACCTGTCATTCCATCTTTCCAGATGTCCTGGCCCCACCTTCACTTCCTCCAGGTTCCTTCCCAGGCCATCATCCAGGAAGCATCCCATTTGCCCCACCTAACTGCTTCTCAACCCACAATCAAAATTTTCCTGAGGAGTCGTGTGCAGTGGCTCACACCTGTAATCTCAGCACTTTGGGAGGCTGAGGTGGGTAGATTGCCTGAGGTCAGGAGTTTGAGACCAGCCTGATCAACATGGTGAAACCCTGTCCTACTAAAAATACAAAAATTAGCCGGACGTCGTGGTGCACACCTGCAGTCCCAGCTACTTGGGAGGCTGAGGCAGGAGAATGGCTTGAATCCGGGAGGCAGACGTTGCAGTGAGCTGAGATTGCAGCACTGCACTCCAGCCTGGGTGACAGAAAGAGACTCTGCCAAAAAAAAAAAAAAAATTCCTGAGGAGTAGGTAAAATTCATTTCCTAATCTGATAAACAGACCATAATGCGAATAGTTTAGAATTTCCTTTCTCCTCCCCTGTAACACATTAACATTCTGAAAACATTGTAATAACTCCACAGTAAGCTTATGGCAGAGATTTCAGACAAGCCAATTGGCTGTGGGACCCCAGCCATCACCGAAGGTCCACTGCTCACCTTCCAGCCAGGTGTGGCCATGGTGGGAGTGACTCAAGGCTAGTGTTGCCAGACCTGATTTTTTTTTCAAAAGAAGCTAGACATGTGGATTTATGTAAAATCTGATTTTTAAATGTTGACAGAATTCTTCTTTTTTAAAAAATGCTATGAAGGTCAAACAAAACCCAAATGCAAGCCAAATGCCACCCATGTGCCTGCCAGCTAGGCCCTGAAGGCTGTCTCAGCATACCTCTCTAGCCTCATCTCCAATTCCTCTGCCCGTCACAAATGCCACTCACACCTCACCCCCTGCCTTAACACCCCTGTGCCTTTGCTCACCCCATATCTACCCTGTAGGATGCCCTTTTTTGTCTTTTCTATCAGACTGGCAAGTGGCAGGTTGCAGCTTGGTCTCTGGGCCCCAGGAACCAGCATTCACCTCTGCCTGCCCTTTGCTCCTGGTCTCTAGCGCCCTAGGGAAAAGTGTTTTCTGCATGATTCAGGCTCTGCTTTGGAAGGCTAACTACAGTTATGACGGATGACAGTGGGGACGCACCTTCCCCAGAGGCTAACAGGAAAGCCAGCTGGAGAGGCTCACACAGGCGCCTGCATGGAGAGGGGCCTAATGACACTCCTATTGCCCAGGGCGGCTGCCTGGCCAGAAAATGTGCCTTCTGCAGTCAGGACAAGAGCAGGGGTGGGAGGATCCTCTAGAGAGCCCTGAAGTGAGGCTATGATGGTTACCAGAAAACTCCTGAGCAGCTGCACCCCCTACCCCTCCTCACTCACCAGCCAGGAGCCTGGGCCAGGTGCTCCTGCTCCCGATCTGTCTCCTGGTCCAGGCTGGAGAGAACTCTCCTGGTCTCAGAAGGAATCACAGAGAATCTAGCCAGGCTGACATTCTCAAAAGCCCAGCCACCCTCTCAAAGGAGCAGTTTCCAGCACCCACCAACACTCATCCCAAGATCAGAGAGTTAAGGAAAACTCTCGTTTCCTGCTACCACCACCACAACCACCACCCCCAAAGTCAAGCCAGAGAGGGAAGACCGAGGGCACCTCTCCCCAGGGAACTCAGCATCTCAGAGAACTTGCCTAGAAGGCAATGATCTGGGAAAAATGTCACAGGGCCCAACCCCTCCCAGAGCAAGGCAGATTCCTAAGTCCCCTCCTACCCAGACTTGGCATCTAAGCAGCTGGGGTGGAGGAGCAGGGTCCCCCTGACTTCTGATTCTCCTGCCTCTTTTTCCTCCATCTCCTCCCTTAGGGACCCTCCCAGAATCTCCCTTGGGGCTCCCAGGGGCTTTCAATCCTCACCTCCAGGATAACTTGAAGAATACCAGGTGTTTTAGCCTGTCTGGGCTGCTATCACAAACTACCATAGGATGGGTGGCTTCCAAACAAAAGATGGTGTATGTCTCACCGTTCTGGAGGCTGGGAGAACGCCATCAGCGTGCCAGCATGGCCGGGTTCTGGTGGGGTCCCTCTTTCAGTTTGCAGACTGTTGGCATCTGGCGTGTCCTCATATGACAGAAGAGTTGACAGAGCTCTCTCTTCTAAGAGCACTATCCCATTTGTAAGGGCTCCACCTTCATGACCTAAATTACCTCCCAAAGATTCCATGTCCTAATACCATCACATTGGGGATCAGAACATCAACATATGAATTCTGGGAGGACACCAGCTTTCAGACCACAGCACCAGGCTCTCATTGAGAACCCCAGGCAGACCTGGTAGCAACCATAGGCACTTTAGCTCAATAAATCCTCGACACACCAGTGAGGTAGGATCTTTTAACCTATTTTAAAGGCAAGAAAGTTAACTTCAAAACCACTTTATAATTAGAAAGGAAAAAGAAACCTTCAACTGAAAGAAGACTACATTACTTAAAATTTTTAAAAAAGCTAATTTTACTAACTAGTTATTATGTGCCAAGGGCTTTAAGTGCACTATCTCATTTCATCTTGGGTAACCCTGTAATACAATCTTTTTTGTCCCCATTTTACAGATAGGAAGCTGAGGATAGGGTAGCGACGTGACCTAGCCAAGGCCCGGGGAATTTCACTCTTCCACGGGCCACACTGTGATGGGCTAACAGGTTCTCCTTCCAGGTAACACATCTGCATTTTAACAAGAGCTGCCTGGAGAAGACAAAGTAGCCCAAAGCAATGGCTCAAAAGCCGGGAATTTCTCTGCCAGTGGGCAGAGCTCTCAGTGCAGGAGCCTTTTGGCACCACCAAGCATCACCCGAAGGCGGCCACCCATGGGCCTGGCTGACACAGGGCTCCATTCAGCAGTCGGCAAAGCCAAGGGACATGCGGGTAGAATGAAGAAGAGGATTAGGTCAGGGAAGGCCAGCCCCGAGGCAGGCACTACAGCAAGGCAAGCAAGCACCTGAAGAAGAATGTGCTCCTCCCCTGTTCCCTTGTCCCAAATATCAGTCACTTAACCATGTGGAATCATCAGTCCCAGGGCAAGGCAGCAAACTGGGGCAAAAGTCCTCACTCAGCTCAGTCACTCAATCCCCTTGCCACCCAGGGCCTGCCACCTGCCCTCTCTGGTTCGCTCCTCAGTTGTAAGACAAGGGGGATGATCTAGGTAAGTGGTAAGGTTTCTTCCACCTTCAACTAATACAAAACTGCGTAGGAGCCTAGTGCATCTGGCACTTGCAGCAGCATCAATGGCCAAGGTAGGATGCAGGGAGGACTGGAGAGAGAGGGAGAAAGCAGCAGGGGCCAAAGAAAGGTGAGAGACAAGCTCTAGGTGACAGAGCCCAGAAAAGGGGTTTGGGGGGTTGAGGTGCCAAGAATGGGCAAATTCCCTGAAAGGGGGAATGAAAGAAACAATTCATTTGCTTTTATCAAGGTTCTACTGAGAAGGATCCCATGACAGATGCGGCACTGTGCACTGGGAAGGGGAGAGGGAGCTTCTATACAGAGGGACAGCCACGCACAGCAACGGCAATGAGCTCTTCACAAGGCCAGAGCCAGGTACTGTGATGAGTAGTGCCTGCTGCTCATGTTGGAGAGAAATCAGGGAAGCCTTCCTACAGGAGCTCACCTGAGAAGATGGGGACAATTTCACCCAGTCTAAGTCTAGTTCCTCCCACCCAAATGGAAAGAACTATCCAAAATGGCACTGAAGCACTAGAGGGAGAATAGGTAAATTTAGGCAAGCACCATTATCTCCATTTCACAAATACAAAAACCGAGGTTCAGCATGGTCACGGCCAGGTAGCAGAGCTGGCATTAGAACCCATTCTGCCCGACTCCACAGCTTTTGCTTGTAATTTCTATTCTGTCATCACTCCTGCAGACTGTGTGCCTGTGAGTGGGTTAAGGGTGGGAGGGGAAGGGAACTGGCGTGAGAACAAGCAAAGGCCAGAGAGATGGACTGGGGAAGATGAGGATGGAAAGTAGGCAGTTTTCTACCAAAACAATATGGCAGCCAGAGCTTTCCCAAACACACTCTTCCCAGTTGCCTGTAGTAGGTTTTAAGAACAAGTTTCTAGAATCAGGCAGACCCAGGCTGAGCTCCTGGCTCCACCACTTGATATCTCGGGTACCCTAGAGCAAGTGTTTAACCTCTTAGAGCTTCACTTTGCTCACCAATACAACAGGAATGATTACAGTCATACATTATTGAGTAGTGGGTACAGATGAAACAACTGCTATATTCAAAGGTCTTGGCATGGTGTCTGGCACAAGTTCGATAAAAGGTAGCAAAAAAAACCACAACCACTACTCTAATAAATATTGCTCCAGTAGACTCTCCTGTTTCCTGGCTTCCTCCTCAAAATCAACATGGGGCCAGTCCTCCACATCCTCCCTCCTCCTCCTTTGCACACCCTGTATTTCAGAACCCACTTCAAAGCTACTTCTTCACCAGCTTCATCTCCTTCCTAGGATTCTAGTTTGCACTGGATCAAGGGACTCATCCGTTAGTCTACACAAACTCCTTAACTTCTCAGGATCATCATTGTGCGCTAGGTGGTTGTTCCAGTAGATTGCTTTGCATGGGATTAACCAAGCAATCAGCTCAGGGGCTGGTGGGTTTGTGGGCTGATAGAATTACCCGATGAGTCACCCGTGTGTGCCTGCAATTTGTAAATTGACCTCTGGATAACATCAAAGTATTCTACCCAAACCACAAATTCTGTGCTTTTGCAAATTTGCCAACAATTAAATAAAATTTATTACTCCTTAAGAATGTCTTCCACTAGACAGTGACAGATGAGTATATAAAAAGTCAGGGTGAGGGAGGGTAGGAAATTGGGGATAAAGCTTACTGACTTCCTGTCGGGGGTCTTAACCTTTTTTGTGCCCTCATCCCTTTGGCAGACTGGTGAAGCCTATGGACTCTTTCTCAGAACATTTAAAAATGCATAAAATAAAATGCATAGCTTGACTACAAAGAAAACCAATACTACTGAAATATAATTAATAAAATTTTTTAAATTACGTAATATAGTAACATATTCTTCTTTATTAATGCATTAAATAACAAGCTCTGGCAGCAGGTATAGTAACTACTATAAATACAAAGCCATCAGAGACATAAATAATATTTCAAGGTATCTGTAGCAGCTAAAATGTAACATGAAAACATCTGTGATTTCTATTGGTGACAATGTCACAGGGACTGCAAATACACTGTGGATTGTTGCCTACATTCATAATACAAGAAAATCCTAAATAAAGATGCTTTTTTATTTCCCCACCCAAGTTTACAGACTCCTCTGAATTCTATACATGAACCCCTTGGGGCTCTTGACCCTAAGTTAAGAATCTCTGTTAGATCCTTTATGGCTCAGTAAGCATTTGTACTGGGCACATTTCTGAGTTCCAACTCACCCTTCTCTCCTTGAAGAATCTCCACCCACACCCTTTCTGCCTCAAAAGTTCTTCACATAGGACTGTCTTCTGCCCACCCCTCTTGTCCAACTAGCCCAGGGAGGACCCCTGCCACAGTGGCATCCCATGCCCTGGCTGCCTGGCACCTGCCAAGACACAGACTGGCGAGAAAGCCTCACTTCCAGAGAACCAGCTCAGACATCAGGATGCTCTCTGGAACTTGAAGTCAGCAAGAAAAGAGAGCTTCGTGCAATCGTAGGGCAAGGGGTGGGTTGGCTGGTGCTGTGTTAATCCATGGCACTTAGAATGTAGGCCAGTGACCAGCTGTACTGGTGGAATGACCTTGAACTCAAAGTCCTCTCCAGGGCATCAACTGCCTCAAGGACGCTTGGCCTCCTTCCAGACCTGTGCTTAGACATCAATACAGTGGTGCCCCCAAACCCCTGTTATCTGCAGTTTCGTTTTCTGAAGTTTCAGTTACCTATGGTTAATCAAGGTCCAAAAGTATTAAGACATTTTGAAGGAGAGAAAGACCATATTCACATAGTTTTTATTACAGTATTATTGTTATAATTGTTGTCTTTTGTTATTGCTGTTAATCTCTTACTGTGCTAATTTATAAATTAAACTTTATCATAGGTATGTATGCATAGGAAAAAGCATAGTATATATAGAGTTCAGTACTATCCATGGTTTTAGGCATCCACGGAGGGTCCTGGAATGTATCTCCCATGGGGAAGGATGTACTACTGTACTGCATTTTATGGCTTCTCAGTCTCTTCCTGGAACCACAACTCAAGGGAGTCTCTGTTTTCTGTGTTACAAGAGCCCTAGGTCAGCACCATTTTATTAATATAGACAAAGAAGCTGAAGTTTAGTAAACTTGAATAATGTTCTCAGGCTCACGGGGATAATAAATGGTGAAGCCATTTTCCCTTTCTTTTCCTCTCACTCCCAAACACCCTATTATGGAGGGGCAGGTGGGTAATGCCTTTTGTTATTATTTTTTATTTCAAATCACACAAATGATCCATGAAAATAATCTCTTAAAAATTCAAACATTACACCGCATGTTCTCATTCATAAATAGGAGTTGAACAATGAGAACACATGGACACGGGGAGGGGAACATCACACACCGGGGCCTGCCAGGGGTGAGGGGCAAAGGGGAGGGAGAGCATTAGGACAAATACCTAATGCATGTGGGGCTTAAAACATAGATGATGGGTTGATAGGTGCAGCAAACCACCATGGCACATGTATACCTACGTAACAAACCTGCACGTTCTGCACATGTATCCCCAAGCTAAAAGTAAAATAATAAATTTTTTTTTTAATTTAAACATTGAGAAAATGCCCTCCCCATTCATACTCAACGTCGTACCTAATAACTGTAGACCCTGACCACACTATTATATTCAGCCACTACCGAACTTGCCATTCTGTCTTTTTGTTTTGTTTTGTTTTGATTTGTTTTGTTTTTGAGACGAAGTCTTGCTCTTGCTGCCCAGGCTGGAGTACAATGGTGCGATCTCGGCTCACTGCAACTTCCGCCTCCTGGATTCAAGCGATTCTCCTGCCTCAGCCTCCTGAGTAGCTGGGATTACAGGCATGTGCCACCATGCCCAGCTAACTTTTGTATTTTTGGTAGAGATGGGGTTTCTCCATGTTGGCCAGGCTGATCTCGAACTCCTGACCTCAGGCGATTGGCCTGCCTCGGCCTCCCAAAGTGCTGGGATTACAGGCGTGAGCCACTGCGCCCGGCCTCCATTTTGTCTTTTAAACCTTTCCCCAGGAGTAGGATGGCTACATTTTCCAAGGCAGAAGGGAGAGCGGGATGGGAAACACCGATGAACTGAGCGCAGCGCCTGAAAACACTCAGCCCTGCTGCCTGGTGCCCTGCTAGGAACATCCGA
The DNA here is from genome assembly GCF_028885655.2 of Pongo abelii. Taxonomy (NCBI): domain Eukaryota; kingdom Metazoa; phylum Chordata; class Mammalia; order Primates; family Hominidae; genus Pongo; species Pongo abelii. Next base: position 170,825,892 of record NC_071985.2, on the reverse strand, counting down.
ATCAATGGCACCGAGAGCTGGCGTCTCTGGGCTGCTGGGCGGAAACCAGGCTGTGGAGGGGAATCGGCACCGAAGTCTGCTCTTTCATCCTTGTGTGGAGCAAATTCTCCCTATGCTGTATTTCTCTCCCGCCTTGTCACTTGACGTCAGAGCCACAAATTAGAAATACATACCAAAGGAAACTCTGCAGACACAAAGGATCCTTCCACGCAAAGGGGGAAAAGCCACAGCCACATTAAAAAAAAAAAAATCTATCCAACCAACAAGTTTTATTTACTTTTGGGGAAAAAATGAGGAGAGTGATGGAACTGGGATTTGTGTTTTCTCTCACAATGCCTGTGTCTCCAGAAAGCTATTTGAGGGGGCAGAGCCCAGGGCCTGGGCGAGACAGTGAGGCGATCCTTTTGAAAACAGGGCTTCTTTCTCTTGGAGAAGGAACCCTCGGCCAGCTTCTTCAGACGCCACCAATCTATAACTGCCCGTGTATCACATTCACCATCTACGTACTTTAAATCTTGGGACAGCATTTATTTTATCCTGGAAACTGTGACAGCCCTATTTTTAGCCGGAGGGCCCCTTTTCTCTCCTTTAATCCTACTTTGAAATATTATCTGTGTGGACTGGAGGCTGTTCACAGAAAGGCCCATTAGAAGCCTCTTAGTCCAAACTTCGTCTGGGAGATTGGCGTTCTGAGGCACAGAGAGGTTAGGGACCAGCTGTAAATCACACAGCTGCTTAGTGGTGAATCTAGGCTCCAATCCCAGGATACACTGACCTCCAAACCCATGCCTCTTTCCACAAACTCTACTACAGTGTAGCACAAAGTGATTAGCCGTCTGATCTCCAAAGACAGAGGGCTCTGTGAAAGCCCAGTTTTATGGTGATTTAATATGGACCATGACCCTGGGCAAGTCACTTAACCTCTGTGAGCCTCGATTTCCTTACCTATACATTGGGGATTATGGAAGTAACTAACTCTAGGATAAGGGTGAGACTTGACTATGCCAGGGATTGACACACATGTACATTATGATACTGTACTGTTCCTGTTTCACACACAGTCGAGTGGATCTGTGATAACTGTATCCACGCCATCATCAAGAAATTGGCAAGAAAGGATTGTTCTCAAACCCATTGTGCAGATAGGCAAATTGAGTCTGCCCGCCCAGAGATGACATAACTTGCACAACATCAGAGTTTTAAAAGTAAGTATATAGGTGGAGGCTGCAGTGAGCCATGTTCATGATACTGCACTCCACCCTGGGTAACAGAGTGAGAGCCTGTCTCAAAAATAAGTCAATAAAAGTAAGCATATTCTCAGCACTAAGAAGTCCTAAATATCCTCCCCACCATATCTACCGAAGTACAGGTTGAACTAGGAGTAAAAGTTGCCTCTTCCCTTCCCCCTGCAGAGCAGAGCCACAAGTACACAAGCGCATACTCCATGGCCGTTTCTTGTAAACTGGAATCAGCACGGGTCCTGGCACAGAGCAGAGGCTCAATGCAGTTTCAAAGAATGGGTGAATTCCTGAATCAATGAAAATCCCAATCTGCTAAGAAAGGGGCCAGACAGGCAAGAGCTCTGGTAGCAGCAAGCAAGAACCCCGTTCTCTCCTTAGCCTGTTCTGTCCGAAGAAACCTTTGACAAGGTCAATAGCTGGGCCTCTGATCTCAATGGTCCACCAAGGGCGTCCCCCAATCTGGCCCACATGGCCCAATCCAGGACCCAGGAGGTAACTGTGAAGCACACGTGACCCTCCTCCAGCTAAAACAGATGTAATAACATTGCAGCCAAAGGGCGGTGAACAGGCCAGGGAGAGGGCCTATCTGTCTTCCTAATTGTCAACTCTGCCCATAATAAGATTTTTCTCCCTGTCACACCTTAGGCTGCTACTGAACTGAAGCAAAACCAAGATATCCATCTTCCAGCTGTGAGCAGTGGCCTTCATAAAGTACCAGGGACGAAAAGAGGCTGCTTGGCTAAGAGAAGCAGACAGAGCTGGAAGGAGCTTTAAACTGCAAGTCAGGAGCTTGGGAATCCCTACTCATAGCCAGCTGTGGGTACTTAGGCAGTCACCGCACCTCACTGAGCATCCATTTTCTGTAAAATTGAAGTCCAAAGTTTTGGAAATGGGTTAATGGAGCAGGGAGCTGTGAATCATGTAATATTGTATGCAAGATATTTTAGGTTTTATGCAGTTGGAGGAGAGTATCCATAATTTTCATCAGAATCTCAAAGATGTATGCAATAACCACCATCCCCTCCCCACATAAAAAAGTTAAGAAATACTGGACAGGACAGCGTCCATCCAACAAGCATTTTTTGAACACCTTCTATGTGCCCTGCTCTGTGCTAGGTACTTGGAGAGCCCTGCTTTTAAGGTGCTCGGTGTAGCTGATGTTTGCTGTGACAGAAGCAAGTCCAGGGAGCTTTAGGAACAAAGAGAAAGCAGCATTTGCCTCTATCTTGTCAGGAAGGGCCTTCTACAGGGGAAAAAAACTGATGTTTAATGCTGAAGTTCAAAGCTAAGAGTGCATTCACTGGATGGGCAAGAATAATATTTTAGACCAAGGGTAGTAGTATGTGCAAAGGCAACGCGTTGCCCAGGAACCACTTGAAGCATAATTGTGCTGAACATATTGAGGGTGCTCATTGCAAGGGGCCGGGAAAGTGTTAGAGCCAGAAGTGAGGCTGGGAAGGCAGGTAGGGCCCAGATGAGGAAATGCCATGTATGCCACCCTAAGGAATTTTACACTGTCAGCAAGTTCTTTCTAGTTTTAAAAGTCTAGGATGAGCCACCACTCCTAGCACAAATCTCCCTAAATGTTGGGCAGAGGCTTTGGTTCACTGTGAGCTGAATGGACATTAGGGAATGAACCGCTGCTCTTGGCACCACGAGCAGGCATGGGCTTTCTGACCAAGGTGCACACATGGGGCAGTGAGTCCAGTAAGCTGCTACTGGTCTCTCTCTCTCCTTCTCCCCACACTATGATCTAGCCAGGGGGCTTCCAACTGCTCATTATTACAGTTGAGAAAGGAAGGCACTGACTGGACCAGTCAATGGGATGCACAACTAAAAGACTGCCCATTTGGGCCCCTGGTAGTAACTCAGCCAACAAAGGCTTTCAGTTCCTCTAACCCACTCTGCTACTCACCTTAGGCCCTCTCACATGCGGCTCCTTCTGCCTAGAAGGCTCATTCCACTCTCTCCTGTCATTCTGCAGACTGACCGACTACTGGACCTATCAGGTTTTCAGGGTATCTAGTCCTTTCAAAGAACTCAGCACCGGAGAATTCTCTATTTATGTGAGTGATTTAATTCCTGTTGGTGTTGGCCACTGGAATGCAAGCTCCTTGAGGCCAGAAGGTGCCAGTTTTGTTCACTTCTGTACCTCACTACGTTGACCAGTGCCTCACACAGAGCATTTGTTGATTGAATCAATCTGGTCTGATCCCCGAGCCATTCCCCAAAACTCACTTTCCCCAGGTCACATTATGGTCCAGTGAGGTGGGAAGGCTGGGCTTGAAAAGGCAATATTAGAACGGACTCTGCCTCTATTCCCAGTGTAGCTTTCCTGTGTCACGTTTTGAGAGGCTCTAAGCAACCTGGGCTTGATTTACCCAGGCAGGTCCTTGGGAATCGTGTTTAACTCAAGATGCTTTCTCTCCATGCCTCAGCCGGGTCACTGGCTGCATCTGATCCTCCTCTGGCCCTATTTGGTGGATAGGACTTTGCCCAGGCCTCAGGGGGTCCTCCTCCCTCTCCAGGAAAATACTCCCTCTTTGCCCTAAAGGCTTGCACTCCAGGGCGCTTAGGAACTAAGACTTGCCTTTGGCAGCCCCGAAGGATGCCCAGGGCAAGAGTTAGGTTCAGACCCAGCGTAGCGGCCATGGGCTCGACTTTCCAACTCCCATTTCTGGCCAGTCTGCGGGGTCAAAGTACCCAGAGTCACAGGTTTGAACTTACCGGAGAGGCAGAAGGGAAAGGAGCTCACAGGAGGCATGCGGGCTGGGCAAAGCGCCCTCGGCGGCGTCTAGAGCACTCGGAGCTGCCCCATTGCCTCCACCCAAGGTCGCGGCCCAAAGGGAGTCCTGGAAAGTTCAGCCAGGGGCCGAGAAGTGCCAGGGTTGGCACTACGGTGGGACTTTTGCGACAGGAGAGAGACTAAGAGCTCGATTCCAGGTAGTAGTGGGAGCCCGCGGCAAAGAGCGCCCAGTCCCACAGGCTGCATCCCCGACCGCAGCGCCCAGCTCGGAAAAGCTGGGCGGGGGCTGCACCACCTGAGCCGCAAGGACAGCACGGCCTCCCCCTCCTCACCAGTGTTCTCCATCCCCAGAATTGGGGCGCGGAGAGCCAATCTGGGCTGGAAAGGGAGCGGCGCCCACCCTTGGGCAGCCCGAGCAGCCCCCCTCCTTTTCTGTCGCAGACCCCAGGCTGGGAGGCGGGGGCGCCAGGTCGGCCCAAGCTGCCGCAGCCACTGCTTTAAAGGGAGCCGGGGACGCGGCGCTGGGGACGGGGCGAGGCGAGTGGCAGAGGCGAGAGGAGAGTGGTCGAGCGCCGGGGCCAACACTCGGGTCGCGCAGGGCGGGTGTTGAACACCCCAGCAGAGGCACTGCCGGGGACTGGGGTCGCAGAGTCCCTTACCTTGGCGAGCTGCGGAAGTCCTGCGCGAGGCGGCCCGCGGTACACGGGGCCGGGGCAGCTAGGCGCACGCCCCGGCTTCGGGGCGCACGCAACCTCCGGGTGCACTGTCCGCGTCCCAGGCGCGCACCCCGGGGCTGGCGCACCCTGGTCGTCCGCGGCGCGCACACCCTCCAGGCGCCCTCTGGCCGACGGCCTCGGCCCTGGCCCCGGCGCACCCCTGCGGGCACACCCACCGCGGCGGATGCGGGACTGGCCAGGCGCCGCCAGCTGCGGCTTCGCCCCGCGTCGCCAGCTGCCAACAGCGCCCGAGTCCCCGCCTTCGCTAGGGGAGAAAAAAAAAGACTCCTGACGCGGCGCGGGCTTTGGTGTGTAGGAAGGGGCAGAATTGCGAAACCGAGGGGAGGGTCTTAGCCTCGATAAATTCAAAAGCCCTTGATAAACATGAGCTTAGAAGAAAAACTTTTTGAAAAGAGACCAAAAACTCCTAACCTGTTCATAGCGCTTTTCAGATTCCCAAAGTGCTTTCGTATGTGTTTATCTCGGTTCATCTAGACATTTCCATCCTCATTTGATAGGTGCAGAAACAGCACCAAACAAGGTAATGACTTGCCCCAGCCAGGACTGGAACCCAGGTCTGGCCACTGGGAAGCTGGGTGCAGTAAGTGAGGTCCTCGCCAGCGGATGTGGGCCAGTGAGGGCTGGGGTCCTAGTAACAGAACTTTTACCTCTCCTAAATAGTCTTTTTCCATTTCCTTTTTTTCTTCCCAATCCTTGCTGTAGTCCTAGTAACAGAACTTTTACCTCTCCTAAATAGTCTTTTTCCATTTCCTTTTTTTCTTCCCAATCCTTGCTGTAGTCCCACTCAGGAACCCTAAGTCTTTCATTTCACACTCCGACCTCCCACCAAAGGTTTGTTGTTGTTGTTGTTGTTGCTGCTGTTTGAGACGGAGTCTCGCTCTATCGCCAGGCTGGAGAGCAGTGGCGCGATCTCGACTCACTGCAACCTCCGCCTTCCTGGTTCAAGCGATTCTCCTGCCTCAGCCTTCCGAGTAGCTGGGACTACAGGCGCGCACCACCACGCCCAGCTAACTTTTGTATTTTTAGTAGAGACAGAGTTTCTCCATGTTGGCCAGGCGGGTCTCGAACGCCAGGTGATCCGCCCGCCTCGGCCTCCCAAAGTGCTGGGATTACAGGCGTGAGCCACGGCGCCCGGCCCACCAGAGTTTTTTATCAGTTCAAAATGTTTGCGTTTCAACCGCTAAGCTTGAATGAACAGCTCACTACGTGCCTGGTGGGCGTTGTGCACCGTAACCCTAGGAAAAAGGAGCTGCTGCTACTCCTCCTTTACAGATGAAGACAACAAAGATAGGGAAGTAGAGGGCCGTGGAGCCCGTAAGACTCCGGATGCCAGCTCTGACCCCCACAATGGGCATCCTTTATGGGCCCACTGGCAAGGGCTAACACTTAAGCAAAGGGGTTTCGTTTTTGACATTGTGACCCAGATGGGGGAGTACTTTCTGGGACTTTCATTTTACATTTTTATAGAAATATGGTTATTTGAACGATTTCACTTCCACTAGAGCTCCACTGGAGCAAATCAATATCCCAGAGCAATAATAAATGGCAGCAGAGACTTGATCCCAGTGTTGGGACATAGTAGGGAGTGGTGGGGACTGTGGTGAGCTTGATAGCAGCTCCAGGCTCTTGCCAAAGGGAAGGGGCTGCTGCTACTCAGCTCAGTCTATTTTGTCACCTAGGGAAAGGGATTCATGTGGCCAGATCCTCCCATTTTTAAAAAGAAGCCATCAGCCGGACATGGTGGCTCACGCCAGTAATCCCAGCACTGTGGGAGGCCGAGGTGGGTGGATACCGAAGTGGGTGGATCACCTGAGGTCAGGAGTTCGAGACAAGCCTGGCCAACATGTGAAACCATCTCTACTAAAAATACAAAATTAGCCGGGCGTGGTGGTGCATGCCTGTAATCCCAGCTACTCAGGAGGCTGAGGCAGGAGAAGTCACCTGAACCCGGGAGGCAGAGATTGCAGTGCGCCGAGATCGCATCACTGCCCTCCAGCCTAAGTGACAGAGCGAGACTCCGTCTCAAAAAAAAAAAAAAAAAAGCCATAAGTCAGATATTTAAGTGAAGGCCCCAAATTTGTTAAGAGCTTATTTGTATAATGCTAAACACTTTCTACACAGGTCAACACTGTTCAAGCCAAAGGCAATGGCTTTATGGATCAGATCCAGCCTACAGGCCAGGGGTTTGTGCTCTCGTGTTTGGGGGCACTTCACACTATTTTCATTTGGGCTTCCCAACATCCCTGTGGGATAGACCCAGTGTGGCTCATATTTCCATTTTAGGGAAGAGGAAGCCCAGTTCAGGTGGGGTCCAGAACTGGCCCAAAGTCACACAAGCAAATTGGTGGAGCTGGAACTGAAACCAGACATTCCACAACTCCTGGTCCTGGAAGCTTTTCTCTGGGCATTCTCTGATCTCATGGAGAATTTGTTTCTTGGTTCTGGGCATTGCGAGCCAAATTAGGCATGGGGCTGGCACTGGGGTGTGGAGACAGCACCTTTCGTGGGAAGATGGAGCAGGAGTGCCAGACTGCTGTCCTCGAAAGCAGGAGACCAGCCTGATGACTCAGAGATGAGACTGTGTCTTGAGGGTAAAGCTGAGTCAGAGAAAGCAAGATCTGAACTGGGACAGCCTGGGGTTCTGAAGCCCAGATTAGGGTATTGAGAAACTGGGAGAAAAACAGACTAAGCAAATCCTCTATCCCCACCCCCACTACCCCCCACCTCCCCACCCCCACTCCCCCCCACCTCCCCACCCCACACAAAACCAGAAGCCCCAGACACCGAGACACCAGCAAGAACATTGCTTACTATTCCTGTCATGACAGGAAAGCATCAAGAGTTAGACTGTAAGGTGGGCCCCTTGTATGGTCCTGGAAAGAGGGAAACTTTTTCAGGCAGCAGATCCCTAATATTTCAGGTTTGGGCATCTCCACTGCAGGACCCAGCCTGGGCCTTTCAGACGGAGTGAGTACTCATGTTGAAAACTGATTTAGAATGACTGGGCACAATGCTACTGCAGTCTGATCCTCCGTAACCAAAGGACTGAGCAGTAGACAGAATGGGGCATCTCTGTGCCTTTGCTGGAGTTTGGGGTCGTGTGTAGGAGGATTAATACTAGTCACTATTGTGAACCCAGAAAATCTGAGACAGTTCTCAGTTAATTTAGAAAGTTTATTTTGCCAAGGTTGAGGACGTGCCTGTGACACAGCCTCAGGAAGTCCTGATGACATGTGCCCAAGGTGGTCGGGGCACAGCTTGGTTTTATACATTTTAGGGAGACATGAGACATCAATCAATATTGTAAGAAGTACATTGGTTCGGTCTGAAAGGTGGGACAACTTGAAGCAAAGGCAGGAAGACTCTAAGTGAAGTGGGAGGGAGCTTCCAGGTCACAGTTGCATTCTTTGGAGTTTCTGATTAGCCTTTCCAAAGTTGGCAATCAGATATGCATCCATCTCAGTGAGGGGAGGGATAACTTTGAACAGAATGGGAGGCAGGTTTGCCCTAAGCAGTTTCCAGCTTGAGTTTTCCTTAGTGATTTTGGGGACCCAAGATATTTTCTTTTCACACTATCTACCATGTACTGGCATTTCATATACATAACACAATCTCACTGGGACTCACAACAAAACTAAAATAGCTGTTCTCTTATTGAGGATCTGAGGCACAGTGTTACTTGCCTGAGGACACACAACTAGTAAATTGGGGAGGTAGGATTCAAACTTACTTTGTGACCCAAATACTAAACCTCTCTAACTGTAGGTCTGGAAATTGGGGCCAACATGGAGATGTATCACTCAGATCCCACTTTAAGACAGGACTGCCAGGCTGCAGCCATGTGGTTTGCTGGCAGCCCCCAGTGTGGTGAGCTCCTGCAGTCAGTGGTGTATTGGTAATGTTTAACAATCAGCTCACTGGGTGTGGTGGCTCACACCTGTAATCCCAGCACTTTGGGAGGCTGAGGCAGGCGGATCACCTGAGGTTGGGAGTTCAAGACCAGCCTGACCAACATGAAGAAACCCCATCTCTACTAAAAATGCAAAATTACCTGGGCGTGGTGGCGCATGCTTGTAATCCCAGCTACTCAGGAGGCTGAGGCAGAAGAATTGCTTGAACCTGGGAGGCAGAGGTTGCGGTGAGCCAAGAGCGTGCTATTGCACTCCAGCCTGGGCAACAAGAGCGAAGCTCCGTCTCAAAAAAAAAAAAAAAAAAAACAAAACAGCTCTTAGCAGGGAGAAATGTGTGCATATATACAGTGGGTTCTCAGTATTCTTTGTAGTTCTGTAAGTTCTATAAAGTGGCTTCAAACACTGAAATAGTGAATATTGAACCATTGCTCTTAGAGGAAATACAGAATAAGGTTCCTGAGGGCCTCTGGTTACATTTTCATCAGCCCATTAATATCTAACATTGTTTTACCTGTATTTCTGTTTAAAGACTCCTTATTCAACATATATCAGGTATGATTCTGACATGAACATTGATTTGTATTTTTGTTTACATTAAGGATTAAAATGAAAGTAAAAGAACAAAGGTGTATATTGGGAACTTCATTCATTATTCAGTAGCATGAGTGACTTCTTTGTGAATCAGATAACTGTTTTCAAATACTAGAATATCCCTCAATTTTTTGTATTATTTACAATGTACAGACATGGCACACTTTTAAATTTAGTATGCAATATTAACCTTTCTCCTTTACTTTCTTATGTCTAGAACACTGTACAGGTTTTTGTGTGAGCATAAATTTTCATTTCTTTAGGATAAATACACAGGAGTGAGACTGCTAGCTCATATGATAAATGTATGTCCAACTTTATAAAAAACTACCAATCTGGGTGCAGTGGCTCATGCCCATAATCCCAGCACTTTAGGAGGCTGAGGTGGGAGGATCCCCTGAACCCAGGAGTTCGAGACTAGCCTAGGCAACATGGCGAAACTCTGTCTCTACAAAAAATACAAAAATTAGCCAGGCAGGCTGGGAACGGTGGCTCACGCCTATAATCCCAGCACTTTGGGAGGCCAAGGTGGGCAGATCACCTGAGGTCAGGAGTTCGAGATCAGCCTGGCCAACATGGTGAAATCCCATCTCTACTAAAAATACAAAAATTAGCTGGGCATGGTGGCAGGTTCTTGTAATCCCAGCTACTTGGGAGGCTGAGGCAGGAGAATGGCTTGAACCCAGGAGATGGAAGTGGCAGTGAGCCGAGATCATGCCACTGCACTCCAGCCTGGGCGACAAGAGCCTGGGCGACAAGAGCGAAACTCCTTCTCAAAAAAACAAAAACAAAAATTAGCTAGGCATGGTGGTGAGGCTAACGTGGGAGGATCGCTTGGGTCCGGAAGGCAAAGGTTGCAGTGAGCTGAGATTGTGCTACTGCACTCCAGCCTGGGCTACAGAGCAAGACCTTGTCAAAAAAAAAAAAAAAAGGAAAGGAGAAAGAAAGAAAAGAAAGAGAGAAAGAAAGAAAGAAAGAAGAAAGAAAAGAAAGGGAGCTACCAAACTTCCAGTGTGGCTGTACCTTTTTTTTTTTTTTTTTTTTTTGAGACAGAGTTCACTCTTGTTGCCCAGGCTGGAGTGCAATGGCACAATTTCGGCTCACCACAACCTCCGCCTCCTGGGTTCAAGAGATTCTCCTGCCTCAGCCTCCCGAGTAGCTGGGATTACAGGCATGCGCCACCATGCCAGGCTAATTTTGTATTTTTAATAGAGACGGGGTTTCTCCATGTTGGTCAGGCTGGTCTCAAACTCCCGACCTCAGGTGATCCACTCGCCTCAGCCTCCCAAAGTGCTGGGATTACAGGCGTGAGCCACCATGCCCAGCCGTGGCTGTACCATTTTACACTGCCATCAGCAATGTACAAGAGATCTGGTTGCCCCTCATCCTTTTCAGCACTTGTTATTATCAATGTTTTAAAAAAACTTTAGCCATCAGTGTTTAGAGATATCTAAACATACCTTTCGTTTGTATTTCCCTAATGGTTAATAATGATCTTGAATATCTATTCATGTGCTTATTGCTATTTATATTAGATTTGTTTTTAATATATTTTATTCAATTGTAAGTTTACATAATTTAATTTGTAATAATGACTGTCTTTAACAACTGGCTCATAAAATTCCTGAAAATTTCACAATCAGCTATTGCGAGCCAGAGCAAGCTGGCTCCAGCACAGCACTTCATCTGTCTGGCTGAGGTCTCCGTGGCCTCTGGGCAGCTCTCAGGCAATGACTGAGCAAAGACGTGGAATGAGGCTTCACAATTTCCCCCAAGGCAGGATTCCTTTCTGGACAGTCTGCTCAGAGCGTGCCATTTGACAGCTCTCCCTGCCCAATTCCGCCTTTCTTTCACAGGTGCTGTTCCTGATAAACTTTCCCAACGCTAACTCTCTATGCATGTTTCCTGGCGAGCCCAGCCAGCACAGAAATTCTGTCTAGTGACACGGCAGCCTTTCTGCCTCTGCCACCGCTGATTTCACTGCCACACTCCCTTAGGCCCTTTGAGCTCCTCACCTAGATAAACGCACATCAGCCCAGAGGCACCGCTATCTCAGCACTCCGGGCCCACAATGCTCCCAGAGCTGGGCGCCTCAACCCCGATTCACCTATGTGCACTGCTGTGTGGTGAGAGTGGTTCCCTGGGTCATTCTCCAGCACAACCTAAGAGTGGAAGTGCAGAAATCTCAATGTCCCGAGGAGGTGATTGCTGTGGTTGAGCTCAGTTGGGATGGAATGTCCATAATGGTTTTTTCACATGGCTGGTTGACTAATGCTGGTTACTGACCAGGAGCTCAGCTGGGGCTGTTGAATCAGGAGCACCTACACATGGCCTGTCTGTGTGGTTTAGGCTTCTCACAGCCTGGGGCCCCAAGAGTGAACATTCCAAGAACAAGCCTTTCAAGAAGGAACAAATGGAATCTGCATTTCTCTCAAGGCTAGACCCAGAACTAACATAGGATCACTTGCAACATGTTTTTATTGGTTAATCAGTCATAGGACAAGCTTTTTGTCAAGGGAGGAGGTAATAAACACCAATTCCCAATGGAGAGAGTGAAAAAGAATTTATTGCCATCTTTAATGTGCTACAACACCATTAAGAGAATACAACAGTGGCCGGGCATGGTGGCTCATGCCTGTAATCCCAGCACTTTGGGAGGCTGAGGTGGGTGGATCATGAGGTCAGGAGTTCGAGACCAGCCTGGCCAAGATGGTGAAACCGTCTCTACTAAAAATACAAAAATTAGCCGGGTGCAGTGGCGGGCGCCTGTAATCCCAGCCACTCGGGAGGCTGAGGCAGGAGGTCGCTTGAACCCAGGAGGTGGAGGTTGCATGAGCTGAGATCATGCCACTACACTCTAGCCTGGGCAACAGAGCAATACTCTGTCAAAAAAAAAAAAAAAAAAAAAAAAAAAAAGAATATGATAGCAAAGCACTGGAATATTTGTTTTCCTTTTTTTTTTTTTTTTTTCCTGAGACAGGATCTGGCTCTTTTGCCCAGACTGGAATGCACTGGCACGATCACGGTTCACTACAACCTCCACCTCCGGGGCTCAAGCAATCCTCCCACCTCAGCCTCCTGAGTAGCTGGGACTACAGGCACACATCACCATGCCTGGCTTATTTTTGTATTTTTTTGGAAGAGACACAGTTTTGCCATGTTGCCCAGGTTGGTTTTGAACTGGGCTCAAGTGATCCGCCTGCCTCAGCCTCCCTAAGTGTTAGGATTATAGGCATGAGCCACCATGCCCAGCCAGAAGATTTTCGAAACATATATGTTATGGGTTGAATTGTGCCCACCGAAAATTCATATGTCCAAGTCCTAACCCCCAGTACATTAGAATGCAACCTTATTTGGAAATAGGGTAATTGCAGATGTAGTTAGTTAAGATAAAGTCATACTTGAGTAGGGTGGGCCCTAATGTTACAGAATCTTTGAGGTGTCAATTTTCTGGCTGGAAACCTCTGTGGCCAGCCTGAGTTCTTGTCCTGTGTCCAGGAAGAATGAGGTATGCAAACAAGTGAAGGGTGAACAAGATGAAGATGAGCTTTATTAAGTGTTAGAACGGCTCAGAGGAGACCCACAGTGGGTAGCTCCTTTCTGTAGGCAGGTTATCCCGACGTCTGCTGCTCTCAGCAGAGAGGAGACCCTGGAGAGGGTTGCTCCTGTCTGCAGCTGGTAGTCCGGATGTCTCTGCAGGCCTCTGAAGCTCTCAGCACAGAGGGTAGCTCCTCTCTGCAGCTGGTCTTCCTGTGCCGTCTTCTCTCCGTTCTCTCCCTCCTCTCTTGCTCTAGCTAAGCCCGGGACTTTTATGGACCTTGGAGAGGGAAGAAATGCATGCCAAATGGTTCATGGGCGGCCATGGGCAGGCCTGGAAAAGGCACCATGAGCCCTCACTCCGGTCTGGTCGGTGGGACTGGAAGTCTCTGGCCTGAAGGTGGGGCCTTACCAGGGACGCACCCCGTTCCGCCCAGGACTCTGTCTCCCTCCGGTTGCCATTCACGGACTCGAGGCTCAGCCCCAACCCTGCTCCAAGATCTGAGCCGGCACCAGGAGTGGAGACAGGCCAGGCAGTGGGAGCAGACACCCCTGAGTCTGCAGGGATGATATGTGGGGGTGGAGGTCATCTTCCCAGGACCAGAGGGTGCAGGCTACAGAGATGCCCAGGTCCTGTGCCTGGGAGAGCAGCCAGGGGAGCTCCCGCCCCCACCAACTCGTAAGGGGCGGGGCTCCTGTTTGTCCCTGGCTTCTGTCTGCTCTGTGGAGCGGGAAGCCCAGGTCTGCAGCTGCTGATCGGATAGCTGTAGCTGCACCCAGGAGGGCAGATCCTGCCTGCTCCCGGCACCCCCACCAAGAGCACAGGCTCAGATCCACAGCCACAGTTTGGGCAGCTGTAGCCCCACTCAGGAGGGCGGGGCTCCTTCCTGCTCCGTAGAGCAGGAGGCCTGGGTCTGCAGCCATGATTTGGGCAGCTGCAGCGAGCGCGATGCCAGCAGCTGCTACTATCATTAATTCAATATAACTGGTGTCCTCATAAAAGGGAAAATTTGGACACAGAGACACGCACACAGGGGAAGCCCATGTGAAGATGAAGGTAGAGATCTATAAGCCAAGGAATATCAAAAATTGCCAGCTAACCCTCAGAAGCCAGGGCAGATTCTCCCTCACAGCCCTCAGAAGGAACCAACTCTGCCAGCACCTTGGTCTCAGACTCCTGGGCTCCAGAACTTTGAGAAAATACATTTCTGTTATTCAAGCCATCCAGTTTGTGGTACTTTATTATGGTTGCCCGGCTGCCCTAGTAAATTAGTGCAATATATAAAGAATGTCTGCAAAGCAATAAGAAAAAGACAACCCAAGAGAGAAATGAGCAAAGGTATAAACAAACACTTCACAAAAGAATATATTTAAAAGGTGAGTCATATGAAAAATTGCTCAACATCATTAGTTATTAGGGAAATGCAAATTAAGCCTCAATAAGATATCACTGCATACTCTTCAGAATAGCTTATAATAAAAATATAGATATGAAGTGCTGGCAAGGATGTAGAGGTAGAGCAAATGGAACTCACATTGCTCCTGGGAATGTAAATTAGTGCAACCATCTTGGAAAACTGTCAGTATCTACTAAACATGAATACACATATACCTGTGACCCAGCAATTCCACTCCTAGGCATAGATTCAACAGAAATGTGTACATGTGTACACTATGGGACATAATCATGAATGGTTATAGCAGTACTATTCATAATTCCCTCAAACTGGAAACAATTTAAAGTTCTAGTCACTGTAGAATAGCTACATACATGGTGGTCTAATCAATGGAATCCTATAGAGCAGTGAAATGGACCAACTATTACTACATGCAGGAATGTGCATGAGTCTCACAAAAATAAATGATGAGTTCCAAACACAAAGAATATAGACTGTATGATTCCATTCACATAAAGTTCAAACAGGCAAAACTACCCTGTGATAACGGAAGTCAGGGTAGTGATTATCTCTGGGGAAGAGAGGGGGTTTGTGACTGGAAAGTGGCACAAGGGGAGACTGGGGGTGACAATGTTCTATTTTTAAAATCTAGATGATATTTTCCTTAGTGAAAATTCATTGAGTCATACCTTTATTATTTGTGTGCTTTTCTATGAGTATTATAGTTCAATGTAAAATTTTATTTAAAAAAGTAAATAGCTGGGCACAGTGGCTCATGCCTGTAATCCTAACACTTTGGGAGGCCAAGGCAGGCGGATCACCTGAGGTCAGGAGTCTGAGACCAGCCTGGCCAACACGGTGAAACCCCATCTCCACTAAAAATACAAAAGTTAGCTAGGTGTGGTGGCACACACCTGTAGTCCCAGCTTCTTGGGAGGGTGAGGCAGGAGAATCGGTTGAACCCAGGAGGCAGAGGTTGCAATAAGCTGAGATTGCGCCGCTGTACTCCAGCCTGGGCAACAGAGTGAGACTCCATCTCAAAAAAAAAAAAGTAAATAAGGCTAGGTGCGGTAGCTGATGCCTGTAATCCCAGCAGTTTGGAAGGACAAGGCAGGCAGATCACCTGAGGTCAGGAGTTTAAGACCAGCCTGGCCAGCATGGCGAAACCTCGTCTCTACTAAAAATGCAAAAATTAGCCGGCGTGGTGGTAGATGCCTGTAATCCCACCTACTCGGGAGGCTGAAACAGGAGAATCACTTGAACCTGGGAGGTGGAGGCTGCAGTGAGCTGAGATCGTGCTACTTGCACTCCAGCCTGGGTGACAGAGCAAGACCCTGTCTCAAAAAAAAAAAAAAAGTAAATAAATATATTCCAAAGTGTCAGGGGATTTCCACCCACCGA
Source organism: Pongo abelii (assembly GCF_028885655.2). Lineage (NCBI taxonomy): Eukaryota > Metazoa > Chordata > Mammalia > Primates > Hominidae > Pongo > Pongo abelii. The sequence continues at coordinate 170,810,331 of NC_071985.2, read as the reverse complement.
TAACTGAAAATTCTAGTCATGCTTTTCACATTTGTAATGATTTATAAATGCGCTCTACTGAAAAACTGCTCTAACCGTTTTTGTAAATAGGAAAGAGGTTGTAAGTTCAATTTTTTATTTGATTATTTGATTATATATTTATTTGTGTGTACATGAAACATTTAATGTTGATTAACAATTTAAAACTTGGCAAAAACAGAGTGAACAAGAGCATATTAAGCAAGGAATTTGACATTAACTTGGGAGGCACCATTGGATGACAGAATTAGCGTCAAATGCATCTCAACAGCATCAACTTGCCTCCAGTCTCCACATAGACGCCAGCCTATCCTCCAGCCTTACTGAGCGTGGAATTCCTCCAGCCTCAGACTCTTCTCTCCCTTCCAGATTACTTCACACATAGCATTCTCTGCTAAGACAGCCCTGTAACTCTTCACCTAGCTAACTCCTTCAGAGTCTAGTTCAGACATCACCTGCTGTAAGTCATCTCCTTTGGTCTCTCTTATAGTCTCTGAGATGGTTCCCAGTGATCTCTCCTTCTGGTGTTCACGCTCTTGTATCATCTCCTCCCCTTGAGTATGAGCTGGATCTAGCTATTCACTTCTAAAAAATAGAATGTGGCAAAAGTGATGGGATGTTACAAGATGATGTTACAGAAAGACTGGCTTCTAGCTTGAGCTCCTTCTCTCCTCTTTCTCTTTCTCTCAAAGCTCTTGCTCTCATATGGTAAGAAAATGACAACTTCAGCCAATAGCCAGTGAGGATCTGAAGCCTGCCAACAGCCAAGTGAGTGTCTTCAGGGTGAAACCTCCTTTGGTCACGCAGTGAGATGATCGGAACCCCAGCTGACACGTTGATTATAGTCTTGGAAGACCCTGAGCCTGAGGCACCCAACTTAGCTGTGCCAGATTTCTGACCCACAGAAACTTGAACTAATACATATTTATTGTTTTAGGCAGCTAAAATTTGGAGTAATTTGTTATAACAAAATAGAAAACTAATACAACCCCAACTTTCCTCCCTCCCATTCCAGGTTGGATTTTGTTGTTGTTGTTTTGTTTTTTGCTTTTGAGACAGGATCTCTCTGTTGCCCAAGCTGGAGTGCAGTGGTGCAATCATGGCCCACTACAGTCTCAACTTCCCAGGCTCAAGTGATCCTCTCAACCTCAGCCTTCCAAGTAGCTCGGTCTACAGGCACGAGCCACCATGCCTGGCTAGTTTTTTTTTTTTTTTTTTTTTTTGATGGAGTTTCGCTCATGTTGCCCAGGCTAGAGTGCAATCGCACCGCAACCTCCGCCTCCCAGGTTCAAACGATTCTCCTGCCTCAGCCTCCTGAGTAGCTGGGATTACAAGCATGCACCACCAAGCCTGGTAAATTTTGTATTTTTAGTAGAGACGGGGTTTCTCCATGTTGGTCAGGCTGGTCTCAAACTCCCGACCTCAGGTGATCCACTCGCCTCAGCCTCCCAAAGTGCTGGGATTACAGGCGTGAGCCACCGCGCCCAGCCTAGTTTTTTGGTTTTTAAAAAATATTTTGTAGAGGCAGGGTCTCACTATGTTACCAAGGCTGATCTCAAACTCTTGGCCTCAAGTGATCCACCCATCTCAGCCTCCCAAAATGTTGGGATTACAGGCATAAGCCACCTTGCCCGGCCCATCCAGGTTGGATTCTTGCCCCTGTAGTATCCAATGTTTCCCATGATCACAACATTTATCACACCTTATAGTAATCTAGTGCTTACTTGCTTATCTCTCCCATGAAAAGGACCAGAGATTATGTCTTACAAGCTTTTTCATTACAGTTCCTGGAACTTAGTTGTAATCAATAAGTGGTGGATTAACACATAAAAGAATAAATAGATGATAGCTGTTTAATCTTGGAAAATAACAATCTTTCTGACTTTCCAATTCTTTTTTTTTTTTTTAGAGATGGGATCTTGCTATGTTGCCCAGGCTGGAGTGAAGTGGCTATTATTCATAGGCACCATCATAGCGCACTGTGGCTTCAAACTGCTAGGATCAAGCGATCCTCCCACTTTAGCCTCCTGAGTAGCTGGGACTATGAGTGCATGCATCATACCTGGCTTTGATTCTTAATCTTCTAATTTTAAAATGATGACAACTAAAAACTGTAGAAACATTTAAGAGACAAAATGATCATGACTTAGTAAGTAATTAGATGTGAGAGGTGACAGAAAAGGAGGTGTCAAAGTTTGGGCAGCTACATATCTTTAAGGGAGAAAAAGAATACCAGAGGAGGAGCTAGTTTAGAGTGGAAGTTAGTGAGTTCAAAGCTGGACATGCCAAAATTAAGCTGTCTTTGAACACATCCCCCAGGCTGATGGGTATATAAGACCGACTGTTAGAGAGAGGTCTATGGTGGAATAGATTTGGGAGTTAATGGCATCTAGATGGCAATCTAAGCCCAGGAGAGAAGCCAAAGAGTGAGCTAAGCCGTGGTCTGAGAACAGACCCTTGGAGAACATTCTCGTTAACAGGAAGGCAGAGGTGCACATGAAGTGGGGGATGGGGGGTAGTAGGCAAAGGTTTGTCTAGAGCTGGAAGAGTGTGGTAACCCACATGTACAAAGTAGACAGTTTCCTGAAGCAGGGAATGATCAATAATAACAAACACAGGCTGGGAGCAGTGGCTCACATCTTTAATCCCAGCACTTTGGGAAGCCAAGGCAGGTGGATCGCTTGAGCCCAAGAGTTCAAGACCAGCTTGGGCAACATGGCGGGTGAGAACTCGTCTCTACAAAAACGCAAAAATTACCCAGACATGGTGGCACATGGCTGTGGTCCCAGCTACTCAGGAGGCTGACATAGGAGGATCACTTGAGCCTGGGAGGTAAAGGTTGCAATGAGCTGAGATTGTGCCACTGCACTCCAGCCTGGGTGACAGAGAGATACCGTGTCTCAAAATACAAAACAAAACAAAACAAAACAAAAATACAGAAGAGATCAAGATATTAACTAAAAAACATCTTGTTATGTTCTGAATGTGTCCTCCTAAAATTCATATGTTAAAACTTAATCACCAATGTGATAGCATTAAGAGGTGGGCAGCCTTTAGGAGGTGATTAAGCATTCAGGGTAGAGCCCTCATGAATGGGATTAATGACTTCTGAAAAAAGATAGAAGGGAACTGCTTGTCCCTCCATGTCTTCTACCGTGTGAGGACACAGAATTAAAGAAATGGCCTTGAAGCAAAAACGAAGCCCTCACCAGAAACCAAATCTGCTAGTTCTTTGATCTTAGACTTTGCCATCTCCACAACTGAGAGAAATACATTTCTTTTATTTATACATCACCTAGTCTCAGGTGTTTTGCTATAGCAGCAGAAGTAGGCTAAGGCATGTCCCTTGGATTTAGTAACTGGAAGATCACTGAAGTCTGTGGCCAATTGTATTTTTCAAAGATAAACTGCAACAGTATTTCCTATCCCACATGCTCTTCCACAATGCAACCTCCTCACTCTCCCCTAGAGAAATGGGATCTCTATGATCTCCCCTTGATTCTGGGTGGGCTTGTGACTGCTTTGACTGATGAAGCATAGAGGAAATGATGCCACAGGACTTCTGAGGCTATAAAAGTCGTAGTGACTTCAGAGTCATAAAAGGCAATGCCACTTCCACCTTGTTTGCTGGAACACTAGAGCACACCACATAAGAAGCGAGACCACCCTGAGGCTGCCACACTATGAGGAAGCCACACCACACACACAGGCCATGTATACGTCTCTGGTCGGCAGGCCCAGTCTTTGCCTGGGTGCTAGACATGAAAGTGCATGAGCCTTCAGATGATGAGTCACCTGCCCAGACGAGGCCCCATGGAGCAGCGATGAGCTGTACTATGTGGCCGATCCAACTTCCTGGCCCTCAGAATCCATGAGCATAAAAAAAGGGTTGTTGGCTGGGCATGGTGGCTCACATCAGTAATCCCAGCACTTTGGGAGGCCTAGGCGGGTGGATGACCTGAGGTCAGGAGTTTGAGACCAGCCTGGCCAACATAGTGAAACCCCATCTCTATTAAAAAAAATACAAAAAATTAGCTGGGTGTGGTGGCGGGTGCCTGTGATCCCAGCTACTCTGGAGGCTAAGGCAGGAGAATTACTTGAACCTGGGAGGCGGCGGAGGTTGCAGTTAGCCGAGATCACATCATTGCACTCCAGCCTGGGTGACAAGTGTGAAACGCCATCTCAAAAAAAAGTGGGGGGGTGTTTTACACCTCTAAGTTTTGGGGTAATTTGTAATTTGTTACACAGCAATCATGCCTGAATCTATGACTTTGGAGAAAACAATTTCCATGGAGTGGCCAGGACTGATGCCAGGGTGCAGTGGGCTGGGGAATGAGCAGTGAGGAAGTGGGTGACACTATGAATAGACTACATTGAGAGGAAGCCAAAGTGGAGGGTGGTAGAGGGGCTTTATGGAGGGTTCTTGTCAGATGGAGTAGACTGGACAGATATATAGGCCAAGGGGAAAATGTCAGAAGAGGGGGAGAGTTGAAGAGAAGAAGACGCAACAGACAAGGGCTCCGGAGATGCACATGTTGAGGAGCTGGCTTAAAGGATCTCCACTGAGACTGGAAGAAAATAACAAGGATTTGTCAGGAGAGGAAGGTACGGTAGGATAGCAGTGCAAGGAGGATGGTGTGGGTGCAGTTCATATGATCACCTACAGGGTCTGGACCTTCAGCCAAGAAGACTGATAGGCTGAAGGAAATGGAAGGACCAGTGGATGGGGTCTCTTGGAGGCCAAAATATAGTTGTCATGGGAGTGAGGTCATGAGATAGCTCAGAGGATAGGAGAATGCAACCAGAAGGGAAGATACTGAACTCTACAGGACCCAGTCTGACTCATGACAAGATCCAGGGTGGGTCAGGGAGTGGTGGCCGCAGTAAAGTGGAGGTGGAGACTCTTGGAGTTAATGATGTCCAAGAATTACAGGCCAATCAGTTGTGTGCCCAGGTACTGAAATCTCTGAGGACTTGAGCTGGAGAGGAATACCATGAGCCAGGCCTTGAGGGATTCAGTGAGAGGGCACTGGACAGTTTTTAGTGTTTAGAAGGTGTATTCATCTGTTCTCACATTGCTATAAAGAGATACCTGGCCGGGCGTGGTGGCTCACGCCTGTAATCCCAGCACTTTGGGAGGCCGAGGGAGGCGGATCACCTGAGGTCGGGAGTTCGAGACCAGCCAGATCAACATGGAGAAACCCTTTCTCTACTAAAAATACAAAATTAGCCGGGCATGGTGGCACATGCCTGTAATCCCAGCTACTAGGGAGGGTGAGGCAGGAGAATCGCTTCAACCTGGAAAGTGGAGGTTGCGGTGAGCCATGAGTGTACCATTGCACTCCAGCCTGGGCAACAAGAGCAAAACTCTGTCTCAAAAAACAAAAACAACAAAAAAAAACCTGAGACTGGGTAATTTATTTAAAAAAAAAAAAAGGTTTAATTGGCTCACCACTGTTCTGCAGGCTGTACAGGAAGCATGGCAGCATCTGCTTTTGGAGAGGCCTCAGGGAGCTTCTACTCATGGCAAAAGACAAAGTAAGAGCAGGCATCTTACATGGCAGGAGCAAAAGAGATGGGGAGAGGTGCTACACACTTTTAAACAACCAGGTCTCACAAGAACTCAGTATCTCCAGAACAGCACCAAGAGCATAGTGCTGGACCATTCATGAGAAATTCACTCCCATGGTCCAATCACCCCCCACCAGGCCCTGCCTCCAACACTGGAGAGTGCAATTCGTCATGAGATTTGGGCAGGGACACAGATCCAAACCATATCAGGAGGACAGTTGGATGGCATTTGGCTCAAAGAAAGAGTTGAGCAACAATGTGGAAGTGACAAGAGGGAGGTGGGACAAGCCAACCACCATTTCTGCCTCAGAGTCGTGGAGTGTGGGTGAGCAACTTTTCTCCTGCAGGGCTGCAGAGGAAATGCAGACTTCTGTGAAGGCAAAAGATGATGAGCTGGAGGAAAAGGGAAGTGTGTTACAATGGATGCAGGGTTCCAGAGTGTCATGGGCTAAATAGGTTTTGAAGCTGGAGTGAGAAAGAAATACAAGGAATGGTATAGAAAGGCTGGGGGAGGACAAGATTTGAGGTTGGGGAAGGGCTTTTTTATTTTTATTTTTTTTGAGAGAGATTCCTGCTCTGTCACCCGTGCTGGAATGCAATGGCATGATCTCAGCTCACTGCAACCTTTGCCTCCAGGGTTCAGGTGACTCTCCCACCTCAGCCTCCTGAGTAGATGGGACTAAGGCACACGCCACCACACCCAGCTAATTTTTGCATTTTTAGTAGAGACGGAATTTCAGCATATTGGCCAGGCTGGTCTCTAACTCCTGACCTCAGGTAATCCACCTGCCTCAGGCATGTGTCACAGAGCCTGGCCAAGGGGAAGGGCCTTTTCTGTTACAAGACCCTTGCTCTAGGTAGTGCCACTATTGTTTTTTAAAACTTTTAAGTTCAGGGGTACATGTGCATGTTTGTTACATAGGTAAATTGTGTCACGGGGGTTTGTTGTACAGATTATTTCATTACCCAGGTATTAGGCCTAGCACTCATTAGTTATTTTTCCTGATCCCCTCCTCCTCCCATCCTCCACTCCTCCAATAGGCCCCCGTGTGTGTCATTCCCTTCTACTTGTCTGTGTGTCCTCATGATTTAGTTCCTGCTTAGAAGTAAGAACATGCGACGTTTGGTTTTCTATTCTGCAGGGCCTCTCTTAAGATATTCAGAACAGCCCCCTCCCCCTCCCCCTCCCCCTCCCCCTCCCTCTCCCTCTCCGTCTCCCTCTCCCCTTTCTTCGGTCTCCCTCTCCTTCTTTTTTCGGTCTCCCTCTGTTGCCGAAGCTGGACTGTACTGCCGTGATCTTGGCTCGCTGCAACCTCCCTGCCTCGGGCTCCTGTGATTCTCCTGCCTCGGCCTGCCGAGTGCCTGGGATTGCAGGCGCGCGCCGCCACGCCTGACTGTTTTTTGTATTTTTGGTGGAGACGGGGTTTCGCCGTGTTGACGGGGCTGGTCTCCAGCTCCTGGCCTGGAGTGATCTGCCCGCCTCAGCCTCCCGAGGTGCTGGGATTGCAGACGGAGTCTCGCTCACTCAGTGCTCAATGGTGCTCAGGCTGGAGTGCAGTGGCGTGATCTCGGCTCGCTGCAACCTCCACCTACCAGCCACCTGCCTTGGCCTCCTAAAGTGCTAAGATTACAGCAATCTGCCCCGCCGCCACCCTGTCTAGGAAGTGAGGAGCGTCTCTGCCTGGCCGCCCATCGTCTGGGATGTGAGGAGCCCCTCTGCCCGGCCACCCATCGTCTGGGAGGTGAGGAGCGCCTCTGCCTGGCTGCCCCGTCTGGGAGGTGAGGAGCGCCTCTGCCTGGCTGCCACCCCGTCTGGGAGGAAGTGAGGAGCGCCTCTGCCCGGCCGCCCCGTCTGGGAGGTGAGGAGCGCCTCTGCCCGGCCGCCCCGTCTGGGAGGTGAGGAGCGCCTCTGCCCGGCCGCCCCGTCTGGGAGGTGAGGAGCGTTTCTGCTCGGCTGCCCCGTCTGGGAGGTGAGGAGCGCCTCTGCCCGGCCGCCCCGTCTGGGAAGTGAGGAGCACCTCTGCCCGCGCGGCCCCGTCTGGGAAGCGAGGAGCGCCTCTGCCCGACCGCCCCGTCTGGGAGGTGAGGAGCGCCTCTGCCCGGCCGCCCCGTCTGGGAGGTGTACCCGACAGCTCCGAAGAGACAGCGACCATCGGGAACGGGCCATGAGGACGATGGCGGTTTTGTTGAAAAGAAGGGGGGGAAGTGTGGGGAAAGGAAGGAGAGATCAGATTGTTGCTGTGTCTGTGTAGAAAGAGGTGGGCATAGGAGACTCCATTTTGTTCTGACTAGGAGAAATTCTTCTGCCTTGGGATGCTGTTGATCTATGGCCTTTTCCCCAGCCCCGTGCTCTCTGAAACATGTGCTGTGTCAACTCAGGGTTAAATGGATTAAGGGTGGTGCAAGATGTACTTTGTTAAACAGATGCTTGAAGGCAGCATGCTCTTTAAGAGTTATCACCACTCCCTAATCTCAAGTACCCAGGGGCACAAACACTGCAGAAGGCCGCAGGGACCTCTGCCTAGGAAAACCAGAGACCTTTGTTCATGTGTTTATCTGCTGACCTTCTCTCCTCTATTATCCTATGACCCTCCCATATCCCCCTCTCCGAGAAACACCCAAGAACGATCAATAAATACTTCATAATTAAAAAAAAAAAGATATTCAGAACAGAGGAAAAAGCAGGAGTTAGATGGGTCTTGAGTGACTCTTTCTAGGCCAGTGTCCTTGTTTCCCAAGTCCAGTTCTCTTCCCAGCCAGGCTCCTCCCCTGGGAGCCTGGAGGCCCCTATACCTGGAGGAGCCGGGCCAAGGCTGGATGGCTGCCTGCCTGCCAAGGGCACTGTAGAGTGAGCGGGTGGTGGGTAGTGGATGGGGGTGGCACTTGACTCTGAGACCCCTCCGACAGCCTGGGCATCCTTGACTCAGGAAGTTACACAGAGCAATGGACCTTCCTGTTAGGACTGTTTTACTATAAATGAAACAGGAAAATACGAGAGAGTTCTTGAACTCTCCTGGGAGGAAGACAATAACGAGCCATCTGATCACCCAACTGCAGCTCATTTTAAATAACTTTCTATGGCTATTTTAAGACAGAAATGGACATTCTCCTATTAATAAGCCTGGCTAAGTAAGGCTGATCTGCAGCCAGAGTGAATCTGAAAGCCTCCTTCCCCACATAGTCCCCGAGGGCAACAGACAGAGGGGCGAGCTCTTGTCGATGGACAGGCCCACACTGATCATTTCGGGCAGGAAATTCTATAGGGGAAGAGACTCCTCAACCTCTTATGCCTGCTCTTGCCCTTCTTGGAGGAGCTCAAAAGCAGAATTTCTGTGGCTGAAAGGAGGATTTCCCCGGGGCCAGGAGTTGCCTCTCCCAGGCTCCGCATTGACCCTCCTGGACACTCCCATAGCCTGAGGAAGGAGGGTCTATTCTTATCCCCATTTTATAGATGTGAAAACAAAGACTTGGGAGAGTTCATTCTTCTCCAAGTTCTCACAGTTAGAAAGAGAAGCTGGGAACTGAAAGGGTTGCAAGTCACCACTCCCCACCATGCCTGCCCTCCGGAGGCTCAGTTTAGATGCTGCCCAGGCCTTCGAAGCCAACTTCTTGCTTTGCCTGGGCGGTGGTGGGAGACGGCTGCTTATCACCGCCGGACTCTCCCTTTCTTGCTCACTCGGCTCTTTGGTGTCCTTGTCATAACTGAAAAAGCTATCATGGGCTGACGACCAGGTCCCCTTCACCCCAGAACCGTGTTGTGGGAGTGGTCACTGCCCGGCTCCCCTCCCTTCGTGTCCCATCAGACACTCAGTCACCAAAGGAGAAAGGGAGGGAGGGAGAGCCTGGGGCAGGGGTAGAGGAGCCCCGGCCAGACCTCATGGCTTCTGTCTGTGTCACTGCCTTTCTCCTGCCTTTCCCTGTCTGACTTCTCCCTGTAAGGCTTCTACTAGCCAGTTCTCTGCTTCCCCCATCTCTCTCTTCCTCATAAGCCCCCTAGCTCTAGCTCCACCATCTGGAATCTTCTGAGGAGTTCCTGTGGCCTCCAGTCCTGCAGCGGACAGACTGCATGTCTCAGCATTTCTTGATTCAAATTCCTGAGGCAGGAATCTGATTGGCCCAGCTCCCTTTTTTGCTGGGCCACAGGTCATAGGTTGCTGGCCAGCCTGAGTTGGCCGTCCATGGACAACCAGAGTTGAGTGGGACAAAACACAGCTGAGGAATGTCCCCTCCTTTCAGCCAAGGCTGTTTGTTGAATTGTTCCTTTTAGAAGGGACAATGGCCAACATTTTTACTGTGCTTCTAAAGCCTCTGCTGGCCTGAGGCAGGAACACAGTCTTTTGGGTCCTTTATAAATAACTGTTTTAACTGCTAGAACAACAACTTACAATATGAAGGCTCTCACTCCAGCTTTCACTACGGTGTATCCCCTTCTCTTTCAAACTCCTCCCCTTGCCCCAAATCTGTCTCTGGGAGCCCCCAATGGTGACTCAGGGGTGAGTCCAGTCTGCAGCCGACTGCCTCCCACCGTAAATACTGCTGGCCCCACGACCTTTGACACTTGGATTTTAGCAGCAGTCACTCTATCTCCCAGCCCCAGAGTTGCCTCTGCCAACAGCCTCAGCAAACCCAAGCCCTGCCGTGATTCAAGGAACAGCCACAGGGAGAGCTCTTCTCCCTGTTGTGGGCCTTACCCCCTATTAAATAGGATTTTAATACTTGGCCCCGATGGCTTAGGGGCTGGAATGCCTAGTTTTTGCTCAAAGGCCACTACGCCCAGGATCCAGCACAAATGCCTGTGAGGCCAGGACTGGGGATGCAGGGGCAAAATTAAGGGAGGGACAGCAGGACTTCCTTTGCCTGGGCCTGGGGGTGACCGCACTTGACTTGATTCCCCTGGGAGAAGTTATTTCCCCACAGACTCCTTGGTCTCTTGGGCCGTAGACTTGGGTGGGCCTCCCCAGAAAGTCTGACTCTCAGGGGTGAAGGTACTTAACATGGAGCACCCACCCACCCAGTCTCCCCAACCTGGTGGTGGAAATAGGACCAGCTTTTCGCTCTACATACAACCTAGTGTGAGAGGGAGAGACCAAACAGCATGGCAGTACAGCCAGCGGCCCAGGCCCTGGGGGCAGACAAGCCTGTCCTCTCATGCCAGTGCCCCCTCTCCAGCTGGTCTGTTTGGCTTCTCTGAGCCTTGGTTTTCTTATCTGTAAATGGGGGATCATCTTTCCGCATGGGGTCATTGTGGGAATTAAACTGAATGAGGTAATGCAACTAAAGCACAAGAGCCTATTTTGGTCCCTGATGAGAGGCGTATGGATGGAGATGCTATTAATATTACGACCCTGAGAACTGAAGTCAGATTTGGCTGCGTGTGTGAGGCCCAGCGATCTCACTGCTGCAGCTGTCACGGGCATTGCCTCCCAGGAGGAGGAGGAGGGAGACCCTCGGGGTGAAGAATACCGTGCGACCAGTGCCCCAGCCCCAGGGCTGCAGGGAAGGTGAGGAGTGGGGAGAGAGAGTGGCCTTTAAGTTTACACATGTCTCCTTCCTGTACCCCCTCTCTGCCTGGTCTTGGGGGTCACATGAGAAGTAGAAACAGGGTAGGAGACATAGGGTGAGGATGGATGAAGAAATGGGATGCTGACAGCACTGGACCTAGGGCAGTGGGTTAGGACTTCAGAGGTGCACTATGCATCTTATTGGGTTGATTGCTCCCTGGCAGCCAGTCCTTTATAAGGGACATGAGCCCATCCCTTGGATGTCAACTGGGGACAGATGGTACAGACTTGAAGTTATACTTAGGGACACATTTTCAGGAACCACACTGCCTGCACTGGAATCCCAGCTCCACCAGTCACAAGCTGTTTGACCTTGGACCAGTGTCTTAGTCCATTTTTGCTGCTATCACCAAGTACCTGGCCAGGAGCAGTGGCTCACATCTATAATCCCAGCACTGTAGGAGGCCAAGGCTGGAGGATTGCTTGAGCCCAGGAGTTTGAGACCAGCCTGGGCAACATAGCAGGTGAGACCTTGTCTCCACCAAAAATTTAAAAATTAGCTGGGCATAGTGGTGCATGCCTGTAGTCCCAGCTACTTGGGAGGCTGAAGTGGGAGGATGGCTTGAGCTCAGGAGTTCAAGGTTATAGTGAGCTATGATTGGGCCACTCTGCTCCAGCCTGGGTGACAGAGTAAGACCTCATCTCAAAAACGAAACAAACAAAAAACCGAAAACTAAAAGACAAAAAAATTCTGAAGCTGGGGAATTTAGAAATAACAAAAATGTATTTCTCCCAGTTCTGGAGACTGGGAAGTCCAAGATCAAGCTGCTGGCAGATTCCGTGTCTGGTGAGGGCTGCTGTCTGCTTCCAAGATGGCGCCTCTTGCTGCCTTCTCACATGGCAGAAGGGGCCAACAGCTCGTTAAGCCTCTTTTATAAGTACCTTAATTCTTCTATTAATGAGGGCTCCACTCCTAAGGGCCTCACTCACCTCTTTTTTTTTTTTTTGAGACGGAGTCTCGCTCTATCGCCCAGGCTAGAGTGCAGTGGTGCAATTCATCTCACTGCAACCTCTGCCTCCCGGGTTCAAGCGACTGTCATGCCTCAGCCTCTTGAGTAGCTGAGATTACAGGTGCCCACCACCATGCCCAGCTAATTTTTGTAATTTTAGTAGAGACGGGATTTCACCATGTTGACCAGGCTGGTCTCAAACTCTTGACCTCAAGTGATCCTCCTGCCTTGGCCTCCCAAAGTGCTGGGATTACAGGTGTGAGCCACCATGCCCAGCCCTCTCACTCACCTCTTAATACTATCATATTGGTGATTACGTTTCAACATATGAATTTTGGAGGGACACCTTCAGACCACAGCAGCCAGTTCCTCCAAGCCTCAGGTTCCTCATTTGTGAAATGGGAGTCACAATAGTACCTTTCATGTAAAACTGTTGTGAGCAGTTAATCAGGTAATACACATAAAGTACTTAAAACAGCGCCTGGCACATGGCAAATGTACTCATTATTTTTATTGAATTCACCTGTGTCTCACCTTCTCTACACAGATTGCAATTTCCTCAAAGCACTTTAATTTTTTGTTTCCCCATGACGGGAAAATAAATGAGTGAAAAATAAACTTGCACATTTCCAGTAAAGAAGAGTTTATTCAGTGTGCTTAGACATGTGTGGTTTTATGCATTTAGAGAGGCCCATCCCCTCGGTGCGATGCAATGTGACACAGACTTACACCCACAACTTTCCAAACTCCCCTCCCACACTCTCCGCCACCTCCCATTCCCATATACCTACCCACATCTACCCACCCAGAGGGTCACTCCCATTTTCACACAGCCCCACACACGCACACCCCACCCCACTTCCATACTCCTCACACACAAACACACATGACACATGCACGCTCTCTCTCCTATACTGAAGCAATCTAGGAAAAACCTTTTCCTCCTGTATCCTTCCTCCTTAGAGGAAATCAGGAAGAGAAAACCTGGCCTGCTGGGTGTTCTGGGTCTTCAGCCTCTTATCCATTTCTGCCCCTGCTCTCCTTCATGTCTTCCACCCTCTCGTTTGAAAGAACAAACCCTGGGTGGTCTGGACCTGAGTCTCTCAGATGCCACTGAAATGATGCCATGGTTCAGAGGTCACCAAGAATAGGAATCTTCTTCCATTTCCTTCTGAGGGGAAAATTCATTTCCTTTTTGAGAATACAATTCTGGAGGGAAACGATTCTTTTCTCAACCCCAGAGGAGTACAGTGAAGCCTGCTACTGAGCAACTCAGCTACATCTGGTTTTTCCCCCTTAAGGGAAAATTCTAACCATCCTTAGCTCATCTCTGCAATGATCTTTGCATTGCCTAGGGGAGAGAGAGGAGAAAACTGACATATTTAACATCTTCTATTTGAGCGACATCATTTAAAGCTTATAACAATACAAAGTTGGATAGTTCTCCATTTTACAAATGAGGACACTGAGCACAGAGGTGTTTGCTAACTTGTCCATGCTTACACAGTAAATAAATGGTGGTGCCAAGATGCAAATTCTTCTAAAACTGCAACTAAAAAAGTGAAAGATTCTTTCCACAATCTTCAGTCTAAAATGGGTGACTCTGCTACTCTAGAGAACAGCTTTGCCAGACGATGGCCTTATCTTACACTTGCCCAGTGACATGCACAACCTTTTCCTATGAGGGGCCTCAATATGAAACCGCATGTGACGTGGCAGCTTTGCCTTTTTAGGGAGATGGAGCCACTTCCTTTTGACTCTGGCAAGGAGCTTCTCCATCCGTCTACCCATCCATCCATCTACACATCCATCTACCCATCCATCCATCCATCCACACATCCATTTATCCATACATGTATCCTCCACATATCTATCTACCCATTTGCTCTTCCACCCACCCAACCACTCAGCCACCCATGCATTCATCCACTCACCCACAGATCTATTCATCCATCCATCCATTCATCCATCCACATACCCACCTATCCATCCACCCATTGACCCATCCATCCATCCATCGACCCATCCATTTATTAATCTAACTAATAGCCTCGATTTTCTTATTTATAAAATGAAGAAAGTTGACACGAGGTTTAAGAGATATAGAACATATTAACTAGCTGACATATAATAGGTTCATTAATGTTTATGCAATGGACGTCTTTTGCCTTATTAAGGAGTCAATTTCAAGGCGATCTTATTCCTGTGGCCCAATCATGTTCCACAAACTCTGTCCTTTGGTTTATTGCTTTGGGAACCTGGAGTGATGAGGGTGTTCTGGGTCCTTTTTATTACCTGATGAGTCTCTCTGGCTCTTGGTTGTCCACGAAGAACAATAAGAAAATCCCAGGGAGAGACAGTGGGCAGAGGACCACGAGTAAAGTGAACAAAGGCAGGAGCAGCCACAGGCCTCCCCTCACTGGGGTCACGCATGGGGAAGGTGTCTGGGAAGCAGGAAGTTTAGGTTAGCTTCCCCACCTTCCCTGTAGACTCTATCTCAGGAAGAGGAAGCTTTTCCAATGTGGAGCTATAAAAATCCTCATGTGGGGCTTTGATGTATCTTCTCTGTAGGGAGCTGGGGCCTAGTTCTAGGGGGAAAAGAAGATGAAAAGCTTAAGGCCCGGGTTTGGCCTGCTATGAAGAAAGCTGGCAAAACTGTGGCCTGGACTGACTCCTGAAGATGATGGCAGTGAAAATTATTGTACCTGACATTTGTACAGCTGTTCACAGTTTGCACAGGATTTGCACATGTGCATGTGCCATGCCATCACACCCCTGTGTATCAGGAAAGACAGGCTTTTTTTTTTTGAGACGGAGTCTCGCTCTGTCACCCAGGCTGGAGTGCAGTGGCATGATCTCAGCTCACTGCAACCTCCGCCTCCCGGGTTCAAGCGATTCTCCTGCCTCAGCCTCTCGAGAGTAGCTGGGAGAATAGGTGCATGTCACTACACCTAGCTAATTTTTGTATTTTTAGCAGAGATAGGGTTTCACCATGTTGGCCAGGCTGGTCTCAAACTCCTGACCTCAAGTGATCCACTTGCCTCGGCCTCCCAAAGTGCTGGGATTACAGGCGTGAGCCACCGCGCCCAGCCAAGACAGGCATTTTTATACTCATCATAAAGACGAAGAAGCTAACACTCACTGCGACAACTGGCTATCCCCCAGGGCACCCAGGCTCCACCTCTGCTCTCCTGACTTTGCCTCCAGAACCCTCTCCCCTAATCTGGAGGTCCTCTTTTGACATGGTCCCTAGACACTGGGAGAAAGTTACTTCACCATGTCTTGGGCAGCCTGTGACTTCCAAAATTATGTAGAGAGAACTCTCTTAGTTTGGTTGCTGTTGTTGTTTGAGTTTTAAATTAATTAATTCAAACTGATTTTACAGAGTACCTGCCACATGCCTGGGAACTCAGCATCGAGTGGAGTGAACTAACCGAATGCAGGCGGTTGCAATTCAGTGGATGGGAGCCAGGATCCGGGAACTGGCTGCTCTGGGAGCATGAAGTTACCTTGCCAATAACATCCCAAAAGTGACTCAGCAGCTGACAAGTAGGAGGGACTCAGGCAAAGGAAGAGAAGAGGGTCCTGAGAAGAGGAAACCCCACATGCAAACACCAGGATGCAAAGAAGTGGGTGAGTTTGGCAAATTGAAGGAGGTTCAGTAGCTGGAGGGAGGGGTAGCAGGAGGCTGGAAGAAGGGGAACGGGGAGTGGTGAGACCCCAGGCAGGTGGAGGGCAGGGACCAACGCTGGAGGACCTCAGAGATCACATTGAGGAGTTGGTCTTCATCCTAGGAGCAATGGGAAGCCCCTGGAAGGTTTTAGCAGGAACTTCAGATGGCTACGTTTGTGTCAGACTGAAGTGTGAAGAATGGGTTGGAATACAGGAGAAATGAAGGCCTGTACCAGTAGATTTTTGTTTTTCTGGTTTTTTTTGTTTGTTTGTTTGTTTGTTTGTTTTTAATATGTCTTCACCACTAGATTGAGAACACTTGAAAGTTAGAGAATGAGTCAAAAAAAAAATATGGTCCTGAGATGTCCAGGGCTCCTGCAGAATCATGCTTCTGGGAGAGACAAGCCTTTACAATCACTGCGAGGTTGGGTGCCCACCATGTGCCAGGCAGAGCTTAAGTAGACCCAGGCCCACCCTCAAGGGGCCCACAATCTAGTGTAGTATTATAGACAAGGAAGCCCCATCCAGGAGTGTGCACCAAATCCTATGCAAGCACCTGTACCAGCATGACGGGGTCCATAAGATCAGGAAGGCTTCTCAAGGGAGGTGACATCTGAACTGCGTCTTGAAGCATGGAGAAGCGTTTGTTGGTGGTGGCTAATTTTTGGTCAAAGAACAAAGATCTCAACTTTCTTAAAGGGCAGTAAAGCGAGAGGTTATTTCTGTCCCTTTCTAAGGAGAAAATCTTTTCGGATAGGGCTGGCAGGGTCAGTGATATGAATATCAGCTTCACAGCAGAGCTGATCAAAGCTGGTGGCTGATCAGTGGCATGTTGGGAGACTTCACCAGGACTGCCCCCTGCCTGAATTCCTCACCCATCTTGTCCCACCTCAGCTCCAACCTGACAGCACTGGGACTTAAGTCTGTTCTGTCCTGACATATTGTTAACATAAACATGCGAAGGAAACGTGGTGGAGCATTGCCATTAAGAGCAGATGGAGGCCGGGCGCGGTAGGTCACGCCTGTAATCCCAGCATTTTGGGAGGCCAAGGCGGGTGGATCACTTGAGGTCAGGAGTTCGAGATCAGCCTGGCCAACATGGTGAAACCCCGTCTCTACTAAAAATACAAAAATTAGCCGGGCTTGGTGGTGGGCGCCTGTAATCCCAGCTACTCAGGAGCTGAAGCATGAGAATGGCTTGAACCCGGGAGGCGGATCTTGCAGTGAGCTGAGATCGTGCCACTGCACTCCAGCCTGGGCGACAGAGCGAGACTCAGTCTCAAAAAAAAAAAAACAGAGTAGATGGACCTGGCTTCACATCAGGGCTCTGCCATTTGAAGTTGCTAAGCAAGTCGCCTTGACTTCCCTAGACCTTCAGTTTCCTCATCACATAGTAAGAGTAATAGCAGTGCATTCCTGCGTCATGGCATTGGTGGGGAGATTCCCGTACCAATTGTGCAGTCATGGGGTCTCAGCTCCAAACTCTTCTGTACTCTGCTTTATGCTGCTGGGCCTGGGGCTCTACAAACCCCATTTCTACTCAGCCAGCTGACTCCCTCTGAAATTCTGCCAGTCGGGGTGCTAGAGAGAGCCAACCAATTGGAGGGAAATACAGACTTGCTCCTTCTTGTATGTGTCCTGTGGGCTTGTTGTCCATTTTCCTTCCGGGAGCAGCACCTCAGAAGTGCCTTTTAACCCTGGCAGCAGCAGGGCTTCCCCATAGCAATGGCTGAAGCCAGTTTGCAGTTTTTCCAATGCTAGCGGAACCAGCTTCACCACATCCAACTCAGAGACATCAGCACCAGACTAGCAGTGTCCTCTCCTCAGGGCTCTGAGTTTCAGCTCAGAGTCCCCCCTCGAAGCCTCTAAATGTTCATCATTCTAACTTTTCCCCAGTGAGGCCCATCCCTAGGATGATCGCTGCTTCCTACTGTTGCTGTCTCTATTATTCCTTATAGTTATTGTTTGTCTGAATATAGCTTGAAGGTTTGTGTCCCTCCTAAAATTCAGGTGTTGAAATCCTAACCCTCAAAGTGGTGGTATTAAGAAGGGGGGCCTTTGGGAGAGGACTAGGTCATGAAGGTGGACCCCTCATGAATAGGATTAGTGCCCTTATAAAAGACCTCAGAGAGCTTCCTTGCCCCTTCCACTGTGTGAGGACACACGGAGAAGGTGCTGTCTATGAGCCAAAAAGCAGGACCCTCACCAGACACCAAATCTGCTGGCGCCATCATCTTGGACTTCCTAACCTCTAGAACGGTAATAAAGAAATTTCTGTTGTTCACGAACTATCCAGGTTATGGTATTTTGTTGTAGCAGCCCAAATAGACCAAGCCAGTTCTTGTTTTTTTTTTTTTTTTCAGTTACCTAGTTAACAACTTTATACCTATTTAGCGATCCTTTACATGACATTCACTTTGTTCAAGAAACCAATGTGTTCTCTATCTCCTGACTATCATAACTAATTAAGATGTCTGTAAAATGTTTGGTTCATACTAAACTCTCAATAAATGCTTCGTGTTATTATGCCTTTATGCCTAATGTTTATTCACTTATTTATCTATGTTGGTTTCTTGTGATGTTTCAGGCCCCGTGTGAGGCATTGGGGTGCAGAGCTGCAGAAGACGCAGTCCAGGCCTCATGGATCTCACAGTCAGAGTGGAGGAGACCACCAAGGACAAAGACCACCTGGAAGAGTTCTCGGTATCTCCTCCCAGAAACTCTCTTTGCTGGCTTCACTGCCTGGTTGCTCCCAGATTTCCCAGAATCCTGATGTCCAGCTGCACAAGCATTCCCTGTCTGGCACATTTTCAAACACCTGTGTTTGACAGACCTCCACAAATAATTCTTATGGTGAGGATAAGTGGATAGCATTTGATGTTATTACTATTATTTGCACATCTTACCATCCTTCTTAGATGGTAAATTACTCAGGACTGATTTCCCCAAATGGCTCATTTCTGTATCAGCTTAAAGGCCCAGCACAGTACCTAGGACATGAGAAGATATCCAAAAACAGATGGCAAATGGATTAATTCATCTAACAAATATTCCTTGAGCTTTTACTCCGAAGCAGGCACTGAGCCAGGTATCAGGGACACAAGAACAAAGAAAAGCAACAGGGTCCCTGCCCCTAATGAATGGATGTCTGATTCGCTGGCTGAAACTGGCCAGCCTCGGAGGCCCCAGACCTCCATGGGGCTGGAAGTGGTGCCATCATCTTGGTGTGACACAGACTTCCTGGATGTCCTCTGCCTCCTTCCTGTGGAGCTGGCTGAGCTCTGGAGAGATGGCTGCCCACTGTGGTTTACCTGATGTCCTGAACACTCTCAGCTGGCAGCCAAAGGCTATATTTAAATAGCAAACATTTGCATTTTTAATGTTGACTGGAATTGGAAAGGCAGTGATAACCTTTCTAAGCTGATATTGGTTTTTACATGATTGAAACAGGCTGGGCCTGAGGCATTTCTTAAATGGAAAATTTGAAGTATTTTCAATATCAGTGAGAGTGCAGAACCATCTTGAAACACTGTGCCTGTTTGGATTTTCAGAAAATGTCACCTCCCTCCCTTGAGCACACTCAGCACCTTTGCCCTGTTCACGTTTCAGGGTCATTCCTTCATTGGGTCCTCCTAACCCTCTGAGAGGGTAGACAGCCTGAGGCCTGTGTCACTGGTGAGGAAGAGTTTAGGGAAGCCCGGAGGGCAGTGGAAAGGGCTCTGGCCTTAGAACTGGCTCCAAGTACCTTCCCTACACCTCACCACTTGGGTCTCCCTAAGCCTCCTTTTCTCACCTGTAACATAGTAATACCAATGCCTGTTTCGTGGTGTATTAGTTCGTTTCCACACTGCTATAAAGAAATACCTGAGGCCAGGCACAGTGGCTCACGCCTGTAATCCTAGTACTTTGGGAGGCCGAGGCAGGCAAATCACCTGAGGTCGGCAGTTCGAGACCAGCCTGACCAACATGGAGAAACCCCGTCTCTACTAAAAATACAAAATTAGCTGGGCATGGTGGCACATGCCTGTAATTCCAGCTGCTCAGGAGGCTGAGGCAGGAGAATCGCTTGAACCTGGGAGGCAGAGGTTGCAGTGAGCTGAGGTCACGCCATTGCACTCCAGTCTGGGCAACAAGAGCAAAACTCCGTCTCAAAAAAAAAAAAAAAAGAAAGAAAGAAAAAAAGAAATATTTGAGACTAGGTAATTAGGTAATTCACAAAGAAAAGAGGTTTTAATTGACTCACAGTTCTGCATGGCTGGGAGGCTTCAGGAAACTGACAATCCAATCATGGTGGAAGGTGAAGGGGAAGCAGGCACCTTTTTCACAAGGTGAGAGGAAAGAGACAGACAAGGAAGAGGAACTGCCAAACACTTACAAAACCAGCAGATCTCATGAGAACTCACTCACTATCATGAAAACAGCATGGGGGAAACCACCTCCACGATCCCATCACTTCCCACCATGTCCCTCCTTTGACAGGTGAGGATTACAATTCAAGATGAGATTTGGGTAGGAACACAGAGCTGTGCTGTTCAAATGTGCTCATCTGTAAAAATGCTTACCGCCCCACACCTGGCACTTTGCTAATGCTCAAAGGTCATTAGTTCTTGTCCCTCCCCTGGCAGTGACCTGCCTAAGGTAACACGTCAAAATCAAATGAGAACTGTAGGCTCCTGGTTCCCAGACCTCTTTCCAAAAGGCTGGGGACACAGATAGATTAAGACATGCACAGCTGGGTTAAAGCAGAAGGACTCATTTTCATCATTACTTTATTCTGACTACCATCATTAACAAAATATGCCGTGTCATCCTGTCTGAAGACTTCTTGGCAACTGTATTTTCCTCCTGTTTTTGTTGTAGTAAAAGTTGTTGCATTGTTCCATATGCTCAATAGCCACGTGTAGCTATTTAAGTCTAAATTAAAATTAAACACAATTTAAAATTCAGTTCCTCAGCCACAGTAGCCATATTTCAAGGGCTCAGTGGCCACATGTAGCTAGCAGCAACCAGTGCAAATGTAGGCCATTTCCATCATTACAGAAAGTACTAGTGGGCAGTGCTAAGTGAGAGAGGAGGGGAAGGGAGGGGAGGGGAGGCGAGGAGAGGAGTGGGGAGGAGCAAAATGGGGAGGGGAGGGAAAGGGAGGGGTAGGGAAGGGAGAGGAGAAGTGGGGAGGGGAGAAGAGGGAAAGGGAGGGAAGGCGAGAGGGAGGGAAAGGGAGGGGTTGTGGGGGAGAAGTGAAGAGGGGAAGGGAAAAGGAGGGGAGGGGGAAGTGGGGAGGGGAAGGGGAAGAGAGGGGTTAGGAGGGGAGAAGTGGGGAGGGGAGGGGGAAGGGAAGGGAGAGGAAGGGAGGGAGGGGAGAGGAGAGGGAGGGAGGGGAGAGGAGGGGAGGGGAGGGGAGGTGACCTATGAGATTCCTACTGCTGCTGTAACAAATTACTACAATCCTAGTGGCTGAAAAATCACAAATTAATTATCTTAAAGTTCTGGATATCAGAAGTCCTAAAATCAGTTCTCCTGGGCTAGAATCAAGGTGTTGGCAGTGCTGGTTCATTCAGAGGTCCAGGAGTGAGTCCATTTCCTTGCCTTTCCAGCTTCTATAGGCCATCAGCACTCCTCAGTTCATGGTCCCTCTGCTATCGCTCCAACCTCTTACAACTAACTCCAGTCTTGTTCTCCTCTCTTATAAGGATTCTTGTGATCATATCAGGCCCACCTGGATAATCCAAGATAACCCCCCAATCTCAAGACAATTAATTTAATCACATCGGCAAAATCTCTTTTGGCATATAAGGCAGGACTTACAAGTGTCAGGGATTAGAATATGGACATCTTTATGGGGCCATTATTTGGCCTACCACAGATGGAGAGAAGAGGAAGGGAAAGGGAAGGGGAAAGAAGAGGACAAAAGAGGCAAACTGGTTTTCCAGAGCATTCCTCATTCACACACATCCTTGCACGTGTTCATCTAGGTGTGGAAATCTGTCTCTGATATTTGCACATTCTGATGGAAGAGGAAAATTCTCTTCTCTGAGAGAACCAATGCTTGAGCACTTTTTAAATTTAGTTCAACTCGACAAATATTATCATTTAAAACTCAGATGTGATCATTTCATTCCCTGCTTAAAATAGATGCATGATTCTTCACAACCTACTGTAAAAGCCCCAAACCATCAACACCCAAACACACACGGGCAAATGCCTCACTGGGCTTGCCAATCCACCTTCTCTGATCTAACTTGCACTTTGCAATCCTTGCCTTAGCTCCTGCTGAACCCATGGCCTGGGATACACAGAGGGCATATCTCTACCTATGGACACTGGGCAAAACACAGCTCAGAGGTTCTCTCCTCCCTGCTGCCTTCGCAAGCTCTGCTAGACTGATGTTCTCATCTGTGACCAGCATTTTATTTATCTGTTTTTCAGAGCATTTGCCCGGTTATGCCGTCTCTCTCCCCCACTTTCTGTCCACAGTATTCCCCATAATCAATGGTGATTCTCAAACTCCGTGTGGAGGAAAGACTAGTAACTTTTTTGGTTTTTTTGTGTGTGTGTCTTTTGTTTTGTTTTGTTTGTTTGTTTGTTTTTCTGAGACAGAGTCTCACTCTGCTGCCCAGGCTTGAATGTAGTGGCACAATCTTGGCTCACTGCAGCCTTCGCCTCCCGGGTTCAAGTGATTCTCTTGCCTCAGCCTCCTGAGTAGCTGGGATTACAGGCGAGGGCCACCACACCTGGCTAATTTTTGTATTTTTAGTAGAGATGGGGTTTCACCATGTTGGCCAGGCTGGTCTCAAACTCTTGACCTCCAGTGATCTGCCCACCTCAACCTCCCAAAGTGCTGGGATTATAGGTGTGAGCCACCATGCCCGGCCAAGACTATTATTTGTTGTTGCTGTTTAGTTTTCATTTTAAAAATTTACGCCAGGTGCGGTGGCTCACGCCTGTAATCCCAGCACTTTGGGAGGCCGAGGCAGGCGGATCACGAGGTCAGGAGATCGAGACCAACCTGGCTAACACGGTGAAACCCCCGTCTCTACTAAAAATACAAAAAAAAATTAGCCGGGCATGGCGGCGTGCACCTGTAGTCCCACCTGCGGGGGAGGCTGAGGCAGGAGAATGGTGTGAAACTGGGAGGCAGAGCTTGCAGTGAGAGAATGGCGTGAGGCTGAGGCAGGAGAATGGCCTGAACCTGGGAGGCAGAGCCAAGATCGCGCCACTGCACTCCAGCCTGGGCGACAGAGTGAGACTCCGTCTCATAAAAAATAATAAATATATAAATAAAAATAAAAATAAAAAATAAAAATTTCCAATCCATTGCATACAGATGATTTTGTAAAACAAAATGAAAGACATAGGTGCAAAATATAAGCCTTTGTCATTGTTAAAAGAAAAAGCAGACATATAAAAAGCAAGATTTATTTTATTATTATAGTCAAATTGCTGTAAGGATTTCTAAACCCTTCCTCTCAATTTCTGTACTTTTATCTTCTTTGACCAGTAACAGTTTTCAGACCACACAGGTCTCTGGGCTGCACCCGAAGGAGCACTGTCCTCTAGCCCCCGAGACGACTCTGCATTTGGCCAGCGCTTGATCCGCTTTATGGAACCCATTTGAATATTCCTGCCAAATGCTCTGCCAGGCGTCCGAGGGGATGGGATGTGCAGAAGAGTGGTCCTTGTGGAGAGGCCCTCAGAATGGGGAGGTCCCTTCTGGTGATATTCACAGGCAGATGTGGTTGTGGTCCCAGATGTGCTATCTAAGCAGCTTCAGGACCCTGGGTGTGTCACCTGAATGTGGCCTTGACCTGAAGCTAGACCAAGGTTCTTTTTTTTTTAGACGGAGTCTCACTCTGTCACCCAGGCTGGAGTGCAGTTGTGTGATCTCAGCCCACTGCAACATCCACCTCCCAGGTTCAATCGATTCTTCTGCCTCAGCCTCCCAAGTAGCTGGGATTACAGGTGCACACCACCATGCCCAGCTAATTTTTGTATTTTTAGTAGAGACAGGGTTTCACCATGTTGGCCAGGCTGGTCTCGAATTCCTGACCTCAAGTGATTCACCCGCCTTGGCCTCCCAAAGTGCTGGGATTACAGGTGTGAGCCACCACACCCAGCCTAGACCAAGGTTCTTAAGCTCTCTGTGCTTAAGATAGTCTGGGGAGGCCTAGGGACTTCTTCTCAGGCAGCCAGAGAAGGAAGCCTGCCTCTCTAAATCCTTCCTGGTGCTAGTCGGGAGGGGCCTCATTCCATTGAGGGACCGTGACTCCAAGTTTCAAGTAGTGACTTCAGTAAACAGGGTGGCCCACAGAGGAACTGGGAGCAACTGGGAAATACGCATGGCACCTACTGGAGTGGACAAATGGGAGAGAGGCCAGGAGCAGACCTGTTAGCCTGTAAGTTAAAGAAAGGTGCTCTATGAAAGGGGAAATCGGTGCCATAGTGTCTAGACTGCAATATTCTGTACCTTCCCCCACCACATCCCTCTACACTGTGAGCTTTTTTTTGAAATAGCGTGTCACCCAAGCTAGAGTGCAGTGGTGTGATCATAGCTCACTGCAGCTTTGATCTCCCAGGCTCAAGCAGTCATCCCACCTCAGCCTCCTGAGTAGTTGGGACCATAGGCACATGCCACCACACCTAGTAAGTTGGTTTTGTTTTCTGTGGGTTTTGTTGTTGTTGTTGATTTGAGAGACAAGGTCCCACTATGTTGACCAGGCTGGTCCTGAACTCCTGGGCTCAAGCAATCCTGCTGCCTGGGCCTCCTTGTTGGGATTATAGGCATGAGCCACCATGCCCGGCCACTGTGAGCTTCTTGAAAGCAGAAAAAAAAAATTCCATATTGTCATCAATATCCCCAGTGTCCAGCCCAGGGCCTGGCACACAGGAAACCCTTAATAACTATCTGAAGGATGATGAAAAGAAAGGAAAGTAGCCAAAGTCATCCTGAGCAAAAACAACAAAGCTGGAGGCATCACACTACCTTATGATGAGTAAGCTTCAGGGACAGTGTGCAGGGCCACAGAGCACAAAGTCGCAATTCTGCCTAGGAGGTGGGCAGCCAGGGCTGGAGGAGAGGGGAAAGGCCTCATGGAGGTGACATTTGTGCTGGACTTTGGGTCTGCTGGCGTGGGCAGAGGAGAGGGCGAAGGATGGGAGTCAAGAGGCTAAAAGGAGGAAAAGCGGGAAAGGGAAGCTTGTTTGGAGAATGGCAGGGTGACCACCTGACCGGAATTTCAGGGGCTTGGGGGACGGTGGCAGTGGGAGTGGCAAGAGGAGTACACGAGGTGACTCTGGAGGGGCCAGAAGGCAAGCGGGGAGCCCTGAAAAGTTTTCAAGCAGAAAAGTGGAAGGATCACAACTGTCCTTTAGAAAGATGACAGTGCCAGGTGAAGAGACAATGAATTGGAGGGAAGAGAGGCTGTGGGGAAGGAAAACACTTTCCCTAAATCAGGCAAAAGACTGTGGCAAGGGCAGAGATGGTGGGAATGGGGGGAAAGGGATGGAGCCGAGAGCCATTTCTGATGACAGGATTTGTGAACCCTGTCCCCCACTTTCCCGTGCACACATCCTCCTGACTGAAGTTTCAAGTTTGGATGACAAAATAGATGTTGATGCCATTCCTTAGGAGAGGGGATTCAGGAAGTACTAAGTTAAGGGCCAAAAGGACAAATTCCATTTTGGACATTCTCACAGGACAACTGGGAAGATGCCCAGTTTCAACTGGAAATACAAATCTGAAGCTGAGGAGAGTGGAGTTGAGAGTCCTCAGGGTGTAAGTGGTAGTGGGGCCATGGGGATGGACAAGCAACTCCAGGATAATTGGGGACTGGAGGGTGGCCCACACTGAGCAGTTAGAAACTAGCACCTGTTGCAATGGATAAGACAAAATGTCCGAATATGTGACAGAAATAGTAAGTTCTGTTGTCAGGAAGACGAGGGATGACGAACAGCTGGAATTGCTAAAAAAAAAAAAAAAAAAAATTCTTCCTGGAGAAGGTGGCTTGAAGAGAAACAGCAGGATGCACAGGATTAGGAGGCAGGAAAGAGGGAGGGGAGGATTTCGGATGGGTTTTGCTGGTGGCGGAGCAGGGAGCGTGGCCACAGGGCACTGAGGGTGCATGCTGCAAAAATACAGCCCCAGGATGGTGCAGCTAGAGAAAGAAACAAGGAATTGATTCAGAATCCACTTTGAGGAAATTGGTCTCCATGGTTGCGTCTGGGGAGAGGAAATGGGAGTCAAGAGGGTAGGCTGAGAAGGAGACATCTCTCTGTACCCTTTTGCATCTTCTGGGTATTTTTACCTTGTACACCAATTACCTTTTTTCAGGGTTTAAATAAACTGTTTGGGCCTGATGCTGTGGCTTACACCTGTAATCCCAGCACTTTGGGAGGTGGAGATGGAAAGATATCTTGAGGCCAGGAGTTCAAGCCTAGCCTGGGCAACATAGCAAGACCCCATCTCAATTATACTAAAAAATAATAATCATCATTAAAAAAAAAAAAAACCTTTTGGTTTTGGCAGACCAAGCAGTGAGTCTGGTGCCAGAGGAAATCAGGTGGATCCCAAGAGTAAAGGTCAGATTCCTGGCCTTCCTTTCAGGCATGAGAGCAGGACCAGTCTCTGACTGAGGGACCAGCGTTGGTGGCTGTAGCTCTGAGTAATCCTCAAATGGCTTTTTTTTTTTTTGAGACAGAGTTTCACTCTTGTTTCCCAGGCTGGAGTGCAATGGTGTGATCTTGGCTCACTGCAACCTCCGCCTCCCAGGGTCAAGCGATTCTCCTGCCTCAGTTTCCTAACTGAGATTACAGGCATGCGCCACCATGCCTGGCTAATTTTACACTTTTAGTAGAGACGGGGCTTCTCCATGTTGGTCAGGCTGGTCTCAAACTCCCGACTTCAGGTGATCCTCCCACCTCGGCCTCCCAAAGTGCTGGGATTACAGACGTGAGCCACCGCGCCTGGCCCAGATGGCTCTTTTACACGAATTTGGTTGAGTAAGTGAAGGAGCAATCCAGAGAGCAGATGAGGACAGAATGAGAAGTGGCTGGACACTGGAGCTGGCCAGCTTCCAGGGACATAGAAGTATGCCCCCAAGGTAGACTGATGAGCCAGTGCTGGATCCTAATCTTACAACTTGTGAGGCTGGGGCCAGGTGATGTTGCAGGAACAGTGCTGAAACCTCATGTTTTACTGTATTAGTCCGTTCTCACATTGCTATAAATAAATACCTGAGACTGGGTAATTCATAAGAGAAGAGGATTAATTGGCTCACAGTTCTGCAGGCTGTACTGGAGGCACAGCAGCATCTGCTACTGGGGAGGCCTCAAGAAGCTTCCAATAACGGGGTAAGGCAAAGGGGTAGCAGGCATATCACATGGTGAAAGCAAGAGCAAGACAGAGCCACAGAGAAGGTGCTATCAGATCTCACAAGAACTCACTCACTATCACAAGGACCACACCCAGGCGATGGTACTAAAACATTCATGTGAAACCTGCCGCCATTATCCAATCACCTCTCACCAGGCCCCACCTCCAACATCGGGGATTACATTTCAATATGAGATTTGGGCAGGGACACATATCCAAACTATATCACTGATATAGAGTTGTTGTGAGAGTTAAATGAGATCAACATCATGACCATCAAACATTTCTGATGACTTACTATGTACCTGGCATTGAGCTAATTACTCACATAGTTTAATCCTCACAAAAATCCCATGAGATGATTGCCCTTATTATCCCCGTTTTACAAATATAGGAAATAAGGGCCAGGCGAAGTGGCTAACGCCTGTAATCCCAACACTTTGGGAGGCCAAGGCGGGGAGATCATCTGAGATCAGGAGTTTGAGACCAGCCTGGCCAACATGGCAAAACCTCGTCTTTACTAAAAATACAAAAAGTAGCCGGGTATGGTAGTGGTGTGCCTGTAATCCCAGCTACTTGGGAGGCTGAGACAGGTGAATCACTTGAACTCAGGAGGTGGAGGCTGAAGTGAGCTGAGATAGCACCACTGCATTCCAGCCTGGGTGACAGAGCAAGACTGTCTGGAAAAAAATATAAATAAATAAATAAACAGGAAATAAGGCACAGCGAAGTTTACTGATTTGTCTAAGATCACACAGTAAGAAAGTAGCTAACCAGGATTGAAACCCAGGCTCTCTAACTCCAGAGTTTAGTTTCTATGTGAAATAACTCACTTAGCCCAGGGTGAAATGCACACAGAGCATCAGTCAGGTTAGGCCAGGTAATGCTGCAGCAACAAACAATGCTGAATCTCAGTAGCATTCCACACAGAGGTTTATTCCTCACTTATGCCACATGTCTAGTGCAGGGTGGCAAGTATGGCTCATGAGAGTGACTCATAGACACGGGAGGGAGGCTTCAGCTTGTGTGCTTCTGCCATCGCTGAAACAGGAGAAGGGCAGGGGAATTCTTTCCATCCAATATGACACATAACACTTCTGCTTTTCTTTCATTTGCCAAAGCTAAGGCAGTGGGAGGTCAAATTTGACTTTATGTCCTGAAGGCGAGAACCAAAATATTCATTAATAGCCCTAATGACTGCATGTATGCACCCATTAAGTATTGACTGAATTGAAGTCAAATGACTAGTTCAGAGAGAGATGGAGAGAACTCTGTCTCAGCCAGCTGGATTTATAAAGTTTTTGAGAGTTTGCAAACATAAGCACTATCAATCCTGCCCTGAAGGCCACCCGAGGACCACTGCTTCACCATTTCTGTGTGTCAGGCATTTCTCTGAGAGGTCTGCATGTTGCCAAGACACCATAAAGAATTCTGGTTACAGGTCAAAGCATCCCAGGAAAATATAATTATTATCTTCCAACCGCTGTCATTTATCCGTTCGCCCCATCCCAGACCACCCTTTTGTGACGGCTTTTTCCTTTTGCCCTTTTTATGGTTTCTCTTGTCATATTCTTTTATAAACTCACATGAGGCTCACACAGAAATATGGCAAACTTGTACATTACAAAATTTTTTTTCTTTCTTTTTTTGAGACAGGGTCTCGCTCTGTCACCCAGGCTGGAGTGCAGTGACATGACCGTGGATCACTGCAGCCTCACACTCCCAGACCTGAGCAGTCCTCCCACCTCAGCCTCCCAAGGTGCTGGGATTACGATTGTGAGCTGCTGCCCCCAGCCAGGAAATTTTCTAAACCATTTGTAAGTGTACATTTCAGTGGCAGTAATTACATTCACAATGCTGTGCAGGCATCACCACTGTCTATTCCCAAAACAGTTTTATCACCCCAAATAAAAACCCTGTACCCATTAGGCAATAACTCCTGATTAGGGTAGAAATTTTTATACTCACTTTAAAGATAAGGATATTTAGGGTTAAGAACTTTGCCCAGCATTACACAGGAAATAAGTGACAGAGACAGGATTTCTGACTTTGAAGCCAGTGGTCCTCTTGCAGCAGTCAAAGCCTCTCTAGAAGATCCCTATCTGATCACTCATAACAGGGCAGTGCGGACCATCTATTCGAGGTGGAGTGCAGTTCCTAAACTTGCGAGTGCCCCTTCAATGGTCTGAGGAATAGATAGTCCTTCATTCACTCAAGAGCATTCCAACACATTACTGAATTACTGAGTGCCTATTAGTACTGGAGATTCAAAGATGAATAAAACTCCGTGCTGCAGAAGTTCACAGCTGAGAGAAGTTACCGAGATGCTGCTCATTTTCTCCAAAATCATTTCCCTTGTTGTTTAGTAAAAAAACAAACCCATAAAAAAACACAGATTTTTAGCTGGGTTCATGGCTCCCAGGTGCAAGACTACATTTTTCAGTCTCTCTTGTAACTGGCTACGGCTGCGTGACTAAGTTCTGGAAAATGGCCCATGAGCATAAGCGGTATGTGAAACTTCTCGGGGAGTGTTTGCAAAAGACCAGGGGGGAATACCCTTCTTTCTTTACCTCTCCCTTTATCCCACTTCCTACTGTCTAGAATCAAACTGCAATGGCTGGTGCTTGGGCAACCATCTTGGATCAGGAAGTATAACTCATGGACTGAGGATGGAAGAACAAGATGGAATAAGCCTTAGTTCTTGACAAGGTGGGGGTGCTGTATCATCCTTAGGCTTCATATTTCTCATTTAGAAGAGAAAGAAAACAAGTTTCTGTATTATATGTATCTGTTAGCTTTTGGTGAATAACAAACTACTTCAAAGCTAATGGCCTGGCCTGGTGGGGTGGCTCACGCCTGTAATCCCAGCACTTTGGAAATCCGAAGCGGGCGGATCGCCTGAGGTCAGGAGTTCGAGACCAGCCTGGCCAACATGGTGAAACCCCATCTCTACTAAAAATACAAAAAATAGCCGGGCATGGTGGTGGGTGCCTGTGATCCCAGCTACTTGGGAGGCTGAGGCAGGAGGATCCCTTGAACTGGGGAAGTGGATGTTGCAGTGAGCCGAGATTGTGCCACGGCACTCCAGCCTGAGTGACAACGTGAGACTCCATCTCAGAAAAAAAAAAAAAAAAGCTAATGGCCTAAAACAACAGCCATCTTATTTAGTTCCTGATACTATGGTTCAGCTGGGTGCTGGAGGATTGGCTGGAGCTGAATGGCTTAGGCTGACTCTGTGTGTCTGGTGGTTGGCAGGCTGGTTGTTCTGCAGGGCCTCAGCTGGGATGGTGCCCCTTTGCTCTATCTGGTCTCACTCTCCAGTAGGCTTAGCCTAAGCTTCTTCACATGGCAGTCTTAGACTTCCAAAACAAAAAAGGCAAAAACCAAGAGAAAGCCCCACATGCAAGTGCTTTGCAAGTCTCTGCTCGTGTCACACATGCTAATGTTCCCCTGATCTAACTAAGTCACCCACAGGCATAGTTACTGCAAAATGATTTATTGGAAGCCATTACTACAACAATCCCTATTGTCTAAGCCACTGGTATTTTTGGATTTTCTGTCACATGCACCCGAATCTACAGGTGGTGACAAGCCTGTGTAACCTCTATGTTTACATTCACCAGCGCCTGAAGATAAAAAGCAGTCACAGTATGTTTTGATGTCAAGGTCACAGTGGCTTGAAAACCTCCACCTCTTACTTGTCCTTATCTCCTTATCAAACTCATTTTAGAGTTATTGAGACTAAACTAGTGGATGAGAAAAAACAGAATTATAGTTTAATTTTCAAGCAATATTAAGAATGAACGGGTCACTGACTTTTTTACTGTTGCATTTTTTGTTGTTGTTGTTTAATGATGATCAAAAATAAAAAGCCTCATGGTTTTGTGTGGTGGCTCACATTTGTAATCCCAATACCTTAGGAGGCTGGTGAGGGGAGGATCATTTGAGCTCAGTAGCTGGAGATCAGCCTGGGCAACATGGTGAGACCCTGTATCTACAAAAAAATTTTTAGAAATAGCTGGGTATAGTGGCACATGCCTGTAGTCCCAGCTACTTGAGAGGTTGAGGCGGGAGGCTGAGGCAAGAAGATCACTTGAGCCCAGGAGATTGCAGCTACAGTGAGCTATGTTCCCACCCCTGCACTGCAGCCTGGGCGACAAAGTGAGACTCTGTCTCAAAAAATAATAATAATAGACTGGGCACAGGGGTTCACGCCTGTAATCCCAGCACT
This sequence comes from Pongo abelii, assembly GCF_028885655.2. NCBI lineage: Eukaryota > Metazoa > Chordata > Mammalia > Primates > Hominidae > Pongo > Pongo abelii. The sequence goes on along the minus strand of NC_071985.2, from coordinate 170,778,960 downwards.
TTGGGAGGCCAAGAAGGACAGGTCACTTGAGGCCAGGAGTTTGAGACCATCCTGGCCAACATAATGAAACCCCATCTCTACTAAAAATACCAAAATTAGCTGGGTGTGGTGGCATCCGCCTGTAGTCTTAGCTGAGACTCAAGGAGGCTGAGGCAGGAGGATCACTTGAGCCCAGGAGGTGGAGATTGCAGTAAGCCAAGATTGTGCCACTGTACTCCAGCCTGGGACACAGAGTGAGACTATGTCTCGAAAAAAATAGTAATAATAATAAATAAAGTGCTTTATGAGCCTTTTTTAATATAAAAAAGTACATTTAAATTCTTTATTTAAAAAAATTGGGGCCGGGCGCAGTGGCTCGCGACTGTAATCCCAGCACTTTGGGAGGCCGAGGCGGGCAGATCAGGAGGTCAGGAGATGGAGACCATCCTGGCTAACGCGGTGAAACTTCGTCTCTACTAAAAATGCAAAAAATTAGCCGGGCGTGGTGGCGGGCGCCTATAGTCCCAGCTGCTCAGGAGGCTGAGGCAGGAGAATGGTGTGAACCCGGGAGGCGGAGCTTGCAGTGAGCAGAGATTGCGCCACCGCACTCTGGCCTGGGCAACAGAGCAAGAATCCGTCTCAAAAAAAAAAGAAAAAAAAAATTTAAGGCTGGGCGCAGTGGCTCACGCCTGTAATCCCAGCACTCTAGGAGGCCAAGGCAGGTGGATCACTTGAGGCTAGGCGTTTGAGACCATCCTGGCCAACATGGCAAAACTCTGTCTCTACTAAAAATACAAAACTTAGCTGGGCGTGTTGGCGGGCACCTGTAATCCCAGCTACTCGAGAGGCTGAGGCAGGAGAATCGCTTGAACCTAGGAAGCAGAGGTTGCAGGGAGCAGAGATCACGCCACTGCACTCCAGCCTGAGCGACAGAGAGAGACCCTGTATTTAAAAAAAAAAAAAAAAAAAAAAAAAAAAAAGGCCGGGCGCGGTGGCTCACGCCTGTAATCCCTATAATCTGAGGCGGGCGGATCACGAGGTCAGGGGATCGAGACCATCCTGGCTAACACGGTGAAACCCCGTCTCTACTAAAAATACAAAAAATTAGCCGGGCGCGGTGGCGGGCGCCTGTAGTCCCAGCTACTCGGGAGGCTGAGGCAGGAGAATGGCGTGAACCTGGGAGGCGGAGCTTGCAGCGAGCCGAGATCACGCCACTGCACTCCAGCCTGGGCTACAGAGCAAGACTCCGTCTCAAAAAAAAAAAAAAAACAGAATTAAAAAAATAAAGAGCTTCATGAACATTCACATTCCCATCGAAGCAATCTCAGGGGTTCCTACAAGGGTATCTCGGCACTAGGGCCACCGTATGCTACTGTCAGGTGTCAGGTCCTGTATTGCCCTCTGCTCAGGAAGCAGTCTGGAAAGGGAGAACTTCTGTGGCCACTGCTGACCACTTCTCATGAAATTGCCATTGCTGCATCATGGGTGCTGTCTCTTGGTGCCCCTGAGGAGCCGCTGCCTGAGGTGACCACGCAGCACTGGGCTCCAGGCGAAGGACTCTTCCTTGCTACATGCTGAAGCCTCGCTGTCAGGGCTGACCCTCTCCAGCTGCAGGCATGATTTGCCCCAGGTAACTGAAGTGCATCTGGAATTTTCCATCACATGTCCCAGAGCCAGGAATCTGCCAACCTGGCTTCTGTCCTCCGCTCACCACCTTCTGTAACAGTGGGAGCTGGTCCAGGCCCATCAAGAGCAGGCAGCACATCAGTGCCAGTGACAGCTCTGTTCGAACATAGCCAAGAAGCATTTGTTCCTATCCTTTTCCCAACAAAGCAAGAGCTGGGATATGGTTCTGTGGCAATTGCACCCAACAGTTTCCATCACCAAGTGGGGCATTTGCTTCCTAGTCCAAAGCATCTATGAATAGTGTGTTTGCTATTTTCCCCTAAGATCCAGGGAGGGACACCTGGCTTATATCCTGGTGCCTTACATCTACAGGGTACACCCTGGAGATTTTGCCAAAGCAAAGGAACGATCTGCTTCAAAGGTGAAGTCAACTTCCATTTTACAGAAGACTGAAGAATGTGCCCAGCTCCAAAATGGCAGGTTCACCAATGCTCACTCATTGAGGTTTCTAAGTCATAGAATCATGTCACTGACAAAGCCCCTTTGGAACAAAATTATTATGATATAGCATAAAGAGTGCTTCAATAGAAGTGTGAGCATGGTGTGACAAAGGAGAGTCCCTGCTTTGAGCCTCAGTTTTCTCACCTGTGAAGTTACTGACCTCATCAACTTATTGTACAGTTTAAAAGAGACAGTGTCTGCAGGTGCCACAGCCAGCTGGAGATTTTGCCAAAGCAAAGGAGCCTAGCTCAGCACACCTGATGGCTAGGGGCCACTAAAAGTCATTGTTATTGCCTTTCAGGCCGTAAGGACTCTTCCTGTTTGCCCACTGAGTGTCCTGTTTGTCACTCTTGCAGGACAGCACAGATGTGGGCTTTGGGAGCCAGAACTCCTTAACTTGGCTTTATTAGGAATTTAATTTAGTGACCTTGGTCATGTCTTCAGGAGCCAAGAATCCAAGTAAAGTTGTATGTGTGTGTTCTCCGAGCACTGGCTGATGTGCAAACATTCAGGCCCCATGGCTTTCCCACAGGGCATCTTTCCCCCTGTCTGCATGTGGTCAGCCACAGAACGGCTAGGAGGAGATGAACAATAGACACTTCATCGTTTTTCCCTTATGGATTCATCAAATCCCATTTTTCCGTCAGCAAATATAAGGCAAGAGCTTCCTAATGGAATCTGACTCCGAACACCTGGCGTACAGTTGGTTTAGATTAAGGATCTTACATAAATAAAACAGCAGCAGATATCCAGCCAGCCAGCGCAGAAGACCTGCCATGGGGGGTGGGGGGGAAGGAGACGCCCGGTTTGTCAACACACACCAAGGTAACCAGCTGGTTAGGGCCATGTGAACTTCCCGTGGATTTTCTTCTTCTTTTTTTTTGGCAAACGTTTATTTCACACTACTCTGGAAGGTGATGTGGCACAGCAGTTAAATATGAGCCAAAAAACTGGTTTAGAATCCAGACCCTGCTACTTACTGACTGTGAAATGAAGGCAAATGGCTGATAAGGTGCCCGCTTCTTCATCTACAAAATTACCTCCTCCCAACATTGGGCCATTGCAGGGATTACATGACAGACACATGCAAAGACTTTAGAATTACCCTGGACTCACAGTAAGCCCTCAAAAACATTAGCTATGACTGTTATTGTTATGTGCTGGGCCCTGAGCCAGCCGGGGTTTCCCATAACATAGTCCCTGACTCAAAGTGATAGCCGAAGATATTGAGAAGGCAAGGGGACCCACTAGAAAGGAAGCTCTACGAGGGCAGGAATCTTTTGTTTCTGTTTTGTTTTCTATTGTACTCCCAGGGCCTAGACTAGTGCCTGGCACATAGAAAGTACTTCTTAATACATTTTGGTTGAATGACTACATTGAAACCATTGTTTAAGGAGCTATGCTAGACTGTGTAGGATTCAGGGGGGACACAAGGGAGGGGTGTCAATAAAATGATCATACAAATTAATCAGTGAGATACATGAGGAATTAAAATACATGAAGAGTGCGGAATCTTATCAGGCAACACAGTTGTAAAATAAGTTACAGTAAAGGTTTAAACATTTGACTAAGCCCAGCACTTTCAGAGGCTGAGGCAGGAGGATCACTTGAGGCCAGGAGATCAAGAACAGCCTGGGCAACATAGCAAGACTCTGTCTCTACAAAAAAAAATAAAAACAATTAGCTGGGCAGGGTGGTGCACACCTATAGTTCCAGCTACTCAGGAGGCTGAGATTGGAGGATCATTTAAGTCCAGGATGTGGAGGCTGCAGTGTGCTGTGATCACGCCACTGCACTCCAACCTGGGTGACCAAGCAAGACCCTGTCTCAAAATAAAAATAAAATTTAGAAAAAAAAATGTGACTAACGAGAATAACTTCTTGTGACTCAGGGTCCAAGTTATAACAAAATGTGGGGACTTAAATTTCCATAATCTTAAGACAGAGTTAGAGAGGTGAACCCGAATCTTGGGTACCATCAGCCTAGAAGTACTAGCACAGTTGCAGGCCAGCATCTCTGACTTCGAACTTGAACCTGTAACCCCAGTTGCAGGCCAAGACCATCAGTTGACCTCAGATGGTACATCTGCTTCATGTAATTGAGGAAATGACTTTGCTACTCAGGAAAGTTAATAATAAGCTACAGAGATGAGGTAGGCGAGGTGGCTCACGCCTGTAATCCCAGCATTTTGGGAGGCAAAGGTGGGTGGATCACCTGAGGTCAGGAGTTCGAGACCAGCCTGGCCAACATGGTGAAACCCTGTCTCTACTAAAAATACAAAAAATTAGCTGGGCATGGTGGCGCACACCTGTAATCCCAGCTACTCAGGAGGCTAAGGCAGGAGAATCACTTGAACCCAGGAGGCGGAGGTTGTAGCGAGCCGAGATCGCACCATTGCACTCCAGCTTGGGCAACAAGAGCGAAACTCCATCTCAAAGAAAAAAAAAAAAAAAACTACAGAGATAATAAGCAAATGAAATCCATTTGCTTTAGAATTCAGGCCCTGTTACTTACTGACTGTGAAATGAAGGCAAATGACTGAATGCCGACATGCCCACTTCCATGAGATTAAGTCTTCCATGGGCTGTTGAGGAATAAATTTTGAATTCCTCAAGAAAAATAGCATATAATAGCTATTTCAGGTGGTTGAAACATTTAAGAAAATCTGACATATTAATTGCATGATTTTAATTTGAAATGTTTAATTACTATTAAACATCATTTTATTTTAAAACATGCATGAAAGTTGTTTAACTTACAAACAGTATTTGACTGTCTAAAAGACTGAAATGTTTTTAAGTCTATAGGAATATTATGTTTGTAATTAGAGTTTCCATGCTGAAGAGTGTTTTGTTTGTCTTATGAGTAAATCAGCCTTCTAGGGTATTTGATATGCTTGAGATAATCAGTTACAGTTGGACCCTTGAACAACATGGGAGTTAGGGACTCCCTGCACAGTGAAAACTTTGTGTATCACTTTTGACTCTCCAAAAACTTAAGTACCAATAGCCAACTATTGACCAGAAAACTTACTGATAACAAACAGTCCATTGACACATATTTCGTACATTACGTGTATTATAATTACGTGTATTATATACCGTATTCTTACAGTAAAGTAAGCTAGAGAAAAGAAAATGTTTTTCATACATTACGTGTATTATATACTATATTCTTAAAGTAAGCTAGAGAAAAGAAAATGTTATTAAGAAAATCATAAGGGGCTGGGCACGGTGGCTCATGACTGTAATTCCAGCACTTTGGGAGGCCAAGGTGGGCGGATCACCTGAGGTCAGGAGTTCAAGACCAGCCTGACCAACATGGTGAAACCCTATCTCTACTAAAAATACAAAAATAGCTGGGCATGGTGGCATATGCCTGTAATCCCAGCTACTTGGGAGGCTGAGGCAGGAGAATTGCTTGAACCCGGGAGGTGGAGGTTGCAGTGAGCAGAGATGGCGCCATTGCACTCCAGCCTGGGCAACAAGAGCAAAACTCCATCTCAGAAAAAAAAAAGAAAATCATAAGGAAGAGAAAATATATTTACTATTCATTAAGTGGAAGTGGATCATCATAAAGGGCTTCATCCTCCTTGTCTTCATGTTGAGGAAGCAGAGGAGGAGGAAGAGGAAGTGTCGGTCTTGCTGTCTTAGAGATAGCAGAGGTGGGAAAAGCAGACAGGGATAGAAGGGGAGGTAGGAGAGGTAGGCACACTTGATGTAACTTTTATTGAAAAAAATTTATATTTTTTAAGGGGATCCTTGTTGTTCAAACCTGGGTTGTTCAAGGGTCAACTGTATATTAAATTTGGGATTATAATTTAAAATTTATTTATTAGTTTATTTTTGTTTTTGTTTTTGTTTTGAGACAGAGTCTTGCTCTGTTGCCCAGGCTGGAGTGTAGCAGTGTGATCTTAGCTCATTGCAACCTCCACCTCCCAGGTTCAAGCAATTCTCGTGCCTCAACCTTCCAAGTAGCTGGGATTACAGGCACGCACCACCACGTCTGGCTAATTTTTGTATTTTTAGTAGAGATGGGGTTTCATCATGTTGGCCAGGTTGGTCTCAAATTCCTGACCTCAAGTGACCCACCCACTTTGGCCTCCCAAAGTGCTTGGATTACAGGCATGAGCCACTGCACCTGGCCTAAAATTTAAAGGGATTTAATTAACCATGATGGTTAAATGGGGTTAATTATTTAAGGAAATATTATTTTTTAAACTTAACTGAACATTAATTAAAGGACAAATGAAAGTGATGTTATTTTTATACAAAATGACTAGATTTGTGAATAAATTAACTAGATTGGTACACTGAGCTTTAAGGCTTATGAAAAAGGTATAGTTTAAACTTACAACTTTATTACATTGAAATACCAATGTAATTTTTTTACATTGAAATATCAATGAAAACCAAGCAACTGTAAGTATCCCTTTTCATGCAGAAAAGCTTCTGTATGATATTTTAAAACCTGAATCGACAAGGGAATGCTTATAAAATCCAGAAGGCCTTGACTGAGTGGTCCTGTTAAAAGTGTTGCTATTGTGGGTCTTCCTGGAATTTCTTGTATTATTAAAATAAATTTAAAAACTTAGGTTTATATAACTGCTATGATTTGAATGTGTCCCCCCAAAAGCATGTGTTAGAAACTTAATCCTCAGTGCAACAGTGTTGGGAGGTGGGGTCTAATTGGAGGTGTTTAGGTCACAAGGGCTCCAACCTTGTGAATGGATTAAGCACTGATTATAAAAGGGCTTGAGGCTGTGAGTTAAATGTCTTGTTCTCTCAAGCATGCACACACTCTCTTGCTATGTGACGCCTTCTACTATGTGATGCCTTCTACCATGTTATGACACAGCAAGAAGGCTGCCAGATGCAGATGCAGCCCCTTGATCTTGGACTTCCCAGCCTCCAGAACCGTGAGCCAAATAAACTTCAATTGTTTACAAATTGCTTGGTCTGTGGTATTTTGTTATAGCAGCACAAAATGTCAAAACTACCCATTTCAATGCCCTTAAAAGACTCCTCTGTTATCTGCTCACCAGATTGGCAGGCCCTCTGGAACAGAGACTGTGCATCACAGATTTGCAACTCTCTGCAGGGCTCCTCCCCAAATGACCCCAACACTCACCCTTTCTCAACTGCCAGGTATACAGTGCATCCCTGGGACCATGTATTTGTTCATTCTCCTGCACTGGGGAGTCAGCAGGTCTGGTGCTGATCCTTAGGGAAAACTCTGGAAATTTGTGGGAATATTTTAAATAGGGTGATTGCAAAGCATGACTGTCATTAAGTGGGTGGGAACCAAGGATGCTAGATGTTCTGTGATCATGAGACAGTCCTATATATGAAGAATTGTTTCATAAACTATATGATTTTCAAATGTTTGCTAGACATTCATGTGGGTGAAAAATTCAATTATAGTTATTTGAGGCTAGAATCTGACTCTGTTTTCCATATAAACTGAGACATTTTTGCATGGTTTTAATATATGCTGAATTTTCCAAGAATGCAATTACTATGTAAATCAAGAGAAGATTGTACTTTATTATATTTGAAACTTTACCAGGAGTTGCTTATTATTTTGGAGAAAATCACATCACCAAAGGCAAAGTAGCTCATAGTATTTGAGTTATCAATGCAATACCACAGTATCTGTCTGCATTTGTTGGTGTCCGTCATCCATGGTGATTCTGTATACAAATGCAAGAATATTACCACTTTATCCTAACACTGACTGGGGGCATTTCCAAGCTTTTCCATATTGAAATACACATTATTTAATTCAAAAACCTCTCCTTTTATTTCTCCTTTATATGACACTTGGAGTGTTAGATTCACTTTACAAAATCACGTATGTATGCAGGGTAAATTATCTCTGAACTCCATTTCAGAATACTGAGGGATATTACACAGTAGTTGGGTCCTGCACTGCTCTCCACCCTTAATCTCTTCTCTGAAAGTTCCTTTTGCCTTCTTGAAATGTGGCTCTCCTCTCAGAATCTTGTTTCTTCTGTAGCCCTCACAACTGATGGTTGCCTTCTCTCCTACATCCTCCTACCACTGGACTCAGAAGTGGGCTTGGTGTCTGCTTCTTCCCCGCTAAGAGTTCCAGACCTTTGTTCTCCTTCTCTGAAAATCCCCAGCTCTGAAGCTCCTAGCCTCAGACAATAGCACTGCTTTCTTCAGAGCTCTTTGCTCCTTGAGGATTTTAGCCTGTGTTCATTGTCTCTCTCTCCAACACTGTGTCAGTCTCAGTTCTTGGTGATTTCAATATTCATGGAAATAGGGGCAATGTTCAGGTAAAGCACAGGCAGTGACCAATCAGAAGTAATGTCAGTCCTCTGGAGGGCCTCCTGCTGGGCATGGTGTTACCCTTTAATTGCTGGGTCAGATCTTAGGGAGGTCCTGGGTCCGGGGACAGGAGCCAGGGTAGCCAAGGCAATGGAGGAGCACTCATGGGTCTTAAGCAGTAGCCATTTAACCAACTGATATGAAAGAATTTTAACATCTTAACAACTGAAATGGACATACTGATCCTACCATGTGATATCAGCCCTGAGTGGAGATGATCCTCCCAAGTTTCTTGGTCTGTCTTCTCCTGTGACCTTGTCCTCCATGCTAGCTCAGCTACCCACTCCCATTGTCATGTGCTGGACCCGTGAACATAGTTGCACCCCCTCCATGATGTAAATTGTAAGCATCCCACTCGGACCTCTAGCTTCTGTCCTTCCAGTGTACTCTACTGACAGGCCCAACTCCAGCATTCTGCCACCTAATCAGAGCCTACAATTCATTATATATCACAGTTTCCACTATGCCTCTCCTCCTTCATGCCTTCCAGTCTTTTCTAATCTAATCACCCAGTTTTGATTAGACTAATTTAATCGCCCAGATTAGATTCCACCAAACATCACCAAAATCATGCACTTGTGTATACAAAATCCCCTTACTCTACTCTTCCTTTTTTTTTCACCAGCCTGGCAAAGCCAATCTGTGTTAAAATCAAGTCTTCACCTGTTCCAAGCCTGCTCTTAGGTACTTGAATGTAGCTGAAGAAAACCACACTGCCACATCAATCCTACTACATTGCCTAAGCCAGTCACTTTCCTACTCTGCTAAACAATCAGAATTATCACACATCTTTTCTTGCCTCTTCAAACTTCCAAAACTCGTCTGTCCCCCTTACTCAAATCTAGTGGTTCTCAGAATTTTTGGACTCGGGGCCGCTTAAATAACTCTTGAAATTTGAGGACCCTAAAGAGCTATTGTTATATGGATTATATCTATTGATATTTATTATATTAAAATTAAAGCTGAGATATTTTAAATATATGTATTATTTATTTAGAAATAACAATATAAGCCCATTATATGTTAACATAAATAACATATTTTTATGAAAAAGAACTACATTTTTCAAACTCCAAATTTATTTATTTATTTATTTTGAGACAGATCTCACTCTGTTGCCCAGGCTGGAGTGCAGTGGCGTGATCTTGGCTCACTGCAACCTCTTCTTCCTGGGTTCAAGTGATTCTCCTGCCTGAGCCTTCCAAGTAGCTGGGATTATAGGCACATGCCACCACATCTGGCTAATTTTTGTATTTTTAATAGACACGAGGTTTCACCATTTTGGCCAGGCTGGTCTTGAGCTCCTGACCTCAAGTGATCTGCCTGCCTCAGCCTCCCAAAATGCTGGGATTACAGGTGTGAGCCACTGCGCCCAGCCTCAAACTCTAAAAAATTTTAATGAGAAAAGAAGCACTGTTTTATATTTTTATAAAAATATTTTTCATGTTTGGCTTAAAACAACTGGATTCTCATATCTGCTTCTGGATTCAAATTGTTATAAAATGTAGTTTTGAATGAAGTATATTAGGAAAATCCATAGACACAGATAAGTCATTAGAAATGGGAGGAATATTTTGATAGTCTTTTGAGATAATTGAGGATATTCTTCTTTGATATTGTGCACAAACTTAACAGGTGGTAATTTTTTAAAGGTTAGTCATAGTTTAGATTTTCAAACCATAATAATCAACTTTTCATACTCAGTTACATTAAAATCTACTGATTTATCTTGTACTTTGAATGGATTTTTTTCACTCATGCATGATATTGTAACATCATGCATCACCCATTTGAAAATATTGGTTCAGAGAAGTATGCAGATATTCTAAATGTTGACATATTTAATTATACAAGATTGTTAAAAAGTCACAGCCATTAGTATCATCACCAATCTCACCAGAAATCTTTAAGTATTGAGAAGCTGCCATGCTCATGGGGACAGATACAAGTTTTCCAAGATTCTAAGTTTTTCAGCAGGGTGTGAATTTTATCATTGTCAACAAATGGTTCACAAAGAACTCCTGTCAAACAGACTCACTTTGTTCATTTGTTAGTGTCTGCCAAATACCCAAATCTGAATAATCAAAGTTGGCCTGTCCGTCATTCTTTCAACTGGTGTTCCTTGGGTAAAGAGGCGAGGTCACCTCTCACGTCAAACAATCACACGAGTGCTTTTCCTCGAAACAGCTCTCATACTTTTGTATGCGGCATAAGTGCTCTATGCATACTTCCTATTCAACAGAGAATATTAAAAAGACCTGTACTCTAGAGATGAAATTTCATAAAATTCATATTTTTTACTTCTTCATCAAAAGCAGTTTGCTTTTTATCCCCTGCAACTGCTTGGTGGTGAAGAATATAATGACCATTAGGAGAGTTTGGCACCACTGCCTTGATTTGTGCTAAGACAACAGCAGTTTTACCAACCATCGCTTTTGCACCATCAGCACAGTTGTTAACATAGTTGTTACAGGATAAACCAGGAAATTCAAAAAAATTATTCAACCTTTTGAACATTTCAGCATCACTGTGTTCATTGCATCCACATCCACATATACATCATCAATCTTTGATGATAGGTTGGTGCTGAACCTGAACTAATGCAAGCAAATTTGCAAATCTATGCACATGCATAGATTTCCTCATTTTAAGGCAAAAGTTCAATTTTACAGAGGAGATATTCACTTAGTCTTTATGTTTGCAGCTAATTCTTGACTTGGAGTTACCACATCATTGAAAAGTGGCAGTTATGTCATTTCTTTTTTCTTTTTCTTTCTTATTTTTACACAGGGTCTTGTTCTGTCACCCAGGCTGGAGTGCAGTGGCATGATCACAGCTTACTGCAGCCTCAACCTCCTGGGCTCAAGTGATCTTCCTACATCAGCCTCTGGAGTAGCCAGGAGCACAAGTGCATGCCACCACGTCCAGCTAATTGTTTAAATTCTTCCTAGAGACTGGGTCTTACGATGTTGCCCAGGCTAGTCTCAAAATCCTGGGCTCAAGCAATTCTCCACCTCAGTCTTCCAAAGTGCTGGGATTACAGGTGTTAAGTTTAGCCTGAAGCTACCTCCTCACAAATTGATTTTTGTTTGTTTGGTTGGTTGGTTTTTTTTTTTTTTTTTTTTTGAGACAGAGCCTCACTCTGTCACTTAGGCTGGAGTGCAGTGGCACGATCTCGGCTCACTGCAACCTCCGCCTCTTGGGTTCAAGCAATTCTCCTGTCTCAGCCTTCTGAGTAGCTGGGACTACAGGTGCGCTCCACCCTGCCTGGCTAATTTTTGTGTTTTTAGTAGAGACGGGGTTTCGCCATGTTGGTCAGGCTGGTCTTGAACTCCTGACCTCAGGTGATCCACCTGCCTCAGCCTCCCAAAGTGCTGGGATTACAGGTGTGAGCCACTGCGCCCGGCCATCCTTACATATTTTAAGTTCAGCCTAAAGGTTTCTCTGTACTTCATGAACTATAACCTAAATGGAATTGTAAACTGGCTGTGGCCTACTCTTGTGCCAGCCATTTTTGCCAATCAAATGTGGCCAACTGTTCAAATAAGGCAAATGCTGAGCTATAACCAATCTGGCTGTTTCTGTGCCTCATTTCCATTTTCCGTACATCACTTTCCTTTTTCTGTCCGTAAACCTTCTACCATGTGGTTGCGCTGGAGTCTCTGAGCCTGCTCTGGTTTGGGAGTCTGCTCGATTCACAAATCATTCTTTGCTCAATTGAACTCCTTTAAATGTAATTTGGCTAAGGTTTTTCTTTTAACACAGGCACAAGCCACCACTCTTGGCCTATAATTTATTTTAATGACTTTTCATCCAGCAGGCATTTAGCAATGTCAACTATATAAGTTGTTGTTAATCTCTCTACTACTGTACGTACTTTTCTGGGCAATGTAATATAGTGACTTACCTTGTAAGACGCTTCAGTAGCTTTTTCACTTCTAGTTTGAAAACCTGTAATAAACAATTATTGGATTATAAACAGTTTATTATATCTACGTTCAAAATATCCCATTCATTTTTCTTTATATTCTGTATGACCAGCCCTAATGTGGTATATCCCTAATGTGGTATTTTGTTACGGCAGCACAAAATGGTCTAAGACAAAAATCAATGTACAATAATAAAAGAAATAGTCCACCAAAATGATATAACAGGCCGGGCGCAGTGGCTCACACCTGTAATCCCGGCACTTTGGGAGGCTGAGGCAGGTGGATCACCTGAAGTCAGGAGTTCAAGACCAGCCTGGCCAACGTGGTGAAACCTGGTCTCTACTAAAAAAAAATTAGCCGGGCATGGTGGTGAGCGCCTGTAATCCCAGATACTTGAGAGGCTGAGGCAGGAGAATCACTTGAACCCAGGAGGCAGAGACTGCAGTGAGCCAAGATCACGCCATTGCACTCCAGACTGGGTGACAAGAGTGAAACTCTGCTTCAAAAAAAAAAAAAAAAGATGTAACAATTATGAACTTGTATGTACTTTGTGCTTATTTAGGAAATTGTCTTAGTTCACTCGTGCAGTTACAACAAACTACTCTAGACTGGGTAATTTATAAAAAACAAATGTATTTCTCACAGTTTTGGAGGCTGGGAGGTCCAAGATCAAGGCACCAGTAGGTTTGGTGTCTAGTGAAGGCAGTTCCTCATGAATGGTTCCTTCTATGTGTCCTCACATGGCTGAAGAGATGGAAGGGCAAAGGCACTACAGCGCCCCCGCCAAACCTGTTTTGTAAGAGCACTAATCTAATCATGAGGGCTGAGCACTCCTGATGTAATCACTTCCCAACAGGCCGCATCTTTTAACAGTAACACCTTGGGGTTTAAGTTCTAACATATGAATTTTGGCAACACACACACATCCAAACCATAGCATAAATCTCACACTATCTCTGTATTCTAAATATATTTTTCTAAACTTTGTCTAATAATTCTAAAGTTTTGTTTTCATAACTGAAGCTTTAGTATATGGAGAGCATAGGCTGAGCACGGTGGCTCATGCCTGTAATCCCAGCACTTTGGGAGGCCAAAGTGGGCAGTTTGTTTGAGCCCAGGAGTTCAAGACCAGCCTGGGCAGCAGAGCAAGACCCTATCTCTAAAAACAAATCAAAAAAAGAAAAAAAAAAAGAAAGAAACATCAAAAAAAGAAAAAGTTAAAAAAAAAACAAAGAAATACATTGAGAGCATAATTTTTTGAATTGTAAGGAATTCAGTTGATTAATATTTAAAAAATTAATACCATTAAAATTGAATAGTTCACTGTAATGCCTCCTATATAATACTCTGAAGTCTGGGCTGGGCGCGGTGGCTCACGCCTGTAATCCCAACCCCGGAGGCTAAGGCAGGTGGATCGCCTGAGGTCAGGAGTTTGAGACCAGCCTGGCAAACATGGCAAAACCCCGTCTCTACTAAAAATGCAAAAAAATTAGCTGGGCCTAGTGGCGCATGCCTGTGATCCCAGCTACTTGGGAGGCTGAGGCAGGAGAATAACTCGAACCCAGGAGGCAGAGGTTACAGTGAGCCAAGATCACGCCATTGCACTCCAGCCTGGGCAACAAGAGCAAAACTCTGTCTCAACAACAACAACAAAATAATTCTGAGGTCTGATATATGCTATGCCAAGATGAAATTATAGTAGCTCCATTCTATTTCACTTAATTGTTTTTTTTAATAGAGATGAGGTCTTGATATGTTGCTCAGGCTGGTCTTGAACTCCTGAGCTCAAGTGATCCTACTGCCTCAGCCTCCCAAAGTGCTGGGATTACGGGTGTGAGCCACCATGCCTGGCCTATTCTGCTTCATTTATATATTTCTATATATCTAATCCATAATAGACTATCTTAATGAATCAAGCTTTGTGTCTTTCTTGTGTAACTGACAACAGCATAGGTCAGAGTAGATTTTTGTTTAATATTTATTGTATCTGCTGAATAGTTTTGTATTATCTATTTTGTCTTCGTTTTTTATTTTAAAAGTAAATTTGAGACCATTCTCCACTAAAAGGAGCTAGGGCTCCTGAGAGAATGGCTGATTCCAGGACTGTGCAGAGAAGGTTGAGTTTGAGCCTGGAACACTTTCTTATGTCAGGGAGAAAGGGAATGCTCAAAAACAACGGCACATGTCAAAAGAGACCGGGGGCCAGCCTAATCTGGGAGAATATGTATATCAAATAAGTAATGATATTAACAGATTATAATTCTAATGACTGAAATAATCATTCAAGTTCATGCTAATATAAAGAAATACATTAACAAGTAAATAGGAGAAAAAGAGAACAGCTTTCCTAGAAGGGAATGCCAACTAAGAAATGCAGAATGAATGATAGAGTAGACAATCACTAATTGGCAAGTATCATAGTAATAATTTAAGCAAGAATTGTCAATGGATGCGAAAGTTAGTGGGTGAAAATTTGATAAGGAACAGGATATTTACATGATCTCAAAATATTTCCTCACAAAATATTTACTAATTACAAAGAAGAAAATTGTAGCTTTACAGTAGAGAAACCTGGGAGACACCAGCTTGTCCCAGTGATCCAGGTTAGTATCACCAGCAATGGAACAGACTAACATATGTGACTTTTTTTTTTTTTTTTTTTTTTTTTTTTTTGAGACGGGGGTGGTTCAATCACAGCTTACTGCAGCCTCCACCTCCTGGGCTCAGACGATTCTTCCACCTTAGCCTTCTGAGTAGCTGGGACTACAGGCGCGTGCCACCACACCTGGCTAACTTTTGTATTTTTTTCTAGAGACAGGGTTTCACCATGTTGCCCAGGCTAGTCTCGAACTCCTGAACTCAAGCTATTCGCCCACCTTAGTCTCCCAAATTTCTGGGATTACAGGCGTGAGCCACTGCACCCAGCCCATACGTGACTCTTGATATGGTGCAATGCAAAACACACAGCATCACTTTCCTGATAATCCTGCCAAAGACACAAAATCTGAACTTAATCACAAAGGAACATCAAATATACCTGAATTGAAAGACATCCTACAAAATAATTGGCCTCTACTTTTCAAAAATGTCAAGGTCATGGAGGACTAAGAAAGACTGAAGAACCGTTACAGATTGAAGAAGACTAAAGAGATTACATGCTGATTAAGTGCAATAATTTTAAATAATATTTTAAATAATTTAAAAATATCTAATCCAGGATTACATGTTGCATGTAATCAACATGTAATATTTAAAAATTATTGTTCTATTACTACATAGATATTATTAAGGTAACTAGCAAATGTTGAATGAGGTCTATGGATTAGATAATAATATTGTCTTGCTATTAATCTCCTGATTTTGACATCTTTTTGGTGGTTATGTAAGAGAAGGTCTTTGTTCTTAGGAATAACATACTGAAATATTGAGGAGTAAAAGAGCATGTGTCTGCAACGTACTCTCATACATATAAAAGCAAATGTGGCAAATGTTAAACTTTGGGGAATTTGAACAAAGAGTATCCAGTAGTTCTTGGTATAAATTTTAAAACTTTTTTCTAAGTTTGAAATTATTTCAAAATAAAAAATTATTTTAAAAAATAGTGCATTTTCTTTCCTACCATAATATCTATATTTTAAATGTGAGCCTTAGCTTTTTTTTTTTTAAAATCACTCTTTGGGACCTCAATAGTGTTTATTCAATGTATATTTTTGGCATCTAAGTGCTAGAGTCTAGGGATATAGAGGTGAACTAGAAAAAAATTAGCCTTGCCCACATGAAGTTTATAATCTAGTGGGGAAATCAACTATTGCACAAATAATTATGTAAGTGTAGTGATTATGTGATTCATTTCTGCAGCAACATATACACTTCACAAAGTCTTGCATATGGGCAAACATTATTATGTTCCTTCCTTATGAAAATATGAACTCAATCTCACTTTTTTTTTTTTTTCTGAAGGTCCTGTCTGTCTCACAATGACACTACAACACCAGGAAGCCATTAAGAGTCTACCCAACTGATTCCTTCTTTCACTGTGTGTTTCTGTTGGAGGGATGAGCATTAAAGAGGGAAATGGTGGTGGTTTTTCTTTTGAAAGCTAAAAAACTTTCCATCTTGAAAAGCATTAAAGTCTTCTGCAGAAGCAGGCACTTTTTCAAACCTCCTGTTCATTACAGAGATATGCATCTAAGGAGCTTTGGGCCATGTTGTGGGATGACAAACAAAAGGGAGTTTGTTACAGAGCTCGAAAGGGCAGTTCTGAAAGCTTCATTAATTCTAATAATAATTTCCAATTAATTCACTCATCACATCCTGATTTTCTGAAATCATTCATTTTCTAAGAGGCTACCTTTAAGTGAAATTAAGAATGCTATGATTTTAATTGATCCAACCTAAGTTAACCATTTAGCCATTTATTAAAATGTAAAACAGAAGCCTGGGCCCAGGTCTGAGATGAGCAATTTGCAATAATACCCTTCATACATGCAGCCTTTGGAATGAGGAATCCTGACACTCCCAGGGGATATTAAGGATCTAGGGATAAATAGAATTACACCAGGTGCTTCTCCTGGCTTGGGGCCCAAGGCATGATAACAGAGGGGATATCAGTGAGGCCATAATGGGAACACATCCAGCATTCTCCAGTTCAACCTGCCCAGTGAAAATATAGCTCTCTAGTAGGAGTGAGGGAGTGGAGACATGGGGATGGAGATGAGAATGAGGATGTGTGGCGTGGGGTTTGGAAGTGTGGGTTGTTCAGGAAGCTTCCCTCCTGACACTGTAGACCTTGTTAACTGCTGTGGGTCATTAGCAGTCCCTCACTCTGTGTCTGGGGTATGTCTGCTTCCTAGGGTGCTGCCTCTCTGCTCAGACCTAGCCCCCTAGGGCCTGCCTTGACATGGCTATGGTACCTCAGAACTATTCTGGAGTCAGCTGATGTTTTCACTGCACCTCCTTGCCGCCCAACCTCTGGCACTTGGCCCTGTCAACTATCATGCATAGTTTTTAGCTCTTCAACGCAGGTGTCTCTCCATCTTTGGAAAACGAGTCACGGAACTACCTCAATCCACAAACTAATAAATCCAGAGAGGAGGCTCTGTTCTATAAATGGATTTCCCAGAAAATCCTCCTGAAAACTGAGCTTTCCTGATTAGCAGAGGCAGATTTACCATGAAGCCAACAAAGCTTACATGACATCACTCATTTTCAGAGGCCCCTCCAATGCCATGGGAGGTTCTGTAATAATGCGTTTCCATGGTCCTATTTTAACAAATTTTCAAAGGCATAGTATCTTAACTGCAACTGCTTATAGCTACTGTCTGCTTCCCCTACATGCCCCTTTCCCTGTGTCCATGGTTTTTGGTGTCTGGGAGCAATTTCAGGATCCAGGTAAAGGAAGCATGAGTTGGGTCTAATCCCATTTAGTCTGGGTTTAGTGGGACATTTTTATGTGCCTCCAATTCACTTTGATCTATAGTTATTGCTAGACATCCTAGTGTGGGAAAAGGCTCTCAGGAACATCCCTACCAACCATATTTGGACTCTCTTCAGACTCATGACAGGAAGAGACTACACTCGTAAGTATGTAAGTAATGGAGGACAAACATGTTCAAAGAAAAACTGGCCTGGCTGGGCCAAGGCCCTTGTGAAAGGAAGTCTCCTTCCAACCAGGTCTTATTTTCCCCACCAAGGAAAGCCCTTGTCTCCTAGGTGTGGAATTCTAGAAGCTTCTTTCCTTTCAAGGAGGCAGGAAGCTCCTTTGCCTCCTCTTCACTGGAGTTACAATCGGCCCTTGGCAGATTCTCTGTGCTGGGCTAGTAGAGACCACAACTCCTCTTCTTGAGGCTGTAGGACCCATTTCTAAAAAACTAAATTTTTGTGAATAAAATATTTAAATATCTTGAGAGATCTCAATACTTAAAAGGATCTCAGGGAGAATCTTTCCATAAAAAGAATACGTGCTTCCAAATTACTCTGCTATGAGTTCTAGGGTTACAAATAATAGCTAAAATATTTTGGACTCTTGCTTTGTGCCAGGTACTGTGTTAAGTGTATTTAGTGCACATTATTTAATCTGCTTATTAAAGCAAAGGGAAAATCATTAAAATTATCCCAAATTTAGAGATGAGTTAGTTGGGGCTTATTGAGGTTATATAACCTACTAAGGGCCTCCCAGTTCTGAAGGGGTAGAAGCAGTCTTCAAAAGTTAGGTTCTTTTGAGTTTTAGAGACGGCTTTTTCTTTAATTTAATATTGTCTTATAATTATGTAAAATGTGAACATGGTTCTCAAGTCAAATCTATAAAAATATAGTCTCTATTCTTTTCCCCTCATGCTATTTCATTCTGCTCCATAAGTAACCTCTTTTTAAAATGATTTATCCTTCTAATTTTGAAAAAATATTCAAGCAAATACCTTTTTTAGAGAAATGATAGCACACTTTTCTTCATTTTGTTAAATCTGAAGAACATAAAACCAAATGACGCATTTGAACCTAAATTGTGTACAGTTTAAGCCTATGATAAAGTGACTTTAAAACACAGATACTTGACTAATCTGATTACTTTAGAAGACACCTGGAAACCATATGCTTGTTTTGAAAATTGGTAAAATTTTTAAGAAGAATCAAGACAGGCCAGATGTGGTAGCTCGCACCTGTAATCCCAGCACTTTGGGAGGCCGAGGCATGTGGATCACCTGAGGTCAGGAGTTCAAGACAAGCCTGGCCAACATGGTGAAACCCCATCTCTACCAAAAATACAAAAATTAGCCGGTCGTGGTGGCAGGCACCTGTAATCCCAGCTACTTGGGAGGCTGAGACATGAGAACGGCTTGAACCCAGGAGGTAGAGGTTGCAGTGAGCCAAGATCATGTCACTGCACTCCAGCCTGGAGGTCAAGAGCCAAACTCCGTCTCAAAAAAAAAAATAAATAAATAAATAAAAGAAGAATAAAGACTTTATCCTGCCATTCCTAAAAAAAGTACTCCAATTATATGTGTGTGTACTTATTTACTTACATAAACATATATATTTACTTATGTATTTTAATTGTACAAACTATTGACAAGAAGTTTCTCTTCATAGAAGTACTTCAGCTCATATAAAAAAGAATGAGAATCAGAGGAGTATCACTTTGCAACCCCTATGAATTACTCTGTGTAGGCAATGATCACCAACAGATACTAACATCACAAAAAGGAGACAGCTAAATATTACCAACTGCACAATGAAAGTAAACACAACCACCTATAGTCTTGCTAAAAAAAAAAAAAATCAAACCTGCTTGTCATCAAGCCTCGTGACCTCACTATCAGTTACAGAAACTACAAGAAAAAGGGAACATGTTAAACAACACGTTGGGGACATAATCAGCAAATTCCAGGCCATGGGAAATTCTATAGGAAAAACAACCTGGTTTTTTTGACAAGTAAATTGCAAGGAATAAAAAATGAGATGAAAAGGAAAACCCATGAATTAAAAAAAACTTAAGAGACATAATCAATTTTAATGTATGGATCTTATTTGGGTTCTGATTCTAACAAACAGTCCAGAAATATTTTTAGGACCATAGGGAATTCACGGCAATTACTGAATGGGTATTTGATAAAAATCAAGTTCAGTTTTTCAATATGTTAATGTTATTGTGGGTTTGTCGATTCTTTATATTTTAGACCTACATACGGAAATATTTATGGGTGAAATATTATGTTGTCTGGGATTTGTTCCAAAATAATTCACTGGGGGAGAGGAGTGGCTAGAAATACGGATGAAACAAGATTGACCTTGTGTTTATAATTTTTGAATCAGAATGATGAGTACATAGGACTTTCTTATATTACTCTCCCTGTTTTTACGTGTTTGAAAATTTTCATACAACAAATTTGTTAATTTTTTGTTTTATTTATTTATTTACTTTGAGACAGAGCCTTGCTCTATTGCCCAGACTGGAGTGCAGTGGCATAATCACAGCTTACTGCAGCCTCTACCTCCCAGGATCAAGCAATCCTCCTGCCTCAGCCTCCCAAGTAGCTGGGCCTACAGGTGTGCACCACTACACCCAGCTAATTTTTTGTTTTTGGTAGAGACAGAGTCTCACTATGTTGCCCTGTATGGTCTCAAACTTCTGGGCTCAAGTGATCTTTCCACCTCAGCCTCCCAAAATCCTGGGATTACAGGCATGAGCCCCAAACTTTTTAAAGACTTAAAAAATTGGCTGGGCGCGGTGGCTCATGCCTGTAATCCCAGCACTTTGGGAGGTCGAGGCGGGTGGATCATGAGGTCAGGAGATCGAGACCATCCTGGCTAACACGGTGAAACCCCGTCTGTACTAAAAAGACAAAACATTTAGCCGGGCATGGTGGCGGGTTCCTGTAGTCCCAGCTACTCGGGAGGCTGAGGCAGGAGAATGGCGTGAACCCGGGAGGCGGAGCTTGCAGTGAGCAGAGATGGCGCCACTGCACTCCAGCCAGGGCAACAGAGCGAGACTCTGTCTCAAAAAAAAAAAAAAAATTATGCCCTTAAACACTAAGTTGATCCCATCTCATCACCCACCTATTAACCCACAAATATAGGGTGATTAATTTTCTCCCAGTTTTGAAAAGCAAAATTTTATCAGTATTATTAATATATTCAAATCATCCTCACAAATTGTAACAACTTTCCTCCCCTCTTTTCTGTTCATTGAACATGATTTACCCTCACTCCAGTTAAAATAACACATCATTCCCCTCCTAACCCAGCCAAGAGAATTGAGAGATTCCCAAACACATTCTCAGCTCCTTAATGCTGGAAAGGTGCTGCTAAGCTGAGGGAAGCTGGAGATAATGGATACCAGAAGCTTTTCTCTATTCCTGTTAATGTGTTCCCCTTAGAGAAACTTAACAATAATTTTTTAACTGAGTGAAAATGGTCCCGTAAGTGATTCTGGTGGATGTGGAGATGCGCCCCCCACTTGTTGCCCCAGTTGGTGGGCATGCTCTCAGTAGACAGCTTCAGAGATTGCCTCAGTTGTGGAGAGTTGCCTTCTCCAAGGTTATGCCCTGCCAGGGGCAGCTCACATCATGCAGTGTGGCATGTGGTTACTTGGCCATAGTGACTCAACACAGGACAACTCTTGACAGGCTGTTCAGCTCCGGAATGGTGGTCGGGGGTGTCAGTTAAGGCTGCAACACAAGTGGACGTCTCCTCTGTCCACTCCTGTTTCTTTCCATTCCCTTCCACAGCTATTGCCCCCATGGGTGTTCTCGATGCACAGCTGCACACTGCACTCTGTCTCGGAGTCTCCCTCTGAAGAACCCACATGGCAACTGCAACAACGCACTGAAATGCCTCGCATTACTGGCAACCGAGCAACTTCATGAAGGCCTTAGTTATTCATGTCTTTGCTTAGTAGCTCAAAACACTGAGGTTGTCTTGAAAAAAATTCAAGTCGCCTATTCCTAAAAGAAGTTGACTGCTTATTGTTTTGTGGTCTGTGGACACTAGCAAAGTAGTTTGTCCTGAACACTTAGGATAAGTTGGACTCATGTCACAGCATCTTAGACCTGACCAGTGATCCTAGAGTGGGGTAGGCCTTTCTTGGTGCTCTTTCTTGCAGCTCTTTGATGGATATCGATGTTGGCAGGTGCTTCACTCACCAGCTCATGCATGTGGATCCCAAGATTCTAGGGATATAGCAATCCCTTTATGGATGCAAGTTCATCCTTAAGAGAAACTCTAGGCCTCACACATATGTTTACAAATTATTCGACATTGCCAGAAGTTTCACATTGAGTGAACTTGAAGTGCAAATCATTCCAGTCTTGTTGCAGCTGTCATGTTTTCCCTGTAACGGATTGTGAGACACAATGAGTATCTGGGTTGTCAGTAATCGAGGACAGGAAAATGCCATGGCTAGTTTATTTAGTGTAGTGTATTTGCTGGTTTAATTTTAGTTGAGATGAATATGTATAAGGGCTTTCGTAGCTTCATTCATTATTTTGGTCCCTTTTCACACCAGATCTTCTGTTCTTCAACCGTGAATTCTATTAACAAAGAGTTTCTAAGACATGTAATCACCGTGGTCAGAGAGGGACTAACGTATAAATCTCGACCATTTTCATTTGCAGATGATTTCATATTTGATCTTTATTTATTTATTTATTTTTGAGACGGAGTCTCTCTCTGTGGCCAGGCTGGAGTGCAGTGGCATGATCTCGGCTCACTGCAACCTCTGCCTCCCGGGTTCAAGCGATTCTCCTGCCTCAGCCTCCCAAGTATCTGGGACTACAGGTGTGCACCACCACACCCAGCTAATTTGTTTGTATTTTTAGTAGAGACAGGTTTTCACCATGTTGGCCAGGATGGTCTCGATCTCTTGACCTCGTGACCTGCCCACCTCGGCCTCCCAAAGTGCTGGGATTACAGGCGTGAGCCACCGCGCCTGGCCATATTTGATCTTTATATCAGAGCCAATTGTTTGGGTTTTTTCTTTTTCTCAAATGGCACCTTTAGGATGGTAAGGGATATTTCTTTGCCTGAGTGTTCTAATTAATAGTAGTTATAAAAGTAAAGCAGAATTAAAAAGAATGAAATTCTGATATATGTTATAACATGGGTGAACTTTGAAAACATGCTGAGTGGAAGAAGTCAGACACAAAAAGGACAAATATTTTATTATTCCCCTTACATGAGATACCTATAGTGGTCAAATTTATAGAGATGGAAAGTAGAATTGTGCTTACCAGGGGTCGGGGTGAAGAGCGAATGGGGAAATTCTCTGCCATTATTGTTTTAAAAACCCATTATTGTTTAATGGGTATAGAATTTCAGTTCGGGAAGATAAAAATGTTTTGGAGATGGATGGCGGTGATGGTTGTACAACAATCTGAATATAACTAATACCACAGAACTGTGCACTTAAAATAGTTAAGTGCTAAATTTTATGTCATATATATTTTACCACAATTTTTTTTAAAAAGTAAGCAGAAGCTCAGAAGGGCAGTTAGTGTTGCAGCACCTGAGGGCTTTGGGAGTTAAACAGACCTAGATCTGAGGCCCTGCTTTGCCACTCAGTAGCAGTGAGTGAACTTGGTGAAGTCAACTAGCCACCTGTGGCCTCATCAATAAAATGGGGCTACCCCACATGGCTGTTGGAAGGATTAAATGAGACGGTGTAGGTGATGCCCTTGTCACAGAGCCTGGCACCTGGTGAGTGCTCAGTAAATGCTGGCTGGGATTAGGAAGCAGAATGCACAGTACCACCTGGAGGTGGACTACTTAATGATGAATCCTGGCAATTTACCTCTCACCATCAGAAGGATTGGGCAAATTACTTGACCTCTCTGTGCCCCAACTGTCTCATTTGTAAAGTAGAGAAAATGATAGGCCTACCTCAGAGTGTTGTTATAAGGATTACAGCATTTCCATTAATGAACACATACATTAACATGTGAAGCGCTCAAAAACGTGCCTAGCAAGCATTATTTAAATATTCACTTTTATTATTAGGAGAAATTCTGGGGTAATAGACAAAAATGATCAAATAGTCTTATCAGAATACACACACCAAGTATTTATTTAAGGTAATTATGATTTGCCTTGTTACTGCCTCATTTTAATTGTTGTTTGATATGGTTTGGATTTGTGTCCCCACCCAAATCTCATGTCGATTTGTAATCTCCGAGTTGGAGGAGGGGCCTGGTGGGAGATGATTGGATCATGGGGGCAGATTTCCCCTTTGATGTTCTAGTGATAGTGAGTTCTCATGACATCTGGTTGTTCAAAAGTGTGTAGCACCTGCCCCCTCTCTCTCTTCCTCCTGCTCCAGCTATGTAAGACATTCCTCCTTCCTCTTTGCCTTCTGCCATGATTATAAGTTTTCTGAGGCCTCCACAGCCATGCTTCCTGTACAGCCTGGGGAACTGTGCATCAGTTAAACCTCTTTTCTTTATAAATTACCCAGACTCAGGTAGTTCTTTATAGCAATGCAAGAACAGACTAATACATTGTTGTTACGGTCAGTTAGCACTTCTCAGATGCTTACTATGTCCCAGGCACTCTGCAAATCACTGCTGAAGCATTGCCTTTTTAAATCCTCTCAACATTCCCCATTTAACAAGACACAGAGCAGATCAGCAGCTTGCCCAAGGATCAGCCAACTAGAACCACCACGTGTCTGACTCCAGATTACATCACTCCACTCTACCTCTTACAACAGTCTGCAGCTGTTGCCAATGAAAACGCCTGTACAATAGAATGCAAAAAATAAATAAATAAAGCCTCTAGGATGGGGGCCAACAATTGAGACTGGAACCTGGGATAAAACTGTTATTGCATCAAGCATTAATTTAGAACTAAGCCTCCCAGAGACCAAGTCAAAATGTCATATGGTGTCTGACTTTTAAAGAGAAGCCCTGCTCTTCCCTTCCCTCACCCCAAACCTGGCCCACTCCTACACATTTACTCATCATTAAAATCTAGGAGCAATCTACATTTGCTAGGCACTTTTCAGTTTTTCAAAATATATACTTGTTCCTGACACCAAAGTCTCAGCTAAACTGATGGCGTGGATTCTCATAGGAGGAATATTGAGTGACCTGATCAACAATATCTTCATGAGAGTTGGTGCAGGGGTTGTGTAACCACAATCCCAGTGACTACTCTTGGTGTCAGCCCTCGATAAAGGCAGGCAGCAGAGTGTTCAGTCTGTGAGCCCTAGCAGGAGTAGGTAACAGTGGATCATAGGGCTCTTTGCCCGACAGTGAACTACTGTGATCCGTTCAACTGCAAGTAACCGTTAACACCGTTGTGTGGAAAATCATGCATTGCTTTATACTGTACTCTTTTTTTTTTTTTTTTTTTTTGAGACGGAGTCTCGCTCTAGTGCCCAGGCTGGAGTGCAGTGGCACGATCTTGGCTCACTGCAAGCTCCGCGTCCTGGGTTTACACCATTCTCCTGCCTCAGCCTCCTGAGTAGCTGGGACTACAGGCGCCCGCCACCACGTCCTGCTAATTTTTTGTATTTTTAGTAGAGACGGGGTTTCACTGTGTTAGCCAGGATGGTCTCGATCTCCTGACCTCATGATCCGCCCGTCTCGGCCTCCCAAAGTGCTGGGATTACAGGCATGAGCCACTGCGCCCGGCCTATACTGTACTCTTATATAGGACAAGGAATAGCAGGTCCAAAGATTTAAGAAGAAATTACAGAAGAAATTAAAATTTAAAATGATACCCATTGGCCTAATGTATTTTCCTGAAAACTGGGAAAAATACAGAAGCACTAGATTTTAGTAGGAGAATTATCTTGGTACAGCTCACAGAAAAGTAGTGATCACAAAATAAGGTTACATGTGAGAGGACAAAGTTCCTTAATACCTCCATTATTTTTCATGCGGGGCGGTCCTTGAAGTGCGGAGGTCAAAGCAGTTCACAGGTAAGGAGGAACCGGCCAAGTTAGAGGAGGCAGAGCTGTGAGCTTGCTGCCCTTCCAATCCCTAGAGTAGGGCAGGGGCCACCAGCTCTCAAAGGTCAGCATTCTTCCACAGAAAGGATTCCTTTCTGTGCCATAGGCTAGGCATTCTATTTCTTACTCTGCCATTGGGCCTAACAGCAGTGAGCTAATGTGTTTTATGAATTTCTAAGACAGAGCAGCTTAATACTGCCTTTCCCAAACTTTGATCAAGGAAAATCTGTATTGGCAGCACATCTATTAATATCCATAGAACAGGGCTCCTCTCGACACACTGATCTAATGTAATGAGCAGACAATGGTGAATAAACTTTGGCCCATGACCAAGGGAAAGGAAACATAATCCTTGTGTTGTGCTTTTATCTTGCTTTCTATTTTAAATGTTGGTTTCTCTTTAAATGAGGCCCTCTGCCTTACAGGAGTCCTTTGTGCAAGAAAAGTGTGTTTGCATTTCAAAGTCTTACATTTCCCAATACAGCCAACTTCTGAGAATACATTTTACTGTGATAAAGACCTTTCTGAGATTAGAAAGCTAAACAATAGTACAGTGCATTAAAAAGTTCTTTACTATGGAGTCAGCCATGAAAGACCCATAAATACTTAGACAACCTTCTTTGTCTGTGAATCCATTGGACAACTACATAGCCAACCTGCTAAGGAAATACGTGACCATCCATATGTGGGTGGGTTAATGGGTAGTAACTGCAGGGCATGTGTCTTCCAGGAATATTAACTATTCTCCAGCTGGGTGACTTTGACAAATCACTTCCCCTACATGCACCTTCATTTGACATCTGAAAAATGAGGGTGTTGGATTACAGTGTTTCCAAACTTCTCTAAAGATAAGAACCCCTTGGGTAGTGGTTAAATATCGAGATTACTAAACCCTCCATGGAAATTCTGATGAAATGGATCTGGGTTGGAGCCCAATAATCTGGTTTTTGTTTGTTTTTTAGTTGCTTGCTTCTATGCTTGCTTGCTTGTTTGTTTTTAAACAGGAGCTTTAGGTTCCTATCTTCAAGGAAGTTGAGGAAACCTTGACTAGATGACTGAGAGACTTTCCAACCCTGCCATTCTGTAATTCTATGATTCTGCGAGGTAGGCCATCCACCAACCCCCTCACTAGGAGTTAAAATAAGATGTTGAGAAATTTTTCTTTTGTAGGTTCTCCCCGATGATGGAGGGACATCTGGTTAAGTTTGTATGAAATAGATATCTACTTCTCATAAGTCAACACCACCATAAGCCCTGTGGGAAGCCACAAACCGTAATTGTTTTGTGTTTATTAGAATTGTGAGGGTTCTTCCCATAAACTCCTCTGACAGGTTCTAAACTGGTGTCCCACACAGGGTCCTAGTGTCTGTTCTCTTCCCCAAACCTCACATTTACAACTTTTGACATCCAGATAGTTTCAGAACCTCATAACTCCACTAATGGCTCCCGAGGTAAGATGGTGACCTGTGGTCAAATCCCAAACTCCTACATGCACCAAACCTGCTTGCTTCCTCTTGCTTCTCTGGAAGCCATTCGGTCCCTGAGACCGACCCAACCATTTGTGAGAATTGGTTGGGAAAATTAGGGCTGGTTTTCCAACCAATCCCTTGAGACAATCTGAAGGCAAATGGCTAACAGTTCCTGCGAGTTTAGCTTTTCTAAAAGAAAACCTAGACTGGGATGCTCCCAAATAGTCATTTCTATTTGAAGTTTAAACATTTTTAAGATGCATCTACACTTGTTCAAATCAATGATGCAAGTGGGAAGGAAAGCAGAAAATTTTAGAATCTCTTTGAACATCTTTGAAAACAGTAGTCATCAGTGTGAGAGAAGAGCTGACACTGGAGAAAGGAAATGCAGACATAAGATTGTGAGGTTAAGTAAAAACCCTGACCCCTGAATTTTAAATGGAAGTGTTGGTATGAACCCATGATATATTTGATCTTAAAAAATATATATATTATCTTCTAGGTGTGTCCACTGAAAAGGACTAGAAGCAAATGATCAACCCAGTAGAATGAGCACAGCGAATACTCATTGTAACCTCTAAATCCTATTTTCCAGCTAGACATGGTGGTTCATGCCTGTAATCCCAGCAGTTTGGGAGGCTGAGGTGGAGAGATTGTTTGAGCCCAGGAGTTAGAGGCTGCAGCAAGCTATGAGGGCGCCACTACACTCCAGCCCAGATGACAGAGACAGACCAGACCCTGTTTCTAAAAATAAATAAATAAATCCTATTTTCCACCAAAAGGAGCCAGGGCTTTTTGGAGAAATAGCTGATTCCAAATCTGGGGCAGAAAATTGCAAGATGACCCTGGATTGCTTTGTCATATTAGAAAGCAAGAAAACTATCAAAGACCAGTAGGTTTGTTTCAGGAAATCTCAGCAGCTAATTTAAACAGCATTCCACTAGCCAAAGATGGAATAATTTGAACATCAATAAGAATAATCACTGCAATGTATTTAAACCATCAAATGTATTAAAAATCCATGAATTTATTTCAATACATTTAAAGTTTCATTGGCCAAAAAAAAAAAAAAAAAAAATGCATTGGTTACATTCGGAGGATCCTAGGGAAACACCTTATTATTTTGAATATTGGTAAATAAAGGAAAATAATCAAGCACTTAGCCTCATTCCTGTGCAATCTATATTTCAGCCAAATAGTGAATAAAGAGAAAGGTTTTTTTACAGAGTATTTTCGCTAAATAAATTATAAAGGAATGATATAATTTGACTATCATCAATTTGCATTTCCTAATGGATATGGATAGGAATCATTGATAGCTGCTATTAATAATA
This sequence comes from Pongo abelii, assembly GCF_028885655.2. NCBI lineage: Eukaryota > Metazoa > Chordata > Mammalia > Primates > Hominidae > Pongo > Pongo abelii. Next base: position 170,750,325 of record NC_071985.2, on the reverse strand, counting down.
TCACACAAGAAAGGAGACAATCAAATATTATGTACCTCCTGATGGAAGTACACAGCATCTATGGAGTTTTCTCACCAAAAAAGCTTAAATTGAAATCTGATCAAGTCTCTAGATCTATTTAAAAATTTATAGGACATGCAGGGGTCAGAGGAAGATGAAATCAGCAAAAGACAGACTATAAGGAAAACACTATGACATTGGTCCAGTTTCTCCAATGAATAGGTTGCAAGGAAAGAAAAAAAAAAAAAGAAAATAGTTGAAGCCTGTAAATTAAAACAGACTTAAACATATCAGCTGTACAATACATGCATTTTATTCGGGTCCTGATTCTAACTAAAAATAGTAAAACAATTATGAGACTTTCTTGTATTCAGGAAAGCTAAATACAGACTGGATATATAACAATATTAAGGACTGTTCATTGTTTGGTTGGTTTGTTGGTTGGTTTTGTTTTGTTTTCAGACAGGGTCTTGCTTTGTTGCCCAGGCTGGAATGCAATCTGTGATCTCGGCTCACTGCAGCCTCAACCTCCTAAGCTCAAGCGATCATCCCACCTCAGCCTCCCGAGTAGCTGGGACTACAGCATGAAACACTACACTCAGCTAAGTTTTTGTAGAGACTGGGTTTTGCCATGTTGCTGGTCTCAAACTCCTGGGTTCAAACGATCTGCCCACCTTGGCCTCCCAAAGTCTCCCAAAGTGCTGGCATTACAGGTGTGAACCACCGCACCAGTTTTTTTTTGTTTGTTTGCTTGTTTTTGTTTTTGTTTTTTAGAAACAAGGTCTCCCTCTGTAACTCAAGATGGAGTGCAGTGGCACAATCATGACTCACTGCAGCCTCAACTTTCTGAGCTCAAGCGATCAACCCTGCCTCAACCTCTGGAGTGGCTGGGACTTCTACAGGCGCACACCACCACACCCAGCTAATTTACTTTACTTTTTGTAGAGATGGGGTCTCAATATGTGCCCAAGCTGATCTGGAACTCCTGGCCTCAAAGGATCCTCTTGTTTCAGCCTCCCAAAGTGCTAAGGTTACTGGCATGAGCCACTGCACCAGGACTATTAATTTTTTACAGTGTGGAAATGGCTGTGGTTATTTTTTTTAAAAGTTCTTATATTTTTGAAATTTATACATATTTATGGAAAAATGATATTGTGCCTGAGATTTGCTTCAAAATAATCTGGGGTGGGGGGGAATGGAGGGCATGGAGGAAATGAGAGGGGCTGTGAGTTGATTGCTGACAAGCTGGATGGGGGTTTCATGGAGGTTCATTGTGCTATTCTCTCTACTTTTGCATACAATAAGATTTTTCTATAATAAAAATAAATGTAAGTGGGATTGATTGTTCCCACTCTTGAAAGGATTCACCTTGCACATTCTTGAAAGGTGGCCAAGGAATCCACCCCTTGTCCCCCTTCCTGTGGGATGAGGTATGTCTGGAGCGAGCAGAAGTGGGTGTGACTCTGCTCTGTCGCTCACATCTACTGAAGTCTTGAAAAATAACGGAACCCAATACACATTTAAAAGTGACTTTCTCCAACATCAAGTTATTGCACCGTTGTTTGGTAGGGTAGGGAGCAACAGAGGACCATGACGTCAGACTCCAGAACTCAAACATTTTCTCCCCTTCTTCACTGAAAACTCAGACCATCTTCACATTTTGTTCTGAGACCAGAAGGAAGATCTGGGGCTCTTGGCCAGCATCTCCTTCTTGTCAGGATTGGCCTCTTTGTTTCCATTTCTTTAAAGAATGAAAAAGAGCAGAAGAACCTGGAAAACATTATGCACCTTTCACAGAAATAAAATACAAGCATACTACGTCCATTTCTCATAGACACTGGAGCCAGGCGCTCATTTTATTTTCAGATATGTGGGAGAATCTTTTGTTAGATACTCAGCCCAGCACAATGGGGAGAAAACAGGATATACATGTATGGTAACTAGGTTGTAAATAGATTTTAATCCCTTGAGCCAGCCTACCTTTAATTCCTAATGCCCTGCCCCACAATGAAATTACATGGCCAATATCCTAGATCTCAGCTTTTCAAAGTTTCCTTCTTTACACAGTCCTGGAATTCCTTACGTGCTTAGAAACAAAAACAATTTTATGATAAATGACTCAAAAAAGAAACAACTTTGCAATGAACTTTCAGCATTTTCCCGAACAGGAGAGTAACGGTCCCAAACAAAGCCACCCAAATTGTTTTCCTTGCTTGCTGAGCTGCAAATCTTTGTTCTGCACACTGATTCCTGATCCATGGTGCCCTTTTCATTAATTTACTGGCAGATTTGAACCAAATCTGATTCCCGTCCTTTCCATAAAACCTCCGATCTCTCCTGAGAGCCAAAGTCTGGGCCCAGGAAATGCAGTTAGAAACAAAAATGAATTAACACTGAGTAAAAAAAAAAATTGAGTAAAGCATGCTAAACCTTCTTCATGGCTTCTTTCCTTTAATACTCATCCATCCCTCTGAGGTGACTGCTTTAATTCTCTTCATTTCATACATGGAAAAACTGGAGCTGAAAGGGGTTACAACTAGTAAGAGGCTGAGCTGTGACTTGAACAAATTTCTTTTTGACTCTAAAGCTCAAGCTTATAATCACTGTAATAAACCCCTTTTATCAGGAGGCTTTGGAAGGACTTATTTACATTAAAAGTAGCAGAACTTTGCAGAAAAGATGCCAAGGCAGCAAGACATGGTAAGAAAGGGCACATATGGTTGTGCATGCTGAGCCCTACAGAGGGCGCTGTTTGCATTATAGTTTATGGGACTAGCGTCCCTGGAGTTGTGCTGGGCACTGGCCGCAGCAGGACCACCTGCCCTGAATGAGCATGGGCTTTGAAGTTTCAATAAGCTCCTATGATCTTTGACCGTGGGTAAGTTGCTTGGGGCTGACAATAAATGCAGAACAGACAATTCTGCTAAGATGACTGCTACCCTACTGGCTATTGCAGTGGTTATGAATACAGATTTAGGAGTACTGTACTCAGAAAGCAACCTCTCCCAGTGTGTTCTTCCTGAGGGTAGACGATCACTTTGTCTTGTATTTGGCCAAGTGCAGGTTCCTTCTCCTCCCTCTAAACCTCTAAATGCAGGAGTGCTTAGATCTCAGTCTTTGGGCATCTGCTCTACCTATACTCATTTTCAAGGTGAACTCATAGCTCAAATGCCATCCACATACAATGACTCCCAAATTCTATCTGCAACTTTATCCTCTCCCCCAGCTCCAGACTCTATCTCTATCTTAACCTCTCCACTTGGGCATCTGATAGGACCCTGACGTGTCACATGATTTAAGACATCTGGAATAGAAATCTTGCTTTCCGCTCCTCACCTGCTCTTCTCCCAGTCTTTCTCAGCCCTGTAAAAGACACCACCCTTCACCCAGCTGGCTCAAGTCGAAAGTCTACAAGTCAGCTCTAACTCCTCTCCTTCTTTTAAATCCAATTTCAATGCAAGTCCTATCAATTCTGCTCCTCAACATTTATCCTTACTCAGCCTCTTCTCCCCAGGTCTGCTTGCTGCTTTTGTGTGTTGATAAGTTTCATGAATCATATATTTTATTTTCCCGGTATTATAGACTAGATGTTTGTGGCCCCCAAAAATTCATATGTTGAAACCTAATTCCCAAGGTTTTGGTATGAGGTGATGGGCCTTTGGGAGGTGATTAAGTCATGAGGGTGGAATCCTCATGAACAGGATTGTGCCTTTTATTTTTAAAAGAAGGCTCCAGAGAACTCCCTTACCCTTCCACCATTTGAGGACTACAGTGAAAAGATGGCCATTTATGAACCAAGAAGCAAGGTCTCACCAGACACCAAATCTGCCGGCATCCTGATCTTAGACTTTCCAGCCTCCAGAACTATGAGAAATAAATTTCTCTTGTTTATAAGCCCCCAGTCTATGCTAGTTTGTTATAGCTGCCCAAATGCACCCAGATACATTTTGTCTTTCAGTATGTGGGTTATAATTTTCCCTTTAAAAACAGTGTCTTCAGGGGTGGGTCCTGAATATCAAACTTTTATTGCTCTCAATTTCAAACCAATATAAACACCTAATCCTAGTCCTGCTTTGACCACAAGCATCTTATTTAATTTTTTATTTATAGACAGGATCTCACTCTGTCACCCAGGCTGGAGTGGGCTGATCTGGAGGAGAATCAGACAGAGTCTGTGAGATATTCAGGCCAGTTTTTGACACATTGAGCATAAGGTGCTTTGGTATAAACAGAGATTTTTTAGTCGGAAATTGGTGGTGCAAGATTAGAGATTTAGAAAATGGTTGCTGCTCAAGGTACACATTGAGCAAGATCATAGCTTACTGCAGCCCCGAACTCCAGCGCTAAAGTGATCCTCCCACCTCAGCTGTCCAGCTACTTTTAAATTTCTTTTGTAGAGATGAGGTCTCTCTGTGTTGCTTATGCTGGTCGTGAACTCCTGGCCTCAAGTGATCCTCCCACCTCAGCCTTCCAGAGCGCCAGGATTACAGGTGTGAGCCACTGTGCCCAGCCTGACCACAAGCATCTTGAAGGACCTGGTCTCTTCTCACACCAACAGCTTCTTCCCAAGCCACTCACTATTCCATCCTCTATAATCTCCTCCACCCAAAATTGACACTGCTCTTGACAAGGCAATGACTTTCTAATTGCCAAATCCAAAGGCTTATCTCTAGACCTAATCATACTCGACTCTCCGATCACGGGAAATTGCTGATCCTTCCTTCTGCTCTGGATCCTGTGGCCCCTGCATCCTGCATTGCTCCAACCCCTCTGGCTCAAAGGTGTCAGACTTATTTGATGACTCTTCTTGCAGAGTTTACCCTTGATCTTCCTCTCTTCTCATTCTTCACCACTGGTTCTTAAATTTATTTTTTCAAGGACACCTTTGAAAACATGCTAGAAGCTATGAGAGAGCCATCCCTAAAATAAATAAGTAAAAATGCCTATATTCATGGACACATAATACCCTAAGTAATTTCAGGAGGTTCTTCACACCCTCAAGCCAAGTTAGACCCTCTGCTCTACTTTCTCAGCTGAGGGGGTGCCAACCACCCCCAGGGCTTCCATCATCACCCATATGTTGATGGCTTTCAAATGTGTACCTTGAGCAGCAACCATTTGCAAAAACTCTAATCTTGCACCCCCAATTTCCAACTAAAAAATCTGTTTATACCAAAGCACCTTATGCTCAATGTGTCAAAAACTGGCCTGAATATCTCACAGCCTCTGTCTGATTCTCCTCCAAATCGGCCCATTGCGTAATGACTCACCATTCGCCCCACTACCAAGGAGGAATTGGCTCTTCTTCTCCCTCCTCTTGCTGCTTCCCAGGCTCCAGCCTTTCTTATCTCTTGCCTGGATTACTGGAGGAGCCTTCTGCTTGATCTGCCTGTCTCCCTCATTGCCCTCTTCAAACCCACCTGCTACACTGCAGCAAAATTTATCTTCAGCCTTTCCCTGCATCAAACCCCATTGCTCACAGCAGTACTTCCCCAAGCGTGTTTCAAAGAATACAAAGTCACCGTGATATTATATGAATGAAAAAAGTTTTCATGGTCAATTAAGTTGAAGAAAAGAATGAAAATTAGTTAGGTTTAATTACATCTCAGAGTCTTCAATATGCTAAACACATTTTGGAGCTCCAACTGGCAGATATGAATTACTGCCTTTTTCAAACTATGTGGCAACAAAAGAGCCTAGTGTACCTCAGAATACACTTTGGATGCAACTGGTCTATGAGCTGAACTTTAATTTCCTCATCCATCTCTTTTTCTTTCCGACTTTTAGCTGCTATTTTTGATAATGTAGACAATGGGAGGAAGGACAGCAGTGGCTTCAGGAAAACTAGCGTTTAAATCTCAGCACAGGACTTCTGGTCAGATTATTTCTCAGGACATGTGCCGTCTAGTGTCCCTGGGCCTCTCGGGAGGCTGAGCTCCGTGGGCTGCGGCACCAGGCGCCCTGGGCCTCTGGCTTTCAGCTGAGTTTGGGCATTGGAAAGCAGTGGTAGCAGAGGTGACGGGAGGGTGTTCATTCCCCACTGCCACCTTCCCTCTGGTGGTTCTGCAGTGCTCCCACCCTCTCCCCCGCCCCAGCTCTTGTCTGGTAGGGGTGACTTGCCTTCTCTTCCCCTTTAGGCCTGGGGGTGATCATGGCTTCCAGCTGCTACTAACCCCTGGGAGCTTCGTCATCTCTTGTTAGCCCCCTTAATTCTGCCCACACCTTTGTAAATAGTCCATTCCTTAAACTCTTTTCAGTTAAACCTTCTGAGTACGCCATCCTGTTTTCCCTGATGGAGACAGGACTTTAGTCTCCTTACAAAATGGGGATGGTAACATCTACCTCATGAGACAGCTGAGAATGTTCTGTGAACGTACCTGAGGTGTGATGCACCCAGTACAATGCCTGAACCCCAGCAGTGCCCACTGAATGAGAGATGACTACCCCAGTCCTGACAGTTGTCCAAGTAGTGACCTACTCAAGAGTTTCTCTGCTCCCTTGCCAGTGATCCAGGCTGAGGTGGGGAGAGGGAAATTATGCCGGGCCCCAGTCTGAAGAGACCAAGCTGCCATCAGGACGCAGGGTCACGTCAGCAGTCACAGAACAGGACTGACCTGCAGGTCCTACTCCAGGGCCCCAGAACAGAGGATCCTAACAGGGATTGGAACAGCCAAGGGTCAGGGTGTTTCTGTGCTCAGCATTCCTCTTGGAAGAAAGCAGCCTCTGTGCTGGGCCCAGATGGTCTGGCCTTCCACACTGGCCAATTGTTTCGTGAGGAGGAAATCCTTCCAGCTTCCAGTCTACTCCTTGTCCCCCACTGAAGTGATCAAGTGGCCTGGAAGAGGGGGTGCTATTTGGAAAGGGAGGACACTTGAACTAGGTTTCCGGTACATTTCCCAACAGGCATACAATGGGGAAATTTTAAAAGGGGTTAATAAGCGAGGTGCAGTGGCTAGTGCCTGTAATTCCAGCTACTTGGGAGGCTGAGGCAGAAAGATCACTTGAGGCCAGGAGTTCAAGACCAGCCTGAGTAACAGCAAGACCTTGTCTCTAAAATAATTTTTTTTAATAGTAAAAAAAGAAAAGGCCAGGTGCAGTGGCTCACGCCTGTAATCCCAGCATTTTGGGAGGCCAAGGTGGGCAGATCACTTGAAGCCAGGAGTTTGAGACCAGCCTAGCCAACATGGCAAAACCTCATCTCTATTAAAAATATAAAAATTAGCCGGGCATGGTGGTTCATGCCTATAGTCCCAGCTTCTTGGGTGACTGAGGCACAAGAATTGCTTGAATTCGGGAGGCAGAAGTTGTAGTGAGCTGAGATTGTGCCATTGCACTCCAGCCTGGGCGGCAGAGTAAGACTCTGTCTTAAATAAATAAATAAAATAGTAATAAAAAAATAAAAGAGGCTGGGCACAGTGGCTCATGCCTGTAATCCCAGCACTTTGGGAGGCCGAGGTGGGCGGATCATCTGAGGTTAGGAGGTCGAGAGCAGCCTGGCCAACATGGTGAAACCCTGTCTGTACTAAAAATACAAAAATTAGCGGGGCATGGTGGTGGGCGCCTGCAATCTCAGCTACTTGGGAGGCTGAGGCAGAAGAATCACTTGAACCACGGAGGTGGAGGTTGCAGTGAGCTGAGATCGCGCCACTGCACTCCAACCTGGGTGACAGAGTGAGACTCCATCTCCAAATAAATAAATAAATAAAAATAAAAGAGCATTAACAGAAATGATATGTTAGAGAACGCTTAGTGAATCTGCAGGCAGGCAAATTTATTTTTACTGAGCCCTCATATAGGAAATTAATGTATTGGGCGTGTTGAACAAAACATACCTGACTTGTAATCAAAATGCAGTTTTATTTTGTTTTCTACCGTCTCTTTAAATCAATTCAGTGGGTAAAATTTTCACAATCTCTCAAAAATCAGGGAGTTTTTCTACACTCTTAAAGTCAGGAATAGACAGTCTAATTCAGAAACAAAACAATACAGTATGGTATCCAACACCTCAAACTTCACTCTAGGGCAAGTCTTCTTTGCCTTCTCCCCACCCAGGTGCTCTCTGGTACAAAATGGTCTCCTAGGACCAGCATCCCTCCTGTAGCAGAGCTGCCAGCTGAAGGAAGTCTAAGCTCTCCCATCACCCTGGGGCCTCAGTGATTTAAAATGTAAAATTTCTCCCAGCATCGGGGAGTCCCCATGTTGATCTGCCACAGAGACACGTGACTAGTCAAACACCAAATGAGAATGCAGAAAAAGAAGCCAAGTCAGGAGGCGGGCCTCTGCCTGGAAGGGGAGCAGGGAAGGTTTCATGGCTCTCTTCCCCGGGGCTCTTTGCCTTCCCATCCCAAAGTGGGGCCAGAGGCCCTGGGGACCCTGAGGCTATCCCAGCACTGCCAAGGATCTAGCTCTGGTAGCACAGGATGCCCTGATGTCAAGCAATTCACGAGTAGGATAGTGGGATTCTTAACTCCCCACAAGCCATAGTAAATGCAAGCTTGGGGGCCAGGAGGAAGGAGGTAAGAAGGAGAAGGTGTCACATGCCAGGGCCAAATTAAATATCTCTATCCCCCAAGACACTGCAGGACTCTCCATGACATGCTAGCTAAACAGGCTGAGTTGCAGCTCTAGAAATTTATTTTGAGAACTGCAGATCTGCGGAGACGGTGAAATTGCAAGTCTAAACAAATCTCTGTGTCAAGTGAGGGCACAGGTGGGTGTGGATGGCATCCAGACACCTGGTTTGGAGCTCTTTGGGAGGACAGGCTATGAAGGAAACCCTTGGCCAAGGACCCTAAATATTTTTCTAACTTAGAATGAGAAGGTAGTGGTCATAGCCCCTCCATTTGACCCCAAACCCTTCAACCTCCCGCACCAGACCCACTACCTGGAGCCCCTGGTGTGGTAGGCAGAAAAATGGCCCCTCAAAGATGTTCATGTCTTTATCTACTGAACTGGAGAATGTTATCCCACATGGCAAAAGGGACTTAGCAGATGTGATTAAACCAAGGATGTTGAGATGGGGAGATTATCCAGTGGGTGCCCCCAGTGTCATCACAAGGGTCCTTATATGAGGGAGGTGGGAGTGTCAGAGTCACAGAAGGGACTGACAGCAGAAGTAGAGTCAGAGGGAGGCCACCGTTGGCTTTGAAGATGAAAGGGGCCATCACCAAGGAATGGACAGCCTCTAGAAGCTGAGAAGACAAAGAAATGACTTCTCCCCTCAGAGCCTCCAGGAAAGTGCAGCCCTGCTGCCTCCCTGACTGTAAGCTGGTGAACAGATTTCAGACTTCTTCAGAACTATAAAATCATTAACTGTGTTGTAAGACACAAAGTTAGTACTTGTTACAGCAGCCATAGGAAACTAACACTTGCGGTAAGAGAACATTGATACGGTTCTTTCAGGTTCCTAAAGGCCCAGTTAAAAATAATCCTGATGAGAAGACATCACACCACCCACCCACCCACCTCACTCCTGTCCATTTTACTGTGGGAGAGCCCACTTCCAAAAGCTGGATGTTTCAGGGTTGTTCATATCCAGATTGTTCATATCACAATCACAGACACCACAGGGTGTCCCAGTGTGGAGTATAGCTGTCCCACTTCATGGGCTGATGCCCCATCCTGGGGTGGATGCATTTTGACGTAAGGACGAGTTCCCTTTTAGAAAGAAAGCCCCAATCGAGACTTTTTTCACCAATTATGACATTAGTTAAAGGATCATGGTGACTCATAGTGTGGTGGGAAGAATGAATGGCCAGCCTACATAATTTCTCGATGAGAAACATCAGCAAGTGCTAAATGGTATTCGAGTATTCTCTTTTTTTGAGACACAGTCTCGCTCTGTCACCCAGGCTGGAGTGCAGTGGCGCAATCTCGGCTCACTGCAACCTCCACCTCCCGGGTTCAAGCGATTCTCCTGCCTCAGCCTCCTGAGTAACTGGGATTACAGGTGTGCACCACCACGCCCAGCTAATTTTTGTATTTTTAGCAGAGAGGGGGTTTCACTATGTTGGTCAGGCTGGTCTTGAACTCCTGACGTCAGGTGATCCACCCACCTCGGCCTCCCAAAGTGCTGGGATTACAGGTGTGAGCCACTGCGCCCAGCCTAGTATTCGAGTATTCTCGAGGAAAACATCAGCAACTGGAAATAGTGGGGATAAAAACACATGCCAGCCTAAGATCAATACTCAATATTAACATTATTAGAATCATGTAAATATTATTCCCAAATGAACCATATAGTGCATTGTGATTTTTTATATGATACAATTTTTTGTTTTTTGTCAATAATTGCGTTTGTTTTGTTCCATTCTTAGGTAACCATCACTATTTAATTTTCAAACTCTGGAACTAAGTATAAATCTCCTAAGATGTTTAAACACATGAGGCAATCTGAAGTGTTCTTTTTTTTTTCTTGGTTACTCCTGAACCCCTCCATCATCCTGGTCCTCTCTGGACCGTTCCTCTTTAGGCTGATTGACAGCAATACCTCTTATGCTGGATTAGCTTTGCTTCTGGACTGAGAGTGCTATATAGGCTTAGAGGTATCCTAGAGAAAATTGCCTTGGAGTATGTGCCAGTTCTGATTTTTTCCTGAAGAGACTTCATGGCCTTTATTCACACAGGGAACATTCTCAATCATATTGTATTTAGCCTCATCCTGGACCAACTCTTAACATTTTTTAACTGACAATGGGTCAAGTAGACTTGGCCAAACAAAGATGGCTGGCAGGGTCTCAAACTTTTTAAGTGAACACAGACTTGAAAAGAAGAGGCTGTTAATTGTGCCCTGAGGGTAGACCTGGCTCCCACTGTACAAGGGGGCTCAAGCACATACCTGGTTCACCACCCAAAGTGGACCCAAAGTGGGCAAGGATAGTGAGGCTTTCACCCAGGAAGGGGAGCCACATTATCAACTGAGTCTCTAAGATCAGATAAATAAATGAGGGTTATGGATTTAAAATGGCGACATGATGGGGCTGGGTGTGGTGGCTCATGTGGGTAATCCCAGCACTTTGGGAGGCAAAGGCAGGCAGATCACTTGAGGCCAGGAATTCAAGACCAGCCTGGCCAACATGGTGATACCCCATCTTTACTAAAAATACAAAAATTATCTGGTTATGGTGGTGCACATCTGGTTCCAGCTACTCAGGCTGAGGCACGAAAATCTCTTGAACCTAGGAGGTGGAGGTTGCAGTGAGCCAAGATCGTGCCATTACATTCCAGCTTGGGCAACAGAGCGAGACTCTGTCTCCAAAAAAAATAATAAAATAGGCCGGGCACGGTGTCTCATGCCTGTAATCCCAGCACTTTGGGAGGCCGAAGCTGGTGGATCACGAGGTCAGGAGATCGAGACCATCCTGACTAACACGATGAAATTCCGTCTCTACTAAAAATACAAAAAATGAGCCGGGCATGGTGATGGGCGCCTGTAGTTCCAGCTACTAGGGAGGCTGAAGCAGGAGAATGGCATGAACCCGGGAGGCGGAGCTTGCAGTGAGCCGAGATCATGCCACTGCACTCCAGCCTGGGTGACAGAGTGAGACTCCATCTCAAAAATTAAAATAATAATAATAATAATAAAATAAAATAACATGCTGAATTTTTTTTCCTTTTTTCCTAATTTGTCAATTGTCCTAGAACATGCATTCTCAGTAGGGGTGACAAAACCATTACAATGGTTTGTGACCTTGCAAAGGGCCATGGTACATACACAGATACACAGTATATCTGTGATATTAAAACTTTATGGGGAGAAGGGTAATTTTTTAAAAAATTGGCTAAAAAGCTTCCTTAAGGGGCAATAAAAAAGACTGAGAAATATCATTCTAGAGATTACTGAATAAATGCCAATTGCAATTCTTGATCTCTTTATAGTAGGCTTTTTAGTTTAATCATTAAAATTAGAGTCGGAAGTGTTTTCTGTTTTTGTTTGTGATTGGAAAAATAATTCCTACAAAAACTACCTCACAGAATCCTTCAACAGTCATGGCCCAGGAAGCTGAGCCGGAAACAAGAAACCCGGGTGTTACCTGTTGGGAATTGTCCAGGCAGTAGAAACCAGAGAATGAGGGAAAACCTTGTATATGAAGTTCACCAAGTCATGAGATGAGGGGTAGCTGTCCTTTTTTCCAGGACACTTGGTGGTGAGGCTACTCGTATTCTCAGCAGTCATCTGGAATAACATACTAGTGCTAATGGGTGGGTCCTTTCATTTTAAGTTGTGCCGTCTGTGGTTGTGACCTAAGGGCCCTGGCAATCAACTATACCGCCACTTTCGAAAAATCGAAAAATCATACAGTAAAAATTGACTGAGAATAATTATACATAATCGGCTGTCAGAGGCAAACAGGAGCCCTGGGGTAAAATACTTGGAAGCTTGAATTCATTAATTGTTTAGAAGAAAGAGGTCAAGCTGTGCTCAAACCACAGGGGTCTGCAAACTTTCTGTCAAGAGCCAGAGGGTGAGTATTCTAAGCTTTGTGCGCTGCTTGTCTCCATCACAACTGTTCAACAGCCATGGCTGTGCAAAAGGGGCAATAGACAAATTGTGGATGAATGGGTGCGGCTGTGTTCCAGTAAAACTTTGTTTTTAGAAAAAGAGGCAGCAGGTGAATTTGGCCTGCAGGTCATAGTCAACCAACCCTTGCTCAACCATATTACTTACCCTTTGCAACGTGGAGTTTGCTTTCTTTAAAGGGATGTAGCTGTCATCTATGGAAACACTTGTTAGAATGTTTTGGTATTTTTCCTGATGGAAAATGAATAGAACAGAAACTGGAAGCTCCAGTTGAGTTTGGTTGAAGCCCCAGAGGGCCCATTTTGATGCTATTCCTTAGCAAAAAGCCCAGCCCTGGGTACCACTCTGACAGCAGACACAAGGTGGGTGGGAAGTTTATGATGTGATTATTATACATTGCCTGCCTATATCAAAACATCTCACGTACCCCATAAATACATACGCCTACTATGTACCCACAAAAATTAAAAATTTTTTAAGAAGAGAGGTGGAATAGGCCTGAGTCAGAGGTGTGTATTTTTGGGGGGAAAGGGGAGGTTTCAAGGTCCACACACAGGCCCTTCTCTTTGGCAAATAATAGATTCTGTGCAGTTATTGTACGTGTCGGTTTGTATATTTCATTGAGCTGTATTTGGAGGAGGGGAGGATAAGAAAATATGTCTCATTTCTCTTTGTATCTCAGCCCCTAACATTGAGCCTACCATAGTGTAGCACTCAACCAACAAAGGGTCACGCGAATCAGGACTAGGACTCTAAAGGATATATCCCCAGGCAACCAGTTTTGGGTGAAAGCTCCTTAGAGCCCTCTGACCTGAGGCCAGGAGTGACTGAGTTTGTGTTGTGTCTGAGATTTAAAAAAATAAAAATAAAAAAAGGCCAGGCGCGGTGGCTCACGCCTGTAATCCCAGCACTTTGGGAGGCTAAGGCGGGTGGATCACGAGGTCAGGAGATTGAGACCATCCTGGCTAACAAGGTGAAAACCCGTCTCTACTAAAAATACAAAAAAAAATTAGCCGGGTGCAGTGGCGAGCGCCTGTAGTCCCAGCTACTCGGGAGGCTGAGGCAGAAGAATGGCGTGAACCCGGGAGGCGGAGCTTGCAGTGAGCCGAGATCGCGCCACTACACTCCAGCCTGGGCGACAGAGCGAGACTCCGTCTCAAAAAAAAAAAAAAAAAAAAAAAAAGTCGGTCTTAAGTGGTCCCAGCTGTGGGGAGAGGAGGGCGTGAGAGACTGGGAGCCAGGTGGGGCTGAACAACTATTGTTCTACTTGAATTTTTTTTTAGACATGGGGTCTCACTCTGTTGTTCAGAATGGAGTGCAGTGGCGCAATCATAGCTCACTTCAGCCTCTAACTTCTAGCCTCAAGCAATCCTCCTGCCTCAACTGTGAGTTGCATGGACTGCACATCCTGCTAATTTTTAAATTGTTTATAGAAATGGGGCCCTACTATGTTGCCCAAGCTGGTCTCAAATTCCCAGCCTCAAGCGATCCTCCTGCCTCTGCCTCCCAAAGAGCTGAGATTACAGGAATGAACCACCCCCGTGCCTGACTTGTTTTACTTGATGAATGCTTGTTAAGAATAAAACCTGGCCACGCGTGGTGGCTCACACCTGTAATCCTAGCACTTTGGGAGGCCAAGGCGGGTGGATCACCTGACGTCAGGAGTTCAAGACCAGCCTGGCCAACATGGTGAAACTCTGTCTCTACTAAAATACAAAAATTAGCTGGGCATGATGGCGGGTGCCTGTAATCCCAGCTACTTGGGAGGCTGAGACTGGAGAATCGCTTGAACCCAGGAGATAGTGGTTGCAGTGGGCCGAGATCGCACCACTGGACTCCAGCCTGGATGACTGAGTGAAACTCCGTCTCAAAAAAAAAAAAAAAAACCAATAAAACCTGCAAAAAGAAGCTCATAATTCTCATTCCAAGACTATTTCAAATTCCAAATACATGGATCCGAAAATGTCAAGCCCTCTTAAATTTAGGTACTGTCTGTGAGACCAGTTAGTGAGGTTAGTCTTTCTGTTGCATCTGCCCCTCTCTCTGCCTCCCAGCTTAGCCTTGATTCCATCACATGGGCTGGAGTGGGAGCCTCAGAGGAGGCTGGACTTCCCTGGTGTGCTTGCAGCTAAAGTCATCACTTTGGTGAGCATGTTTCCTGAAGGAAGAATGACATACAAGTTCACCAATGACAATTTCTCTACATGGAGTCCTGTGGGCAGTCAAAAACACAGGCCCACCGTGTAACTTCTAAAATAATGAATTGGTAATACTGGATGTCAGTGAAAACAAACCACCCTGATGAGATAAATGCTGGCAGGTGTGGAAAGGTCTAGCCGTCCCTTCTCATCAGCGGACGGCTGGTTTCATCAGGGCACAGCTCCCCCTCTTCTGGCCCTAAGGGAACCTTATCTCCCAGCAGATGAGGACTGTGAATCCACTCCTGGATTTGGCAAAATTGAGGAGGTTTCTGTGGTGACCTGGGCAAAACCCTGATTAGAGTAAGCTTAGGGAAGAATTGGAGGACAGAGAATTGGAGACAGTGAGAATTCACAGCTTTTTCAAGAATGATTAAAGAAATGAAGAATCAAAAATGATTAAAGAAATGAGACCAGACTGGGTGCGGTGGCTCACGCCTGTAATCCCAGCACTTTGGGAGGCCAAGGCGGGTGGATCACAAGGTTAGGAGTTCCAGACCAGCCTGGCCAACATGGTGAAACCCCATCTCTACTAAAAATTACAACAATTAGCTGGGCGTGGTGGCACGCACCTGTAATCCCAACTACTGGGAAGGCTGACGCAAGAGAATCACTTGAACCCGGGAGGTGGAGGTTGCAGTGAGCTGAGATTACGCCACTGCACAACAGAGCGAGACTGTTTCAAAAAGAAAAGAAAAGAAAAGAAATGAGACCATAATTGGCAGGCAGAGGGAGGTGGTGTGGGGGTGCTGGGACCAAATAAGATATAAGATGGAAGGAAAAATGGCACAACTGTATGCTCGGGAAGAGTAGAGAAGGGAGAACTGATGTCAGAAATGGATGGAAGGCCCCAGTGGAGTTGAAAGATGATTGAGCTGGGATACTAGAGGGAGAAAGCTGAAAAGAGACTGTGAGTGGCAAGTGGCAAGTGGGATGTTTGACATTGCGATCATAAAGAGCACAGAGGCTCAGCACGGTGGCTCACGCCTGTGCAATCCCAGCACTTTGGGAGGCCAAGGCAGGAGGATTACATGAGCCCAGGAATTCAAGACCAGCTTGGGCAACATTGTGAGACCCCCATCTCTACAAAATTAAAATTAAAATTAAAAAAATAAAGAGCACAGACACTATCTTGAACCTGCAGAAAGGTATCCTGCAGAGGGCTGACCTTACTGCCTGTGTGCAGGTTCATTCTTGAATTATGCTGAGAAGGCTTCTAGTTCAGCGGAGAATCATGAGGATGAGGAGCGTGCACTACGGATGACTAAGCAGTGAAGCTGAAATACCTAGGTCCCCAAGGGCTCTGAAACAGAGCTATTCTATTCACCCTGGGCTGCCTCTCACAGGACTTCCACCTGAGAGAAAAAGCTCCTCTCTTTCCTTAGGTTCCTGTTATTTTGAGTCTCAGTTCTTTGCAGCTGAACCTAATTCTAACTAATAGGAATAGTAATAGAAAAGAAGCCACTGTAACAAAATTGTACCAAATAAAATAGAATTTAGGGCTAAAAGTAATAAATAGAAAGTAGAGCAGTATCTGATGATAAAAGGATTGATAAAAAAATCATAAATTTAAATGGACTTATTAATATAGCTTGTTATATGTTAGTAGACTATCAGAAATGATAGTTTAAGTGGACAAAAATAGTATTAAATAAGAAAGAGTGTACATATACAAAAATTACCATGTATTATGTCCTAAAGTTTATTCTTAGTTGCTGAAAAATGAATCTACTCAAGCTAATTTAAGCATAGAAGCGCTAATAAGATATTAGGTAACTCCCCAGTTCTCCAGGTAAGGCTGACAGCCAGATTTTTATATCAGGACCCACACATCTAGAAAAAATGCCTACTCACATCATGAAACTGTCCTAGCAGAAATGTCATTGCCATCGCCTCCACCACTTGACACTCTGCACCTTTGACAGTAGGGACAAGATCCCAGTCAGTGCTCCCTGCAGGACATGGCAGCCTCATTCTGTCTAGTGCAGAATGGCTGCTTGATGGAAGCTAGTTAAGTAAAAGTCTCACCATGCTCAAAAAGCCACCAGCCCAGAGATTTTTTTTTTTTTTTTTTTTTTGAGATAGAGTCTTGCTCTGTCACTCAGGCTGGAGTGCATTGGTGTAATCTTGGCTCACTGCAACCTCTGCTTCCTGGGTTCAAGCAATTTTCCTGCCTCAGCCTCCTGAGTAGCTGGGATTACAGGCACCTGCCACCACGCCCGGCTAATTTTTGTATTTTTAGTACAGACAGGGTTTCACCATGTTGGCCAGGCTGGTCTTGAACTCCTGACCTCATGATCCACTGGCCTCGGCCTCCCAAAGTGCTGGGATTACAGGCATGAGCCACCACGCCTGGCTGCCCAGACAGTTTTATATGCAAGCTCTGTTACACCTTCATAGAAGAAATAAGCTCTTATAGATGTTTTTCATAGAATACAAAAAGAGAGAAAGCTGTCCAACTCACTTTATGAGACTAGTATAATGTTGATACTCCCCAAAATAAGAAGAGTACAAGAAAATACAATTGAAAGCCATGCTCTCTTATGAATGTAGATGCAAACCTTTTTTAAAAAGGTTTTTTAACCTTTTTTAAAAAAGTTAACAAATCAGAAAACCAAATGCCACATGTCCTCATAAGTGGGGGCTAAACATTGAGCACACACGGACATAAACATGGGAACAGACACTGCGGACTGCTCAAGTGGGGAAGGAGGGAGAGGGGCATGGGTTGAAAAACCACCTATTGGGTACTGTTCTGACTACCTGGGTGCAATATACCCAAGTCACAAGCCTGCATCTGTACCTGCTATATCTAAAATAAAAGTCAAAATTTTTTTTAAGTCACAAATCAAATTTAGTACCATATTAGGAAAAAAAAAAAAAAAAAAAAAAACAACCTTCCTGGCCAAGTAGGGCCCTTGGGAACACCAGATAGAAAGAGATAATGCAGCCTATGGTTAAGAGACAGGTCTGGAGCCAGTGTATTTGCCGCTGTCTAGCTGTATGGCCTGGGGCAATTTACCTAACCTCTCTGCACCTAGGTTTTCTCACCTGTAAAATGAATGTAACAATAGTTCTTACCTGATAGGATAGTTGTGTGAACTAAATGAGTAAATTAAGTCAAGAACATAGAAGAGAGACTTAATTAGTTGTCATTACCTCACCAAATGCAGTGGAGATAGAGGCCAATAAACAAGGATGCAACACAAGACTGACAGCAGCTGATGGTGGCCAAGGATGACAACAAACCAGAAACCTCCTCCTTCCCTTCATGCCACATGAGTCTGTCAGAGCCTGGATGCTACCTTGGGGACCAAGGTGGAGCAGGATGGGTAGAAGCTGGAATTAACTGAGCATTGGCTGTGATTGAGATTTTCTGCTATGTTGTTCCTCTACTGAGAATCCCTACTGATTCTGAAATCTGATCTATGTCTGGAATATCCTCCTGATCTGTGGGGTATTGCTATCAGATGCAAGAAGACTAACTAGCTAAGGCCGGGCGCACTGGCTCAAACCTGTAATCCTAGCACTTTGAGAGGCTGAGGCGGGTGGATCGCCTGAGGTCAGGAGTTCGAGATCAGCCTGGTCAACATGGTGAAACCCTGTCTCTACTAAAAATACAAAAATTAGCCAGGTGTGGTGGTGGGGAAACTGTTTTTAATAGAGTAATGGAGGTGAAAACCACGCTGAAAAGTAAATATTAACAAGGGGCTTGGTATCCCTTGTTTTATGTAACTGTAGGTCTACCTAATTCCAAAGCCCATACTGCTCACTTTTCAACATCCTGCTAAATTGTCACTCTTCCCTCCTGCTTTTCTTTAACCAGTATATTGATTAAACCACACAAGCGAAGAAACTTGCCCAACTGCCTAGAGTACTAGCTAACAGAGTCTGGATAAATTACTAGCAATACTTATTGTTTAATACAATTCTTTTTTTTGTCCTTATAACAATTACACATTCTGACCTCCACATACATAATGAATGTGGAGAACCATCTTTTGGCCTCCCCAAGCCACTACCTTTTGGAAAACCAGCAAATTTAAAGACCAACCAACACTATGATGTGAGCGCCACCTACTGTTAAGAAACTTAAAAGCACATCTCAGATAGTCCTAATATCTTGAATTGGTTCAAAGTATTATAGCACATGTTCCAGAGATACTTCAGTTGGATAAATTGTAGGTGATACTTACTTTCAGTTAACTAGTTAAAAGGTTAAAACTTTAAAAGTTCCCTTTAATTTTTTTTTGAGACAGTCTTGCTCCATCCCCCAAGCTAGAGTGCAGTGGTGCGATCTCAGCTCACTGCAACCTCTGCCTCCCAGGTTCAAGCGATTCTCGTGCCTCAGCCTCCCGAGTAGCTGGGATTACAGGCGCCTGCCACCAGGCCTGGCTAATTTTTTGTATTTTTAATAGAAACAGGGTTTCGCCACGTTGGCCAGGATGATCTCGAACTCCTGACCTCAGGTGATCCGCCCACCTTGGCCTCCCAAAGTGTTGGAATTATAGGAGTGAGCCACCGTGCCCACCAAGTTCCCTTTAATTTTTTTCTCTTTAACCTTTAGTTAATTAGTAAACTGTCAATTATTTGTGCATGTTCTCTCTTTTAAATACAAAATTCTGTCTTTTAACTACTTAAGAAGTTTTAAGTTTTACAATTTAAGTTGTTTTATATGTAATGTTGAATGTTTTAAATAGTGGACATTTCTAAGACATACTTGGTGGGCTTGCATTTAAAAACTTCACCTTGGCTGGGTACAGTGGCTCACACTTGTAATCCCAGCACTTTGGGAAGCTGAGGTGGGCAGATTACCTGAGGTCAGGAGTTCAAGACCAGCCTGGCCAACATAGCAAAACCCCATCTCTACTAAAAATACAAAAATTAGCTGTGCATGGTTGCGCATGCCTGTAATCCCAGCTGCTCCGGAGGCTGAGGCAGGAGAATCACTTGAACCCTGGAGGCAGAGGATGCAGTGAGCTAAGTTCACGCCATTGCACTCCAGCCAGGCCCTAGATACTAGAAATCTAGGGTTTTAAAAAATTATCTCACTGTAGAGCAAACAATATAAAAATATAATAAAAGGTTAAGTGGTATAATGGAAGTCTCTATGAAGAAAAATCAGAAAAGTTTGCTGTGGGCTTTTCTACAGAGGCAACTTTTGAACTATAGAATGTCAGAACAGGTAAGAATTTATTCATTTGTCCATTTATTTATTAAGTACCTACTATATTCACAAAGACAAATAATGCAGGATTCACTTTCTAAAAGAGGCCACAGCCTAACAGAGGAGGTAGATATATAAACAAATTATTTATTCCTCCCCATCCCTTTGTATAAAATCAGAATAAAATATGTTAATTAGGAATGGAAATATAAACATCAAGAGACTCAGATACTCACATACACAAAGGAGTCAACACTTGGTATAAAGTACTATAACAGGAGTAAGTCCTATGTGAAATGGTAACATAAAGATAATTTGATTAACCTCATTACTTGGTGAGTCCTTCTACAGAAATATGAGTTCCTAAAGGGTGAAATTTTATCTCATTAATTTTGTAACTCCTGGACCAGCACTGGGGCTGGAACACGGTGGCCAATCAAAGCTGGCTGAATTGTGCTCAGAGGAGGGAAAGGACAGACAAAGAAGGCTCATCAAGAAGATGATCAGCTAGGCGCAGTGTCTCACGCCTGTAATCCCAGCACTTTGGGAGGCCAAAGCAGGTGGATTGCATGAGCTTAGGAGTTCAAGACCAACCTGGCCATCATGGTGAAACCCTGTCTCTACTAAAAGTACGAAAAAATAGCTGGGTATGGTGGTGCGTTCCTGTGGTCTCAGCTACTCAGGAGGCGGAGGTGGGAGGATCCCTTGAGCCCGGGAGGTTGAGGCTTCTGTGAGCCATGATTGCACCACTACACTCCAGCCTGGGCAACAAAGCCAAACCCTGTCTCAAATTAAACAACAACAACAAAAAAACTAGGAATTTAAGTTAAGGAGTTTTCAAGGTTAACAAACGGAGACGGGGGTGAGAAAAAAGGAGTACTCTGAGTAAAGGAATCAATATGGAAAAAAAACAGATTTGTTGAACAACATAGCTCACTGGGGAAAACGCGAATAACTCAGTATATTTGGAGTGTAGGGTGGGAAGAGGGAAGTGACTAGATTGGAGAAATAGGGGCAAACTTACACCATGGAGGGGTTTGCATGCCAAACACGGGAGATAGGACATTAACTATACATAGATGCATGTCTTAGAAAGACAGCCCTCCTGGCAATGGAAAGGATGGATCAGAGTGAGAAAGAGACTAAATAGGAGGAACTTGACAGGAAGTTGTGAAAGTAGAGAGTGGAGACCAAACTAAGGCCACAGAGAGAAAGGGACAGATTCAAAAGTTTTTTGTGATGTCCATTTTGTTGCTATGAAAGACTAGAGATCCTTAAATTCTTCTGCTGTATATCATCTAAAAATACTCAACAAAATACTAACACACACACACACACACACACAGGCTCCCTCTGACTCTTAGATGATTAGAAGGAAAGGGAAACCTGAAGAAGTCAGGGATGAAATGGGAACATAAAAGCAGGGAAGGGAGTATGAATGAGGAAATTAACCCAAGAAGTTGATGGTGACACCATCAGATAACCTAGAGGCATACATGGACCAATGGCAGGTGCATCACTGCAGAGGAACCTGGGAATAAAGCCTTGGGCCCACCCAGGGCAGAGAGCCAGCAGAGACCAACACAGGTGAAGCTAGGACTCAGGAATAGGAAAATACTGTTTCTGAAAACCTGGGGAAAATAATCTTCCCCACAAATGTAGAGAACAGGGAAAATAGTTTGTTTTGCCCTTGGCTTGAAGAGAAAGTTTTAAAAGTTCCCTGAGAATTTTAGTGATTGACCAACTCTCACACAGGTTTTGGGCCTGAATCTACATGAGTGTCTTAAAAACTGCAATATACCTCGCCGTGATACACACATATCATAAATCATTATTTAAAATGGACCAGGTCTGGAGTGCCTCAAGGCATAAGTGAGAAATTGAAGAAATCCTCCTTGGGAAAAATATGGGATTTTTTTTTCTATGGCTGCTATAAAAAATGCCAAAAATATAGTGACTTAAAACAACACACATTTATTACCTTACAGTTCCATGGGTCATAAGTCCAACGTGAACCTCAATAGGCTAAGATGAAAGTGTCAGCAAGGGGCACAGTGGTGCACACCTGTCATCCTAGCTACTCAGGAGGCTGAGGTGGGAGGATCACTTGAGCCAGGGAGTTTGAAACCAGGCCAGGCAACATAGCAACCAGCAAGGCTGCATTCCTCTATGGAGGGTCTAAGGGAGAACCCATCTTGTTGATTTCGCCAGCTTCTAGAGGCTGACCACATTTCCCGGCTCACAGCCCCCTTCCTCCATTTTCAAAGACAGCAACTTTATACCTGTCTGACTCTTATTCTCCAGTCACATCACCTTCTCTCAGTACAGCTAGAAAAAAATCCTCCATTTTTGTAGGCTGATTTGATTATATTGGGTACACCAGAGAATTCAGAATAATCTTCCCATCTCAAGGTCCTTAACCATAATCATATCTGCAAAGTCCCTTTTGCCATGTAAGGCATTTTGTTCACAGGTTCCAGGCATTAGGACATCAGTGTCTTTGGAGGACCATCATTCTGCTTACCACAAGGACGTCTCAACCCATGCCTCAAAATGTTTTTGAGTCCAATTTTTAAAAAAGCAATAAAACTAGACTAGGTAAAGATTTTGGCTACTGGAGTTATGGGATAAAAAATTTTTAAATAAGAATATTTGGCCAGGTCTGGTGGCTCATGCATGTAATCCTAGCACTTTGGGAGGCTGAGGTGGGTGGATTGGTTGAGCCCAGGAGTTTGAGACCAGCCTGGGCAACATGGTGACACCCTGTCCCTACTAAAAGTACAAAAAAATAGCCGGGCATGGTGGCACGTACCTGTAGTCCCAGCTACTTTCCTGCTGCCAAAGTGCTGGGATTACAGGTGTGGGCCATCGCTTGCTCCTTCCCTCCCTCCTTCCCTCCCTCCCTTCCTTCCTTCTTTCCTCTTTTCTTTCTCTCTCCCTCTCTCCTTTTTTCTTTCTTCTTTCTTTTCTTTCTTTTGCATCTTGTTTAAGAAATATTTTCCTATCTTGAGGTTAAACATCTTTTTTTCAATATTATCTTCAAAAAGTTTAAAAGTGTGGTGGCTCACACTCATAATCCCAGCACTTTGGGAGGCTGAGGCAGGAGGATCACTTGAAGCCAGGAGTTCAAGACCAGCCTGGGTAACATGGTGAGACCCCCGTCTCTATAAAAAAAATTTTTTTTAATTAGCTAGGTGTGGTAGCATGCACCTGTACTTAGAGCCACTCAGGAGATAAAGCAGGAGGACTGCGTGAGCCCAGGAGTTCAAGGCAGCAGTGATCTATTGATACAGGAGTGCAGCAGGGAAGTGCTGGGTAGAGAAGCCCTGGAGAGGGCTCCACCCTCAGGCCTGTGCCCACAGACCTAAGTGAGAACAGGCATTCCTGTTTTCATGCCTGAATGTTCGATTTTTTAAGACCACTCTGGCTCACCATGCCCCCATCCTGTGCCCATATAAACCTGAGACCTTAGTGAGCACACACACAAACGGGCCAAATGTTGAGAGGAGCAGAGGGACAGAGCGGCAGAGAGTGGAGAGCAGCAGAGTGGCACGGCAGACACGGAGGGAAGAGGTGTCTGAACATTGGCCAAGAATGGCCAAACTCTAGGGGAGGATTATCTTCCCCACCCCTCCACCTTCCAGCTCCCTATCCCTCTTGCTGAGAGCCACGTCCACCACTCAATAAAATCTTACATTCGTCCTTCAACCCTGTGTGTGATCTGATTCTTCCAGGACACTGGGCAAGAGCTTGGCATATAGAAAGCTGTTACATTGGCCTTCTGCCCTTGTGATAAGGCAGAGGGTCCGCTGAGCTAATTAACACACAAGCTGACTGCAGATGGCAAAGCTGAAAGAGCTTTGTAACACTGGGGTTGCAGGCACCCACCCCTAGACGTTACCGCGAGCCCGAGGGCCCAAAGCACTTGCCCCAGCCTCTGCAACTACTTGTCTGCATGCTGCCTCTAGGGGTTTGAGCTTTGAATAAACCAAACAGGTGAGCCATATCCCTGTCACACAACCTGCAAGGAGAATCAGGGAACTCTCCCATTTTGCTATGATCACACCATTGCACTCCAGCCTGCCTGAGTGAGAGTGAGACGCTGTCTCTAAAAAATTAAAATTAAAAAAAAGTTTAAAAGTTTTTACATTTGGCTTTTATAGATTTTTGCTTATAAACTGAGGTCTAAACAAAATTTTCTTTTTTTTTTAGTCTCACTGTCTCCTGGGCTGGAGCACAGTGGCACTATCTTGGCTCACTGCAACCTTTGCCTCCTGGGTTCCAGTGATTCTCCTGCCTCAGCCTTCCAAGTAGCTGGAACTACAGGTGCATGCCACCATGCCCAGCTAATTTTTGTATTTTTAGTAGAGACAGGTTTTAACCATATTGTTCAGGCTGGTCTCGAACTCCTAACCTCAGGTGATCCACCAGCCTCGGCCTCCCAAAGTGCTGGGATTACAGGTGTGAGCCACTGTGCCTGGCCTCCCCTTTTTTAAAAAGGAAATTTGAAAAAAAATCTACTTATTTATTTTGAGACCAGCTTATAAAACTGGCTAATTTTTGTATTTTTGGTAGAGATGAGGTTTCACCACGTTGCCAAGGCTGGTCTCGAACTCCTGGGCTCAAGGGATCCACCGCCCTTGGCCTCCCAAAGTGCTGGGATTACAGGCGTGAGCCACTGCGGCTGGCTGAATTTAAATTTTGTAGAGACAGGGTCTCACTATGTTGCTCAGGCTGGTCTTGAACTCCTGGCTTCAAGCAATTCTCCTGCCTTGGTTCCTAAAGTGTTAGGATTATAGGCAATGGGCTATCATGCCTGGCCTTATTTTTCTATATGGATAAAAAATTATCCCAGGCCATTTATTAAAAAGCTTATCCTTACCCCAGGGATCTGTAGTACCCCTCTGTCATATATTTACTTTGCAAATATGAGTCTGTTTCTGGATTTTCTGTTCTATTACTTGTATAATTACTATAGCTTTGTAATAAATCTTGTTCTCTGGTAGGAAAAATAATTATAATCTGTTTTACTTCAATAATGTCTTACCTAATTTTAGCCTTTATACTTCCATGTAGATTTAAAAATCAGCAAAAAATAAAAAATAAAAAATAAAAATCAGCTTGTAAAATTCCATTAGAAACCCCAACTAGCTTATGTGGGTTCGATTTCTCCTTCTCTTGAATTTGGTCTGGCTTTGTGACCTATATTTCCTGATAGATCGTGGTAGAAGTGATAGTTTACCATTTCCAACTGGGCTTTAAGAGATCTGCAGTTTCTTCTTTTGCTGCTTGGAACACTCTCTCTTGGGATTGAGCCACTGTTAAAGGGAGCCCAAACAAGCTATGTGAAGAAAAACATTTGGAGAAAGACAATTCCAGGGGTGGCTAGAAGGTTCCAATCTTCTAGTCACCGCTGCCAAGGCATCAAACACATGTATGAAGTCATCTTGGGTGCTTCAGCCCTACCTGCTATCCGACTACAACTTCATGGGATATCCCAGTAAATGCCATGCAAAGCAAAAGAACTACTCAGCTGAGCTCTGTCCACATTTTTCACCTACAGAACTGTGAGCAAATAAAATGGTTATTTTTGGGCCAGGCACGGTGGCTCACACCTGTAATCCCAGCACTTTGGGAGGCCGAGGAGGGGGGATCACTTGAGGTTAGGAGTTCGAGACCAGCCTGGCCAACATAGTGAAACCCCCATCTCTACAAAAAATACAAAAAAAAAAAAAAAAAAAAAAAAGCTGGGCGTAGTGGTGCAAGCCTGTAATTCCAGCTACTCAGGAGGCTGAGGCAGGAGAATCGCTTGAACCCGGGAGGCAGAGGTTGCAGTGAGCCAAGATCGCACCACTGCACACCAGCCTGGGCAACAGAGCGAGACTTTGTCTCAAAATAAAATAAAATAAAGTGGTAAATTTTAAGCCATTATGTTTTGGTGTGGTTTTTATACAGCAGGTAAATGCCTGAAGAACAGTACAATGGCAAAATATTTGGCAATACAGTTACCTATAGCAACATAAAAGATAGAAATGTACCTAATAGGGGCTGGGTGCTGTGGCTCACGCCTATAATCCCAGCATTTTGAGAGGCCGAGGCAGACAGATCACAAGGTCAGGAGATCGAGACCATCCTGGCTAACACGGTGAAACCCCGTCTCTACCGAAAATACAAAAAAATTAGCCGGGTGTGGTGGCGGGCGCCTATAGTCCCAGCTACTCGGGAGGCTGAGGCAGGAGAATGGTGTGAACCCAGGAGGTGGAGCTTGCAGTGAGCCGAGATCACGCCACTGCACTCCAGCCTGGGTGACAGAGCAAGACTCCGTCTCAAAAAAAAAAAAAAAAATAGAAATGTACCTAATAGGCCAAGCGTGATGGCTCATGCCTGTAATCTCAGCACTTTGGGAGGCTGAGGCGGGTGGATCGCCTGAGGTCAGAAGTTCAAGACCAGCCTGCCCAACATGGTGAAACCCTGTCTCTACCAAAAATACAAAAATTAGCTGGGCATGGTAGCGGGCACCTGTAATCCCAGCTACTCGGGAGGCTGAGGCAGGAGAATCACTTGAACCTGAGAGGCAGAGGTTGCAGTGAGCAGAGAATGCACCATTGCACTCCAGCCTGGGTAACAACAGTGAAACTCTGTCCCAAAAAAAAAACAAGAAAAAGAAAGAAAGAAAGAAATCTAATAAACTTCTCTAACTCTACACTCCATGCCTCTTAATTTTTCTTTATATTTTTCATACATTTGATCTACATTCTGCATAAATTCTTAATCTACCTTCTATTTCACCAACTCTCTGTTTAGCTGCATCTAGTCTGCTGTTTACCCTGGCATTGAGTTTTTCATTTTCTTTGTAATTTTTTCTTTTGTTTTTATTTTATTATTATTATTTTTTGAGACAGGGCCTCACTCTGTTGCCCGTGCTGGAATGCAGTGGTGCCATCACAGCTCACTGCAGCCTCAACTTCCTGGGCTCAAGCAGTCTTCTGGCCTCAGACTCCCAAGTAGCTGGGATCCCAGGTGTGTGCCACCACGCCCAGCTAATTTTTGTATTTTTTGTAGAGATGGGGTTTTATCATGTTTGCCAGGCTGGTCTTGAACTCCTGACCTCAGGTGATCCACCTGCCTGAGCCTTTCAAGGTTACTGCAATTACAGGGATGAACCGCCATGCCCGGCCCCACTTCAATCTTTTAAGTAAAGGAGGTCATCTGATGCAAGCAGAACAAGCCCTCATGTTTCTTGTACAAACCTTTTAAACAGACCTAGCAAAAGTTTAAGTAACAAATTTAGCTAGAGTTGGCTTGAAAAATCAGGATTCCACAGCAGGGAAGAAAATATATGGCAGAGGGAAAGAAGTTTCAGAAATTAAAAAATATTTATCCATAATAGATTTATACCCGCTATAGTAACTTCTAGACTTCTTCCTCACCCATTTAGACAACTTTGCAAATATTTTCCATTTATTAGGAACTATTTGAGAGATATGAAAGAATATACAAAACATAAATGTAAATTATGAAGGATAATAATAAATTAAGCACTAATAGGGCCATCAACCAACTTAAAAACCGCGCATCAATCGCGCTGGAGCCCGGTATTGGGCCCCTTCCCTCTCCCAGCCTCCTGTTTTCCTCCTCTAGGAAAAGCCTCCTCCACTGTTTTCTGTGGCTTTTTTTTTTCATTCTCCTCTTATCTTTATAAATCTATCAAACATGTATGTGCTTTGGGATAAGCTATCCCCATATGTTTGGTTCTCGAGTTATATAAGTGGTATCATTCTATAACTTGCTTTACATTTGTGAAATTCAACTATGTTATTACATGTAGCTATAGTTGATTTAATTTTCACTGTTGTGTGGTATTTCTGTTGTGTGAATGTACCACAATTTATTCCCCCATCAATGAGCATTTGAATTCTTTCCAGTGTTTGTTTGTTTGTTTTTTGAGACGGAGTCTCACTCTATCGCCCAGGCTGGAGTGCAGGAGCACTATCTCGGCTCACTGCAAGCTCCGCCTCCCAGGTTCACGCCATTCTCCTGCCTCAGCCTCCCGAGTAGCTGGGACTACAGGCGCTCGCCACCACGCCCGGCTAATGTTTTGTATTTTTAGTAGAGACGGGGTTTCACCGTGTTAGCCAGGATGGTCTCAATCTTCTGACTTCGTGATCCACCCACCTCAGCCTCCCAAAGTGCTGGGATTACAGGCGTGAGCCACTGCGCCCAGCCTCCAGTGTTTTTTGTTTTTTGTTTTTTTAACATTACAAAACCCTGTCTCTACTAAAAATACAAAAAATTAGCTGGGCGTGGTGGTGGGCGCCTGTAGTCCCAGCTACTCGGGAGGCTGAGGCAGGAGAATGGCATGAACCCGGGAGGCAGAGCTTGCAGTGAGCCGAGATCGTGACACTGCACTCCAGCCTGGGCGACAGACTCAAAAAACAAAAGAAAACAAAATTACAACAATCCTACCAAAAACATTCTAACATGTATATCTTCTGATATATGAGGGTATACATTATCTATCACCAATTTTTTAAAAATTTTATTTTAAGTTCCAGGATACATGTGCAGAACGTGCAGGTTTGTTGCATAGGTAAACATGTGCCGTGGTGGTTTGCTGCACCTATTAACCCATCACCTAGGTATTAAGCCCCACATGCATTAGTTATTTGTCCTGATGCTCTCCCTCCTCTCGCACCCTGGGCAGGCCCCAGTGTGTACTGTTCCCCTCCCTGTGTCCATCTATTCTCATTGTTCAGCTCCCACTTATGAGTGAGAACATGCAATGTTTGGTTTTCTGTTCCTGTGTTAGTTTGCTGAGGATGAGGCTTCCAGCTCCATCGATGTCCCTGAAAAGGACATGATCTTATTCCTTTTTATGGCTGCATGCCAGATGTTTTTCCAAAATGTTTGTACCAGTTTACACTCACACAATGTACAAGAATTCCTGGTTCTTTGCATCCTCACCAACACTTGATATTGTCTAATTTCTTAATTTTATTTTTTCTTAAACTAGCAGATAGGAAACAGTAACTTACTGTGGCTTTAATTCATATTTCCTTAGTGACTCATGATGCTGAGCATCTTTTCATGTGCTAATGTTCCATTTGTATATTTATTTAATGACATTTCTGCTCAAATCTGTATTAGCCAGTTGTTCTCCAGAGAAACAGAACCAATAAGCTATATGCATATGGATGTATACATGCAGATGTACATATACATGAAGGGATTTATTATAAGGAATCTGCTCACATGATTATGGAGGCTGAGCAGTCCCAAGATCTGCATTTGGCAAGCTGGAGAACGGTGGTGTAGTTCCAGCCTGAGAGCAGAGAAGACCTATGTCTCAGCTCAAGCAGTCAGGCAGGTGGAGTATCCTTTTAGCCTTTTTGTTCTATTCAGATCTTCAGCTGATGGAATGAGGCCTCCTACCCACGTTAGGGAAGAGAATCCGCTTTATTCAGGTTACCCTTTCAAACATTCCTCTCACCCAGGAACATCCTCACAGAAACACCCAGGATAATATTTGACCAAATGTCTGGGCACCCTGTGACCCACTCAAGTTGACACATAATAGTAACCATCAAAAAGTCTTTCCCCCACTTTTTTGAAAATTGGGTTTTTTTTTTTTCTTTAAGTTCTAAGAGTTCTTTTTACATTCTGGATACAAGTCTTCATCAGATATATTTGCAAATATTTTCTCTCATTCTGTAGCTTTCCTTTTTTATTAATGTCTTGAAAAGTAAAAATTTTCAATGAATTCCAATTTGTCTTGTTTTTTTTTCCTTCATGGTTCATGCTTTTGGTGTATCTAAGAAATGTTTGCCTAATGAGTTCACAAATATGTTATCCTACGTTTTCTTCAAGAAGTTTTATAGTTTTAGCTCCTACATTTAGTTCTAGTTTATATTTTAATTTTTGTCTGTGATGTGAAATAGAAGTTGAGGTTACCCAAATTTGAATATGCAATATTCCAGCACCATTTGTTGAAAAGACTATTTTTTTCTCCTTTGAATTACCATGGTACACTTGTTAAAAATCAGTTAACCATAATAATGTGGGTCTATTTCTGGACTCTATTTTGTTTTAGAAATCTATATGTCTATTCTTATACCAATACCACACAATCTTGATTGCTGTAGCTCTATAGTGAGTCTTGAAATCAAGTAGAGAAAGTCCTCTGCCATTGTACTTCCTTTTCAAAATTAACTATTCTAGAGTTGCTTTGCATTTCCAAGTAAATTTAGAGTCAACTTGTCAATTTATTTTTTTTAAATTCATCTGTGAGACTTGCCTTTTCACTTTTTATGTTTCGCTTTGTTTTGAAGTTCCTACTTGCAATATGGTCAAATTTATTAGTCTTTTTATTTATGGGTTTTTTTTGTTTGTTTTTTGTTTTGTTTTTTTGAGACAAGGTCTCCAGCCCAGGCTGGAGTGCAGTGGTACAATGTTGGCTCACTGCAGCCTCAATCACCTGGGTTCAAATGACCCTTCTGCTTGAACTTAAAAAAAAAGACTGAAATGGAACAGTCAAAACTGTATCTTTCATGTAACTTTTTTTGTTATAAAAATATGTCTGTCTCGCCTCTGGGAATGAGAAAATTTTGATTATGCAGATGATCTCTTTCTAATACTTTCTGGTCTTTCTCCAGCAATTGTTAAAATTTTAGCCAAATTAAAATACTATCCAGCAAATCTTCACAGACAGTTTGAAGTCTGGTTTCTTTCAACAACTGGTGGTCCCCTGACTTGGAGTTACTATGTTTAATAGATGAATAGTTGGATGGGATGTCCACCTCTGCAGAGAAAATCCACAAGCCCTTTGAAATCACCGTTGGAGTCCTTCCATGGAGAACAGCCTGAGAGCCTAGCTTTGGTCTAGGAGTATTCATTTTGCTGACAGATGTGCTAGACTTATTCTTAGGTAAGAAAAACATAAAAATGGTGTTTGTTTATTTATTTATTTTGTAGAGATGGGGTCTCGCTGTGTTGCCCAGGCTGCTCTTGAACTCTTGAACTCCTGAGCTTAAGTGTTCTGCCTGCCTCGGCCTCCCAAAGTACTGGGATTACAGGAGTGAGCCACCACGCTTGGTCAAACATGGTGTTTAGACTTAAAGAAAAATACAGCATCAATGAGTGGGTGTTCCTGTATGAATTGAGATACAGTATAGCCACTTCTGATTATGTAAATACTTGAGGCAATAGGTTCAAGACTGCGGACTCAACAAGGCAATGTTCTTGAATTCTCCCAGAGGTGCACTTGCCAGGCAGCCCCAGCTACACTGCTTGAAGGCATCTTTAGGGAAGAGGATCTGGATGGTTTGGTCTTTACGCTTAAAGTGTCTTGAGCTAAGAATAGACTCAGTTTGAGTGTGCTGCTACCCTGTGTGAACTGAGAAAATACGCTGGGGAAACTAAGGCTGAGTAGTCTGAACATGTTTGTTTCTGTGAGAAGTAAGACATAGAGGGTAGTTCAAGGACATGTCCATCAACATATTTAATGTTTATATAAATGTTGTTGATTTATAAATGTTGAAAAATGGTGTATCACAGGTAATTTGGGACAAATTGTTGCTGTCTTAAGGATGCATTTAAAACTCAAACCCAAGACAGCTGAGTGGATTAGACTGTTAATGGATAAGGAAACAAGGAGTGCTTATAGAAATCTCAGCTGAGGAGCTTTCAGGAATCTAAAAGTCCAGGTCAAAGTTTGGCAAAACAAGGCAGTCAGCCCAGCCTGCTTTTTATATCCCAACTGACAAAAAGACAAGAGAGTGATCAAGAGATAGCAGAAATTGTTGTAGAATTTATAATTCCAGATGAAAGCAAAACATTTAAAAAATTATACATATGAGTAACTTTTTTTTTTGAGACAGTCTTGCTCTGTGGCCCAGGCTAAAGTGCAGTGGCATGATCTTGGCTCACTGCAACCTCCACCTCCTGGGCTCAAGCCATCCTCCTACCTCAGCCTCTTGAGTAGCTGGGACTACAGGCGTGTGCCACCATGCCCAGCTAATTTTAGTTTTTTGCAGAGACAGGGTCCCGCTATGTTGCCCAGGTTGGTCTCGAACTCCTGGGCTCAAGCAATCCACCCACCTGGGCCTCCCAAAATGCTGGGATTACAGGTGTGTGCCACTGCGCCCAGCCCATATGAGTAACTTTTAACATGAGTTAATATGTTTTTCATTTTTAAAGACAAAGAATTGAAAGAGCATGACCTAAAAGCCATGTAATTTGTGCAAATGTTTCACAAACTAATTGAGTTTTTGAGAGGTATTTGGATGTCTCAAGATCTCAAAAAGTGATTGGTTAGAAAAGGTTCCTTCCAAGCAGCCAAATAAAATGCTTATGAAGACATAAATCTTCCATTGATAAAAGGTATGAAACCAAATTATTGTAAAACATCTGTTTGAAAGAATAAATACGGATAATCATGTTTTACATGCAGACCTAAATATATAACTTTTATTGGTATTGTGATAAATCAATAAAGCAAAGATATTATTATGAGTTAAATTGTTTTAACTAATTATTTATCCAGCATACTCAGCATACTCTTACAGAAGAAAAAAATTAACTTACCTGCTCCAAAAAAAGTGAAAGCATACAGACAGAAAAATTATATTACAGTGTAATAATAAGATGCTTTTACATGGTCCTGTCCACACACATACCTACATATATGATAACACATACACAGTTCCTCCATGCCTAACTCTTCAGTGGGGAAAAAAAGGTGTGAATTTGAATCTTGATACCCAAAGACCACAGTTTCTGAATTGAGCATAGGGAGCGATGCCACTCCTTTTCCTTTTTTGATAGAAAGAGAAAAATCATATATAGGTTCTATTTTTGTCTTTGATGCAAATTTTATAATTCCAAATCTTAGAATTTGTATATTGTGTTTAAATTCAAAGGTAATAAAATATATGGCTGAGTGCAGGGGCTCACACCTGTAATCCCACTGCTTTGGGAGACCAAGGTGGAGGATCATTTGGGGCTGGGAGCTTGATATGAGCCTGGGCAACATAGCAAGACCCCATTTCTACAAAAAAATAAATAAATTAGCCTGGTGTTGTGGTGGACACTTGTAGTCCTAGCTACTTAGGAGGCTGAGGTGGAAGGAGTGCTTCAACTTAGGAGTTTGAAGTTAGTGAGCTATAATGGTACCACTGCCCTCCAGCCTGGACGACAGAATGAGACCCTGTCTCTAAAAAAAATAATAATAATAAAATAAAATAAAATATATATGCTATAACAAATGTAGGAAAATTAACATTTCTTATTGTGGAGATTGTTAGCATTAATGCTAACAAGTTAAAAAGAAAATAT
The DNA here is from genome assembly GCF_028885655.2 of Pongo abelii. Classification (NCBI taxonomy): domain Eukaryota; kingdom Metazoa; phylum Chordata; class Mammalia; order Primates; family Hominidae; genus Pongo; species Pongo abelii. The sequence continues at coordinate 170,717,108 of NC_071985.2, read as the reverse complement.
ATTGGTAAAATTAAGCTTTTCTTTTTTCTTCTTTTTTTGAGATGGAGCCTCTTTCTGTCGCCCAGGCTGGAGTGCAGTGGCATAATCTCGGCTCACTGCAACCTCTGCCTCCCAGGTTCAGGCGATTCTCCTGCCTCAGCCTCCAGAGTAGCTGGGACTACAGGTGCGCACCACCACGCCTGGCTAATTTTTGTATTTTTAGTAGAGATGGGGTTTCACCATATTGGCCAGGCCGGTCTCAAACTCCTGACCTCGTGATCCGCCTGCCTCGGCCTCCCAAAGTGCTGGGATTACAGGTGTGAGCCACCCCGCCGAACTGGTAAAATTAAGCTTTTAAAAATGAACTTTAGGCTGGGTGCAGTGTCTTATGCCTGTAATCCCAGGACTTTGGGAAGCTGAGGAGGGTGGATCACGAGGTCAGGAGTTCGAGACCAGTCTGGCCAATATGGAGAAACCCCGTCTCTAATAAAAATACAAAAATTAGCTGGGTGTGGTGGCACAAGCCTGTAATCCCAGCTACTCCGGAGGCTGAAGCAGGAGAATTGCTTGAACCCGGGAGGCGGAGGTTTCAGTGAGCCAAGATCGTGTCACTGTACTCCAGCCTGGGCGACAGAGCAAGACTCTGCCTCAAAAAAATAAAAAAATAAAAATGAACGTTAATATTTTAAATGTGATTTTATGGTTCACATCATCAGGGAAGATGTAGACCTACAAAACATAAAATTGGGAATACAAACATGGTTTATTGTATTCCTTGCAAAGATTCAGATATTTTTCCTAAAGCAGCTAAAATATTTAGTGGCTAATTGAATAATGTTTAAATGTAAGGAATTACATGTAAACATGGGATTACATTTGAAATGCAATTCACATACCACTCTCTTATAAATTGGTTCTGAACCACAGATGAAATGTTGAAATATAAACATAGAAGGCGGCTGGGCACGGTGGCTCACGCCTGTAATCCCAGTACTTTGGGAGGCCGAGGCAGGCGGATCACCTGAGGTCAGGAGTTCGAGACCAGCCTGGCCAACACGGTGGAACCCCATCTCTACTAAAAATACAAAAATTAGCTGGGCGTGGTGGCGGGTGCCTGTAGTCCCAGCTGCTCAGGAGGCTCAGGCAGGAGAATTGCTTGAAGCTGGGACATGGAAGTTGCAGTGAGCTGAGATTGCACCATTACACTCCAGCCTGGGGAACAAGAGCAAGACTCTGTCTCAAAAAAAAAAAAAAAATAGCATTTTGCTTAATCTTACTGGGTAGTTTTTAAACTGTGATTTTTTTCTATGATAATTCTTAATTTTAATATAAATTTTATCATATTTTAATAGTAAATTGCTTTAAAAATTTCTTAATTTGGCTTTGGGGCTGTAGGTGAAGTAAATACATAAATTTATTCAAAGACTTAAAGGAAAAAAATTAGAGTGCAACACTGAATTGCTTTGGTAAAAGATAAAAACGACACTAGGAGGTACATATGCAAAAACTATAGTTAAGAGAATATTTAGACCGAATTTCATAAAATTCTATATAAATAGTAGGTCACTGAGCTCAGGAGTTCAAGACCAGCCTAAGTAACATGGTGAAACCCCATTTCTGCAAAAAATAGAAAAATTACCTGGGCGTGGTGGCATAGGCCGGTTGTCTCAGCTACACGGGAGGCTGAGGCAGAAGGATTGCTTGAGCCTGGGAGGTGGAGGTTGCAGTGAGTCGAAATTGCGCCAACGCAATCCAGGCTGGGCTACAGAGCAAAATCCTATCTCAAAAAAAAAACAAAAAAGATAATGTAGGAAGACTGGGGTGAACTATAACATTAAGGACACCATATATATGCCCTTGTGAACTCCCCTCCCACATGGACTTTAGGCCTGGCTATGAGATTTGCTTTGGACAATGACGCAATAATACTGAAATATAGGCAGAGGCTTGGCATGTGCTTGTACATGGGACTTTCCCCCTTGGAATGCTGCTGCCATCACTATGTGGAAAAGCCAGATCCGGCCCTCCTGAGGCACAGTAATCACAGGGAGAGAGAGGCCCAGCTGGCCCACTAGCTGAATGTAGCCAATGAGGGAGCCCAAGCAAGATCAGCAGAACTATGCGGCCAAAGCGGAGAAACGTGAGGAATAATTGTTACTTTAAGTAACCAAGTTTTGGGGTGATTCCATACCAAGACCTATACAAAACCTAATTCCAAGGTATTTAGGCTGAAAGAAGGAAAAATACATCATAACCATCACACAATCCACATATTACAGCCTATATACTTCTGTCTACTGTACACTGTATATTGTATATTTCTTTAATTGAAAAATACACGGGCTGTTTTCAAAGTCCAAAATGAGGGCCAGATGCTGTAATCGCCAAACGTGTTCTTCCTGCCCACTGCACAGATAAAACGAATTCACTGAGACCACGGTATTACAGTACAGAGTTTAATGACTGCAAGGCAGCCAAGCAGGACTGGAGTTATCATGCAAAACAGTCCCCCTGAAGGCTCAGAGGTTAGGTTTTTCAAGGATAGTTTGGTGGGCAGGGGACAAGGGAATGGATGCTGTTGATCGGTTGGGGATGCAATCATAGAGGTGTGGAAAACAATCCTCGTGCACTGTGTACCCCTCTGGTGGGGGCTGCAGGACTGGCTGAGTCATGAGTCACAGTATGGGTGGGGTCAGTCATTTGCCAAAAGTCTGACAAACATCTAAGAAGAACAATCTTGGGTTCTATAATAGTGATGTTATCTATAGGAGCAATTGGGGATATCAAATCTTGTGACCTCTAGGCTTGAGCAGTAAGAGATTAGCGAAACTGATGCAAGGCAGGTGAGCCCCAAAGTGGAGTTTAGCCCACGAGAGTTCTTGGCTTTGTCCAGGAAAGAATTCAAGGGCAAGCCAGAGGTAGAAGAAAACAGCTTTTTTACATTTTTTAAAATTTTATTTTAAGGACTTTAGAAGAAAACAGCTTTACTGAAGAGGCGGTGTTACATGCAGAGCAGGGTTACCTCTAGGCAGAGAGTAACAGCTCAGGGCAGTTTTGCAGTCATATTTATACCCATTTTTAACTGCATGTAGATTAAGGGGCGATTTACGCAGAAATTTCTAGGGAAGGGGTAGTCACTTTTGGATCATTGGGTCATTGCCACGGAAGGGAGCAGTAACACCCGGGTGTTGCCATGGCAACAGTAAATTGACATGGCACACTGGTGGACATGTCTGATTGAAACAAGGACATGCCTTGTTTTAGCTAGACCTCAATCTGGTCCCATGTCTGAGTCCCGCCTCTGAGTCCTGCCTCCTACCTTAAAACTATGCCTACATTCTAGCAGAATTCAGGCCCCTCTCATAATCCTAATCTTTTGGACTTTTATTAGTTTGGCAAAGGCAGTTTCAGTTCCCAAACTCAGGTTTAGGGAAGGACTATTATTCTTGCTTTAAAAAATTCCCCCCATGGTTAGCTTGGCCTACTCCGAGGAGTGAGCAAAGACAGCTAGCCTAGAGCCCGTGAGGCTAGAAGCAAGATAGAGACCAGTCTGGGCAACACAGCAAGACTGTCCTTAAAAAAAAAATTTAGCTGGGTATGGTGGGGTGTGCCTGTAGTACTAGCTACTCAGGAGGCTGGAGCAGGGAGGATCACCTGAGCCCAGCAGTTCAAATGTGCAGCTATGATCATACCACTGCACTCCAGCATGGGTGACAGAGCAAGACTGTCTCAAAAAATAATAATAATAAAGAAAAGAAACAAAGTCCAACATAAAATGGCAAAGGGATATAAAATGAATAGTACATTATGACATGCTTAAATGAGATTTATTTTTTAAAACTAAGGTTTATAAACCTTTAATAATATTGTGATTTAAACATATAATATGGTAAAACAGTATGTTATATGACATACACAAGTTAGTAAGAAAATATTTTTAAAGATGGACCTGGAATTTGCCAGAAGGTAAGGATGCTTTCAAAACGTAAGAGGACCCAGAAGCTAGTTGAAAAGGAGTTCCCACATATTAAATTGTGACCATTTATTTTTTGCTTCAAAAAGGAAATAAAAATTATTCTTAAAGCAAGTTAAGATTGTAAAAAGCCATGGGTCTTTGAGCCATGATACTCAAAAGAAAATAATAATTTATTTTCTCTTCAAATACCTAGTATTTTATTATAGCAAATTTTATTCAGAGAAGGAAAAAATATTGTTGAAGTTTAAGTGTAGGTCTCTTTTCAGGATGGTTTAAACATATAAAGAATGAGAATGTTAATGGCATGAGAAAGACAAGATTCTTCCTGTAAAATATAAATAGGCTCATGAGACTTCCTGCATCCCCCTCAGCACCCGCCCACTTACCGGACATTCATCCACTAAATTGTTACCAAACATTAAGGAAGTGCGGCAAGGCATTCCTTTCATAGGCATGAGAGGTCCTCCCACCTGACCCTGGGGCTAGAAACTGAAAAAGAATTGAAAATTCTGAAGCCAAGTGGATTTTAGCTTTTTATTTTTATGTTCTCCTTTTTCCTCTAAAGCAGCCAGAAAAGCTGAATTTTTACCTTTTAAACAGATTTTAGTTTGTGGATTAATATTTTGTTTAAATTTAATTACTAAATAGTGATTTCACCAGTTGTTTCGAGGTTGGTTGCCTTTACTAAAAATGCTGGATGAAGGCCAATGGGTCACACACTGAGCCTTTCTTTAACTTACAACTACAACGTCAGAAGAATCGTCACTCTAATCCAAAATATTATCTTCCTCCTGTTGTGGCCATTTGCTCTGACCTTTCCCAAAGGATGAAATAAGAAAACAATTCATTTACAGTGCTTTTTTAAAAAAAAAGTTTTTTGCCTTCTTCGAAGTTATACATAGGCCAAGTGTGGTGGCTCATGCCTATAATCCTAGCAGTTTAGGAGGCTGAGGCAGGAGGATCCCTTGAGGCCAGGAGTTCAAGACCAAACTGGGCAGCATAGCAAGACCCTGTCTCTAAAAAAAAAAAAAAATTCAAAGTTATACATGTACATGAGTTAAAGGTTTCAACACATCTTCCTATCCTCCAAGGCAACCACTTTCAACTTTTGACTGATTCTTTGGTATTTACCTTCACATATCTAAATAACATGCTTAGGCCAGGCATGGTGGCTCACACCCATAATCCCAGAACTTTGGGAGGCTGGGGTGGGTGGATCACTTAAGCTCAGGAGTTCGAGACCAGCCTGAGCAACACAGTGAAACACTGTCTTCACAAAAACAACACCAAAAAATCAGCCAGGTATGGTGGAGTGTGCCTGTAGTCCCAGCTATGCAGGAGGCTGTGGTGGGAGGATCATTTGAGCATGGGAGGTTGAGGCTGCAGTAAGCCGTGATTGTACCACTGCACTCCAGGCTGGGCGACAGAGACCCTGTCTTAAACAAAACAAAACAAAACAAAACAAATATATTTCTTCTTCTTGATTTTTTCGTTACCATTTTGTTGATTTCCCACTATGAAAGATGAGGATTTAGCTTTCTTTTGTACACTCCTTTGCATCTCCACCAATTATGTACACTTTCAGTTCTTTACTTCTCCTGAAACTTATAATTTGCTCATCCTGCACAATCAAGAGGATGTAATTGATGTAGTAGATCAATGTGATGCAGGATGTCCAGAAGGTCCAGATCTTTTCAGGCTATTTTATGATAGAGGGCAGGAATACTGTTAATATAGCCCTGGAACCAAACTGTAAATGTGTACTTTTTTTTAATAAAAAAAGAAATAGACTTTGGGCAGCCTAGACGGGCAGATCACAAGGTCAGGAGATCGAGACCATCCTGGCTAACACGGTGAAACCTCGTCTCTACTAAAAATACAAAAAATTAGCCAGGTGTGGTGGCAGGCCCTTGTAGTCCCAGCTACTCGGGAGGCTGAGGCAGGAGAATGGTGTGAACCCGGGAGGCGGAGCTTGCAGTGAGCTGAGATCGCACCACTGCACTCCAGCCTGGGCGATAGAGCGAGACTTCGTCTCAAAAAAATAAATAAATAAAAAGAAATAGGGTCTGGCTCTGTCACCCAGGCTGGAGTGCAGTGGTACAATTGTAGCTCACTGTAGCCTCAAATTCCTGGACTCAAGCGATCCTACCACCTCAGCCTCCAGAGTAGCTGGGCAGATGCTCACCACTACGTCCAGCTAATTAATTTTTTTTTTTTAACGTAAAGATAGGGTCTCACTCTGTTGCCCACACTGGTCTTGAACTCCTGGCTTCAAGCAATTCTCCTGCCTTGGCCTCCCAAAATGCTGGGATTATGGGCATGAGCAACCACATCCAGCCAATGTGCACTTTTGTCTGTTTCATGGAATGCCACTGTTTCTGATCCTTTCTTACGACTGGAATAGAAAAGAATGCATTCACTAAAATCAGTGGTGCATACCAAATATCTGAGGATGTATTAATCAGCTCTAGCAAACACACCCCATCTGTCATGACAGCTGTGATCAGGCCTACTAATGGGTTGCACTTGCAGTAATCTACGGTCATCCTTCAGAGTCCATCTATTTTTGCAGGGCCATATGGTGAATTAAACAGAGATATGATGGGAATCAGCACCTCTGTTTCCTTTAAAATCTTAAGAGTGACACGAATTCCTGCCATCTTCTCTTGAGATATAATATTGTTTGATTTCCTGTATGTGTTTCCTATGTGTCCCCCCAGAATTCATATGTTGAAGCCCTAACCTGCAGTATGATAGTATTTGGAGGTGGGGGTCTCTGGGAGATAACTAGGTTTAGATTATATCTTAGTCCATTTGGGCTGCTATAACAGAATACCATACACTGGGTGGCTTATAAACAACAGACATTTATTTCTCATAGTTCTAGAGGCTAGGAAGTCTAAGATTGAGGCACTGACAGATTCTGTATGTGGTGAAGGCTTCCTGGTTCAAAGATAGGTGTCTTCTTGTGGCATCTCAGCCTGGGGAAAGTGTGAGGGCACTCTCTGGGGTCTCTAACAAGGGCACTGATGTCATTCCTTAATCATCTCCCAAAGACCTCACCTCCAAATACCATCATGCTGGGGATTAGGTTTCAACATGAGTTTTGGGGGACACAGTAGGTCATGAGGGTAAAGCCCCCACCATGGGATTAGTATCCTTATAGTAAGAGGAAGAATTCAGAATTCAGAATTCCCTGTCTACACACTCACACTGAGAAAGGGCCACGTGAGGACACAGCAAAAAGATGTTTGTCTGCAGGCTAGAAAGAGCCCTCACCAGAAACTGAATCTGCTGGGACTTTGATCTTGGACTCTCCAGCCTCCAATACTATGAGAAGTAAATGTCTGTTGTCTAAATTTCCCAGCATAGATAGTATTTTGTTATAGCAGACTGAGCTGACTAAGAGACTGTGCCCTGTTTTCGCTGGAGCTGGGAAGCAGTTTCAAAGGCCTTCACTTGGCCTTCCCCACCATTACAGGCAAAAGTCCTAATGCATTTGCATCAATTGCCAAAATGACAACCCCATTATACATTTGAAGAGTGGGGAAATGACCACTAGGTGTGGTCACAGATCCAGTAGTAAACTCACTCTGAGCCAGACCTTGCCCTGACTCCATTTACTAACTGGCTTCTCTATGCCCCCGTTATAACAGAAGGCCACAATGATGCTTGTGGTCTGTGGATAACAAGTTAAATTCATACCCTCTGTCTCACAATCCTTGGAATGTTTGGGTATGTCCATTTCCCCAGGGCACAATTACCCAAGTAAATGACTAAAGATCCCTTTGGGGAAGGACTGAGGAAACCATTACCATTTATACTTGTTAGGTATAGCAAGGTCCTTCCTCCTGGCCTCTTCAGTCAATGGGTTCCAGGTCTAAAAATGCTCTGGTCTGGAAACTAAGGAATTGACTATTGGGTGACTATCCTTAGCATCCTGGTCATCTATCCTTAATTTTTTTTTTTCCCACTGGTACAAAATAATAGAGCTTAGTTGGTTGTCTATCTATTTTGCCCCTAAAGACACCACCATCTAGTAACCATTTCTATAACTCTCTGAGGGTCAGGTCCCCTTGGTAGGTCATTATAATTGTGACCTCCTGGCTTCTGGTAATTAAGCACTGCCAGTTGGCCAGTATTGTTTTGGGGTCTATCATCTCCATTGCTATCAGTGAGTCAAAGTCTGGGAGGCCTCTGCTACCATCAGTCCTGGCTTGCAGAGAGCCACCACTGAACTTTTTTAGTGATGTTTATGTCCTTTGCATTCCCTATGGCCTTGGTAAATGGTGTGTCCTCTGGGCCTTCCCTCAGAACATAATGATCATAACCTTCCAGGCGTATGTAATATATCCACTCTAGCAGACCCATTTCTGTGAGCCTTTTAATCGCTTTTTGAGCCACCTGCCTGCCCTAGCACTCCTAGCATTTCATTTTCTTTTCCCATGCTTTTAGGAGCCATTGTAGTAGTTAGTGAGTGTTCACATAAATTCTTGGGGGTCCTTGGCAGAATATTAAATCCTGTATTTGGGAGACTACTCCAAATTCAATGTAACTTTCCCATTCAATTTTATGTTCCAGCTACCCTTGCTTAAGCATCATCTGAATCCAGCCCCATGTACTCTTCCGAAGCTCCTGTTGGTACATGCTTGTCTAGGTCTTATATCTTCTTTGGGGAACAGTCCTTTACCTCTACCCATCAGGCACAGCACTTTCCCAACTAGGTTACGCTATGATTTAACCCTAATTATAGATCTACTGGCCAGAAGGCTAGATGACAGGTGTGAGTGCTGGCGGAAGGGAGAACATGCCTTTCAAGTAGAAGCCTCTGCGATGTCTTCTAGTACAGGAAAGTGATAGCTCTTAGTAGGGAGGAGGGGCCACACTGCAGGCATCAGAGGAGCCTGGGGAATCAAAGTTTTCATGATCACTACCCAGATGTCCCCTCCATATGTCAGGGTGCTAGATTTTCTCAACCATGGCCCTGACTTTGACACAACAGACCTATTTTAGGCATTTAACCATCTTTTAAGTTTGGCCACTCTAAAGTAGTCTTGATGCTCAGCTTTCTCCACCCTTCCCCTGCAGATGAGAGCTGTTTTTTGTGCAACAAAGAGGTGCTCTGGCTTTCATACCAGACCCTCAATTGCTTATTACCTACCCTTAGCTGTTCTTTATTTTTCTGTTAACCATGGAGTTTAGCAATAGCCATCCAATTCTATTATTCTTATAGCTACAACTTCCACCATATGTGTTAACTGCCAGATATATCACACCTGCAAGTGCATTCTCTTCCACCTGGTACATCATCCTGATTGGACCATTACCTTTTGCCAGGAGCTGACTATGCTTCACCTACCACCTGCTAGGTAGTGTATAATTCAGCTCCCAAACCTCATCTGGTTGTCTACTTTCTCCAACCAATCCTCGTACTAATTCTTGCAGGCAGGCTTCTTGAGGAGCAGGTGCAGAGAGAGACAAAGCTGGAGCATAAGATGTGAAAGGAAGGGAGAGGAAGTAGGACTGGGAAGAGAATGAAGTCAAATTCCAGTACAGGTCCAATAAAGCTTTGGCCAGCCTGGCTAAGAGCTCTGGAGCGAATACTGCCCATCAGAGGTTTCCAGTGGTGGGCCATAATGGCTGAGCCTTTATAGTCCAGCCTTGCTTAATCACCCAGTTTAGGCTGCAAAGAGCATGATTGTGGGCAAGGCCATTGTCTGCGATTGAAGCAGAGTCTAATGGAACTGACAACTGGAGGTACTCTTTGCAGCTTGGGAGCAAGTCCTTCCTTGAAGGGGGATCTGGGCAGCTCATCTCCATATCTACCACAAGGGCAAACAGATACCCAGCACATTCTCTTCTCAAGGAACCAAAAGCTTTACAGTACTTTTCCATTTTTCATCTTTTGGGGATATCTTCACCAGCTGGGGATTTTTTTTTAACCTGGTAAGGGGAAGCATAGCAGAGAATGCTATTTGTCCTCTAATATCCATTCTATCCTTCTTCCTTAATATTATAACCCCTGATTTTTAGTTGGGTATATGGCCACCCAGAATAATGTTGTTGTCAAATGACTAAGTTCTGGCCAATGGGCTATAGGTAGGAATGGTGTGTACAGCTTCCAGGAAGTATCCTTAAAGAGAGGGGACCATGGTCATCTCTGTCCTTTTTTCTTTCCTGCACAGGAGTGTAGACACGATGGCTGGAATTTAAACAGCTATAAAGGACCGAAAGGTAGAAGCCACATGTTGAGAATGGAAGAAATTAATTAGGTCCCTGATGGTCACAGAATCACCATACTAATCTAGACTGCCTACTTCTGCATTAAGTATACATGATAAAGAAATGAATATTAATTTTAGCTAAGGACACTTAAAAATATTCTGTTACTTATAAACAAACCTATTCCTATCGGATGCAGAGTTTGGTTCCTATAAATTTGTGCTACACATAACCTTAAAAGAAATGTGGTGTTTAGTGGAAGCATTTGGGCAGTGGGTGGTAAAGACTCAGATACTGCAAGATGGAAAACTGGTGACCTTTGTTCTCCAGTTGCCAGACATTTGGTAAACCTGTTGCCAGCTTTAGAAGACAGATCACACGCCAATCAAAATTGTGGCATGAAGGGAAATGGTTGGAAATATCTATAAACTTGGTATTTGCTGGCTTTTTCTTGACACTTTAAACCAAGTTCTATGAGAGATGAATTCAGGCCAGAAGTAACCAATTTGCATGTAGAAATGGAAAAGAATACAGTTTTGCTAAAGGAGAAATTCTGTCTGTAATCCAAGTGGATTAAAAGTCTCATAATTTGGGCTGGACGTGGTGGTTCATGCCTGTAATCCCAGCACTTTGGGAGGCTGAGGCGGATGGATCATGAGGTCAGGAGTTCGAGACTAGCCTGGCCAACATTGTGAAACCCCGTCTCTATTAAAAATACAAAAATTAGCTGGGCGTGGTGGCGGGCACCTGTAATCCCAGCTACTCGGGAGGCTGAGGCAGGAGAATTGCTTGAACCCAGGAGGTGGAGGTTGCAGTGAGCCAAGATCATGCCACTGCACTCCAGCCTGGGGGACAGAGCAAGACTCCATCTCAAAAAAAAAAAAAAAAGTTTCATAATTTGAAGCTTTAAAGGGCGGAAAAAAAACCCACTTCTTCTATACCTTTAGACTGAAGTACAGTTGGCCCTCCACATTCATGGGTTCCATATACATGGATTCAACCAACCACAGATCAAAAAACCTTATGAAAAAGGTACACAAAGTTCCAAAAAGCAAAACTTGAATTTGCCATGTGCCAAGTGTTAAATACTATGTTAAATTCATGTGAATGATGTGTAGGCATTGTATTAGGTAATTAAGTAATCTAGAGGTGATTTAAAGTATACGTGGGATGTGCATAAGTTGTATGCAAATACTACGCCATTTTATATATGGGACTAGAGCATCCTTGGATTTTGATATCCATAACGGTCCTGGAACCAATCCCCCATGGATACCAACGGATGACTGTACACAGAAACAGTGCCTGTGAAACTTTGGAAGGAAATATGCCTGACATTTACCCACACAAGACTGACAAATATAGGATTGAGAATGCTGTGAACCTATTAAATCCCGTTGTTTCCAAAGGGATTAGCTGTCATTAAGTGTGGGGTGGCTGGGGAGCACACAGAAACTAGGAAAAAACTTTCTGGGCTTAAAAACTCATCTAGGCAAGAACTGTGGCTAGAATTTCTCCCACAAACAACTGACTGAAAGCAAAAGGATGGGAAGCATATTAAATTTTTACATTAATCATATTGCCAGAGACACACCAAGCTTCTGCTATTGCAACTGACAAGCACAGCTGTGGAGGTGTTTGATTTTTCTGAAGCAGCATTAGCAGAAGCCTCAGTGTCCAGCCACTTGTCCTGTGGGCCTTGACAGACAGGACGTAGGATATGCATGGCACTGGTGCAGATCATAGTGGGTATAGTGTGGTTCGAGGGTCAGCAGCGCAAGCAGCTTTCTGATGGTGGAGGTTTCCTAAGCATGGCAGCAGCAGTGTGATTCAGAGACGTCATTTCCTGACCATAGAAGAGTCATTGCTTCCTTGGTGGCCTGGCTCTGGGAAGACTTTGGGACTCATTCCTGAAAAACTAATCTAGAGCCTATTTAATCAACCCTCCCAAGTATTCAATACCTTTGTGTTTATACTAGCTGAAATGGTTTCTATTTTCCGCAAATGAATCTTAACTGATACCACACATTGTGTACAGGAAGAATAGTGGCTGCAGACAATAGGATCTCAGGGATATGGGAAAGTAGAATTGCTTATCTGTTCTCGTGGAGTTTGAAAGTAGCAATAATTATGCTAGTACTAGAAAATGAGACACTGCTAGTCTGTGGTGCACAATGGCTAAGACTGACCTATATATTTTCTGATCTTGTCCTTGTATATTTCGTGATCTGCTGGTTCAATATCTGTTTGTACGTTAAACACCTCAATCTTAATATTCTAAGAACGATGATCCCTCCCATTGAGCCCACTAAGACCCCCATTTTAGCAAGGACCAACACTAAGTTGCTCAGGTTAAAAAATAATAATAATTGTTACTCTTGTTTTCTTTTTCTGGGTGGGGGGGTCGAGGGCAGGGTCTCACACTGTTGCCCAGGCTGGAGTGCAGTGGTGCATCTCGGCTCACTGCAGCCAGGGGATCCTCCCCCCTCATCCTCCCGAGTAGCTGGGACTACAGGCACGTGCCACCACGCACGGCCAATTTTTGGAGTTTTTTTTGTAGCGATGGGTCTTGCCATGTTGCCCAGGCTGATCTTGAACTCCTGGGTTCAAGCGGTCCACCGGCCCTGGCCACCCCGACCTGTTTTTTCTTACATTATCATACAGCCAATCCATCAGTAGAGCTCGTTGGCTGTGCTCAAAATATATCTTGAACCCTATCAGTTTTCAACATCCCACCATCTTATTCCAGACTACCATAATTTATTCCTTGGCTTATTGAACCAGCATCTTGGCTGACCTTTCTGCTGGTACTTTTGTTTTTTGAGACAGAGTTTTGCTCTTGTTGCCCAGGCCGGAGTGCAGTGGCGCGATCTCGGCTCACTGCAACCTCCACCTCCTGGGTTCAAGCGATTCTCCTGCCTCAGCCTCAGGAGTAGCTGGGATTACAGGCCTGCGCCACCACGCCCGGCTAATTTTGTATTTTTAGTAGGGACAGGGTTTCTCCATGTTGGTCAGGCTGGTCTCGAATTCCCGACCTCAAATGATCGGCCCGCCTCGGCCTCCCAAAGTGCTGGGATTACAGGCGTGAGCCACCGCGCCCGGCCCTGCTTGTACTCTTGAAGGTCAACGTGTAATCCCGCCACTCCACAACTCAGAACCATTTAACGACTCCCATCTCCTTACTCGGCTTACCCAGGGTCCTGCCTTTCTCACTCATCTCATCTCCTCCTATCTTCTTTCCCAAATTCACTGCGCTCTAAGCGCCCTGGCCTCCTTGCTTCTTTTCAAGAACACCAAGCACATTAAGCTTCAGGACGTTTGTAACTTGCTGTTCTCTCTGCCCGCACCATTCTTCCCTCAGATTCCTCCAAGCTTTTTCATTCAGCTCTACTCAAATGTCAACTCAAAGAGGTCTTTCCAGGCTATTGTATTCATCACTTATCTTAGTGTCACTTGTATCTCCCTCTCCAGAATGTAATGCTCCTTTATGACAGGGAATGCCTTTCATCCCTCGCGCCTTGAAGAATGCCTGGCACATAGTAGGCACCTTAAAAATACTTGATTAAATGGATTTGGGCTGAACGTATCCTGCTTAAGTGCAGCACTTGAGCTGAGGTCACCTCACCAAAGCAGGCACACAAAAGGAAGCACACAACCAGATGAGGCCTGCCTGCCGCTCCTGAACCCTTTGGGAGGGCTCCCGCGGCCGGAGCTGGGCCTGAAACTGTTCTTTCGTTTCCTCCTGCGGCCGAGAAGGGTAAACAGGCGAAAATGAGGCGAGCAGGGGCTGAGGAGCGGGCCTCAGCTCTACAGCATTCGCCTGAGAATGTATGGTTATCCGTGGCAGCGCCTTGTCTCATTGGATGGCCCTAGGCCTAGTGTGGCCGCGACTCCGAACTGTAAGACCTGGCGCGGCGGCTCCCAGCCAAGCAGCCATTTTCCGAAGCTGCTCTCCTGGTAACCCCGCCCGGGCGCGTACGCACGAACGGAGGCGGGGCTTACCGCGAGGGCCTCGCTCCGGAAGCCGCACCCTCCGCGGCGTCCCACCGTCGAGGATTAACAAAACGCCAAACAAGATTTTAACAGTCGGCAGCGAAAGCGCGCACTCGAGCGCCAATGAGAGCGGAAGGAGGGGCACCGCGCCTGAGGAACACTCCGTATGTCGAACAATGATTGGCTGAAGCCCACCTTTCTTCTTTTTTACTATTAGATGGGCTTGCTGCTCCCGCCCATCTAATTGGCTTTGGTCTAGGTACTTCTGATTGGCTTCTCCCGGGCGGTGGGAGGCGCGGTTTTGGGGATTGTTCATCATGGATTGGTGAATTTGGGCTCCTTCTCGAGGCGGTGGCCCATCCCGTCTGCTCTCTGTCCCGTCTCCCGACCCGTACGCTTTTCCCTCAACTCGCGCGCACGAATGGTTAAAAAAAGGGTGTGAGGCTCGAGCCCGCCAGCCAGGCCGCTAGCACCTCGCGCGCGCCCTCAGCGAGGACCCGCACGAGCTGCCCGGCTCTGTGCCTGCGTTGTTTGAAACTGTGGAACCCGTTAGGCTCTTGGGGAACTACAGTCCCAGCTGGCTCCGGAGCCCGTGCGTGCCAGGGGCGAGTGGCCGTCGCGAGACGGCTCCTGCCTTTCGTGTCTCTGCAGCGTGGAGACTGGAACCGGCAATTTCAAAGGACGCCACGTTCAATCGCAGCGCTGGCGCGGGCGGAGGCTAAAACACGGGGGTCCTGAGACTGAGGAAAACGCGCCAAGTTCCCCTCGGTGGCGGAGTGCTAAAGACCCTAGCGGTTCAGGCGTTCGGCGAGCGGGGCCGCTGCTTGTTGCGCTCCTGGCTATCCCGGGGCGGGCGCAGATGGGCGCAGCTCCCGGGATGTAGTTGGTGTCGGTGCAAGGCGGGAGCCAGCGGCGGTCGGGGTTCCCGCTCTTGGGAGCGGATGGTCACTCCCCCGCGGGGAGGGCGAGCCGACCAGATTTTCCTGGGGCCGGGGACCCGGCGGGCTCGGGGCAGGGACTCACCTGTCGCACCCACACTCATTCGGGTTGGACTTGCCGGCGTCACCGCCGCAGACCTCGCTTTGGGCCATGACCAGGTAAGGAGGGCCTGGGAGGAGGGGCCGGCGCCCGGGCGCGGGGGCAAGTTCGGCCGGCGCGGGAGAGGAGCTGCCGGGGAGACCCCGGGACCGTGTTGGCCTCGCACCCTGGTCGACCTGCCAGCGGGAGCCCTGTGTGCCTCGGGCGTGGCGCCTGTCTTGCCGCCGCTGGGACGCGAGAAGGCAGGTGCGGGCTGGGCGTAAATAGGCCAACTCCGCGGCGAGGGCGCCCGGCGCGGGGGTGTGGGCCGAGAACGCCGCCGCCAGCTTCCCCCGACCGGGCAGCCCGGTCGCTGCTCGTCCTTCCAGCTTCCTTTCCGTTCCCGAGAGCAGTGAAGGATAGGGAGAAAGAAACGTTTCCACGCAGGTTGCCCTGTGTCGGTAATTGCGAAATTTTACCGCGCATTTTCTTTCACTTACACTTTTTCAAGAAGTGTTTAGAACTCCGCGTGTCTTAAACCTTGGCGAAGATGTCCTTGTAGATTTTTCTTGAAAAATCAGAATCGAGTCGTGTCATCTTATAAAGAATTTAAAACTATTGGGACTGAGTGTTCACGCTGTCAACCGATAATGGTCGATTCGTCGTGCTTTCTGCGAAAGTTGATTTAGTTACAGGAGAAATATTTTGGATGTAACAGCCCCCCAGTTATAAGGAAAGTCAGGAGCAAGAAATAGCAAGGAAGATACTGCACCTGGCAAAATGTTACATTCTCGGTGTGAGCTTTGCTTTGAGGGGCTAGGAGGTTTGGTTTTTTGATTAAGCTGACGATCCGCTATTTCACCTGCCTAATCATGATCTTCCCTTCTGTGTAGTCTGGTTACTCTGTCGGTTTGAGATCCAGTTTCTGTCATCCATTAAATTGGCTCTCGAGAAAAACCTTTTATCAGAATCATTAATGCTTGGCGATCGCTGAGAACTTAGCGCAGGTTCGTTTATCATTCAGAAGACAGCGCTTCCTCAGAAGCATTAGGTGGACAGGAGAGTAAGTGAAGTTGGAGACAGAATGGGGAGATGGATCAGCTTTCCAGTTCTTCCTGACTTGGGTCTCAGAAATGGTTTCAGTGCTGAGTTCAGTGTGAATTCCTAGATCAGTGTCAGCCATGTGAAATGCTTATTAAGGACAGAATTTGACTGAGTCTTGTGTAGTTCATTTTTACTGTGCATTTTAAATTTGAAACTCGTTGCTGAAGTTTTGGGCTTTAAGTAATTTTATGGTAATACTCTAGTCAGATAATTTTTCCTCCCATGTCCTGAAAAATAGGACTGATATAGAAAATACTAACTCCTACAAATGTTGCCATATTTTTTTCATGTGAAAATTTTACTTTAAAACAGGGTGGGAAGGTTGCAAATGGCAAACCAAATCATCTTTTTTTTCCTACTCAAAGCACTATTTTTAAAATCCAAAGTTTTTTTAAAAAGTTTGGAAAACGAGTATTGTGGTTTCTAGTGCATTAAGAATTGGATTTACACAAAGTGCATCGAACAGTTTTTTGTATCACGGTCTCAACTTTGCTTGTGTTTTATTATTTTTCACTTACGGTTTTAGGTATAACAACACCATCTTTATGCCTTGAATGCAAGTTATACTTTAATAAGCTTTTTAGGTACTTTATTTTCATGTATTCATGTTAATAACTAGAAAACGCATTGAAAGAGAGGACTCATCGTCCAGCACTACTTTGATTTTCCATTCATCCTTTCCTACCTTGTACTTGAGAATTAGAGGTGGTAGTGCTCAGTCAATATTTTCTGAATGAATCATTATAATGAAATATTAAGTTTTTTGTTTTTTGTTTTTTTGAGACGGAGTCTTGCTCTATGGCCCAGGCTGGAGTGCAATGGCACGATCTCGGCTCACTGCAACCTCCGCCTCCCGGGTTCAAGGGATTCTCCTGTCTTCAGCCTCCTGAGTAGCTGGGATTACAGGCGCCCGCCAACACGCCTGGCTAATTTTTGTATTTTTAGTAGAGATGGGGTTTCACCATGTTGGTCAGGCTGGTCTCGAACTCCTGACCTCGTGATCCACCCGCCTCGGCCTCCCAAAGTGCTGGGATTACAGGCGTGAGCCGTCGCGCCCGGCCCTTGAAATAATAAGTTTTTACTACTTATACTATTTTACTGTAGGTCTACTAAATAGGATATTTTGTAATGCGACCCTTAATCCATAGCAGGCTGATTTTAAAAATTCAGTAGCTTCTGTTTTTTGTTCTTTAAGAATAGTGTGGTATGCTTCTTCATTTAAGCAATAAATATTGAGTGCTTATTGGCAGGCATTAGGTTTTCAAATATTAATTTCTAATTTGTACCATTCCTTTGGTAAATTTGTTTTCAAAATTGATTTTGTTGCCAAAACTGATAACCAAAAACTAATGAAACTTTCTCTGTGATTAACAGATATAATTGGTGATTACAACTTTCCTCTATAAATTAACTCTTGACACTCCTTGGGATTTGAAGAAAAAAATGCCTGGTGTCATACCTAGCGAAAGTAATGGACTTTCAAGAGGTAGCCCATCAAAGAAAAACAGACTTTCCTTAAAGTTTTTTCAGAAAAAGGAAACTAAGAGAGCTTTGGATTTCACAGATTCTCAAGAAAATGAAGAAAAAGCTTCTGAATATAGAGCATCTGAAATGTATGTATCTTACATTTCTATACTTTAAAAATTCTACAGTGAAGCAGTAGTGAACTTGGTTGACACCTCCAGTCTGATTTGATAGTCTATAGCGGCACAAAAAAAGTACACTTCAGTGTACTTCTTAGTCAAATCTAGCAGTTTATAGTAGGAACAGCAAAACTGGTGGTTCCCCATAGGAATCACATCCATAATGTTTAACTCATGAACACTGTGCTCAGCCATTTAGACTAACTTGGAGAAATATTTATTGACTAAAATTGTCTTTCTGAGTTTAAATTTGATTATTTGTAGTGCAAAACATCTGTGTAGGGGTAAAAGTTTTTTTATATATATATATTTGTTTGGTTCAGAAGACTTGACAGTTATAAGACATTTTAAACTCTGTAGTCATGTAACTAGTCATACCTGTTGGAGGCATACGATTGCAAATTATAAAAATAAACTTAAAAATAAGTAATGGTTTTGATGCAAATAAATTATTTAGCTCCAGAAAATAAATCAGAACAAAGTGGAATACTTTATTCCACCACCAGCAGCTCTAGCTGGAGTCTGTACTACTTCCCTGTTTAACATATAGGCACTCTGCTGGGTGACTAAGGTGGATTTGGTCCCATGTGTTAATTTCCTGATAGCTATCAATAACCAGTTGAGGGGATTTGTGAGAGTGAACCTTTTGTTTATCAGCATTCATACTTCTGAATACTTTGAGGTGCTAGAGTAATAATAGCTAGCAATCGTAAAATAAATGAAAATACGGGGAGGACCTAGTGGTTTTTTTTTGTTGTTGTTAAAGAAGTAAAAGAATAGTAAACTTAAAGCATTTGTTTTTTGGGATGGGGTCTCCTTGTGTTGCCCAGGCTGGTCTTGAACTCCTGGGCTGTAGCAGTCCTCCCAAGTAGCTGGAATTACATGTCAATGCCACCACACCCACCTTCTGAACATTTTATTTTTAAGTGAGGGATAGCTACATATTTTTTTTTTTTTTTTTCACCAGCAGGAAGTCATATATAATTCTTTTCATAGACTTCTTTCCTCTGAATTCTTATTAATAGACTCTTACTTAGTGCAGCCTCTCCCAAATATTGTCGTGGTTAGTTTATTCCCAGGTTTCTGTTCAGTTAAACTACTTGATTAAAATGTCAAAGTAGATGAAACAAATCACAGTCTCTCAGTTCCTCAATTTTCTACTCTGTAAAATAGGATTAACATCCTTTTAAGGGAATTGTTCTGCGGCTTGGTATGTGTAATAATGTTTTTAAATGCTTTTAAAACTTTTATGCTGGGCATATAGCAATTTTTGAGCCTGTATTTCTAAAAATGTCATCTGAACAAGATTCACATACTTTTCAGATTATACAACTTTTGGGAAAAGACTAAATCTACAGAAGTAATATTTTCACCTTGTTTCTTTAAGATAACTACTTGATTATCGTTCTCCCTTCTATATTTCATAGTGATCAAGTTGTTCCTGCAGCACAGTCTTCACCTATAAACTGTGAGAAGAGAGAAAACTTGTTACCATTTGTGGGACTGAATAATCTCGGCAATACTTGCTATCTTAATAGTATACTTCAGGTAAATTGGCAATTTTGCTATATCATAAAGCTTTAGTAGGCAAAGAATGATGTAACATTTAATGTTTCTGAGTTATTAGAGGACTTTAATGTCCATACTGTCTTTGCCTTTGTAAATAAACCAGAATAGGCTAAAATAATAAGTTGCATGTTATTAAACTTCCTTTGGGGTAAGAGAAAGTGATAGACTAAAGGTGGGATAGCAAAATTGAGTAGACCTTAAGTGGAAGGTCAAACCTTTAATTTCTTTCTCCGATTCCTGGTGCTACAGTGATATGTATCTTATCCCTTGGAAGTAACGTTGGCGTTGTGTTGTGTGTCCTTGTAACCTTAAAGTCTTAGCAATATCTGCCCAGGTGTAGTGCTTTGTGCTAATGAGGGAAGACACTGGGCTACTACTGATGAGGTGGAGAACAAATTTTGACACAAAACTTAATCTCAGAATTTTAGGTAACACACGTTAAAAGTGCTCTATAGAAAGCATGATATTGTTTTAATGATTTTACATATATTGTTTGTTCAGTAAACACTTAGACAATCTCACTTTTTATAGGTATTATATTTTTGTCCCGGTTTTAAATCTGGAGTAAAGCACTTATTTAATATTATTTCAAGGAAGAAAGAAGCTCTAAAGGATGAAGCCAATCAAAAAGACAAGGTAAGAAAAATAAAGAACAGAAAATAACGTAAAAAGCAAAAGTAAATTAATGGAAATTTACTTGCCTGGAAATGAAGAGGATTGGGGGGGTGGATGACAAAGATTATTTCTCTGTTAATGAGCTATTGTCAGGCAATTATTTTTCATTCTTTCAAGGTAGCTAACTAGATAATTCCCTTTTACAGTGTTTGCTTCTGTAATCTGTGTATCAAACTTGTTACTTGTATACTATACATTATTGTATACTATAATCACAATATGTCATACCCATGTACAACTTATTTACCCATTGTGTTTTCAAATTGAGTTAAAATTTAAATACAGTGTATTTAAAGACATCTTTAACTTCCATAATTAAAAAACTATTGTAATTCACATAAATAGTAATTCATAATTCCTCTTAAAATTACAAAAAAGACCAGGCGTGGTGGCTCATGCCTGTAATCCCAGCAGTTTGGGAGGTCAAGGTGGGTGGTAGATTGCTTGAGCGCAAGAGTTTGAGACCAGCCTGGGTAACATGGCAAGACTCTGTCTTTACTAAAAATACAAAAACTAGTAGGGCGTCGTGGTATGAGCCTGTAGTTCCAGCTAATTGGGAGGCTGCGGTGGAGGATTGCTTGAGCCCAGGAGGTTGAGGCTCCAGTGAGCCGTGATCAAGCCACTGCACTCCAGCCTGGGCGACAGAAACCCTGTCTCAAAATAAAAAAATAAAAAATAAGGCTTATTTGTACATCCCTTAAAATTAGTGCTACTATGCAACTTAGAAAACCTAGTATTCTTAAGTGAGACAAAGACGAAGGGGGAAGGTACTTAATTTATTCATAAAATTATTGGTTTGTGTGTTTCTTTCTTGACAGGGAAATTGCAAAGAAGATTCTTTGGCAAGTTATGAATTGATATGCAGTTTACAGTCCTTAATCATTTCGGTTGAACAGCTCCAGGCTAGTTTTCTCTTAAATCCAGAGAAATATACTGATGAACTTGCCACTCAGCCAAGGCGACTGCTTAACACACTCAGGTATAGCCTATAATATAATTTTAGGGTTTCAATTTAGCTACTTGTTTATATCCTTGGAGGAGAATGATATGTGAAGAAAGAGGAATACAGGGCAAGGAAAGTAGAAACTCTAGGTCCACAGTCCTTTATATCCCAGAGGCTCTGAATACTGGAAATTTTTTTCATAAATTTGGTGCTAAATTCGTTAGATCTGAATATGTTATATGAGGCTTTTTATAGTCATTCATATTTATCTCTAACATGAATATTCATACATCCTTCTATAGAAGTAGTAATGTGTTTAATTATAGAGTACTCCCATATCAAGTCAGTGATAAATATTTTACTTATATGCCATATTATCATTGAATCTGAAAATGTCTGAATTTCTAAATGTGTGGTCCTAAGGATTTCACATTAGGAATTATAGGACTATATTCAAAATATGTGTAACAACAGTAAATTCCAAATATTCTATTTTTATATGTGATTAGAGGAGAACTGTTGGCTAACTGGATTAGATTGCTTTTTGGTATTTTCTTAAAAATGAAACTTTACATATAAAATAGTCTTATTCAAATACAATTATAGGGCAAGTCTTTAAAATAATCACTTAAGCATTTAGTTTAAAAATAGAACTAGGTGCAGTGTATTGCTATACCTTAGTTAAGAGGTATTGTATGCCGGTCACAGCTCACACTTGTAATCCCAGCACTTTGGGAGGCCAAGGTAGGTGGGTCATTTGAGGTCAGGAGTTCAAGACCAGTGTGGCCAACATGGTGAAACCCCGCCCCTACTAAAAATACAAAAATTAGCTGGGTGTGGTGGTTCACACTTGTAGTCCCAGCTACTCAGGAGACTGAGGCAGGAGAATCGCTTGAACCCGGGAGGTGGAGGTTGCAGTGAGCCAAGATTGCGCCACTGCAGTCCAGCCTGGGCAACAGATCAAGACGCTTGTCTCCAAAAAAAAAAAAAAAAAAAAAAAAAAAAGAAAACCATTGTAACGTGGTGGCCAAGAGCAGGTTTGAATACTGGCTTTTCATCTTTTCATCCTAAGTAGTTCTGTGACCTTGGGCAAGTTATTTAACCTGTCTGTGCCTTAGTGCCTATATCTGTCAGTAGTGGTGATAATAGTACCTCATAGGGTTATTGTGAAGATAATGTATACATAGGAGATAAAAAACATTTTGACTAAAACCTGATGTATGGTAAGCATTATCTAAGTATTATTAATATATTTAGAAGAGGATCAAAGTATTATAATGAAAATAGGGTACAATTTACTCTTACTTTTAGTTACAGGTAAGAAATTCCAAATTTGTGCTGAATAAATGTCTTGACATTTAAGAAATGAAATAATTTATGATTTTCCTTACATGAATTAATTTCTATATAGACTTTATGTACTGTATCTTCAAAACTAGAATAGATGAAATGGAAATTTTTATTTATAGGGAACTCAACCCTATGTATGAAGGATATCTACAGCATGATGCACAGGAAGTATTACAGTGTATTTTGGGAAACATTCAAGAAACATGCCAACTCCTAAAAAAAGAAGAAGTAAAAAATGTGGCAGAATTACCTACTAAGGTAGAAGAAATACCCCATCCGAAAGAGGAAATGAGTGGTATTAACAGCATGGAGATGGACAGTATGAGGCATTCTGAAGACTTTAAAGAAAAACTCCCAAAAGGAAATGGGAAAAGAAAAAGTGACACTGAATTTGGTAACATGAAGAAAAAAGTTAAAGTATCCAAGGAACACCAGTCATTGGAAGAGAACCAGAGACAAACTAGATCAAAAAGAAAAGCTACAAGTGATACGTTAGAGAGTCCTCCTAAAATAATTCCCAAGTATATTTCTGAAAATGAGAGTCCAAGACCCTCACAAAAGAAATCACGAGTTAAAATAAATTGGTTAAAGTCTGCAACTAAGCAACCCAGCATTCTTTCTAAATTCTGTAGTCTGGGAAAAATAACAACAAACCAAGGAGCCAAAGGACAATCCAAAGAAAATGAATATGATCCTGAAGAGGACTTGGGGAAGTGTGAAAATGATAACACAACTAATGGTTGTGGACTTGAATCTCCAGGAAATACTGTTACACCTGTAAATGTTAATGAAGTTAAACCCATAAACAAAGGTTAGTATAGTTCTTAGACTTTGATAGGTAGAAGCATTAGCAGCTACAGAATTAGAATTTTCTCTTCCTAGATACATGTACAATATAATCTCTGGCTAAAATTGTTTTAAGAGAAGGAAATTTAACACTGAATGTGAACTTTGGTGTTTTAAGTGCTATGCTTAGATTAATGTGTGTGTATATATTGTATTACATATGTGTGTGTGTGTATGTGTAATGTCATTAAAGTAATTTTAACTTACAGCTTATAAAGTAGGGAAGTTTGGCCAGGTATGTTAGCTGGCACCTGCAATCCCAGTACTTTGGGAGGCCTAGGCGGGCAGATCACCTGAGGTCAGGAGTTCAAGACCAGCCTGGTCAACATGGTGAAATCCCGTCTCTACTAAAAATGCAAAAATTTGCCAGGCGTGGCCGCGCACGCCTGTAGTCCCAGCTACTTGGGAGGCTGAGGCAGGAGAATCGCCTGAACCCGGGAGGTGGAGGTTGCAGTGAGCCAAGACGATGCCACTGCACTCCAGCCTGGGGCCACAGAGCAAGACTCCGTCTCAAAAAAAAAAATAAATAAATAAAGTAGGGAAGTTCAGTATATTTTAATGTACATTTAAGAGTACATTTCTCTTTATGCAGTGTTTGACATAAACTGATGAAGGACATTGCATTTAGTGAAATTTTTGACGTAGAGACTAAGTACAGTCATGTGTTGCTTAACAACAGGGATATGTTCTGAGAAATATGCTCTTAGTTTCATTGTGTGAATTTCACAATGTACTTACACAACTAGATGCTAGAGCGTACTACACAACTAGCCTATGTGGTATAGACCGGGGTATCTAATCTTTTGGCTTCCTTGGGCCACGCTGGAAGAAGTGTCTTGGGCCACACAAAATATACTAATGATAGCTGATGAGCCCCCCCCAAAAAAATCAAAAAAGTCTCATAATGTTTTAAGAAAGTTTATGAATTTGTTTTGGGCTACAGGCAAGCTTTGCATGGCCTATTGCTCCTAGGCAACAAACCTGTACAGCATGTAACTACTGAATACTGTAGGCAACTGTAGCACAATGGTATTTGTGTATCTAAGACATATCTAAGCATAGATATGTAAATATAGGTACAGTAAAAATAATCATAGACTACTGTCATATGCAGTCCATTGTTAAATAATTGAAACATTGGTAGGTGGTGCATAACTGTAAGTTACACCATACTTGAACTAGATTTTTACCTAGTTTTGTCCAGATCTGCAGATATCAGGGAAAATGTGTAATATTGATGTGGTGAATAGTTTTACCGAAAATGTTATCCTTATTCTGGGTTTATTCTATGGGGAGGTGTCTGTAGGAAGGGAGTTACAATACAACTGACTTTTTTTTTTTTTTAATTTTTTTGGAGACAGACGGAGTTTTGCTCTTGTTGCCCAGGCTAGAGTGCAATGGCATGATCTTGGCTCACTGCAACCTCCACCTCCCGGGTTCAAGCGATCCTCCTGCCTCAGCCTCCCGAGTAGCTGTGATTACACGCATGTGCCACCACGCCCGGCTAATTTTGTATTTTTACTGGAGACAGGGTTTCTCCATGTTGGTCAGGCTGGTCTTGAACTCCCGACCTCAGGTGATCTGCCCGCCTCAGCCTCCCAAAGTCTTGGGATTACAGGCATAAGCCACCGTGCCTGGCCTACAACTGACTTCTTTTAGAGACAGTTAGTAATTCATAGTCAGTTTTATCTTTACAGGGACCTTAAATTTCATTAATAGGGTACCTCTAATAAGCTAATAATGCTAATAAGCTGATCTGTGAAAATGGAACTGTTATTCATGATATACTTTATTTAAATGGAAAAGTGGTTATTTGGACTATAATGAGAAACTAATCTGTATAGACTTACATTTTCCTATTTTCATTTTAGGTGAGGAACAAATTGGTTTTGAGCTAGTGGAGAAATTATTTCAAGGTCAGCTGGTATTAAGGACGCGTTGCTTGGAATGTGAAAGTTTAACAGAAAGAAGAGAAGATTTTCAAGACATCAGTGTGCCAGTACAAGAAGATGAGCTTTCCAAAGTAGAGGAGAGTTCTGAAAGTAAGCAAAATTGGAGTCTTGTGTGGACCATGATGGAATATTTATAATTCTTTAACAACACAAAGTTTAATAGTAGCTGGTGTAATTAGGGAGGGGGAAAAAGCTAGCTTTTAGTGTCTAATGTAACCTTTCTGCTTATCTGGCTTCACTTATAAATGGTTAGCATTTGGGAAATCGTGACATCTTGATTTTGATATAGAGTGTGTTAGAATGGAAAACTGAAATGCTTTAATAAGTGTACCTTTGGGAACCTGAGTCTTTCAGAGCTACTGAGGTTTTTTTTTATTTTTTTGAGACGGAGTCTCGCTCTGTTGCCCAGGCTGGAGGGCAGTGGCGTGATCTCGGCTCACTGCAAGCTCTGCCTTCTGGGTTCATGCCATTCTCCTGCCTCAGCCTCCCGAGTAGCTGGGACTGCAGGTGCCCACCACCACGCTTGGCTAATTTTTTGTATTTTTAGCAGAGACGGGGGTTTCACCATGTTAGCCAGGATGGTCTCGATCTCCTGACCTCGTGATCCGCCCGCCTTGGCCTCCCAAAGTGCTGGGATTACAGGCGTGAGCCACTGTTGTGTCTAGTGCATACCACAAAATATGGAAATACCATAGGAAATAATAATGAGACAGGTTTACCTGTCACATATTGAAAGTTGGCAATTAAATGTAAACAGACTAGGCTTTTTGTTTTTGCTATCATATTTTTTGGCCGATCAAATATATTTAAAAGATATGCATAAGTGCATAAGGATGCACTTATGAAAGTAGTTTCTGAAAGTAAAAAAAATCTCTTTAGTTATTTAGGAATGGGTCGGTCAGTTGAAATTAAATGCTAATTTTGAACATGAAACTTTGTGGTTTATTTTTGAATGTCTGAGAGAAGTATTTGTGAGTGAAAGGATTCTCTTTTTTAGTTTCTCCAGAGCCAAAAACAGAAATGAAGACCCTGAGATGGGCAATTTCACAATTTGCTTCAGTAGAAAGGATTGTAGGAGAAGATAAATATTTCTGTGAAAACTGCCATCATTATACTGAAGCTGAACGAAGTCTTTTGTTTGACAAAATGCCTGAAGTTATAACTATTCATTTGAAGTGCTTTGCTGCTAGTGGTTTGGAGTAAGTATTGTAAATAAGAACTATATGAAGAAAATGAGCTGCTGTAGAAGATAAGTCTTGTTCAAAATGCTGAGGAATATAAAGTACTGAAATGAAGTAGATTGTAAAAATTGCTTTAGTAAAGTTTTGTTCTCTTATTAACAGTTTCCCTGTAAAAATGAAACAACTTAAATCCTTTTGATATGAATACATATTCTATTAAGTATGATTTCTCTTTTTTTTTTTTTTTTGGAAACAGGGTCTCATTCCAGTTGTCCAGGCTGGAGTGTAGTGGCACAGCCTCAGCTCACTGCAGTCTTGACCTCCCAGGCTCAGGTGATTCTCCCACCTCAGCCTCCTGAGTAGCTGGGACTACAGGTGCATGCCACCAATCCCAGCTAATTTTTTGTATTTTTAGTAGAGACAGGATTTCACCATGTTGCCCAGTCTGGTCTTGAACTTCTGGACTCAAGCAATCCACCTGCCTTAGCCTCACAAAGTGCTGGGATTACAGGCGTGAGCCACCATGCCCGGCCAATTTCTTTATTCATCTTTTCATATTCATTCCCTCTTAGATGTTAGTAGCAGAATTCAGTAGAACTGACTAAAGCAGGGAACAAATTTTGTATACATCAAGATTTTTTTGAAGGGGTGGGAAAGGCTAAATTCTTCCTAGTTTTAAGGTAAGCCAGGAAATCAAAGTAGTCTTTCAATAGTTTGAAAAAAAATGCTGATTGTTTTGGATAGTCTGTGTTTTTTTCTGACATGTATAATGTCATTGTATGTGTGACTTCTTTGTACATTAGTTGCTTGTTTGAAATTACCACAAGGGCTTCACGGTAGCTCTCTCACACTTGATTATGTCAGAAGATAACATATAGCCCCTTATTCAGTGGACCTTCCCTTTGCTAATAGTATAAAATACTATTTTATTTACTTTCCCAAATTTTGGTAGAGAAAAACTTCACACTAAAAATGACTAAAATGGGCTGGCCGTGGGTGGGTCACACCTGTAATCCCAGCACTTTGGGAGGCTGAGATGGATGGCCTGCACCCAGGAGTTCAAGACCAGCCTGGGCAACATGACAAAACCCTACCTCTACAAAAAATACACAAACTAGTTTGGTGTGGTGGCAGGCACCCGTGGTCCCAGCTACTCAGGAGGCTGAGGAGGAGGAGCCTGAGGTGGGAGGGTCACTTGAGTCCAGAAGGCTGTGGTGAGCCATGATTGCACCACTGCACTCAGCGTGGGTGACAGACCCTGCCTTAAAAAAAAAAACCCAAAACGTAACATTTTCGGTTCAGGTTCGGTCTATTTAAAATACCATTTATTTTCTTAACTGCACAAAATTAGGAAAATAAAGGAAAAAATACAATTATTTCCTCCACAGAAATGCCTGAATATTAGAAGTTAATTTAAGTATTTTTTTGTTTCTGCATATATTATAAATATTATTCAAAGTTGGGGTCTTGTTTTGATTCTGCTTTTCTGATATATGAACACTGGATATTAAGGGTTCATTCAGATTTTTACTTGGTTTCAGATTGGGGTATAACATTTTGAATTTAAAATGGAATTACAGGAAACCTTTTCTTTTTTTCCTCCCAAAGGTTTGATTGTTATGGTGGTGGACTTTCCAAGATCAACACTCCTTTATTGACACCTCTTAAATTGTCACTAGAAGAATGGAGCACAAAGCCAACTAACGACAGCTATGGATTATTTGCGGTTGTGATGCATAGTGGCATTACAATTAGTAGTGGACATTACACTGCTTCTGTTAAAGTCACTGACCTTAACAGTTTAGAACTAGATAAAGGAAATTTTGTGGTTGACCAAATGTGTGAAATAGGTAAGCCAGAACCATTGAATGAGGAGGAAGCAAGGGGTGTGGTTGAGAATTACAATGATGAAGAAGTGTCGATTAGAGTTGGTGGAAATACACAGCCAAGTAAAGTTTTGAACAAAAAAAATGTAGAAGCTATTGGACTTCTTGGAGGACAAAAGAGCAAAGCAGATTATGAGCTATACAACAAAGCCTCTAATCCTGATAAGGTTGCTAGTACAGCGTTTGCTGAAAATAGAAATTCTGAGACTAATGATACTAATGGGACCCATGAATCTGATAGAAACAAGGAATCCAGTGACCAAACAGGCATTAATATTAGTGGATTTGAGAACAAAATTTCATACGTAGTACAAAGCTTAAAGGAGTATGAGGGGAAGTGGTTGCTTTTTGATGATTCTGAAGTCAAAGTTACTGAAGAGAAGGACTTTCTGAATTCTCTTTCCCCTTCTACATCTCCTACTTCTACTCCTTACTTGCTATTTTATAAGAAATTATAGAGTGAGTGTATTTTCCTTGTGTATATATTAAACACACCCACACAAACATTGGTAAAGTTGATTACATCAAAGAATCTTTATCTTTTGAAGCTACTGGATATTATTGGTCTCTAGGTTTTTATATAAATAGTGAAATTTCAATTACTGAAAACCATGTTAATTTTTAGAACTCATTTTCCTCAGTAGAGACTAGTGATGCATTAGCTTCTGGGAACAAACTTGTATCGGTTCTTAATTAAATTATCCAAAATGGAGGCATTTAAACACTTGGATTTACACCAATCTTTTGTGTTTGCTTTTTAAAATAAAGTGCTTGTATTTGTATTCTCCATATTTTGGAGTAATTATCTACATGATGTTTATAGTTCCTGTGGTTTTTCACCTAAGAAGCAGAATCTCATTCAGTACATTTAGTTTTATAAGAGTCATGAAGCTAAATCCTTGGGCTATGTCAGAGGCACAAAGTCTAGAATGTGTGTATTCACAATGGTGTATGTACATTTTGTGCCTTGATTCACTTAGAAAAGTGTCTCAGAAAACCTGGACGGTTCGCTTCTACACAAGAATTTTATATGTATTTATGAAGATGATTCTGTACCTTAGTATATCTTTTTGGGCATGGACTAATTTGTATCTGTTTAACTCATATTCTGCACGATCTGTATATAGTACATCAAACTTAGAGGTGTGACCTTAAATTTAACTTTTTTTAAAAACTGGGAGGTCAATAAAATTTAAACTGCTTAACTATGTATATGAATATTTGAATTTTTTACTTGTATATTTTTATAAATACAGCTGAATTTTCTTAAAGCGAATAAGTATGTGTATACATATGTATATATATGAGAGAATAAGCATGCATAATTACCTTTATTACTGAATACTTTCTGACAGTGCAGAAGTTTTTCAAAGAGGAGAAATTGTGCTTAGTCCAGCCAAGCTGTCATATTTAAAAGAGGTTTATAATGAAATCTGTTGCATCTAATTGTCCTTTAAAGTAGACATGATTTAATGGACTCCAAAACTGGAAAAGTTAAGATGATGCTTTGGGCACACATAAAAACTTGGTTAAAATTTCATTTTAAACTAGTATACTGAAGTGGTAAGTGATGAATGATTTCATGACTTGTTAAGGGACATTCTTGGTACTAAGAGTTTTTCCTAGAAATGATTCTAAATATATAAATGCTATTGGGATAACACTATAATACCCCATTTCAACAAGGAGTGCCTTCTCAACTAAAAAAAAATCACAGTAGGCTGGGCGCGGTGGCTCACACCTGTAATCCCAGCGCATTGGGAGGCTGAGGCTGGTGGATCATGAGGTCAGGAGATCAAGACCATCCTGGCTAACACGTGAAACCCCGTCTCTACTAAAAATACAAAAAATTAGCCGGGGGTGGTGGCGGGCACCTGTAGTCCCGGCTACTCAGGAGGCTGAGGCAGGAGAATGGCATGAACCCAGGAGGCGGAGCTTGCAGTGAGCCGAGATTGGGCTACTGCACTCCAGCCTGGGCGACAGAGCGAGGCTCCGTCTCAAAAAAAAAAAAAAAAAAAAAAATCACAGTTACGTAATGTCTTAACATTTTTTCATAGGATGATGAGATGATAATAAAGTCATGGTTCTCCCCACCTTTCAGAATCACTAATGGAAATCCTTAAACAGTTCTGAGCACTACCCGTAAGTTTTGAATGGAATGGGTCTAGGATAGACACTGGGCCTCTAATACTTGAGAGACAGCCAGTTTTAAGAACTAACACAAATTCCTGATGTGGGAAAGTTCCATTTTAAGAAAAATGAAGTTTGTAAGAAGTTTGTATCATACGAATGTTTAAGAGGAAGCCTCTGTTCTGAAGGATGTCAGAAAATAATTGGTTTTGCATGATAATTAAGTCATAATCATATAAATCATAAAGTCCTTGATATTGTTAGAGATTTGTGAGATTTTTGTCCAAACTCTTATATAAATGTAACCTAATGAGAAGTGATCCTTCAATGGTTCCTTATTCTCTCCCTTACGTTTATACCCACCACTGACCCCCAAAGAAGGGAAAATGTCACTTTTTTTGGAGGGGAGGGATTTCCATTCTTGACTCCTTACCTTTCCTTATTGTTCATTTGGCTCCTCAAATAGAGTTTTGAGGTTATGCCCTTCTGACTCAGATTTGGTCTAACAATGTAGACTCATCTGAAAAACGTTTTTGTGATTCAGTCTTTGAATTGATGTAGACAAGAGGAATTTGAGATGATACTGCCCATTAAAGTACACAGAGTGTGGGATATCAACCATCACTTAGGCTCTCAGAAGTAGATATTTTTTAGTATATTTTGAATATTTACTACATTGACTATAGAATGAAGGCAATACATTAAATCTGACCAGTTTTTTTTTTTTTTTTTGAAACGGAGTCTAGCTCTGTCACCCAGGCTGGAGTGCAGTGGCGTGATCTCGGCTCACTGTTAAGCTCCGCCTCCCGGGTTCACGCCATTCTCCTGCCTCAGCCTCCCGAGTAGCTGGGACTACAGGCTCCTGCCACCTTGCCTGGCTAATTTTTTTTATTTTTAGTAGAGACGGGGTTTGACTGTGTTAGCCAGGATGGTCTCTATCTCCTGATCTTGTGATCTGCCTGCCTTGGCTTCCCAAAGTGCTGGTTTTTGTTTTTGACTTAAGAGTCTTGCTCTGTCACCCAGGCTGAAGTGCAGTGGCACAATCTTGGCTAACTGCAACCTCCGCTTTCCAGGTTCCAGTGATTCTTATGCCTCAGCCACCCACGTAGTTCGGATTACAGGCATGGGCTACTACACCTGGCTGATTTTTGTGTTTTTAGTTTTCGCCATATTGACCAGGCTGTTCTCGAACTCCTGGCCTCATGATCCGCCTGCCCTGCCTCTCAGAGTGCTGGGATTATAGGCCTGAGCCACTGCACCCAGCCCATCTGATCAGTTCTTTTATATATATGTGTATGTATGTATGTATATGTGTATGTGTGTGTGTGTGTATATATATAGAGAGATGATAGTTTTTTTTTTTTTTTTTTTTTTTTTTTGAGATGGAGTCTCTGTTGCCCAGGCTAGAGTGCAGTGGCTCGATCTCTGCTCACCGCAACCTCTGCCGCCCGGGTTCAAGTGATTCTCCTGCTTCAGTCTCCCAAGTAGCTGGGATTACAGGCTCCTGCCACTGCCTGGCTAATTTCTCTATTTTTAGTAGAGACGGGTTTTCACCATCTTGGCCAGGCTGGTCTTGAACTCCTGACTTCATGATCCACCCGCCTCGGCTTCCCAAAGTGTTGGGATTACAGATGTGAGCCACCGCGCCCGGATCTGGTCAGTTCTTAAGTGATTCATGTAACTGGTCAGTAGAAGAAAAGGATTATAAATGATGCCATTCTGTAAGCTGCACTACTACTCAAAAACCATTGTTCTAAACTGTTCTGGAAATCATTACTATGCATTGTTTTGGAAAAACTTGCCAAGAATTAAAATGTTACTTCTCAAAATTTTTTTCTGTATGACTTTTTCATATAATTTTAGATGAATTAAAGCACCTAATTTTACTTTTTATATGCTTCTAAACTCTACAAGTGTCAGAAAATAGGTGATTTCTCAAACTCCAGCTGTGTTATCTTCATGGTGCTACAAGATAGCTTTAAGTAGGTTCTAATTTACTGGTTTACATCGTCAAAAACTGATGGCTGGCTTTAATTTGAAACAGAAATCATTCATTTTAGTTGCTAAGAATCATGAAGTTCATACTACTATCATTGGTGTAATAAGATTTAATCAAGTTAAGCTGTCGTCACTGGTATTAGTTATCCCAGTATTTAAATTATTTTACACAAAGGTTTTACTAAGTAAAGTTCTGCAATTCTAAATTCCTTTTTTGGGTATGTAAATGGAAAATAACTTTGAAACAGTTACCAAAGTCATTTATTTAATTTTGGGCTATCTATGATTTTTATTTTGCTAGGTTTGGAACTAGTTCTTGAGTCAGCCCTTTAATTGTTCTCTGCCATTGTCAATAATAAAAATTTTGAAGTCCCACTCAGTAAAATTAGTGTAAACATTCACATATTTAATAGTACCTTTAAAATAAGCATTACTACATTTAAAATGGTTCCAAAATGAATCTATAAATGGTAATATAAATTAAAAAATACGAACTTAAAGTGAATAAATTTAACGTTAGCTATGGTATAAATAATGGTAAATGTATAGTGTACCTTTGAGTCATTAAAATGTCTTAAAAGATAACAGCTTGTTACCAGAACATTAGAAACCATAGCCATGATTCTCAAGCATTAACAATCTACATTTGATATTTTCTTGGCCACTGCATTCTTCAATGAATAATAATTTCCAGAATTCCATTCCATGTTGTTTTCCAACAGATCTTTTCACACTTGATGTTGAATACATGGCTCTTTGCAGATGAATAATACAAGTGCATTCAGTTTAGAGATCCATTTTGCGAAGGCTCATTCGACTAAAGGAATCTCTGGGAAAAAAATGAGAGGACATATTACAAGAAAACAATTTTTGCATATACTTTTAAATGTCTTACATGGTTTTTTCTGCCAGTTACCTCAAAGTTTTGCCACCATTTCTTAGTAACTTCCAAGTTGGATGCTCATCCTACATACTCTGCCTTAAATATTTTGGCTTATAGATTTAGCTATAGAAGTGTATTACAGTCACCACTTACTGGTCTTTTGTATTCATTTGTCTGACTGATGCTGCAGATATTGTAATAAACAAGACAAGGACTTAAGGGATAATGGGAGAGATTTCAGGAAAAGATTTGGGGTTTTTTACATGGCAAAAGTCAGGTGTTTATTAAATTTTAAGTCTTAAACCAGTTGTTCTCAAGCTTTGTCTCAGGTCCCTTTTACACTCTTAAAAATTATTGAGAACCCCAAGAATCTTTTATGTGGGCTATA
Organism: Pongo abelii; assembly: GCF_028885655.2. Lineage (NCBI taxonomy): Eukaryota > Metazoa > Chordata > Mammalia > Primates > Hominidae > Pongo > Pongo abelii. The sequence continues at coordinate 170,683,373 of NC_071985.2, read as the reverse complement.
CGTGGATGTTTATCATATTAGAAATTAAAACTAAGAACATCTTAAGTTACTATAAAATAACCTGTTACATGTTACTATAAATAGCATTGCTTATTAAAAATGATTTGCAAGAAGCTTTAGGAGAGTGGTACTCATGTAGGAGTCTGGCTTAATGCCTATGTTCTCACATGTGCTTCTATAGTCAATCTTTTCCAATGTCACATCTCAACCTGTAGAAATCTCCACTGTACCCTCACAAGAGAATAAGTGAGAAAAGGCTAATATTTGGCATTAATATGAAATTAGTTTTGACTTAGGGAAATTCCTGAAGTTAGGGGAGTCTTAGGGACTCCCCTCTCATGGGTCCAGGATCCCTACTGCAAATATTCCTGATTTAATAAACCAGCAAAATTAAAAATTCAAATGCTAAAGAAGAATTTTAAACTTAAATTCTAAAAAAGAGTGAAGGGAACGATACTCCTGGAATACTCTTAACATATTTTCTATTATCAGTTGATTTCTTTTGCTTATCCTTCGTGCCATTAAGGTTAAGCCATGAGGCTTAATATCTCCAGGAAAGCAAAAGGCCAAGTACAAAGAGATCACATTGGCTTCAAATCTCAAAGCTTACTTTGAAGGGAAACAGCAGTCTTGAGAGCTAGATACTGTTCATCAAGAAAAAGTTTTTCAAAACTGCCTAAAAATATTAAGAACTAAATAAAGCTTGGAGGATTGGCCAAAAAGTAGATCACAGAGGAAGGCAAAAACTCGGATGTTGTAAGACAAAATTTTGGTCAGGAAGAATACAGCCTTTCCATGGAGATCTGAAGGAACTGAGATAGGGATTAGGCCTATCTCAGGGACCCAGCACCCTGGCTCTCTGGGATCTCTGACCTGGTGGGTATAAGACTGGGAGAGGGGGAGTGGAAGCAGCAAGAAGGAAAAACTTCCAAAAAGATTGAAGGGGAAACCAAAAGTGGAGGGGACTAGTATGTTTCTCATTGGGGATTTTGAGAGGAAACCATCTTTTGAGAGGAAATCAAATGTAAATTTGATTTCAAAATGCAAGAAAGTTTACTTTTTGCAGTTATTGTGTCCTTTCCAGAATTCTGGTACTATAAAGTGAAATGTCAGGCACTGTCCTAGGAACTTTTCACATCTGTAATGTCATTTAATCTCCACAACAACGTCTTTAAGTTCTATCTCATTATACAGAGGAGAAATCTAAAGAAATTATCTGCTTAAATAATAGAACTAGGATTTCGTTGTAGAAAATTCCAAGTTAATGACAGGACTTTGTGTGGTGTCCTGGTTAATATGAGTACCAACTTTTTGATTCTCAAGTTATTTACCTTGTAGAATGATTATAGATGATACAGGTTGAACATCCCTAATCCAAAATTCTGAAATGTTCCAATAGCAGAGACTTTTTAAGCGCTGACATGATGCTCAAAGGAAATGCTCACTGAAGCATTTCAGATTTTTGGATTAGGGATACTCAACCAGTAAGTGTAACATGAATATTCCAAAACCTGAAACCCCAAACACTTTGGTCCTAAGCTTTTCGGATAACAGATGCTCGAGCTGTAAAAAGACTTATACTAGTTTAACATGTTAGGTTCCAGAGGAAAGAATATCTAAAACCACTTAAAAATAAGCATACCTGTGGCAGGTGACAGGCAATACTGCCTTGTATAACTGAGGGATCTTTCTGTTGATCAGTGGCTGTAGGGCCTCTTTAAGGCGATGATAGTTTCTCTCCAGTTCCCTTTGATACTCCTTTTGATCCGGCCCAATTAAGCTCTTATTTTTTCTTAAGGCATCTTCACACCTAGGAAAAACAGGATGTTATCAAGATATTACTTCTGGCATAGTTTGTGGGTTTAATGCCATACACAAAATATATATACATGTATATGTGGGCTTAATGACACACAACACACACTATATATGTGGGCCTAATCACACACACATACACACAAAATACAGGCCAGGCATGGTGGCTTATGGCTGTAATCCCAGCACTTTGGGAGGTCAAGGCAGGCGGACCACTTGAGCCCAGGAGTTCTGAGACCAGTCTGGACAACATGGCAAAACCTCGTCTCTACAAAAAAATGCAAAAATTAGCCAGGCATGGTGGTGCACTCCTGTAGTCCCAGCTATTCATGAGGCTGAAGTGGGAGGATGCTTCGGCCCAGGAAGTGGAGAATGCAGTGAGCTGAGATTATACCACTGCAATCCAGCCAGGGCAACAGAGTGGGATTGTCTCAAAAGTGTGTGTGTGTGTGATTGCACCAGTGCACTCCAGCCTGGGCAACCGAGTGGGACTGTCTGAAACAAACGTGTGTGTGTGTTTACCATGATGAGGACATTTAGTTTTTCAGCTGAATGTTAAATAATCATCTTTTGTTTTAGGTTTAAGGCAGGGAACAGATAATCAGCTGAGTTCCTGTAAAATCTACTAAACATTTACTTCCAGTGTCATTAAATTGAAAATTATCTGAAGGCATTTTTTTCACATCACCACTTGACTAGAAGCTCTTTCAGGGATGTAGTCATGCTCATTTATGTGGCACCAATGTCATCTGGCACAGTGCTTTGCCTGTGTTCAAATATTTCTTAACTGAATAGGTTTTTTTTTTTTTTTTTTTTTGAGATGGAGTCTCACTCTGTAGCCCAGGCTGGAGTGCAGTGGTGTAATCTCGGCTCACTGCAAGCTCCGCCTCCCAGGTTCAAGCAATTCTCCTACCTCAACCTCCCGAGTAGCTGGGATTACAGGCGCCCACCACCACGCCCAGCTAATTTTCTTTATTTTTAGTAGAGATGGGTTTCACCATCTTAGCCAGGCTGGTCTTGAACTCCTGACCTCGTGATCCACCCGCCTCGGCCTCCCTAAGTGCTGGGATTACAGGCGTGAGCCACTGTGCCCGGATAAATGAATAGATTTTGATGACAGTCCTTTATCCAAATTAATTCAAGTATTTGAGAAAAGTATCTGGACCCTGACAGACAATGAAGGAAAGGATATTTACAAATAATATATATATCTCTATATATTTGTGGAATGCCACTAAAGTGATGCTTAGTAGAAAATACATAGCCTCAAATGCTTATATTAGAATGCTAAAACTGAAAAGCTAAGCAACTTAAAGTATTAGAAAGGAAATAAGATTGTAAAATAGAGTATCAAAAATTGCAAAAGTTGGTTCTTTGAAAAAACTAAAAAAACAAACTAAGCTCTGGCAAGATTAAATGAAAGAGGTCAAATATCCCCTACCAGAAATTTAAAATGGAACATAAAGTTAAATACAGCAGAAGTTTTAAAAGGCATAGAGGATATAATGTACTTTTTCTTTTTTTTTTTTTTTTTGAGACAGAGTGTTGCTCTGTCACCTATGCTGGAGTGCAATGGCATGATCTCTGCTCACTCCAACCTCCGCCTCCTGGGTTCAAGTGATTCTCGTATTTAGCCACCTGAGTAGCTGGGACTACAGGCTCACATCACCACACCTGGCTAGTTTTTGTATTTTTAGTAGACATGGAGTTTCTCCATGTTGGCCAGGCTGGTTTTGAACTTCTGGCCTCAAGTGATCTGCCTACCTCAGCCATCGAAAGTGTTGGGATTACAGGCAGTGAGCCACCACACCCGGCCAATAAAATTGTACAATTTAATACAAAAAAACCCTCTGAATTTATATTAATTGATATTAATAGATTAATGTAGATTTTCTGCTAAATTATTAATAATCTATGTTAATCTAGATTAATATAATTTAGCAAAACAGACTCAATGAAGAAAAAAATGGCAATAATCCTAAAATAATCAAATAGGTTGAAACAACTGTCACAAATCTATCCACAAAGAAAACACTAAATTCTACTAAACATCCTAGGGACCAATACCCGAATGTAATGCAATTATTCTAGAGTATATAAAAAAATGATTCCAGGCCGGGTGCAGTGGCTCATGCCTGTAATCCCAGCACTCTGGGAGGCCAAGGCGGGCAGATCATGAGGTCAGGAGATTGAGGCCATTCTGGCTAACAGTGAAACTCTGTCTCTACTAAAAAAATACAAAAAATTAGCCGGTCGTGGTGGTGGGTGCCTGTAGTCCCAGCTACTGGGAGGCTGAGGCAGGACAATGGCATGAACCTGGGAGGCAGAGCTTGCAGTGAGCAGAGATTGTGCCACTACACTCCAGCCTGGGTGACAGAGCAAGACTCGTCTCAAAAAAAAAAAAAAAAAAAAAAGATTCCAGAGTATAGGGGAAAAGAACTATTCTTGAGGGGAGTTCCCAACTCATATTTCAAGGCTGGGATACCAAAACCTAATGAAGACTATATGAAAAAAATTATAATCCAAGCTCACCCATAAAAATAATTGTAAAACTTCCAAACAAAAACACAGTTGGCCCTCCCTATCTGTGGGTTCTGCATGCATGAATTAGACCAAACATGGATTGAAATAATAATTTAAAAAACTGTGTTGAACATGTACAGACTTTTTCTTGTCATTATTTCCTATACAATACAGTATTAACAACTATTTACATTATATATTAGGTATTTTAAGTAGTCTAAAAATGATTTAAAGTATACAGGAGGATGTACATAGGTTATATACAAATACTACACCATTTTATATAACATATTAAACTTGTCTTCAGATTTTGGTATCCACAGAAGGCACACTGATGGACAATTTTAGCAGAAAACTTGTGCCAGTGTATTGAACACACACACACACACACACACACCCTCCAAGTATTTTTCTTTCTTTTTTTTTGAGACAGGGTCTTGCTTTTTGCCCAGGCTGAAGTGCAGTGGCACGATCTCAGCTCACTGCAGCTTTGATCTCCTGGGCTCAAGGGATCCTCCCACCTTAGCCTCCCAATTAGCTGGGACTACAGGAGTGCACCATCATGCCCGGCTAATTTTTGTAGTTTTAGCAGAGACAGGGTTTTGCCATGTTGCCCAGGCTGGTCTCAAACTTCTGAGCTCAAGCGATCTGCCTGCCTCAGCCTCCCAAAGGGCTGGGATTTACAGGCATAAGGTTGACCACACTGGCCAAATTTTTTAATTCCTGGAATAAATGAAAAGTTGGGTCATAAAATCACTAAGTTTTTGGATTAAAAGATTAAAAGAGATGCAGAATAAAAGCACTTGATAATAAACTTTTAAAACCTGTCATATTAAAACCTCTTTGCATAACTACAAATAGGTGGGTAGTCCTTTAACCATAATTAAAAATCTACAAAAAACCTGTAGCAAACATACTTAGTGGTGAAAACCCTTTTAGAGAAGGAACAAGAAAATGATGTCCTCTCTATTCCTAGTCAACACAGTACTTGGACGTCCTAATTATCATTATAAGACAAGAAAAAGATTCTACAGATAAATTATTAGAATTAATAAGTAAGTCTGATAAAATTCTCATGTAAAATATATAAAGTTAACTGCAGCTGGGCACAGAGGCTCACACCTGCAATCCCAGCACTTTGGCAGGCTGAGACCAGAGGACTGCTGGAGCCCAGGAATGAGAGACCAGCCTGGGCAACATAGTGAGACCCTGTCACTATAAAATTAGGTATAGTGGTGAACACCTGTGGTCCCAGCTACTTGGGAGGCTGAGGCAGGAGGATTGCTTGAATCTAGCAGGTCAAGGCTGCAGTGAGCCATGATCACACCACTGCACTCACTCCAGCCTGGGTGACACAGTGAGACCCCATCTCAAAAAATTAAAATAAAATAAAATAAAAAATAAAATAAAATAAAATAAAATAAATAAAATAAAATAAAAGTCAACTGATTTTTGGTAGAGCAGGAAACAGAAAACACAATTTTAAAAGATAACATTAAGGCCGAGCACAGTGGCTCATGCCTGTAATCCCAGCACCTTGGGAGGCAGAGGCAGGAGGATCACCTGAGGTCAGGAGTTCGAGACCAGCCTGACCAAGATGGAGAAACAGCATCTCTACTAAAAATACAAAATTAGCCAGGCGTGGTGGTGCATGCCTGTAATCCCAGCTACTTGGGAGGCTGAGGTAGGAGAATCGCTTGAACCCAGGAGGCAGAGGTTGCAGTGAGCCGAGTTCGTGCCATTATACTCCAGCCTGGGCAACAAGAGCAAAACTCATCTCAAAAAAAAAAAAAAAATTAATAAAATCATAAAAGCATTATATACTAAAGAATAAATTTTAAAATGTACAAGACCTCTACACAAAAACTTTAAATAGTATTAAGAAAACATTTAAAAGACCTAAGTAAATGGAAAAATATACCATATTCATGGACTGATGTCAATTCTCTTCCAACTGATCTATAAATTCAGGTTATTTTTTGGGTGCATGGAGTGAAAAATTGATTCTAAAATTTAAAATTTATATAAAATTGAAAACAGCCAAAAACAGTCCTTCAACAAAACAAGGTGAGAGGAATTGCTCTGCCACACAGCAAAGCTTATTATAAAGCAGCAGTAGTTAAGAGAGCATGACATTAGCTGAAAGAGAGAGAGTTAGAGTACGGTAGGAGAATAAAGATCCCAAAAACATATGCACATAAACACGGGTGCTTAATTTATAATAGTGATGACACTGCAAACCAGAAAGAAATTTATAATAGTGATGACACAGCAAACCAGACTTTCACCACAAACCTGTGAATGCCTTTTAAATAAGTGGTAATGAGTCAACTGGATATCCGTAAAGGGAAAAAAAACCTAAACCATATCTCATACCATATTCAATAAATGGCAGTGAGATCATGATTATCAGTTATCAGTATGGACAAAAATCAAACTGATCCCTACCTTGAACCATACACAAAAATCAATTGCAAATGGATTTTTTTTTTTTTTTTAAGAGATAGGGTCTCACTACATAGACTTGAACTTCTGGCCTCAAGCCATCATTCTACTTCGGCCTCCTGTGTAGCTGGGACTACAGGCACTCACCGGCTCTTGCAGGCACATTTTTTTAAAGTAGAAAAAGCTTTTTTTTTTTGCCTCCCCCACCCTTTGTTTAACCTATATTGATAAAGGAAAAGATTGAATCATTTAACTACATTAAATTTAAGAACTTCTGTTTGTAGGGGAAAAATGACAAGTCTCAAATTCAGAGGAGATATTTGTGATATTAACAAATGATAAAGCATTCAGAACACACAAATACCCTTAGAAATCAGTAAGGAAAAGAATCCAATAGGAAAATGATAAAAGACTTGAATATGTAACTTTACAGAGGAGGGAAGAGAAATGGCTAACAGACACATGAACCTCTTTGGTAAAGAGATATTCAACCTCTCGGTAATCAGGGAAATGCAAATTTAATCCACGACTACCTATCATTTCACATCCACTAGTTGGTAAAAGTTACAATGTTAGATAATATCAAGTATTGGTGAGGATATATAGTAATAGGAACTCAAATGCTACTGATGGGAATGTAAATTTGGCTTACACACTTTTGAAAAAAATGTGGCATCGTCTGAGGATGAACCTATGAACCAACAATACTATTCTTAATTTTAAGCCCTAGAAAATCTCTTGTACATGTATGTCCAGAAATAAGGTAGACGGATATTTGAGTAGCACTCTTTGTAACTAAAAACAAAACAAAACAGGAAACAACCAAAATATCCATCAACAGAAGAATGAATAAGTCATTCTTCTTAATGAATAAGGCATATTATTCTTATGAATAAGGCATATTCATAAAACGGATTATGTAAAAATAAATTAAAGCAACATTTACCATAGATATATCTCACAAATACTGAAAACAGCAACTCACAAAACATTGTATACACTGTTAAAGTTAAAAAAATGCAAAACAAAATATGTTATTTAGGGAACCATTTATGATAGAACTATAAAAACAAGAAAGGAAATGATAAATATGAAATTCAGGATACTGGTTACCCCTGAAGGAATGGAGGGAAATGGTATCAGAGAAATATACACAGGGAGGGGATCTCAAAGTCATGGTCATACTTGGTTTCTTAGGCTGGGTGGTAGACACGACTTTTTTCTTCCTATTCTTTAATAGCAAATGTTATAAATATTATTTTCAATCTATTGAAGATTTAATGAAAAACGTTTTAAAAAAACAAAACCCCAAAACAAAAAGTAAACACATGGAAAAGTGCTTGCTGTTTTTAGTAATAAAAGCAATTTTCTTTTTTTTTGAGCTGGAGTCTCGCTCTGTCACCCAGTCTGGAGCACAGTGGTGCGATCTCGACTTGCTGCAACCTTTGCCTCCTGGGTCCAACGGAGTCTCCTGCCTCAGCCTCCCGAGTAGCTAGGATTATAGGCACATGCCACCACGCCCGGCTAATTTCTTGTATTTTTAGTAGAGACAGGGTTTTGCCATGTTGGCCAGGCTGGTCTCGAACTCCTGACCTCAGGTGATCCACCCACCTCGGCCTCTCAAAGTGCTGGGATTATAGGCCTGAGCCACCATGCCCGGCCGTCAGTCTGTTTTAAATGGTGCCTCAATTTGCTTTTATTGGCTGGGCGCAGTGGCTCATGCTTGTAATCCCAGCGCTTTGGGAGGCTGAGGCAGGTGGATCACCTGAGGTCAGGAGTTCGAGACCAGCCAGGCCAACATGGCAAAACCCCATCTCTACTAAAAATACAAAAATTAGCTGGGTGTGGTGGTGCGTGCCTGTAATCCCGGCTACTTGGGAGGCTGAGGAAGGAGAATCGCTTGGACCCGGGAGGCAGAGGTTGCAGTAAGCCGAGATCGCGCCACTGCACTCCAGCCTGGGTGACAGAGAGAGAATCCATCCCCCCTAAACAAAAACAAAAACAGACTGACCAAAAAAAAAAAATTCTATTTAAATGTAAGGTGTATTGAGACTAGTAAATGTGCACTGTTGGCACTGTTAATACAGCTGACCATTTAACAACATAATTTGCAACTGTGAAAGTCTGCTTATACGTGGATTTTTTACAATGAATATAACTCTTTGGAGATTTGTGAAAAAACTTGAAAACAAATTGTGTAGTTGAGAAAAATTTTAAACAGAAAAAGATGTCATGAATGCATAAAGTATATGAAAATACTGGCCTATTTTATTATTTACTATCATAAAATATATACAAAACTTACCCACATAAACACGGACCCTGCATGGCACCATTTGTAGTAGAGAAAAATGTAAACAGATGTAAAGATACATTATTAAGTCACAACTGAAAAAAACTGCAGTACATACTGTACTACTGCCATAATTTTGTAGCCACCTCTTGTCGCTACTGTGGTGAGCTCAAATGTATCTGCTTAAAATGCCATGTGATGCTATCTCCAGGTGAGCAGTTGTTGCTGCAGTAAATTGCATATCACAGTAAAGAGTGATTTCTCATAGTTCTTGTGTATTTTTCATTGTGTTTAGTGCAACCATAAACTTTGAATAATCCATGGGGCCTACATGAAGTGCCACTAGTGATGCTGGAAGTACTCCCAAGAAGCAGAAAAAAGTTATGACATTACAGGAAAGAGGTGAATTGCCTGGTATTATAGATTGAGATCTGCAGCTACAGTTGCCCACCATCTCAAGATATATGAATCCAGTGTAAAGACCACTGTAAAAAAAAGAAAAGGAAATTTGTAAGCCCGTAGGCATGAAAACCTTGCACTTTTTGTGAAATGCCATTTTTGTTGTTGTTGTTGTTTGTTTTTTTGAGATGGAGTCTTGCTCTGTTACCCAGGCTGCAATGCAGTGGCACAATCTCAGCTCACTGCAACCTCTGCTACCCAGGTTCAAGTGATTTTCCTGCCTCAGTCTCCGGAGTACCTGGGATTACAGGTGTGTGCCACCATACCTGGCTAATTTTTGTATTTTTAGTAGAGATGGGGTTTCAGCATCTTGGCCAGGCTGGTCTTGAACTCCTGACCTCATGATCTACCTGTCTCGGCCTCCCAAAGTGCTGGGATTACAGGTGTGAGCCACTGCACCAGGCCTAGAAATACCATTTTATCTCATATCAAAAATGCAGCTTTTATGTGGGTATAGGATTGCTGTAAGAAAAGTATACCTGTAGATTAATGATTTGAGAAAAAGTGAAGTCATTACACAACAAGGCAAAGGGAAGGTAAAAGATCTAAAGCTGGATAATTTAATGCCAGCAAAGGATGGTTTGATAATTTTAGAAAGAGGTCTGCCTTTTTAAAATGCCAATAAACAGAAGAGGCAGTTTCTACTGACCAAGAAGCAGCTTCTGCCAACCAAGAGGCAGCAGACAAGCTCCCAGATGCCACTACAAAAATCACTGAAGAAGGGGAATATTTGCCTGAACAGTTTTTTTTGTTGTTGTTGTTATTTTTTCTGAACAGATTTTTAATGCAGATAAAAGTGCCCTATTTAGAAAAAAAAAAAAATGCCACAATGGACATTTGTTACTAAAAAAGAGAAGTGAGCAATAGGATTTAAGGCAAAAAGGGATACGTTAACTCTACTGTTTTGTACAAATGCAGTCAGGTTTATAATCAAGACTGCCCTTACTTACAAAGCTGCTAATGCCTGAACCTTGAAGGGAAAAGGTAAAAGCTTCTGGTTGAACAACAAAAAGGTCTGGATGAGAACCCATTTTATGGATTGGTTCCATGGGTGCTTTGTCCATGAAGTCAAGAAGTATTTTATTAGTTAAGGGAATGCCCTTTAAAGTTCTTTTGATATTGGACATTGCATCTGGCCACCCACGACCCCGAGTTTAACACCGAAGGTCTTGAAGTGGTCTACTTGCCCCCGTAAAAACAACATCTCGGCCAGGTACTGTGGCTCACGCCTGTAATCCAAGTACTTTGGGAGTCCAAGGTGGGTGGACCATCTGAGGTCAGGAGTTCGAGACAAGCCTGACCAACAAGGCAAAACCCCATATACAAAAATTAGCCGGGTGTGGTGGTGGGCACCTATAATCCCAGCTACTCAGGAGGCTGAGGCACGAGAATCACTTGAACCTGGGAGGCGATTGCAGTGAGCCAAGATCACGCCATTGCACTCCAGCCTGGGTGAAAGCAAGATTCTGTGTCAAAAAAACAAAAACAAAAACAAAACAAAAAACAAGAACAACAAAATACATCTCTAATTCAGCTTCTAGATCAAGGGTCATAAGGACCTATAAGGCTCATTAGACATGGTACTTTATATTCATAGAAAGGTGTGTCAGCACTATGGAAGAGAACTCTGATAAGGAGAACGTCACAAGTCTGGAAGGATTATACCACTGAAAATGTCACCACTGTTTACAGAGAAAGCCATCAGGCCAAAGACAATCAATTCCTGCTGGAGAAAACTGTGTCCAGAGGTTATGCATGACTTCACAGGATTTACAACAGGGCCAATCAAAGAAACCATGGAATAGTTGTAGATATGGCTTAAAAGGTGGAGAGTGAAGGGTTTCAAGATATGGATCTTGGAGAAATTCAAGAGCTAATAGAAACTATACCAGAGGAATTAACAGAAGATGACTTGATGGAGATGAATGCTTCTGAACCACTGCCAGAAAATAAGGCAGAAAACGGATGCAGCAGTGCCAGAAAACAAACTGACATGAGACAATCTGGCATAAGGGTTTCAATAACCTAAGACTGCTTCTGACTTCTTTTACAATATGGACTGTTTATGATAAGGGCACAGAAACTAAAGCAAGTGGTGGAAGAACAACTGTACCATATGGAAACATTTTTAGAAAAATGAAAAAGCAAAAATGTCAGACAGAAATTATGATATCCATACAGATGGATTCACAGCTGAATTCTACTAGACATTTAAAGAAGAATTGGTACCAATCCTATTGACATTATTCCACAAGACAGAGAAAGAGATAATCCTTCCTAAATCATTCTATGAAGCCAGTATCACCCTAATACCAAAACCAGGAAAGGACATAACGAAAAAAGAAAACCATAGAACAATATCCCTGATGAACACAGATGCAAAAATCTTTAACAAAATTCTAGCTAACCAAATCCAACAGCATAGCAAAAAGATAGTCCACCATGATCAAGTGAGTTTCATGTCAGGGATGCAGGGATGGTTTAACATACATGAGTCAATAAATGTGATACACCACAAAAACAGAATCAAAAACAAAATCACATGATCATCTCCACAGATGCAGAAAAAGCAACTGACAAAATCCAGCACCCCTTGATGATTAAAAGAATCAAGGCAGGGCGCGGTGGCTCACGCCTGTAATTCCAGCATTTTGGGAGGCTGAGGCAGGCGGATCGCCTGAGGTTGGGAGTTTGAGACCAGCCTGGCCAGCATGGTGAAACCCTGTCTCTAATAAAAATACAAAAATTAGCCAGGCATGGTGGCAGGCGCCTGTAATCCCAGCAACTCAGGAAACTGAGGCAGGAGAATCGCTTGAACCCAGGAGGCAGAGGTTGCAGTGAGCCAAGATTGCGCCACTGCACTCCAGCTTCGGCAACAGAGCAAGACTCTGTCTCAAAAAAAAAAAAAAAAAAAAAAGCATCAGCAAAATTGGCATACAAGGGACATACCTCAATGTAATAAAAGCCATCTATGACAAATCCACAGCCAACATAATACTGAATGGGGAAAAGTTGAAAGTATTCCCTCTGAGAACTGAACAAAACAAGGATGTCCACTCTTACCACTTCTCTTCAACACAGTACTGGAAGTCCTAGTCCTAGCCAGAGCAATCAGACAAGAGAAAGAAATAAAGCGCATCCAAATCGGTAAAGATGAAGTCAAGCTGTCGCTGTTTGCTGATGATATCATTGTATACCTAGAAAACCCTAAAGACTCCTCCAAAAAGCTCCTAGAACTGATAAATACATTCAGCAAAGTTTCAGGATACAAAATTAATGTACATTAATTAGTAGCTCTGCTATACACCAACAGCAACCAAGCTGAGAATCAAATCAAGAACTCAACCCCTTTTATAATAGCTGCAAAAAAAAAAAAACCTCAAAAAACTTAGGAATATACCTATCCAAGGAGGTGAAAGACCTCTACAAGGAAAACTACAAAACATTGCTGAACTAAATCACAGACAACACTAACAAATGGAAACACATCCCATGTTCATGGATGGGTAGAATCAATATTGTCAAAATGACCATACTGCCAAAAGCACTCTACAAATTCAATGCAATTCCCATCAAAATACCACCATCATTCTTCACAGACCTAGAAAAAACAATCCTAAAATTCACATGGAACCAAAAAAGAGCCCACATAGCCAAAGCAAGACTAAGCAAAAAGAACAAATCTGAAGGCATCACATTACCTGATTTTAAACTATACTATAAGGCCATAGTCACCAAAACAGTATGGTACTGGTATAAAAATAGGCACATAGACCAATGGAACACAATAGAGAAGCCAGAAATAAACCCAAATACTTACAGCCAACTGATCTTCGACACAGCAAACAAAAACATAAAGTGGGAAAAGGACACGACACCCTATTCAACAAATGATACTGGGATAATTGGCAAGCCATATATAGGAGAATGAAACTGGATCCTCATCTCCCACCTTATACAAATCAACTCAAGATGGATCAAGGACTTACATCTAATACCTGAAACTATAACTAGAAGGTAACATTGGAAAAATCCTTCTAGACATTGGCTTAGGCAAAGATTTCATGACCAAGAACTCAAAAGCAAATGCAATAAAAACAAAGATAAATAGGCAGGACTCAACTAAACTAAAGAGTTTTTGTATGGCAAAAGGAACAGCCAGCAGAGGAAACAGACAACCCACAGAGTGGGAGAAAATCTTCACCATCTATGCCTCTGACAAAGGACTAATATCCAGAATCTACAATGAACTCAAACAAATTAGCAAGAAAAAAACAAACAATTTCGTCAAAAAGTGGGCTAAGGACATGAACAGACAACTCCCAAAAGAAGATATACAAATGGCCAACATATGAAAAAATGCTCAACATCACTAATGATCAGGGAAATGCAAATCAAAACCACAATGCAATAGCTACCACCTTATTCCTGCAAGAATGGCCATACTCAAAAAAAAAAAAAAAAAAAAAAGATACTGGTGTGGATGTGGTGAAAAGGGAATACTTCTGCACTGTTGGTACAGCAACCTGTACGAGATACAGCAACCTGTACGAGATTAGAGATTATTTATTCTAAGTGAAGTAACTCAGGAATGAAAAAACCAAACATCTTATGTTCTCACTCATTCAGTGTGAGCTAAGCTATTAGGATACAAAGGTGTAACAATGATACAATGGACTTTGAGGACTCAGTGGGAAAGGGTGGGAAGGGATGAGGGATAAAAGACTGGGATGAGAAATAAAAGACTATCAACTGGGTTCAGTGTATACTGCTTGGGTGATGGGTGCACCAAAATCTCACAAATCACTACTAAAGAACTTACTCCACTTTGGGAGGCCGAGGCAGGAGGATCATGAGGTCAGGAGTTCGAGAACAGCCTGACCAACATGATGAAACCCCGTCCCTACTAAAAATACAAAAATTAGCCGGGCATGGTGGCGGGCACCTGTAATCCCAGCTACTCAGGAGGCTGAGGCAGAAGAATCGCTTGAACCCAGGAGGCAGAGGGTGCAGTGAGCCGAGATTGTGCCACACTCCAGCTTGGGCAACATAGTGAGACTCCGTCTCAAACAAAACAAAACAAAAAAACTTACTCGTGTAACCAAATACCACCTGTTCCCCCCAAAACCTATGGAAATTAAAAAAAAAATTGTGATGTCCGTAAAGTTATACTGCGTGTACTTGCCTCTTCTGCCTCCCCTGCTACCTCCTCCACCTCCTCTGCCTCTGCCACTCTAGACAGCAAGATCAACCCCACTTCTTTATCCTCCTCCATAGACTCCTCAACATGAAGGCAAGGAGGATGAAGCCCTTCATGATGATCCACTTCCACTTAATGAAGAGTAAAATATATTTTCTCTTCCTTATGATTTTCTTAATAACATTTTTTCTCTAGCTTACTGTATTGTAAGAAGACAGTATATAATACATATAACATAAAAACTATGTACCTAATGACTGTATTATCAGTAAGGCTTCCAGTCAATAGCAGGCTATTAGGTAAGTTTCTTGGCTGGGGGGGGTCAAAAGTTTTCACGGGTTTTCAGCTGTACAAGGGACAGGCACCACAACCTCTGTGTTGTTCAAGGTCAACTGTACTTAGAAACTTTTTAGAATGTACTACATACTGTGAGCCAATAAAAATGTTCATGTAGGCTGGGCATGGCGGTTCTTCCCTGTAATCCTAGTACTTTGGAAGGCTGAGGTGGGAGGATCGCTTGAGGCCAAGAGTTCGAGACCAGCCAGGGCAACATAGCGAGACTTCATCTCTACCAAAAACACCCAGCCAACCAAACATAACCAGGCATGGTGGTGCACACCATAAGGCTGAGACAGGAGGATCCCTTGAGCCCAGGAGTTTGAGGCTGCAGTGAGTTGTGATTGTGTCACTGCACTACAGAGTCTGGGCGACAAAGTGAGACCTTGTCTCTAAAACAAAAAATGTTCATGTACTGTGCCTCAGTCATCTCATGCTGGAAATTTTAACAAAAGAAAAAGATCCATTGTAGTATAAACTATACCACATTCAAATTCAACTTAAATTCTAGTATATTAATTTTAGGAAATAATGTAACCATTAAAACTATAGTTTAAACTCTAATTGAAAAATAAGACTTTAATATTATAAGTATTTTATGACTACAGTATATTAATTTGAAGAATATAACCATTAGAATAGTTTAAACTTTAATTGAAAAATAAT
Source organism: Pongo abelii (assembly GCF_028885655.2). NCBI lineage: Eukaryota > Metazoa > Chordata > Mammalia > Primates > Hominidae > Pongo > Pongo abelii. Next base: position 170,667,636 of record NC_071985.2, on the reverse strand, counting down.
TTAAGATTATACATATGACTATTGTAAAATACATATGCCTAAAGGCATACTATTTAGTTACCATACTGAATGGTAACACACAAAAATAAAAAATGTAGTATTGGCTATAACTACTTTGTAAGGTTTATATTATGTAGTTTTATTTTTGTTGCTATTGTTTCGTTTTTTTTTTTTTTTGTTTTTTTAGATGGAGTACTCACTCTGTTGCCCAGGCTGGAGTGCAGTGGCATGATCTCGGCTCACTGTAACCTCCACCTCCTGGGTTCAAGCAATTCTCCCTGCCTCAGCCTCCCAAGTAGCTGGGATTACAGGCGCCCACCACCATGCCCGGCTAATTTTTGTATTTTTCAGTAGAGAGGGGTTTCACCATGTTGGCCAGGCTGGTCTTGAACTCCTGAGCTCTGGTGATCCACCCGCCTTGGCCTCCCGAAGTGCTGGAATTACAGGCGTGAGCCACTCACGCCCCGCCTCTTGCTTGTTTTTTGCAATATGAAAGGAGAAAACCTTCTCTACAGATAGTAACACTTAAGGAGACCTGTTGACTACAGGAATTCTTACCCTACAGTAAATGTATACAAAAAGAAGGACATTTAAGAATTGTAGTCATGGTAAAATATTCCAAAAACAAAAGCAAGAAACAAAGCACTTGATTGTTACTAAATGTCAATGACCTAAAGAAGTATGTACTGTTCCATAATCATCTGGTTTACAAAGATGGTAGGGTGTATTTTGTTGTTGTTTTCTTACACCTCCCAAATAATAAAATTAATGCCAGAAATCAGTCAATTCTAAAAGCAGGAAACAGGTTTCTTTCTTTTACTACCACAGTTCACCTGCTAAATACCTGCTTTCCTTCTAAGAGTCTAGAATTCTGGTACATCTCAGAGAGAGGGTCCCTACATGACCAGCCCCTGATAAAAACTTTTGGCACTGAGTCTCCAATGAGGTTCCCCACAACATTTCACACCTGCTGTCACAACTCATTGCTGGAGGAATTAAGCAAGTCCTGTGTGACTTGACTGGCAGAGGACCCTTTGAAGCTTGCTCCTGGTTTCCTCCAGATTTCACTCCATGCACCTTTTTCCTTTGCTGACTTTACTTGGTATTCTTTCAGTGCAATAAATCACAGGCACCAGTATAACTATATGCTGAGTCCTGTGAGTCCTCCTAGCAAATCACTGAAATTGGGGATGGTCTTGGGGACTGACACACCCATAAATTATTTCACCTAATCTGCACAGCTTCCCTATGGGAGGTAGATATCATTATCTTTACTTTATAGATTAGAAAATGCAGGATCATAGAAATTAAGTGACCTGGAAAAGCACAATCAATGATAAGGTCAGGATCTGAACACAAGTTTTTTGCTTCCAAGTTTACTGCTTCTAAGTACCCTGGGGGGAGGGAAGCAGAAACTCAAATATTGAAGATTCACAATAAATAGTAGCTTTTAAATTAAATGATCTAATAGTAGTTTCAAGTTAATAAAATTTCCTGAGCCTTGGCTTTTCTAATTTTTAAAATTAAATACATGGCACTATAGAGTATGGCAGGGTTGTGGGAGAGGGGAATAAGTATATGCTATTAAAGAATAGTAAATTCTACACAAATTACTTATTATTGTCAACCGCTTTTCTGTTTTTTTGTTTTCTCTCTCTCTCTTTCTGACACAGGCTCCTGCTCTGTCACCCAGGCTGGAGTGCAGTGTACAATCATAGTTTACTACAGCCTCCAACTCCTAGCTCAAGCGATTCTCCTGTCTCAGCCTCCTGAGTAGCTGGCACTACAGGTGCACAACCTACACTTGGCTAATTTCTAACTTTTTTTCGTAGAGATGGGGTCTTGCTTTGTTTTCCAGGCTGGTCTCAAACTCCTGGCCTCAAATGATTCCTCTGCCTCAGCCTCTCAAAGTGCTGAGATTGCAGGTGTAAGCCACTGTGCCTAGCCTATTTTCTCTTTTCAATGGTTCCTTAAGGCCCTTATGTCATACTGTGGTATTCGACAGTCTCAATTTGAAGATCTTTATGCAGAAAGCCTTGAATACCTTTTAGTAAAATCTTTAAAGCAGAGTCGCAGTTTATTATGATGTCTGAAGAGTTTTGGGTCACTAGGTATTTCAGACAGAAAAACCTGGGCAACTTCCAAAGGCCCCTGCAAAATAAGAAAATAAAACAAGAAGTGTGTTTTTTTGTTATCTCTAAAATCACAGAGACAGAATTTACTCAAATGATTTTTCTTAGTACTGAGATGGCTGCATTTAAGCTTAATGCATACATGCCTATGCCTATATTAAAACTCCACAGACTGTTTCAGTATTTTCTAATTTCATTCTACATTCTTATCTAGTGGAATTAACTTCTTATTAGTTTATTCTTCAAAGAAACAGAATAGGAACTCAAGGACTGACTACTATGGTCATTAATGTATTTTGCTTTGTGTTTTTCACATTCTTTAACGCATCCTGGATGTAGAAGTTGTCAAGCTACTACATCTGCCAATCCGCTGATTATCAGAGTTGATTTTGCTAAAACAGCTTTCCTCAGTATTCCAAAGGTATTCCCGACATTGTGTTAAAGAAGATAATCTTTTGTAAGCTACATCATTTGGAGATAAAACCTTAAAATCATGCATGTTTCTAGGAGCTAAAGGTCTTAAGGTATTTATTTCAGTTTTGGTGGGGCATTTTTTGGCTTTGTTCTTTTAATCTGAAAAGTAGTTAAGACATGGTACAGAAAATCTTACTTGAAGCCTTTCTGTATTTTCCCTTATCATGGAATATTCCTAAGACTGGGGCCAAGCCTAAAATCATCAACAAGATAATTTTAATGAACCAACTACAAGGACTAATGGGGATGGCTTCTAATCTGCATATGACAAAAGAACAATAATTTGTGTCAATATTTTTTCAATTTTTTAATTTTTCAAATTAAAAAAAGATTCCATATCACTTATTTAATCCTCACAACTTATTGTAATGGAGATCTGGGGAAGGTAACATCAGGGAGAATCTAACATAGTAGAGGTTCACAAATATGTACATAGCTCTGAAAATGAGTCCTTGTTTTGGAGATCACATTCTTTTAGTACAAGCTTTTTAAGGAAATATTATTTTAAGTGAATCAATTCCTTCTTAATAGAATTTATAAAATCGCATAGGTAGAAAAATACAGGCAGTAGAGAAGGCAGATCCTTTTCATTTGACTTAACAATTATTTCTGATCTGAAATTATCCCAAATCGTATTTACAGCATAAATCACACAGTGCTAGCAAAAAGCACTAACCTGATTCACTGTTGTGCCTACAGATCCCTGGAGTACCATCTGAAGCATTTTGGGGTCTGCGGGATCCTGATGTGTTGCAAATGCCAACTCCTGTGTCTTTTTCTGCATGTCCTCAATAGCAACTTCAATTGGTGTTAAGATGATCTGAGTAAAAGAGCATCTGTTAAATCAGTGTACTGACTGAAAACTATTTAATGAACTTTATGTATAATCAACTGAAATTAGAAAAAAAAAGATCAATTGTAAACTTTCATGTAACAATAAAATTCCAAACTTGGATCCCTAAACGAAAAAAAAAAAAATCAACCTTTTAAAGAAAAAGCTGGCGGTGAATTAGGGTCTTAGAAAAGAAGTAAAAAATTAAGGACTCAAAAATGGGTAAAGTTCTAATATGTTATGGTGTAAGGGATGGTACATATCTTCTGGTACATCTAAGTTGTTGTTACATGGCTTGAATGTATTTGCTTCACTAATGCTGTTTGCCCATTAATGGGCTTACCTCTTCTTTATGAGTGACATTGACCCTTGTTTTAATATAAGGAAAGGCATGAGACGTAGTCAGAATGGTCTTCCTTTTGAATTGTTCATGAAGTTCCCCATGGGCACGGCCATCTAAAGTAAAGGGTGTACAGTACATGAATCGGCGAAGATTATAATTTTTGTCGAAATAGGTGATTCTGTCCTTCATCTCATATGTGTCAAAGTATGGCTCCACATAGGTAATCTGAATATATGCCTAGGAAAGAAAAAAGTCCTTCATTTCCTCACTGTTAAGTCATCATTTAGTCTTTCTCAAACAAAATTGCACAGAGGATTTCAAAGAGATGCCTATATGTCATTATAGTCGAATCAACTATACCTTGTTAGGATCTAATTTACACTTGTCTACAGGATTAGAGTCTTTGATTACTTCAACCACATCCTCTCCAAATCTTTCTCCATAAAATCCCTACAATAAAGAAAAAGAAACATTTTATATGAAGTTAAAAAGACTGGGAAATAGAGAAGGCCTGAGGGTGACTCCTGAGCAAAATTAGGAGAATTAGTGAGTTTTGTACAATCATATCAATAATTAAAAGATAATGATTTAGGCTTACAAAAATTATACTAGCTTATAAATTAGCATGGTCTCGGTCTATATTTATTTGACATTATTCCCATCCACAAACTTTAAATAACACAAAATATCAGAAAACAACAATTTTCTCCAATAAAAATACAGGATTCCACAGGAAGTCCTCAAGAGAAACAAAAGGGAACAGAAAGCAAAGACAAAAGAAACTCATTATTGTTGATGTATAAAAATCTTAGTTTTACTGAGTTTGTTGTGGCTTGATTTCTTAGAGACCATGGGTTAATAAATAAACATTCATTTTTATGAACTATTTTTTTAATCCCAGAATTTTCAAATAAAAGCATTGACCTGTTGCAGTTCTCTATGGGTTTACATTTTGAAAAGGCAACCTTAGGTCAAGAATATAGTGACTATTCCATATGACACTGAGCAGCAGCATGGGCAAAGGATGAAGCTATTCCAAAGGAAAAATCGAATTTGAATCTTCAAAGGAGAAACCCCCACTGCTATCCCAAAGGTAATTTTTATAATTGAGTAAGTCTCAATTAATATTTCCCAAGACTTACACCTAACCTCTTGAAAAATAAAAAGTCACAGTTTGAGCCAATTTTTGTCAGTTTGGCCAGAGAAGTCACCAATAGGAATATAACATTCAAGAAATTAACATCAGTGAGAATAAAAACAAGCCTAGAGCACTACTTCTCCAAATGCTTTGTGAATACAAATCACCTGGGGATCTTGTTAAAATGCAGACTTTGATTCAGAAGGGCTGGGGTGGGGTCTGAGGTTCTGCATTTCAAACAATCTCCCAGGTGATCCCAATGCTTCTGGTCCATCCACTACACTTTGAGTAACAAAAATAGAGAAAGGTTGGAAAGAATAACTATAACAGAAAATACTAGTTAGCCCAGTAAAAGTGTTTTTAAGGTGTGATTTCAGGCTCTTAAGTTCTAAAGATACCTCACCTGGAACCAGTTAAGCCAAAGAGATAATATGCTTGGGTCATAAATTTCTTAGGGTTCTGGTTCTAGTTCAATTATTAGCTACTACTTAATTCTTTGTCTTTTTCAACAAAATGTGGGATTATACTATATATTTCTCCATAAGTCGCAGTAATTCTGAAGGATACAGGGGTTTCTAAAATATATGTGAAAATAGTCTCAAAAAATAAACAATATTACTATTTTATTGTTGCCATAAAAGATTTGAAAGAGTATTATTGTAACTATTAAAAATCCTTATTCTCTAATGGAGTAGTTTATTTGGCAAGATCTGGCTTACTAAATGATTAGATCTGGATCTGAAAGTCTAATCATCAGAGAGAATACAAACTAAAGATGACATTTTATGAACCACCACAGCATTCACCTCCAATCTGTGAGATATCTCTGCAAGTTTGGTTATTGCAGGCTCCTTGTAAACAAATTCTTGTTCATCCAAATCCCCGAACTTGGTTCCATAAAAACCAACACGAAAATAGGTGCCAAACATCCGCTTACCATCCTAGGTTTAGGAAAATGAAGAAACTTTAATATGAAATCTTCCTGTTTTTCACATTATGTTTAGATTGTTACAGCATTAAATTTCCAAAACATTGCAAAAAGTTTTAATTCAAAATTATAATATTTTAAATGAAGGTTTAAACAAAGTAAATAGTCTTTCCTTTTTCATTATTTCTAACAAATAACTATGCAAATAAGGCTACCAGCAAGTGACTAAATCACATATAATATTTTTCGGAGTTTGTACAAAGTGCCTCTATCACATTGGTCTATGTTTTTTAAATCTATATAACTGAGATAAATTAACTAATTTTTCTTATTGCAAGAAAAGATTCTTGATATAAAATAAACTGTCTTAATTGTGCTGACACTAGAGCATACTAGATCAAGTTAAATTTTAAAACAACACTTACATATTTTTAAATTAGCATTAGCCTTTATATAACCTCTTCACAAATATTAAATGAGACTGTAAAAGTTAGGAGTCAAAGATAGCACCTGGCATAGAGCAGACAATGTAAATGTCAAGACCCTCCAGAAGCACTAAAGCAAAAATTCTACAATTAGCAGCCCTGTGCCAATAAATTATTATTATTATTATTATTTAGATGGCGTCTCACTCTTTTGCCCAGGCTGGAGTGCAGTGGCACAGTCTTGGCTCACTGCAACCTCTACCTCCCAAGTTCAAGTGATTCTCCTGTCTCAGCCTCCCAAGTAGCTGGGATTACAGGCATAAGCCACCACGCCTGGCTAATTTTTGTATTTTTAGTAGAGACGGGTTTCACCATGTTGGCTAGGCTGGTCTCAAACTCCTGGCTTCAGGTGATCCACCCACCTCAGACTCCCAAAGTGCTGAGATTATAGGCGTGAGCCACCGCACCCAGCCCAGTAAAAAATTTTTAAGTAGAAGAGTTACTAAAAATGGAACAGAAAGGGAAAAAAAAAATCTATGAGTGAAAGATAATAAGTAAAAAATTTTTGAGATGAGTTGGTTATTCTAAATCACCCAAACCACCCATTGGCATCATTAACTACACATTCATGTCAGGTACAAAGTACATTAAGGTCACCTTAACTCTCACACAGCATATCAGAAGACAAATTCTTTCAATAAAGATAAATATTTGGACACTTTCTATGCAGTTTTTACAATTTTTTTTAAAAAAGTGTCACCTCAGCCTCCTGAGTAGCTGGGATTACAGGTGTGTGCCACCTTGCTCAGCTAATTTTTACAATTTAGATACAAAATTATTTTAGGATTCTCTGGTGGTGCCTATATGCACATTACAAGTAAGTAAATACCTCTGAATTCTCTTTAAGCCTAATCTGCTTTATATTTATTTTTCCTATACTGAAAAAGCAAAAGGGCATATAAAATAAGCTAGAAATGCCACACATAATTAAGCAAAATAGGAAGCTCTAATCCTTAATTTACCAGTTTTATAATACCAAAAAAAAGGTATAGTGACAAAAAATATCCCTACATTTTTGTCCAAAAACATGTAAAGTTTTAAAGAAAAATGTATTTGGAGCTAAAGAAAGTTGAGGCTTCTAATTTAAAAACATTTTTTCAGTTACTTTATTTCAAAATTTAACACACACAAAAATTAACTGATTTCTACAGCAAATTAATCCATCTATATAGATTAAATGATTCAACTAAAATTCTGATTAAAACCATAAGTAAGCCAATGGAACAACATAATAATAGTAAATTTTGACTTAAGTAATAAAGGCACTGCATGAAAAATAAAAAAAGAACCTAAGAAAACTACTTAAAAATTTGTAATTTTTTTTCAAAACATGTCATACACATATATACATATACATTCCTACTTTTTATTTTTTATTTATTTTTAGTTTTTAGGTTTTTTGAGACAGGGTCTCACTCTATTACCCAGACTGGAATACAGTGGTGCGACCATGGCTCACTGCAGCTTCTGTCTCCTGGGCTCAAGCGATCCTTCCACCTCAGTCTTCTGAGTAGCTGGGACTACAGAAGCATACCACCACACCCAGCTAATTTTTTGTACTTTTTGTAGAGATGGGGTTTTGCCACGCTGCCCAGGCTGGTCTTGAACTGCTGGGCTCAAGTGATCTACCTGCCTCAGCCTCCCAAAATGCTGAGATTACAGGTGTGACCTGTAATATTAATATGCTGCTATTCTGGCTGTCCTCCTCTCAGAGGTTTCCAGTTTAAAACAATATTCCAATTCTTCAATATTGTGGCCCTTTAAATACTTGAAGATAACAATTAGGACTTGTTCCCTTTAGTTAAACTTTCCAGTTTTCAACAATATTCCAATTCTTCAATATTGTGGCCCTTTAAATACTTGAAGATAACAATTAGGACTTGTTCCCTTTAGTTAAACTTTCCAGTTTTCAATCTTCATATGACAGTAATTTCTACTCTGTTGACATTTTATTAGTTTTTCAATGGCATCCTTTAAAGTGTGATATCCCAGATATAACCATAACACTGTTGATGTGATCTGACCAATGAAGGTGTGTTACTGGGCTCAATGTCACCTTGAATCTGAACATTGAATTTTATTAAGGTAGCTTAAAACTAACCTACCTCTTTTTATTATACTTTCTCATGACATTCGGTTCAATGAAAAATAATTAATGGGTGTTTACTATGTTAGCCACTGTTCATCTTCAGTAATAGGAAAGTAAAAATAAGTTAGACTTGCTTCCCAAGAGAGTAAAAAATGTATTCAAATAATTACAAAACAAAGGGATATATGCTATACTAAAAAGAGGTATAAGGAAAGATTAATCTTGTTGCAAGTAAGTCACAACAGAGGTAACACAGAGGGTTCTACTCAAAATAAATGGCCCAGTGGACAGGGAAGGGAAGGAAGGAACACTGTGATAGAGGGTCGGGGGAAGGCAGATACAAATATTAGGGAAAGTGTTCATCCATTCAAATACTTATTGAGCGCTTACTATGCGTTAGCAAACTGTTCTAGATATTTATGATAAATCTGTGAACAGGCCGGGCGCGGTGGCTCAAGCCTGTAATCCCAGCACTTTGGGAGGCCGAGGCGGGCGGATCACGAGGTCAAGAGATCGAGACTATCCTGGATAACACGGTGAAACCCCGTCTCTACTAAAAATACAAAAAATTAGCCGGGCGCTGTGGCGGGTGCCTGTAGTACCAGCTGCTCGGGAGGCTGAGGCAGGAGAATGGCGTGAACCCGGGAGGCGGAGCTTGCAGTGAGCCGAGATCGTGTAACTGTACTCCAGCCTGGGCGACAGAGCGAGACTCCGTCTCAAAAAAAAAAATCTGTGAAGAAAAGGGACAAAGAAGATGGTCAGGGTAGGTTTCATCTGAGCAAAGACTGAAGGAGATGGGAGACTTATTCATGTGAATCCCTGAGCGACGTGCATCCCAGGCAGAGGAAAGAGCCAGTGCAAAGATCCGAAGGCTAAAGCCTACCAAGTGTGTTTGAGGAACAGGAAGGTAAGCAGTGTGGTTGGAGCAGAGTAAGCAAACAGGTAGAATCGGATGAGATAAGGTTAGAGAAGTAACTACAAGGAGTTACTGGATATTTAAAAATAAATGTTTGTGTGCAGAATGGAGTGGAGGAGAGAGCATCAGGAGATGAGGCTAGAGAGAAAGAAAGGCTGAGAATTTGACTATTTTCAACTTAGACTCCCTCTAGTGTCAAACTGCTATGGAAGTATGCTTCATGGAAGCACAGTCATATTGCTTCGCCTGCAGGAAAAACTCACTTCATCTTTATTTCTTCTTCAGAGCTTTGGACCACAGGATGATACCTGTTTTTCTTTTGAATTAAAAAAAAAAAACCAAAAAACCTTCCTATAAATTAGCCTGTTTTCCTAGCATTACCTTTCTTTACTGTTATGAATCCTTTCTGAACTTTCTATCACTCCTCACAATACAGCTTATTCTTCCTTAGCAATTCTACTTACTGCTTCCACCATCCTCTGGGTGATAAAACTATGTCCGGGACAAAGAAATCCATCTACCATGTTTCTAAATGGTTCAAACCTCTTATGACAAATATATCATAAATCTATTTTAGTTTTGCTGTATTTATTTAGCAAGAAACACTCCGTTGGACTAGTTGTATATTTCCACAGTGACATCATTTCTCTAACTTCTTTTATCCTCTCCCAGTTGTTTTCCACTATGCTTCCTTTAAGTTAACTGATTTCCATGTAGGCATACCAGTATTTCACACAATGGTGCTCTCTCTTTCCTTCTACTAGGTTTATTCCTCTTAAAGAGCATTTACCAGTTCACTTCTAGTTGCAGACCTCAACTTGGAAATATAAAACCTCTTAGATTTTATTAACTAAATAGTGTTAAGATTTCTAATAGTAATGATGATTAAATCATATTAACAACAAAAATAACAACTTTCAACATTTTTTGAGTACTTAGTATGTACTAGACACTGGTTAACCACTTTACATGTATTATATCAATCCTTATCACAACTTTATGTGATAGATTAAATTATTTTCACCCTCATTTTATAGAGGAGGAAAAGTATCTTGCCCAAGGTCACACTGTTAGTAAGTGGTGGAGTGGGAAGTTAAACTCTAATATATTTGACACCTGACTCTAAGTTTTTTTTGTTTTTTTTTTTTTAGACAAAGTCTCACTCTTGTTGCCCAGGCTGGAGTGCAATGGCACAATCTTAGCTCACCCCAACCTCTGCCTCCTGGGTTCAAGCGATTCTCCTGCCTCAGCCTCCCAAGTAGCTGGGATTACCACCATGTCCGGCTAATTTTGTATTTTTTAGCACAGACGGGGTTTCTCCATGTTGGTCAGGCTTAGGTGATTCACCTGCCTCAGCCTCCCAAAGTGCTGGGATTACAGGAATGATCCAACACGCTCGGCCTCAAGCTCTTAATTAAGCTTTATGTTCCCCATATTCTATATATACTGGTATAAATACCAGGACATTAGTATAACCCCTGAACTATCATCCACTTCTCTGGTGTTTTCTTGAGAATTCTTACAAATTTCCTCAAGAAATTCTTTTGAGGATTACCTCCTTCCCTATGTTGTTTCCCTCTATATTTCATCCTCTACTGCAATTATTTTTGCATGCTTGCATATCCTTTATACTTAGCATAAAAATCAGGTTGGTGGCTTACTGACACAACACATTCTTCCAAGATATACTGTACTCTATTTCTTATCAGAAGGACATATCTGACCATTTTATGTCCCAGTCCCAAAAAAAGAAACCACATCTAATATCATCTACATAGTAAATATTTGCTGTCCATATTTTTCTTTCTTTTTAAAAGACAGGGTCTTACTCTGTCACCCAGGCTAGAGTGCAGTGGTGATCATAGTTCACTGTAACCTCGAACTCTTGGGCTTAAGTAATCTTCCTGCTTCAGTCGCCCAAGTAGCTAGGACCACAGGTGCACACCACCATGCCCAGCTAAGTTTTTTTTTTTTTTGGTAGAGATGAGATCTCACAGTGTTGCCCAGACTGGTTTCAAATTTCAGGTCTCAAGCGATCCTCCCGCCTTGGCCTCCCAAAATGTTGGGATTACAGGTGTGAGCCACCATGCTGGGCTTTCATATCTTTCTTTTTCTTCTCAAAAGTAGCATAAGGGGCAGAAAAAAATCAGTGGTATGGGATATATTATCAGGTGCTCAGTTATGGGTCTATACCAGTCATCAGGGAGTCACTAACTACCAGAAAGCATCTCCTTTTAGAGATTCTTCCCATTTACTATGTTTTCCTTAACTTTCTTCATATCTAACTTTACCTTTCTGAGGTAAAGGCTCATGGATGTTTTATACCTACAATGTTTGATTTCTTTTTTTTTTTTTGAGACAGGGTCTCGTTCTGTTGCCCAGGCTGGAGCATAGTGGCATGGTCTCGGCTCACTGCAAACTCTACCTCCCCGGCTCAAGCAATCCTCCCACCTCAGCCTTCCAAGTAGCTGAGACCACAGGTACATGCACCAGCAATTTTTTTTGTTTCTTTTTTCGTAGAGACATGGGTTTTGCCATGTTGACCATGCTGGTCTTAAACTCCTGAACTAAAGTGATCCTCCCACCTTGGCCTCCCAAAGTGCTGGGATTACAGGTGTGGGCCACTGTGCCTGACCTGTTCTACTTTCTTCTTTAGAGTGTCACATTTACCCACTCGACTACCCAAAAGTACTTGTTTTCACTATGCTCTATTCTTGAATTTTTATTTCATTTCCTTCTTTCAGAGTTGATCCCCCTGCTCATTATAATTTACTGTTTCTAATCCTGTTCTATCTTTTAACTGCTTGGATGTGTTACTTTATCTCACTCAGCTTTAGTGTGGATTGAAGAAAATAAAAATCCAACAGAAGCCACTGAGCCAGAACTATGGCCAGTATTTCTGAACATATAAAAACCCAAATACTGGCTCACATTCATGTCCATTCAGTCCAATAATGAGAGTTAAGATATAGTCAATTTGCATCTGTCAATCTCAAAAGTTAGGGTAATCTATATTTCCTTAGCGATCTAGTAGAGATCTTCTCTAGCCTTTCCAGAAAATGTAAGATATACTTTACTAGAGTAGTGGTGTTCTTTAAAGAAATATGTTGTGATCTTTGAATGGAAAAAAAAAAGTATCACATGACTATGTTATCACTGGGGATTGATTTTTCTGAAAAATTTAAACTTGTATTAGTGTACTTCTGAATACAAATTCGTCACTATTTGATAACTGAACAAACTTTTCTTTTTTAACCCTAACCCTAAGATAGGGTCTCACTCTGTCATCCAGGCTAGAGTGCAGTGGCACCATCATAGCTCACTGCAGCCTTGATGCCTGGGCTGAGGCAATCCTTCTGCCTCTGCCTCCCGAGTAGCTGGGAGTACATATGCACAGCACCATACCTGGTCAATTTTTCTAATTTTCTGTAGAGACGGTCTCACTATGTTGTCCCAGGCTGGTACAAACATAATTACAAAAAAAAATATATATATACATACATAACATAGAAAGTGGTTATAAAAATTTTCATATAGAAATTTAACATTTCTCTTTCTGCTAAAAATAATTAAATATGCACCATAAAAAAAGAAGTGTTCAAAACATGCTTTTAGGCTGGGCATGGTGGCTCATTCCTATAATCCTAGCACTTTGGGAGGCTGAGGCAGGTGGCTCGCTTGGGGCCAGGAGTTTGAGATCAACTTGAGCAACATGGCACAACCCTGTCTCTACAAAAATACAAAAAATTAGCTGGTGGCATGTGCCTACAGTCCTAGCTACTCGGGAGGCTGAGGTGGGAAGATTACCTGAACCCAGGAGGTCAAGGCTGCAGTGAGCTGTGATCGTGCCACTGCACTCCAGTCTGAATTACAGAGTGAGACCCCATCTCATAAACAAAAATTTTAAAAGACAACAAACATGCATTTATTTCCTACTATTTCGAGGGAAAAGTAAAAATAAAAGTGAACACTAAACAGCTATTAAAAGAACTGAAACTACCAGGGGAGATAACAGCCACATGACTCCTGAAAGGTTCATGATTTATTATTTTGCATGGTAAAGACTTTACCGAAATACTAAGTTTTAGAGTTATCTTTCACACACACACACACACACAGACACACACACACACAAACACACACTTCTAAAAAGCTTTGCCAACTCAAGTAATTTGCACTAAATCAAGGAGCACAATAAAAAAATGAAACATGTGACTAATACATAAGCCCAGATGGGGTTTTCCTGTAAGTTGGGGAGCAAGTTATCAATTCAAAGAGCCTTTCTACAATGTACAGATTATCCTTACTGGACTTCAATCCAGTGAGAGCTCTACCAGAATACTAGAAAATTAGCTAGGAAACATGGCTTTTAGAAAAAACAAAACTACTGAAGTTTTCATCGAGTCAAAAAGAAAAATATCCACAAGATAGAACTTACCACAATAGACAATAGTAAAAGTGGGGAGTAGGGTCAGCAACCAGGGACAAGAGAGAAGAGAAAACAGAAAGCATTTTAATTACAGAAATTTCAAAACAAATAAGCAGCAAATGGTAGAAAACACATTTTTTAAATGCAGGCATCCATTTAAGTTTTACAAAGGAAAAGCAAAAAACAAACGTGCAACAAATTTAGCAGCTACAAAGCTAAAGGTCCAGTAAAAGGTAGTGACAAGTATATAAACAAGAAAATAAAGTCTGTGAGACTTTTACCATGCAATACACATGATGACAGAATGATATTAATGTCATAACCAGTGAAAATTATACCTTTCAGGGGTCGATTTAGCATCACAGAAACTAGTAATAAACTGCTCAGAGGTTTCAATATATTATTTTATGCCTAATTTTCAACTAATTCTATTTCATGTTAGGAAATTTATAATGAGTTTTATCATTCATAGATAACCATGGCAAGTCTCTATGTATGTCTTAACTGAGCCATAGGAATGAGGATTATATTTTGAGTATTAATACAGTCATATACATTTAATCTAGAGAATTAAGGTAGATTTATAAAAGTACTGGCTTCATCTAAAGAAAAACAAGACTTGGGTACTATTTCAGAAATGGAGGAAAACTCAGTATAACATTTATTCCCAAGGTTTTCTATTTGGGTCTTAAAACAAGGATTGCAATGCAAACCCAAAAAAAGAAGCCTAAGCTGTTCGATCAACATAAATCTGACAACAAGTGAGAGGCAAAGCACACAACTTTACAAATATACCTAGCTTTAAATAAACCTGACTTATTACTACCTTGCTTTACCTCATCAAAATAAATTAGGGCATATTTTATAGAATTATTTCCTTTGCAGAAACGTTTAAAATAATGGTAATCAATTCTTCCTGGCATTTTTTTCAGGTAAGATTGTATTTACATATAACTTTTTGTGAGTCTTAACTACTACATAAAAGGAAGCATGTGTAGTCTTATCAAACAATATATCAAATGCTGTCAGAACACGAGGTCAAATTAAATTATAAGTTCTCTTAATTTCTTTATCCCTTTCCTCAACAAAATTTAAATGACAAAAGTGAATTTCTTTCCTCAGTAGTGCTCATAGTCAAGGTGAAGTGACTCAAGATCAAATTAACACAGTATCTCATCAATTCTAAAATGTACTTTTTTTGCTCACATTTTAATGATTTTGTAGTTGGTATTCATCTTTCAACTAATAGGATATCCTGGTTTAATACACAGGGATTTTTTTTCCCTTTCTTAAAGGCATATAAAATACTAGTATGTTTTGTAATTGATGCCATCTGAGATCAGATGAAATAGAGTATTTTTTATTTACACCTCTGAGCAATAACACATAAATCGACCTCTGTAAAATGAGGTGAAACAATATGGTTAAAAAAAGAAATCTGTGTATAAATGTTGATGAGAGAAATGCTTCAAAGGGTAAAAACTAAAGTGATGACAAAGTGGCTCATTTACCAAAGAATCTCATTAGTGTAACATATGGATTTCCATGCACTGCCTACGACCTCATAATAAGATATTTCTTAAAATAACTTACAATATTTTAACAAAATTTCTTTGGTTAATGAATTCAGTTGATAGCAGATAGCAACAGAATGCCCACAGCTAGCACATGTGGGCAAAGCATTGGCATAAGAAATCTGATAAAATCAATCTATTAGTGTCTTTAACTAACTAAAACATTACCTACCTCCCAGCCAGTACTCTGTATAATAAAAAGTAAAAAAGGGCAAGTCATAAAAAAACTGTTTAAAAGAACAAAAAAGGCCAAAGGCACCATATACCATAAATTCTTCTCCACAAATAGAAGACAGCAGGATATTTTAAACAGCATATTCATTTACTTAAGACCTGCAATAATTTCATAAATTGCTTGGTCAAAACCCAGTGGCTAAAATTTTGCCTTTTAAAAACTTTAAGTGAAAGTACAAATTTTAGGGGAAGAGAGCCAGCAGCTTGTTCCATTTACATGTTTAAGTGAGATCTCTAACTAAGGTGAGCTGCACTTCACTAAGTATTCAGGATAAATTAAAATACAAACTGCAACTCTGCTCAAATGCCAATGACATAAATGGCTAAAAGTTTCTCAGAAAGGACTAGCTCTAAATATTCCAGACCTAACATTTATAATTTGCAATTTACAGCTCTAGAAACTGGCTTGAGGTTCCTGTGATAGTATATGTATAACTGATTATTAAAAGACCTACCTGTTATGGTCATGAAACCTAATCAATATTTTTCAACTTTAACATTTTAATAGATGACAATAAAATCCTGACTTAACAGGATAGCAGCCCTATTTTTAGACTGTCAAAGGCTTTTCAGATTAATCAGTTCATTTAGAACAGCTTAATTCACTGCAAAAAAGAAGAGGTCAAGCTGATAGGTAACAAAGTAGGACTAATACTGAATACAAAAGTGGATAGTCATACTCTACCTCCTTTGACATTGGCAGCAGTAGGTAACAGTAGGGTAGCACGGGGAAGGGAACAGAAAAGTGGAGGAGGAGGAGACTCGATAGGATATTCTGCAGTATTTCAATGAAGCCAAGGATTTAGTTTCAAAGAAATCAACTGCTAGTAGTGTACTTCATTTTAAAATTAAGTTTAATTTGATTCTAATTTTAGTGATAATATGTAGATTCCATAATGAACTATAAAGATTAAGTAATGAAATACTATTAGAATTAAATATACATTAAGACAACCATTTTATTCATTATTTTCACAAAATATTATTTTTGTATTAGAAATATATCAAAGGATGATTGAATGTAAACATCTAGGAAAAATAAAGTTCAGTTGCAGTCATTAAAAATATTAGTAGTTTAATTATTAAAGTTTCACATCATTTAATTTAAAAAGCTGAAATATAAAAACTTTATTTTCACAGCAAAGGAACAGGTATCAATTTTAAAACGAGATTCACAACTATGATCCACCTTGTGAAACAAAAAATCACAATTTTTAAAAACTTGCTAATTAATAATTCAAAAATGAAAAAGAAAAGCTATGCAGAAAGTTTATGATGATCACCATTTACTTTAGGTGAATTCATTTTTATTGTTAATGAGCTTTGCTTTGGCCATGAACTATCATTTTGATCACTCATTTGTAGTCTGATTAAAATGGTCATTTCACGGGATCTAGTTTGACATCAATGCAAAACAACATTAATGCTTTCAGACAGTTTTTTCCCTTTATAGTGAAGCTAGAAATTGGAATCATTACCTGATGAACAATTTTGCTGAATGCTTCTTGAAGTTTACCATGAATTGTGGATAGTTTCTTTGCATCCCGATTAGCTTCATGAATAGGAATAAGTACTTTGTAAACCTCATTAACTGCTTCATACATGCCAGCCTATAAGAAAAAATTCTGTAAGATGTTGCTTTCTTTTACATCAATAAGAAAGTAAAGTAATTATATGAATTCGCAATATTTCTATTAAGATAATACACTGAGGCCGGACGCAGTGGCTCACACCTGTAATCCCAGCACTTTGGGAGGCCGAGGCGGGTGGATCACGATGTCAGGAGATCGAGACCACCCTGACTAGCACGGTGAAATTCCGTCTCTACTAAAAATACAAAACATTGGCCGGGTGCAGTGGCGGGTGCCTGTAGTCCCAGCTAGTCAGGAGGCTGAGGTAGGAGAATGGCGTGAACATGGGAGGCGGAGTGTGCAGTGAGCTGAGACCGCGCCACTGCACTCCAGCTTGGGCGACAGAGCGAGACTCCATCTTGGGGAAAAAAAAAATAATAATACTACCACTGAAGTTTTTCCAATAGAAAATAAAAACAAATACTACTAATTTTTAACTGTATTAAGGCTTAATAAAAGAATTTTCCAATGTATCTTCTCCTCTGGATAAATGGGTATGTATGCAGATATGTGTATCTGTGTATATTAATATATATACATACACATATGTGATATTTATATTTCTATAATTTGAATTGGGCATTTTCCTTTTATCTGCCCAATAATTACTTCACTAAGGTTAATGTGTGTATGTATACTTATCTATGCTTATAATCTTTTGCAAAAACTAATTCTGAGCAGAAGAAAAAGAAATTTAATATTACTCTGGTCACAGACACCCAATTCTCCTATAATGGCCTCCTGGGACACAAAAATCATTTACTTTTCTCAAATATTAAGCTGATGAAGGCAATCTCCTATTGTAAATCTCCTATGGAAAAATCACAAATCTTTAACAAAGCATAGAAAGTTTTGAGCCACCAGATTTCCTTCCACTGTGGGCTAGTTGGCCAGTCGTTGCTATGGTTATAATCACATAATCAGAGCGAGAGACAAAGATGTGTTTGTATTGGTCTTCTATCCCTTATCCTTTTTTTTTTTTTTTTTTTTAAATAATAAGAGACAGGATTTTGTTCTGTTGTTTAGGTTGGAGTGCAGTGGTGTGATCATAGCTCACTACAGCCTTGAACTCCTGGTCTCAAGCAATCCTCCCATCCCAGCCTCCTAAGTAGCTAGGACTACAGGTGCTCACCACCATGCCCAGCTAATTTTTTCATTTTTTGTAGAGATGACGGTCTTGTTACACTGAGCGGGCTGGTGTCAAACTCCTGGCCTCAAGCAATCCTCCCACCTTGCACAGTAATCCTAGGATTACTATGCAACCTCCCAAAGCACTGGAATGACAGGTGTGAGGCACTGGGCTTGCCCCAGCCTTTATCTTTAATAATGGATTGGTGCTGCAGTAAGAGAAGAGAGAGATGTTTTCCAAAAGCCACTGAGTCCTCATCGCTTCACAGATCAGCAAACATATTTTCCCAAAGAAAAACACATGGTCCTTCAATTTCCCAGTATGCTTGTAGGAGTATATTTAAACAATAATGTAGTTGTACTAGTGAAATACGTTTAGCGTAACTAAAATGCCACAGTAATTATTTTAACTAAAATCAGATTAATTGAAAAAGAATAAAATTTACAATTATATACAAATGCAAAAGAATTTTAATAATATAGGTTACTGTCCCCCAATCTAAATGCCCTACTGTGAATTATTAAAAATCACACACATACAAACACACAGAGTTATGTTAATTAAAATATTCCACCAATAGCAAAAAAACCTTTCCCCCTGCTAGCTTAGACAAGTGTAGGGATGGAACTGGAATGGTCAAGGTCCTTAGATGCAAACATTTTAAAAGAGGATCGACACCTAATATTTTAACTCTGCAAAAACACTCTTAAGAGTCTCACAATTGCCAATAATGATGAAAATGATGGTAACAGTAAACACACTAGTACTTACTTGGAACCAGGTGCTGTGATGAGCACTTTAAATACATGAACTTACTTAATTCTAAAAACATTCCTATGAAGTAGGTACTATTACTAGATGTATTTAATAGATAAGAAAAGTGAGGTGAGGCACCAACAGGTTAAATAATTTGTGCCTGAAGTAAGACAACTACTAAATGGCAGAGCCAGGATTTGAACTTTGGCAGTATACCTTCTAAATCTACCCTTTATCAATATATTGCAGGACAGGGATAAGGCCTGGTGAAGAATGAATCAATTCCCAACAGCAGTAGAAATGGGGAAAGAGGGCAGCATTGCATATTACCTCAAGCTTCTCTCTTACCCTAACATGAACCTCAGTGTGTTCTAAACCTTGGTGCTGGTACACTAAACATTTAGCAGAAAAGTCAGAGGAAGTAACTGACCCTATCAACATGGTTTAAGAAGGTAAGCATGAATTCAGCTAACTATCTTTTCTTTCTCCAATAAACATCCCATCTGGGTTTCATCTGACTGCTTTAATTCTTTGCATACGGATGGAAGGGAACAAGATTGGGGTTATATAGCATGATAGCATAGTCAGGTAAAGCACTCAGGATGCAGTTCATAAAACTAAAGAGTAAGGTCCAGGCCTCCAGTAACTACCTAATGAGGATTACTATGCAACCAATGGAATGAGTGGTCATAACTTTCTTGGACACCAGGGCAATGCCCATCATACTGGAAAGAAGATTCTCCATTTCATCCAATAGACAAGATCTATTTATAGAGCCCTGTTAGTCTACCAACTAGGAACTTATATCACTCAGAGACTTTCTGTTTTGTTTTGCCATGTTTTTTAACTTAAAGGTTTTAGAAAATGTTTGGCAGTAACAGTTTTATGAACCAAAAAATATCTGCTACAAATCACATGCTGGTGCATAAACAAGCAACTGAAAAACACTGGTGGGGCCGGGCACAGTGGCTCATGCCTGTAATCCTAACACTTTGGGAGGCTGATGAGGGGAATATAACTTGAGGTCAGGAGTTTGAGACTATCTTGCGCAACAAAGTGAAACCCCATCCCTACAAAAAATAAAACAATTAGCCGGGTGTGATGGTGTGCCCCTGTGCCCCTGTATTCCCAACTACTCAGGAGGCTGAGGTGGGAAGATCCCTTGAGCCCAGGAGTTTGAGGCTGCAGTGAGCCAAACCACTGGAACACTAGGGGAAGTGACAGATTATTAAGATGAAAAGGAATAAGCCAATAATGAATCTAGAAAGAAAATCTTTTCCTAGATAGTTTTTAGGGGACTTGAAATAAATTTTTTTTTTTTTATGAGACAGGGTTTTACTCTGTTGTCCACGCTGGAGTGCAGCAGCATAATCATGGCTCACTGCAGCCTCAACCTCTTGGGCTCAAGCAATCCTCCCACCTCAGCCTCTTAAGTAGCTGGGACCACAGGCATGAGCCACCACGCCTGGTGAATTTTTAATTTTTTGTAGAGACGGTATCTCACTATGTTCCCCATGCTGGTCTTGAACTCCTGGATTCAAGCAATCCTCCCGTCTTGGCCTCCCAAAGTGCTGGGATTACAGGCATGAGCCACCATACCGGTTCCAGAATAAATTATCTTTAAAGAAAAGTAGGGTCATAAGCCAGAGAGAATAAATACATGTCATTGATAATTAGAGGTATGAAACTGTGGAAAAAGAATTAACAAGAGTCATCTACCATAGAGAAGGAAGCAGCTGCTTGTTCCAGTAATCCCACAAGTCCTGACTCAGTAAAGTATTTTCCAGAGCAGATACCTTCTTCATCTGGAGATACCACATCATCTGAGACTGCAGATTCTTCTAAAACATTAGATGAAATATTCTAGGGAAAAAATATATTGAAAAGGTTTTTGAAACAGAATTTTCTAGCATAAAAATGTATAAGAAGAAATAACTGAAGATGAACTGTAACTATCAGGTTAGGTTAAAAAAAGGAGAGTGATATAAACGTAAAAGATAAATCTCTAAAAACTTTCTGTATTTTGAAGATGATAATAAAATGAAAACACCATTGCTAGATAACTTTTCTCTTAATAAAAAGTTGTATGAAAGAAAATTAAGAAAAATCATGGGCTAAAGGAAATTGTAATATAACATAAGACATCTAAGGAGACATCAACAGTCTTTCTTATTTATTTAGCTGATCTTTTCGAAACTCTCTGTCAAGGAAAAAGGGTACAAAAATGGTCTCCTGACTTATCTAATATACACGGAGTTAATGAAAAAAGTCAGGTAGAATAAAAGCCCTCTCATTCAACGAGATTGGAATCAGCCATTATTTCTAAAAAAGAAATGATACATACATATCTTATTTTATTTTAACCTAAACATTTACGGTAGATGTACACTCATTTATCAACTTTCGAAGTAGATTTAAGGCCTTTTCTTTGTGTGTATGGGTTTCCAGATCAGATTTCCACGGAATCTCTTTTGGGTAAATACCCATAAGGCAACATTCTTTTTAAAGATTTCAAGTTTTGGTTTCTTTTGAGTGAAAACTTAAAAGATTATCAAATTATTCTAGAATTTTAGGAGCTTCCCCTCCCCCAATCTATTTGTCTGGCCCACAGTTAATTCAACAGCAATTGTTTTGGAGATTCACCTTTCCTGAGTCTTTGTAAAACATTCAACTTTGTTTTCAGAGAAACGGTAACTTTCTTTTTGCATTCTGATTTCATCAGAAGATATAACATTTAACTAAATTTTATAATACCTCAAACCTACCATTAACAGGTTTTGAAGAAAAGCAAAGCATAACTGACTCTTGGTAAGCAAAGAATTCAACTAGTGGGTCAGAACTATGTACCCTACTAGAGGGCAAACTCATCTGTGAGTCATGGTATTAGTCAAAAAAATACTAATATTTTATGTAGGGAATAGAGAATGTTAGTATACCTGCTATGTGAAGTAAAAGCCAATTGAGAATTTCTACTGAATTCTGATTCTCAGTAATACATTTCCATAGATGTTAAAGTATGTAACGGATTACAAGGCAGTAAAGACAAAGAGAATAAATAAGCATAGTGCTGACAATTCAGAGGTAAGAAACTGTGGAAAGAGAATCAATAAGAAGTACTCCTTAAAAATGTATTAATGACAATCACTGCGAAAAGTTAATTTACCTTGTGAAGCATTGGCTTAAGTCTTTAAGCCTTCCTTACAAACTAAAAAAATCTAAACACCAGTGAGAAAAAGCTAAAACCAAAAAAAGACATACCTTGATTTAATGTACATCTGGAAGATTCCTACCTGAAATGTTACACATCCCACAGGAAGATATTTCCGGTCCTCCAGCATGCTCAAATATTCAGCAACAAGTGCTGCTGAGTGGACTAGACACTGTGCAGCTTCAGCATGATTGCTTCGTTCTGAGTGCTTGCCAGCCATGTTCTGCAACCAGGTCAATCGCAGATCTGGAGAGGTCTGGTAACCCTTGGCAATTCTAATTAGAACAGAAATTCTTCTCCATTAGTATATGCTTCCCAAGCTGGGAGGGAGTTCAGATAGCTCGCTCAGAGTTTACCTAGAAAGGTTTTTGATACTGTGCACAACCTACTTAGTTTTAAAGCAGTATGAAAATGTCGCTATGCAGGCTTAGAGAAATAACTGTGGCCTATGGAATGGATAGTATCAGTTGTGGCGGGGGGCAGGAGGGGCAAAAAAGAAATATGCCATATTAAAATCTGACTTTTAAGGAAATAACCAGTTAAGGGAAAAAGTATGGAAATTTATGTGTTCATTACAGAAACATAAAGAAGTTTTATACGCAAGGGAAAAAGAAAACTTCTGAAAGGTACTTTTATTACTTTATTTCAAAGAGATTAAATTGTTTTATTTGTGCTTTTAATGGACCCCAGAACTGTAGGAACAGAGGGTCATATGACAGAGAAAAATTCTTCAGTTTTACTATTGTATTAAGGTGTTAATACAATACGAATTATGGTGTTTTCAAAATGTGCCCTTAGAAATATCCTACTTTAATCATAACTGTATTGAAAATCAGGTAATTAATGTTATGATAAAACATTCATATACTGTATTTTCTTCTGAAAAGACTGAGTTTTACATTGAAAATATTGGTATGGGCCTTCAAAGGAACTGTGGGGCCCAGGACACCAAGGTGTTAAATGTGTGTTATAAAATATTTTTAAAAATGCTCTTGTGATAATCAATAAGTACATTTGCATTGTTCTTAAAAGAAGAGACACAGAAGATCTGAAGACGCCGCCTGGAAAAAGTGCATTTGGACTTTCAATCTACCATTAGAAAAATCACTCAAGGCCAGGTGGTGTGGCTCATGTCTGTAATCCCAGAACTTTGGGAGGCCAAGACAGGCAGATCTCTTGAGCCCAGGAGTTCAAGACCAGCCTGGGCAATATGGTGAAACCCCATCTCTACAAAAAAGTAAAAAATAAAAATAAAAACAATAAAGAATGTAAATAAAGAAAAATCACAAATCATTTTTGTGTGTTTATTTTCTTCATCTAATGCTTACTGTATGTCTTACTAAGTCCCTTATACAAAGCATAAATGAATCAAATAAATGCTACCTGTACATTAGATCAATCAACATTTCAGGATCCTCCTGATGTTCCTTCATTTTCACAGTATCAGAAAGAATCATATGGAGATTGAAAACCAGATCCTGGACCTGCAGCAGAGAATTATATGAAAAACATTCTTGAATTGTCATTCATCCATAATCACCAAATTAGTTTCAGAGATATTTCAGATAAATATCTAAAGATTTCAAAACAAGTTGTAAGATATTGATACGATTCTGTACAGTATAGGTATGTGGGGATATGGTAAGTGAAGGGTAGTAAACTTTATATAAATGCCTCAGCAGACTATGTATATTTTTGTTCTTTCACCTGGAAACAAGCAGAACTGTAAGTAGAAATAAAACAGAGGGATATGGGAAATACAAGAATACAAAAGGAAAATTCTCTCCTATATTTCTGATTTTACTAAAAGGTAGTTTGTAGAAACTTTAGTTTTTAAGGCATATTATTGTTTGATTAATAAGTAGGAACGTTTCATCATAAAGCTTTGTCTGTACTGTCCAAGTCTGCTATTCTACTTATTATAAGTGCACAGAATTAAACACCACAGAATTAATTATTTCCAAAAAGAAGGGTAGCTTAATAAAACAAAGAGATTCAGTCCTATCTATGGCACATGATGTGTGGACTGAAAATGAAATAAATAATCCTCCAGCAAAAACCAACTTTTGATTTAACAATTTGGAAACTGCCTATTTAACAAGACTATTTCAATTAATGATCTAGAAAGTAGCATTTCTGACCTGATCAGGAAATGTTGTTTCCCTCAATTCCAGATCTTCTTCAGCATATGTCAATATAGTCTTTAGAGAACGTCTTAAGAATTCTTCATTAAAATTCTGAGATGTGCCCACCAAGGAGGACAGTGACATTGTTACCTGCATTTTAACCCTGGCAAAGTTCTGTAACAGAGAAATTGTCTGGTCAATACTTAATATAGAAAAGCTTTAAAAAGTCTGCTATTTTTCCTTGCTAAAAGAAAAGTATATTTAGTGAAAAAATACCATTCTAAGCAAAATATTTTTTAAAGTAATAAAATATGCATATCAAAATCTTATTTTAGAAAGGTTGCAAAACTTAGAATTTTGTTGTGAATAATGTGCTACAAAACAGGATTTTAAGAAGTCATGTGTTAAGGGTTGAATTAGAAATTCTGCTTATGTCTTTATATTTCTTTATTATGGGCATATGTTATTAATATAACATTTTACAGATGAGGTTAAATAGCTTGATTGACATTATAAAACTCTTAAATGGTAGATGGAGTATTTAAATTCTAGTCCATTTCATGACATCCATACTATGATGAAAGTAATTTAACACACATCATGCATAAAGTAATGTAAGGTAGAATCTTTTGGAGTGATGCCTTTAACAGTTTATAACTTATATTCTTCCTTTTTTTAGTGTAAATTCATTTCTGCTCCACCATTTTCTACCATGAAATCACTCTTAAGAGATTATTGGTGATAATATATCAATTGTCAAATCCAATGTTTTTTGGTCAATATTCTACTTCACATCTTTGTATATTTAAATTACTTTCTCCTTGAAAATCTCCTACCTTATCTTCAGTGGCACCACTTTATCCTGGTTTTCCTATTCTTTTTCGACTCTTTTTCTATTTTATTCCTTGGTTGTTCTTCCTAAATACCAGTATTCCCAAAGATTCTGTCAAAAACCTTTTCTCACTTAACATACTTAAGAGCCTCATCCATGTCTTTGCTTCAACCAGTATACACACGTTTCTGTCTCCAGCTGATATTTGTCTGTAGAACTCCAGGCGATTATATTTTACTAGATAGCACCATCTGGATGTCTCATAGGTACCACAAAGTCAACATGTCTAAAATACCTTCTCTCCCTATTGATTAACTAAAAAAATGATACTATTCTTGTAGTTGTGCCAAAAATCTAGGGGTTACCCCCTACTCATTCTCCCCTCTCATTTTTCATACCATAAATCCAAATCCACATCATCTCCTAATGTGTTCCAATATATCCTTTCTCCATTCCAAATGGCTTTGCTTTATTTTACACCCTCACCATTTCTTATTTGGATTATTGTAATAACTTCCTAATCAATCTCCATGCCTTTTTCTTTCATATCTCTCAGTCTAACCTCTACCTAGCACCAGGGAACTTTTTGTAAAATGCAAATCTGAACATGTTCCTCCTCTCCTTAAAATGCTCCTAAGGCAGCTGTCCAAAGTTTTGAGGATAAAATTCAAGAATTCAACTCAGTAAATATGTCACACTACATAGTAGGCACTGAGAGTATAGTGATAAAATAATTTATAGTTGGCTAGGCCTTTTCAATTACACCTTTATCCCTTACTCTTTCTTCCAGCCATAACCATCAAAAAGTGCTTTAAAAAAAAAAAGGGCTGGGCATGGTGGCTCACATCTGTAATCCCAGCAGTTTGGGAGGCCAAGACAGGAGGTTCACTGAGGCCCAAAGTTTGAGACCGGCATGTCTACGAATTTTTTTTTTTTTTTAATTAGCTAGATGTAGTGGTACATGCATGTAGTCGCAGCTACCTGGGAGGCTGAGGTGGAAGGATCCCTTGAGCAAAGGAGTTCAAAGCTGTGCCACTGCACTTTAGTCTGGGCAAGGGTAAGACCTCATCTCCCAAAATTTAAAAAAAGTGCTAAAAAACTGTCTTTGTGTTTGCCCATTTCCTTCTTTCATTTCCATGCCTTTCTAATTATGTATGTGTCATTATCTTTACCTAAAAACTCTAGCCATTTAGCCATCTGATTGGGTAACTCTTCATCCTTACTTCAAACATCTCTTCTTTCTGAAAACCCATCCCTGAATCATAAGCTATTTTTCTATGTGCTTATGAAGTACCCTGTGCTTATCTCGCATTATATTAACAATACCAAGTACTTATTCAGCACTTGCTTAGTGCCATCTACTGCTATGTTTTACTTAATATTAATTTATGTAACACTCACAAAACCATCTGAACTAAATTCATCTATTATTAAATGAACATCACTTTCTCATCCTCTTCTCCCACTAGGTGCCAAGCTACTTGAAAAAAACAAAAAACAAAAAACTGTCCTTTTATCTATGTCTGCCCAATGCCTACCAAAGCAGCCAGGACACAGTTCCATACTTTACTATGTTGTACAATATACAGACATAATACTGCATCTGTTGAATAAACATATATATCACTGCCAGTTTTAAATTACCCATTTCTTTTTTTCTTTTTTTTTTTTTTTTGAGACAGAGTCTTACTCTGTCACCCAGGCTGGAGTGCAGAAGCGTGATCTTGGTTCACCACAATCTCTGCCTTCCGGGTTCAAGCAATTCTCCTGCCTCAGCCTCCTAAGTAGCTGGGATTACAGGCGCCCGCCACCACGCTTGGCTAATTTTTGTATTTTTAGTTAGAGACGAGGTTTCACCATGTTGGCCAGGCTGGTCTTGAACTCCTGACCTCAGGTGATCTACCCACCTTGGCCTCCCAAAGTGCTGGGATTACAGGCGTGAGCCACTGCGTCCAGCCACCTATTCCTTTTTAGAAACACTGCCTGATACTAATACTATAAATTGTCCTTTCTTCTTTTATATAAAGCTTTTCCAAAATAACAGAAACATGTATCAAGAAAACTGAGTGTGGTCAAATTTTAGAGACTTTATTTCATGAACAAAATAAGATCAATAAAGTAACCATATCCTTCTATTCTGGGTTAAGACAGAAGACTTCGCTTCCAGTGAAAAAAGGACAGTATGAGACAGCAATTTGCCACTTCTGGATTTCATGTAAAAATAAAAGATGAATAGAAAAAAACTCCACAAACTCTATCTTTATCAAAACGAGGAGTCAGATATAATTCATTTATTAGAAAAATGAGAGGTTGCCAACACAAGCTAAGATAGGAAGCAGTTCCAATATAAGGCAAGGAAAGGAAAGCAAAGAGTGAGGAATCCTAGGGCACAGATTTTAGAACTAATGAGGGAAACAAATATTGCTCTAAGTAAGAAACTTGGCCAGGTGCGATAGTAGCTCACATCTGAAATCCCACCACGTTGGGAGGCCAAGACAGGAGAGCTGCTTGAGGCAAGGATTTCAAGACCAGCCTAGGTAACAGAGAGAGATCCTGTTTCTACAAGAAAAAAAAAAAAACTAGCCAGGCGTGGCATGGTGGTGTGTGCCTATAGCCCCAGCTATTTGGGAGGCTGAGGTGGGAGGATCCCTTTAGCTCAGGAGTTTTGAGGCTACAATGAGCTATGACTGCACCACTGCACTCCAGTCTGGGTAACAGAGCAAGACCCTGTCTCTAAAAATTAAATAAATAAATATATAAGAAACTCATCTTGAAATTATAAAACTGTTTTGAAAAAAAAAATGAGCTAAAAATCTGGTAAAATTGGACAGAGATGGATCATCCAGAAAGTTTAGGCAGTTAGGCAAGATATGCCTGCAATAGCAAAATCCCAGCCAAAACACATTCCTGAAGGAACTCCCTATAAATGCTTGGGCCAAGATAACCCAGCTTATCTTATGTTGAGTAGTAAAAAGGTAAGGAAGAGCAGCAAAACTCACCAGATAAAGAATACTTAATAGACAAATGATGTCATAAAACAGATGAAAATTCTAATGAAATATTTTGATTTAAATTATACAAAATTTATGAAGACATTATCTTTAGAATAAAAAAGGCAGAAATACAAGAACTCAAAGAAAGATGGCAAAAATCAGAAAACAACATATAATCAATTACATGTGAGCTGGCAAAAGAAATTTTTTTACTTGGAAAAGTAAGAAAAAAACAGAAATGAAGATGAAATTTTAAAAGTGTTAAAAAGGAGAAGACAAAACGATAGGTAAAGTAAAAGATCCAACATATGTATAATGATACCCAGCACAGAAACCCCAAACACAGGAAAAAGTATTTAATTTTATATTCAAGAAAATTTTCTGAAATAGATGAACTAAAAGTACACATGATGTGCCTGAGAAACTTAACACAAATCAGTCAATACTAAGACAAATATTCTAGAAAAGTCATTTAATTGTAAATATAAAGGAAATCTCATGAGCAGCTGGGGGAAAAAACGTTATTTAAAACGGAGAAAAATACCTTTCAATATATCTACAACAATATTTAATGTCAGAAGACAATGGTACTCAAGTACCCTTTTTTTTCTATGAGGTGTTCTTTATCTGATAAGTTTTGCTGATTTTTCTCGTGCTTATTATTATTCAAAGTATAAGGCAAAGATTTCATAACCACCCTTGCTGTCCTACAAGTACAGACAACTTTAAACAATAAAGAACTTGGAAAACTGGCCGGGTGCAATGGTTACTGCCTGTAATCCCAACACTCTGGGTGGACAAGGTGGGAGGACAGCTTGAGCCCAGGAGTTCTGGGCTACAGTGAAGTACCATCATGCCACTGCAGTCTAGCCTGGATGACAGGAGGAAATGCTGTCTCTATTTTTAAAAGGGGGGGTGAGTGGGGTGGGCAGGGCGAGGTGGCTCACATCTGCAGTCCCAGCACTTTGGAAGGTCGTGCAGGGAGGACTGCCTGAGCCTACGAGTTCAAGACCAGATTGGGCAACAAAGTGAGTTCCTATCTCTACTAAAACAAACAAACAAAAAACAGTTGGAGAATATTACTCCTAAGAACCTTGATGAGGACAATATTTAGCTAAATAAAAGATAATTACAGCCCCAAAAAACTGGTGGTAAGCAATATTTCATTTTACAACTAAGACTACGAACTAAGACTGAAATGTTACAGCTAAGAAAAACAGTTGGAGGGTGAGAAAGGAGATGGAAAGAAGTACTTAACTATCTAAAGTAGACATAAAACAAATAACATTATTTGAAGGTGGCAATTAAATCAAGTGAAGTACATGCAGATTCAACAATACAAATGTAAACAGTAAGAAAGATACTTTTTTGAAATACTGAGGTACAAAGAATGACAGGGTGGAGGAGAGAAAAGAAAATCAGCAATTTTATCACTGTTCATTAAAGGGAGTTAATAGATACTTGTCTCAAGTAGAGTTTCTCAGTATTTTTTTCATTATTGTCCCCCTAATAAATCTTTTTGAACATTTTTTCTAATTACATCCCTATGATATTTTAATATCAGAGATGTATTCATCTGTTTATGTACTCTATGTATTTCTGGATTTATATACACTTAAGAAAGTAAATATAAAGCTTACTCTTTTTACTTGATGCAAGGTTATGAATGACTAGATAAAAATTTTAAGTTAAAAATCTGAAAATGATTTACATTTAGCTTATGTTTATAGGCTGGTTTTCTGAAAAACTTTTAATATAATCTTTTAGCTTAAATAAACTATAATGTATCAAATTACACAAATAAATTAGCAACTTATATAACTACAAAACAAAAGCAGCAATGTAATCAATTTTTTAAACCATTCAAAACTGCTATTTATCCAGCAAAAGAAAGGAATTAAAAATTAATTTCTTAAAAATTATTTCAGTGAACTTTCACTATTTGCTTGATAGAAGGAAATAAGTTCTGGCTACTAGATATTCATTCAGATATTGTTGACTTTTTTTATTTTCAGCAAATGACATGATTAAAAATGGGTTGAATAACTTTTGTAGAATGAAGTAATAAATTGGAAAATTTTTTTCTTGGGCTTAATTTTCAAAGCCCAAGTCACACACGAATGCACTGAGAACCAAACATAAACAATATCCACTAGGCAGCCAATGGAAGCAACCTCTTGCCATATGACTGAGATCAAGCAATTGATTAAAAGTTTCCCAATCACAGTCATCTATTCTTCAGTTTTATAAGCCCAATTTTGCATACATTTTGTTTTTTGTTTATCTTCCATGAACTTAATGTCAATGCTGCTCGTGTGATATCCAATAAGACCAATGAGGGAAATAAGTACTAAGGAATGCCATGTTGTTGGGTAGTGTTGAGCTTTGGAGGACCGTAAGCTAAGATTTTTCTCATCCTCCACAAAAACCAATTTTCACTCCCTTGGTGGTAATTACTGCCCTGGTTGAGAATGCATGATCTAAAGAAATAGAGTACTAGAGGTATTATATAACTATAAAGGCAACCATTAGAGCAAAACCAGAAATTTTGCTAAATATGATAAACACTACATCCCCAAAACAAGGTAAACAGACCATATAGTGTAAGATGAAAACAACCAACACAATTTTTTTTAAAGGGGAGGCAAGAGGGAAAGGCATAACAAAATAATAAAATAAAATTCCAGGACATATGTAATATGATAACAAGTATGAAAGGTTTAATTCAATTAGAGGTTGAATCACAAAGCAAAACTCAACTCTTATGTTGTATATGAGAGGCACATCTAAAATAAAGTGAAAATTAACAAGGCAAAGGCAATTAAAGTAAGTTCAAATTAAAAAGAAAGCAGAGGTCAAAATCTTAATACCATAAGAGATGAAATTCAGGCCAAAAAATAAAATAGAATAAAGGTTTTAAATAAAACCAAGACGAGTTCTTTTAAATTCCAAAGGAGAAAAACTCTTAAGAAGATATAGTAGTTATGAGTATTAGTACACCAAATAAAAGCTAAAGGAGAAACAGACACACACAGTTATAGGCTTTAATTTACTTCTCCCAAGTGAAACAAAAACAAGGATATGGAGAGACAGAATAATGTAATTAATAAGGTGTATTTATCTAGTATATGTTTAACTCAACATTCTGAAAACAGAACTACTTCCCTTTTAAAGATTTCTTTGTAGAACACTCATAAAAACGGATTATATTTAGACACACAAATACACAGATCCACAGTAAAGAAAGGGAGAAACAGAATATACATTGTACAATCACAATGTAATAAAGCTGAAAATTAACATAAAAATTTTTTTTTTTTTTGAGACAGGATCTCACTCTGTCACTCAGGCTGCAGTACAGTGGTGTGTTCATAGCTCACTGCAACCTCACACTCCTGGGCTCAAAGGGATCCTCCCATCTCAGCCTCTCGAGTAGCTGGGACCACAGGCACAGGCCACCAAGCCCGGCTAGTATTATTTATTTTTTTGTAGAGATAGGGTTTTACTATGTCACCCAGGCTGGTCTCAAACTCCTGGCCTCAAGCAATCTTCCTTCCTTGGCCACCCAAAGTGTTTGGATTACACGTGTGAGCCACTGGAACCAGCCAAAACTTTGAAACAAAAAGGCTAGTAGCCAGGGGCGGTGGCTCACTCCCGTAATCCCAGCACTTTGGGAGGCCGAGGCAGGCAGATCACGAGGTCAGGAGATCGAGACCATCCTGGTTAACATGGTGAAACCCCGTCTCTACTAAAAGTACAAAAAATTAGCCGGGCGTGGTGGTGGGCACCTGTAATCCCAGCTACTTGGGAGGCTGAGGCAGGAGAATGGCGTGAACCCGGGAGGCGGAGCTTGTAGTGAGCCAAGATCGCACCACTGCACTCCAGCCTGGGTGACTGAGCGAGACTCCGTCTCAAAAAAAAAAAAAAAAAAAAAAAAAAAAGGCTAGTCAACTCTTTGGGTTAAAAAGAAAATACAAACTGAAATGACAAGATTACTAAATATCAGAACCAAGGAGATGTCAAAAATAGCACTTAAAGGAAAATTCAAGGCCTTAAATACTTACATAAGCAAAAATAAATGAACTAAATATTTGACTCAAAAAGGAAAAATATAACACATGAATATAACATATAATAAAAGACAAATGAAAAAATGGAATTCTTCAAAGGCTGTGACATGTAATTGTAAAATATCAAGCCAAGATACTTAAACTTGTATTTCTTTTTACTTAGGGACAATTAAAATTTAAAACTGCTCAATGTACATTTATATTCTAA
The DNA here is from genome assembly GCF_028885655.2 of Pongo abelii. Classification (NCBI taxonomy): domain Eukaryota; kingdom Metazoa; phylum Chordata; class Mammalia; order Primates; family Hominidae; genus Pongo; species Pongo abelii. The sequence continues at coordinate 170,635,109 of NC_071985.2, read as the reverse complement.
GTCTGTATTAATATACATACATACGTACACATGATATGCACACAATTGGAGATTTGAATTTTTTAAAGATATACACAGAATGAAAAATATCGATAGCCTATGATTAGACTAAAAATATACAAAAAACTCCATGCTCTCCCAAAAACTGATTTAATAACTATCAGCAGAAGTTATATTTCATTATGAATACAGAGAATTTTCATGATAAAATACTTACATTCCCAATCTCAAAGTTTTGCCTCATTAGTAGGTAAAGGGAGGCACTGGCGTGTGACCGTATTGTACTGATGCTACTGCTACAGTGTCGGAGAAGCCTGAGGCATAAATCAGCACACTGCTCTGTCTCTTCTTCAAATAAGAGTTCAGGAAACTGTAAAACAACAAAACAAACCACCACTGAATTTTTACAGTAAAAGTTCCTGAGACATGTTAATATAACCTGAACTGGAGATTTGTTAGTATAGCCCAGAAATTAAAAGAATGGTTAGGACAATATTAGCTAATGGTTAATAGTGTGAGACACAGAGTCAAACTGGGTTCGAATGCTGATTATTCCACTTACTAACTAGTAGTGGGACCTTGGACAAGTGTTCTCATCCACAAAATAGGCCTAATAATATATCTACAAGGGATTGTTGTGAAGCTTCTATCAGAATGTGCATAAAACACTTAGTAATCAACATATATGAATTCTATATTTATTACAAAATAATACATAAGTTATTTTCATCAACATCTCTGCATTCCATCTTCTAGGATAATTAAAATGAAATAGCTACCTTCAAAATTTAAGAATATACATATTTCTAAGGGAAAACAAATATAAGAAGTAAACATTTAAAGCAGTTGAACAAACACATACCTTCTTTTCCATTCATCATAAAATAATTTCAGTGGGTTGAATTGCTTATATATTGAATTCTTTATAAATTGAGTTTTTTAAAAAAACAGAACCAAGTGAAGAGAAAACAAGAGAAGCCCCATATTTAAGATTGGCTATTAATTTCAGGCCCTTTTCCACATCCAAGTTACTGTTTTTCAAACCAGAACTGGTTAAACTGGTGATTCGAATAAATGAAAAATTCCAAAAGGCAGGCAGCAGTAGAGAGGCAAAGAAGAATCAAGGGTCTTAGGTTATTATTTAAATTTTAACTATACATATTCATTAATATATTACTACACACATTAACCAATGAATGTGTCAAATGATCTTAGACAATGTTAATAAAGAAAACAAAGTCTGACAACACTGCAGGTACAAAATAACCTACCTTTGAAACCAAGGCTCTCTGTGTAGCAAAACAGTGTTGTAGATAAACTGCACTTTGGTTACAGGCCATGCTGTGTAGTAGCACTTTTAGCACTCCACCAAGAATGCTCTCTTTGGATTCCGTTACAGAAACGGTCTGCAATTTGAAAATAAACAAATAAAATAGAGATATACCTGCAATTTAGTTAGGGAGGTTACAGGCCTCCCTATGTATTAATAAAGACCTCCCTATATGTATAAATAAAGTTTTAAAAGATAAAAAAATGATAACATAAGATCTAGGATGGCTTCAAGAAGGAGCTAAGCAGGATTTGAATAAGAAAAGGGGGAAAAAGAATAAATATAATTTAAATGAGAAAAAAGAGGAGTAAGATACAATGGCAAGAAATCATAAGGTGTGTTTTAGGAAAATTAGTAAGTAAATTTGAATTGACTTGAGGTTCATGTAGAAAATAACTAGAGATAAGGCTGAAAAATAGAGTGGTGCCTAGAGCAAAAAATGTTGGTGGTACACAAATAACCATTCTTTTCTTCTTTAATAATTGAAATCCTGAATTTTAGCTGAAGACTTTGAATCTGGCTACAGAGAGAGGTGAACAAAAGAGAAGTTACATCTTCTGAGTCATGCCCTTAAAAAAAGAAATGTACTCTGTCCCTGCTGTTTCTTTTCACTGAATGAAATACAGACAGGATGGCTGCAGCTCAAGCAACCATCTTGGGATTAGGTATCTTGGACTTATTAAATTTTTTTTATTTTCAAAACTTTAGTCAGGATGATGACTGATAAAATCTTTTTTTTGTTTTTGAGATGGAGTCTTACTCTGTCACCCAGGCTGAAGCGCAGTGGCTTGATCTTGGCTCAATGCAACCTCCGCCTCCTGGCTTCAAGCAATTCTTGTGCCTCAGCCTCCTGAGTAGCTAGGATTACAGGTGCATGCCACCACACCCGGCTAATTTTTTTATTTTTAGTAGAGTCAGGGTTGGCTGGGTGCAGTGGCTCACGCCTGTAATCCCCACACTTTGGGAGGCTGAGGTGGGTGGATCACCTGAGGTCAGGAGTTCGAGACCAGCCTGACCAACATGGAGAAACCCCGTCTCTACTAAAAATACAAAATTAGCTGGGCGTGGTAGCACATGCCTGTAATCCCAGCTACTTGGGAGGCTGAGGCAGGAGAATCACTTGAACCCGGGAGGCGGAGGTTGTGGTGAGCTGAGATTGCGCCACTGCACTCCAGCCTGAGCAACAAGAGCGAAACTCCGTCTCAAAAATAAACAAACAAACAAACAAATAAAATAGAGTAGAGTCAGGGTTTTGCCATGTTGACTAGGCTGGTCTTGAAGTCCTGACTTGAAGTGATCCACCCACCTCAGCTTCCCAAATTGCTGGGATCACAGGCGTGAGCCACCATGCCCAGCCATAAAATATTTTTAAAGGAAAAGTCTCACGAAAATGTACAGAATGGATGGTGGGAAGAATACAGAGTGAGTTATGAAGTAGGTGGCCATTGTAATAGCGTTGAAATATGAACCTGGCAGAGTAGTGGTAGTAGAAAAGGAATGGAAGGAATAGGTGAGAGATATATTTACTAAAACATCTGAAAGATCTTGCTAACTGATTTGAATCCTGGCTCTTCTACATACTAGCTGCATCATTATGGGCAGTTATTTAACATCTTTGCGCCTAAGTGTTCTCATCTACAAGATGAGGATACTGACAGTTTCAATGTCATGAGTTTCTTAGAAGGATCAAATGAGTTAATATTTGTAAAGTGCTTAGGACTATGTTTAACACAGAAAAAACTAAATAAATGTCAGCTATCACATTGTTACTACAGGGTAATACTGCCCAGAGGGCTACTGTTAGGACCCAACATGATGATTATAGATAAAGAGCCTGAAACATTGCTGTGGTATACAGAGGATACTGCATAAACCCAGTGTATCTATATGTAGTTATAGCTATACATGCATGTTGAATCTCACCTAATGGCAGAACATCCAACTATAAATACTCAGAGGATATTTGGAAATGCAAGACTAGGCCATCAAGGGGAAAGACAAGGAGATAAAGATTTCATAATCATCCTCCATGAAGAAACAGTTGAAGCTATGGGAATTTATAATTACAGAGAATCTCAGAACGCTTGGAATGAAACTTTTAGGAACTACTAATATTTAATAAAATGTAATTTTATGGCTCACAGTAAATAATTTTCCCTCCAACCTCAATTTACCAGATCCATATTTTAAATTTCTCTTCTTTGCATTCTTACCTGAACAACAATCTCTAATGTATCTAAAATGATTAGGTTTGCTTCTGTAGCCAGGTTTCCATCAATCAGTGCTTCGTGTTCAATCTCTGCTCTTGATCTAATACAAAATATTGTAAGAAATCATATTTATCTTTTTGAAAACCACAATTCTGAAAAGACTTAAGGATGCATAGAAATAAAAAATTTCAAACCATTTTCAATAGTTGCCTGATAAAAATTACAAGAGAATAAGAAAAAAGGCAATAGTTTACACATTTACGTGGCTTTTTTGTTAACCACGACAATACACATTTTCTCACCCCATTACAAAAGCGTAATGCCACTAAAAGCATAAATGTTTATGTTTTAGCTTTCAAACATGCAGCAGACAGTTTTATTCTAAGTGACACTGACACTAGGTGGTGCTACGTGGGCTTGTATTTAGGACTGCTTCAAGGAAAACAACATTCAAATATTTAGTATTCATCTTATTATTTCAAATATTTCCAATGTCTGTATTCAGGATAAACGTACTTATTTTGTCTAAGGTTTCATCTAATTTTCCCCCAACTTTTTTTATATAAATATGCTCAGATGATAATTTAACTCTCCAGTGAGACTAGATGGAATCACTCATTGGAAACAAAACAAATTTGGGGAAAAAGGATGTGAGGTGACGAATATGCTAGTTAGCTTGCCTGTGGTAATCATTTCACAATTGTACACATATATTAAAAGATCATGTTATATTCTGTAAATATACACAATTTTGTCAATTATAACTCAATAAAGCTAGAAAAATAATGAAGAAAAAAGAACAAAACAGTTTGATGCAATGAAGTGGTTGACTTAAATACTAATATTTGTAAAAATATCATTTAATACAAATAAAAATGTAAGGATAATTACACATGATTTATGAATATAGCTGAGATTTTTGTTTTAGCAATAATAGATATACAGACACTATATATTACACCAAAGTAGACAAAATAACATAAAGTACAAGGCCATATTAAACACTAACTTTTCTAAGTTTTTAGATCTGTAAGTCTGTGAATCTTTATTATTACCACAAAAGAGAATACTTCATTAATTTACATTTTACAAATTCAATTTAAGAATAAAAGCACTTTGAGAGGCAGAGGTAGGGGATCCTTGAGACCAGGAGTTAAGAGACCAGCCTGCACAACATGGCAAAACCCTGTCTCTACAAAAAAATACAAAAATTATCCGGGCGTGGTGGTGCACAGCTGTAGTCCCAGCTACTTGGGAGGCTGAGGTGGGAGGTTCACCTAAGCCCAGGAGGTCAAGGCTGCAGTGAGTCATGATTGTGCCACTGCACTTTGGCCTGAGTGACAGAGTGAGACCTTGTCTCAAAAAAAAAAAAAAAAAAAAAAAAAAGAATACAATTATCAAAACTAAACTGGAAAATAAAATATTTAATGTTCAAACTTAAAATTTCCAGTGACATTTTATAAAGAAACATAAGATGGTTTAAACAAAAAGAATCAGGAGAACACCAAAAAAGTCTCCCTCAAAACACAGCAAGATGAGCCAAGAGAACATGTTCTACAAATGCAGAAATAAAGCACTACTATACTGATAGTATAGTACCTGGCTACTCTGTGATTTCTAAAAAATAACACATGTAGAAAACCATCAGAAAAATAGATTTGGACAGACGGAGAAAAAGAAAGGAAAGCACACATTCCAAGGTTAAGAATTTTAATATATTTATATGACATTCAATATCTGATTATTTCAAGCTCTCATACATATGGTACTGAAACTTGTTTCTCTGCTGGCTCTCACTTGTTTCCTCTGTTTTATGATTTTACTGTCTGTGAGAAAATATTGTGAAAGTTTATTTGTGAGAATCTTCTGAGGCTTGGGCTGATGATGGTTCTCAGATAGGGTAATCAATCATCTTGGTTTGCCTTAGGACAGGACTAAGGGGCTCCCTGGGATGTGGGACAATCAGTGCTATAACTGGGAGAGTGCTAGGCAAACCTAAAATGAGTTGGTCACTCCATTCTCAAAGTTTTATGAGCCAGTGAAGCTACTTGCGGGCTAACTTATAATTATAAATTCTCAAGAAAAAAATTTTAGCCCCTTGACTCAGTGCCAAATCTCAAGCCAGGTAAGTTTACCTGCAGCCACTTGGGCAGTGAGAAGACTCATGTAAGTGCATTGTAGGTGTTTATGGCAGTAGGATCAGTCAATGTATTAAGTCTGCCTTCACGCTAGAAACAGAAGACCTGTATTGTTTTGTCTTTCTTGAATTATATTATAAGCTCCATAAGGACAAATGTCAGGTTTTTGATTCTTTGTAATATCTGAAATATTAGTTCAATGTGACACCTAAAATATGTTCAAAAAATAGTTGCTGAATACATTTTCCAAGAGGATGTTTTAGAGAAAATGGAGTTTAAAATATAACATTTTGCCTTACTATACCACATGAGAAGTTCTTCCTCCAAATCTTTTTAAATCTAAAATTTTTAAATTAAATATTTTGTTCTCTAAGACAATATATTTATTAAATGTAAATACTAAATATAAAGTAAAAGTTATCATTTTCCTCTTGCATTTTAAAATTCAACACACCCATCAGTAACATAAAATAGAAAGCTCTATTACTTATCAAGCTTCTCTGTGTTTTGACGCCAGTGAGTCATATCTTTTCTCCACCTCAAATTTTCTTGACTTCCAAAGGCACTTCCAGATGGGCTTCTCTCTGTCAAATAAATTTCAAAACCAATTTTCAAATGTTATTTCAGTTGGACCACATATATGTATACTTGCAATCATGTAAGAAATATCATACAACAATAATTTGTATAAGCCATTTCATCCTTAGTACAAGTGGAAAAACCTGACGATGGTGCTTTTTATTAAAAATTTTCACAATAATTTCAGGAGAAATGTACTTGCTATATGCAGTATCCTTTTTTTAAAACAATACCCATTTAAATAAGCAAATGTTCTAACATTGATTTTCTTAAAATCTTAACCATGGCTTATAAGGCCTTACATGATATGACTTTATTTCCTACCATTCTTCCTCTTGCTTACCACTTTCTGTTATCCTTGCAAATCTATCAGTATATATTCTGACTATGCTTCTGACTTACAACCTGTGCAACGGTTGTTGTTCCTTTTTCCTAATTGTTCTTCTCACAAATTTTCATTTATCGCCTCCTTAGAAAGGCCTCCCACTCTCCAATACCTCCTTTTCCTTTTCTTTTGCATTGTTCCTTTCCATAACACTTAGGACCACAAGTATATAAGCTCCTTAAGAACAGAAATGATATGTACTTTGTCCAGCATGTTATGTCTAGGCTGATAAAGTGATTTCTAGGTTTGAAGGCAGACTGCATGTATGGATTCCTTTAAGGGGTGGCAGCAATAGAAATGATTCATACAAATCCATTAGAAGTGGAGACAGCATTGAGAATGTGGAGAATATACAAATATACATTTAAACAATGGACTCAGTCATAATTTCAAACTTTCAACTACAAAACTGCTTGTTTTTGAAAAATGTAAGACTTTAAATTGGTTGAGAGGATGGAAGAATAATGAAAGTAAAAGTTCAGAGTTCAAATATAAATTTTTAAAAATACTGAAAAACAAACACAAAAGAATACAACTATACATATGTCAATTAAAGAAATACAAAAAAATACTGAGAAATAAGAATCATTTCCTGTACAATAAAGGACATGGCTCTATTTCTTCTAATTTCTTTCCCTTTTCTTTCCTTATCTCTTTCCTTTTTTTAAATTTTTAAATCCATGTCTTTAAGAAATTTATGGAAAAAAACAAAAAGATATGCCTATATTAAGATAGTTAGCAAAATTAACTATAATATTCTATCATTTACATTTTTTCCCACGAAACTGTCTCTCAATAGTTAATAATGTCTTAGAACTGAAAGTTAAGAAAAAGAAAAGAATGTATATTAATAGACCTAATAAGCCAATGTCTATTATTGACCTAGCTTAAATGTAGAAATGTAAATAAGAATTACAAGACAAGTAAGAATTACAAGAATTATAAGACAAGAAGACTTCAATTCTTATATTCAAACAAACCCACAAGTACACCGTAAATTGTATATAACTAAAGTGAAAAAATGGTGCTCTATTAATTTTTTTAAAGGCAAAGACTGTGCCTTTTCATTATTACAAAACATAGTATATAAATGATACTTAGATGATTATTATGCTAATGAACTGTCAGAAAACAATTAAAAATCCATTCACACTTACATTCATATTTTAAGTCAACAAATACATATTGTGCTGTTGGCATGTATCATCTACACAGATGACCAACCCATGGCCCTGGCCTTAAAAAACTCTTAGCAACAGTATTGTCTGTATGTCACTTTAGAATTTACAAAACATTTCTGCATACATGGCTACTATAAAGATGATAAGATCAGTTAGTTACACTATCTTCTAAATTCTGAAAACAATCACAAATTTATAAGGAAAAGGAAGATGGGGAGATTAAGTGACTTGGCCAAGGTTATTTGGCTAATGGTAGCAGACCTGGGATTAGAAAACCAGTCTCAAATGCTACTAAACTGTTTTGTCTCACTGATATTTGAGTTTGATGGGCAATATTTTTGCCTTATATACAGGGCATATTAATTCATTTTGCAAATAAAGAGTAAAAACAGGCCAGACGTGGTGGCTCACAGCACCGTGAGAGGCCAAGGTGGGAGGATCACTTGAGCTCAGGAATTCAAGACTAGCCTGGGCAATACAGTGAGACCCTGTTTCTAAAAAAAAAAAAAAAAAAAAAAAAAAAAAAATTACTTGGGCATGGTGGCACACACCTGTAGTCCCAGCTACCAGGGTAGGTGTGTATTGGGGGAAGAAGGTGTAAAAATTGCTTGGGCGAGGGAGGTCAATGCTGCAGTAAGCCACAATCACACGACTGCACTCCAGCTTGGGTGACAGAGCGAGAATCTGTCTCAATTAAAAAAAGAAAATGTAAAAATAGATGTTACATGGAATGATCCCTAATGTAAACCAGGGACTCTGGGTGATGATGTGTTAATGTAGGTTCACCAGTTACAACAAATGCACTACTCTGATGGGGGATGTTAATAATGGAGGAGGCTATGCATACCAAGGGGTATATGGGAAATCTCTGTACCTTTGCTCAGTTTTGCTACGAACTTAAAACTGCTCTACAAAAATAAAGTCTATTTAAAAAGGGAGGATGGATGCTATTAATCACATAAGGACTTGCTAGAGAAAGTTTTCTAGAGAAGACTTTCTAGAGAAAACTGGGGGGTATGCTGACTCACCTTAAATCAGAATTCTAACTTGTATTACTGCAGAGAAATGATTATTCATGTTAATTCACAGTTACACTTAAAACACTTTTTAAAAAGCATAGGATTGACACTGAAGAAATTCTCACCAGGAGGAGAAGCTATTGTGTACGTACCGAGCTGTCCTCGGCTTCGGCGTACCATTTCTTGCCTGGCACCTATGCTCCCAAGAATAGCTTCTTCAAGCTTTGCTCTCATGTCTTTTGATTTCTTAAAGGTCAAGCTATTCATTCGTTCAAACACTTTTTTCCCCTAAAATGTAAACATTAGAAGAGAAGAGGTATTGAGGAAATTTTCTTCTATTTTTTCCACATTATGTTTCTCCTTTCTTGTTCTTTGCAATGGTACAATGACCACTTACTTTATACTCAAAGCAAGACACACAGAGATAAAGCAGATCTAATAGCCGGTTTAGCTGCAAGACTGAGAGATCTGTAAACCACTTCTGTAGAACTGTTTCATCTGCATTTTTGAGAACCCAAAGTAGACAGATCAAAAGGCTTCGACTTGATTCTGCTGAAAAGGTAGTGTGTTGTCTGCCACTCTGAAAATAAAGAGCAGTAAAATGAGACAGATTGATCAAAGATCATTTCTTGTTTTTTGGCTATCAACTGTTTTCTTCTAAAAACAATAAAACAAAAGTTGCTTAAAAATAATATAATTAAAAAGAACCATTTGATTTAGACAACACTTGTATAAAAGGATCATACATAACCTTAAGGTTAAGAGCCTGAAGTTTAATGAACCTTTCCTGATAATAGAAGTTTGTTTTAATCTACTGCATGACTGTCAGCAGGGGATAAATAAATGTTAATAAAAAACATAAAGATTAAAAGATTCTACCATTAAAAACTAAAAGATATATATCACAGAATATCAGATATAATGAAAATAAAGGAAAAAAGCAACTGACTCACAGTAAATAAGAGTGGGCTAAGAGTAGAAAGTAATGACAAAATCGTGTATGTCAGACTTAGAAGACTATTGTTTTTAATCAAGCACCACTGATACAAAAAGGAAAAGTCTTAGGCTATATAGAAGTAAAAAGCTATTTCTACTTATAGCATATAAGGTTGAAATGCTATTTTCAATAATCAATCTATATTAGTATATAGTATGTAAAACAGAAATGAAAAAATAAAAACACATTTACAGTACCACTTATTGGACATATACTCTGTTTCAGTCATCATACTAAGCATTTTACATACATTATTTAATTTAGTCCTCCAACAGTATTGCCAAGCAGGTTGTATCATCCCAATTTTACAGATAAGAATACAGATGATAATAATAATAATGATGACAAAAAATAAAATTTGAAATGTGCAAGAAACTATGCTAATCATGTTTTATTTAGCTCTCACAACAACTGTAAACTATCACATTAACTATTATTATTATTAGTTTACAGGTAAGAAAACTGAAGGCTAGAGAGTAATTTGCCTTACTATACCAAGAAAGGATAAAGCTAGGATTTTAGTCCAGGTTAACCGCACTCCAAAGCCCATACTCTTCACTATTATACAACGTTCTAATATTCGGCTGACAAATATATTAACTAAAAATGAGGAAGACGTAGAGGGGATGTTGAGAGGAAAGACATAGGAAAGCTGAACATACACAACTGTCGAAGTCATGATCTCAACTACCTCACCAATCTTCCTTCTATCGTGGATGATAATTAATGACCAAATGCTTTATGTGTATAAAGTTATTTATCCTTCACAATCACTCAAAGAAATAAGTATTATTACTTACCTCATCTTACAGAAAAAACAAAAAAAACAAAAAAACCTGACCACCAGAAGTATTTTGTAATAAGAGGCGGGACAAGAATTTCAACACAGAAAGTGTGGCTCCCGAGACACAAGCTCCAAGCTCGTATCCACTTTGTTTAGTGCCTCTCATGGCTGCCCATGCATGTAAGTGAATTCACCCACATAAGCTTGCTTAACTATTTTGCTATACTGCTTCTGAGCTGGGCACAAAAGAACTTTGACCCTCATCCCTAAATCCACAATTGTTCTCATAAGGAAAATGCTTCTTTATTTTAAAGACAGACACTTTTTTTATAGCCGAACTTTCAGATACGCATAACACAGCACTGACTGAATTTTCAAGTACCTATTTTTTAGAAATACAATAAAAAATTATTCTCATCTTGACAAACAGGCATACACTGACATCTCTTATATTCCCACATAAATTGCCAGTAACACAGTGACATCTTTGGGAAGAATTAAGACAAACATGAAAAAGACTCAGTAATGTAAAGATGTCAGTTTTCCATCAAATTGTTCTATAGGATCAATGCAATTCTAATCAAAATCCCAGTCAGGTTTTCCTGGAACTTTGACCAGTGATTTTTAAATTTAATGGGGGAAAAGCAGAGAGCCAAGATACTCTTGAAGAAGAACAAGGTGGGATGTGGGGAGCAGGGAGAAGAATGTGTTCTACCAGATATCTGCAGTTACTAAAAAACTAAAATAATTAGGACAATTTGATTTTGGCATATTTTTGGCAGTCAAATGAAACAGAATAAAGAACACAAAAAGTGTCCTATGCATATCTGAAAATCTGATCTGTGACAGAGCTGGCACGGTGGATCACTACTGAAAGGATGAACTGTTTAATAAATGATGTTGAGACAACTGATCTTCCTTGAGAAAAAAAAAGCAGATTCCTACCTTGTACCATCATACAGAAAATAAATCTAGACAAAGAAAGAACTTTAAATACAAAAGGCAAAATGTTTAAAACTTTCAGGAGGAAATATAAGACAATATATTTATAATCTTGGGGAAAGGATAGTATATTAAGACATAAAAAACATAAACCATAAAAAAGATGATCACATTTGCCTACATTAAAAATGAGAATTTGTATTCATTCAAATAAATACATTAAAAAGGCACATCATAAATTAGTAGAAATGTGCACATATAAAACCAACCTGAGATTAGTATCCAGAACAGTCTCAACCAAGGTTCTGTGGCATAATTAAGCCCTACAAAAAATGATTTGAGGGACTATTTTCCCCATTCTCCCAAAGACATTGATAGCAAGGACCACTCTAGGTGTATAGAAGTTAATCTATCACATACAATAAATGCCTTAGCTCATTAGTTCTTAATTTTCTGGTTGAGAAGGGATGACCTCTAGAAAACAGAAAGAATTGTTTCATAACACTATTACCAGGAATGAGGAAGAGGTCCCAGAGTTCTACATTTTCCAGGCCAAGATTCATACCTCTCCTTCATATTATAACAGCCAGAGCTTCACAATTACTCTCTGCCTTCAGACCAGCAGGATTAACCTCATTAAATGATTTTCCCCAGTTTGTGTCTACCACCTCAACAGGCCCAGCCTTCAGAAGGCTTCATTCATGACTCGGACTCTGATCACCACACACATAGCTCTTTATATTCTCTCTTCTTACCTCACTTGACACGTCTGCTCCTTCTCCTAAAATTCTTCCACTATGACCTCTGAAACACATGGTCAATCATTAACAAAACTGCTTTATATCTATAAGAATATATAGCTTATGTTCTCACAGATGTATAAGAACACATGTATCTTTGTCAGACTATACAACCTACTAACCTTCATCACTGCAGTCATATACTAATCTCCAGAAGACTGGCCCTTATATCTTGATGCTTTTAGCTCCTGACTCACTTTCACTATTTTAAACACTACTTTTTGTCACAGTTCTTAGTGATTTCAATGTCTATGTATTTGATTCTCTAAATATCCTGTGCGATTTTTTACTTCCATAACCAACTTGTCTAATTCTCAAGAATACCACTTACTACACACACTCACCCTTGTAGTCAAACCTTATGCCTTTTATTACCATTATTGCATGTTCCCCTAAATTTCCATTTTAGGTATGTCCCACCATGCCAATTAAAAAACAAAAACAAAACCAAACAAACAAACAGGCCGGACGCAGTGGCTCACGCCTGTATCCCAGCACTTCAGGAGGCTGAGGCGGGCGGATCACCTGAAGTCAGGAGTTCGAGATCAACCGGATCAACATGGAGAAACCCCGTCTCTACTAAAAATACAAAATTAGCTGGGCGTGGTGGTGCATGCCTGTAATCCCAGCTACTCGGGAGGTTGAGGCAGGAGAACTGCTTGAACCCGGGAGGTGGAGGTTGCAGTGAGCCGAAATTGTGCCATTGCACTCCAGCCTGGGCAACAAGAGTGAAACTCTGTCTCAAAAAACAACAACAAAAAAACTACCTCCATTTTAATGATCCCTCTTCACAACCACCACTTCAACTTTCCATCTCATTACTTCTTATAAATCAACTCCAACAACACACACAATATCAAGTATTAGAAAGAACATGGAGCAACAAATATTTCTTCATTGCTAGAAGGAATATATATTGCTAGAACCACACTGGAAAACAATTTAACCAAGTAAAACTGAACATGTGCATAACCTCTAACCCAAAAATGCCACTCTTAGGTATATACCTTAGTGAAACTCTTCTACAGAGTGATGTAAAGGAACATTCATAATACCTTTATCTGTAATAGCCCGAAACTACAAACAACCCAAACTTCCTTTGAGAATGAATACATAATTATATTTTCTAATGGATTGCTATGACATTACAGACTACAGCTATACATATCAACATGAATGACTCTTACAAACATATACAAAAAAATCAAGTCATAGAAGTACACATAGTATATATTCATAAAAAGGTGAAAATATGTGAAGCTAAATAAAATATTGTTTAGAAATATAGACAAAACTGGCTGGATGTGGTGGTTCATGCCTGTAATCCCAGCACTTTGGGAGGCTGAGTCAGGTAGATCACTTGAGGCCAGGAGTTCAAGATCAGCCTGGCCAACATAGTGCAACTTGTCTCTACTAAAAATACAAAAAAATTGGTCAGGCGCAGTGGCTCACGCCTGTAATCCCAGCACTTTGGGAGGTTGAGGCGGGTGGATCACGAGGTCAGGAGATCGAGACTATCCTGGCTAACATGGTGAAACCCTGTCTCTACTAAAAAAATACAAAAAAGTTAGCCAGGCATGGTGGCGGGCGCCTGTAGTCCCAGCTACTCAGGAGGCAGAGGCAGGAGAATGGCGTGACCCCAGGAGGCAGAGCTTGCAGTGAGCTGAGATTGCGCCACTGCACTCCAGCCTGGGTGACAGAGTGAGACTCCATCTCAAAAAAAAAAAAATAAAATAAAATAATAATAATAATTAGCCAGGTGCAGTGGCAGTCACCTGTAATCCCAGCTACTCAGGAGGCTGAGGTGGGAGAATCACTTGAACCTGGGAGGCAGAGGCTGCAGTTAGCCAAGACTACACCACTGCACTCCAGCCTGGGTGACAGAGCAAGACCCTTTCTCAACAACGGTAACAACAACAACAAGAAGTCAATAAAAGAGAGAAAAAAAAAACTATAATGGGGTAAGACAATATAAAGTAAAACATAAAATGTTAAATACATCCAATTTAATTTAACTAAATGTAAATGGATTAGAAACTCTAGTGAAAGAGAGAGATTAACAAACCAGATTTTTAAGATACAAGAAAAAAATCTAACTATATGCTGTTTTTAAAAGAAATATCTAAAACATAATACAAAAATGTTGAAAGTAAAGGGATGAAAAAGTCATGCTATACACACACACAGAGCAAAGAAAATCTAGTGTAGTTGTAACTATTTTAAAAAGCATCATAGTTCATGTAGATGAAAGTGAAATCCACCAAAATTATATAAAAGTGTTAAATGTTTCATAATCAGGCCTCAAAAGGAACAAAAATCTGACAGAATGACAAGGAGAAATTACAAAACCACAATTGTAGTGGCATATTAGAATAAGCACGCAAAATTTAGTAAAGACCAAAAAGATTTAAACAACAAAAGTACAGGACATAGAATGCTGTAACTAACAATGAAAGAATATTCATTCTTTTAGAATACATGAGATATTTACAAAAACTGACCATATACTAGACCACAAAACTAGTTGCCACAAACATAACAAACTGATATCATACAGAGTTATGCTCTCTGATCCTTTAATTAGGCCAAAATCAGAAACAAGGATATCTAGAAATTTTCATGACTGAAAATTTAAGACAAAAACAACTTTTTAAATAGCCCAAAGGCCTAAGAAGAAATCATAATGAACTTCAGAGTCATTCTGAGATGAATCTTGAAAATTCTACCTATTGATCATGATAAACTTGTTCCTCCAGCTCACAATTTAGAAGTCACAGATGACAGAAGGGAGAATGTAGCAGGCAATGTGATCCTAGAGGCGATGAGAAGGGATGACTAACTGGCTAAAAGACGGAGAGAAGATGAAACCATTTGGGGAAGATGTAAGAGATTGCAACTAAGTTGAATAAATAAGATACACATTAAAAAAAAAAAATGCCTGTATAGCCAAGACAATGAGCAAAAAGAACAAAGCTGGAGGCATCACACTACCTGACTTCAAACTATACTATAAGGCTACAGTAACCAAAACAGCATGTACTGGTACCAAAACAGATATATAAACCAAGGGAACAGAACAGAGGCCTCAGAAATAATGCCACACATCTACAACTACCTGATCTTTGACAATCCTGACAAAAACAAGCAATGGGGAAAGGATTCCCTATTTAATAAATGGTGTTTGGAACCGGCTAGCCATATGCAGAAAACTGAAACTGGACCCCTTCCTTACACCTTATACAAAAATTAACTCAAGATGGATTAAAGACTTAAATGTAAGACCTAAAACCATAAAAACCCTAGAAGAAAACCTAGGCAATACCATTCAGGACATAGGCATGGGCAAACACTTCATGACTAAAACACCAAAAGCAACGGCAACAAAAGCCAAAATTGACAAATGGGATCTAATTAAACTAAAGAGCTTCTGCACAGCAAATGAAACTATCATCTGAGTGAACAGGCAACCTACAGAATGGGAGAAAAATTTTGCAATCTATCCAGCTGACAAAGGGCTAATATCCAGAATCTACAAAGAACTTAAACAAATTTACAAGAAAAAAACAACCTCATCAAAAGGTGGGCAAAGGATATGAACAGACACTTCTCAAAAGAAGACATTTATGAGGCCAACAAACATATGAAAAAAAGCTCATCATCACTGGTCATTACAGAAATGCAAATCAAAACCACAATGAGATACCATCTCACACCAGTTAGAATGGCGATCATTAAAAAGTCAGGAAACAACAGATGCTGGAGAGGATGTGGAGAAATAGGAGCGCTTTTATACTGTTGGTGGGAGTGTAAATTAGTTCAACCATTGTGGAAGACAGTGTGCTAATTCCTGAAGGATCTAGAACCAGAAATATCATTTGACCCAGCAATTCCATTACTGGGTATATACCCAAAGGATTATAAATCATTCTACTATAAAGACACATGCACCTGTATGTTTACTGTGGCACTATTCACAAGAGCAAAGACTTGGAAACAATCCAAATGCCCATCAATGATAGGCTGGATAAAGAAAATGTGGCACATACACACCATGGAATACTATGCAGCCATAAAAAGGATGAGTTCATGTCCTTTGCAGGGACACGGATGAAGCTGGAAACCATCATTCTCAGCAAACTAACACAGGAAAAGAAAACCAAATACTGCATGTTCTCACTCATAAGTGGGAGTCGAACAACGAGAACACATGAACACAGGAAGGGGAACATCACACACTGGGGCCTGTCAGGGGGTGTAGGGGTAGGGGAGGGACAGCATTAGGAGAAATACCTAATGTAATTGATGGGTTGAGGGGTGCAGCAAACCACCATGGCATGTGTATACCTATGTAACAAACCTGCACATTCTGCACATGTATCCCAGAACTTAAAGTATAATTAAAAAAAAAAAGGAAAAAAAATGTTACATATAAACAGCATTTAACTAAACAATCAAAGAAAAATGCATAGGCTGAAAATACATATCAAAAAAGAAAGGATGAAAATTAGTGAGTTAAGCATCTATCTCAAGAAGTTGGAAAAAGAACATGAACGTAAACCCAAAGAAAGCAGAAGATAGTAAATAATAAACATTAAAAAGTGAGGTCAACAGTGCCACCATACTGGTTCTTTATAAAGACTAAATACATTTCGACTGTCTGGTAAGACTGATAAAGACAAGAAAAGGTACAAAAATCTAGCCATAGAAAAAAGTTTACATCCACTACAGAGGATACAGACATTTAAAAAATTATACAAGGTATTTTTGAATAACTTTATAAGTCAAGAAATTTGAATATATTTCTACTAGAATAAAATTTACAAAAATCAGTTGTTAAGAAGACCAGGTGCAGTAGTTCGCACCTGTAATCCCAGCACTTTGGGAGACTGAGGCGGGGGGAATCACCTGAGGTCAGGAGTTCAAGTCTAGTCTGGCCAACATAGTGAAATCCTGTCTCTACTAAAAATACAAAAATTAGTCAGGCACAGTGGCAGGTGCCTGTAATTCCAGCTATTCAGGAGGCTGAGGCAGGAGAATGGCTTGAATCCAGGAGGCGGAGGTTGCAGTGGGCCGAGATCATGTCACTGCACTCCAGCCTGGGTGATACAGCGAGACACCATCTCAAAAAATAAAATAAAATAAATAAACAAATAAATACAATCAATGTAAGAAGAAACAAAAAACTTCAATAGTCTCACAGATAATAAATTATAACAGTAATTTTAAAACTTAAAAAAGAAAACACTTCCAGCACAGATGGTTTCATAAGTTCTCCAAATATTCCAGGAAGAAATAATTCTAATCTTAAGTACTTGCAGAGAAGAGAATAAAAGAGAAAACTCCCTACCTCATTTTAATTGACTAGCCTAACCTTGACTCTAAAACCTGAGAAGAATATAAGAAAGAAAAATTATAAGCAATCTTATGAACACACATATACAAATCCTAACAAAATATTAGCAAATGAAATCCATTAGTACACAATTATGAAGAAGTTGAGTTTAATTCAGGATTTCAATGTTGGTTTAACACTAGAAAATCAATTTAAATAAACAACATTAAAAGACCAAAAGCAAAACAATACAGCCATCTCAATGGATATGGAAAAAGCATTCGATAACAATTCAACTATTCATAACTAAAAAACAAAATGCTTAGTAAACTAGTAACAGAAAGAAACTTCCACAATAAAGGAAGGTATCTTAAAAAAAACCCAAAACATACAGAACATATGTTTAAGAATGAAATGTTGAAAGTTTTACCTTTAAAGATACAAACATTACCACTTCTATTCAACACTGTACTGGAGGTACTAGCCAGTACAATAAATTATATATATTAAAAAAAACTGACAGGAAGAAACTACATTGTTATTATTCACAAATTATATGACTGTGTGTAGAAAAAAAGAATTTACAAATGTGTTCTTAGTTTCTCACTTTATCATTTATTTTATATTGTGGAAATAAACATCATTGTACAAAAATCAATTATTTTTTTTGATAATGAGTATTTTGTTTCTGTACAAAAATTGATTCTATTTCCATATAAAGCAATCAACATTAGAAAACAGATTTTTTGAAAAAGACACCATTTATAGGAACATTAAAAAATATCAAGCATGAATAATAAATCTACAAAAGATATGCTAGTCCTCCTTGGTAGAAACTAAAAAAGTTTATGTACTGAAAGACACTAAAGGCAGCCTAAACCATGGGGGGATTTGTGTTCAAAAATTATGAGATTCAATAGTATAATCATAATTCAGTACAATCTTAACTAAAATTTTAACAGGTTTATTGGTTTTTGTTTATTTATTTTGGTGGAAATTTACAAGCTGATTTTCAAATTTATGTAGATATACAAAGGGCCAAAAAGTAGCCAAGAAAAATTTTAAAAATGTATGACTTTCTCTACATGGTACACCATATAGAGGCAGTACTTCAGAGACGTAGGGAAAATATTCTTTTAATAAATGGTGCTGAAATAATCTGGCATAATATGCAATATAAATAAATAAATAAATGAACCTGGACTCCCAACTTATACTGTATATAAAAAAATCTATTTCAGATAGATTTTAATTTTAAAATTAAATGTAAAAGGAAGAACAAAAAAAATTTCGAATGTAACACAGAATACCTTCAAAGTTCTGAAACAGAAAAAAATTCCTTAAATAAGATACAGAAAATATTAGCTGCAAGACTAAATTTAAGTATATTAAAATCAGGCATTCTAGGCTGTGCACGGTGGCTCACGCCTGTAATCCCAGCACTTTGGGAGGCCAAGACGGGCAGATCACGAGGTCAGGAGATCGAGACCATCCTGGCTAACATGGTGAAACCCCATCTCTACTAAAAATACAAAAAATTAGCCAGGCACGGTGGCGGGCACCTATAGTCCCAGCTACTCAGGAGGCTGAGGCAGGAGAATGGTGTGAACCTGGGAGGCGGAGCTTGCAGTGAGCTGAGATTGTGCCACTGCACTCCAGCCTGGGCGACAGAGCAAGACTCTGTCTCCAAGATAAATAAAAAGTAAAATAAAATTAGGCATTCTAACCACCAAATTCACCATTAAATGGGTAAAACAGCAAGCCACAGAGAAGAAATATTTGAACCACTTATAACTGACAATGGACTTGATCTAGAACATACAAAGTCCTAAAAATCATTAAACAAAAGCAAACAACCAAATGGAAAACAAGCAAAGAACTCTAGACACTTCAAAAGAGAGAATCCAAATGGCCATCATACATATGGAAAAGTGCACACCGCATAAATCTTCAGGGAAATAAAAGCTAAAATGAGATTCAACTATAAATGACCAGATTGGCAAAAATTTAAAAATCTGACAATTCTCTAAGTATTGATGAACATGTGAAGGAATGAGAACTCTCATATTGTACGTGTTAAGTATAAATTAAGGTACGCCCTCTGGAAAATAGTTGGCCATTACCTGCTATAGATTAAGATACCCACAGTCTATGACCCAACAAATTCCACTTCTAGAAAATACCCTAAATAAAAGTATATATATGCATGCAGGATATATATATATAAAAGAAAGTCTGCAAAATTGCTATTTGCAATAACCAAGGATCAGAAACCATTCATGCACCTATCAATAGAATGGGCAAATAAACTGATTTATAGTTAGACAATGGAATATCATACTGAAATGAAAATCAGTGAATTACAGCTACATTTCATAACATTAATGAATACTAAAAACACAATATAAAACTAAACTACAGTATTTTGGCAGGGCGTGGTGGCTCATACCTATAATCCCAGCACTTTGGGAGGCTGAGGCAGGTGGATCAACTGAGGTCAGGAGTTTGAGACCAGCCTGGCCAACATGGTGAAACCCCATCTCTACTAAAAATACAAAAATTAGCCAGGCATGATGGCAGTCACCTGTAATCCCAGCTACTCGGGAGACTGAGACAAGAGAATCACTTGAACGTAGGAGGCAGAGGTTGCAGTGAGCCAAGATCGTGCCACTGCACTCCAGCCTACCTGGGCTACAGTGCAGGGCTCCGTCTCAAAAAACCAAACCAAACCAAACAAACAAACAAACAAACAAACAAACAAAAAAATATATATAAAATACTATAAACTATATTATTTTAAAATGCAAACTTAGATGGTAAAACTATCTATCTATCTATACATTTTTTTGAGATAGAGTCTTGCTCTGTTGCCTAGGTTGGAGGGCAGTGGCGTGATCTCGGCTTACTGCAAACTCCACCTCCCAGGTTCAAGTGATTCTCCTGCCTTAGCCTCCTGAGTAGCTAGGATTACAAGCGACCAACACCATGTCTGGCCAATTTTTTTGTATTTTTTAGTAGAGATCAGGTTTTACCATGTTGGCCAGGCTGGTCTCGAACTCCTGACTTCAAGTGATCTGCCCACCTTGGCCTCCCAAAGTGCTGGGATTACAGGCGTGAGCCACCATGCCTGGCCTAGATGGTAAAACTCTAAACAAAATTATGCAATTATATCATTAATCAGGACAGTGAGAGTTTGGTGGGTTGCTGTGGTTGAGAAAGGGCATGCTAAGAATTTCCGGATGGCAGCCAACTTTCTTGTTTTTGACCTGAGTGGTAATTACAAAGCTGTTTATTAACTAATGTTTTAAAACCTCATTCATTTATGTTTTATGTACTTTGTCATATGTAGTATACTTCACAAAAGAAAAGTTAAAAAAAATAAAAAGGTTAATACAATTGAGAACAATGGTCATTCTCAGGGGAGGGAGAGATCAAATTGAGGAAGGCCATTGGTAGCTTCAAAGGTTACCAGGCTGTAATGTCTGATTTCTTAAACTGAGCAGTGGATATGCTGCTGTTTATTTTATTATTACATTTTGTACATGTACTTTATTGTATTATTTTATAAGTAGAATGTCACCAAAAGTGCAATTGATAAAAAAAATTTGATACACTGGAATTCATTAAAAACTTTCATACTTCAAATGACACCATCAAGAAAGTAAAAAGATAATCCATAGGAAGGGAGAAAGTATTTGTAAATCAGATAGCTGATTATTTTACAAATCCAGAATACATAAAGAACTCTTTAAGAAATCTTAAAATAGCAACCTTTTTTTTCTTTTGAGACAGGGTCTTGCTCTGTTGTGCAGGCTGGAGTGCAATGGCACAATCTTGGCTCACTGCAACCTCCACCTCCCAGGCTCAAACGATTCTCCCACCTTAGCCTCCCAGGTAGTTGGAACTACAGTAGGCACATGCCACCATGCCCGACTATTTTTTGTGGTTTTGGATAGAAACAGACTTTTGTCATGTCCCCCAGGCTGGTCTCAAACTCCTGAGCTCAAGCAATCCTCCCACCTCAGTCTCCTAAATTTCTGGAATTACAGGTGTAGGCCACTGTACCTGACCAATGACAAAAGATTTGAATAGACTTTTCTCCAAAGGAGATATACAAAACAATGTGCTAATAAGCACACAAAAAGATGTTCAACATCTGTAGGTTGTTAGGGAAATGCAAATCAAAACTACAATGAAGTTCCAATTTACAATCACTAAAGGTATCCTAATAAAAAAGACAGATAATAACAAGTGTTGATGAGGATTTGGAGAACAGAAATTCTTATTCATTGCTGATGAGAATGAAAAATAGTACAGCCACATTCGGAAAAAAAAGAGTTTAGAAGTCTCTAAAAATGTTAAACATAGAAGTACCATATGATCCAGCAAATTCACTCTTAGGTATCTACCTAAGACAGATGAAAACATACGTGGACACAGACTTGTACATAAATGTTCGTGGCAGCATTATTCCTAACAGCCCCAAAGTGGAAATGATACAGCTGTTCATCAACTGACAAATGGATAAACAAACTTTGGTGTATCAATACAATGGAATACTATTTGGCAATAAAAAAGAAAGAAGTATTGATACATACACAACATGGATGAACCTCAAAAACTTATGCTTAGTGAAAGAATTCAAACACAAAAGATCATATAGTAAATAATTTCATTTATATAAAATGTCCAGAATAGGCAATTATATACAGATAGAAGTAAGTTAGTCACTCTCTAGTGCTGGGGTAGGAGTGACTGCTAATAGGTATAAGGAATCTTTTCGGGGTGTTGGAAATGTTCTAAAATTAGCTTGTGGTGATACCTGCACAACTCCGCAAATATACTAAAAATCATTAAGGTATATACACTCACAATAGGTGAATTTTTTGATATGTAAATAATATCTTAATAAAGCTATAAAATTGTCAAGTAGGGCAGTTTCCTTAAATATTACTGCATTTTTCTGGAAAAAAATGTCATTTAAAACTTTTAGAACTTGATCTTGCTCTATTGGCAATTTGGTTCCTTCCTGCCCCAATCCTTCTGCCTTTAAAAGCGGAAAAGTTCAGGGGCATAGTAAATATCAAGTGTTTTCAAAACATAAAAAAGTATAAATATTCACAGATTAAAAAAATCCTCAAATGACTGAGAATCTTTCTTAGGGCTGATAAAGAATAAAACGGGTTTAAAAAAATAAAGAAATGAACTATTCCAAAGGATTATAAACCATGTTGCTATAAAGACACATGCACACGTATGTTTATTGCGGCACTATTCACAACAGCAAAGACTTGGAATCAACCCAAATGTCCAACAATGATAGACTGGATTAAGAAAATGTGGCACATATACACCATGGAATACTATGCAGCCATAAAAAACGATGAGTTCATGGACGAAGCTGGAAACCATCATTCTCAGCAAACTATTGCAAGGACAGAAAACCAAACACCGCATGCTCTCACTCACAGGTGGGAATTGAACAATGAAAACATTTGGACACAGAAAGGGGAACATCACACACCAGGGCCTGTCGTGGGGTGGGGGGAGGGGGGAAGGATAGCATTAGGAGATATACCTACTGTAAATGACGAGTTAATGGGTGCAGCACACCAACATGATGCATGTATACATATGTAACAAACCTACATGTTATGCACATGTACCCTAGAACTTAAAGTATAATAAAAAATAAAAATAAAAACTAAAAATACAAAAAAAAAAAAAAAGATTGCTATCTATGACCCAGAAATTACAAGGGTGGCTATACCCTAGAGAAACTCATGCATATGTATACCTGAAAATTTGTATAAGAGTGTTCATAGAAACGTTTGTAATAGTAAAAAACTGGAAACAATCCAAACACCACATGTTCTCACTCACAGGTGGGAACTGAACAATGAGAACACATGGACACAGGAAGGGGAACATCACATACCGGGGCCTGTTGTGGGGTGGGGGGAGCGGGGGGGATAGCATTTGGAGATATACCTAATGTTAAATGACGAGTTACTGGGTGCCTCACACCAACATGGCACATGTATACAAATGTAATTAACCTGCACCTTGTGCACATGTACCCTAAAACTTAAAGTAGAAAAAAAAAAAAAAGAAAGAAATGAACTATCTATAATGAGGCAATTTTCCAAATTCTGAATGACAGAATACAGGGCTTTTTCCCATAAATCTTGAGGTAATCATTTTTAAAACTGTTTGGTAGAAGACAGTTAATATTCTGGGAACTTTAATGTTCTCATAAATAAAACTGAGCACTTTTGCATCAGCTGATACAATCATCTCATATATTTAAGGGCATATCCTAGTAAATATTTGTCTTTCTAGAAAAAAAATTCTGTAGGAGGATTGTTTTTACCGTTGACGTGAGGAGGAAACTGCCAGGCCTTGTTAGTTGAGGGACCGATGTCCCTGCGATTGCCATGGCAACGGTCTGGCTTATCATACTTCCGCTCTCACTTTCATAATCATCAGTAGCTATACAAATTGGTCTTCCTCGTTGATTGTGAGTTTCTAAAGAAAAATAATCCAAAAAAAAAATAAAACTGTTTAGCTGAACTAATTCCTTTTCCTATTCTCCACTATTCTTTAAAAGAATAACCTGTTGACATGTTATAGTTATTAGATTTACTTCTTTTAGATAATATTTTAAATATCTTTAACAGTAACTCATTGCTATGGTAATAATTTACAGTTTATAGAGAACATTAACTTGCTAGTCAAAGAAGATAAAAGAATATAAACACTTCTGCCTTCAGGTAAGGAAATTCATTTTAGTGATCAAAATACTAGAAAGACTGCTCAACAATCAGTCTCTTAAAGGCAAATAGTTGGTTATCTTTGCAACACCAGCACCTGTCAAAGTTCTTAATACACATTAGATACTCAGGAAATGTTTCTGTTTTACTAAACTGGAAGCTATCGGGCTAATTGCTAGTTTAAATTCCCTCATTTGCCCCAAAGAAAATATTGTTGCAAACTAAGTTCTATATTTAAGTAAATTCTAAATATGGAAAGCAAGAGCAATAAAACTCTGTAGGTTCTAGTTTTGAAGAAGTAATACCACTTCAACTTATTAACCTGGTGTTAGCAATAAACATAATTCCTGATATTCAAGTGAATATTCATTTCAATTTTATATATATGAATGAAGTCAAAACTGAGGTGGTAAACATCTGTCAAGTTTTCTTGTATTTTTTCAGATGTATACTGCATGTTCACACCAACATTTCCTAAAATGTAGGTATAGAATTGCTATAAAAATCATTATTTTAAAATTCATCATAAGAACTACTTGAAGCAATCTTATACTGAATTCTCTCACATGGTCAAAGGTTTTCTGGCAATATAGTTAAATATTCGTAGTTTACTTTTATCAGTGCACAATTCTTATTTTCCTAAAATAAGATCTTCATCCCTGAGATATTTTCTAACACTTTTAAACATTGAACTTTGCCTTTAAAATTTGTCTTAATTATATTAGGTACCTGTAAAATCATACAGCTGAGGTACAGTTTCCATGATAATACCAATCAAAGGTAGATACAACATGGCCACTCGAGCCTTTATCTGAGGGTCAGAGTACCGCGGGTCTGAGTCGTGACTGGAGAGTAAATTGTGTACCATATTGATGACTTTCTTATGCAATCCAAACAGTCTATTTAAAAAGAAGAAGACAAAGAAGAAAAAGCAGTAAGGCCACAGAGATTAGCTAACATCTTTAAAACAAACAGTAAGTCATGGTATTGAATAAATTTTGTTCAATTTCTTACCTTTGTCATGTATTTGCATGCATTCCGTTCCTATAAAACATTTCTCATTTTAAAATAAATGTATAAAAATGTAAAAAATGTGTAAAATAAGAATTGAAAAGGAAATGCTACACAAATTCACTTAGAAGTAAATCTGAATATTTGTATATTAACTCCTTATTAGTGTATTTGAATATAAAGAAACTAAGACTACTTATAGTTACATTTTGAAGCTAAACAAGGTAAATTTTAAAATGCTGTAAATGTTATTTCACCAAATCAGATCTTTTCACATTTACCAAAAATAAATTATTCCCTTTTTCTGAAAGAAAAATCCCCTACCTAATGGATTATGTAGCCCACAGGCTGGGGTTGCCTTTGACATCTCTATTTAAACTGCACTTCTTTACTAATATACCTCATTTGGGCCCTCACAACTTTTTTAGACTCCCAATCCCCCTCAGTTTCAAATGGGCTAATACACTAACAAGGGTCACTTTCACTTGAACATTTTTGTCTCTTCTTAAGGGGACAGCACTTTAACTATGCAAACCATTCTAATTTAAAATTCATCTACTCCAACTTTAACTGGCCCTTAATGCTGCATCCACTAGCAGTTTCAGATCTCACTCTCTCTCCTTAAGCCTCTTACTGTCAATCACAACAGAAGACCTTACTTCCAACTTAGGAAAGAAGAGCCATTCTGAATTTGTTCTGGCCAGGTCTTTTAACACAATTCCATCTTTATAGCTCACAAATAGTCTTTCCTTCCTGACTCAGAAAAAGTGTACCTTCTCACAGAAAATAATTTCTCCATATGTTCAATGAACCCCATCTTTTTTCAACAGCTTCAATGTCTCCCCTCATTAGGTTCTTCCCTTCTTTCTTCAAATATGCCTTTCCTATCTTGAAAATACATTTAAAAAGTTGAGATTAGAAAACAGGTAGTCTTCTTCCGGAGCCCTTGATTGTATCTGCCATTTTACAAAGCTGTATGTGAAATCTAGATGGAGATTCTTTCTTCCAGCTCTTTAACCATAAAGTATACTTTTAAAGAGGCTTAAAACACATGAAAGCAAACAGCTGAGAGATGGCCACACACTCAGACTACAACAGCCAGAAAGAGTCTGCCTGCACTTGGTGCTTGGCCTGTGAGGTGGCACCACTGGGCCTTGCCTGCACCAGCTTGCTCAGAAACACAACTGCGACAAGATGATCTGCCTCAAGGGTTATGCTCACCTGCACCCCTGTGCCATAACTGCCGCAAGACGTACAGCCACAAAACATGCTGCGCCCTCAAAAGAAGGTCAAATAAGACACCTCCCCTGGCTCCTCCTTCTCCCACTGGGTGGCCTCCTGCCCAAGCCCCATGGCCCTGGGGCCTCAATGTTTCCCTTTTACTGACTAGTGGGTAGAGGGAGGGTCGGTGGAAAGTACACGTTTAAACATTGTCAAGAACCACATCTAGTGAACCTATCTCAGATCTCATTCTCCAGCTCCACTTGACACTTTGTCCATCTTATATATTCTCTTCTCAGGATTTTCTCCGGTAGTTCCCACCTTCCCTAGATTCCCCATCATTATTCCCAAGGCTTAGATTCTGGCCAATTGCTTTTCACGTTCTCCTCTTTGACTTTCTGTATCAGCACTAATGATTGCCAAAGGTATTCCTTATCTCTCAGCAGCTACCATACTCATACTTCAATCTATCTAAACTCTACCCACTTGTCTTCATAAAGCCTTTTCATATGCTTACATTGCTCAATCCCATTCAGTTATTAAATATATATTAATACAAGATCTGTAATATCTTATTCTAGATGTTGAAGATAAAACATTCCCCATTTTTAAGAAGCTCACTTTAGCAAGAGAGAAACACAGACACAAAAATAATAATTCTTCAATACTTCAAAGAATTCTTCAATTCTTTATAAATGCTACAATAAAGGAATATAAATCCTCTAATCTTCTAAAGAACCATGTCCTACAAAACTAACATTTAATCATAGTGTACTGTTTTGCAGTCTTAACTTTCTAATTATAATGAAAGTTTCTAAAGAGCAAATCTTTCGTTAATTATAGAACATATTATTGCCACTTAAGGAATTATTCTTGATTACGTAGCAAGCATGTGGATTAAAAGACAAACATTCCTCTCAAGGATCTCTCCAAGACAATGCTGCATATAATCTACATACCTCCCAAGACAGTAAAATTTAAAGATGAGATATGAGTTTCTTACAGTTAATCATTCATTCATCAAATTAACATATATTAGCAAGTGTCTACTTTGTGCCAGACATAATACTAAGGCACTGGGAATACAGCACTGAACAAGAAAGACAAGGTGCCTGTTCTCATGCTCTCACATGCTCACATCCTACTGTGAGAGGACAGATCATAAACAAGCAGATTTCAGATAAGTGCCTTGTAGAAACTAAAACGGGGTTACATGGCTAAGAATGATTGTGACAAGGGCAACATGGCTGTTATTTATGAGACAGAGTCTTGCTCTGTTGCCTAGGCTGTGGCGTGATGTTGGCTCACTGTAACCTCCGCCTCCCAGCTTCAAGTGATTCTCATGCCTCAGCCTCCCGAGTAGCTGGGATTAGAGGCAAGCACCACCACGCCCAAGTAATTTTTGTATTTTTAGTAGAGATGGGGTTTTACCATGTTGGCCAGGCTGGTCTCAAACTCCTGACCTCAAGTGATCCACCCACCTCAGCCTCCCAAAGTGCTGAGATTATAGGTGTGAGCCACCATGCCAGGCTTATTTATTTATTTAATTTTCTTGAGACAGGGTCTCACTCTGTCACCCAGGCTGGAATACAGTGGTGTGATCATTGCAGCCTTGACCTCTTAGACTTAAGTGATCCTCCCTCCTCAGCCTCCTGAGTAGCTGGGACTATAGGCATGCACCACCACGTACGGTTAATTAAAAAAATTTTTTTGGTATAGACAGGGTCTCACTATGTTGCCTAGGCTGGTCTTGAACTCCTGGACTCAAGCAATCCTCCTGCCTCAGCCTCGCAAAGTGTTGGGATTACAGGCATGAGCCTCTGTGCCTGGCCAACATGGCTGTAATTTAAGTTAGGTGATCAATGAAAATCTCACTGAGAAGATGCTGTTTGAACAGATACCTGAAGAACCACAAGCAAGAAATGACTATGTGAACATCTGAGGGCTGTTCAACACTGCTTCAAGAGGAGAAAAATCCAAGCGCAAAGGCCTGAAGGTGGGAATGAGCTTGGCGCATTAGAGAAACAGAAAGTAGGCCAGCATGGCTAGATCTTAGTATATGAAGAGGAAGAGAGTGGCAGGAGTAGACAAGAGCCAGATATACAGGGCCTTAAGAACCTATATATGGCAACTATATGCAAGACTATCTTGCAGTCATGAGAGGCTCCAGCCTTAGGATAAAGCTGACACTTCTAGCAGAGGTAAGAAATGTAAAGAACTGGAATCATGATGGTATCAATGAGCTGATGATATTACTGTGCTAAAAACCTATCTTTCTGGGGGTTTATCCGTTCGGAGCCCCCCCTCCCTCTATATCAGGGAGCCGTTTTCTTATTTCTTTCCTCTTTCTTGCCTATTAAACTTTCTGCTCCTTAAAACCAAAAATAATAAATAATAAATAATAAAAATCCTATCTTTCTTCCAATTTTGAAATAGTAAATTTCCTTCCTTTAATAAAGCCAGCTGGAGGAAGAATTTTCTATTTATTGTAACCAAAAACACCTTCATATACCAAGTAAAAATATTGAAAATACAGATTCAAATGAGTGAGCTATACCAGTTATTTTAAAAAGCTAGTAGGTTTAGATAAGTTGTTTTTAGAGTGTTTTTTCCACAAATAACAGATTCTTTTATTTTTTTTTTAATGACATCATAGTCATTTGTCAAATGGCAAAATACAAAAGTGGTGCCAAGTAGGCGTAGAAGGCCCAGAGTTTCACCCATTTAGTTTGCCCTCTCTATACTCCAAAGTCTGCACACACTGCTCATCCCAATCTACACAGAAACCCATTAAGCACCTCTTCAGGACCCTACAGTTCTGTTTAGAACACAGGGTGAAAAACTACTTCTTTAAAATAGATTCCAAATTTAGGAAGCTGCCATTATAAAAAACACATGTCTTTCAGTTGCAGATCTGGCCTTTCACAATTTATTCGGTATTGACTATGCCCCTGACATACTGCTAAGAACTTGACATACCTCCTCTTTTATTCATTCAATAAATATATCAGCAGACCCTTGTAAAAACCTATTTAAAGTATCTCTTTTTGTTCTCTGGAGTTCTTGCATGAGGCTAAACTGCATTATAAACTTGTATTATTCCTACTACGAAAAAAAAATTTTAAGCCATTATCACCTAAATGAGTTATGGTCATACTATTAAGATGGACATACCCCATATGGGATGCTGGACCACAACATATCAGCTTTTTTTTTTTTTTGAGATGAAGTCTTGCTCTGCCACCCAGGATGGAGTGCAGTGGTGTGATCTTGGCTTACTGCAACCTCTGCCTCCCGGATTCAAGCAATTATCATGCTCCAGCCTCCTGAGCAGCTGGGATTACAGACACAAGCCACCATGCATGGCTAATTTTTGTTATTTTTAGTAGAGATGGAGTTTCGTCATGTCAGCCAGGCTGGTCTCGAACTCCTGACCTCAAGTGATCTGACTGCCTTGGCATCCCAAAGTGCTGGGATTACAGGTGTGAGCCACTGCACCTGGCTACATCAAGCTATTTCTATAAATTCAAATCATCAGGTCGGTGCAGTGGCTCACGCCTATAATCCCAGCATGCTGGGAGGCCGAGGCGGGCTGATCACTTGAGGCCAGGAGTTGGGAGACCAGCCTGGCCAACATGGCAAAACCCCATCTCTACTAAAATTACAAAAATTAGCCGGGTGTGGTGGCACTCGCCTGTAGTCCCAACTACTCAGAAGGCTGAGGCAGAAGAATTGCTTGAGCCTGGGAGGCAGAGGTTACAGCGGGCTGAAATCATGCCACTGTTGTCCACCCTGGATGAGGGTGACAGAGTGAGATCTATTTTCAAAAAAAACAAAACAAACAAACAAAAATCACATCATCAGACAATATACTTTTCTAACTACATCAATTTCCAAACATCCTTTAAAAATGTACACAACTTTGGAAGTTTTTAAAACCTAAAGATATTTGTTTATAGGGCAATTTTTGAAATAAAATGCCACATAGTATGATGGCAAATTATAAATTTTTGGCCAGGCGCAGTGGCTCACACCTGTAATCCCAGCACTTTGGGAGGCTGAGGTGATGATCACCTGAGGTCAGGAGTTTGAGACCAGCCTGGACAACATGGTGAAACCCCATCTCTACTACAAAAAGAAAAAAATTAGCTGGGTGTGGGGATGTGTGCTTGTAGTCCCAGCTTTGGGAGGCTGAGGCAGGAGAATCGCTTGAACCCAGAAGGCAGAGGTTGTAGTGAGCTGAGATCCTGCCACTGCACTCCAGCCTGGGTGACAGAGCAAGACTGCCTCAAACAAACAAACAAAAAAAGATAAATTTTCCTGACAAGGAATCAAATAAAAGACCATTTTCCTCAAATGACAAGCATTTACTTTATATCAACAAATCCATCTACTAATATGCATAATTTATTTTATAAACTATTAAGAAGAAAAAAAAGGCTACTAAATGAATCATGATACGCCACCAATTTTAAGACAAATCCCAAATTCAGAGGTGACAAAATATGAGAAAAAGTCTTTCATAAAATTGATTAAACAGATAAATAACATTAAGTGAGAAACTTAGTGAAGAGGGAAGTAGAAAAAGAGTGTGAAAGATTATTCTCCTAATCCTCAGGAAATGTGAGTGGAATACTTCTGTCCACTGTTCAAAATCAAACTCGTATTCTACAAGGTAAAAACTGGTCTACTCACCCTTCAGCATCAGGGTCTAAAATGACAGCCAGCTCTGTTAACACAAGTCCTGCCAAATAATGTTGTTGGCGGAAAGGCACGGACAATTCAAACATATTTGCAATCTTTTGGTCTTGTACATTCGTAGAAAATCCAGAACTCTGTTGGAGAGTGAGGCAGAACAAGACTATAACAGCAGTGCAACAAAACATCCTACAGACAGAGCAATATAAGAAATGAAATACTTTTTCCTAGGGTAGTTTATTTTATATTACTAACACTGAAGACAAAGCAACTTTTCAGACTTTTGGGACAGGAAACTATGATGAGATTGCTTTATTAAGTTAATTACTTTATTATAGAAATTAATCATTGAAAATTTAATTATTTTACATTTCTTTTTTCACATATACTTTCCTACATATTTTCCCCTTTATTCTCTTAGCCACTTTTCAATATCACACTCTGATGGAAAAAAGAAGCAACTAAATCCAAATGACATAGTTGCACTTACCCCAAAGTACAAGAGAAATATTCATAGTCAAGGCTATTGGTTTCCAGAGAAATTCAAAACACCAGTACAATTGTTTTTCACAGAATATACTATCTCTGGAAAATTACCATCATTTTGTTGTCTACTGAGTTTTTTTTTAACGTCTTAATACTTCAAAATATTATAGCATTCTCCAAGATACAGTCCATATTGAGGACTCACGTGATGTTTCTTAGTGCAACAATAGATTTTACATTTCTCTATGGCGAAATTGTCTCCTAATAAGAATATAAAACTCTTCTTAGCCTTTCAAAAAAGAGTGATGTCTCTGTTATCTGAAAGAATCTGAAAATTATGTAGCTAGCTGAGAAAGTGGGCAACAAGGTAACAGAAGAAATTCTATGAGCATTTCCTGGCTGAAAGAGATGTTCGGTAAGGAATTAGATATAAACAAATATGTTTCCTTAAGGGTGTTAGCAACCATATTTATGATTAATCTGTCTTTGTGTAGCTACATCTTTGGCGGAGGATGGGGAAAGAAAGAAAAAGGCCAGCCTCATCCATTAGATTAAGGACACGCTAGCCAGACTGAAGAGTTTGTGGAAAAATAGGCTGATCCAGAAGATTTTTTTACAAAGATAAACTGAAAAGTTGTGGGTACTCTTTGATGTTTTCTAGTCTTTCTAGCTGAAGTTTAAATTTTGTTTTTTAAATCACGGATATGAGATATCACCTACAGAATCCTATTCAGGAATTAAATATATTGAAAACAAAATTAAGAAGTATTAACTTTCACTTTAGAAATTAAGGGCTTAAAAAAAGTAGCCTCCTTGCCTCAGGAATAATACAGTAGAAAGAGTATTTCACTGGACAAAGGAAAATATAGGCTTCTCTGATGCTAAAACCACAAAATCTCTTAATCTCAATTTATAAAAGAGGACATACATATTAACTGCTACAAAAACACTTTTTCATCTACAGAGAACCTACTAGCTGTTCAAGTCAAGTGCCACCCACTCAAAAACCCATCAATTTTCATCTAGTTTCCTTTGGGGTTTCTGGATACAAGAGAGTTAAGCAGGGCTTTGTCATGCCTCCACTGCAGTTTGACTTCTTTCTCTGTTCAATTATGCTTCATCCCCCACTTCCTTTCACAGGTATTGATCTCTAAAACACATCTTGCATTTGAAACTCATTCTTGGTGTCTGCTTCAAGAGAACTCAATTTGTGAAAACATCTAAATTAGTGAGTTTATTTAGGTGAATTCATTCACATGTGCATTAAGTCTATGAAAGGAATATAAAACAGTGGTTAAGAACTTGGGCTTGGCCGGGAGCGGTGGCTCATGCCTGTAATCCCAGTACTTTTGAGAGGCCGAGGCTGGCGGATCAAGAGGTCAAGAGATCGAGACC
Organism: Pongo abelii; assembly: GCF_028885655.2. Classification (NCBI taxonomy): domain Eukaryota; kingdom Metazoa; phylum Chordata; class Mammalia; order Primates; family Hominidae; genus Pongo; species Pongo abelii. The sequence continues at coordinate 170,601,828 of NC_071985.2, read as the reverse complement.
ATCCTGGACAACCAATATGGTGAAACCCCGTCTCTACTAAAAATACAAAAATTAGCTGGGCATAGTGGCGCACACCTGTAGTCCCAGCTACTGGGGAGGCTGAGGCAGGAGAATCACTTGAACCCCAGAGGCGGAGGTTGCAGTGAGCCGAGATCGCGCCACTGCACTCCAGCCTGGGAGAAACGGCAAGACTCCCTCTCAAAAAAAAAAAAACAAACAAACAAATAAACAAACAAAAAAAAAGAATTTGAGCTCTAGAATAAAGCCTTGGTTCAAAGCCTGGCTCTGCCACTTTTTACTCAGTGACCTTTCTGTGTTTCTGTTTTTCTAATCTGCAAAATGGGTATAACAGAACTTGCCTTCTTAGAGTTATTCTGAGGATTAAATGACTTAATACTTACAAAGCACTCAGAACTGAGCCTATCATACAGCTGTTATTCAATAAGTGTTATTTTTTCCATTGTTTAAAATTATTCTTCACAAAAGTGACTTTAAATATATGTATATTCACACGATTTGCATACCTGAGATGTTGCAGAAGAAACAGAAGGTGATGGAGATGCAGGTGGAGTAAGTAAGCTGCAGGGTAAGTTTAATGTAACATAGTGCTCATGACTGCAGATGATTCGTAGAAAATCCAGCCTCAAGGACACCAGAACACTCGGATTCGGTAATGAGTAAAGCTTTGAAGACACCTTGTAAGCAATGCATAAGTAAGAATCTATTATTTCTTTAATACTAATACCAGAATGGCCAATTAGAATTAAAGAGGTAGTACTTGGTATCCAGTTTGGGTTTTGTGGCTTAAGTAACAGTATCACCTTTTTCCAGAGTTACCGATAAAATTAAAAATTTTAAACTATAAGGTTTACTGTATAAACATATTTGACTAACCTACAAGCCACATTCTTGTATTTCCAATATAGCATCAATATTTCTACTTCTCATAAAACAGGGAAAACGTATATCACCAAAATAACTTCATATTACTTCCTTCTTAAAAGAAATTATCAATTCTTTTTAGAGCAGTTTGTGCTTACCTGTATTTATAATTTGTCTGTTTTCTCAGCAACATCATAAGCTACTTGAGGAGACATACTATAAACTGATTTAATAGCTTTAGTGTCCCTACAGCTTAGCTCAATGTTTGACAAATATAGGAGATCAATGCTTAAAGAATAAAGACAGGACAAGTTCTGGTAGCAATAGTACATAAAGTTTTGGGGGAAAGGTAAAAATGATACATATCGTGTTGCAAGTATTTCCATGTGGGTGAGTGCCCATGCATAGTTTTAAATTTTCTATTAGAAGAAATAAACAATAAAGACATCCAATAGAATATTCAAAATTCTAAATATTAGACTGCCAAATAGAATTCTGGACTATTAGTTCCCCAAAACTAATCTGTAGACCAGTTGTGAGGTGCTTCACAAGCACTGTGTGCTCCTCACCCCCACCAGCATAAGTTTGAACTTCTCAGTAAATCTGGGATGGGACTCAGAAATATGTATATTTTTAAAGCTCCTTTAAAAGGTAATTCTGAAAGGCTTATACAGTTTACTACCAAAGTGGCCCAGCAGAACCAATAACTAATGTTTTTTAGAAGGCAGACTTCACTAATCAGTTGATAAAATTTTTAAAACAAAATCAGCTATGTGTGGAAAAGTTCCAGGATGCTTTTAATTTCGTAAAGTCAAGATAATGAACAACATTTGGCAAATGGGTAAACATTTGTCCATAATTCCAAACTCTACAATGTCCAGGGCTGGATTAGGAGGAATACCCAGCAAAATGCAGTTGCTTTAAAAATCACTCAAGATACAAAAGTCCACTCGGTACAAATGCTCCACTTGCATGACATCTTGAGACTGCTTTACATTACTACTGACTTGATGGTATGATCCAGAATGAGAAGTAAAGAGTCATGAGTAGGCCAGTATAACTCAAGGAAATACTGGCTGTACTGATAACAGCTTGCCACAGTCCTTGTGTCCTGATAAAATAAGTGTAACTTACTTTCGCCTTGCTAATAAAAATATGTTACTTTGGCTACTTTTTGTTTTAACATCAGTATATAAATGTGCTCTCAAGGTCTCTTAGCTCTAACTTTGAAAAGAACTAACATAGTATTTAAATTATTTGATTACTAATTATTCCTAACTATGTATTACCTGTTTATAGCAGGACTTTATAAGGCTAAAAACAAATCCTCTGTCCATAACAGACAACAGATCATTGAGAAAGAATGCAAGGCTTGTATTGAGTCTCTCAACCATTTCTGTGTCCTGTGAAACAGAATATAAAACAAAAATTAAAGTATGATAGCTTAATCTGAGCTTGAAAGAGAGATAAGTGGGGAAAAAGTTATGACTACCTTCTGAAATCGTGAAACTATATCACTAGCAATCGTGCTGACAAGAGCTGCAATGTCATCCATGAAACGTTCTGGAAAACGACTTTTCCTTGGAGCATCAAGTTTATCATTAAAGTATAAATGGTGCACCATGCTCTTTACCTGAAAAAAATATATGAATTATTAACTTCCTATGAATATATTTAACAATTACAACAACTCTAAATGCTTGGACTACTTTTAAAATGTGGCATGTAATTTAATAGATGACTGAAATATTTTTAGCTTCTCAAATACTTTTTAAAGTTCCCTACGATGTTTTGTATTTGCTTAAAAAAAAAAAAAACACCATATTACCTTCAGAAAATTATGCTGGCTAACAATAGGACAAAAAAATTCTGTGTATGTCAACAAAACAAAATTTCAACCTTTAAATTTTTTTATTTTTAAATAAAGAAACAGGGTCTCACTCTGTCACACAGGCTGGAGTACAGTGGCATGATCACAGCTCATTGCAGCCTCCAACTCCTGGGCTCAGGTGATTTGCCTGCCTCAGCCTCCTGAGTAGCTAGGACTACAGGTGCACACTACCATGCCCAGCTAATTTTAAAAATTTCATAGAGACAGGGTCTGGCTATGTTGCCCAGGCTGGTCTCAAACTCTTGGCCTCAAGTGTTTCTTCTGCCTTGGCCTCTCAAAATGTTGGGATTACAGGCATGTAATCTATCACATCCAGCCAAAAAAAGTTTAATTAAATTTTTCCAAGACTCAATAATTTTGCCATTCCAAACCTCCCAAATTCTAAGCTTTGAAAGGTTAGAAACCCTGTCTTCACTATAGCGTACTCAGTAGCTAATACACAGATGATGGCATATAGTGGGAATACAATAAATATGAGTACTATATTGTATTGTATTTGTATTGAATATTGTGCAGATTCTTTATTATAACACTGTGGTAATGGTAACAAAGAATTTTAAACTTTAAATTCAGGGAAATTGAAGCTAAAGTCCTAAACTTAATATAGAGCACAGCCAAGTTTTAAATTGCAGTCTTTTGACTATTTTGTATTTTAGAAACCTGAACATATACGTAAGACTACTAAAAAACAGTGAAAATTACAATTTTTACCTTACAAGAGAAGCAGAGATGTACACAAATTACGAATTTAAGGTTTATTTTCTAGGAAAAAAATGAGTTGCCACTTATATATAGTCCCTGATTTATTTTTTCTGTAGATTATTAAATCTCTAGAAGAAATGTTTTCTTACCCATAATATAGGTAACATTCAATGCTGATGACCACCCTATGACATACTCTGGAAGATCCTTTTCTCTTTTTTCTTGTTTTGTTTTATTTTTTTTACATACTTCTTTTTTGGAATAAAAAGTTTCAGTGATTTCAGCTTTACAGAGGCTGAAGACGAAGGTGAAGAAGACGGCCCAAGTGCTGAAATGCCTGAGTTTTAATTACAGTCCTGCTACCTACAAGCTGTGCATACTAAGACAAGTTACTTAACTTCTCTGTGCCTTAGTAATACCTAGGCCACAGGGCAGTACTAGCATATTGTGCCCATCTGATACATGTTTGTTGCCTTTGTTTACATATGTGTGTGTTTACATATACAAGTTTATATGTACAGGTGACCCTTGAACAGCGTGGGTTTGAACTGCATGAGTCCACTTATATGTGGGTTTTCTCCCACCTCTGCCACTCCTGAGATAGCAAAACCAACCCCTCCTCTTCAGCCTATTCAATGTGAAGACAATGAGGATGGAGACATTTATGATGATCCACTTCCAATTAACGAAGAGAAAATATATTTTAACTTCCTTATAATTTTCTTAATTACATTTTCTTTTCACTAGCTTATTCTAAGAACACAGTATATAATACGAATAACATACAAAATATGATTATGTTACCAGTAAGGCATCTGGTCAGCAGTAGGCTATTAGTAGTTAAGTTTTAGGTGAGTCAGAAGTTATATGCAGATTTTGACTGTGTGGGGGAGTCGGTTCCCCTAAACCCCATGTTGTTCAACAGTCAACTGTTCATATATATGTATTTATTAATTAAAATATTAATTCACTCATTTTAAAAGTATCACTTATTTGATTAAGCAAAAAGTACTTAAAAAAATTTAAAGAGACAGGATCTTGCTCTGTAATCCATGCGGAGTGCAGTGGTGATCACAGCTGACTGCAGCCTTGAACTTCTGGGCTCAAGCAAGCCTCCCTCCTCAGCCTTCTCAAGTAGATGGAACTACAGGTTTGTGCCACCAGGTTTAGCTAATTAAAAAAAATTTTTTTTTTGGTAGATATGGGCTCTTGCTATGTTGCCCAGGCTGGTCTCAAACTCCTGATCTCAAGTGATCCTCCTGCCTCGGCCTTCTAAAGTGCTGAGATTACAGGTGTGAGCCACTGCACCCAGCCAGTACTGTTGTTTTTTTATTGATTGTAACTGGCACTTCCCTAAGAGTTTACTAGCCATAATAATAGCAGTGGGTATCTATAAAGCTCTTTCTATCTTTGGTATAAAATCTACAATACTGTCATGATACACTTCATGTATAATGACTAGCAAAGAATGTATCACAAGTTTCCTTTGAAAATATAGCTAGCTTATGCAACCATCCCTGAGAAAATGAGTTAAAATGAGCCTCACTCTTTATAATTCCACCTAAACTGTGTTGAGTGTCCACAGTGTTTATTTAGAGATGTAACACATGTAATTTTGTCTTAGAGGCACGTGGAAAAGCATAAGATGTGCAACAGAAAAAGATTTCTAAGGTAACAAATGAGCTAGCATAAAATTGTTCACTAAGAAAAAATATTAAAGAACCTGCTCAGTTTTTGCTCACCATTAATTCAAAAAAGAACCAGGCTTGTTGCAAAGCTGATTCCCGAACGCTGCCACTGCAAACAACCCACTGCAAAGCCAGCTCCTCATGAAAAAGCTATCCAGAAGTAAATCCAAAGTTATTATAAAAGTCAAATCTGCTGATAACATAAACCAAATACTAATGCAAATACAAATGAAGATATAATGAGAATAAGCAAAATAAGGCACGTGAACCATTCAATGATGCACTGAAGACACCCATTAACAAAACGGCTATTTATGCATGTAAGACAGTGGTATGTGGAACAGCTGAAAAAATTACATGTTATCTTGCAGAAAAATGTAATTTTAAAAGGACAGGTAGAAGATAGCCTCCTAAATTGTACCTGCAAACAGAAACTAGACTAAAAACTTACAGTACAGTAACATTTTGTTTGTATCTTAAGCACATTTTTAAACATATGCAAATACATGCATGAACTTTGCTGGTACAATTTAGGAAATATATTTTAAAATTTAAACTTTGCTATGAGCCATTAATTTTCAAGTTTTCAGGTAAGGTCTTTTTAAAAAAAATAGCAGAAGATTTCTGCCTTATAATGGATATGCATACAAAGCATTTGCAAAGTAGTGTATATTAATATGAAAAAGGACTAACAAAACTGTGCATAAGGGAAGCAAATCAACATATCTTACTAAGAGTGACAATTTTTCTAACTCATCTTCCTTTCCCTGGAGATTTAAAACACAAAACAGAAGCAGTTACAGAAACAGAATTAAGAGTTGATACATTTTTTTGGTACTAAAATTTGATGATCAAATTTGAATTCACTAAATTCTAAAAATAGTCAGTTCCAAAGATATAAACATTATCATAATGTAAAAAAGTATACATTGACAAGATATGCCCCAAAAGGCATCAGACAAGCAATGCTTGTTCAGATATATTTTAAGCACAATGCAATTACTATAAGTATCTCATACTGGTTATGTAAAGAAATCTTACATCTATTTAATTGGTGAAATTATTTTCCCCCTCTATGAATTGTCTTCATATGAATCTACCTTTTTAGTTGGTAAGCGTCCCGTTAATGTTTGTAAGAAACTTGACGTCTCTGTGTGCGAAGACATACGATTACAACTTCGATCCATAGCCTATGGAGTGAAGATGAATGAATGACGAGATAACATTAACGTTTGCAGTGGATGACTTTGCAGCTGACGGATTATGTACAAGTTTAAAACAGAGTTTTATTATGGTTTCAAAAACCATCTATTTTATTGCTCATCTCATTTTCACCATGTTAAGCTGCTTTAATGACAATGCATAAATACTATCAAAATGGCTTCTATATATTTTTGGTCTTTAATTAAAGATGAGTATTTCAGTGATTATATAATATTCAGAGTGTTGCAAAGAATGAAACTTTTATCTGTGTGATCTATATACATGCACATATCTAGTAAAAATATATAAAAAGTAAAAACATACTTCTCAACTGGTCTCAGACCAAAAATCAGTAACTTTATATTAAATAAAGAAAAGAAAAAGTTTAGAATAATTTCTTTCAGTTTTTCATTATTATCAAAAACTACTATTCAGGTTTGTCATAAACGAAATCAAATATAAATCATTTACAATATTAGAAATGGAATTTAAAATTTTATTTAAGAACAGGATTTCCCTCCAAAGCCAACACAGATGAGAAGTATATTTTGAGATACCATGCAGTATTAGCTATCAAGCAACTAGTCTTAAGTAAGCAAAACCTAATTCAGCTAAGGTATAACAAATTTCATACTTTGCAACACAGTACAAATTAAAATGGATTTTTGCTTCTGGTATTGAGTCTTATAGCACGGGGATCATATACTGTTCACATTTAATTTCAACTTATTGCCAGTCTTTCTATTCGGTGATTAGGAAGAAAATAACAAGATAGTAAATGTTAAATGGAAATGATACAATAGTTACACTTTAAACCAAAAGCAAACAGAAAACTGTTGGGTTTTTTTCTCCACGTAAAAAATTTAAAAATTAAAAATTGCTATTAAAGACGTACTACCCCTAAAGAAGAAACTGTTATAAAAGCCATCAATTACATAAGCAGCAGGCACTGAAATATTGATAGGGTGTGTAAGGAAGAAAGAAGACAGAGATAGGAAATAGGAAAGAAGAACATTACTGGTGCAATTGGTGGTATTCATGCATAGTAGTTGGAAAATGTGCTAAGTAAACAAAAATACACACTTTTTAATGATTAAAAAAAGCAAGCCACTGAAATCATAGTATATACTAAAAAGTAATGTTCTAAAGGGAAACATCAGCAGCCAATAAAGAAACCTCTAATATAAACACCACCTGTGTTGATTCTGCACTTGGACTGGGGTTGGATCCCCATGGGGCAGCTTTTGGACCACCAGTGTTAACCCAGGAATTGGAGCGATCTAAACCCTAAGCATATAATAGAAAGCAGTTTGAAAGGAAAGAAATATTACATGTTGCATGCTATAAATTATTCTTAAAGAAATTCAGATCTTCTAATGCAAACATGTTTTTAATTAGTACTGTTAAAGCAACCAAAATTTGTAGGCACCTACAGAGTATTAGTTCATCAAAATTATCTTATTATATAACACAATTTTAAAAAAAATTGCCAAGACCATTAAGTATAGTATTTAAGGTAATTTTTCTTTATGTAAAGGAATACTCTTGAAGTACCAATAACTAATGTTCCCATAGCACCACACCCCCAAACTTTCTTTAAAGATAGTACAAGTTAGCAACAGATAACCTCCTCTGTATCTAACTGAGGTTTAAAGGAAAAAATGGAAGAAAAACTCTCCATTCTTTGTTATAAACTTTAATTTCATTCCATCTCTCATCAACTGAAAACTACTATGCAGTGATACTCCATAATTCTATTTGAGCTTGCTACCACCTTCACTCTCTTTTAGGGACAGACAGGAGAAATGAAGTAAAAACTTAAGAAAAAAATGATACCTAATATTTACTCCTTCCTAATAATGGATTTGGAGCTGCACTTGTAATAATAATGGGCTACTATTTATTAATAAATATTATAAGGAAAAACATTATGCTGGGGCTGTCTATAGGAATTATATCTTCATCATCATCTTCATTAATTTAAAATTTCTTTAAGACACTACTAAAGTATACGTCCAGAAGTGAATTTATGTTTATTTCTGTCTGAAAGGGGTTACTGTGATTCCAGGTGAAGGAAACAGAGGCTTTTCTTCTATTTCCTAAAACTGACTGATGGTCAGAATCACTTGAGAAGCTATATAAAATTCAGATCCTGGGCTCTATCTCTATAAATTCGATTCAGTAATTTGGACTGGGGACTTGAGAATCTAATAATTGGAAGTGAAGCAAGTTGTAAAAGATTTTCAAAGAATTATTAGGGTAAGAATAGCAAAGACAATCGAAGACAAGCTGATGTAAATGTATCAGGGCATGAGTACAGACCCAAACCAGAAACCACCAAAGGAAAGACAGGTAAAAGTGAAGAGTTGGAACAACTGTAATCAACTCTGTCTAGATATTAGTGTCATTTGGGAAGCTTAACAACAACAGTAACAAACAAATGTGCAGCGCCCTACCTTAAAACAATTAAATCAGAATTGCTGTGAGTGCGGCCCAGATATCAGTATTTTTTAAATACTTCAAGAGAAAATTTTAAAAAGAAAAGAAAGAAAAACTGCAACCCTCAAGGGCTTAGGTTTTAGGAGAATATTTCCTCCACCTTTTTTCATTTTTTCCAAAATATATAGAGAAGTTGAAATGATGGTACAATAATCACCCATTTCTCATCATTTTTGACAGTGATTGTCTAATACGGGAGTTAAGGTTCCAATCCAGGCTCTCCTGCTTACTAGCTGTAAAATCTAAGATAAATTACTTAATTTCTTTTTCAATTTCTTATCTATAAAATAAAAATGATGAGAGTGTCTCCCTTCATATGGTAAGAATAAAATTAAATAATGGAAGTAAATTACTAAGTTCAATGCCTTGAATATAGTAAACTCTCAAAAACAGTATTATAAAAATTTCCCATACATATTTTTCTTAAAATGCTTTCTATCAAAGTAAATTAGACAATATCAAAATACTAGTAAAATTATGCAATCAGATTTGTTTAAAATAAAATATCCGCCTTCTCAGAATCCTATTATAATATTTCAAATAAAAGCAAACCAAAAGCCTTATGTTTTTCATAGAAGTTAAAATAAAGTTTTCATTAGTCTCCAAAATTATGTCCAAGCCCAAAATTATGTCTTTTTTGTATAAAAGTGTAAAGTTCTTCCTACCATATTCAATTTTTATAGTCACTACTCATGTTACAAAAATAACAAAACACGAGCATTTGATTTTTGCAAAATTATAACTGTCCTCTTTTTTCTCATGAATTTCCACAAAAAGAATAAGGACTTTGCTGTACTCTTAAATTCACTTAACTTACTGTTTAATAATTTCATTTAAAACTACAATATATGATAATCGCTAATACGAGAATAAAAAAATCTTTGTGCTATAAATTATATTTATATACACAATACTGATGTTCTGAACAGTTATAATTACACTAGTCAAAACTAACTATTTAAAGAAAACTTGTGGCCAGTTATTTGGCAAAGCAAGTAAATTCCATAATTCAGGTGTTATAAAGCTAAGAATTATATCAAACAGCCCATATTTAAGCAAACTTATCACTTATATTTAATATAATAACTTTATGTTTACTGATTTCCAACAAACATGGAACAGATTAATCAAATGTGTGCCCACGTGTATGTAAGTGTGAGGTTTTTTTTGCCAAACCCCAATAACAGTATTGATTTCTTCCCTTACATATAGATAAGATCCTTGAGCAAGGTCCATACTATATTTAATATGACATCAACACTTGTGGTATATTACAAAGATTTTGCTTCATATCCACAAGTCCTCAGCATAGTGCCTAGCACACAGTAAGCTCTCAGTGTTTTAGAAATAAAAAAAAAGATGATATATGAGAAAGAAACGTATCAATGCAAAATTCCACTGACATTTGATAAAAAGCAATAAAGTTCAGACCTGATGTAACCATGTATTTACATAACTGAATGTTAAAAGACTATTGCTGGAATTAAGAAAGCACAGCTAGTTTTGGCAATATAAGTATGAAGAAGTCTCACAAATATTTTCACATTTACATTACAGCCACAGGAGTAATAAAAGCCTGTTCAGGTTATATAAATATTCTTAAATTTTAGGAGTTCTGTATTTTATACTGGGGAATAAAATATAACCAAAACTTTCATAAAGTCAAATCTCTGCAGATCTTTAAATACATAATTAATCCCAATAGTAAGAGGGCAAACAAAAGCATAATTCTGTTCTTAAACAAGTGATCTAGTCCTGTGGTGTTAACTCATACTAACATTTCTTCATTGGATAAATATCTACTGAGCACCTTGAATAAGTTAGACATTACAGGTGCCTTGGAACAAATATTCCCTGCCACGATTAAGTTTACACTCTGTTAAAGGGAGATAAACACTAAAAAAAAATCAACAAAGGAATACCTAATTCATATGCTACATTAAAAGGTAGCAAATGTCAGACAAAAAAAAAAAAAGACAAAAAACAGAATAAGGGGATTAGAAGGCTGAGGACACAGCCACTGGTTACACATTTAAATAAGATAATCAGAGTCAACCTCACTGAGAAGGTGGCCTTCAGAGTAAAGACTTAAAGGACTGAGAGAATAAGTCATTAGAAGATTATGCTCAGAGGAATGACATAATGACTTAATTTTTGTGTGTGTCTTAAGTCTTTTTTTTTTTTTTTGAGACAGAGTCTAGCTCTGTTGCCCAGGCTGGAGTGCAATGGCGCGATCTTGGCTCACCACAACCTCCGCCTCCTGGGTTCAAGTGATTCTCCTGCCTCAGCCTCCTGAGTAGCTGGGATTACAGGCATGCACCACCACACCCGGCTAATTTTTCTATTTTTAGTAGAGACGGGGTTTCTCCATGTTGGTCAGGCTGGTCTCGAACTCCCAACCTCAGGTGATCCACCTGCCTCGCCCTCCCAAACTGCTTGGATTACGGGCGTGAGCCACCACGCCCGGCCATGTCTTAAGTCTTTAAAGCAACATTCTGGTTGCTATGTTGTGAACAGAGCATAGGGTAGAAGTAGGGAAACCATCTTTAAAGCTAGTACATTAGTTCTGGGAGAGATGATGGTTGCTCAGACCAAGATGGTAGTAATGGAGATGGAAAGAAGTGTCTCTACCTTTCATGTATATCCAAATCTGAACAAAACTATTTAGAAAAAGCAGTTGAGTTTAGAACTCCAGAGAGAGATCTGTACTGGAAATATAATTTTGGGAATCATTAGCATAACATTTATGTGGTATTTAAAGCCATGGAACCTCATAAGCTCACCAAGGTAGAGTGTAGAGAGAAGACAAGAGAAGAGAAATAAGGGCAGAGGCCTGAAACACATCCAGATAAAGAGATCAGAAAAGGAAGAATCCACAAAGACTGAAAAGGTATAATCAGTAAACCAAGAGGGAAACCAACAGAATGTAGTACCCTGGAAGCCAAATGAATAGAATAAATCCCAGAGAAAAAAAAAATTTAACTGTGTGAAAAGCTGCTGGCAGGTAAAAGTAAGCTGAGTTCTGAAAACTAACCACTGGATTTAGCAACATGAAGGGTGCTGGTGACATTAACAAGGACAGTTTTGGTGGAAAATGGGAGGAATATTTGACTGAAGTAGAGATGACAGAAGTAAAAGAACTGCAGATAGCAAGTAAAGAAAATTCTTAAGGAATTCTACTATGAAAGGTAGCACAGAAATAGCAAGTAAGGTAGCAGCTGAAATACTAGAGAATAATTACTATAATTTTTATTTTTATTTAATTTTTGTGGGTACATAGTAGACATGTATTTATGGTTTACATGAGATATTTTGATAAAGGTGTATCATGTGTACTAATCACATCAGGATGAGTGGGGTATCCATCACCCCAAGCATTTATCCTTTGTGATACAAAGAATCAAATTATACACTTCTAGTTATTTTTAAATAACTAAATAATAAACAATATTTACCTATTTAATTATACAAATCACCCTGTTGTGCTATCAAATACTAGATCTTATGCACTCTTTCTAATTATTTTCCTGTACCTATTAACTATCTCCATTTACCTCCCAACACCCACTGCCCCTTCCCAGTCTTCGGTAACTATTATTCTACTCTCCATCTCCATGAGTTCAGTTGTTTTAATTTTTACCTTCTACAAATAAGTGAGAACCTGTGAAGCTTGTCTTTCTGTGCCTGGTTTATTTCACTTAATGTAATGATCTCCATTTCCATCCTTGTTGTTGCAAATGACAGGCATTCTTTTTTATGAGTGAATAGTATGCCATTGTATATATGTACCACATTTTGTTTATCCAGTCATCTGCTGATGGACACTTAGATTGCTTTCAAATGAGAGGAATTATTTTTTCAAAATGAGAAAAACAATAGCATGCCTGTATGTGAATGGGAATGATTCAGTATTTAGGGAGAAACTGATGATGTGGAAGAGATATGGAAAAACTGGTGGAGTGTAGATCTTGAGCAGGTGAGACCAGATGAGAGCTTGAGTGAAAGAAATTAATTTAGAAAAATAAATAGCTCATCTATTCATTTTTAATACAGAAGAGTATTAGGCAGTAGATAGTAGATGGTAATAGGTAGCTAGATAGGATGGTAAAAGTTTATCAAAGTTTTCTTCTGATGGTTTCAGTTGTCTCAATGAAATGGGAGATAAAATGAGAAAAGGAATGAGGGGAGAGGTGTTAGGAGGTTTGAGGTAATGAAAGAAGGAATTAAATCATTTCCTGGGAGAACAGGAAAGTGATGGAGATACAGAAATGCAGTATAATTGCCCAATAGCATTAAGGGCTCTTTTGAGGTTTATTTCAAATGAGACCAATCACCATGGTATTTCTCAAGACATGTTTAGCTGCACAGATGCTGACATGGCATAGGCAGTCAATTGGGTTTAACTATGGTTTCAGGTTTGGGAAAGATAAGGGAACTGAGGTTTGATTATAATTGGAGTAATTTTTTTTTTTTTTTTTGAAATAGAGTTTCACACTTGTCTCGCAGGCTGGAGTGCAATGGTGAGATCTCAGCTCCCTGCAACCTCCGTCTCCCAGGTTCAAGCGATTCACCTACCTCAGCCTCCCGAGTAGCCGGGATTACAGGCATCTGCCACCATGCCTGGCTAATTTTTGTATTTTTAGTAGAGGCAAGGTTTCACCATGTTGGCCAGGCTGGTTTTGAACTCCTGACCTCAGGTGATCTGCCCGCCTTGGCCTCCCGAAGTGCTGGGATTACAGGCATAAGCCACCACACCCAGCCTGATGGGAATAATTATAATGATTGCCCATAGACATTAAGCTGGCTAAGGAAGAAGAGAGAACATTAAGCGGGTGAGGCACAGTAAAAAGGTTGGAGGATCAAGATTAGAGATTGCAAAGGAGTAGATAAACTGTTAAGTTGAGGTACTACAAGAAAAACAAGACATAACAGAGAACAAAATACATGAAATTGAGATTGTGAAAATTAAAGTTATTGGTAATGACAAGATTGCAGGGGTGTCCAATCTTTTGGCTTCCCTGGGCCATACTGGAAGAAGAATTGTCTTGGGCCACACATAAAATACACTAACATTAATGACAGCTGATGAGCTTACAAAAAAAAAAAAAAAAATCCCCAAAAGAAACTCATAATGTTTTAAGAAAGTTTACAAATTTGTGCTGAGCTGCACTCAAAGCTGTCCTGGGCCACATGTGGCCTGCAGGCCACAGGTTGAACAAGTTTGATATAAAGGAAGACCATGACTGAGGTGGAGTGGAAAACAAGATCATCTAAACAAGAGTTTCTTGAACTGCCAGGTCAATAAAATAAGAAAAAATGAAGGGTAGCTATAAATAAACTTTAGATTCCTTATAATTTTGAGATAAAATTATATACATTATTAGTGATTATGACTAAATAATTCAATAGGAAGGTAGCTATCAAAAATTTTGCAATAAAAAGAAAACAACATAAAAGCTATGTAAATACTTGATTAGGACAAGGCTGACAAATTCTCATCTTGCAATGGCTTCCTAAGAAACTACCTTGTATTTATATATTTGTATATATTTTCATATATATTTTAAAAATCATTGATCCATTTAAAGGACATCTTGAAAAAAGGCAAAAAATCATTACATATATATATAGGCCACCTCTTTGTTCTAAATCTTGAGTTTATAATCTATTAAACATAAAAGAAATAACTCTAGAATTATGCTAAATGAGTCCTAATGTAAATCTTACAAAAATTAAGAGACAGTTTAAAAGAACCTTAAGGAAATGCTGTCTATAGCTTCTTTTCTTTAGGAAAGTTTCTGAAAATCCAAAAATCAAACTTATTCTATGAAGACCTATGCAGTATATAAATATACAGTATATAAATGCTAAGTACTACCTGTATTACAATAAAATATAATCAATAATGAAAACAGGAATAAAAAACCTGAGTTCTTTTCTTAAACATGGAAATAAATGTGTGTGTGGGGTGGGGGAAGCGTTCTCTTTTTGCAGCTGCCATAGTACTCAGGTTACTCTGCAGTATCCCTTATAAATAACTCTGAATATCACTCTTTCTAGTTTACAAAAATGGAAAATTGTTTAATCACTGTTCTGGATATTTTTTGGAGAAGAGGATCTCATGACTTAAATCAATGATGACATCTCTCTTCTACATATCAGTCACACAGATTTATTTTAATTCTACATGAAATCAATCTAGCCATTTTTGACATGATAGAGTATCAGACCAACAACAATAAGTTATATGCAACTAGTGATCCCAGACAAATTTTAGAATTTTTAGTGGAGTAGTTTGTAAGAGCAAGCATATTTAACAGAAAAATAAAACAGTGTTTACTGACAGAACAGAAATGTACAATTCCTTGCTAATTCCTAACTTACATACATCTCAAAATTCAGAATACATTACAACTGGATATTTCTCGTTTGTTCACAAAACAAAAAGCAAATTTATAGATGCATGTCTTCAGTTTACCTTACTCCCGATGATTGATCGAACTTCATCATCTGGTGACGTGGGAGTCCCAGATATATCTGGATTGCTATTACTAAGGCTTCGAGAACGATTTAAATTAAGGCTTGCAGGTCTCACCGCAGATCTAGCCATTGTGGCATAATGCACTGATCCTCCCAAACCCCCAGGACCTAGAGTTGCATATGAAATAGCACATAATTAAAGAAAATTAGTCAGGAAAGGATCTGAAAAAAATCTCTGCCACTTTAGAAAATTCCACAAAGATCATGAATTGCTTTGGTTTCCAAATAAAAAATATACTTTTTTTTTTTTTTTTTTTTTTTTTGAGACAGAGTCTCGCTTTGTTGCCAGGCTGGAGTGCAGTGGCTTGATCTTGGCTCACTGCAATCTCCGCCTCCCGGGTTCAAGCAATTCTCCTGCCTCAGCCTCCCAAGTAGCGGGGACTACAGGTGCGTGCCACCACGCCCAGCTAATTTTTGTATTTTTAGTAGAGATGAAGTTTCACCATGTTGGCCAGGATGGTCTCAATCTCTTGACCTCGTGATCTGCCTGAAGAGGCAGGGTCTTCTAAATAAAAAGTATTTATATATATATATATATATATACACACACATATATATATATATTTTTTTTAAACAGGCAGGTGCCATTTTTTTTTTTTATTAAGAGGCAGCACTGGAGTGCAGCAGTGAGACCATAGTTCACTATAACCTTGGACTCCTGGACTCCCACCTCAGCCTTCTGAGTAGCTAGGACTACAGGCACACACCACCATGCCCGGGTAAATTTCTCTCTCTTTTTTTTTGTAGAGACGGGGTCTTGCTATGTTGCCCAGGCTGGTTTTGAACTCCTGGCCTCAAGCAATCCTCCTCTCTTGGCCTCCTTGAAGCACTGGGAAATGTTTTTTTTAGAAAGAAAGAAAATAAAAACACTCAAGAACTAATGATTGCTGTACAAAGATACTCTATTTTACGGCAGTTTATAAAACCATATGAACTATAAATAAAATCGTTATCTCTTCAGTGTTTCTATAATTGTATATTACACATACAATAAAAACCAAAATTAATAGGAAACACACACACACACACACACACACACACACACAGCCCTTTCACTTCGGTATAGTTGGTATTTCAGACCCAAGATGCTCCAGCTGGTGTTTCTTCCCACCTCTCCTGCTCTACCCCTTGACAGTCACTAGAGAGAGTGCCAATTTATTGCTAACATCTCTTAAATTAAACTATGTTTTATTTCTCTACCTTCATTATTGCTAACATCTTTTAAATGACAGCATGTTTTATTTCTCTGTCTTCATCAGTGACAATGTGAATAACAAAATAGTATCTTTATGATATACATACAAAAAACTAAAGATAATTTTCAGATCCAAAGTGATAAAAAAGCAAAGGCAGCTGGGCGCGGTGGCTCACGCCTGTAATCCCAGCACTTTGGGAGGCCGAGGCAGGCGGATCACGAGGTCAGGAGACTGAGACCATCCTGGCTAACACAGTGAAATCCCGTCTCTACTAAAAATACAAATACAAAAAATTAGCTGGGCGTGGTGGCAGGCACCTGTAGTCCCAGCTACTCGAGAGGCTGAGGCAGGAGAATGGCGTGAACCTGGGAAGCAGAGCTTGCAGTGAGCCAATATTGCGCCACTGCACTCCAGCCTGGGCGACAGAGCGAGACTCCATCTCAAAAAAAAAAAGCAATGGCTCCCTTTTTGCCTGACTAAAATCAAGCCTAACATCATCTTCCAACCTGTCTTTTATTTTTAAAATAAAACATCCAGGAATTATAGTGTTAATTTATCTTCATCTTTCTGAATGTCATATTTGCAAATGATATTAATACATACCTGTTGCCTAATTAATTCATACAATCTTTCAGGTCAGCATGTTAAAAAAAAAGATGCTTTGCAAAATCTGTGGAATTCTAATAGCGTACTGAACAAAACAGTAAATGGAGGAGCACTGTAGATATTACATAATCACTCACACATTCATGTCAAGTGGTATAATTTTAAAAATTAAGATAGGAAATTATAAACCAGAATATAAATGTCAATTGCTTTTCTTTTTGCAATTAAGTAAAGAAATAAATTGGGCTAAAACTTAAAATCAGGCTACTATTATGTCTAGTTTTCATAACGAATGTCACAATTATTAGTCACTGTTATCAATGTCAACATTGCCAAAAGCTGATAAAGGGCACTTGCCATTATCATTACTGTCATACAGACATATATGTGAGTAGGTTAAATGATATGCACAACATAATCATTAGTTAGTTAAATGAACAACTAAAGGATTATTCACACTAAGACATCTCCCACCATTACCTCCACTATCACCAGTGGTACACAAAAGACAATAACAAATCGAGTCTCCAATACTCAGAAAGGTTATACTATTTCACTGACCATGAAGAGATCAGAACTCTTCTAGAGAACAATCTTCTATATCACTGTAGGTTTCAAAGAGTTTTCAGGAAACTACCGAGCCACCACATTTCTCCTTTAATGCCCAACAGCACTCTGAATGACAAATACAAGATTCTATTTTTCTTGTCTTTTTTATGTTTAAAAGACAGGATCTCACTCTGTTGCCCAGCTGGAGTGCACTGGCAAGATCATAGCTCACTCTGGCCTCAAATTCCTGGGCTCATGAGATCCTCGCACCTCAGCCACCTAAACAGCTGGGATTACAGGGGCAAGCAATTCCTTATCTTAACAAGGAATGATAAAATGCTTCCAGAGACAAAGTTATTTTCAAAGTTCATTTCCAAAAATTAACTCAACCAAGAACTCTAATTCAAACTAAAGCAAACTGTATAAAAAAAGATGTCTAAAAATGTAACTTATTTATCTCTTTAACTTCAGCACCTAGGCACAGTGAATGGTACTTAGCAGATGTTCAATAAATGTTTGCCATTGAATAAATGGATCACAGTATGGACTACAAAATTATCTCAATACTGACATGAACATATAATTTATGAAAGACAGCTTCATAGTAAAAAGAATAAAATACCTGGTGATGATGAATTAGGGTAAGTATTTGGTAGGCGGAAAACATAATGAATATATGATGCAAGAAGGCTGTTTCTGCCATGTTGGTCATGATTTCCTTCCAAGTTTTTGTGAAGTCGATTTATAATTGATGCCATGGCTTCAAAAGATGCTTGACCTAGGTTAACTTTTCAGAAAGAAGTATGTACCTTTGCTTTAACGTTTTTTAGACTGTAAATTCCACGAAGATCAACGTTTTGTCATCTTTACATACTTTAAGTATAGTGACTACACAGTAAGTTTATAAAGATGATTACTATTTGATATTGACTTTTAATGACATGTTGCATTAGCTGAGCCAAAAATACTTCTCTGAACAAAATGAGAATGAAAATTATATGGGTTTGATTAGTCAAAAAAGAAAACAATGCTCAACAGATATGTTATTTAGTAAAACAATACAAAGTACATGAGAAGAAAGAAAATACATCGTGTGTAATACCTTAAGAAGCAATTTCTCATTTTAAAGATTACTCCAAAATTTAAATAGCATACAAGGGCATATATTACTTTTGTTTAAAAAAATCAACAACAAAATAGATTATTGAAAATATTAACAGTATAATAAGAAAATAGTGAATAAGCAACTTGATTGGAATGAGTGAATCTGTAAAATGATTAGAAGGAAAAAAAAAAAAAGAGGGGGCTAGAAAAACAGGTTGAGGTAAGACTACAGCATTTTAAATCCCAGGCTAAGCAATACCTACTCAGTCACTCAAGTCAGTATGTAACAATAATTTTACAAAAATTGGGGAATTGTGATAAATTGCACACTGAATAAATGGGTAAACTGAACAGTCACTTTGAGCAATACGATCTTAGATTCTATAATTTATTTAACCAAGACAGCAAACTATGAAGAGATAATGAGGCCAATTAAGTTTTCCCAAAAGTAGAATAATCAGATAAAATGGTCATTTAGGAAGATTAATCTATATATACTGAACTACAGGGGAAAGAGACCAGAGACAAAAACCTGAGTGAAGTTAAGTGATCCTACCTGTGTTTCTGGTTAATCCTTTTCCTTTTTCTTACAGTAGCTACTCCAAGTTACCAGAATCCTTCTCAAAACTAAGGTCCTCCTAATCCCTCCTTAGCAAATCTTGCCTTCTACCTCACAGAAGAAATGTATAAAGCATGAAAGTTCTCATGTTTTTCTTTTTCTTTTTTTTTTTATTTTTTAGAGATGGGGTCTTGCTATGTTGACCAGGCTGGTCTGGAACTCCTAGCCTCAAGCAATCCTCCCATCTTGGCCTCCCAAAGTGCTGGGATTATAGTTGTGAGCTACCACACCTGGCCAAAAGTCCTCATATTTTTCTACAAATTTATCAGAATCTGAAATTACTTTATCTCCTCTCCAAAGGAAGTAGTGCCCTCTCCTATGTAAGAGTGATCTATCACCTTTACTCTTGTCTCACAGAATTACTTCATTAATTAACCTCTTTTCTCCCCATATATTTTTCTCCCTTCTCCCATTTGAGCATGTTTAGATGCTGATTTCTCTCAGCATATAAACATGCTAAAATGTCTCCACTCTTTTGCCCTACTCAACCCTGCTTTCTCTTCTAACTTAACTTCTTAAACAGTAGTATAGCTTCTTGTATTTATTTTATCATCTATTTGCTTCTTAATTCCCTGTAATCTGGCTTCTACCTTCACTTAGACTAAAATTACTGATGTAATTTCACGAGTAGACATTTCTCAAGTATACTAGATAAGAGAGAGAGGGACTCTGAAACCAGTTTGAATCTTGGCTCTCAAACATAAATAAAGCACATAGCATTATTCCTGGTACACAGTAAATGCTATGCTAGTGTTTGCAATTACTGTTATTACTATTATTTTACTTATATATTTCTGTAACTGTACACTCTATGATCTCACAATCCATTCTCTCTTCTCCATCCCATTGTCACCTATGTTTTAACAGGAACTCATCATTTTTTGTATGAAATTCCACAAGACTCCTAATTTGTCTCCCGGCCTGTAGGTTTTCCCACTTTTAACTCATTTCTACATAGCATAGCCATCTTTTTCTAGTCAAACTTGGTCATGTTACTTCTCTAATTAAGACCAGATCCTTCAAAGGCTATTTATTCCCTACAGAAAAAGTCCCAATTTCCTAAAGTGTGGAAGACCCAACTTCATCTCCCACTCTCCATATTACCTCTAATCAATCCTCCAATTTAAAACTAATTACTTAAAATTCCTCCCCCAAATTCATTCTGAGTTCATTATGTCTGTGTACTATGTACATGCTGTTTCATGCTGTTTAATCTCCTTGGAATAATATTTACCTGTCAGACTCCTATTCATCTTTAAATACTCAACCCAGGAATTATTTCTACTTATAAATCTCCCCTAAAAAAACTCAAATAATTGAATATTCCTCTCCTTTGTGCCACTAGTCAAACATAAAAATTCTGTCTGGTTAGCTGAAATTTCTTTCAACTTCCCTGCAGGATTTGGGTGAAAGCTGTTGGTAAAAAAATAAGGAGTTAACCCTGAAAAACGATGGGAATGAAGAACACCTTTCCTTCCAGAATTATAGAAAATAAAAAGAGAATACAGAGACTAAGCAAATGAAGGAAAGAAGAGCTACATTAAGTGGAGGATAGCAGGTGAATGAAAATGTAGAGTAGGTAGATTATACATCCTGTAAAATACAACATGATTAACCTGTTTGCCTGTTTTCTTAACTAGTCTGTGAGATGTTCAAGTCAGGAACCATGCCCTGAACAGTGCCTATCAGTGTCAGGTACATAGTAAGTGCTTAATAAATATTTGGTAAATAAATAAATAAATTTGTTTCTATAATTTGAGTATATGCCTATAGAACACATTTTATAAAAACAAAATAAAAGTTATCATTTTCTGGCATTATAAACAAGTAAATAACATCTTCCCCTCCAAATCAAATATAGTCCTTATATATAGCAAATAGAAATCATGGTTTTTGGGTTTTTTTTAAACAAAATTTAGAAATGTCAAGTTATAAATTTCATGTCTCATCCCCAAACAAAAGTAAATTACCTATTTGGCCAGCAATGACAGGAGGTCTAATAACTAAAAGTATCAGTTTATCTAGCAGAAGATGAAGAAATCGGACCACTGGTTCCAACTGGGATGAATTCAGTGCTGAAATACTGCTCTTCAATTCATTTTCTAAGTTATTTTCCATGATTCGCATGTCCCCAATTCGGACTGGGAACATGTGTTCATCCAGAGCATTGACCAGAGCAAAAAATTTGTCAAGATAAGGATCCTAAAACAAAGAATAAACAAAAGCACTAAACACTTATAACTTTGTAAATTTCCCAATTCTAAAGGACCATGGACCACAAACATGTCATATTACTTGATAACACTAAAAAGTTCATGTAGGTATACAAACATTGTTTCCAATTAAACAAATCTATTTTCATTTATCATTACAAAATGATCACTTCAAATACTATTAGTTACTTAAGAAAACTACTGATACTAATTAAGATTTTTTTTTTTTTAGTTTTAGTTTGCTCTATTAGTTTGAAGTTCAATTATTGCGGCAGGCATATTAGTAACCTACTTTTGTCCATTATTAATTTATTGTCTTTCAGCTCCAAAGCCTTTGGATATAAGGCAAACTCATCGCCAAATCTTATAATACTGGAGTCATTCTTTTACTGGAGACTACCTGTGTAGTTCTAAATAAAATCTATATACTACCAACTTTCTTCCTAAAGACAGCACAGAGGTGCTGTATCTTCTTATTTTCCCCTACCTCACTGTGCAGAAAATAATTAACATAGTGGGCTTAAGACAGCTATTCTTTGAAAGTCCTGTTTACAAGTTTGGCCTTGGGCTAATTACTGGGAACTTGGATTTCAGGGGGGTTCCCATTGACAGAGATGGCTCACTGTGCCTAAAACGTTTGTGCAAAACAATATGGTATAAGCTGAACACTCACTTTCCTTCTGGGAATCTGTAATTTTGGTACATGTTAGGCAAAGGGTGCCTATGTGACAAGCCCCTAGTAAAAACCCTGGGAATTGAGTCTGTACTGAACTTCTGTGGCACACAACATTTCACATATGTTGTTTCAACTTGCCCCATGTGATTCCACTGGGAGAGGACTTTTGGAAGCTTACTTCTTGTTTCCTCTGGACTTCACCCCATGAGCCTTTTCCCTTTGTGAATTCTGCTTTTCATTCTTTCACTAAAATAAATCATAGCTCTGAGTATGACTATATGCTGAGTCCTGTAAGTCCTCCTAGCAAATCACTGAACCTGAGATGGCTTTGGGAAGTCCCTCTACACCACCCTTTCCGTGTATAGGTTAGTGAAGCCCTGAATTTCATTTTAAATACTTGCTTCTTCTCCCTCTACATATTCTCCATGGAAAATCCCATTTACCAATATAGTTTCAGCTATCACATTTATTCTGTTACCTCCAAACCCAAACTTCAAACTAATTACAACCACCTACAGGACATCTCCATCTGAAGTACATAGGCACTTCAAACTCAACAGGTTCAAAAATAAACTCACAGGCACCATAACTGCTTCCCCTTAGCATGGTCCCAAAAGTACTTCTCTCATATTCTCTATTTAGGGTAGAAATTACCATCCACCTGGACTCTATGGCATTCAAGGTCCTTCACAATCTATTACCAGCCTTCTATCCTTATGTATCATGATTTCCTATGCACTTTAAACTATTTTCACACCAGGTTACCTAATGGTCCTTAGACTACTGTAACTCTGTACTTGCTACTCATTATCTGAGTTGTCCACTCTCCCTTTCTCTGAGTAGCAAATGGCTACTTATAAATGCAACATCTCAGTCCCTAGCAGAACAGATAACTCTTCCCTCTGTACCTCAAAGAATTTAGTTAATATATGTAACACTGTACTAATTTTATCATACTTTTTACACTTTCCCATATTACACTGTAAGGTTCTTGAAGGAAAAGCTCTTTCCTCAACAGGTAACATCACTGATCTCATGGAACTTACCATCTAATGTGGGAAAGAAACAATAAACAAATGTGTATGTATGTGTGTTATATACACACACACAAACAGAAAGAGTGACAGAGTCAAAGCGCAACAGAGAAGCTGGGCGTAGGCAGTAGTAAGTGCAGGGTAAGATGACATACAGTAATGAGGCTGCTATGTTTTAAAGAGTAACCAAGGAAGGCCTCTCTGAGGGGAAGAGAAACTCTAATTCATAAGTCAAATGAATACCAGGAGGAAAAGCATTCCAGGCAGAGAAAGAGGATGTATAAAACCTATTAGAACTTGGTATATTCCAAAAATAAGGAATTTGGAACAAATGATCCCTAAAAACTCTTTCCATTTGAAATACTCAAGTCTATGAGAAATAAAGTGAGCTGATGATGGTTTCTCAATTCTAATTATTCTGCCATGTACCAGAAACTTAGAAAAAACATGAAGTCAACGACATTCTGAAACAAAAATGTTTGCTTTTGTTGACATTCAATGACATTTTGTTGATTCTTTTTTAAAAAATCTTGTAAATACTTTATGTTTTTAACTGACATATATTCTCATAAATATGACAGCAATGACAGATTTATGACAGGTAACAAAACTGACATCACAAGTATTAGATATTATGTTCAATTTATTTAAGTGAAATTTGATAATAAAAATTATTAAAACTCACTTGTGTATGGATAGATGAAACAGCAACAACTTCAACATTAAAAACACCTTTGTGATTATCTACCCATTTCATGCCAGGAAGAGGAACCTGTAAGATATTAAATATAATGATCACAGATGCTTAAGTAGATTATGAATTCTGAAAATAAATAAAAATTACAATATCCCAATGAGAAAAATATTGTGAAAATATATTTTTACTCACTGTAAATAAATTAAGAGCTTCTATATTTCATTTTTATTTCAAAATTAAGCAATGTTTTCTACAAAAGAACTAAAAGTCTCCAGGAGCAAAAAGCATAAAATAATACACACAAAATTTCTATCTTCCCAGAGATATATCCCCTTATATCATTCTAAACCTTCATCTATGTACATATATTTTTATACACATTTGTATATACTTAATACCAAACATTTTGAAACCAGTTTTTCATTTATTACATTTTGAATCTCTTTTCATGTCAATAAATTCAAATTTACAATATCATTTTAATGGCTTATAATATTTCATTTTAAACATTCCTATTATATTTTAATTGGGTCCTAAAATATTTGCAAGCAAAAGAAGCCTGTTGGTTTAAGGATCCAAAAACTTTTTTTTTTTTTTTTTTTAAATAGTGTCTCGCTCTGTCACCCAGGCCGGAGTGCAGTGGCATGATTTCGGCTCACTGCAATCTCCGCCTCCCAGGTTCAAAGGATTCTCCTGCCTCAGCCTCCCGAGTAGCTGGGACACGCCCAGCTAATTTTTGTATTTTTAGTAGAGACAGAGTTTCACCATGTTGGCCAGGCTGGCCTTGAACTCTTGACCTCAGGTGATCTGCTTGCCTTGGCCTCCCAAGGTGCTGGGATTACAAGTGAAAGCCACCATGCCAGGCCGAAAAGATTTTTTCAGAAGTAAATTGCTAGGAATGTCAAATTTATTTCATAAAAAATAACTTTTAAAAGTACATAAATTCTCTCTATTCCTCCTGCTAAGTACAGCTAAAAACTCTGAAACCTGACATATAAATGAACATAAAGACTCTGAAAGGTAGAGAGAAAAAAGATGATAGGCTAGAGATCTCAGGATGCAAGAAACGACAAGGCAGCATTTCCTGGGTTTTACTGTTGCCTCACATATCCTGGACTGAGTGCTAGAGAGGATGGCAACCCAGAAACGCCAAAAGAAGTGGAGAAACAAAGCCCCAAGAAAAGCCTGCTCTCTCTGGCCAAAGACAATAATATTCCAGCTAGTTACAAGGGAACAAATCTTGGCCCCACTCTCGCCTCCCTACACTGAATGGAGAGCCTAGGCAGCCACCCTTAGCAGCCTGAAATGAGGTACCCCTCTCCCCAACTCATGCCACACACATTGGGGTGCTATCAAAGAAGACAGAGTTGAGAATCTGTCCCTTGCCTGGTGATAACAAGCCCCCAACCAACAGAGGTGACAGTAGAGGCCATGTGGAGCAGTAACAAGGTGCCCCCCTCCCTCACAACCAGGAAGGGGTCAGCAAAGGGCTCGTGGGGAACCTGAAATTCCACCTTCACCCAGTAATGAGCCCCCTCACTGGATCCACCCTAGAAAGTAAAAGGAGGCAGAGTGGGTAATGTGGACCTTCACCTCTACCTGACAGCAGCACCTCCGGCCCCCACTGCTAAAACAGAGTATTTCAGTAAGATCTAGAGTCGCATGGTAACTATAATGTACTGGATGTAATTAAAAATTATTCATCATATCAATACTAGGAAACTCTCAACTGAAATGAGAAAAGACAATCATCAGACACTAATACTAAGGTGACATAGATGTTAGATAGACCCGACAAGGACTTTAAAGCAGGTATCATTAAAAATGTTTCAACAAGCAATTATGAATATCTTTTAAACAAATGAAAAAAGACTCACCAAAACAAAAAAAAAGAAAAATACAAGAGATTTCTTTCCTATGGTTTTATCGTTTTTTATCATGTATAGAAAATAAAACCAAATAAATTCAAATCCCCATTACCAAATTTCAACACTAATTAGATAAGAAATTCAACATCTATGACAGGATCAAATTCACACACAACAATGTTAACCCTGAATGTAAACGGGCTAAATGCCTCAATTAAAAGACACAGACTGGCAAACTAGATAAAGAGTCAAGACCCATCGGTGTGCTGTATTCAGGAGACCCACCTCATGGCCAAAGGCACACATAGGCTCAAAATAAAGGGATGGAGGATTATTTACCAAGCAAAAGGAAAGCAAAAAAAAAAAAAAAAAAAAAAAAAAGCAGGGGTTGTAATCCTAGTCTCTGATGAAACAGACTTTAAACCAACAAAGATCAACAGAGACAAAGAAAGGCATTACATAATGGTAAAGGGATCAATGCAATAACAAGAGCTAACTAACCTAAATATATATGCACCCGATAGAAGAGCACCCAGATTCATAAAGCAAGTTATTAGAGACCTACAAAGACAATCAGACTCCCACACAATAACAGTGGGAGACTTTAACACCCCACTGTCAATATTAGATCAACAAGACAGAAAATTAACAAGGGTGTTCAGGACTTGAACTCAGCTCTGGACCAAGTGGACCTAATAGACATCTACAGAACTCTCCACAACAAATCAACAGAATATACATTCTTCTCAGCACCTCATCACACTTATTCTAAAATTGACCACATAATTCGAAGTAAAACACTCCTCAGCAAAGGCAAAAGAAAGGAAATCATAACAGTCTCTCAGACCACAGTGCAATCAAATTAGAACTCAGGATTAAGAAACTCACTCAACTACATGGAAACTGAACAACTTGCTCCTGAATGACTACAGGGTAAATAATGAAAGGAAGGCAGAAATAGATGTTCCTTGAAACCAATGAGAACAAAGACACAACGTACCAGAATCTCTGGGACACATTTAAAGCAGTGTGGACAGGGAAATTTATAGCACTAAATGACCACAAGAGAAAGCAGGAAAGATCTAAAATTGACACCTTAACATCACAATTAAAAGAACTAGAGAAGCAAGAGCAAATAAAGTCAAAAGCTAGCAGAAGACAAGAAATAACTAAGATCAGAGCAGAACTGAAGGAGACAGAGTCATGAAAAACCCTTCAAAAAAATCAATGAATCCAGGAGCTGGTTTTTTGAAAAGATCAACAAAATAGACCACTAGCCAGACTAGTAAAGAACAAAAGAGAGATGAATCAAATAGATGCAATAAAAAATGATAAAGGGGATATCACCACTGATCCAACAGAAATACAAAATGCCATCAGGGAATACTATAAACACCTCTATGCAAATAAACTAGAAAATCTAAAAGAAATGAATAAATTCCTGGATACATACACCCTCCCAAGTCTAAACCAGGAAGAAGTTGAATCCCTGAACAGACCAATATTCAAGTTCTGAAATTGAGGCAGTAATTAATAGCCTACCAACAAAAAAAGTCCAGGACCAGATGGATTCATAGCTGAATTCTACCAGAGGTACAAAGAAGAGCTGGTACCATTCCTTCTGAAACTATTCCAAACAACAGAAAAAGAGGGACTCCTCCCTAACTCATTTTATGAGGCCAGCATCATCCTGATACCAAAACCTGGCAGAGACACAACAAAAAAAGAAAATTTTCTTTTCAAAAGAAAAGAAAATATCCCTGATCAACATCGATGTGAAAATCCTCAATAAAATACTGGCAAACCGAATGCAGCAGCACATCAAAAAGCTTATCCACCAAGATTAAGTCAGCTTCATCCCTGGGATGCAAGGTTGGTTCAACATACACAAATAAATAAATGTAATCCATTACATAAACAGAACCAGTGACAAAAACCACATGATTATCTCAATAGATGCAGAGAAGGCCTTCAACAAAATTCAACACCCCTTCATGCTAAAAACTCTCAATAAACTAGGTATTGATGGAACATATCTCAAAATAATAAGACCTATTTAAGACAAACCCACAGCCAATACTATACTGAATAGGCGAAAACTGGAAGCATCCCCTCTGAAAACTGGCACAAGACAAGGATGCCCTCTCTCACCACTCCCATTCAACACAGTATTGGAAGTTCTGGCTAGGGCAATCAGGCAAGAAAAGAAATAAAGGTATTCAAATAGGAAAAGAGGAAGTCAAATTTGTCTCTGCAGATGACATGATTGTATATTTAGAAAACCCCATTGTCTCAGCCCAAAATCTCCTTAAGCTAATAAGCAACTTCAGCAAAGTATCAGGATACAAAATCAATGTGCAAAAATCACAAGCATTCCTATACACCAATAACAGGCAGAGAGCCAAATCATGAGTGAACTCCCATTCACAATTGCTACAAAGAGAATAAAATACCCAGTAATACAATTTACAAGGGGTATGAAGGACCTCTTCAAAGAGAACTACAAATTACTGCTCAAGGAAATAAGAAAGGACACAAATAAATGTAAAAACATTCCATGCTCATGGATAGGAAGAATCAATATCAGGAAAATGGCCATACTGCCCAAAGTAATTTATAGATTCAATGCCATCCCCATCAAGCTACCATTGACTTTCTTCAGAGAACTGGAAAAACTAAACTTCATATGGAACCAAAAAAGAGCCCGCAGAGCCAAGATAATCATAAGCAAAAAGAACAAAGCCGGAGGCATCACACTACCTGACTTCAAACTATACTACGAGGCTACAGTAACCAAAACAGCATGGTACTGGTACCAAAACAGACACACAGACCAAGGGAACAGAACAGAGAGGCCTCAGAAATAACACCACACATCTACAACCATATGATCTTTGACAAACCTGACAAAAACAAGCAATGGGGAAAACTGGTGTTGGGAAAACTAGCTAGTCATATGCAGAAAACTGAAACTGGACCCTTCCTTACACCTTAAACAAAAATTAACTCAGGATGGATTAAAAACTTAAACATAAGACCTAACATCATAAAAATCCTAGAAGAAAACCTAGGCAATACCATTCAGGACATAGGCATGGGCAAACACTTCATGTCTAAAACACCAAAAGCAATGGCAACAAAAGCCAAAATTGACAAATGGGATCTAATTAAACTAAAGAGCTTCTGGACAGCAAAAGAAACTATCATCAGAGTGAACAGGCAACCTACAAAATGGGAGAAAATTTTTGCAATCTATCTATCTGACAAAGGGCTAATAACCAGAACTACAAAGAACTTAAATAAATTTACAAGAAAAAAATAAACAATCCCATCAAAAAGTGGGCAAAGGGTATGAATAGACACTTCTCAAAAAAAGACATTTATGCAGCCAACAAACATATGGAAAAAAAGCTCATCATCACTGATCAATAGAGAAATGCAAATCAAAACCACAATGAGATACCATCTCACACCAGTTAGAATGGCGATCATTAAAAAGTCCGAAAGCAACAGATGCTGGAGAGGATGTGGAGAAATAGGAACACTTTTACACTGTTGGTGGGAGTGTAAATTAGTTCAACCATTGTGGAAGTCAGTGTAGCAATTCCTGAAGGATCTAGAACTAGAAATACCATTTGACCCTGCAATCCCATTACTGGGTATATACCCAAAGAATTATAAATTATTCTACTATAAAGACACATGTGCACATATGTTTACTGCAGCACTATTCACAATAGCAAAGACTTGGAACCAACCCAAATGCCCATCAATGATAGACTGGAGAAAGAAAATGTGGCACATATACACCATAGAATACTATGCAGCCATAAAAAAGGATGAGTTCATGTCCTTTGCAGGGACATGGATGAAGCTGGAAACCATCATACTCAGCAAACTAACTCAAGAACAGAAAACCAAACACCACATGTTCTCACTCATAAGTGGGAGCTGAACAATGAGAACACATGGACACAGGGAGGGGAACATCACACACTGGGGCCTGTCGGGGGGTGGGGGGCTAGGGGAGGGACAGCACTAGGAGAAATACCTAACGTAGGTGACAAGTTTATGGGTGCAACAAACCTCCATGGCACGTGTAAATCTATGTAACAAAACTGCACGTTCTGCACATGTACCCCAGAACTTAAAGTATCATAAAAATAAATAAATAAAAAGAAATTCAACATCTCTGAGGCAAAAAATAAAGATTTTGAAACATTTTTGAAAAAAAAAACCAGCAGAGTAAGTTGAAACCCATCAAAGCAATAAACACTATTAGCTCTTTCAATCTAAAACACTTGTTTTCAGCTTTTTAAAATTTCTTTAAACATAACAGTTCTCTTCAGCTCTAAAACAAGTGGACCTGACAGATATCTACAGAACTCTCCAACCCAAAACAACAGAATATACAATCTTCTCAGTGTCACATTGCATTTAGTCTAAAACTGATCACATAATTGGAAGTAAAACACTCCTCAGCAAATGCAAAATAACTGAAATAATAACAAACAGTCTCTCAGACCACAGAGAAATTAAATTAGAACTCAAGGTTAAGAAACTCACTCAAAACCACACAACTACATGGAAATTGAACAACTTGCTCCTGAATGACTGCTGGGTAAATAATGAAATTAGGACAGAAATCAAGAAGTTCTTTGAAACTAATGAGAACAAAAAGACAATGTACCAGAATCTCTGGGATGCAGCTAAAGCAGTGTTAACAGGGAAATTTATAGCACTAAATGTCCACATTAAAAAGCTAGAAAGATTTTTTTTTTTTTTTTTTGAGAGAGTCTCGCTGTCACCTAGGCTGGAGTGCAGTGGCACGATCTCAGCTAACTGCAACCTCTGCCTCCCAGGTTCAAGTGATTCTCCTGCCTCAGCCTCCTGAGTAGCTGGCATTATAGGCACATGCCACCATGCCAGGCTAATTTTTGTATTTTTTTTTTTTAGTAAAGATGAGATTTCACCATGTTGGCCAGGCTGGTCTCGAACTCCTGACCTCAAGTAATCCCCCTGCCACAGCATCCCAAAGTGCTTGGATTGCAGGCATGAGCCACCGTGCCCTGCCTAAAAAAAAAGAAAAAAAAAAAGCTAGGAAGATCTCAAATTGAAATCCTAACATCACAACTAAAAGAACTAGAGAACCACCACCAACAACAACAAAAAACCCAAAGCTAGCAGAAGACAAGAAATAACCAAGATCAGAGCAGAAGTGAAGGAAACAGAGACACAAAAATCCCTTCAAAAATTTAACAGATCCAGAAGCTGTTTTTTTTTGAAAAAATTAATAAAATAGACTAATAGCTAGATTAATAAAGAAGGAAAAAGAGAAGAATCAAATAGACACAATAAAAAATGATAAAGGGGATATCACCACTGACCCCACAGAAATACAAACACCATCAGAGAATGTACTACAAATACCTCTCTGCAAGCAAGTTAGAAAATCTAGAAGAAATAGATAAATTCCTGGACATATACATCCTCCCAAGACTGAACCAGGAAGTTGAATCCCTGAATAGACCAATAACAAGTTCTAAAAATGAGGGAGCAATAAATAGCCTAACAACCAAAAAAGCCCAGGATCAGATGGATTTACAGCTGAATTCTACCAGAGATACAAAGAGAGCTGGTACCATTTCCTCTAAAACTATTCCAAACAACTGCAAAGGACTCCTCCCTAACTCATTTTATGAGGTCAGCATCATCCTGATACCAAACCCTGGCAAAGACAGAACAACAAAAAAGAAGTCTTCAGGCCAATATCCCTAATGAACATCGATGCAAAAATCCTCAATAAAATACTGGCAAAGCAAATCTGGCAGCACATCAAAAAGCTTATCCACCATGATCAAGTAGGCTTCAACCCCGAGATGCAAGGCTGGTTCAACACACGCAAATCAATAAACATAATCCGTCACATAAACAGAACTAAAAACAAAAACCACATTATTACCTCAATAGGCGCAGAAAAGGCCTTTGATAAAATTCAATATCACTTCATGTAAAAACTCTCAATGAACTAGGTATTGAAGGAACATACCTCAAAATAGTAAGAGCCATTTATGACAAACCCACAGCCAATATCATACTGAATGGGCAAAAGCTGAAAGCATTCCCCTTGAAGACTGGCACAAAACAAGGATGCCCTCTCTCACCACTCTCCCCCCTCCCCCCCTTTTTTTTTTTTTGAGACAGAGTCTCACTCTGTCACTCAGGCTGGAGTGCAGTGGTACGACCTCAGCTCACTGCAGCCTCCACCTCCTGGGTTCAAGCAATTCTTCCACCTCAGCCTCCCTAGTAGCTGGGATTACAGGCACATGCCACCACATCTGGCTAATTTTTGTATTTTTAGTAGAGACGGGGTTTCACTATGTTGGCCAGGCTGGTCTTGAACTTCTGACCTCAAGTGATCTGCCTGCCTTGGCCTCCTAAAGTGCCGGGATTATAGGCGTGGGCCACTGCGCCCAGCCACCACTCCTATTCAACACAGTATTAGAAGTTTTGGCCAGGGCAATCAGACAAGAGAAAGAAATAAAGGTATTTAAATAGGATGAGAAGAAGTCAAATTGTCTTGGTTTGCAGATGACATGATCCTATATCTAGAAAAACCCCACTGTCTCAGCCCAAAAGCTTCTTAAGCTGATAAGCAATTTTAGCAAAGTCTCGGGATACAAAATCAATGCGCAAAAATCACAACCATTTTTATACACCAACAACAGACAAGAAGTCAAATCATGAATGAATTCCCATTTATAACTGCTACAAAGAGAATGAAATACCCAGGAATACAGCTAACAAGAAAAGTGAAGGACCTCTTCAAGGAGAACTACAAACCACTGCTCAAGGAAATCAGAGAGGACACAAACAAATGGAAAAACATTCCATGCTCATGGATAGGAAGAATCAATATCGTGAAAATGGCCATACTGCCCAAAGTAATTTATACATTCAATGCTATTCCCATATAACTACTGTAGACATTCTTCACAGAATTATTTTTAAAAACTATTTTAAAATTCATATGGAACCAAACAAGGGCCCATATAGCCAAGACAATTCTAAACAAAAAGAACAAACCTGGAGGCATCACGCTACCCAACTTCAAACTATACTGAAAGGGTACGATAACCAAAACAGCATGGTGCTAGTACAAAAACAGACACATAGACCAATGGAACAGAATAGAGAACTTAGAAATAAGACCAAACACCTGCAACCATCTGATCTTCAACAAACCTGACAAAAACAAGCAATGGGTGAAAGATTCCCTATTTAATAAATGGTGCTGCGAGAACTGGCTAGCCATATGCAGAAAACTGAGACTAGACCCCTTCCTTACACCTTATACAAAAATTAACTCAAGATGATTAAAGACTTAAATGTAAAACCCAAAACTATACAAACCCTAGAAGAAAATCTAGGCAATACCATTCAGGACATGGGCACAAGCAAAGATTTCATGACAAAAACATCAAAAGCAATTGCAACAAAAGTAAAAATTGACAAATGGGATCTAAATAAACTAAAGAGCTTCTGCACTGCAAAAGAAACTATCATCAGAGTGAACAGACAAGCTACAGGATGGGAGAAAAATTTTGCAACCTATCCATCTGACAAAGGTGTAATACCCAGAGTCTACAAAGAACTTAAACAAATTTACAAGAAAAAAAAAACCTCATTAAACAGTCGGCAAAGGACATGATCAGAAACTTCTCAAAAGAAGACATTCATGTGGCCAACAAACATATGAAAAAAAGCTCAGTATCACTCATCATCAGATAAATGCAAATCAAAACCACAATGAGATACCATCTCACACCAGTCAGAATGGCGATTATTAAAAAGTCAAGAAACAACAGATGCTGGTGAAGCTGTAGAGAGATAGGAACACTTTTACACTGTTGGTGGAAGTGTAAATTAGTTCAATAATTGTGGAAGACATTGTGGAGATTCCTCAAAGACCTAGAACCAGAAATACCATTCGAACCAGCAATCTCCAGAAATACCATTCGAACCAGCAATCTCATTACTGGGTATATACCCAAAGGAATAGAAATCATTCTATTATAAAGACACATGCACATGTATGTTCATTGCAGCACTATTCACAATAGCAAAGACATGGAATCAACCCAAATGCCCATCAATGATAGATTGGATAAAGAAAATGTGGTACATATACACCATGGAATACTATGCAGCAATAAAATGGAATGAGATCATGTTCTCTGCAGGAACATGGATGGAGCTAGAAGCCCTTATCCTCAACAAACTAATGCAGGAACAGAAAACCAAACACTGGATGTTCTCACTCATAAGTGGGAGCTGAACAATAAGAACACGTGGACACAGGGAAGGAAACAATACACACTGGGGCCTGTCGTTGAGGGGAGTGTGGGGAAGGGAGAACATCAGGAAAAATAGCTAATGCATGCTGGGCTTAATACTTAGGTGATGGGTTGATAGGTGCAGCAAATCACCATGGCACATGTTTATCTATGTAACAAACCTGCACATGTACTCCAGAACTTAAAAATAAATAAAAAATAACAGTTCTCAAAGTTTGGTCTGAGAATCAGCAGCACAAACATCATCTGAAAACTGTTAGACATGTAAATACTCAAGCCCCAACCTAGATCGACTGTCACAAAAACTCGGGAAATAAGGTTCAACAATCAGTGTTACAACAAACCCTCTAGGTAATTTCGATTCATGCTAAAGTGAAAAATGTCATCTTAAAATATTCTAATGAGCAATGGCAATAGCAATGGTGTAATAGTAGCAAACACTTCCGTAGCACTTTCCAAGTGCCTGGCACTATTCCAAATGCTCTCCATGTTATTATATCATTCAATCATCAATACAACCAATTACTGTAAGTCTTAATTATTCTCATCTTACAGATGAAAAAACTGAGGCACAGAAAGTGTCTTAGTCACCTCAGGCTGCCATAACAAAGTACCATAAACAGGTGACTTAAACAGCAGATATTTATTTTCTCACAGTTCTGGAGACTGAAAGTCTAAGATCAAGGTGCCAGCATGGTCAGTTTCTGGTGAGGGTTCTCACCCTGGGTTGCAGACGGCCACCTTCTTGCTTGTATACCCACACCGTGGGAGAGGGGATGTCAAGCTCTCTGGTCTCTTCTTACAAGGGCACTAATCCAATTATGAAGGCCCCACCTTTATAACCTTGTCTAAACCCAACTCCCTTCCAAAGACTCCATCTCAAAATGCCATCACATTGAGGGTTAGGGTTCAACATATGATTTTTTGGGGGGAAAACAATCTGTTCCATAGCAGAGAGATTAAGAAACTTGCCCAGGGCCAGACAATTAAGTGTTGGAGCCAGGATTAAGGCCTTAGAAGATTATGCTATATTGCCGTTCAAAAGCATATAGATTTTTTAAAAAATAACAAAAATTCTTTCATAATCGCACACCTCTTCTGAGAGCTAACTTTGCTAAATTTGGTATATAAATTATTCCTACACAATTACCTACATACAGAATTGGATTGTGGCTATGTTGCTGAGTAAGTAAAACAGAATTAAAAAGAAACAGAGTGTGTATCAGCAGCATGGAGGAGGGAAAGGTTGCAAATTCATGCAGTGAAGAAAGACTTCTTTGAGGAGATGCTGCTGTGTCTACAATTTTAATAAAGAAAAAGACTCAGCTATGTCAAGATCAAGAAAAGAAAAGAGAAAATTCAAAGGGCTGGAGGCAGAAAAAAGCTTGGAAGAAGCTGTCAGTGCAGAGAGAAAGGGATGTAGTAACGGTTGTAGACGATGATGTTGGAGAAGTGGAAAAGACCAAATCATTCAGAGATTTGTAGGTCATAGGAAAAAATACTTGGATTATGTCTACGTGCAAGAAAAAGCCAGAGAAATGTTTTATTTGATCATAAGCAATAGAATGAAACCACCTAATTTTAATTTTAAAATTGCTTTATTTTATGAGAATGGATTTCAAAGAGGTAAGAACTGAATAATATTATAAAGCAGAGAAAGTGAATAAAATAGGAACCACATATACCAGAAACACTAAATCTTAGTAAAACAATGCCATAAGCTTGTTGTTAAATTCATAAAATAAAGTAAATAATGTTGTATTTTGGCATACAAATACTTCATTTTAAAAGTAATTTTAAAAGGCTTGTTTTCAGGACACTGTGAATATACGTAAGGCTACAGAAATATACACTTAAAATTAAAATGATAAACTTTATATTCTATATATTTTTACTATAATATTTTTATTTATTTATTTATTTTGAAGAGGCAGGTTCTTGTTCAGTCACCCAGGCTGGAGTGCAGTGGTGCAATCATGGCTCACTGTAAACTCGAACTCCTGATCCCACCTCAGCCTTCCAAAGCACTGGGATTATAGGTATGAGTCACCATGCAAGCATTTTTACCATAATTTTTAAAAATCCTAATTTTATACAGTTGCAAGGAAGAAGAGTATGGAAAAGGGGAGGAGTCAGGAAGTACCTTGGCTGTAAGGAACTGCATTTTGAAGTTATTTTGATATTAGACAATGCCACTGGCCACCCAGAACCCCATGAGTTCAACACAGAAGGCATCAGAGTCTTCTACCTGCCTCCAAATGCCATGTTTCTAATTCAGCCTCTAGATTGGGAGTCATAAGGATCTTTAAGATTCATCACACATGGTACTCTATGGAAAGGAGTGTGAATGCTATGAAGAGAACCCCAATAAATAGAACATCATTAAAGTTTGGAAGGATTATACCACTGAAAATGCTATCATTGTTTAAACAAAAGCCATCAAGCCTGAAACAATAAATTCTTGCTGGAGAAAACTGTGTCCAGAGGTTGTCATGACTTCACAGACTTTATGACAGAGCCAATCAAGAAAATTATGAAATAAATTGTGGATATGGCAAAAAGGAAAAAAAAAAAGTGAGGGGTACAGATTTCCAAGGAGAAACTCACGAGCTCATAGACACCAGACGGGAGGAATTAACAGAAGAAGACTTGATGGAGATGAGTGCTTTTAAACCAGTGCCAGACATTGAGGCAGAAAACATAGAAGAAATAGTGTCAGAAAACAAACTGACATTATACAACATGGCAGAAGGGTTATTCAAGACTGCTTTTGACTTCTTTTAAAACATGGACCCATCTGTGCTAAGGGCACTGAAACTAAAACAAACGATGGAATAAAGATTGGCACCACATAGAAATATTTTTTTTCTCTTTTTAATATTGAGACAGAGTCTTACTCTGTCACCCAGGCTGGAGTGCAGTGGCACAATCTCGGCTCACTGTCAACCTCCGCCTCCCGGGTTCAAGCAATTCTCATGCCTCAGCCTCCCGAGTAGCTGGGATTACAGGTGCCCACCACCACACCTGGCTAATTTTTTGTATTTTTAGTAGAGAAGGAGTTTTGCGATGTTAGCCCTGATGTTCTTGAACTCCTGACCTCAGGTGATCTGCCCACCTCGGCCTCCCAAAGTGCTGGGATTACAGGCATGAGCCACCACACCTGACCAGAAATACTTTTTTAAAAGAGATGGGGTCTTGCTATGTTTCCCAGGCTGGAGGGCACTGGCTATTCAAAGGCACAACCACAGCAAAGTACAGCCTCGAACTCCTGAACTCGAGTAATCCTCTCAAGAAGCTGGGATTACAGGTGTGCCACTGCATCCTGCTCTGGAAATATTTTTAGAGGAATGAAAAAGCAAAAATGTCAGACAGAAATTATGATGTATTTCTGTAAAGTTACACCAAGTGTGCCTGCTTCCCCTTCCACCTCTTCCACCTCTTCTGCCTCTGCTACCGCTAAGATAGCAAGACCAATCCCTACTCCTCCTCCTCAGCTTACCCATCATGAAGACAATGAGGATGAAGGCCTTGATAATGATCCACTTCTACTTAGTGACAGTAAATATATTTTCTGTGCCTTATGATTTTCTTAAGAACATTTTCTTTTCTCTATATCACTTTAAGAATATGGTATATAATACATTTAACATACAAAATACATGCTAATTAACTGTTTATGTTACTGGTAAGGCTTTCAGTCAACAGTAAGCTATTATATTAGTAGTTAAGTTTTTAGGGAGTCCAAAAGTTATATGTGGATTTTCAAGTGCATGCTAGGGAGGAGGGACGTCACCCCTTACTGCCATGTTGTTTAAGGGTCAACTGTTTACAAAAGTTTTGGCTCTTAATCAGGTGGCTTATTTCACATATCAAGCAGCTATATTATATGTCTATAGTCAAATCCAAATTATCACCATATTCTTGATCTGTGAGCATATATAGTATGATAGCTAGAAGAAAATCATGAGTCTCCCTTTAGAAAGCTGCTGAACTTGCACTGCAATTAAGTAAAAACAAATCCTTAACTTCAACAAAAATATATTTTCTTTTAAAACATCTCCTTTGAAACATAATGCTCTCTGACAAATGGCTACCTTTCTGTATAACAAAGTCACACGAAAAAGTCATCACTGAAAAGATGTGTCCCTGGAAAAATGAATGAAAGATTGGGAGGAGGGAGAGTCATATTTCTTACTCTACTGTCTTTATTCATTAATCTATTAAATATATATTGAGTACCTATGATGTGCCAAGTACTGTTCTAAATACTTGTAGACAGCAATGAGCAAGACAGACAAAGTTCCTACCCTCATAGTGTTTATACTCTATAGAGAATAAATAAACAAAAAACATTTTAAATATGAAGTCAATGATAAATGACATGAGGAAAAATAAAGAGATAAAGTGGGAGAGGCTGCTATTTAGAATAATCATAGATGACTCCCTTGGTGAGGTGACATTTGAGTAGAGGTCTGAGTAAAATGAAGAACCAGGCTTTGTGATAGACCACTGCCAGCAGAGGGAAGAGCAAAGGGCCTGAAATGGAAATGCACTTTTCATGTGTGAGGAACAGCAGAGGCTCCGTGCTATGTGGCTATCAAAAGTGAGTGACAGAGAACAGTGACAAATAAGATCAGAGCAATAGCCTTGAATTGTTTTTTAAAAATAAAAATACATACAAATTTATTTGTGAATACATTTTGAATTGTATTCTGAAAACAAATGCCACCAGGAAAATATTCACAAAATGTATTTTAGAGTAACATTTACCAGCAGTTATATTCAAAATCATTAAGAGACACTGACAACCACTGTGTTTCTCTCAAGAGGAACTTTGGTTTATGAACGGTGGCTATTGATTCTTGATTGAGATTTTTCCAATATTTGTGTTACAAGTCTTTCAAATCACATATGTAATCATCAAAGTTGCCAATATCTCTTGTATTACAGGTTCACAGCTACTTTGTTTTCATTCACATGATCTTCAATTACAAAAAGATTCTAAAAAATTAATTTAAATCTGTTTTTCTTCCTCCAGTCTTTTAGTGAAATGTTAAGTCTACTAAAAATAAAAAAGAAATATTCATTTATTTAAAGAAGTTTCTCAAGTTACAGTATGAAAACTCTCCAAAATGATCTTTTGAGTTTACATTCCATGTATTATTTTGGTTTTAAAATGAGGATATTTAAATTTAAAATTCAATTTAAATTTAAATTTAAAAACAGGATAAAAGCTTTTAAGTTGTATGTAAAAGAATTTTAATCATGGGGGAAAATACTTTTCCTTCATTATCTATAAACTTTAAGTAGAAGAAATGGCAAGAGTTTGCTTGGTAAAAACATCTTTATAGTAAAAAACCCATTTCATTCAATCTGGAGAATGTCAACATGGGAGATACTGACCTCAGGAGACAGTACAGAGTAAGCCTGTGGTGGTTTTTCCAATGAGACTGGCAAGCAAAACTGGCCAGTCTTCAACCGTCCATTCTGAAGCATTGGTATCCACTTTTAAATGAAAATAAAACAATTTTATTTTAAATATGTTTGCTATAAAAATAATTACTTAGCATGTTTTAGGAACTTGGTACAAGCCAAATTTGTCTCATATCATCAAATATTAAGGGATTTAATTATATAAGTAATAATAATAATAGGCCTTCATAATCCCTCTAAAGAGAAGTTTCCCTAATGAAATTTTATTAAGGAGGATATCACCAAAACATTATTATTATTAACCATGCAATATTAAAATCTAGTGGCAAACAGTTGGTCTTAGAAAAAAGCCATGAAGTAAATCCATTTTAAAACTGAGATAATCATTTCAATGTAAATAGTGAAAGAAATAATTGATTAGACAGGAATGCTAGAAACAAAAAGTATGATCATAAATTTATTTTCTTACAGTTAGAGCAAAACTCATGTCATAAACTGCAAGAGACAAAATAATGAATCAAATGTTGGCTTTTCTCTTTTGGCTGAAAGCATAATTTTTCTGACAGAACTGTGTTATACCATGACTTCCTTCATCTTAGGTTTATCTTTGCAATTCAATCATAGTAATTTTTTTTTTTTTTTTTTTTTGAGACAAGGGTCTCACTCTGTCGCCCAGGCCAGAGTGCAGTGGCATGATCTTGGCTCACTGCAACCTCTGCCTCCCAGGCTCAAGCAATCCTCCCATCTCAGCCTCCCTAGCAGCTGGCATCACAGGTGCACAACACCACGCCTAGCCAATTTTTGTATTTTTGGTAGAGATGGGGTTATGCCAAGCTGGAAAGCATAATTTTGAAAAATACTCAAGGGTTTTAATTTATTCTCCAATAGTCTCTTTTACTTATTTTATATTAAAATCATTATCTGCTGAAGAGTCTATGAACCTATTATATTTATACTGCATTGTTGGGTATACACCTAATAATCAGGACCAACACCCAAGTGTTTATATGTGCTAGTTAATAAATCAATTAATTACATTAATTAATTACATTAATGGGCATTTTCTTGTTATAATGGCTCTTCCTAATCAATGCAACTTCATAACTGTGGGGAATCAGACAAGGAATATTCAAGTAACAAGAAACAGGCCAGGCGCCATGGCTCACGCCTGTAATCCTAGCACTTTGGGAGGCCGAGGCAGGCAGATCACTCGAAGCCAAGAGTTTGAGACCAACCTGGCAAACATGGTGAAACCCCGTCTCTACTAAAAATACAAAAAAATTAGTTGGACATGATGGCGGGCACCTGTAATCCCAGCTATTCAGGAGGCTGAGGCAGGAGAACTGCTTGAACCCAGGAAACAGAGGTTGCAGTGAGCCAAGATCGCGCCAATGCACTCCAGCCTGGGAGACAGAGACTCTGTCTCAAAAAAAAAAAAAAAAACCACAAATAACAAGAAATACCAATTATATCTTAAATATCACTATTATTTTAGCTCTTTGATCTAAATATTGAACCA
The DNA here is from genome assembly GCF_028885655.2 of Pongo abelii. Classification (NCBI taxonomy): domain Eukaryota; kingdom Metazoa; phylum Chordata; class Mammalia; order Primates; family Hominidae; genus Pongo; species Pongo abelii. Next base: position 170,560,552 of record NC_071985.2, on the reverse strand, counting down.
AAAGGACTTACTGTATATCCAACTGGTGTTTCAAGAGGAGTATTTTGTTTTTGTTGACAACTAACATGATAAAAAGTAAAAAGCAAGTGATGATGGTCAGTTAAAGTAGCAGGAAGCTTAACCTTGATTTCTTCATGAAAATCAGGAGACCTTCATACAAAAAAAAAAAAAAAATCAACAGTCAGTAATTTGTCCAAAATAAATAATGTATTTGTATATTTGAATAATTTTAAAATTTTAAGATTCATGTTTAATTTTTCCTCTAGTCCAAAATAGTTTTCTTTATCCCCAATCTCTAAATAACTAAATCTTACTTCCATATAAGAGAGCTGCCACTGTTTCTGAAATTTCTCATCCGATTTTTCTTAATGGGCTGAGTAATCCTACTATTTAAAAGTTCATTAATAATCACCACCTTGATCCTGAGATCTCCATTAGATTGGAAGCTGCATAAAAGAGGACACTAAGGTAGGGAGTTCTCTATGAGCCAATTCTGATATACGTTACATAAAACATTTTTCCTTCATAGGAGAATGCTTTCATATTAAAACTAATGTTTATCATCCTTTTGTAATAAGATGGGAAAAAAGGCATCTTTAGACAACTTAATATCAAAATATCACATTGGAGGCCAGGTGTAGTGGCTCACACCTGTAATCCCAGCACTTTGGGAGGCTGTGGCGTCAGGATCACTTAGAGTCAGGAGTTTGAGACCAGTCTGCACAACATAGCCAGACCCATCTCTACAAAAAAAAAAAAAAAAAAAAAAAAATCCTAGCTACTTGGGAGGCCGAGATGAGAGGATCACTTGAGTCCAGGAGTTCAAGGCTGCAGTGAGCTATGATCCTGCCACTGCACTCCGGCCTAGGTGACAGAGTGAGACCAAAAAAAAAGATCAAGTTTTGCTCTATAGACTGTCTTATATCAACCATCTCATTGTTGAAGAAATAAAAAAAGTTACCTAAATCCTAAATATGGACTAGAATTGACCGCTAAAACAAACAAAAAAACCAGTAAAATCAGGAAACGCCCACAAACTGCATTTGTCTCAGTTTAGAAGCGCTTCCAGACTCTTTAAGAATACATCAAATATCTTGTTTGCCCAAACCAATGACACTTTCTTCTCAATATTCACTGAGAATAATCCCAAGAGGGCACTTTTATAGAATAGCATGGCTGCTATTCATAACAAAAAGGGATAAAACCTTAGCATCCCAACCTTCCATATTCAGTGAGTATCTCTCAGAATTATATTCAACAAAAATGCAACCAAACCATACTGCTCCAACTATCTTTACAGCGAGGTCTGTCCCACCAATCAGGTTTTCTTCCTTAGATGTTAATAGGTCAAATATCCTTCCATCTCAAATAAGCCTCAAAAACATTAACAGGTATAGACTTGAACACAGGAATATTAAGTAGAACAAGGCTTTTGATAATAAACAAGAAAGATAGCTAATGCTAGCCATCTGAGAACTTGATGACTTCAGTGAAAAAAAATAAGACACTAAGCATCTTATTACTAATCCCACCAATCACCACTGAATTATGAGAAAGTTGAGTTTACCAACAATGTCAGATGGCATAGTCATTTTAATTCCACTAATGCTGAGAACAAAAATAAAGACCTAGATAAAATGAGATAATTTTTAGAAATTACTATCTTCTTTATCAATATATTTCTTGGTATTCAGTGTTTTAGTTCACTTCTGTCCTAAAAATCACATAATGTGAAGACTTTTGTTGAAAATTAAATATCTAAGACAGTTATTCATTCAATAAGTAGGTTTAATTGCCCACCTTTGGCTAAACATTGCATTATTTTTGTGGTGGTTTTAAAGATGAACATTAAAAAAAAATTACCCTCAAAAAGTAGGCAACAGTAGGAATATAAGTAAGACACATATATATCAATAGCTATGCTATAAAACAGGGGTTGGCAAACTATGGCCTACGAGCTAAAAATAGTTCACTGCCTGGTTTTGTATAGCCTGCAAACTAAGAATGGTTTTTACATTTTTAAATGATTGGGGGTAAAAAGGAATAATATTTCACAACATGTGAAAATTTTATGAAATTCAAATTTCAATGTCCATAAATAAAGCTTTATTGGAACACAGCTACATCTATTTACTTGTAACATTACTTACTGTCTATGGCTGTTTTTGCACTATAATGGCATAGATGAATGGCTGCAAGAGAGACCATATAACCACAGGCCTAAAATATATACCATTCAGTCCTTTGTAGAAAATGTTTGCCGACCCCTGGTATACAGCATATAGGGTTATGTGCTTCAAAAACAGAGCTGAACAGATTACTTCAAGTTTGAGATCAGGGAATTGTAACTTAGGAGGTAATATTTGATATGGACCTTGAAGAATGAGTAGTTCAATAAATAAAGGGATTTGGTATTATAATACAAAAAAACCCAAGAATGGCCCAGAAACAGGACAGCACAGGTTATGTTTAGTAATAAAGCAGAAAGGAAATCAGCAAGACTTAACAGATGATTGAATATTAGAGAAGAGGAAAGACAAAGATGTCTTAAATTTTGTGCCAGAGTAATTGGAAAATGGTGGTACCATTAATAAAAATGGAGAGTAAGAAAGACATAGGGTCAGGACAAGAGTCAGGGATAGATATATGAACACAGAGAAGACAGCAGGGCATCCAAATGAGTATGTCCAATAGGCCACTAAAAATACGTATCTGTACTTCAGAAGGAAGGTATTACTAAAAATACCTTCCTTCTGTTGGAAGGAGTTGGAAACAATCCACATAAATATTAAAGCAGTAGCATTTTCACTGAATGTAACTCTGAGAGATACATGTACGATTACTTAAGAAAACAATATATTAAGAATGAGGGTTAAGGGCAAAACTTTAGTGTTTTGTGTGGAATGCCTTACACTTACAGGAAAAAGAATACTACAGAAAAAAAAAAGAAGTGTTCAAAGAGGTAGAAGGAAGCTCAAGACAAGGCCACAATATAAAGATAAGAAAGTTTTAAGAAGGGCAAGGAAAATACATACTATACAACAGCACTGAGAAAGGACTGTTGTGTTTTTAAGTATGGAAACAGAAGCTTCTTTTTGAGAATAAGAGACAGAGCCAATGAAGCAGGAGACTAATGCTGCAAGAAACGGGATAAATGATTGACTTATATTCTGGAAGAGGTTAAAAGGATCATTTGAAAGCAGAGGTGAAAAGATTCACATTTAACAGGGAGTAGGCCATTACTCCCCTTGAAACAGAAGGAAAGGCAAATCAGTATAGAGAATTTGAGATGAAGAGTAGAGAAGTTGATGGACCATCTCAAGTTGGATAGTCTTAATAAACAGGAATGCTGAGAGTAAAGTACACAGAAAAGAAGTAGGAGCTAGAAGAAACTCCTGTAGCTACTGCTAAATGAAGGCAAAGTGTTAAAACAATGACAATAAGATTATAAAAGAGCTGTGGGGCCAAAAAAAAAAAAAAAAAGATAAAATGAATTGCTGTAGCCCTATCATATGATACAATAACATCAATTTGTGATAGTCCTGATTAGTACAATTTTGTGATTTTTCTCCAACAGTATTCAATAATCCCCCCAAAAGAAAGCAGAAATTAAAGGTTATCCAAAGTCAGCAATTTCCCAAGGAAGAAAAATGACAAGTCACTAAATCAAAGAATTAATGGATACTAGTAACATCACCGATTTAACTGACTCATGTGTTCAAGCTTAGTAAAGGGTTAAGTTACTACAAAGTGTCAGGTGGAAATAACCGGGAAAGACCAAAGGACCAGTGGCCACAATGATAATCAATAACAATATAATAAAAATGAAAGGATCAGAGAATTCGATAGAAAAGATGTTTGGTGTACAAAGTCATATTTGGGATGTCAATAGAGAATGGCTGTGCATCCACAGGTTGAAAATTATAACTCTGATGTCAGCCTTGAATTTGGCACATTTAGTGCAGCAAAGCATTTGGTAAACACACTAATGTGAGTGCTAACAATGCCACTGAGAAGTGAGTAACTTTGAAAGAAATATTTGAATTCAGTACCTGTTATGATATACTACGGCTGTATAGGCTTCCTTTGAAAATTCTGAACAGCTAGATTTACCAAAGATTACCTGAAACAAATAACAGCATGTTGAAACTTTGTTGTAGTAAATGCTGGATGTTTCATATCTATGTAAGAATTTGTCTGATTTAATAACTATCTGAGAAAAATGGGCAAAATCAGCCCAATGAAGAACAATGTGCCTACTGACGTTCATCAAAAAGTTCAATTGCTTAAGTTTCTTTTCAACAACAGACCCATCTGACATTTAAATATTTCAAAAGTTTCTATCAATTTTATTTATATCTACTGGGAAATTAGATATATTTCTTTCCTTTTTCTTAAAGAAGGTGAAGAATTCACTTTTAAATCAGATGTAGCATATTATTTGGAACTTATATAAGAAATATAAATAGTGGCATAAACCTACTATACAAATTGTTGGCTTCAACACTAAAACAGCAGAGTCATTCTGAAAGTCAAATATAAATTATATATGATATCAGAAATCCTATTTTAGGTCAAGCTATGTATCCTTTGCTTCTAATATTTCCTTCAAGCTACTCTACAATAGAGGAGGAGCTCCATTCTTATATTTTTGCATATATATATTTTCTTTAATCCACCACATTAAAAAGAATACAATATTACTTTTGGAATAAGTTTATAGGTAAAGTAATTCAGCCTTGTATATCTGTCTCTTGACTTCTGGAGTAATAACAGGAATACTGTGGTTAATTAGAGCAGCTAATTAGATAAATGGCTCAATGTTAAGGTTATAGCTATAATTCCTATGTGAGACAGACTTGCAGTGTTATCTAGCCAGAGATTAAACTTCTAAAGTCTGTATAGCCATCTTTACATATGCATGAATAGATATGTGAACATGTCAGACAATTCCGTCAACACAACCGGTAAAACAACTCAAAGTTTATTATTTATATAAAGAGATTAATTTGCATCATCCTTAATTAGAAGGGCATATTAGCAGGTATTTGTTTCTTTTTGCAACATTTCAAGCAGGCTCTTTTATTTTAAGGGTATGTACAAGTGTAATAATTATGACTTTCCTAAGATATATATTATTTCATCAATTTACAAATACCTTAGTATGTTTTCATAAATTGTTCCTGTGCCAGAATTATGAAGTTTACAATTTTATCATGTCAATATTACATTATCAAAAGTTATCTTAGGACCCATTTAAACAGCCCTTTTTTTAAAAAAAGCAAACACAGTATGTCTATGTTTATATACTCTTTCAAATCAGCCATTTCATACATAAAAACATTGTATTTTCACATGACTAATAACACACAAGTAAAAGAAATGCAATACCTTTTTTCCCTCTGAGAAGCTGTCACTTTTCACAAAATAATTTGTTTATTTTCATAATATGACATAAAGCAGACAGTGTTCCTTTTTTGACCATTTGACATGTACTTTTAATCATTCAGCAATATGGATTGAGCATTAATTATTTATCCAAAAATGTGATAGGAGTCAAGATACAGATACGAGTAAGACATCGTCCCTGCCCTCAAGGAGCTCACAATCTAATGGGTGAAATTAAGAAATATAGAATCATCAAGTGATAAAGTCCCGTGAAAGAAGTGAGAAGATGCTATGGTAGCACCAAAGAGGGAGTGGTCTAACTGTCAGTATAGGATGGGTACAGCTGGGGCTCTGTAGAGGAGGCCACATATATGACAAGACAAGGAAGAGTTTGTTAGGTAAACAATAAAAAATAGATTATTCTACATATACTACATTTGTCATATGCTCAAATTCATATGGCAACTCACACATAGGCTGACCAAGCATCTATTTTCACAATCTAGTATCTTTTCATTAACTATCATAGTACATTCATTCCTTCAGCAGAAATGAACTAGTGTAAAACATGAAATGTGAATTCCAAATCTCAAAAATAAATTCTACAATTATTCAACAGATATTTATTCAGTACGTATTATATGCAATAATCTGAAAAAAATGCCATAGGAGAATACAAAGATGAATAATTTGTGCTCACTGTTGTCAAGGATATCTACAAATGTTGATGTAACTGAGGCAATAGGGTAGAAGAAAATGTATCTTTCCTAGCATGTGGAAAATCAGAAGAACTTCATTAAAAGATGGTCACGGAAGGATAAAATAAGACTATTAACAATGCACCTATTCTTAGGTCATTTTCATCCCACTGGGTAGGGTTCTCAGAGGTTAAGCATCTATAGCAATAGCATATTTCTATTCCTTATGTTACTGACTTCAGCTGAGCCAAAAATTCACTCTCATGAAACTTGCATTTACTAGTGTCCCACAAATCCTGAATGACAATTTGGACAGTCAAGAATCTCTAGTGTGGTCTCAATCTACTATTTCTGATTTTTCTTCCAGTGCTCTGGTTCACTGGCAACTCACCACTGTCATTACTGTTCACAGGCATTCCCCAACTTGAAATGCTTTCCTTTCCCTGCTCTCCAAACACACTGCTATTAACATTTTAATGACCTTTGGTTTCAGCACAAAAGTACCTCTTCCATGAGATGCCTGTTCAGTAAGGCATTCTCTCCCACCTCTGAATACCTATGTATTCCTTTGAATCCCTATACCAATCTTCTAATAATTAGCAGATAGCTTGATTCTCAACATTGTCTGCAAAATGTAATCCCTGGTGAGACTTAAAAATACTGAAACCTGGTCCAATCCCCAGAGATTATGATTTAATTTAAGTGAGATTCAGCCTGAGCACTGGTAGTTTGAAAAGCTTCCCAGGTGAATCTAATGTGCAGCCAAGATTGAGAACTAATGCCAGAGTTTGTCAACCAAGGTGGGAAAAGCCATACATATTAAAATCACCCATGGAGCATTTTCAAACTATAACACAGCCTCATATACCACACATCACTTCCCACCTCCTTAGCTGGCCTTACATTCTAAAGGGAGTTGAGGAGAATAAGAATCATAGACGCCAAAAGTACAGAAAAGATATCTCTACTTTGATAGAGTTCTCTAGGTGATATTGATCTAACCCTCTTTTGAAAACCACTATTTTAGATTTATATGTATTCATTTTATATCCTCTGGATTACAAGTCTTATTCATCTTTGTATTTCTAGGAGTGCCTAACATATACCAAGTCTTCAAAAATAAGTTAGTCTTTAAGTAATGTCATTACTATCTATACAGAAAGTAATGCAGTTAGAAATTTGGTTTAAAAGATCACATTAATTTCCAGGTTGGAGCTGCCAACCAAAAAGAAAGAAAAGTCTATTTGAACTTTATACAAAAAATTAGAAAAGTCAAAGAACATTTCTTACCGGCATGGCATTGCTTGGATCCTCTCCATACATAAACTGGACTTTCACTGTTATATTTCTAGCAGAACCTTGACGATTGGCAAAATTAAGACTCTGAGGGTATATGTAGAGAAGATTTCTGTGAAAGCAACAGTATAGATGATAGCAAATACATATCTAAGAAACACTATGTATCACTCACAAAATACCACAAAATAAGTGAGCAAATACTGAATTACTGATATTGGCTAGCAATTATGCTAAGTATTTTCACATGTGATGTTTTAATTGCTCCTGAGAGCAATCATTCAAATACACAGCAATCAAACATGTCCCAATTTTGCACATAAATTGAGATTCAGAGAAGTTAACTGATTTTTGCATATAACCAAGTGAGTGACAAAGCTGAAATCAGAGTACAGGTCAGTCAGACTTCAAAACTCATTATCTTCACTCTACAAGAGGCTTCTGGAATAAATGAATATGGACTGACACATTATTAAGTTAAAAAAATAGTTCTAATATTATCTTAGTTCCTCCAAGCACATATAAATAGGATGACATTTATAAATGTGGCTTTTATATAAATGTGATTAAGAATTTAAGAGGTATAATATTGCACATTATTTTTCAAAAACACATTATAATATGATGGGTATAATAGAGTTAGGTAGTTACTACAAAACAATAACATCCTAATTTGCATTTATTTGAATTCTTGTCCAGCTTATCATCTCTATCATAGACAAACTTTAATAGTCCTTGCTGCCAACACACAGAAGAGAAATAATTCAAGAAAAGACACCAAAGAGCTAAAAAAAAAAAAAAAAAAAAAAAAATCAAGAGTTACTTTACCTGAAGACTAGCGTTTAGAGCCAATGAACAAGACGTTGAGTATAATAGAACCTTGCTAATCAACTGCTGGGGCAATGAAAACAGGTCTAAATTTTCTGAAGAGTGGTAGGGCAATATAGAAATTTTAAATGAACACAATACTTTGACCCAACAAACACACCTCTAACCTAAGGAGAAAACTGTACACATGTACAAATGATTGTGTTCAAAGTCATTACAACATTTTTGATAAGAGAATGATTACACAAAATTATAAAGAAACACAATGTTCATCAGTACTGAGTTGGTTAATTAAGATACATTAATAAGAAGGAATATCATGTGTCCCCAAACTATGTATAGCCATAGTTATTGATGTGGAAAGAGATACCTAGCATGTTGAATGGGATATACGGTGGGAAAGAAGCAGGTTCCACAGCAGAATGTATAGTGGCATTACCCTGTTTGTGGAAAACTCTGTGTGGGGGTGTGGGGGAAGGTAGAGAGAGAGAATGGATAAAATTATATTTCTAAAAACTAATAATGATGGCTGGGCTTGAATGTGTTTTAGTTAATAGTAATGGTTTTCTTTTTTTATAATTTATTTAAAATTTTACAGTGAAAATATATGATCTTTACAATTAGAAAAAGCAATAAAGTAATTGCCATGCCAGAGGATGGGAATGTCTTTGACAATAAGCACACCAACTAGAAGTACTAAATAAAGAAGAATCAGTTGTGCTCAAAATAGTCAAAACGTATAAAAGGCAAATACAGAACTGTTATGACTGGTCAGCTTGCTAGTCTAAAAAACTTCAGATCAAAGATGACTATGACTGACCAACCACTGAAATCATCCAGTAAAATTTATAAAGAAAACATTTGCTGATTGCTCCAACAAATGTCAGGCATTGTGTTGGGCACTAGAAAAATAAATAGGAAGATTAAGAAGTCATTCCCTGGTCTTGAGGAACATAGTATAATGGGATAAAAATGCCTATACACAGACCACTTCAAAACAACACAGTATTACAAGACAGGCACGCAAAAGCCCCATAGGAGGAAAAAATAGGTACCTAGCTGTCTGTGGGGAAGTCTTTTCATTTATAAGATCCCCCATCTTTTCTAGCCTTGTGATTTATTTGTTGAAGAAAGTGAATAGTTTCTCTGTAGATTTTCCAGAGCCTAGATGTTACTGATTGCACCCCTGTAGTGTCATTTGAGATGTTCTTCTGTGGTTTTTGTAAATTGAGAATTGAATCTAGAGCCTTAGTCATATTTAGGTTAGAATTTTTTTCAGGAAGATCACTTTATAAAGCATAATGTTTTATTTTTTCAGGAAATGTTTGGTTGCTTCCTTCTGTGAAATTAGTAGATGATGATCAATGCCTAAATCCATTATTTTTTTAATTTTTAAAATTTATTATTTTTTTTAAGAGACAAGGTCTCACTCTGTCGCTCAGGCTGAAGTGCAGTGGTACGATCATACCTCACTGCAGCCTTGAACTCCTGGCCTAAAATGATCCTTCGGCCTCAGCCTCCTACGTAGCTGGGACTACATGCACGTGCCATCACACTGGGCTAATTTTTCTATTTTTTTGTACAGATGGAGTCTTACTATGTTGCCCAGACTGGTCTTAAACTCCTGGGCTCAAGTGATTCTCCCATCTTGGCCTCCCAAAATGCTGGGATAACAGGAACAAGTCAGTCCCCAGCCCACCCAAATCCATTAATTAATTAAGGTTGCCAAACGGTAATATTCTGTCATTTCTTTTTAATTTTGCATCTGGAGTACATTTATGAAGAGTGCTTTCTCTCATCTACTATTTGCTTTGCCAGTGAACCATTATATGAGAGGCAGGAATAAATGCTTGATTCTTTTCCATTATCTGCCAGTTTGCAAAATAATAAATTGGTGCACTACAATCCTCCAAAAATGATCAATTACATCTTATTTTTTAGCATCATTTATAAACTCACGGATGAAACATATTTGATGAGTCTCAGTATATTAGACTTATTATTCTTATGGATGATTAACCTGTCCCATCTTTGGCAAATGAAAAAAATAATGCAAGCTGGTTTTTGATTCAATCATAGTAGTCTGTGACAATTTTCTGTTATGACAAGACATTCCAGACTCTTCTTATTTTTTTTTCCCCAGACCTGGAGTCAGTCATTTTACCAAGAAGCTGTAGTTTTCTTAAGAAACATTTTTTTCAAACCACAACGTGAGCATTCATTGCAGATTGGTCACTGTTTCTAGACGATTTAAGTACAAAGAGTTGGGGAGGAATGCTTCTAACAAAAAAAAAGTATCCAGACTTCATACTGATATTTCCAACTCAAATTCAGGACTATAAGGTTTTTACTTAATCTTTTCTGTCTTGTATCTATACATCATTTTTCCCAAGCTGAGAGTTATTCTCAAGGACACCAACTATGAAAGAATTAAAAGTATATCATTTAATGGCGTGAACCCGGGAGGCGGAGCCTGCAGTGAGCCGAGATCGCGCCACTGCACTCCAGCCTGGGTGACAGAGCAAGACTCCATCTCAAAAAAAAAAAAAAAAAAAAAAAAAAAAGTATATCATTTAATTACTCATCTGTGTTGTTCTAAGAATGGCATCTTAAGGAAGTCCAAGATTCTAGGTTCAGACAGAGACAGACAAGTCTGCAAAGAAGACCGAAAAGGTACCCATACTGAAGACAGAAAACCACGAGAGTACAATGACATGGAAACCAAAGGAAGAAAATATAAGAAAAATGAAATAGTTAAATATTTAGTGCTACTCAGGAGCCAAGTTAGGCAAGTACTGAAAAAATTCAACAGGATTTAGCAAAATGAAAGTCACTGATAATCTCAGGCTGCAAACAGAAAAAGTAGGGTCAGGAATAAAAAGGATGTAAGAAATTCTTAAAAGTAGCTGTGAAGGGAAAAAAGATAATGCAATAATTGGAGACAGACTATGGGAATTTTGGAAGTCTTTTAAAATAAGAAAGGTTTGATCTTGATTACATCCTTGTGAAAATAATTTAGTTAAGACAGAGTCTGCATATACTAGAACAAGAATGTAAGATTCCTGACGAGATGGTGGGAAAGAACAGAATCCAAAGTACATGATAACATATTAACCTGAAGTATGTCTATAATTCCTCATTGTAATGTTTATTGAGTATCCAGTGTGATAGGTACTGAGAATAGAGATAAAAGATGAAGTCCTTAGCTTCACAGAACTAGTGGTCTAGAGGGGAAATCAGACAAGCAAATAATGATAATAATGTAGTATGATAAATGCTGTGAACACAGAATCACACTGCAGCCAGACAACGACCTGGGATTAAAGAATCTGCCCACAAAACATATGAACAGACACTTCTCAAAAGAAGACACACTTGCAGCCAACAAGCATATGAAAAAAAGCTCAACATCACTGATCATGAGAGAAATGCAATTCAAAACCACAATAAGATACCATCTCACACCAGTCAGAATGGCTATTATCAAAAAGTAAAAAAGTAATAACAGATGCTGGTGAGGTTGTGGAGAAAAGGGAACACTTATACACTGTTGGTGGGAGTCTAAGTTAGTTTAACCATTGTAGAAAGCAGTATGGCGATTACTCAAAGAGCAAAAAGCAAAACTACCATTCGACCCAGCAATCCCATTACTGTGTATATACCCAGAGGAATATAAATCATGCTACTATAAAGACATACGCACATGAATGTTCATTGCAGCACTATTCACAATAGCAAAGACATGGAATCAACCTAAAAGCCCATCAATGACAGACTGGATAAAGAAATAAAGTAAATGTGGTACATATACACAGGGAATACCATGCAGCCATAAAAAAGAACAAGATCATCATGTCTTGCAAAAACATGGATGGAGCTAGGAACCATTATCCTTAGCAAACTAATGCAGGAAGAGAAAACCAAATACCGCATGTTCTCACTTAGAAGTTGTAGCTAAATGATAAGAACTTATGGGGTCTACTTGAGAAGGGAGGGTGGGGGAGGGAGAGGAGCAGAAAAGATAACTATTGGGTACTGGGCTTAATACCTGAGTGATGAAATAATCTGTACAACTAACCTCTGTAACACGAGTTTACCTAACAAACCTTCACATGTGTCCCCAAACCTAAAAGTTTAAAAAAAGTATTAATCTACATTAAAAAATAAAAAATAATAAAAGAAAAGAAAAACTCAAAAAAATCTGCTCACAAATGTCAACGAGAAATTTCCAAATGAAATAGACATGCAAAACATACAGAAAAACAAACATGCCATGCATGCTTCCCTCTACCACTCCCCACTCCCAAATCTCCACATTTGGATTACGACTATCTTTGCTTTGCGGGCATGGACGTGACTGGCTACTTCCCATCTTTCAAATATAGGAAAGCCTCACCTTTACCCTTCCCCCATCATACCACTTTGTTACTTCATTCAGAACTATTATAGCATCTATAATTATCTTGTTCATTTATGTATTACTTCTTATTTTTATATCTCCTCTAATACAGCCAAAATTCATGAAGGCAGGGACCTTATCTATTTGTATAACTGCTCTATTACCAGTCCCTTAAATAGTGCCTCATATTTAATGAATAAATGAATGAATAGTACAGACAGCATTAAAAAATTTAGTTACTTAACACTTCTAGGAGTTTAGATTCCAGGTTAAATAGAAATTGAACACTATCTATAAACTACGTTTGATTTCCAACATAAGCAATATAATTTTAAACTCGTCTCTGAAGGTGAAAGGCATGAAATTTTGAGTTCTGAATCCAAATTCTTTTCCATTTGACTACTAACTCCATTAATAAATTCCCAAATAAATCTAGTAAGTCTTTACATTGCATTTAAAATTCTCCTTCAAAGAAATTTCAAATCAACAAGGTAAATTAATGAAACATGTTGAGGTAGTTGACACTTAGCAGGAAAAAGATGAATTCATATTTCAATCTCTCATCAAAATAAATTATAGATCAAAGGCTAAAATAATAAAAATAAAACCACAAAAATACTAAAAGAGCTTTAAAGAGACCAGATTTTATAGGTGAGAAAAGCATTTCTTAGCATAAGCCAGAACATTTATAAGATATAAATTTTAAAGCATCTATTAATACACAGCAAGTGATACCATAAACACAGGTGGAAGAAAATGACAAAACACAGGTGGAAGAAAATGACAAACTGAAAACATCTATTGTTTGTTACATATATAACAAAGAATTAGTATCCACAATATGTAAATAATTCCTAAAATTAGTCAGAAAGAGACAAACTTAAAAAGAGGGTAACAAGGAGGGGAGCAAATTACGTCCATACCCAGATGATTCGCAAAGATGGCAAGAGAGATGGCCAGCAAAACAAACTAGATATATACTTGTCTATTAGATTTATCAACATTTTTTGCCTTTTTCATTAAAAGCATTTGTAAAAGGATATAGGAAAAGAGGAACTCTTATATACTCCTGGCAGGGATGTAAATTGGTACAATCCTTTTCAAGGACAATCTGACAAGTCAACATCTATGAATGTATATGAAAATATTTATATACATATATCTCCACCATAAAGGCATTTTCTATACATACTGTTTATAATTAGAAAATTGGAAACAAATGATTAAAAGGGGGCTGATTAAATTAAGGTTCATCTATGTAACAGGATTATGCAGCTATTAAAAAGGACGTGGTAACTCTATAGACATTCATAGGAAAATAAATTTTAAAATACTAAGATCCTGAATGCTACATATATCATGAGCTATTATATATAACAAGATCCCATTTGTGTTATAAAAAATTATGTTTAGTCATTCAAACGGTCTGGTATGATAGACCCAAAACGTTAACAGAGTCAACATTTTTATTTTTTATAGGTTTTTGAAATACCTGAATTTTCACAATAAGTACTTTGCACATTAAAAATCTTAGCTGGGCATCTCACGCTTGTAATCCCAGCACTTTGGGAGGCCAAGGCAGGCGGATCACCTGAGGTCAGGAGTTCGAGACCAGTCTGGCCAACGTGGTGAAACCCCGTCTCTACTAAAAATACAAAAATTAGCCAGCCTTGGTTGGGGGTGCCTGTAATTCCAGATACTCGGGAGGCTGAGACAGGAGAATCGCTTGAACCCAGGAGGCGGAGGTTGCAGTGAGCTGAGATCACGACACTGCACTCCAGCCTGGGCAACAAAGAGCAAAACTCCGTCTCAAAAATAAATAAATAAAGAATCTTTACATGTCCAAAGATACGGCTGTTCAATTAAAAAACATATATGTATAAAACTTAACATGTTAATAGTGCACACACAAAAGAGTAAGATAGATAAAATTATTCCTTCAAAGCTCACTTAACCTCTGGATCTACAGTGTCCAAAAAGATGGTCTAATGAGACAATTGAGCACTTGATAGGTGAGTGGTTCTAATTGAGATATGTTATCAGTATAAAACATACAATAGGATCTTCCTATACAACATTAATTAAAAAACAAATTATCGTAGTTAAAAAGGAAAAAATTAGAGATACTATGTAAAAAAGAGCCAAAATATCTTGTATTTTATTTGAAAGTCATATCTCCGTAAGATTACACAACATGGTGTAGGATAAAGGACTTTGCTTTGCTTGGAATTTAAACAATTTAGGCTCTTAAATGTCCTAAAATTCTCTGTAGCTAAGAAATTTTTATATTGGTTCCTAGGAACTAGGAATCCTTAAATTAGGCTCTACATTTGCTTACAAGTTTCTTATTTTCCTTGGCATAAAATTTTTTAGTTTTTACATTACTGGTTATATTTGATAAGGGTTCTATTTAAATAGGCACAAGTTCAAGCAAAGATCAGATTCTGCTTTTAGCAGTGTGTACTCAGACAGGAAGTATTAAAAGGCAGGCAGAAAATCCTTTATAAAATTACTACTTTCAATGCATTTTCCCATGTTGAAATGCTTCTGCAGTTTATAATTAGGCAAATTACTTTAATTATAATCAATAATGTTGTTCAAATTACTATAAGAAAAGAATTATACAGATATTTATACCAAGAGACAATATACTAGAAACCAAGACTACGTGACCATTACCTCTACTCTGTCAGTGTTATTTGTGAGAAATTGTACAAATTGTGCAAAAAGTGTTAGTATCCTAGTACAGTATCAAATATAGAAGGAAAAATTTCATAAAGCCTGTCTTTGGTACTAGTGCTCGGTTACTTCCATTAACTAAAAAAGGGGCTACTCTTCAAATTCCCTTCTCTAAAAAGAATGTACTATATAAAAAGGGGGTAACCACTACTACATATACATTCTGCACTTAGAAATCTCTATATGTTGATTTTATCATTCTCTTATTCATTCAATAAATATTGTTTCTACAATGTGTAAGGCATTACTGTACTAAAGCATTATAAGGAATATAAGTTAAAAACACATACCAATCTTGCCAGTCAACAGCTTATAGTGTAATAGGGGAGAGAAGCTGGCTCATCTATATTCTCCCTCAACTAGCAAGTGGATGAAATATCAGGGTCAATAGTTATAAGCCACAAAAGCTGACAGCTTAATTAAGAGAAGTTTTGAAATATGTATTTCATGACCAATAATTACAACTGTAACTTTTCTATTTAAAGAAGGAGAAAATTTGAATTTCTTCTCTAGCTCAACATACACTTTTATAATTCCATTACATGAATCAGAGTAAAGGGTAAGATGGAAATGAAGAATATTTTCTTACCCTTTTGTGGTTCTATATTGGACACTTAAAAATCATACACAACCTAATCAAAAGACGTAATTCTTTAAAAAGGTACAAGAGACCAAAACTCAGAAAATCTAGACTATAACAAAATTTCTCAATTTACGTTATCTTAATATGCAATTAATTTTCACCAGTAAAATACTATAGTATGGGTACAAATGCATTGATTAGTTCTAATTACAAAAATGGCTAATATATAATACTGTGTAGTGTTTATGATACATCAGGTAATGTTCTAAGTGCTCTGAAAATACAAACTTTTAATCTTTTATACGACCCTATAAAATAGGTATTATTCTCACTGGACAGATGAGAAAACAGGGGTTCAGAGATGTGAAGTAATTTGACCAAAGGTCACAAAGCTGAAGAATATCAAATCCAGGATTCTGATTCAGGCAGTCTTGTTCCAGAATCATGCTCTTAACCACTATGGAATACTACCTCTACTGTAACTATTATACCCAAAACCCTTAATCCTAAGTCATCAAAAGGAAGAGCCTCTATTTTATACAATGAAGAGGCATTTCTAAGAATAGAAATTTAGGGACGAGCACAGTGGCTTACTCCTTTAATATCAGCACTTTGAGAGGCTGATATGGGAGGTTCACTTGAAGTCAGGAGTTCAAGGTCAGCTTGGGCAACATAGTGAAACACAGTCTCTACAAAATATTTAAAAATTAGCTGGGCATGGTGGCATGCATCTATAGTCTCAGCTACTTGGGAGGCAGAGGGAGAAGGCTCGCTCGAGCCCAGGAATTCATGGCTATAGTGAGCTATGATCATGCCACTGCACTCCAGCCTGGATAACAGAGCAAGACCCTGTCTCTAAAAAAGAAAAGAAAAGAAATTTGGAAATGGTTTATTTTGTATTAACAATTTATAATTTACACTGAAATTTATTATGATAAAACTTTTCCCTGTGTCAAAAAGCTATTAACTTTATGAAAAATTTCTTTTAGGTAAGGTTGATTATATATACCCACACACATACACAGGTTAAAAGTTAGTTTCATGTGACATAATAACTAGCATTTTGAGCACTACCTGTTTGCCCAGCACTGTTCTAAGTGCTCTATATGTATTATTGTTAAATTATCATAACACTATGAATTATGTACTATAATTACCCCAGCTTTACACATGAGGAGACTAATCCATGGGGAGGTTAAGTAACTTGTCCAAGGCCAGACAGCTAGAGCTGGCTTTTGGACCCACACCACACTCTGACTCCAGCACCCATATTCTTAACAATTTCACCACATTAATAGGTCAAGATTAAGCAGTTTTAAAGGATGCTATTTTCTCACAAAGTTCTTAATATGAACACTCAATAAGAATAATCACTAATTTAAGCATTTAGTATTTTTTTAACACTAAGTTGGAAGCATAGTGGAACATTTATTTTTAGAAATATTATTAATTGGCTGGGCTCACGTCTGTAATTGGCTGGGCTCATGCCTGTAAATTTTGGGAGGCCAAGGTAAAAGAATTGCTTGAGCCCAGTATTTCCAGACCAGCATGGGCAATATATTAAGACATCATCTTTTAAAAAAAATGTTATTAATCTCTTCTTTTTGTTAAATGTATATTATCAAAATTGTTACCAAGCTAACAAACTTCAGAAAAACTTAAGATGGGCAAGGTGCTTGTGACATTGAAGGTATTTAAGATTCAATTCTAGTTTGATCCTAGATGACCACATATCCATTGTTCCTTCAATGAGCACATGGTAAAGAGCCTAAAACACAGAGACACAGAACACAGTGGAGAAAAGGGAGTGAAATGTCTTTAATGACACTTACTATATATGGGATTTTGTGATAATATACAAGGAAGGTTAAGACATATAAGGTGATGCAAAAAAACATATTAACAATTATAGTGACGAAAAATAAGGAGCATATAATTATACGTTGATTTATACAGAGTACGAGAGGAATACAGCATTGAGAGCCGTAACACCACCTGAGGGAGTGGAGAAAGGCTTCAGAGAGAAAGTGTTTTTTGGAATGGATCACTGTTTCCAAAAGAACTAAAGTACAGTTTGAGAAATGCATACTTAATATATTAATTTTTTTCCCTCAACTTTAATAATAAATTTACCCAACAAAAAAGTTTATTTTTGACTTGTAAATCTCTTAAAATCATAAAAAAGTAAAATTAGCTTTTAAAAACAGGTAGTCACCATAGCATTGAATGTGTAGTTTATAATACAGAAAAGTTAAATACAATTTCAAATTACCTATTTAGTTGCTCATTTCTTTGATTTCATTTAGCATTGATCTAACTCAATGTGGAAGAAGGTTACATTCGTGCAAGTTAACACGGCTTAATGATTAACTATATTCACCTACCAGCCTTACCTTTTCTAGGCAAATATTGGTATATATAGAGTTAAGAAGTCTAGGTCTGCTTCCAGAAGAAAACAGTTCCTCGTTGCTTGAAATTGAAAATCAAGACAAAAATGTTCACAATTAAGCTCCTTCTTTTTATTGTTCCTCTAGTTATTTCCTCCAGAATTGATCAAGACAATTCATCATTTGATTCTCTATCTCCAGAGCCAAAATCAAGATTTGCTATGTTAGACGATGTAAAAATTTTAGCCAATGGCCTCCTTCAGTTGGGACATGGTCTTAAAGACTTTGTCCATAAGACGAAGGGCCAAATTAATGACATATTTCAAAAACTCAACATATTTGATCAGTCTTTTTATGATCTATCGCTGCAAACCAGTGAAATCAAAGAAGAAGAAAAGGAACTGAGAAGAACTACATATAAACTACAAGTCAAAAATGAAGAGGTAAAGAATATGTCACTTGAACTCAACTCAAAACTTGAAAGCCTCCTAGAAGAAAAAATTCTACTTCAACAAAAAGTGAAATATTTAGAAGAGCAACTAACTAACTTAATTCAAAATCAACCTGAAACTCCAGAACACCCAGAAGTAACTTCACTTAAAGTAAGTAGAAAATAAAGAGGGTTCATGTTTATGTTTTCAATGTGGATCTTTTAAAAAATATATTTCTAAGGCATGCCATTTGAAATACTTTGTTGCGTTGTTGAAATACTTTATTTTTTTCCAAGAAAAATAATCTCCAGAAAATAAAATTTCCCATTATAATTTCAAGTTAGTTTTTTGTTTCCCTAATGTTAT
This sequence comes from Pongo abelii, assembly GCF_028885655.2. Lineage (NCBI taxonomy): Eukaryota > Metazoa > Chordata > Mammalia > Primates > Hominidae > Pongo > Pongo abelii. The sequence goes on along the minus strand of NC_071985.2, from coordinate 170,541,437 downwards.
ATATGAAAACACTGAAACTTTACATTTTATATGAAAATTACAAATCAGTTAAGTTATACAACCTAGAACACTATGTCATTACACTATTGCAAATTACTGAAGGTAAGTAAAAAGTTAAAAAAAATTTAAAACTATTCTCCAGTGTTTAAAACAGATTAAATAATACAGTAAATGGAAAAGATTTATTCATATTAAAATATGCTGGGCTTTTTCTTTTAATTGAAGTTCAGAAAATCAAATTTTAGAGATAGTACAATTTAAATAAAATGTTAAGAACAAAAATACATGCTATTTGAAAGAAGCACACAAGGGGAAGGAATTGCCAATATTCATTTTTCAAATCGATTATTAGTTTAAAAATTTAGATTATGATAGTGTTACAGGAAATTAAAACTCTAACAGAAAAGAAAGAGGAAAGCAACTTATAACCAACCTACCCTCTATATCCAGACTTTTGTAGAAAAACAAGATAACAGCATCAAAGACCTTCTCCAGACCGTGGAAGAACAATATAAACAATTAAACCAACAGCACAGTCAAATAAAAGAAATAGAAAATCAGGTAAGTTAGTATTTTAATGGTATGTCCCATCTTTCACACAGGTTTGTAAAAACACTGAGTCCTAAAATTATTTACAAGCTTTAACTGGATCGTGAGTAAAATTATCACATCAGCATAACTTAAAATTGCAGGCTCTGAAGCTAATAAACTACCTGCATTTAAACCATGGCTCTAAAACTTTGTGTGACCTTGAATAAATTACTTCACCCCTTTGTCTCTCAGTTTCCTCACATATACTACAAAGATAATAACAGAACTTATAGGATTATTGTAAGAAAAAAAATTAATTCATAGCAGCCAATGTCATCTTACTAAAATTCAAATTAGATCATGTTTCTGTTTGCTCAAAACCATACAATAGCTTTCCATCTCACTCATATTGGCTCTTTAGACCAAGATTACCCAACCCTTCATCATCTCACTGACTTCACCTCCTCTACTCTAGTTATTCTGACCGCTTTACCAGTATTCAAACACATCAAACATACTGCCACCTCAAAGCCTTTGCCCTTGTTGTTTCCTCTAACTGGAATGCTCTTTTGCCCTGGTATCTACATGGCCCACTCTCTGATTTCCCTTAGGGTCGTTATCAAACATAAAATTCCCAGTGAGAAGACTTACAAGGTCACTTAACCAAAAATCACAACCGCCTGGTCCCATCCCTGAAAACTTGTACTTCCTTAACTACTTTTCTCCTGCACACTCACCTTTATTTAACATAACATAAATTTTAGTTACTTATCTCTTCTATTCCTGCAATAAAATGTAAGCTCTGTGAATACAGGGATTTTTTCCATTATCTTCATATTTTCCATTATTTGTATATACTCCAGAATATAGAATACTGTATGGCACATAGTAGGCATTTCTGTTGAATTAATAAATGTAATGTCATATTCACACAGAAGCGTGTGCTATGATTATTATTACTTGGATTACTAGAAATAGTGTGCCTCATAATTAAAGGTCAATATTCAACAATGTAATTAATCTACAATGTAAACATCTGGTGAAGTGAGAGAGGGAAGCACTTGTTTAGAAAAAAGCTATGTCAGAATCTAAGTATTCTAATATGCAGTACAATAGTTTAAAAATATTAATAATACTCTTAAACAGCTATTCAAGAGGATTCAAAAAACATAATATAAACTCAGAGAAACTGGTAAACAAAATCATTTTCAAGAGATATAAAACAAATATTATTACCAATTTCCACTAAACAAACATAATGTTAGTAGTGCTGCTAAAAGGTTTTTTATCAACTACTTTTGGTTTCCATACTTTCCTTCTTATGATGTTATTATTCTAAATTCTTTTCAATTATATCTTTCACTATGATTAAATGAACCTGCTCCCCAAAGCAAAATGTTACTACAGTAATATACATTGTGTCTAAAAATAAAAATGTGTGAAGAAAGCAAAACAATGAATTTCTGAGTTGGAAGAAGAGTTAGATCATTTAACTTTCTCATACTTAAATTAAAAAAACAAAACTCTAAAAATTTAAGTAACTTTAAGATCACATAGTTACTTAGTAGAAAAGAGTAATACCCAGCAAGCAAACTTTACAATAGATCCTTTTAAATAAGGTCCTAGGAAATATCATTTATGCCAGCATCAAAAAACTAACACTAATAATGCAAGATATTATATATTCTGCTTTTCTTACTGTCAATGAGAAAAACTATCATTCAATAAATTGCAAACCCAACACACTTAAATAAAAATAAAATGTTACTGCTAAACTAATGATAAACTACTGAATATATAGAAAGTAAGCAAACAAACTTGCCAACCTGCCAACATCTACAGATATGTTTACAGGTCAAAAGTTATCAAATTATCAAGAAAGCCTGGTTCGAATTATGTATTATGTCTTTATAGCAGGTCTGAAGATCAATAAGACCTAAAACTGAAAATTATTAAACTTAAAATCTGAACAGAATTATCAAATATATTCTATTCATATAAATAAAAGAATACATTACAATATTCTAAGCAAAGCAGTCTCTGCTTTTGGCCTTGCTCTGTTTTCTGACCAATGTCTGCTTTTTTGCCTTGCTTTATTTTTTTATCTTATTAAATAATGTCCCTGATTAAATATTTTGAGAACAGGTAATCTGTACAATCTGAATAACACTGTTTATCTAAATATCAAACACCGTTATAACATTACGAACTGAAAGACAAACTGTACTTCTGACATCCTTACTCAGATTTCCCCTAATTGTATATTCAGTATCATTTTAAAAAACAGATTTATATTCTTTTATCAGCTCAGAAGGACTAGTATTCAAGAACCCACAGAAATTTCTCTATCTTCCAAGCCAAGAGCACCAAGAACTACTCCCTTTCTTCAGTTGAATGAAATAAGAAATGTAAAACGTGATGGTAAGACACTTTGGTGGGTTTCCTTCTTGAAGCTATTATTACCAAATTCCCTATTCTTAGGACTTGTTCTAGACTAAAAGATAGTTAAGAGATATCCATCAAATACAATGTATCAACCTAAATTGGATGCTGGAGTTCTTTTTACACCCTATAAAAGACATATCTAAGACAATCAGAGAAATATAAATATGGACTTATTAGATAATATAGAAGGTTTATTAATTTTCTTAGATGTGATCATGGTATTGCAGTTTTAAAGGAGAACAATCTCCTGTTTAAGAGATACATGCTGAAATATTTACGGAGTTAAAGGTCACTGGACTCCAGACTGGTGATAGAACAAGACTCTGTCTCTAAAAAATAATTAATTTTTTAAAAGAAAATAGTTTGGTAAGATGATTCTTACATTCTTAAATAACATGCCATCTAAGAAAAATGCTTTAACATAAACATTACTGAAAAAAATGCTACATTTGCCACAATTTCATAAAATGTCAAGTGAAATCTCAAGCTCCGATATTATTCCTATTACTAAATCTGATATAATAATATTTTATTGATTCTAGGCATTCCTGCTGATTGTACCACCATTTATAATAGAGGTGAACATACAAGTGGCATGTATGCCATCAGACCCAGCAACTCTCAAGTTTTTCATGTCTACTGTGATGTTATATCAGGTAAAACCTGTCTAAGGAGAACAGACAGTAGTTAGTTCAAGTTACTCATTATGTATCAGGAAGATTAACCTGGTTTCATTGTTTTATACATATATATATGAAATATATATAACATGAGTATTCGTATAAATCTAATACTTTTACCTTGTTTATGTATTTACTCAATATTCTCCTTTTCCTCTAAAATACTCTGAAGTGACTATTTTTTATTTATTTATTTATTTATTTATTTATTTATTTTTTCTTTATTATTATTATTATTATTATACTTTAGGTTTTATGGTACATGTGCGCAATGTGCAGGTAAGTTACATATGTATACATGTGCCATGCTGGTGCGCTGCACCCACCAACTCGTCATCTAGCATTAGGTATATCTCCCAATGCTATCCCTCCCCCCTCCCCCCACCCCACAACAGTCCCCGAAGTGTGATGTTCCCCTTCCTGTGTCCATGTGTTCTCATTGTTCAATTCCCACCTATGAGTGAGAATATGCGGTGTTTGGTTTTTTGTTCTTGTGACAGTTTACTGAGAATGATGATTTCCAATTTCATCCATGTCCCTACAAAGGACATGAACTCATCATTTTTTATGGCTGCATAGTATTCCATGGTGTATATGTGCCACATTTTCTTAATCCAGTCTATCATTGTTGGACATTTGGGTTGGTTCCAAGTCTTTGCTATTGTGAATAATGCCGCAATAAACATACGTGTGCATGTGTCTTTATAGCAGCATGATTTATAGTCCTTTGGGTATATACCCAGTAATGGGATGGCTGGGTTGAATGGAATTTCTAGTTCTAGATCCCTGAGGAATCGCCACACTGACTTCCACAAGGGTTGAACTAGTTTACAGTCCCACCAACAGTGTAAAAGTGTTCCTATTTCTCCACATCCTCTCCAGCACCTGTTGTTTCCTGATTTTTTAATGATTGCCATTCTAACTGGTGTGAGATGGTATCTCATTGTGGTTTTGATTTGCATTTCTCTGATGGCCAGTGATGATGAGCATTTTTTCATGTGTTTTTTGGCTGCATAAATGTCTTCTTTTGAGAAGTGTCTGTTCATGTCCTTCGCCCACTTTTTGATGGGGTTGTTTGTTTTTTTCTTGTAAATTTGTTGGAGTTCATTGTAGATTCTGGATATTAGCCCTTTGTCATATGAGCAGGTTGCGAAAATTTTCTCCCATTTTGTAGGTTGCCTGTTCACTCTGATGGTAGTTTCCTTTGCTGTGCAGAAGCTCTTTAGTTTAATTAGATCCCATTTGTCAATTTTGGCTTTTGTTGCCATTGCTTTTGGTGTTTTAGACATGAAGTCCTTGCCCATGCCTATGTCCTGAACGGTAATGCCTAGGTTTTCTTCTAGGGTTTTTATGGTTTTAGGTCTAACATTTAAGTCTTTAATCCATCTTGAATTGATTTTTGTATAAGGTGTAAGGAAGGGATCCAGTTTCAGCTTTCTACATATGGCTAGCCAGTTTTCCCAGCACCATTTATTAAATAGGGAATCCTTTCCCCGTTTCTTGTTTTTGTCAGGTTTGTCAAAGATCAGATAGTTGTAGATATGTGGCATTATTTCTGAGGGCTCTGTTCTGTTCCATTGATCTATATCTCTGTTTTGGTAGCAGTACCATGCTGTTTTGGTTACTGTAGCCTTGTAGTATAGTTTGAAGTCAGGTAGTGTGATGCCTCCAGCTTTGTTCTTTTGGCTTAGGATTGACTTGGCGATGCGGGCTCTTTTTTGGTTCCATATGAACTTTAAAGTAGTTTTTTCCAATTCTGTGAAGAAAGTCATTGGTAGCTTGATGGGGATGGCATTGAATCTGTAAATTACCTTGGGAAGGATGGCCATTTTCATGATATTGATTCTTCCTACCCATGAGCATGGAATGTTCTTCCATTTGTTTGTATCCTCTTTTATTTCCTTGAGCAGTGGTTTGTAGTTCTCCTTGAAGAGGTCTTTCACATCCCTTGTAAGTTGGATTCCTAGGTATTTTATTCTCTTTGAAGCAATTGTGAATGGGAGTTCACTCATGATTTGGCTCTCTGTTTGTCTGTTATTGATGTATAAGAATGCTTGTGATTTTTGCACATTGATTTTGTATCCTGAGACTTTGCTGAAGTTGCTTATCAGCTTAAGGAGATTTTGGGCTGAGACAATGGGGTTTTCTAGATATACTATCATGTCATCTGCAAACAGGGACAATTTGACTTCCTCTTTTCCTAATTGAATACCCTTGATTTCCTTCTCCTGCCTAATTGCCCTGGCCAGAACTTCCAACACTATGTTGAATAGAAGTGGTGAGAGAGGGCATCCCTGTCTTGTGCCAGTTTTCAAAGGGAATGCTTCCAGTTTTTGCCCATTCAGTATGATATTGGCTGTGGGTTTGTCATAAATAGCTCTTATTATTTTGAGATACGTCCCATCAATTCCTAATTTATTGAGAGTTTTTAGCATGAAGGGTTGTTGAATTTTGTCAAAGGCCTTTTCTGCATCTATTGAGATAATCATGTGGTTTTTGTCTTTGGTTCTGTTTATATGCTGGATTACATTTATTGATTTGCGTATATTGAACCAGCCTTGCATCCCAGGGATGAAGTGACTATTATCAATAAGTTTACTATGCCAAAATTCATTAATTGCCCTTCACTTAACTTTTGGGACCATAATAAATAATAAAATGTATTGCCATAACATTAATAAACTACCTTACAAAACCACCAATTAAAATCAAACAAACAAACAAAAAAGGGTTATTTACATCTGTCAACATCAATCTACTAAAAATACATGATTTCATTTATTATATTCAGGTAGTCCATGGACATTAATTCAACATCGAATAGATGGATCACAAAACTTCAATGAAACGTGGGAGAACTACAAATATGGTTTCGGGAGGCTTGATGGTAAGGGGACTACATTCAATCATTCATTCACTTGCTAATCTCCAAATATTTACTGAGAACCTATTATGGACCAGGTACTAGGAAAAGTAGTAATGAAGGAGAAGCAGTCTCAGCCTTCGTATAATTTATTATCAAACAATTACACATTTGTTAGTAAATTACACTTATTACAACTGTTATTTAAATTATATTTATCACAATTACATGTCTGTTCTTAAATATACTTATCACAATTTAATTCGATGGCTTACAATGATCATAACTACAATTATTAAAGACAATTTCGATTAAACGTTATATGTTATAAGTAGTAACTGTTACAAATAAGCTGTGAAAAGAACCACTCCTAGCATTAGTCACTCTATTCTCTCATTAACGTTTTACATATCAATTAATTGGAAGTTAAAAGGACCAGGAAACTCAGACATACAGTATACATTTTAAAATTTCAATTATTTAAATATAATATATAGAATGTATGGCTTATAATGAATTAGTTAACTTAATGCAAATTATTCTATTTTGATTACAAATAGTAAAATAAGCAAGATAAAATAACAGATGTTTAAAATCCAAAAAGCACATACAAAAATCCATGATGTCTAAGTACTCACTTATAAAGTAGAAGACATTCATTATTACATCAAATTTTTAAATGCTCAGTACTGTTTGACCATTTAAAAATTTTGTATTCAAACTACCAGTTAAAGCCCTACCTAGAAGGTATACTCAGTGATAAGTTTTGTAGCTCCAAATCTTCTAATAGTGAGCGTAACCCCAAAATAAAAGGCTGACAGGTAAGTCGAGAATACTCACTTAATTCTGGTAAGAAAGTAACCCATTTGTACTTGTATTTACCAGCAATTCTTAAAATGAAGTTTCCTACTAACTCAATAGCAATAAGACAATAGTGAATGTTTAATGAAAACAGTATTTTATTAAATACTGTTTTATTATTAAATAAAAAGGATTGTGATGAAGAACAATCTATTTATATTTGTTATTTATGTTTTTAATTCCAATAAAAATAATTTTTAAAATTATAGAAAAAAGTTATTAAGAACCATGCTTTTAAATTTAAAATGATTTTTAAAATTTATTCCTGTCTTTTTCTACAAAGAAAACATATATTAAGCAAATACCAAAGGCCAGGTTTACATTTGAAGAAAGTGAATTATTATTACTCAAGTCTCTGGGAATACTTAACAAATCTCTTGACTGTATATGGATGTTAATAAATAGCTGACAGTAAAGTTTATCCATATAAAGACTTACAAGAAAATATTCCTCTACCAATAATGAGATTTTAAAATATCTATAATAATGTAACACATTTCACTGGTGAAACATGTCTTGTAATATGCATTACAGAAAGGATAATCAGACTTTCAGTTCTATTAACATTTTTAACATTTTTGTGCATATAGCTAACTTCAATAAAATTGTTTTAAAAGCTATTATTTTAAGATACTCTAAAATGATCAAGGGATTCAAGACTAAACAACTCAATTAGTTGCACCAATAAAAAAACACTTAAAAAAACTGTCAGTGTCCAACCTGCAGTTAATAATTCACAAATTTTTAAAACTTTTCTTTTCAGGAGAATTTTGGTTGGGCCTAGAGAAGATATACTCCATATACTCCATAGTGAAGCAATCTAATTATGTTTTACGAATTGAGTTGGAAGACTGGAAAGACAACAAACATTATATTGAATATTCTTTTTACTTGGGAAATCACGAAACCAACTATACACTACATCTAGTTGAGATTACTGGCAATGTCCCCAATGCAATCCCGGAAAACAAAGATTTGGTGTTTTCTACTTGGGATCACGAAGCAAAAGGACACTTCAACTGTCCAGAGGGTTATTCAGGTACCTTTTTCTGATACCAATACTTTATTTTCATATCTTCAAGGCATCTTCCCACATTATTAGCTATTATCTGCAATGACAACTTTTAAAAATCCGAATCCCAAATAAGCATTTTCTCTCTAGATGAAAACCTCTTAACTATAATGAAAGTGTTCATTCTAGTTCAACCAGGTATTTTACCTCTAATCTTCCTCAGATTTTCTATTTTTTGGTGGTTTATGGATTACTTATACAGATTATTTAAAACTGGGACTTATACAGATTATTTAAAACTGGGATACATGCATCTAAAACACTGTAATATTTATAAGAAAGGAAGATAAACTTACGGGGAAATACAGTAACAGTAACTACATACGAGTCTGTACCCATTAAATTGCATATCTATCTCCTTTAGGAGGCTGGTGGTGGCATGATGAGTGTGGAGAAAACAACCTAAATGGTAAATATAACAAACCAAGAGCAAAATCTAAGCCAGAGAGGAGAAGAGGATTATCTTGGAAGTCTCAAAACGGAAGGTTATACTCTATAAAATCAACCAAAATGTTGATCCATCCAACAGATTCAGAAAGCTTTGAATGAACTGAGGCAAATTTAAAAGGCAATAATTTAAACATTAAACTCATTCCAAGTTAATGTGGTCTAATAATCTGGTATTAAATCCTTAAGAGAAAGCTTGAGAAATAGATTTTTTTTATTTTAAAGTCACTGCCTATTTAAGATTAAACATACAATCACATAACCTTAAAGAATACCATTTACATTTCTCAATCAAAATTCTTATAATACTATTTGTTTTAAATTTTGTGATGCGGGAATCAATTTTAGATGGTCACAATCTAAATTATAATCAATAGGTGAACTTATTAAATAACTTTTCTAAATAAAAAATTTAGAGACTTTTATTTTAAAAGTCATCATATGAGCTAATATCACAACTTTCCCAGTTTAAAAAACTAGTTTTCTTGTTAAAACTCTAAACTTGACTAAATACAGAGGACTGATAATTGTACAGTTCTTAAATGTTGTAGTATTAATTTCAAAACTAAAAATTGTCAGCACAGAGTATGTAAAAATATGTAATATAAATTTTTAAACTGATGCTTCATTTTGCTACAAAATAATTTAGAGTAAATGTTTGATATGATTTATTTATGAAACCTAATGAAGCAGAATTAAATACTGTATTAAAATAAGTTCGCTATCTTTAAACAAATGGAGATGATGACTACTAAGTCACATTGACTTTAACATGAGGTATCACTATACCTTAATGTATTTGTTAAAATATATACTGTATACATTTTATATATTTTAACACTTAATACTATGAAAACAAATAATTGTAAAGGGATCTTGTCAGATTACAGTAAGAATGAACATATTTGTGGCATCGAGTTAAAGTTTATATTTCCCCTAAATATGCTGTGATTCTAATACATTTGTGTAGGTTTTCAAGTAGAAATAAACCTCGTAACAAGTTACTGAACGTTTAAACAGCCTGACAAGCATGTATATATATTTAAAATTCAATAAACAAAGACCCAGTCCCTAAATTATAGAAATTTAAATTATTCTTGCATTTTTATTGACATCACAACAGATGATTATGTTATTTTTAAGTAATTTAAACCCTAAATCCCTAAAGATTAGATACAAATTTTTTACCACAGTATCACTTGTCAGAATTTATTTTTAAATATGATTTTTTTAAACTGCCAATAAGAAATTTTAAATTAAACCCATTTGTTAAAGGATATAGTGCCCAAGTTATACGGTGACCTACCTTTGTCAATACTTAGCATTATGTATTTCAAATTATCCAATATACATGTCATATATATTTTTATATGTCACATATATAAAAGATATGTATGATCTATGTGAATCCTATGTAAATATTTTGTTCCAGAAAAGCACAAAATAATAAAGGTAAAAATAATCTATAATTTTCAGGACCACAGACTAAGCTGTCAAAATTAACGTTGATTTTTTTAGGGCCAGAATACCAAAATGGCTCCTCTCTTCCCCCAAATTGGACAATTTCAAATGCAAAATAATTCATTATTTAATATATGAGTTGCTTCCTCTATTTGGTTTCCTTAAAAAAAAAAAAAAACTCTCATAGGACATGTTTCATTTTGTTCCTTTCAGGAGTAGCAAATTAGACTTTTTCCCCATATAAAGCTTTTTTCTACCGGAAAGATACTTCTGGTAGAAGAGAAAGGAGCTCTTTTCTTTATGGTTCACACGACTGTCTCCTGTCCTCACTACTTTGCTTAAAGTGCTCAAATTCCATCACTAACTCACAGTTGTCTAATCTAAGCGAAGTCTAATCCCCTTCGATCTCTCAGACTACCTTCCCTTTCATCTCTCTACTACTTACTAATACGAATATCTTTTTTTCAAACTTGACCTTCATTTTGCTTTCACAATACTATACTCTCCATGGATTATCCCTTACGTGAATCCATCTTTATAACCCTATTCCTTTCTCATATTTAGTACTGTGGGCCAATGGACAACCTTCAATCATCTTTTCTACACTGACCCTCAGACATTCTATCTGCTCTCACGGACTCCTTTATTTACCATGAATAAAGTTCCAAAATCTACATATTCATCCCAAGTCTCTTTCCAGTTCCCCTTCTTACATTGCCTATTTGCCATTTCTCCGTTCAATACCCTATACTTCACTCAAATTCAACATACCAAAAATAACAGGCCGGGCACGGTGGCTCACACCTGTAATCCCAGCACTTTGGGAGGCTGAGGCAGGTGGATCACCTGAGGTCAGGAGTTTGACCAGCCTGACCAATATGGTGAAACCCCGTCTCTACTTAAAATACAAAAATTAGCCAGGCATGGTGGCATGTGCCTATAGTCCCAGCTACTCAAGAGGCTGAGACAGGAGAATCGCTTGAACCCAGGAGGCGGAGGTTGCAGTGAGCTGATATCACACCACTGCACTCCATCCTGCGTGACAGAACGAGACTGACTCAAAAAAAAAAAAAAAAAAACAAATTCCCCAGCCCCTTACTGCTACTGCTATCCCTTTCTACCCACCTTTCCCTCCTTTATACTCTTTCACACCATCTTCCTTCACTTCTTTATATCCATTAATATGACCAGCATGTTCCCAGTCACAGAAGCCTGGAACCTGGAAGACATCTCTAGCTTTTCACTCAACTTTGTAAACTACCTCTTTTGTATCATAAGCCACCAAGTTCAATACAATCTTCTCTTGAAACGTCTCTTAATCTTATAAGCTTTCTTCCCCAAAGACTGTCTTTAACTTGAGTGCTAGATTATATAAGTAGTCTCCTCTTTCCTCCTAATTTTACATCCCTCTCCCTGTCAATCTTCCGGAAAGAAATTTGTAATGGCTGCATACTGCCTGGACCTGTGTCTTTCAAACTCATCTACTGAAGAAGTATAACAGCAGAGGATAATGGAAACAAATCCTTTTATTGTCTGGAGTTACAGGATAAAATAACACTATATGCACAAATTTCTTTCAGAATCTTATTGAGATCTTAGCTTAAATCTTAGAATTTTACTTTAAAATTGCATGTGAATTGTGTTTTATACTTTATAAATCTATCTTCATGCCTGCAGTGGCTCACACCTGTAATCCAAGTACTTTGGGAGGCCAGGGCGGGAGTACTGCTTGAACCCAGGAGTCCAAGATCAGCCTGTGCAACATGGCAAAACTCCATCTCCACAAAAAATACAAAAATGAGCTGGGTGTGGTGGCAGGTGCCTGTAATCCCAACTACTTGGGAGGCTGAGTCAGGAGAATCGCTGGAGCCTGGGAAGTCAAGCCTGCAGTGAACCATGATCCTAACACTGCATTCTAGCCTGGGCAACAGAGTAAGACTCTGCCTCAAAAAAAATCCTCATATAAAAATATTTATTTCCCCCCAAGTATTTAAAAAGTGATGCTCCTAGAAGATGTGTCATATTTATCCTGTGAACTTGCACGTCCCATATAGTTGTGCCCTCACAAGAATGTATACTCCAATTAGAAGAGTATAGGCCTTCGGAACAAAATCCTAAATCCTTCCAGGTTTTCAAAAGTCTCTATCACCTGGCCCCAAATTACCTCTTTAGCCATTTTTTCCCACTACACAAACCTTCTGCTCTAATCCAAATGATCTACTTTTAAACATCTCCTCTATGCCTTCCTAATGTATTCCATTTGTCTAGAATGTCTCCCTACACGTTTCTGATTGGCTAGATTGTGCCGTATTTTAAGGTGCAGATATCGCAATTCTTCCACAAATATTCTAGTAAATGGCAGCTTGTTCCTCTGAAACCATACAGAATTACTGTCCATACACCTCAAATGGCACTTAGTGAGAAAATACACAGAAGTAAATACGGCAAATCATAATAATAAAAATTCTGAAAAATAGTACTAAAGCTCCAAAAGCATCAAAGATAGTCAATTTACTTGATTTTAGTGAATTACTGAAAAATTTCTATATCAAGAGTTTATTTTGAACCAGTATGCATTTTACTGAAACCAAGTACACACATATCTCATTATGGGGTAACCTAGTGTAGTGTAATCTATTTACGTATACTCCGTCATCCTGGAATCAGCATATTTTCATGCTTGTATCTTTACTTCCTAATAGCATAACTCATGGAAGTCAACTAACTCATTCATTAATTTTAGAAATGGTATTCATTAATCAATATTTATTGAGCATCTACTATTTGTCTCCTTTAAAAAACATATTCCAAGTTTGTACTCATATATACTCTACCTTCTGTTGTAGGATAATCAAATTTCCTTGTGATTTTTTTCCCATCACTAACAGCCATAAACACTGCACTTATGTATGTACTACTGAGTGATTACCAAACATAGCAGTTTTAAAAATGAAAAGAAAGTGACCAAACAATTGGCCCTTTTATCAAAGTCCAAAGTATTATCATGGCAAATCAACTAGGGTAAAATTACTTAACTGGTGCACAGTTCAAGGTTATGAAAGTAGCATTAACAATCCTCTATTATAACCCTTAATAAAATGAGGTTTTAATGACATTTTAGGAAATATAAAATAAACTTAATTCTATCTAAAATATAAAAGCTGTTTTTTCTAAATTCATGTTTAGTCCTAAGAACAGTCATACATCTAATAAAATGACTGGGTATATAATTTGAAAGAGCAATAAATTACAACCTTGAAGATGTAAGGTTGTAGCTATTTATCTTCAAATACGCAGTCAAACCTCAGTTTCCACACCCAATATATGGGAATAATAATCCTGTCAAATCTATTAATACTTCATGGGGTTGTAATCATCAAGCCAGATACTGTATTTGAATAGCTTTATGAACTATAAAGTTCTAAACAAATGTATATACTTTTTAAAAACAAGTTCTTCCGTGTCATTTTTCACATTCCTTTAAGTAAATAATCTCTACAAATGCTTCCTAACTGAACATACTATAATTCTCAGGACAGAAGAACAAAACTGCCCTTCTCAGAGTTTGCATCTGTTTCTGGAACTTTACTCCTTCCCTTCGCAATCTAAGATAACACTCCACCACCTTCAGATGCAAGCCCCTAACTAAAAACTTCTGGGTGGCTATGTTAAAATGTTAGGAAATAAAACTCTTGACTCAGAATTCTTTTTTTTTTTCGAGATGGAGCCTCGCTCTGTCACCCAAGCTGGAGCGCAGTGGCACTGCACAGTGAGCTGAGTGATCTCAGCTCACTGCAACCTCCGCCTCCTGGGTTCAAGCGATTCTCCTGCCTCAGCCTCCTGAGTAGCTAGGATTACAGGTATGTGCCACCACGCCCGGCTAATTTTTGTATTTTTAGTAGCGATAGAGTTTCACCATGTTGGTCAGGCTGGTCTCGAACTCCTGACCTCGTGATCCGCCTTCCTCGGCCTCCCAAAGTGCTGGGATTACAGGCGTGAGCCTCCGCGCCCAGCCGACTCAATTTTTATAGTTAAAATAAATTAGGACCAATTCGATAGAATAAAACTCAGAGTGGTATAAGAAGGACAAAACCAAAATAGCAGAGTATGTGGCAGTAGCTTGAGACATCTATGAACTCTAAAAATAAAAACAAAAACCAATACTTTCTGAAGCAGAGGACCATACACTTGAATAGAAAAAAAAAATGCTCCTGAATTTTCAGTAACGTTCAGCTGAAATTTATACTTCCTTAAATTATGAATGTAGTAAACCAACCACAGCAGTATTAGCAGTATATAAGATTTTGTCATTAATAGAAACATATATTTACTATTATTATTATTATACTTTAAGTTCTGGGATATATGTGCAGAATGTGCAGTTTTGTTACATAGGTATACACGTGGTATGGTGGTTTGCTGCACCCATCAACCCGTCATCTACATTAGGTATTTCTCCTAATGCTATCCCTCCCCTAGCCCCACCCTGACAGATCCCAGTGTGTGATGTTCCTCTCCCTGTGTCCATGTGTTCTCATTGTTTAGCTCCCACTTATGAGTGAGAACATGTGGTGTTTGGTTTTCTGTTCCTGTGTTAGTTTGCTGAGAATGATGGTTTCCAGCTTCATCCATGTCCCAGCAAAGGACATGAACTCATCCTTTTTTATGGCTGCATAGTATTCCATGGTGTATATGTGCCACTTTTTCTTTCTCCAGTCTATCATTGATGGGCATTTAGGTTGGTTCCAAGTCTTTGCTATTGTGAATAGTGCTGTAATAAACATATGTGTGCGTGTGTCTTTATAGTAGAATGATTTATAATCCTTAGAATATATACCCAGTAATGGGATTACTGGGTCAAATGGTATTTCTAGTTCTAGCTCCTTGAGGAATCGCCACACTGTCTTCCACAATGGTTGAACTAATTTGAAACATACATATTTTTATATCACAACTATTATAGACATCTCAAAATATTGTTGATGCTTATTACTATTTAGAAAATACAATAGTTTTTTAACCGGAGGCCAGATCATGTTATTTAATTCATCAATAAACACATATATCACAACTTTAATATTTTGATAATTTTAATTCAATGTAACTGATTTCCTTTGTTATTCTATATATTTTATTTCATGCATTTAAAAACATTTAAACATTACAGATTGAGTATCCCTTATTCAAAATGCTTAAGACCAGAAGTCTTTCCAATTTCATATTTGTTTTGGATTTTGGAATATCTTTATACTCACGGTTGAGCCACCTCAAATCTGAAAATCCAAAATGCTTCAACGAGATCTTCTTTGAGTATCATATGGGTGCTTGAAATGTTTCGAATTTTGGAGAGTTTAAGATTTTGGATTTTCAGATTTGGGATGCTCAATATGTATTTCAAAAAAGGGTATCACAGGATTCACCAGATGACCACAAGGTACCACGGTACACAAAAAAATTAGCAGCCCATGTTCAAAGGACCTACTGTCATGTAATAACCTAGTTTAAGAAACATGAATTACTCGGCTCTCATGTCATAACATCAATAGTACACATATTCTGACTGGCCAAGCTCTTCCTTGAAACAATATTTTAGGAAAAAAAATTTAATCAGTATATAATAAGCTTATTCAACTACTCAAGAAAAAAAAAACTGACGATAGTAAAATTCTAAAGAGATCATAAAACATTTCATTTGTTATTGAGGTTAACTTTTAAAAGTCCTTATCTGGCCTGGCATGGTGGTTCATGCCTATAATCCCAGCACTTTGGTAGGCCGAGGCGGGTGGATCACCTGAGGTCAGGAGTTCGAGACCAGCCTGGCCAACACAGTGAAATCCCATCTCTAGTAAAAAATACAAAAAAAAAAAAAAAAATTAGCTGGGTGTGGTGGCTTGCACCTGTAGTCCCAGCTACTTGCGAGGCTGAGGCAGGAAAATCGCTTGAACCCGGGAGGCAGAGGTTGCAGTGAACCAAGATCATGCCACTGTATTCCAGACAGGGCATCAGAGCAAGACTCTGTCACACACAAACACAAAAAAAAGTCCTTATCTATTAGAGATACATACCGAAGGATTTTCAAGTGAAATGATAGGATGTCTAGGCTTTGCTTCAAAAATATTACCAACAAAACAAAAGACAGGACAAGCAACAGATAAAACAAAAATGACAATGCAAGTTAATTAATCTGTTCTCTAATGAGAATATATGGGCACAGCAAGGGAACAACACAGACTGGGGACAGTCGGGGTTGGGTTCAAGGGGTGGGAGAGCATTAGGACAAATAGCTAATACACGTGGGGCTTAAAACCTAGATAACGGATTGATAGGTACAGCAAACCACCATGGCACACGTATACGTATGTAACAAACCTGCACATTCTGCACTTGTATCCTGGAACTTAAATAAAATAAAATTTAAAAAAAAATTAATCTGTTCTCTTTACTTTTAGGTGTATTAATTTTAGGTGTAGGTGTATTAATTTGTTCCCTTTACTTTTATAATTTTCCATAATAAAAGTTTAAAACTATATTCAGATTAGATCACAGAAAATAGATTTACTAAAATGTATTAAAAGATGTATGGGCATATTCCTAACAGACCAAAATCCTTTTGTTTCTCACTCTGATAGTTACCAGGTCTGAACCACTGTATTCATTCTTACATTCTTAGTAACACCGTGTTTGCTAGATATAGTCTTTCAAAAATACTAAGTAGAAAAACAAGATATAAACATTGAACAGGTGATTACAACTAAGGCCATTACTGGAAATGCGGCTGACTAACAACCCTGCCAAGAATACCATGTGTTCTGTGGACATACCTCTTAAAAACTGGATGTCAGTAAAACACATAAGCATTTGCTCAATTAATGTACCTTGATCTATTACAACTCAAATACAACAGTGGTGATGAAGTAAAAATCTGGAACACAAATAACATTGCATACAATCTATTACCTAACTTTCAGATGATTTCAAATATCCAATAGAAGATTTTTTTCACCATTGAGAAAGATCTTTATTTGGTTTACTTAACGTTAACAATTACACTAGTACTTTTTCTAAAATACTGTGATAGGGTAAGTACTTCCTTGATAAAGCAAGAATTTGATGTAAACCCCACTTTGTATGGTGCAGTAAGAAACATGTCATTCATTGTCTGATTGTTAGAAACTACCATATATTTGTGTATCTTCATCTACCCCTGTAGAGAATTTGAAAAGATCAGGCCCCTCTTCAGTTAACCCTATGCAAATAAATGTGACCAGCTGTGTGTGGGGGGAAGGGAGGCGCGTGGAACGACAAGAGTTTGTTATTTAAAGGTGAAAATCTCTAGCTTCAGGTATAACTTAAATAACAGATTTAAGTCTTTAAGAAGACTCAATATCTTCAAAAGAATATTTTTTTAAAGTGTACACAATAAAAGTAAATTAAACTAATATAGACCTCTTTAGACAACTTTCTCTGAATTATCTGATATGAACATAAAAATGAGAAGTGAAAGGTGTATAGGAAATCTGTCACTTTCAGAATACAGTTCTTTCCTACGATTTCTCAACTCCGTCAAATGCTTCAATGATGTCCATTCATTCCCCCTGTATTCACGCAGTTTTTAATTTTTTCCCTATGAGACCCTTTACAATCCTCTCAAGTTTCTCACTAAAACTAAATACAATGTGGAAATATTTTCTTAAAACACACATGAACAATGCTTAAATTCCTAGTTTTTTCAGATATAAATTTGAACCCTCTGGAACTTCAGCTTTGTCATCTATAAAATAGGGATAACCATACTGGTTCTGTGCAGGCTGCTATCAGAGTTAATAGATAATGGCCATATATAAACTAAAAGGAGCCCTAATGTCAACTTTATCTTCCTTTTTTTTTAACGTTATTCACTGGGAAAATGTGTACATAAATATTTGTATAGTGACAACTGGTATGTATTATCACAAATTATGTCTTATCCTAAAACATTCCTGAGAAGGCAAAAAGAATCCAAATGAGCTAAACGATTATCATTACCATGATCCAGCACAACCATTCAGTTAGCAAATATTTATGGAACTTTCTGTAAATTATTTATGATATTTGTATATTAGCTGTCAGCTGCTGAGGTTGTCACACATCCCTTTTTGTCATTCCAAAATTATTTCTATCTATGCTAGGTTTCTAGATATGCTTAAGGTTTTTTTTTTTTTTAAATAAACTATCAGTTCCTAAACATATAAGCTGTCCATGAGGCCAAGTTTTTCTAACAGCATCAAATAGAATAAACAACCTTTAATGATTTGGTTTTAAGGTCCCATGGACATTGATGGTCTAATAATACAAAGCAGGCCAATACTGACTCTGATAATCTCCCTTTTAAAATAATTCTCTTATCCAATTATACCCCAGATGCCTAGTACCCTCATGCTTTTCAAACCAATCTCTCTCAAGTTCTATAGTGCATGAGCAAATGTAATCTAATGAAGCCAAAAACAATAACAACTTCTATTGAGCATTTAATATGTACTGCATTACTTTGTGACATGCACTTTACACGTATTTAATCCTCATAGATTTCTAAGATATAGGTACTTTTATTATACCCATGTTAAAGGAAGGAAAAATCATTCCTCAATTTTAAATACAGTAAGTCCTCACCTAATGTCATAGATACTGTGACATTGGATAACGTTCTTGGAAACTGTGACTTTAAGAGAAGGACTTTAAGGACCATGTGCAGCAGCAGGTTCTTGAATAATATCATTTTGTTCAGCATTGTTTTGTTATAACATTGACTAGGAAAAAAATGGTTTCATCACATGTCATTTAGCTTAAAACCTTAGTTTCCAAGAACCTATTAACAATTTTAAGTGAGAACTTACTGTAATTCCTAAAAATGAAACATGGTTACAAAATATTGGTTACAAGAGCCCATCTTCCAATTTTTCATAAGCTACACATATAGTCGTACCATTTCAAGTAACACAAAAATTATTATTTCTTTATGTAATTTGGAGATTGATTATTTTTAAAAGGGAATAGTCAACTTTATAATCATATTTTGTTAAAGAAACTATTTGGCAAAAAAGTAACAACAGGAAAAAAGTCAACCAAGTATAGTAATCACAATTCTACTTCTGAATTTTCATGTAGTATCTAATTTTCTCTACTTCGCTGAGGACACTCTTATACTAGAAAATTATTAATCGCTTTCTTAAAATAATGCCTTCTTTTTGGTCCAACAGCTCTCACTGGTACATGCTACTAACAGAGCACTAGGATCATTTCCATAAACTAAGAAACTTAGTAGCCTTTACATTCTATATCACATTCAATCAATGTCTGTTAACAGGTTAAAGCATTTTATATAAGTTCCTTACAAACTGTATATAAGGAGGAATAAGGTTATGTAAAGCCCTAATCTGAAATCAATTCATTTTGATGAAAAACATTAAAGCCTAAATCAGTATTCATATTCAATAAAAGTTAAATAGGAGTAACTCTAATCTTTATGATGAGCTTAGCAAGTTCTGTTATTCTCTGGAAATAAACTGCTCGTTCATGAGAGAAAAATGGTTATTCTATAAACATTTAATGAATCCTTTTTTAAAAGCTTCTTGCCTACAATATTATTTTTACTAATAATGTCTGGAATTAGTATTAACTCTGTAATTAATAGAATGTTTAGATACAGTCTAAACTAAAGGCACTGAGATACGTTAAATGATCTCTCAACATCATTGTCAAATTAATATGCTATAATTCATTTTTATACTTGAAAAATTTAACTCCCAGAATAGAAACTAATTATAGTTTTTGGACTATCAATTAGCCTTACCAATACTAACCACTTCAAGTGATAAAGCATTCCACCCTAAAAACCAAAAGCAAACTCAAATAAACAAATGATCTTAAACAAGCACTAATACATGTTTACATAATTTCCATTAAACTCAAAAAGCAAAACCATACTAACTTATAATTTATAAAATCCCCTTAAATCATTTGATGTATGAACTTTTTATCTCCTCCAGAAGAGGATGTTACATTAAAACTGGATACATCCTTAAGAGAAAACAACGTGCTGCCTTATTTGGCACAGTATCTTCTCACTTGGTATGAACGCACTACTCAATTCCCATTCAAGTTCTATAACATGTCTAGATTATCTATATTGGCCCTATTTTCCATTAATTCACAGACAAGATACCCTAGAATCCATTTATATCAAGTGTTTCACTTACATCAACTGTAAGACATTAAAAAAAATTAAACAAATATAAATAATGGTGATTTTGAGGCTAATGTAAGATAAAGGTGTTCTGTTTTAATAAAAATATAGCAAACAATTCTCTACCAATGAGAAATTTTATTTTTATTCAAATTATATATAATTATGAATGCTGGATGTCCTACCATTCAAAAGATGAAGAACACAGAAAATGAAGTAAGAAGGCTTGGGTTCAAGTCCAAACAAGTCTCTTAATTCAGCCTTCTGTCAGTGGAGAAGTGGAGATAATATACTGCCAGAATTATATAATGTATAAGATTTCTATGAGACCGAATAAACTAATTTAAATGAAATTATGTTCTATAAAGCACTAAATCAATGTCATCATATCAATATGTCAACACGAAATTTCAGAACACCAGTGATAAAGAAAATAATTCAAAAAGTCTTAGGGAAAAATAAGATGCAAAAGATTAGCAATCAGTATAAATTCGACTACTCAAGGGTACTGCTTAAAGCCAGAAGACAGTAGTCGTATTTTCAAAATTATGATAGAAAATGATATAGAATTTAGAATTTTATACCTGGCAAAACTATTAATTTGAGAGTAAAGGTAAAGATACTGTCAGACATAAAAGAAAATTTACCTCCCACACATCCTATTTAAGAAAGATACGAAAGGCTTTCAGTGAAATGAGTCAACTAAGGAAAATATATGAAAAATAAGGACTCTATTGCAAAAAAAAAAAAAATGCAAAGAAAATTTCCAGGATAATGGTAAATAGGCTCTAAGATGACAATTGTACAGTAAGCCTAAAAAGCCTATAAAACTTCCTCTGCAAGGGAGGAAATAATTGATTATTGATGTATTTCACTGTACTATAAGAGGTTTTACAGAGAGTTTTAGTGCTAACACATAGAAAAGGAGCCAACTCATGCAGTGTCTTATAGACTATTAGAAAAAATTCATTCTTTTTCTGCCTGTAATAGAAGCACTGGAGAATTTCAGACACAGGAATGAATGATTTGATTTACAATTTTCAAAGAATTATCTGGCTGCAATGTTGAGAAGTGACTGAGACAGGAGTAGAAATAAGATAGCCAAATTAGTAAGGATAGCAAAATTCAAGATCAGAGGCTGTCTAATATGGTAGCCTTTAGCCCCATGTGGTTATTAAGCACTTGAAATGTGGCTCATCTGAACTGAAATGTGCTTTAACTATAAAATACACGCCAGATTTTGAAGTTAGCAGAAGAGAAAAGAAGTAAAATGTCTGAATAATTCTTAACATTTATTACATGTTGAAATGATAATACTTTAGATACACTGGTTTCGATGACATATATGATTAAAATTAACTTTACCTGTTTCTTTTTTTTAATGTAGCAATTATAAAATTTTAAATTGCAAATGTGGTTCCCATTATATTTCTGTTTCACAGCGCTGATCTACATGGTGACAGACTAGAATTTTTAAAAGGTGGAAGTAGTAAGAAGTACAGATCAGGATAGATTTTGAAAGTAGAGCCTATGTAACTTGTTGGCTGAATAAATGTGAGGGGTAAGGAAAGGAAAGAAATCATAATAATTCCAAAAATTTTGTCCTCAGGAACTTGATAAATGGTGGTAAAAATATACTAGGATGGGGAAGTCTAGGATGAAATCCAAAATTCTGTTTTAGAATCTTATACCTGAGCTGCCCTGCTGAATATCCCAACAGACATGTCAAGTTCTGGTCTTAGCATTCACAAATAAAGGGTATATCATTCATAAGGAGTACATGCAAATGGCACCCCCAGAGTTATGTAATGTTCAGTCTGAAAAGTTATATCTGACAACTTCATGTCAAGTATTCTCTAGATAGGATATACTCAACAAATATTGTTGATTAGAACATAATGCAGGCACATAAATTTGATTCTTGTGTAATGCTAGATTCTGCTACTAAAAACATTTGAGAAAACATAGTAATTAGGAGTTCAAATGTTTTAACCTAAGAGCCCAGGAATCAAATCCCATCACCATCACACTAAGGCGCGATGCTCGGCAAAATGTTTAACCTCTCTAACCCTCGGTTTACTCACCTCTAAAATAAAGGCAAAATCCCGGATTAAATAAGACTAAAAAAGATAAAGCATGTAAGGTAATTAACATTATACCTGACACACACAAAGCCTTAATACGTGAAAACTATTAGTAAAATTGTGCGGTAAGAGATAGAGTTAAGTAACAAAACTACTTAAGATTTTTGGAGAGTTTTATTCTAGTTATACTTTAATATTTTAGAATATACAGTATCTTCTATTAGAATTATCCAAATTAAAATCTCTTACCTGTAAGTAGTGTTTGGAACATAAACATCCCTTGCGGGAAACTCTAAGATTTCTCTGGTAGGTCTAACTCTACTGTCAGGGTAAAGCTTCACTTGAAGCAGCTCCGGAGTTAGGCAATAATGGGGATTTTCGGGTGCGGGAGAAATGTCTATCTTGAGCTGAGCTGCAAATTATATATTAAAAAACAATGTAAAGATAATAAAAAACTCCATGTTAAACATGTTTTTTAAAGGACTTGGATCCTATTTTTGCAAGAAGTCTGGGAAGAATATTACAGAAACCAAATTTATATTGTTATCATCTCACGCCTCTAAATCATTTTATTTTGCAAAGTCTCAAACTTAAAAATTACTGATCCAGACATAAATGTAAAATAATAAATGCTTATTAAATAAATGAATGGGAATGAAGGAAGGAAGAAGCAAAAATAGAAAAAAAAAAAACCAGAGGGATCTGGCATAGGAACAAGCTAGGTCATTTCAAAGGTTAAATGACTTAGTTTTGACTTAGCAAAATTTAAGACATTTTTACTCTGGAATGGTTTGCTCCAACCGTAATACGAATCTATTTTTTAATATTTACCATTCTATTACCATTCTAGAAAATAATTTTAAGCCATGATATTAGTCATCATACTCATTTTAGTACAGTAATTCCCCCCATCCCCTGCTGGGGACATATTTTAAGACCCAACCCCTAGTGGATGCCTGAAACTGCATATAGTACCCAACCTTATAGATACTGTTTTTCCCTATACATACATGCCTACAATAAAGTTACATTTATAAATTAGGCAAAGTAAGAGATTAATAACCCTAACTCATAATAAAACAGAGCAATTATAACAATATACTATAATAAATGCTACACGAATGTGGTCTCTTTCTCTCTCTCCCTCTCTCCAAATATCTTAATATTTTCACATCGCGATTGACTACAGGTAACTGAAACTAAGGAAAGATAAACAATAGGTAAGTGGGGACTACTGCACTCAAAGTACCAAATATGCTGAATCCTGCATCCAAACTGTCAGATCACATGATAGTTAATAAAGTGAAGAAGACTGAGAGGCACTGGGCATAGAAAAATGTCTGGGCCAGATAAATTAAAAAAAAGAATACATAATTATAAGCAATACAACATATTAGTGAAAATAATAGTTGCAATCATTTCTACTCAAAATTTTTAAATACCTGTAATAGGTCTTAGTCGCCGTAAGACAGAAGATGGCCTTCTCATATCAGCAAGGAATTTGTAGAGATCTTCATCACTTAAGCGGTCTCCTTCCTGATTTCAATAATAGAGGAAAAAGTATTTGATAAAACAAATATAGCCGGGCACAGTGTAATCCTAGCACTTTGGGAGGCTGAGGAGGGCGGATCATCTGAGGTCAAGAGTTTGAAACCAGCCTGGCCAACATGGTGAAACCCCGTTGCTACTAAAAATACAAAAAAAATTAGCTAGGCATGGTGGCACGTGTCTGCAGTCCCAGCTACATGGGAGGCTGAGGCAGGAGAATCACGGGAGATGGAGGTTGCAGTGAGCCAAGATCACATCACTGCACTCTAGCTGGGGTGACGGAGCAAGACTCCATCTCAAAAATAAATAAATAAATAAATAATAAAAATATATATATATGTGTATAGAAAAATAAATTTATAGTTTGTTAGTAAGCATGCCCTTATGCCTACAATGTAGTTAGAATAAAAAATAAAATTAAATTAAAATAATTATGATTATAAGTATATCATACCAGTTTATTTCCTTTTTTATGCTTTCAAATTTTACTAAGATTTAATAATACCACTGTCTATCTTTTTTCTTATTTATAGTCCATTATCTATGCCTATAAAGTATTACAAAATACTCTCAAATATAGAAAACCAATACAAGTTACTGGCCGGGCGCAGTGGCTCACGCCTGTAATCCCAGCACTTTGGGAGGCCGAGGTGGGCGGACCATGAGGTCAGGAGATCGAGACCATCCTGGCCAACACAGTGAAACCCTGTCTCTACTAAAAAACACAAAAAAAATTAGCCGGGTGTGATGGCAGGTGCCTGTAGTCCCAGCTACTCGGGTGGCTGAGGCAGGAGAATGGTGTGAACTCAGGAGGCAGAGCTTGCAGTGAGCTGAGTTCGCGCCACTGCACTCCAGCCCGGACGACAGAGCGAGACTCTGTCTCAAAAAAAAAAAAAAAAAAGGAAAGAAAACCAATACAAGTTAGAGATAGATGAAAAGGAGAAGAGAAAAATAAGAATACATACATAAAACAGAATCAAAAAGCAAACTAATATAAAAATACTTGAGTCTCATAAATTTATTACTCTTTGGTTCATATTTGTGTTTTCAACTTTATATCACAAATTTCTCCAATGCAAAATCTGCAGCACTGGCTAAGGTGAGGAGGAGAAGAAGGAAGAAAGGAGGAAGAGAGAGGAAGAAGAGGGAGGAAGGATTTAGATGAGGGAGGGAGGAGGAGGAGGAATAGGAGGAGGAAGAAACTACTGTTAAGGAAAATCACAACTATCCTGATACTAAGGCCAGAAAGAAAACTCCAAAAGGACTTCAACCAATATGAAAAGAGACCTTGAAAAAAACAAAACAAATTACCCATAGCCGATTAACACAAATGTTCACTTTAATGTTAATATTTTCTTCTTACAATTAAAATAGCTAGGGTTTTTCTTTTATTGAAGAGTCAGTCTTTAGATTTTATCAATCCAATCTTCCTGCTTTGACATTTTATTGTTTTATGCATATTTCACATATTGTTCTTTTATGTTATTTGGTAATGAATATATTTGAGGCTACTTTATTACTGTCAACTCACCTTGAGCCACAACCCATTTGTTCTTCATCATTATATTCTAAACAAGGATATAGAATTGATCTTCTTTTATCTCACTATTTAGAAAAAATAATTCTTAATTTCTAAGTGGTTACAGTTTTTTATTAATACCTTACAAAGCTTTTAGTTTTATTGAGTTATGGTTAGAAAATTTGACTTTACGAGGTTTCTTCAGGGACCCAATATAACTAATTATTGTAAATGTTCCATCAGTTGTTGAAAAAGTATACTCTTTTCTTGTGCATACAGAAATGATATAAATTTTTTGAGACGAAGTTGCCAACACATGAAATTAATTTTTAAATGGTCCTTATTCATAATATATTCAGATTATCTCTAGTCTTCATTATTTCTATTTCACCCATTAAATTACATTTTCTCTTTTGGTACTTATTGGTCTCCATTCTTTACTCCCTGTTTCCATGCCTTTTTGGTGAGCGAGGCACAATTCCCTCCCTAGGCTTGGCCACATGCCTTGCTTTGCCAATAAGCAAACATGATGCAAAAAGAGGCTGAAAAACATTTGCACAATTTAGTTTGCTCTCTCTCTTGAACTTTTGTCAGAGCTGTGAGAACATGACCAAGCTAGCCTGCTAGAAGATGAGAGTAGAATTTGAGAGACATGTCACAGAGCTGAGTCATTTCTGTCTTCCCAGTAGAAGTCAGCCTATATTAGCTGATCTCAGCCAACCTCCAAACTTGTGAATGAGCCTAGTTCACTGGAGCAGTCTAGCTGATACCTTTTCCTCTACATTGGTTGCTTACTGTCCTGTACCACTGAAAAAAATAGATAACTTATATATCTGTCAACAAATAGAACAAATGTCTTCAAAACTATTGTGTGGGTTTGATTTTGTTTTTAAATATCTATGTATTTCTAATAATTTTGACTTCACACATTTTATTTATTTATTTATTTTGAGACAAGGCCTCACTTTGTCACCCAGGCTGGAATACAGTGGCATTATAATTGCTCACTGCAGCCTCAACCTCCTGGGCTCAAGCAATTCTCCCATCTCAGCCTTCTAAGTAGCTGGGACTACAGGTATACACCAACATGCCCGGCTAATATTTTTTATTTTTATAGAAACAAGGTCGGCCGGGTGCGGCGGCTCACGCCTGTAATCCCAGCACTTTGGGAGGCTGAGATGGGCGGACCATGAGGTCAGGAGATCAAGACCATTTTGGCCAACACAATGAAACCCCATCTCTACTAAAAATACAAAAAATTAGCCGGGCATGGTGGCAGGCACCTGTAGTCCCAGCTACTCGGGAGGCTGAGACAGGAGAATGGCATGAACCCGGGAGGCGGAGCTTGCATTGAGCCGAGATTGCGCCACTGCACTCCAGCCTGGGCGAGAGAGCGAGACTCAAAAAAAAACAGAAACGAGGTCTCACCATGTTGCCCAGGCTGGTCTTGAACTCCTAGGCTCAAGCGACCCTCCAGACTTGGCCTCCTAAAAGGCTGGGATTATAGGCATGGGCCAACATGCCTGGCCAACACATTTTAAATCTGTACATAAACACTAACGATTACTATATCCCTACTGTAGACAGTAATCTCTCATAAACTGAAAAAGAAAAAACTGTCTTCTGTGTCTCATTTAGGGAAAAATCTGTGCCTTGAATTCTACTTAATTAAAGTGGTAATCTCTTTTTTTAACTTAATTTGCATTTGCCTGATGCATAATTTTCTACCTACTTAAAAATAGTTACAAAAATAATATATGCTCATGGTTAAAAATTTTTAATACAGAACCATATTAAACAGTTTCTGTACTGTAAACATTTTCCACTGCTCCATGTTTCCAGCAATCATTTATTTTTAAGTTTTCATAATCATTTTGTGCTACTTCCCAGTTACAGTAACAGTATTCAAAACAGTGTCCAGAACATGATGATGAATGCTCAAAAAATACTGGTTGGATAAGTAGATAGGGGGTGGATGGCTTATTGATTTATGCTTATAATACCAATTTATTGATAAATAGCAGGCCGAAGAAATGAAAAGAAAGCTGTGGAAATACCAGCAGAAGTGGTGTAGCAGCTGAAGAAGCAGAAAGAGGGGGAAGTAACATACCTGCAAGGTTGTGTCACTGTAGCAAATCTGCTACCCCATTTCCTAGCTATATCTGGTCTATCACTTTATGCAAGTGTAGTCTTCTCTAGACTCTCTATTACCACTGTCCATAATAAAAAGACCAATACCATTTGAGACATTTATCACTGGCTTTTTTTCCTATGAGTTTCTCAGAGCAGCTGCCTATGAATACTACTGATATGTAACAGTGAAGGAGACTTCAAGTAGATTGCTATCTGTCTATTCAAGGTCCATTCAATTGAGGTCTACCCTCAATTCTTGCCCTCTCAAGTTATGAGATATCAGTAAGCCAGGATTTCCTCTTCTTACTCAGAATAACATCTCAGAAAAAGGAATTTTGAAGGAATGATTAGCATTTTCCCTTAATCCACTCCAAAACATGTACTACTCCAGTTTGTTATGCTAATACAAATTTTCTCCCCATTCTTATATGGTTCTAGTCACCTAGTCACAACAAAGCTTTCAACATTTTCTCATCTTGATTCATGATATAGAATCCATTTTACATCAAAATCTAGTATATACATGTACACATGTGTACACTCATATGGGGGCGGCGGGGAACGACTCCCTGAAGCAATATTTAACCTTACTACATGCAATGCACTATTTTTTCTATTCTACTCATGTTTTCTTTTCTTTTTTAACCTGGGTGTCATCTACTAAGCTGATTTTCATTATCATTAAGAATCATGACTGGCATTGGAAAAATACAGTTGACTCATGGTTAAAAGTGAAGGGAACAGGTTTGCAAAGAGCAAAATATCTTTGATAGAGAACGTCTTGGATCCACACATTCACCTCTAAAAATAACACTGACCTCACTTTAGCACAAAATGCACTCCTAGGGCCTGAAAGTCCTATTTCACATATTATGAATATGGTAGTTTAGGCCAGAAATACTTGTGTGGGGAAGACATGTAGGCCACATACTCATTCTCACAAAGAAAATTCATAAACAACCAATGTTTAAGAAAAGTTACACTATTAACAATTTGGAAAAAGGACACAGGCTGGACATGGTGGCTGACTCCTGCAATCCCTGCACTTTGGGAAGCCGAGGAGGGTGGATCATGAGGTCAGGAGTTCGAGACCAGCCTGGCCAATATTTAGCATCCTGTCTCTACTAAAAAATACAAAAATTAGCCGGGCATGGTGGGCGCCTGTAATCTCAGCTACTCAGGAGGCTGAGGCAGGGAGAACTGCTTGAACCCGGGAGGCGGAGGTTGCAGTGAGCCGAGATTGTGCCACCGCACTCCAGCCTGGGCAACAGAGCGAGACTCTGTCTCAAGAAACAAAAAAAAGAACAGGATACAGGTATGAAAGATGGGTTTTGATGCATTATTAGTCATGGTCAACATTTCAACATTTAAATAAATATAATGCTAAAATAATAGGAACAATATAAATCGTTTCTCATTCTTATAGTTGTTTTTATTATTTTTATTCTTAAAGTTTTTAAGTTTCTTGGAATCACCCTCCCATACATGTATAGTACAATTACTACCTTTCTGAAACTAAAAAAATTTATGCACAAACATCTCCCCAAAATTCCTACATGACAGAACAATACCTGCTTAAAAAAATTTGTCACTGTGAGAGTAGCTGGTCGAAAGCTCGTCAAGTTACAAGCATCATCTCCACTTGTTGTCCTTTCAAGTGATCGTCTGCCGACAATACTAGAATTCCTCCTCTCTGACCAAGACCCTTTTCGTTCTACAAAAGAATTAAAAAAAAAATTCATTTTCATAAAAGTTAAATTTTGTTTTGAAGTAGCTTTCCAAACACAAGAAGAATCTACTAAATTGAAAATTACCCACTCAGCATATCAAGTATAATAGGAGAATTTTGCTTTTGGAGAGATTAGTAACAAAGTACCTAAATCTTCTGGTTGTCTTTTTACAACATCACAGGTGTAAAAATAAGTTTCTAACATGCAAAGATCTATGGGCATGACCAATCATGAGCCACAAAGAGCAGCTATAGAGGAAGTATGCATTTACTACAAAATGTTTACCACAGGAAAATTTTAGTCATCGTTAATCTTCCCTCAGTCTTAGCTCTTTAGTTTGAAAGAAAATTGTAAGATAATTTGTATTCAAAGTACTTGCAAGATAATCCTATTATTTAAAACCAACAGAACTAGACTGAAGATTAATAAGGAAATAGAATACTTGCACAAAACTATAAACAAACTAGACCTAATGGACATTTACACTATACTACAGTACACTAAGCAAGAGCAGAATATACATTCTTGTCAAGCACTTAGAAAATATTCTCTAAAACAGTCTATATACTAAGCCATAAAACAAGATACAATACATTCAAAGAGATTACGATCATATAAAATATGTTCTCCAACAACAGAAGAATTAAACTATAAATCAATAACAGAAGAAAATTTGGGGAATTCACAAATGTCTGTAAGTATAATAGCCCATTTCAAAAATAGCTAATGGAAAAAGAAGGAATAATATAAATTAGAAAGTATTTAAGATGTATGAAAATGCAAAAACAACATACCTAAGCATTGCTAAAGCAGTGCTTGGGGGAGGATTTACAGCTATTAATGTCTATTTTAAAAAGAACTATCTCAAATCAGTAATATAACCTCAGACTTCAACAAACTACAAACTACAAAAGAAGAGAAACGAAATCCGAAACCAGCAGAAGGCTACAGAGGCAACTGCAGAGTGGAAATAAGGAAAATAGAAACTATAAAAACCATACAGAAAAATCAATTAAACCAAAAACTGTTTCTTCGAAAAGATAAACCTGACAAATCTTTAGCTAAAATGATGAACCAAAAAAAAAAAAAGAAGACTCAAATTACTAAAATCAGGAATGAAAGAAGAGATATCATTTACAGACTTTACAGAGTAAAAGGAATAAAGGAATATACAGCAATACTATGAACAATTGTAGGCCAACACCTTTAGATTAGATACGAACCAGATAACTTTGATGAAATGGACAAATTTATAGAAAGATACAAAGTATTTATATTAAAACTGACTCAAGATGAAAGAAAATGTGAATAGACCTAAAACAAGTAAAGAGATCGAGTTAGTAATGAAAAAACTTACCACAAAGAAAAGGCCAGGTTCACTGGTGAATTCTTCCAAACTTTCAAAGAATTAATACCAATCCTTCAAAAACCCTTCCAAAAAAATGGAACACTTCACAACTCATTCTATGAGGCCAGTATTACCCTGATACCAAAACCAGACAGAGTCATCAAAAGAAAGTAAAACTACAGACTAATATACCTTATGAATATAAATGCAAAAATCCTAAACAAAATACTAGCAAACAGACTCCAACAACACATAAAAAAGATTACATGCCATGACCAAGCAAGACTTTTCCCAGGAATTTAAGGTTAATTTAATATCCAAAAATCACATCATTCGATGCAACACCACATTAAAAGGATACAGGACAAATCATTTTAATAGGGGCAGAAAAAGTATTTTACAAAATCTAACAGACTTTCATGATAAAAAACACTTTTAAAAATTAGGGATAGAAGAGAACTTCCTCAATCTACCAAAATACATCTATGAAAAGCCAACAGCAAATATCATACTTGATGGTGAAAGACTGAATGCATTTTCCCTGAAGTCAAGAATAAGACAAGGATATACACTCTTGTCGTTTCTAAAACATTGCAGAAGAGGTTCTAATAAAGACAGAAAAGAAAAAGAAATAAAAGACACACAGACTGAAAAAGAAAAGTGAACTACTTTTTATTTGCAGATGACACGATTTTGTATACAGAAAATCCTAAAAAAATCTGGGGAAAAAAACGAACAATAACAATTCGAATTTAGTAAACAAATTCAAAAAGGTTTCAGAGTATAAGATCAATATACAAAAGTCAATTTTATTTCTATACACTAGAAATGGACATTCTAAAGACAGAATTAAGAAAACAATTCCATTTAAAATATTATCAAGAAACGATAAAATACTAGTGTATAAATTTAACAAGAGAAGGACTTATATACTGAAAATGACACAACACTGAAAAAAATGAAAAAGATTTAAATAAATGAAAAAAAATTCACGTTCATAGATTCAAAGATTTAAAATTGTTAAAATGGCAACAATCTATAAATTGACTTAGAGATTCAATGTCAGCCCTATCAAAATCCCAGATGCCTTTGTGCACAAACTGACAGCTGGTCCTAAATTTATATGGAAATAAAAGAAACCCAAAATTGCCAAAACAAATCTTGAAACAGGATAAAAGTTGGAAGACCCACTCTTCTCAATTTCAAAACTTACTTCAAAGGTAAAGTAATATAGTATAGCAGCGGTCCCCAACCTTTCTGGCACCAAGGACTGGTTTCATGGAAGAAAGTTTTTCCACAGATGGGGTTGGGGGGATCATTTCAGGATGATTCAAGCGCATTACATTTATCATTAGAGTCCCATAAGGTGCACGTAACCTAGATCCCTTGCATGTGCAGCTCACAATAGGGTTCATGCTCCTACCAGAATCTAACGCCACTACTGATCTGAGAGGAGGCAAAGCTCAGGCAATAATGCTAGCTCAGCTGCTGCTCACCTACTGCTCTATGGCCCGGATCCTAACAGGCCACAGACAGGTACCTGTCCGCCACCTGGGGGTTAGGAACCCCTGCAGTAAAGCACTGGCATACAGATCAGTGGAATGGGATTGAGAGTCCAGAAATAAATCCCACATGAATGGTCAATTGACTTTCAATAAGGGATCTAAGAAAATTCAACGGGAAAAGAATAGCCTTTTTAATAAACAGTGCTGCAACAACTGGATATCCACATAAAAAGAATGAAATTGGACTCCTACACCTCACAACATACAAATATTAACTCAAAATGGATTATTATAAACCTAAATGTAACAGCTGAAACTATAAAACTCTTACAAGAATACATACAAGTAAATTTTGATTCATACTACATAATGGTTTCTTAGATAAAACACCAAAAGCACAGTGACAAAAGAAAAAAATAGAAAAATGTAACTTCCTCAAAATTTAAAACTTCTGTGCTACGAACAATACCATCAAGAAAAGTGAACTCACAGACTAGGAGAAAATATTTGCTATCATATATTAGGCAAGGAATTTGCATCTTGAACATATAAAGAACTACAATTCAATGCCAAGAAGGTTAAAACCCCATTTAAAAAATAGGCATCAACTATTAATAAATAATAAAAAGATCAAAGCCATTAAAAAATGAGCAAAGGTTAAAAATACGTATTACTCCAAGAAAGATACACAAATAGCCAATACACACAAAATGATGCTTAATATCGCTAGCTATTAAGAAAAGGTAAATCCAACCTACAATGAGTACCACTTCACTTGCACTAGAATGACTATAATCAAAGAGCAGATAATATGTTATATTGGTAAAGATATGCTGAAACTGGAACCTTCATACACTAGTGGAACGCTAGTGGAATTTTTGAAGGTGCAGCCAAATTGGAAAACAGTGTGACAGTCCTTCAAAAGATTAAGCACAGAATTATCATATGACCCAGCAATTTCACTCCTAGCTATATATCTACATATCTAAGAAAAAAAAAATGTCCACACGAAAGCTTGTAAATGACGTTTCAACACTATGAAACATTATTCATAATGAACGAAAAGTAGAAAACAACCTGAATCAACTGATAAATAAATATAGTACATCAATACAACAGACTATCATTTGGCAATAAAAAGAAATAATACCAACACATGCTAAGACATGGATGAACCTGAAAAACATTATGGTAAGTGAAAGAAGCTAGTCACAAAAGACTACATATTATACAAGTCAATTTGTATGAAATGTCTGGCATAGACAAATCTATAGAGACAGAATATATATTAAAGGTTGTTTAGGGACAGGTTGGAAGACTCTGGAGGAATGAGGAGTGACCATTGCTAATGGATACAAAAGTGTTCCAAGACAGGTACAGAAGTATTCTGTAGTAGTGGTTGTAGAACCCTGTGAATATACCAAGAAAACACTGTACAGTAAGTCCTCATTTAACACCATGGATCAGTTCTTCAAAACTGTGACTTTAAGCAACACGTCGTATAACAAATCAATTTTACCATATGCTAATCAATATAAGCAAGAGTTAAGTCCCTACAGCATATTTCTGGTCACAAAAACTTCATCAAACTTCTAAATATTCAAAACACTTCTAATATTAAACATTCAAATAAATGTGCACTATACATACATTTAAGAAAAATTAATAAAAATAAGTAGGATAATTATTTACCAAATTATCCCAGTTCAGGGTCACAAGTGGCTGAAGCCTATTCCAGCAGCGCAGGAAAGAAGGCAGTGTATGGCAAATGCACCTGACAGCAGTAACTTAAGCAAACCCTGAGAATGACTCTATGGTCTAAAAAGAATGTGTATCTGGAGTTCCGAGCTAAGGAACCTGGGAGTGGCCAAACTTGAAGACTCATTCCTTATCTATGAGGATAAGGACATCTGAACTTCTAGCCCACCCAGTGAAATCTAGGCCATACATGGAATCAAGGCCCTTTGTTTTGGGTTAAATGAGGGTTTTCAGGTGGAAGATACTAGGGGGAGGATGCTAAGTGAAAATGCTACATAAACTGCATGCTTTTTCAAGTGGCTGTGGTTTTCAGTCCAGCTCGCCACTCTGCATGTAAGTTCCCTCAGTAAACCCTATGTCTCATTCTCTGGCTCCCCATCTCTTCTTCAGACTCTCTGATATGATGCTATACATACCAAAGTCAATAGGGGTCCCGCATGACAGGCAGGCACCTGTCCTGGACAGGACGCTATTCCATCACAGGTGCACTCACACACACACATCCACGTTACCTTACGCTGCTACCACTTAAGACATGCCAATTAACCTCATGCGCACAGCTTTGGGATTTGGCAGGAAATGAGTACCCAAAACTCCCCACACAGACTTGGGGAGAACATGCAAACTCTACACAGACAGTAGCTCCAGCCAGGAATCAATTCTCTTCCTCATCAACATTATAAAAAATCAAAAACAAAATGAGATATTTGAAGATCTGCTGTATTGTACAATTTAAATTGCTGACTTATATGGTATGTGATTTATATCCTAATAATGGTGTTAAATGAGAAAAAGGCAAAAAAAGAGAAAACAAAATCCTTTTTATGCAATATTACATTGCAGAGTCTACAAATGAAACAAGCTTATATAAGAAAAAAGAGGCCGGGCATGGTGACTCACATCTGTAATCCCAGCACTTTGGGAGGCCGAGGCAGGCGGATCACTTGAGGTCAGGAGTTCGAGACCAGTCTGGCCAAAACGGTGAAACCCCAGCCTCTGCCCGGCTGCCACCCCGTCTAGGAGGAAGTGAGGAGCACCTATGCCCGGCTGCCCCGTCTGGGAGATGAGGAGCACCTCCGCCCGGCCGCCCCGTCTGGGGAGTGAGGAGTGCCTCTGCCTGGCCGCCACCCCGTCTGGGAGGAAGTGAGGAGCACCTCTGCCCGGCTGCCCCATCTGGGAGATGAGGAGCACCTCTGCCCGGCCGCCCCGTCTGGGAGGTGAGGAGCGCCTCTGCCTGGCCGCCACCCCGTCTGGGAGGAAGTGAGGAGCGCCTCTGCCTGGCTGCCCCATCTGGGAAGGGAGGAGCGCCTCTGCCCAGCCGCCACACCGTCTGGGAAGTGAGGAGCGCCTCTGCCTGGCCACCCCGTCTAGGAGGTGAGGAGCGCCTCTGCCCGGCCGCCCAGTCTGGGAAGTGAGGAGCGCCTCTGCCCGGCCGCCCACTCTGGGAAGTGAGGGGCGCCTCTGCCCGGCCGCCCTGTCTGGGAGGTGAGGAGCGCCTCTGCCTGGCCGCCACACCGGCTGGGAGGAAGTGAGGGGCATCTCTGCCAGGCCGCCCCGTCTGGGAGGTGAGGAGCGCCTCTGCCCGGCCGCCCCCTCTGGGAAGTGAGGAGCGCCTCTGCCCGGCCGCCCCGTCTGGGAGGTGAGGAGCGCCTCTGCCCGGCTGCCACCCGGTCTGGGAGGAAGTGAGGAGCGCCTCTGCCCCGGCGGCCCCGTCTGGGAAGCGAGGAGCGCCTCTGCCCGGGCGGCCCCGTCTGGGAGGTGAGGAGCGCCTCTGCCCGGGCGGCCCCGTCTGGGAAGTGAGGAGCGCCTCTGCCCGCGCGGCCCCGTCTGGGAGGCGAGGAGCGCCTCTGCCCGGCCGCCCTGTCTGGGAGGTGTACCCAACAGCTCCGAAGAGACAGCGACCATCGGGAGCGGGCCATGAGGACGATGGCGGTTTTGTTGAAAAGAATGGGGGGGATGTGTGGGGAAAGGAAGGAGAGATCAGATTGTTGCTGTGTCTGTGTAGAAAGAGGTGGGCATAGGAGACTCCATTTTGTTCTGACTAGGAGAAATTCTTCTGCCTTGGGATGCTGTTGATCTATGGCCTTTCCCCCAGCCCCTTGCTCTCTCAAACATGTCCTGTGTCAACTCAGGGTTAAATGGATTAAGGGCGGTGCAAGATGTGCTTTGTTAAACAGATGCTTGAAGGCAGCATGCTCTTTAAGAGTCATCACCACTCCCTAATCTCAAGTACTCAGGGGCACAAACACTGCAGAAGGCCGCGGGGACCTCTGCCTAGGAAAGCCAGAGACCTTTGTTCATGTGTTTATCTCCTGACCTTCTCTCCACTATCATCCGATGACCCTGCCATATCCCCTCTCCGAGAAACACCCAAGAATGATCAATAAATACTTCATAAATTAAAAAAAATAAAAATAAAAACAATAAAAAAAAAAATTAAAAAAAAAATAAAAATAAAAAAGAAGAAGAAGAATGAGTTGCCATCAAAAAAAAAAAGAAAAAAGAGGCCGGGCATGGTGACTCACATCTGTAATCCCAGCACTTTGGGAGGCCGAGGCAGGCGGATCACTTGAGGTCAGGAGTTCGAGACCAATCTGGCCAAAACGGTGAAACCCCATCTCTACTAAAAATACAAAAATTAGCCAAGCGTGGTGGCACACATCTGCAATCTCAGCTACTCAGGAGGCTGAGGCAGGAGAATTGCTTGAACCCGGGTAGCAAAGGTTGCAGTGAGCCAAGATTGTGCCACTGCACTCCAGCCTAGGCCACAGAGCGAGACTCCATCTCAAAAAAAAAAAAGAAAAAAGTAAGCATCTAGAAATGTTTTGTATGAAACACTCTTACCTCCAGTACTGATTTCTACTTCTGTAGAATCTCTTTCCAAACTCCCAGCACTGCTAACAATATTCATTAAATGGATTGCAGTCCAAGCAAAAGGCATGCGATATTTCCCAAGTCTTTGGCAAAACTGATCTGCTTGACTCTTCAGTTTCTCCAGTTTTTCTTTATTCTGCAAAACAGAACTTTATACATTATATGATTATACTTGAAAGAAATCAATTAAAAGCTATTTCATACTACATAAAGGAAAAGGATGAGAAGTCTCAATTCTCAGCAGAGATGAGAAAAAAAAACTGTACCTTACAGAGATGAAGTATTAGTGCAATATCTTAACCAGTGAACAAACTCAACACATTCTACAAATGTACGTGCACAGCAGGTCTTTGAAATTTCTATTTGTGATTATGTTATTCTGGGGAGAAGAGAGCAAGTACCAAACATGTATTATGTATTGCAAGTATTGTTTTAGGAAGTATAACCATGATCTAGTCAGCAACTGGTAACTACAAAATATTCTAGGTTATAATTTGTTAAATTTTGTTACTCTATAAAAGATGGAAGTAGCTGAGCAAATTTGAAATAGTCCCTAACTTATAACAACCATGAGTTAAGAGTGGGGAAGCACAAATAGGCCAATGATAAACAAGCTCAGAGTTGTAACAAAAGAAGGAAAGTAAAAAGTATTAGAAGAAGACTAAACGCTGGAAAAAGACTAACGGTCCAAATATTTAATAATACAAGCATATCTGGAAGACATCTTGAGGCTGGCTCAACTTTTAGGCTACTCATGAAACAAACATCAAGAGGTGGCCTGAAAAAGCCAATCAACACTCAAGACTGAAAACCTATACTACCTCTCTCATATACTCTTTGCAGATGGGATGTTGACATATACACCAATGACAGTGTCCTACCTTGGGACTCAGGGCTAGAAAAAGATGAAACAATAACTAAATGATAGCACTATTTATTACTATCTCTACTATACCCTTAAAACAGTTCTTATTTTAAGTATACTTCAAGTATACTTAATTCTATCAGTGTATGTAAATATAAGTAAAGAGCGGAATAAGCTGCTAGTATATTTAAGAGCACTATGTAACAGAGCAAATTTAATTTAAAATGACAACCTGGGGACAGCCAGAATACTGTACTTTAACCATTAGTTCAGCCAGGTAATCAAGGATCAAGAAAAAAATATCGTGTGCTCAGATCTACAGAAAAAGCTCAGTTCTTGTTATGAATCTTGGGAAAAGCAAAACATTTTCTGGATTTGGGTTGCTTACCCAGTATTCCTCAAGCATACTTCTCCCGGAAGTTCCAGTATTAAATCTTGTGTTCAAAGATCCAAAGATCACTTGTATTCTTGTAGCTAACCCATAGTATCTGAAATTTGTTATCAACTATCCAACTTTTTTTTGCTTTTATAAGTTTATACACATTCTAGCAATTAGGCTGGGCATGGTGGCTCACATCTGTAATCCCAGCACTTTGGGAGGCTGAGGCAGGTGGATCGCTTGAGTTCAGGAGTTCAAGACCAGCCTGACCAACATGGTAAAATCCCGTCTCTACTAAAAATACAAAAATTAGCTGGGTGTGGTGGCATATGCCTGTAATTCGAGCTACTCGGGAGGCTGAGGCAGGATAATCACTTGAACCCAGGAAGCTGAGGTTGCAGTGGGCCAAGATCCTGCCACCGGACTCCAGCTTGGGTGACAGAGCAAGACTCTGTCGCAAAAGAAAAAAAAAATCTAGAAATGAGCCATCTGTAAAAAAGGCTGTATTTTCTTTTTTTAAAGACTATTATATTTTTAGTATATTCCTTAATAATCTGCAGTCAGATGGAAGCCAAGAATACTTCTATTTTCCTAGGGAAAGTTCTATCAATATCACTATTTTATAAATAAATAAAACCTTTAATTATTCAGGAGTTAAACTGAATTAATTTAGTTCTCTCCATGAAAAAAACAATTTAAAGAGTCAGTTAGTTTTGAGATAGAAGAGATTTTTAAAGAATACCACAGCATATGAAACATATGACACAGGCTAGGTGACAAATTAAATAAACAAGAAAGGAAGATAGGAAGCAGGCAAACAGAAAAAAATATAGTACTAGTAAAATTCTTTAGTATGCTTTGTATAGCATTCTCCCAAGTTACAATAGTAATAATGTGGGGGAAATGAGAAGCATAACATTCTACCTTGGTGGCATCTGCTTCTTTGAAAATCATATATGGTTCTGCACACTCTCCAATGTCTCCTTGCTGTAGGACTTTTTCTAGCTGTCAAAGGCAAAAAAAGTTAAGATTAAGCTTTTAAAAGCCTGAAATTCAAGGATGGTTCAATATACGAAAATCAATATAACACATTAACAGACTGACAGAAAAAAAATATGACATCTCAATTGCTGTAGAACAAACATTAGACAAAATTCAGTACCCTTTCATGGCAGAAACACTCAACAAAGTAGTAATGCAAAGAAACTACCATAATAAAGGCCATATATGAAAAGCCCACAGTTAACATCATACTCAACGGTTAAAGACTGAAAGCTTTTCCTCTAACATCATGAACGAGACAAGAATGCCCACCTTAGCCTCACCTATTAAGCATAGTAATGGAAGCCCAAGCCTGAGAACTAAACAAGAAAAATACGTAAAGCATCTGAATTGGAAAGGAAGAAGTAAAATTATCTCGCAAATGCTATGATCTTTTATGTAGAAAACTTTAAAGATGCCACAAAAAAAACTGTTAGAACTAATAAATGAATTCAACAAAGTTACAGGACACAAAATCTACATACTAGCAATGAGGAATCGAAAAAGGAAATTAAAAAAAAAATTTCACTTATAATACCATCAAAAAGAGTAAGATACTTACAAATAAGAAAGTAAAGGATCTATATACACTGAAGACTATAAAACATTGCTGAGAGAAATTAAATTAGGCACAAATAAATGAAAAGAAAACCTGTGTTCATGGATTGAAAAGATTTGATATCATTAAGATGTCAAAACTACCCAAAGCAATCTATAAGCTTAATGCAATCCTTATCAAAATCTCAATCTTTTTTTTTTTTTTTGCAGAAATAGAAAAACTCATCCTAGAATTCATAGGGAAATTCAAGAGACCCTGAATAATCAAAACAAATTTAGGGAAAAAAGAAGAAAGCTGAAAGTCTCATACTTCCTGATATGAAAATGTATTTAAAAACTACAATAATCAAAACAGATATAAGATATATATATATATATATTCCTATTAGTTCTGTTTCACTGGAGAATTCTAATAAAGAGTTCAAGAAAAATTAGGTAGCACCTACTGTGTATGTCCAATATTGTGTTAAAGAATATCAAGATGAAAAAAAATAAGTAAAGGTCAAATCTTTGCCCTTGAAAAGTTTATAATACTGACAGACAAGTATACAGACACTACAAAATAAACAAATATATTTAACATTCTCACCTTTATTACAAGAAAAACATCTTGGGAAGGATAAGTGATAGAAAAAATTGCTGATCTTGCCAGGGTGGTAATGGCAGCAGGTGGTACATGTGGACGTAACAATCCTTTCATCTGCTCAGAATTAAGGTCAAAATAAAAGTTTTCTGAAATCTAAAAAATATTAATATGTGAAACTTTAAAATCTGTACATTTTACAGTGTCTATTTCTTAAAAGAAAGCTGCTTCTGCTACTTACTTTTAGAACTCTTTCAATGAAACAATAACCTGTTTTCAATTACAGTAATTATAATAAGAAAACATTTAATCTTAATAAATTAAATTTCTATTTTCTTTTTAAAAACATTCATGTTAAATAATTCTCAAAAAAATTACTTATTTATCTACAGACAGTAGGCTATTATACTCTAATGTAAAGTTTATATTTCACTGAGACCAATCTTTACATACCTAAATCAAAGTAAAAAAAGTAAACAAGCTATTTGGAAAACATAATAAGCATATTCTACACAACCATATTCCAAATTATTTTAATTAGAGGCGGGGGGATCAAGGTCAGGAGATTGAGACCATCCTGGCCAAAATGGGGAAACCCCATCTCTACTAAAATACAAAAAATTAGCCGGGCATGGTGCCATGCGCCTATAGTCCTAGCTACTCGGGAGGCTGAGCCAGGGGAATCGCTTGAACCTGGGAGGTAGAGGCTGCAGTGAGCCGAGATCGCGCCACTACACTCCAGCCTGGCAAAAGAGCAAGACTCAATCTCAAAAAAAAAAAAAGTAACTTCTAATGAAGTGTACAAAGAAATTATCATTGAGGTGATGGGTTCCAAATTGAGTTTTAAAAAAATTTATGAATAATATCCCAGCAGTTTCGAGTTAGCAAATAAAAGTTGCCAGAGCAGAATTCCATTAAAGAAAACCATAATATGTCTTGTGTTGGCAGCAGAAGTCACTGAAGGCACTTCAAGTTTCCTTTTTTCTTTTTTTAATTTTAAATTGTTTTTAGTAGCAATGGGGGTCTCACTATGTTGCCCAGGCCAGTCTTGAACCGGGAGAATTGGCCTCAAGCAGTTCTCCCACTTTGGCCTGCCAAAGTGCTGCAATTACAGATGTGAGCCACAAGCACCCAGCCAGCACTTCAAGTTTCTACTACATATTAGTCTTAGAATATTAAATTAAGAGATGTTGTAAAATAACCTTCTGACACGCCTGTAATCCCAGCACTTTGGGAGGCCGAGATGGGAGGATCACGAGGTCAGGAGATCGAGACCATCCTGGCTAACATGGTGAAATCCCGTCTCTACTAAAAATACAAAAAAATTAGCAGGGCATAGTGGCGGGTGCCTGTAGTCCCAGCTACTTGGGAGGCTGAGGCAGGAGAATGGCGTGAACCTGGGAAGCAGAGCTTGCGCTGGTGAGAATTTGAAAATCATGTCAATAAAAATTCACTGTCACTGTCATTCCTATTGTTATGTATTGCTTGCCAAAAGTGCTTTTCTTGTATTGTCTTTTCTATTTCTTAAAGTTGCTTCTGCTATTTGCTTTTAAAACTCTTTCAGTGAAACAATAACCTGTTTTCAATTACAGTAATTTATAAGAAAATATTTAACTAGTCCTAATAAGTTAAATTTCTATTTCCTTTTAAAAAAGATCTATGTTTAACAGTTCTCAAAAAAAATAAATATTATAAAACAAACAGGTTTCTGAAACCAATGATTATGACAAATGACTATGGTCAAATTATATAATCTTACCTTTTTCTTTTCCTTGACATCATATAAAGCCAAACTTGCAAAAATGGGTTCAATTTCAATTTCAAACCTTTATGAAGAAAAAGGATAAAATAATTTAAAAATAAATATAAAATACATAGTTGGAGAGAAATTGATTCCAAAACTAAATTATCACAATATCTGGCACTTTTCTACACCTGTGCCTTTGCCTATATTAAAACTTCTTCCTGAAATACACTCTTCTATGCATATCATTCACAGTCTCAATCAACCTTATCTTCTCTAGTTAATCCTAATTAATTTATCCAGCTACAAATAAACTCAAACTGCCTAAAAGCCTAATGACATATTATGTCCATTCTGAGGCACTAATCACTTTCTAACATGGTCACTTATATATGTAGATATTTTCATTTTTAAATAAGTTTTAAAAATAAAAGCCTGATGTTTTCTTTTTCAGATTATAAATAAAATATTCAATGCAAAAATCTTAGAAAACACATTAGAATGTTCAAAGGAAAACAGGAGCATCCAAAGAATCATAATTAACAGTTTAATGCCTAATCCATCTAGACTTTATGCATAAATGCACTTGCCAAACGAATTTTCTTCAACAGTGTCACAGTATACATAATAATTTCTAGTCTGCTTTTTTAACTTAACATTTTGTGGACAAATTTTCACGTTATAAATATTATTCTTACCATCATTTTTAATGCTGGCATAGTAATTCCCATTATATGAATACGGCAAAATTGTATACTTAATTAAGATGTCTAACTCATTTCTAAGAACAATGACTTACATATAGTAAACATCTAGTAAATATTTGTTGAATGAAATAATATATGATGTGAGGTTAACTAAAACTCTAGAGTAGAGGTTCTCAATGAAGGACAATTTTGCCCCCAAGGGAACATTTGGCAATACCTACATACATTTTTGGTTATCGAAACTACAGGAGTATTACTGTCACTTAGCAGTTAGAAGTCGGAGATATGACTGAACATCCTACACTGTACAGGACAATCCCTGACAACAAAAAACCATCTAGACAAAAAAGTCAATAGTGCTGACATTGTAATAACCCTGCTCCACATTGCATATTTTTGTATTAAAAGAGAATTGAGGACCTTGTAGAAAATACACAACATA
This sequence comes from Pongo abelii, assembly GCF_028885655.2. Lineage (NCBI taxonomy): Eukaryota > Metazoa > Chordata > Mammalia > Primates > Hominidae > Pongo > Pongo abelii. The sequence goes on along the minus strand of NC_071985.2, from coordinate 170,498,037 downwards.
TTTACATTAGGGTGAGAGTTTAATAAAGGGACATTTACAAGGATTTGGACAGAATCTTGAGGAAACAACTACAGAGAGTGCCATTCCCTGGGGCTAGCAAAAGCAAGAGTCATTACCAACCACAGACCTAAAAGAGAACATGGAAGTAATAACCAAAAATTAGAAAGGATAGCTATACCAAAGATCCTTCACAGAAACTGGCCTTGGAAAGAAAGAGGCAACAGATCTAAGTGACTCAGCAGGGAACTCTCTTCTATCCTCTAACTTCCTGCTGATACATCCCTTAGTAAAACCCAACTACAAGTCAAATGAAAAGAGATCTTGGTGATCCTGTCCACATGTCAACCTCTACAAAACCTACTCTGCATCCTTTTTATACTGTCGGTCCATTTATTTTGGCCAATCCAGTAAATAAGCAGTATCCCACTGGATTTTTAATGGGAATCTTTGCACATATTCACTGACCATTTGGATATTTTCAGTTGGCCCATTTTTCTATTTATTGTTTGACTCTTTCCTCATCAATTTGTTGTTCTTTATGCATTCTAGAAATGAGCACACTGCCAAGTATATGTGTTGGAACTACCTTCTCCTTCTCTATGATTTATCTTCTCTTGTGTCTTTCAACGAACAAAAGTTGTCCATTTTAATGAAGTAAAATGTGTCAATGTTTTCTTCTGGGGTAGTGTTTTCTGTGTCATGTCAAAGAAATATTTTTCTTTCTATAAGATCATAAAGATATCCCTACATTATCTTCTGGAAACTTTACCATTTTGTCCTTCACATGTATGTCTACTATCAATCTGTAAAAAAAATTTTGTGTATCATGTGAGGCGGTGGTCAAGTTTCCTATTTTCATATCTATATATATGAATATATTTTTTCATGAATATATATTTTCATGAATATATATATTTTCATATATATAGATATGAAAATAGGAAACTTGACCACCGCCTCACATGATACAAAATATATATATATATATATATATATATATATATATATATATATATGAGAAACACATACATAGACAAGACAGGTAGACACAAAGAGAGGAAAGCAGGGGGGAGAAACAGATATCCAACTGTCCTGCCAATTTATTGAAAGGATTACCCTTTCCATACTATAAAAAAAGTCCACTGTTATTACAAATCAAAAATGTATAAACATGTGGGTCTTTTTTTAGCTCCTTTTTTTTTTAGTTGAAGTAATAAATGTTTAATGAAATAATTTTACATAATATTAACAGCATTCATTTGGCAAAATATTTACGTTTGTAAATTACTACTTTATATAAAGTGGGAATATATCAAGTACAGACTTTTCTCTTTCCTCTATTCCAGTACTCTAGTTGTCTAATCATGTACCAATACTATACCGTCTTAATCACATGGTTTCATACTAGTCTTGATATCTGGTTGGGTTTTTTTTAATAAAGTTCTTCAAAACTGTCCTGCCTCTTTTGGCCCTTTGTATTTTCATATAAATTGTAGATTCAGCTAAAAATAAACAAAAGCAAATCAAAGTGAAATGCTAATTTACTTATTCAGAAAATTAGAGGCCAAGGTGGGAGGATCGCTTGAGGCCAGGAGTTCAAGACCAGCCTGGGAAACACAGCAAGATCCAATTTCTAATTTTTTAAAAGAAAGAAAATTAGTGTCCCAATGTGTAACTTAGTGTAAACTCTGTAATACTCTTTTTTTTTTTTTTGAGATGGAGTCTCACTCTGTCGCCCAGGCTGGAGTGCAGTAGCTTGATCTCGGCTCACTGCAAGCTCCACCTCCTGGGCTCATGCCATTCTCCTGCCTCAGCCTCCCAAGTAGCTGGGATTACAGGCGCGCGCCACCACACCCAGCTAGTTTTTTGTATTTTTAGTAGAGGTTTCACCGTGTTAGCCAGGATGGTCTCGATCTCCTGACCTGGTGATCCGCTGGCCTCGGCCTCCCAAAGTGCTGGGATTATAAGCGTGTGCCACCGGGCCCAGCCAATAACTTTATAATATTCTTAAACAGCATTTAAAGATCCATATTATTACTATCATGAACAAAGGACGGAACTCTGGAGAAAATAAGCTGAAGAAACCAACACAAATCCAGTGAGCTCTACTTTAAGTAGACAAGAATTTATAAATTCAACCAGAATTTATACTGCTAAAAATGTATATGTATTTTCTTTTTTTAAAAAAACAAAGTATATTCCTCATGGATTCAGTACACAATTTGAGCAACTGCAAAAAAAAATGTATGCCACATTATTTCTATACTATCAAACATAGGCATGTTTCAAGAAATGCTACTTGCTAAGCAATACTCAATGGCTATTACACTGCAAAACAGGTATTTTTTATTCACTATAAATGTACCACTCTACATACTCACTTATTTAAAATTTTGAGAATACTTACAACGATGAAAGAAAAAAACATTTTTTAATCACCAAAGGCCTACCGTAAGACATTACTAATAAGATGTTATTTATTTGTTAGGCCTTTTAAAAATTAAGTGTGTGGGCCAGGCACGGTGGCTCACTCCTGTAATCCCAGCACTTTGGGAGGCCGAGGCGGGTGGATCACGAGATCAAGAGACCGAGACCATCCTGGCCAACATGGCCAACATGGTGAAATCCCGTCTCTACTAAAAATACAAAAAATTAGCCGGGCGTGGTGGCAGGCGCCTGTAGTCCCAGCTACTAGGGAGGCTGAGGCAGGAGAATCACCTGAACCTGGGAGGCGGAGGTTGCAGTGAGCCGAGATTCTGCCACTGCACTCCAGCCTGGCAACAAAGCAAGACTCCGTCTCAAAAAACAGAAAGAAAAAATTAAGTGTGTGTGTGCATATTTGTTCCCTTTAAAAGTAATTTATTTGATTCTGATCACAAAATACAGGGAAGGAGCAAGGGCAACGCCTATAACCTCTTGGTCGCACATGTTCCCAGTCTATGTGTCTATAAATACCCTTTGTACAACAGCAAACTCATGCTGTCCCCCAAGCGTTGTTTCACATTCTAACAGCTACAGAGTATAGCATATGACCAGGTGGGAAGTTAAAACAGATGCCCTATTCACAAGGTAGAGCTTCCCTCCAAATAGTGTTCCAGCTCCCTTTTGCTACTACTACTGAAACCAAAGTAGCTGGTTGTTCCTACTGTTGATCTTCTAAAATTCTTTCATGAACAAGTAGGTCATAGACAAATTATGTATGCACAATTCTTAAAGTGGCTTAAAGTAACCTTATAGAAAGGCAGTGACTAAGGTCTGTTCCTTGCCCCCAGCTTCCTACATCCCAGGCTGCCTGTGGCACCTGGACTGCCCTCCTGGGTCCCCCACATCCCAGGGCAGAAGTGAAAGAAGGGCAGGCCAGGCCAAGCATGAGGAATAAACAGTCTTTACTGGGCTCAGACCAGGAGTCCATGGCTCTTGAGGACCTCTATGTGTTTGTCAATTTTCTTCTCCATGTTCTTTTGGCCTGTTTCTATAGACTCATGAGCTGTCTTTTCTTCCAGTAGTGGATCTTAGCCTTCTCCTTTCTCTTCTCCTCCAAGGTGGCTGTCACTGCCTGGTACTTCCAGCCAACATCAGGAGCCAGGAACCCCAGGTAGGCAAACTTTCTCACAGGCTTCAGGCACACAACCTTGAGGGCAGCAGGAACTACCATCCACTTTTTGTCACAGGGGAGTGGGATCCCATCAAACATCTTGAGGTGGTCCAAAGCAGCCTGGCCTCACTTGGTCTTGTGGGGCAACATGCTTCACATGGTCCACCAAAAGAGGTAGCTGGGGACTTGGAAATGGTAGGGGCCTCAGAAAGGATTGGTGTTCATCTACTTGCAGAGGAAGGCCAGGTACTTTAACTTGTTTCTGTAAAAATTGCCAGAAATGTGGATGCCCTCGCAACACATGATCACCACCTTCCAGCCCAGCAGTACCTGCTTGGCCACAATGGCCGCTGGGCAACCCGGAGATGGCCTCAGCCTTATGCACCAGGGCCTTCCCCCTCCCAACTTTGGCAGCCACCTGGGAAAGGCTAAATTGGGTGTGTTTTCACATTTGCTTACAAACAATTATAGTACAGTTTTTAACATTTTATCAATACGTGTTGACCCTGTTTTGACTTAAAGTCAATTTTGTAAGATGTTAATATTGTTCCCTCAGCTTTCGTTTGGTTAATATTTGCCATTATATCTTAATATATATTTTTACTTTCAATCTTTCTGGGTGTTTATGTTTTACATGGATTGCCTGTTCTTTACTAAAAGACATGTAACTGGGTTTTTTTTTTAATGCAGTCCAATAATCTGTCTCTTAAATGGATAGTTTAGTCCATTTATACTTATTCTTAAGACTTATATTTGGATTCATTTCTAGCAGCTTATTTTTATTGTTTACTTTTTCTTTTTTTTTTTTTTTTTGAAATGGAGTCTTGCTGTCACCCAGGCTAGAGTGCAATGGTGTGATCTCTACTCACTGCAACCTCCGCCTCCTGGGTTCAAGCGATTCTCCTGCCTCAGCCTCCCGAGTAGCTGGGATTACAGATGCATGCCACCATGCTCGGCTAATTTTTTGTATTTTTAGTGGAGATGGGTTTTACCATGTTGTCCAGGCTGGTCTCGAACTCCTGACCTCAGGTGATCTGCCCGCCTCAGCTTCCCAAAGTGCTGAGATTATAGGCGTGAGCCACCATGCCTGGTCTGTTCTACTTTTTCTAAGTGTTTTTCCATTCTTGACTTCTTTCTCTTGGACTGACTTACGGTTCCACTTTCAAGCCAGTTTTTCTCCTTTGCCTATAATTTACATTTCTATTTTTTTAATGGTTACTCAAGAACTTTTAAAGTACACAGTTAAGTTTTAAAATATCAATATCTTTATTATTCTCCCAAACAATAAGATCTTAGAATGTTTTAACCCTAATCAACCCCCAATTTATACATTGTTATTGATTTTTAGTTCTATCTTAATTATTTTAACCTCATAAACTAGACTCTATTACAGCAAACACAGGTTTATCTTTATGTTTTTCAATTTCTTTCTTTGTTCTACCTAAATCTTTCTTCCTGAAGTAATTCCTTTAGAAGTTACATTTTTAGTGATAAAATGTTGTAGAAAACACTAACAATTTTTATCAGTATAAAAAGTTATTTACCTCATCATTTGCATATTTCAAAAAAATGAACGCAAATTCTTTGCAGATCCTCCCATTAAGACAAGTCTATTTCTCCATACCTTGAATTCAGGCTAGCCTTGTGATTTGTTTTGATCAATAAATGATACGCTGTAAGAGTTTTAATCCAAGGCCACAAGAGGTCTTACAGCTTCCACTCTCCTTTTTCTGAAAACCCTTCCACCACTACATGAACAACCCCAGGTCAGCCCACTGGACAATGGGAAAAGCATAGCTACTTTCCCAGTTGACATTAAGCCAACTGCTAAATATATAAACGAGAGACTCCTAGACCAACCTGCCTGCCAACTACCAGACATGCACAACTCCTTTATAGATCATCCAGTCCCAACCAAATTGGCCCAGACTACAAGAACTACCCAGATAACCCACAGAATTATAAGAAATACTGAACATTTGTTGTTTTAAAATATTACATCTTAAAGTGGTTTACAGTGCAGCAAAAACTAACTGCTTCAAGAATGTGTTTGTTGAAAGGTAATTTTACTGGGTATGAAATTTGTGGTCAACAATTATTTTCTCTTAACAACACTGAAGATAACAACATCTTCTGGCTTCCATTGCTGCTGTGATAAATCAGCTGTTAGGCTAATTGTAATTTCTTCGCATAGGATCTCTTTTTCTCTCTGGCCGCTTTTAATACAGTTTCTTGGTTTTGTATTCTCCATTTTTGCTAAGTTTAGTCTGGATATGAATTTCTTTTTATTTATTCTTCCTAGATCCTACTAGACATCCAGAATTGAGAGTTACTACTATGTTTCATAAATTCTGAACAATTCTCAGCCATTATCTCTTCAATGATTGTTCTCTTCTTCCCTAAGTTATTTCCATTCTAGAATTCAAATTAGACTTTTTGTTGATATTACTTTATTTTCCATCTATTTACATCTTTGTGTACATTTTGTATAAATTTGTTCCGTTTTATCATCAAGTTCACTTATTCAGTCTTCAGTTTTATCTAATCTATGTTGAGCCCACCTAAATGGATTTATAATTTTAATTATAAAATCTTGAAAAAGATCAAATTAATCTTTTTAAAATCTTCCTGGTCAATTCTGAGAGTCTCTTGTTCCTTTATAATATTTTAAAATAATTATTTACTTAAATATATTAAAAGTACTTATATTCTAAATCTGACTGGTAGTCCTCTTCAGGTCTGCAGTTTGTTTTGCCATGTTTGTTGATTTACGACTGGAGCTGAAACTTTACCTGTAGAAATACTTTGAGGCCTAGATTTTTAAAGTGAATTCCTCTAAAAACAATTGATGTGTGCTTCTGCCAGGTACCTAGGGCCACTGCAATCTAGAACCACTTTAAACTAAACTTTTGCCTTGGAATTTTTTGAGCCACACATATAGTAGGTAAGCTTATGACCTGGAATTCTCAAGAGTTTTCTCTTTTTATTTTTTCCTGTTTCCTGTCTGACTTTTCCCTGCCAGAGCCGAAGTTGCAGCAAACAAATATCACTATTTCTAATATTACTCTCACGAAATCTGGTGTTAGGCATTAATGCAGGAGCGTTTCCATCCTCCCTGCGTGCCAAGCTCTTTCCCTTGTAGCCCATTAAAACCAGGATGAGCAATAGCCCTAATGTAAAATTAGCTACAGAACACTTACTCCTGGGAAATTATGATTTCTTAGCATTTCTTGGCTAAATTCATATCAACTTGACCATGCTTAGAAGATATTCCCCTGAATGTATAAATCACTATGTTACTGACTAATAGTCTTCTTAATAGTAGAAATAATGTTCTCATCCAGGATAAAGGAAGGCTGTTTTTAGGGAACAAAATGTAAAAGAAATGATTTTCAAAAATATATCAGTTTCTATAATTAGCTAAAGTAAAGCTATCATTTCTGACTGTTTCTGAACTTCCGTGACCTCAAGTTCTTCCTCACTTTAAACCTGGACTTTTCTTATCATAGACAAATCAGATGTATAGAATTATTACTTTAGAATTTTTAATGAGAGACAAACAAAAGTTAAAGAAAATAGTTGTACAAAAAAAATTCTATATTTTATTTCTCTAAGAGAGAAATAACAAACTTGTAACTTTTATCAAGAAGATCATAAGTAAAGCTACAATGACACACCACTTTACACCCACTAGAATGGTTATGATAAAAAAAAACAGATAATAACAAATATTGGTGAAAAAGTGAAGAAATTAGAATCATCCTAACTTGCTAGTGGTAATGTAAAATGGTGCAGCTGCTTTGGAAAACAGTCTGGATAATTCCTCCAAAAGTTAAACATGGAGTTACTGTACTAACCATAATTCCTATCCTAGGTATATACCCAAGAGAAATGAAAACACATGTCCCACAAAAACCTATATACAAATTATGAACTTAATTTGTAACAGCCAAAAAGTGGAAGCAATCATTACTGATTAATAGATAAACAGAATGTGGCATATGCATCAATGGAATATCACTCAGCAATGAAAAGAAATGTTAGTACTGACACATGCTACAGCACAAACCTTAAAAACACTATGAAAACTAAGTTTAAAAAAAAAACAAAAAGGACCACATATTGCGTGATTCCATTTACAGGAAATAATCAGAATAAGCAAATCTGTAGAGACAGAAAGTAGGACAGTGGTTGCCTACGGATGGAGGAGTTGAGGAAAACAGGGAGTTATTACTAACAAATATGAGACTTCTTTTTGGGATGATGAAAGAACTCTAAAATTTATTGTAATAATAGTTGCACAGATCTAAGAATATACTGAAATCCACTGAATTGTATGCTTGGTGAACTGGGTGAATTCACTGGTGAATTGTACACTGAATATACACTGAGAGAACCACATAATACATGAATTATACCTCAGTAAAGCTATTTTTCTTTTTAAAGTAGAAACAATCCAAATGCTCCCTGACTGATAAATGGATTAACAAAATGTGGTGTATCCACACAGTGGAATATTGTTCAGTTATATAAAAAAAAAATGAACTACTCGGCTGGGCGTGGTGGCTCACACCTGTAATCCCAGCACTTTGGGAGGCTGAGGCAGGCAGAACACGAGATCAGGAGATCGAGACCATCCTAGCCAACATGGTGAAACCTCATCTCTACTAAAAATACAAAAAATTAGCCAGGCGTGGTGACATGCACCTGTATTCCCAGCCACTCGGGAGGCTGAGGCAGGAGAATCGCTTGAACCCGGGAGGCGGAGGTTGCAGTAAGCCGAGATCGCAACACTGCACTCCAGCCTGGGCAACAGAGTGAGACTCTGTCTCAAAAAAAAAACTAGTCATATATGCTATAACATAGATGAACATTGAAAACATTATGCTGTATGAAGAAACCAGACACAAATGGCCACATATAATTTCACTTACATGAAATAATCAGAATGGGTAAGCTCATAGAGACAGAAAGAAAATTAGTGATTGTCAGGGGCTGAGGAAAAGAGAGAACAGGGAGTGACTACTAACAGGTATTTTTATGGTATGAAATGTATCATCCCCCAAAATTCATATGTTACAGCCCTAACCCCCAATGTGACTGTAATTGGAAATAAGCCCTTTAAGGGCTTATTAAGGTTAAATGAGGTCCTAAGAGTGGGGCACTAATTCCATGGAACTGGTATCCTTATAAGAAGAGGAAGAGATACCAGGGACCTCTCTCTTTCTGTGTACACACAGAAGAAAGGCCATGCGAGAATGCAGCAAGCAGCAGCCATCCGCAAGCCAGGGAGAGATGCCTCATGAGAAACCAACCCACTGGCACCCTGATCTTTGACTTCTAGCCTCTACAACTCTGAGAAATAAATTTCTATTGTGTCAGCTACGCATTCTATGGTATTTTGTTATAGCAGCCTGAGCAGACTGATACAGGTATGGAGTTTCTTTCTGCGGTAATGAGTATGTTCTCAAGTTAGACAGTAATGGCAGCTGTGCAATTCTGTGAATATATACCACTAACTTGTATACTTTAAAAGGGTTAATTTTATGATATATAAATTAGATCACAATAAAGCTGTTAAAAAACAAAATAAGATTATAAGTAAGAACTGATGTTAGGTGTCCTGTTATTCAAAAGATTCAATGCACTTAATCTATCTAACATGTTTCTGAATAAATCTAACTAAATATACAAAGCCTTAGCTTTCAAGGAAAGAAACTGCCAGAATTATATATAGACATGGTCTGTCCCTATGAGTTGCTTGTTTCAGAAAGCTCTATGAATTGAAACTTTTTTCTTAAGTCAGAACGAATAATTAAATATAATATTAACATGACAGCATGAAATAAGAGAAAGCACTTTGTAAAGCAGAATGTAAATATAACACCTCAATGATGTTAGCAGAAATCAGATCTAAGTTTTTTAAAGAAGGAAAAAATACATATTTCAAAATCTTCAAAAATCAAAGCCTACTGTAAAATCAACTCTTTGATTTTATATTTGTTATATGGCAGACAGCTTCATATATATCTTAGGCTTAGAACAGCAGGATTAGCTTCATAAATAGGTTTGAATGCTGAATAGCACTTAAAATGATATACAGAATTTAAAAGTTGACTTTATGTTTGCTACACAGTAGGCTTAGCTTCATAAATACGTTAGGCTTAGCACAGTAGGCTCAGCTTCATACATACGTTTGAATACTGAATAGTATTTAAAATGACATGTAGAACAATACTTCTCAAAAGAACACAAATTCACCTATAAAATATATTCAGATTTTGTTACACCAGTACTAAAATTTTATCCTGGAAAATAAAAGTTGTAAGTAAAAGAAATAAATACTCACTTGAGTGATAAGCACTTTACAAGAAGTCTTTGACCAAAATGTTCTTTGGGTACATCAGGAACACTAAGCCGTTCTATTGGTTCTTCCTACAAATTGAAAAGCAACACCAAAATGAATATGCTTATCATATTCCAACTCTTTAATTTTATTTTTTTAAGAACTTACTTTACTTAATACTTACTTAATACTTTTAGTCTTCACAACAGAACATAGAAAAGAATGACCTATTTATCCACAGACAGAAGTCATTTGATTATAAGTTACTCATTAAGAATAGTAAATTCACTAGTATAAAATGTATTCATTTATAAAAATTACAGCTGTTTCAGTTGCTTTATCCCCTACATTTTGTAATAAATACCATTCATCAATCATAATCCCCAAAGATCAATTTTAATAATCATTTGCTTCTTTATATGCAAACATCTATACCTCATCTGGTGATGGATGCAAAGCAAAAAGTTCTTTGTGACGGTTTGATTTCCTTTGGTCATCATTCTGGCGGTCTATTTCTTCATTTGGAGTTCGATCAAGTAAATTGGGAAGCAAAGCATCAGGAAGTGAATTTTTCAAGTCAAAGATACTACAAGCCCAGCTACCCCTTGGGGTATCATCTATTGACATTGAACGTCTTTTAAGGTCATCCTGTCATGCAAAACATTAAATATAAATATATTAATAAATTGACAACTGTTTTAAAATAACTTCTTATAGTTATTTAAGAATAAAAGTATTACTTGATCATCCTGGTAGCTGTTGCCATCTGCAGCTTCATCAGATTCAAAAACTTGTTTTGGCAAACCTTTTTGCCTTTCTTTCTGTTTATCTAATGTATTGGGATTAAATCCTGTTCCCAATTTATGATATCTATTAAAGAAAAAAAGTTAAATAAATATCAACTATCAAATTTAGGAATTTTTTCACTTTTTGGGCATCATTATGTAATAAGCCAAGTGTTTTCTGCATTATTTCTTTATGTAATAAGAATCTATTCTAGCAATTTAGGTTAAAGAAAACTTCCATTCAATGTTCCTTTAACCCAGCTAAGGAGTAGAGTACGAGTTTCCAAAAGCAAATCATATTTTCCTTCTTTCCATGCCAATCATGTGTATATAATAAATTAAGCTGTACTTTCAATTCAGATAATTGGTCAGTAAAAAGAAAACTTGGGAAGCCAGTAACTTGGGTTAAAGAATAAAATGAGAAATAGAAAATATACACTGAATTAAGAATAATATAAATTTTAAAAGGTTATATACATATAAAGCAATGAATCTTAAAATTTCAAGTAGCCAAGAAATTTTTTGCTATCTTTCGTTATCTATAAAAGATCTTAACCTAAAGCTGCGGACTTGTAAAATCAAAAACAGCAAAACCTACACCATCACTGTGTACATATATATTAACATTACATATATACACAGTTAGCTAAAAACAACTCTGAAATTAGTGCAAGCTTCTTTCTTTACAATCCAATAACAACCTAATACCCAAGAACATCAAATATGAGCTGATCACAAAGCAATTATTGCTCGTGATTCAACACTTCATAGAGCCAAACTGAAGGAATATTTTAGTTGAAGCAAAACAATAATGTTCACAAGATGGTATAGTTCTTGCTATCACCCAATTCATGAGATAGTAAAGCATCACATTTGATATGAATTACTCACATCCAGTCTTGTTGCTAAAGCTATTAAAATAGCAATTACATGATAGTAACATCACTGCATAATCGCAAAAGAAAGTATTTTCTCTGAAAGAACTAAAGACACTCAATATAGTAACATGAAAGTTATTACTTAGAAGCAGATATCTTAATCTTTAATGGAATGTTTCAAGTGTCTTAATTTGTAAAGCTGCATACGTAAGCTGCTCTGATAAATCAGAATGTTACTGAATTCTATCCTAAAAAAATTGACAATACGAAATTCAAGAAAGCAAATACTCTCTTCTATGTCATCCTGTCCTCTAGTCAGTTGCTATGATAAGGCTCTAATAATTACCCATTCAACCCCACACACATCACCATTTTTCTGACTTGTTTCTTGGCATTCTCACTCTCATTTACGGTTCCAGCCACACTGTCCTCTTAACTCTTTGTTCCTTGAACATTTCTAGCATGCTTTCAATGCAGAGCCTTAGCATGTATTGCTCTTCCCTCTGCCTAATAACATTCTTCCCCCAGGTATTCACAGGGCTCACTTCCTTCAGGTCTCTGCTCAAAATCACCTTATCAGTAAGGCTTCCTCTGATTAATCATATAAAACAGAAGGTCGAGCATGGTGCCTTACATGTGTAATCCCAACACTTGGGGAGGCTGAGGTAAGAGGATGGCTTGAGGCCAGGAATTCAAGGTAAAAGAGAGAGATCTTGTCCCAAGTAAATAAATAGAAACCAAAATAAATAATAAAATAAAAATATTTGTCTCTCTTCTTGGCCCTCTCTATCCACTTCACCCTATTTTTTTCTCCACTTGACTCACCTAGATCGTATCTAGTCTATATTTACCTGTGTTCGTTTATTGTCTATTGACAATCTCATCTCCCACTAGAATATAAACTCCATGAGGGTAGAGAGTTGGTTTTGTTCACTGCTGTATCATCAGTCTTTAGTATAGTGCCTGGTACATATAAGACTCTCAATAAACACTAACTGAATAAATAAATAAATGAAGTACTTTTGTGTCCCTTTATCATATTGTGCTGAATCGTGGAAGAATTTTGTGGCTTCCAAAATTGACAAATGGGATCTAATTCAACTAAAGAGCTTCTGCACAGCAAAAGAAACTACCATCAGAGTGAACAGGCAACCTACAGAATGGGAGAAAATTTTTGCAATCTACTCATCTGACAAAGGGCTAATAACCAGAATCTACAATGAACTCCAACAAATTTACAAGAAAAAAACAAACAACCCCATCAAAAAGTGGGCAAAGGATATGAACAGAGACTTCTCAAAAGAAGACATTTATGCAGCCAACAGACACATGAAAAAATGCTCATCATCACTGGCCATCAGAGAAATGCAAATCAAAACCACAATGAGACACCATCTCACACCAGTTAGAATGGCGATCATTAAAAAGTCAGGAAACAACAGGTGCTGGAGAGGATGTGGAGAAATAGGAACACTTCACACTGCTGGTGGGACTGTAAACTAGTTCAACCACTGCGGAAGACAGTGTGGCAATTCCTCAGGGATCTAGAACTAGAAATACCATTTGTCCCAGCCATCCCATTACTGGGTATATACCCAAAAGATTATAAATCATGCTGCTATAAAGACACATGCACACGTATGTTTATTGTGGCACTATTCACAATAGCAAAGACTTGGAATCAACCCAAATGTCCATCAATGATAGACTGGATTAAGAAAATGTGGCACATATACACCATGGAATACTATGCAGCCATAAAAAAGGATGAGTTCATGTCCTTTGTAGGGACATGGATGAAGCTGGAAACCATCATTCTCAGCAAACTATTGCAAGGACAAAAAACCAAACACTGCATGTTCTCACTCATAGGTGGGAACTGAACAATGAGAACACATGGACACAGGAAGGGGAACATCACACACCAGGGCCTGTTGTGGGGTGGGGGGAAGGGAAGTGATAGCATTAGGAGATATACCTAATGTAAATGACGAGTTAACGGGTGCAGCACACCAACATGGCACATGTGTACATATGTAACAAACCTGCACTTTGTGCACATGTACCCTAGAACTTAAAGTATAATTAAAAAAAAAAAAAAGAAAAAAAGAAAAGTTTATCACATGGCTCACAGACCTCCCTAAGGGGGCAGCCCGGAAAAAAGAAAAAAAAAAAAGAATTTTGTGGCTTCATCTTATAGCTATTTCACTTTTCAGCCACATCCACACTGCCATTAAGCCCATCTGCTGAGTTTGTAATACTTTTTTCACTAATCAAAATTTTAATTTCCAAAGATAACTAATTGATTTTTATATGGTTAAAATACCTTTCACATTTCTCATGCACATTATTCTCATGTAAGTGTATTCTTTACACTTATAGATCTTAATCTGTGTTCTATTAACTATTTCCTAAATTATTACTTCTTTTATTTGTAGTTGGATAATTCTATTTCAAGTGTATTGGTTTGCATCAAATACTTGGCAATTTTGGGTTCTATCTTAATTTTTTAATTTGTATCCCCCACATCTGTCTTAAACTACTGTATCTTCTTACCCCAGCCCATATCCAGTGGTTGTGGGGAAAGGGCAGATCACACCAACAAGCAAAGTCTGCCAGTACCTAGTCTTCTGGGTATGAGGATTCCTTCTTCCTCCAAGATGTGCTCACCCTGGGCGCTATCCTATTAGCCTAAGCCTCCACAATTACTAATCCTAAATAAATAAATAAATAAATAAATAAAGGCAGATATCTCTGCTGTCACTGTGCACAAATGGTGGAAGAGGTTTCAAAGTAACTACATAACCAATATTTACCAAGTCTCCCTTTCCATTGCCTGCATTCACTGGTTCTGAGCTTAAAGCACTACTGAAGCTTTTGCATGTATCTTCTCCTTAGATATTCTGTACTATAGTTTTCTCTTACATTCCAATCACACCTATCTTCTTTGTTTCAGAGATACCTCATAACTTCTAGTTCACCAAAAGTACTCCCTTTGGTCTTCCACTTACCAGTGCATATAATGTATAATATCTAGTATAATAGAAAAAAACAAGGGCTTTAGAATCTGATGCCTCTACGTTCCAATCCTGACTACCCTATTTTTTGGTTTGTGGGATCTCAGAGAAGTTACTTAACTACTCTGAGCCTGAGCCACCTTATCTGTTAAAACCTTAAATGAGATGAGTGCAAAGTGCCCAATAAAATGCCCAGTACACAGTAAACCCATAAATGTTAATTATTTTATCCTCTTGCCTAAACCAAGGTTAACAACCCTATGCTTAGAAGTAAGTAGCAGATTTCCATGATTCTGAGGTCAATATATTTTACAACTAACCTTTTTATTAAGATTTCTGATTATAGGTTTCTAACATATATGCACAGAGGTAAAGACTTTTGAATTATCTGACAGAGAAACAATAGTCTTTAGTAATGTCTAAAATTTGGCTACCAGAATACTTATCAAAATTGTAAGTTCATAAAAACAGCTCTTCTATATAAAGGGCAGCAGACTGTGCTTTTATTAGGTCACACTGAAACGTAAAAGCACGTCAGCATTATCCCCCAGAGTGATATTTAGCACAATGTAAAGCCTAGTGAAATAAGACAGCCATGAGGGCAAAACAATAAGCAATGGATATATCACTTTTGCTAGTGCTATTTTGCATAGATTATTTCATTTGTGAAAACTATAATGCCGTATCAGAATTCTCCACTGCTTCAATCATATCTCCTTTAGAAAAATCAAATAAGGTTAAGAAGATTCAGTATGAAGACCCTTCTCCATTACACAAATTAACAAATGATTATTATGTAAATCAGTTTTATTATACTTCTTAATCTGACTTGTTATTGCACAGTTTATTAGGAAAATAAATTTTGGCTAGAACAAAACATTATTTTTTACAAATATTTACCTGATTGGATGTAGAGGTCAAATACCTATAAATATTAGTTAGAAACAGCAGAGACTTTTCAAATAGCTTGGTCTGTAAAACTGCCTGTTAATTTTAACTTAGCTATTTAAGTTTCACTAAACTGGATTCTTTTTGAGAAATGCAAATTATTCATCAATATCTACCCAATATTTCCTAAAAGAATTAGACCACAAAATCATTATCATACATTATTAGCTCTTAATGATTTATAATAATACAGAAATACTATTTTCCCATGAATTATATTTTACTAAGAAAGTAAAAGTAATTACAAAACTCCTAAGGAGTAAATATCTATACACAAAAGTTCTTTTGTTTCTTCAGCTATTTTGTTTAAATAAATTTTCAGGTCTCATAAACATTACGAATCTGCCTTAATCCATTTAGAAATCTTACTCAATATTTGCAAATGTTGTAATAAACATATAACTTACTTTCTGATGACAATTGCCCAGTCTTCTGTATAACTTCTTATACAGTCTCTAACATGTGGATCCATTTCACTATTTTAAAAAGGAAAATACATTTGTAATTTAGATGGGACAGCACTGATGTTTATTAATTTGGTTGCTACAATTGCTGTTTGTGTAACAGGAAATGATGATGCTACAAGAAATAGGCTCTAAATAAAATAATGGAAGTTAGCCTTTCTATAGTTCCTCTAAAGCCAAAAACAGGTCAATGTCTCCTAACCTTTCTTCAGGTACAGCTGAAACAAGAGTTCTGCAGTCCCGAGGACTATAAACAACTTCAATATCATCTGGAGGAAATTCAATCAAATCCCGTAAAGGCCCAGAATCCACAGCCAAAGGATGAGTAATGAGGTAATCTTCCAAATCCACTGGATCTACTGCTTCAGTAAGGGGCACCTTTGTAAAAAGGTGGGATAAGAGATGGGTAGAAAATAAGAGGTGAATGTAATAATTTTAAAACTTAAGGCAAATAACTTTTTTTTTAAATAAAAGCTTTTAATCTAGTTCTTTCTAAAATTTTAACAGATATTCAACCAGATGCACTAAAGAAAACACAAAGTGTTACCCTTCTTGCACTCCTTGATGTTTTGGGTCATACTCTCTTTAACGTCCTTGCTGACACTTTGCCCAGAACTCTCACATAAAAACAATAGTAAGAATTAACAGTTTTATTCTACTTTATAGTTTACAAAGTACTCACTGGAAGGATATTTTTGCTTTTTTATATCTTTGGATATTAAAAAAAAGTAAGTTGCTACGTTTCTAAACAGTGCTCTGACTTTATTTCTTGTTTTTGTTGATTATCCTAGTAAAAACATATAATCAGACTAGGGTAGGCTAAAAAATGTCCCTCCAAAAATTCTCCACATCCTAACACATGGGCCCTGTGCATGTCACCTTATATGGAAAAAAATAAAAAATAAAACAGTCTTTGCAGATGTAATTAAGGTTCTTAAAATGGGAGTATTATGCTGGATTATCCAGATGGTTTCCAAATGCAATCACATATATCCTCATGAGGAGACAGAGGGAGATTAGGCTATACACAGAGAGAAAAAAAGTTGTATAAAGATGAAAAACAGAGAGATTTGAATATTCTGGCCTTAAAGATAGAGATGATGTGATCACAAGTCAAGGAATGCCAAAGCCATCAGAATTTGGAAGAGACAAGGAACTGATACTCCACGAGAACATCTGAAGAAAGCACAGCCCTGCCAAAACCTTATTTTAGTCCAGTGATACTGATTTCAGACTTTTGGCCTCTAGCACTGTGAGAGAATAAATTTCTTTTGTTTTAAGCCACCCAGTTTGTAGTACTTTGTTACAGTAGCCATACGAAAGGAATACACAGGCCCTATTAAAACTATCCATTAATAATAATAAAAGACTGGTAGCATTCTTCAGCCAAGTTTTTAACAAGATACTTTTTAATAAAATACCATATTTCTTATCTAGTTCGAAAAAGAAAAAAATATTCAGACAAACCTATAGAGGATATATAACAAATATGCAGTTATAGACCAATGAAAATAAGAACATGTTATTTCTCAGGATAGTCATCTGGAATAGAAACACTGAAACCTGCCTCTGTGCAGGTGTACAGTATTAAACAGAAGGTGCTTTAACCTACGCTTCTTTGGACTGAACTTTTTTTTTTTTTCTTTTCTTTTCTTTTTTTTTTTGAGACGGGCTCTTCCTCTGTCATTCAGGCTGGAGTGCAATGTTGCAATTTCAGCTCACTGCACCCTTTGCTTCCTGGGCTCAAGGGATTCTCCCACCTCAGCCTCCCAAGTAGTTGGGATTACAGGCGTTAGCCACCACGCCTGGCTAATTTTTGTGGGTTTTTTTGTAGAGACAGGGTCTCGCCATGTTGCCCAGGCTAATTTTGGAACTCCTGAGCTCAAGCAATCCGCCTGCTTCGGCCTCCCAAAGTGCTAGGATTACAGGGGTGAGCCACGGCACCCAGCCTGGACTTAACATTTTAAAGATATTGAGTAAAATAATAAATAACAGATCTTAAACACTCAAAAGATAGTAGTTATTTATCATTATCAGTATATGCTATCTCATTTAAACTTCCCCCAAACCCTGTAAGTTAGGTATAATTACTATTTCAATTCTACAAATAAGGGCATTTGTGCTCAAAAAAGTTAACCAACATCTGAAAATATAGTAGCCACAAAATGGTAGAGCAGAAATTTGAAACTGGGTTTTTGAGCTCTAAAATTTTTTCTATGATTTTTTATCTCATAAGCCTTCTACCTTACCTATCCTATTAAGTACAAATTATACTATGAGCTCTTAACAAAGAAAAAGAAAGCAATCCAACAGGAAAAGAGAAATCTTCTTTAACCATTGTTATTAGAACTGGATATCCACATTTAAAAAATGAACCCCAATCTTTGTATCACAACATATACAAAAATTAAACTGAGATGGATCACAGACACAAACATACATGCTTAAAACTATAAAGCTATTTGAAGAAAACATAGCAAAATGTCCTTACAGTTTGGGAGTAGGCCAAGTTTTTTTAGACATGAAAAAAGAATAATCATAAAAGAAAAATTGGATTCATTGAAAGACACTGTTAAGAAAATGATGAACAAGCCACTCTAAGAGAAAGTATTTACAAAACATTTGATAAAGGACTAGTACTAAGAATATATGAAGAAGTCCTATATCTAAGTGATTTTTTAAAAAGCCAAACCCTCAAATAAATGGGAAAAAATAAAGCACATAAAAAAGTGCTCAAACATCAAAAGTCACTAGGGGGTACTTTCCCTTCTGGAAAGATGAAGTAGAAGTACTTTTCTCTATTCTTTCCACTAAGTACAACAGCCTAGATATTACATAGAAAACAAACCTAAGAAGACTCTGAAAGGTATAGAGAAAAAGGCTGGCCGGCAGGGACATCAGAACCCAGGGAATGGCATGACAGTGAGTTACTTCAAAATTTCTTTTTGCCTTATACATTCCAGACTTAGAACTAGAAAAGCCCACAACCCAGAATACACCAAGAAGCCCTAGGGGTGGAAGGGCCGGGGGGTGGGGAGCCTGTTTTCCCCAGCCAAAAGATCAAGAAAGAAGCAGTCTGACAAAACAAAAAACATTTAGACTATAACTGCTCAAAGGCCAAGTGGGGAGCTAGATTTCTTCCCTCACAAAGCTGTAACAAGGCATCCCAACTCTCCCCACCAGGGTAGTATCAGAGAAGCACAAGTAGGGTGTTGGGATTTTCATATCTACTGAGCAATAATGAATCTCTTACTCTCATCGTGTCAGTAGAGACCACTAAGGGAATCTGCACATCAACTCCTATGAAGCAGCAACATGGCTCCTCTTTCCTTTATCACTTGGGCACTGTCAGAGAAGGTCTAGTGGAGAGTAAGTACTTTCACCAATGCCTAGTGTAACAAGGCCACACACCCTTGGGTGTCAGTGGAGACCATGTGAGGAACAGTAAGGAGCACTACTACCGTTCCCAGCTAAACAGTGTGAGCTGTGGTCCAGTAGAAGTGGGAACTCTCCCTCCTGCTCAACAGTAAGTAACAAGGAGTCCTTCCCCTCCTTGTATACCAAAAGAAGACAAATAAGAATGAACTGAACTTCTACTCCGTCTGGCCAAAACAAGATAGCATCCACCTATAACTAGAGCAATATCAAAGAAAGCCAGCTAAAATATGTTTAAATAAGACCTAGAAATTAACAACATAAGACCCAAAAGGTCCAAGTTCCAATCAAAAATCTCTCATCATACTAAGAACGAGGAAAATCTTAACTCTAATTAAAAAGACAACCTATAGATGTTAATACCAAGATAAGTGATCTTAGCATTATATGACAAAGATTTCAAGGCAAACATCAGAAAAGTAATTCAACAGCAATTGTAAACACTCTTAAAATAAATGAAAGACCAGAAACTCTCTGTAAAGAAACAAACTCTCGGCAAAGAAACAGAAGATATAAAGAACTAAATGGAAATTTTAGAACTGAAAATTCAACAGACAAATTCAATAGTAGAAAAGAGGGGACAGAGGAGGTAAAAATCAGTTACCCTGAAGAAAGAAAAATAGAAATTATCCAATCTGAACAGCATTAAAAGAAAAACAGAGTGAAAAATCAAAACAAAACAAAAATAAAAAGGATCTTCAGGGACAAACTACACTAAAATATCCAATACTGGCATCACCAGAGTCCTAGAAAGTAAGAAAAAAGAAGGCAGGGCTGAAATACATCTGAAAAAACAATGGCTGAAAACTTCTAAATTTCATAAAAAGACATAAGCCTACAGGCTCAAGAAGCTAAGCAAACCTTAAACAGGATAAACCCAAAGAAATATGTACCACGACACAGCAACCAAATTTAGACAAAAAAAAAAAAAAAAAAAAAAAAAACAAGAAAAAAGAAAGGCCAAGTGCAGTGACTCACACCTGTAATCCTAGCACTCTGGGAGGCAGAGGCGGGCAGATCACCTGAGGTTAGGAGTTCGAGACCAGCCTGGCGAACATGGCGAAACCCCGTCTCTACTAAAAATATAAAAATTAGCCAGGCGTGGTGGCGGGCACCTATAATCCCAGCTACTCGGGAGGCTGCGGCATGAGAATCACTGGAATCTGCCTCCAGGAGGCAGAGGTTGCAGTGAGCCAAGACTGCACCACTGCACTCCAGTCTGGGGGACAGAGCGAGACTCGGTCTCCAAAATAAAATAAAATAAAACAAAATATTGAAAGCAGTGAGGAGAAAATGACACCTTACCTCTAGGAGGAAAAAATTCAACTTAGATTTCTCATAAAAAATCATGGCAGTCAAAAGAAAGTGGCACAACATTTTTCAAGTGCTGAAAGAAAATAACTGACCACCTGGAATTTCAGATCCTGCAAATATCCTTGAAGAATGAAGGGGAAGGCCGGGCGCAGTAGCTCATGGCTGTAATCCCAGCACTTTGGGAGGCCAAGGCAGGTGGATCGACTAAGCTCAGGAGTTCAAGGCCAGCCTGGGAAACATGGCAAAATCTCAACTATACCAAAAATATACAAAAAATTAGCCAGGCATGGTGGCATGCACCTGTGGTCCCAGCTACTCCAATGGCTGAGGTGGGAGAATTACTTGAGCCTGGGAGGCAGAGGTTGCAGTAAGCTGAGACTGCACCACTACACTCCACCCTGGGTGACAGAGTGAGACTCCTGTCTCAAAAGGAAAAAAAAAAAAATGAAGGGGAAATCAAGACATACTCTGATAAAGAAAAACTAATAGACTCTGTCACCAGCAGATCTATTCTAAAAGAAATTCCTTAAACCAAAAGGAAATAATAAAAGGTATCTGGAAATATAATAAAAGGTATCTGGAAATATTAGGAAGGAAAAACAAACACAGCACGAGCAAAAAATATAGGTAAATACAATAGACTTTCCTTTTCCTCTTGACTTTTCTAAATTGTCCAGTATGATTCTAAGCATTTACAGAAAAATGTTTAAGACAATTATATATAAGAGAGGGTAAAGGGATGTAAAAATAGGTAAGGTTTCTACACTTTACTCAAACTGGTAATATCTCAACACCAATACTGTGATAAGTCATGGATATAACACAATAACTTGTGCAGCCACTAAAAAAGCTATACAAAGAGATACTCTCCACAACACTATAAATCAAAATGGAATTCTAAAAAATGTTTAGGTAACCCTGGAAAAGCAGAAAAAAGAAAACAGAGAGATGAAAAATAGAGAATAAACAAAAAATAAAATGGCAGATTTAAACCCTAACAGAGTAACAACATTAAATTACAAATTTATACATTGTATTATAAATGTAAATGTAAACACTAAGAGATTAGCAGAATGGACTTAAAAATATGACCTAACAATGTGGTATCTACAAATAACTCACCTCAAATAACACAACATACGTAGGTTGAAAACAAATGTATGGAAAAAGATATACCAGGCGACCATTATTCAAAAGAAAGCCGGAGTGGCTAAGTTAATAAGGGAAAACACAGACTTCAGAGCAAAGAACAGTACCAAATAGAGAGAGACATTACCTTCATTATAAAAGGAATGATCCAAGAGGACATAGCAATCTTAAATGTGTATGTACTAAATAACAGAGCTACAAAGTAGGTGTAGCAAAAACTGATTGAACTGAAAGAAGAAATAAGACATATCACAATTATACTTGCAGAATTCAAGAGATCTCTTTTCTGCAGATTCTAGAAAATCAACAAGGATATAGTATAATTCAAAAGCACCATCAACCAATACATCTAACTGACATTTATAGAACACTCCACCCGATGACAACAGAATATACATTCTTTACAAAGGTCCCAAAAGTATACACCAAGACAGACCATACTCTGACCCATAAAACAAACTTCAACAAATTTAAAAGAACTGAAATCAGACAGAATGTGTTCTCTGACTATAATAGAATCAAACTAGAAAGTGGCAACAGAAAGATAATAGGAAAATCTTCAAACACTTAGAAATTAAACATACTTCTAAATAATCCATGAGTTACAAAACTCTGAAAAATGAAATGAAAAAATACATTGAACTAAATGAAAATACAACATAAAATTTGCAGATAGGGAAATGTAAACCAAAAATATAAGTGAGATACCACTTGGTACCCATTAGAATGGCTATTATTTTTAAAATGGTTAATAACAAGTGTGGACAACAATATGGAGAAATTTGAACCCTTGTGCATTGATGGTGGAAATGTAAAATGATACAGTTGCTAAGAAAAACAGATTGGTGGTT
Organism: Pongo abelii; assembly: GCF_028885655.2. Classification (NCBI taxonomy): domain Eukaryota; kingdom Metazoa; phylum Chordata; class Mammalia; order Primates; family Hominidae; genus Pongo; species Pongo abelii. The sequence continues at coordinate 170,475,255 of NC_071985.2, read as the reverse complement.
CCTCAAAAAGCATACAATAAACACAGAATTACTCTATGATCTAGCAATTCCAGTTCTAGGTATATACCCAAAAGAACTGAAAACAGTGACTCAAAAAGCTAAATTGCACTCTCATGTTCACAGCAGCATTATTCACAATAGCCAAAAGTTTGCAAACAACCCCAATGTCCATCAAAATTAATGAATAAACAAAATGTGACATATACATACAATGGAGTACTATTCAGCCTTAAAAAGGAATTAAATCAGCCAGGCATGGTGGCTCACGTCTGTAATCCCAACACTTTGGGAGGCCAAAGAGGATCACTTGAGCCCAGGAGTTCAAGACCAGCCTAGGCAACATAGTGAGACCCTGTCTCTATAAAAAATACAAAAATTAGCCAGGCATGATGGCATGCACCTGTAGTCCCAACTACTCAGGAGGCTGATATGGGAGGATCACTTGAGCCTGGAAGGTCAGGCTGTAGTGAGCTATGATGGTACCACGGTACTCAGCCTGGATGATAAAGCAAGAACCTGTTTGAAAAAAAAAAAGATACAGGCTACAACCTGAATAAACCTTTAAAACATTCTGCTAAGTAAAATAAGCTAGACACAAAAGGACAAATATTGTATGATTCCACTTACATCAGGTACACAGAAGAGGCAAATTCATAAAGGCAGGAAAGAGAATATATTATCAGGAGTTGGGAAGGGGGGAAAATGGGAAGTTATTGTTTAATGGGTATAGGGTTTCAGTTTGGGATAAGGAAAATGTTCTGGAGATAAATAGTGGTGATGGTTGTACAATACTGTAAATGTACTTAATGCCAGTGAATTGTATAAATAAAACTGGTTAGAATGGTAAATTTTATGTTATGTATATTTTACCACTATATCTATTATGTATACAAATATATCATGTAAGTATATATTATACATATATAAATATTTTTTAAATTCAATTTTTTTTTCTAATTCAGCGTTTTTTGCCCAGATATTATTTCTAGGGCAGTATACAGCTCAGAATTTAAAATGTCACAAATAAATACTCAGTGAAAATAATGACAAAACCTGGGAGGTCGCTACCTATGTCTAATTCAATGGGTTCATGGATTCTAGGTCCTGGTGATGTGGAAGGACAATTGGAATCAGGGTACCAGAACAAGAAGGCCATAAAGATAAGAGGTGGTGATCAGAGAGTGGGAAGCATAAAACTAAGATTACATATGGGTTATAGTTATTCATAATGACAAAAATCTAAGGTCTGATTATAGAAATTTTGAGTAGTTAAGGTGCAATTCAGGATGCAAAATAATATCACTGGAAGAGAGGCGTTCAAGACACCAAGAGCATTTTGGAAGGATTATCTCCATGTACATTGAAATCAGCCAAAAATCCATATATTCTAAAATTTCTCCAACTAGCATGTACTGTAATTAAAAGTAAACTTCATGTTTTCAAATTTTAGTAACACAAACATTCTAAATATATCATTATAAGTCGATCAAACTGTTATTTCCCAGTTTGTTCAATAACAGGTACCCTTTCACAGCTAAATGGAAAATGCTAATATATAACTCCACCCTATCATGCTTATTTGCTTTTTTTAGTTTTCCACAGCATTTTGTAAAAATGACCTCTAATTTTAAAACAAATGGAGGTATGTTTTTAATTCCTATTTCTAACATAATAAATATTAGTTTTTATCAAAACTGAATTTCCTCACGCCAGCTTCTTTAATAAGAGAACATTTATGTCTCTGACACAGTACTGGGCTTACAGTAATACTTCAATAAATATAAATTCATTTATCTTAAAGGGGACAGATAATACAACAAACCCAAATAATTTACTTCGGCGCTTGTTTCTAGAATAGATTCCTAAATTTTCACATAATGAATCACCTTCAGTCTTTAAAAGTTCTAGGGCCGGACGCGGTGGCTCACGCCTGTAATCCCAGCAATTTGGGAGACCGAGGCAGGCGGATCACAAGTTCAGGAGTTCGAGACCAGCCTGGCCAATATGGTAAAACCCCGTCTCTACTAGAAATACAAAAATTAGCTGGGTGTGGTGGCACATGCCTGTAGTCCCAGCTACTCGGGAGGCTAAGGCAAGAGAATCGCTGGAACCCAAGAGGCGGAGGTTGCAGTGAGCCGAGAACACGCCACCGCACTCCAGCCTGGGCGACAGAGTAAGACTCGGTCTCAAAAAAAGAAGAAAAAAAGTTCTAAATGTAAAATTCCAGGATTGATTAAATCCTAACTATAAAGTTTCAGAGTTGGCTACGAAATTAGCAATTCTATAACACCCCAACATCCTCTCCCAACTCAGATTTCAACAAAGTGAGGTAAAAAGTAAGGTTATGAGACTAATGATGGAACCCAATTAGTTCTTATCTTTCCACTATTTTTTCATGGCCTAGTCAGTCATACATCAATAACATACTATATTTTGAATACATTACTTACTGTGGTGTGATGGGATATATTGCCAACAAGATTAAGGTTTTTGAGCAGTTGGGGAGAACCACTATATTGTCCGGAGATCTGCTTCCTAACCTCAGCTGCCACCGTTCTATAATGAAGAAAGCAAAAACATTATACGCGTTGTTAAAAAAAAAAAAGCTAAACTAGTTTAAAATGGAGGGAAGCTAAATACATTAAAGATTCATTTAAAGAAAAACAAAATCTCGGCATAACAATAAGGCTACAAATTCGTAAAATATTTTAGGAAATACTTTTCTAGTTTATAATTACATTACAACATCTTATGTTGATGTAGGGTAAGAGAGTGACAGACAACCTATATGAGGTTTTTTTTATATGGCATTTTGGGAACACACTTTGGCCTACAATAGAGCTGGAACTATAGAGCTGGCTCTATAGTTGGGAGCTATAAAAAGACGTGTATATTAAAATGTATATACTTTAAAGTATATACTTAAAATGTATATTAAATTAAAATATATATACTTTAAAGTATAAGAATTAGGAATAAAAAACTCTAGAGTGTTTTCAAGCTAATGATTTAATTCAGAGCCCTGACCATCTTGGTCCCCATTAGAGTTTCCAGCTGAGTTTCAAGATAATCTCATTTTCCTAAAAGTATCCAGATTCAAAATATAATCTTTTCTCCTACTTCTTCTCTTCAATTCCTCCTTCCTTCTTTCATATTCAATCATTTCACACACATTTACTGAGCATTGTTATGAGCCAACTACACAATTAGAAACGTTTACACAAAAATAAGAGTTATCTATCATTCTTTAGGGCTTAAGATACTGAATTAGCTCAACCTTTTTTAAGAAGGTGACTTGAGGTACTTTAGGTATTTGTGTTTTAAAAGGCTAGCTTCCTATTCATAACTGCCAAACCTTGGAAGCATCAAGCTATCCTTCAATGGGTGACTGGATAAACAAACTGTGTTACATCTATACAATGAAGTATTATTCAATGATAAAAAGAAATGAGTTATCAAGCCATGAAAGACATAGAGGAACCTTAAAAGAATATTGCTAAGTGAAAGAAGCCAATCTGTATGATTCCAACTATATTTTATTCTGAAAAAGACAAAACTACGGAAGAGAGTAAAAAGACCAGTGGTTGTCAGGGGCTAGAGTGGGGACAAGAAGGGAAGAATGAATAAGTAGAAATAGGGTGATATGGTTTAACTGTGTCCCCACCCAAATCTCATCTTGAATTATAGCTCCCATAATTCCCATGTGTTGTGGGAGGGACCCTGTGAGAGAAAACTGAATCATGGGGGCAGTTTCCCCCATACTGTTCTCGTGGTAGTGAAGAAGTCTCATGATGGTTTTATAAGGGGTTTCCCCTTTTGCTTGGCTCTCATTCTCTCTTGCCAGCCACCATGTAAGATGTCCCTCTGCTCCTCCTTCGTCTTCTGCCATGATTGTGAGGCCTCCCCAGCCATGTGGAACTATGAGTCCATTAAACCGCTTTCCTTTATGAATTACCCAGTCTCAGATATATCTTTATTAGCAGCATGAGAAAAAAACTCCTACATGGGATGTTTTGGACAATGAAACTATTCTGTATGATACGGTAACAGTGGATACATGTCATTATATATTTGTCAAAATTCATTGAATGTACTACACAGTGAACTCTACTTAATCTATGGATTTTAGTTAATAACAATGTACAACAATATTGGCTCATCAATTATAACAAATGTACCACACTAATGCAAGATGCTAACTGGAGAAATTTGGGAGAGAAGAGAGGATGTATAAGAACTTTCTATATTTTCCATTCATTTTTCTGTAAACCTAAAACTGCCCCCTCCCAAAAAAGTCTACTAGTTAAAAAAAAAAAAAAAAAAAAAAAGTTAATGACGAGGAAGACAACACCACCAAAGCACCAAGAAAACAATTAGAGGTTAGAGCTGAAATCTGGAGAGAGAATGAAATCTTTGAGAGGGAGAACAGATTCAGGAGAGGGCAAAGGGCGAATTATGTAATCCTTTGTCTGAAAAGACAGGAACATTCACTTCAGTTTAGGACTCCATTAGGGCTTTTATTTATTTGAAACAGAGTCTCACTGTTGCATCCATGCTGGAGTGCAGTGGCGCAATCTCGGCTCACCAAAACCTCCGCCTTCCAGGTTCAAGCGATTCTCCTGCCTCAGCCTCCCAAGTAGCTGGAATTACAGGCATGCACCACCACACCCAGCTAATTTTTTTGTATTTTTAGTAGAGACAGGGCTTCGCCATGTTGACCAGGCTGGTCTCGAACTCCTGACCTCAGGTGATCCACCCACCTTGGTCTCCCAAAGTGCCAGGATTACAGGCATGAGCCACCGTGCCTAGCCTCATTAGGGATCTTAATGAAGCCTATATAATGTGAGTATTCATTATTATGTTTAGCTTGAAGTCCTTACATATCCTGATCCTCTCATCGAAGCTGAGATGAGAATATGTAAAAGCCTTTAAAAAGACACAAAATAGGCCAGGTGCGGTGGCTCATGCCTGTAATCCCAGCACTTCAGGAGGCCGAGGCCAGCGGATCACGAGGTCAAGAAATCGGGACCATCCTGGTCAACATGGTGAAACCCCGTCTCTACTAAAAATACAAAAATTAGCCAGGCGTGGTGGTGCCTTGGCTGTAGTCCCAGCTACTTGGGAGGCTGAGGCAGAAGAATCGCTTGAATCCAGGAGGTGGAGGTTGCGGTGAGCCGAGATCGCGTCGAGCCGAGATCGCGTCGAGCCGAGATCAAGTCGAGCCGAGATTGCGCCATTGCACTCCACCCTGGTGATAGAGCGAGACTCCGTCTCAAAAAAAAAAAAAAAAAAAAAAAAGGACACAAAATAAACTTTCTACCTCCCTCATTGCTACTCACCTCATTCTACCAATCTCAGCACTAGCTCAGTGTTTCTGGGGCTAAATCATGAGTAAACTGAATAGTAAACTGCTGTATTTCATCAAATTCAAGATATCACTGGCCGGGCACGGTGGCTCACACCTGTAAACCCAGCACTTTCGGAGGCCGAGGCGGGCGGATCACGAGGTCATGAGATCAGGACCATCCTGGCTAACATGGTGAAACCCCGTCTCTACTAAAAATACAAAAAAATTAGCCGGGCGTGGTGGTGGGCACCTGTAGTCCCAGCTACTCGGGAGGCTGAAGCAAGAGAATGGTGAGAACCTAGCAGGCAGAGCTTGCAGTTAGCCGAGATTGCACCACTGCACTCCAGCCTGGGCGACAGAGTGAGACTCTCACAAAAATTAATAAATAAAAATTTAAAAAATAACTAATTGTTAAGAAGTGACATTACTCCATGTACAGCTAATAAATAAAAACTGCCAATTAACCATCACACCATCAGTTAATTGAAGATTTCAGATGTTAAAATGTGAAATTTAAAATAATGAAACAGTTACTTCAAAAAGAGGCAATCTTTTGTTTAATAACAGACATAAAAACGATAATCCTCATATTACAAATATCTTTCTACATGACACTAATTTCCCCCAAAAAGAAAATCTATTAATTTGAAAATAAGCTGTGATAATGCAACAAGAACCATTTCCAAACTGAGTTATAGTGGCCATAAAAATATGTGCAACCCAGACAAGGGATGTATTTACAACTGGGACCTTCTGCAAAGATTTCATAAAATGGTAGTGAAGGAATCTTCCCAAATAAAAAAACTGTATCTCTTAACCATATCATGATCCAAAGTATGCAAGAAAGAAATGTAATGAATAAATATAAGCCCTGATACCAGTTAAAATCCTTTATCAGAGGTTACTTTTTCCAATCAGATTTTTTCTTACTCCTAGTGATAGCTCAGAAAGAAAACCAAGGTAGTCTTTTTTCCTTCTAATAAACCATTAATATTAACTGCAAAGTAGAAAAGAATAGGTCAAAAATTCTGTAGTTACTTATGCCCTTAAATTATAATATGAAAAAATCTTCTATCCCTCCCAAGAAAACATCATCGAGTATTTGACCTATTTATCTCTTTATCCACTCTCTCCATTCCTACAAGCTACGTATGTCAACACACATTAGAGTTTTCACAAAAGAAAGCATCCACTCAGGCCATTCATTATACGATGTTGGAAATAACCAGCAAAAGACCCACATTCCGAGAGAAAATTATGTTGCATTTAACCTTTCTTCTAACCCACTCTTACTTTCAGACGCCCTATCTAGCCATGATTTCCAGAATGAACCAAGAGTGATAAGGCCAATCTGGGCCTGCCTCTCTCTAGTCATTCTTCATGGGACCAGAAGTAAAGCCTGAGTAAAGATGAATAAGGAGAGTTCATACTAAACTCATAAGAAAGTTTAGTTGAGCTGCTCCTATAAGTCACAAAAAAAATAGCTGGAATGTACTATGTCAAATAATAAGGTATCTTGGAACTGGCATTATTTGTATCTGAGATAGAAGTCAGGGAAGAAATGAAGGGTAAAGGTTATATCAGGGACAAAAAAAAGGACTAGCTAAAAATCCCCAAAAGAAAAGGAAGAGAGCAGCTGACACTGCAGTAGTGTAACTATCTAAGTTCAAAACTGATGAATGATGGGTTGTATCAGAGTTCTAACACTGCGTATGAGTTGGAATTAACAATAAAGAAAACAAGTGAAACCCCATCTCTACTAAAAATTCAAAAATTAGCTGGGCATGGTGGCGTGTGCCTGCAGTCCCAGCTACTTGGGAGGCTGAGGCAGGAGAATCGCTTGAACCTGGGAGGTGGAAAGGTTGCAGTGAGCCTAGATCATGCGACTGCACTCCAGCCTGGGTGACACAGCAAGAATCCATTTCAAAAATAAATAAATAAATAAATAAATAGGCCGGGCGCAGTGGCTCACGCCTGTAATCCCAGCACTTTGGGAGGCTGAGGCAGGCGAATTGCCTGAGGTCAGGAGTTCGCGACCAGTCTGGCCAACATGGTGAAACCCCGTCTCTATGAAAAATACAAAAAAAATAGCCAGACGTGGTGGCAGGCACCTGTAATCCCAGCTACTCGGGAGGCTGAGGCAGGGGAACTGCTTGAACCAGGGAGCTGGAGGTTGCAGTGAGCCGAGATCATGCCACTACACTCCAGCCTGGGCAACAGAGCAAGACACCATTTCAAAAAAATAAAATGAAATAAAATAAATAAATAAATAAATAAACAGAAAGAAAACAACAGACTAAAGAAAAACAACATTGTACCACCTACTAAGTATTGGTGCCAAAAAATGTTTAACCTGAATCGGATCAAACCTTTACATCTAACTTCCAGTTTACGGGAAATACAGAGAACAGTATAACAATACTATTGCAAGGAAGCCATCAGACAAAAACTAGAAGGCAGTTCATGCTATGTGCCAAAATCTCTTACTGGTCAATGTGGTGGATAAATTAAAAAGTAAAGGCAGTGGACTAAGTTTTAGTGTAAAAAAGACTTAAGACTAAAAGGCAAAGTCTATTTAAGAGGGTGGAAAAACAGATTTATGAGATATAACCAAATGCAACATATGGTTACCACTGGATCCTGATTTGAACAAACCAACTGTAAAATATATTTTGGGGGATGAGAAATTTGAACACGGGCAAGGTAATACATAAGAGTTATTAGGGTTTTTTAAAAATGTTTTTACTGTGTGGAAAGCAGCATATAGTAAAATGTCCTCATATTAATATTTTAGAGATGCAAATGATGTTTGTAATTTAGCTTAAACGTCTTCAGTTGGAGGCTTCAGCAGTGGCTCATGCCTGTAATTCCAGCACTTTGGGAGGTCCAGGCAGGAGGATCGCTTGAGCCCAGGAATTTGAGACCAGCCTCGGCAACATGGCAAAACCCTGTCTCTACTAAAAATACAAAAAATTAGCCAGGAGTCATAATGTGTACCTGTAGTCCTAGCTACTTGGGAGGCTGAGGCGGGAGGACTAGCTACTTGGGAGGCTGAAGCAGGACGACAGCTTGAGCCCAGGAGGTCAAGGCTACAGTAAGCCTTAATCGTACCACTGCACTCCAGCCTGGGCAATAAAGTGAGACCGTACCACTGCACTCCAGCCTGGGCAATAAAGTGAGACCTTGCCTCAAAAAAAAAAAAAAAAAAAAAAGGCTTCAGTTATTACTCTGCCTTAGTGGGGAAACTAACAAATCAAATATGAAGTAAGATGGGGCAAATAAACTTCAAGAGGTATGTATATCACATCCTCCATAAAGCCCTGCCTGATTCTTCTGTTCCATACAATTGAGTGTCTAAATCTGTTTGGACACTCCTCCCTATGCTTTCAAAGCACCCTGTGCTTATCTGCATACATTCAAGGAAAAGGAGCTTCCAGGAGACAAATTCAAACAGGCAGCAGACTAGCCACTGACTGCTTCCTATTGTTGAATAAGAACCTTGCCTTGCTAATTGAGTTTGATTTCAGTAGTGGGAAAGCCCAATGTTTGTAAGCACTCTCTTTGATAGAAGCATGTAAGTTTGTAAGTTGAAAAGGTTTCTATGGAACAGTAGTCATGCAACCCATAAGTATAAAAGTATGGTGGGGGGAAAAGAGTACAGTGAAGTATCAAGAATTTGGCTTCTCAGGTCTGACACACTACTTCTTTAGAAGCACCTTTGCAACCTCCTTGAGGAATAGACAAGAAAACGTCACCTCTGATTGGGGTACTCTACGCTGTCTCTTACTTGGTATAAATGTCCCAAAACAGGTTCATTTCTGCCATTCAAGAAATTACATGTTTCAAACTCTAGCGGCATTTTTCTATCTCATTGTGATAACCAAACAATACCAAAGTCACAGCACCTATCAAATTGTTTAGAAATCTGTTTACCTATCTCCTTACAAGGAATTAAGCAATTAAAAGTCAAAACTCATCTTATCTCTAGCAGAGTGCCCAGCACATACAAAGTGCTTACCCAGTGTTTACAGAGCTAAAGTGAAAAACAGGAATAGAAAAGAAAAATTCATAATTCCTTCCCCAGAAAAGTAATTGAGTAAGAATGCTTGAATGGAACAACTTACGAGAGCTCCTTCAGGGCAGGGACCATATCTTATTAATCGTTATATCCTCAAAGTCTAAGACAATGAGGACAGAGACAGAAATGGAGAAACAGATATAAGAATTTAGAGAGAGGAAAAAAGAGAGATACGGAATAAGAATGAACTTAAGAGACTACCTAGTACTTTCAAAATACCTTTTAGAGTAAACCAATTCATAAGTGATGTTGGTTTCTAATTGATTAAAAGGGAAGAAAAAAGTATGCCTTCGTATCTATTATTGTCAAATAGAAAAATATTTGCAGGGGAAAAATAGTCTCAGTCTAGTTGAGATCATTATTATCATCTTTGTAATCTGGTAAAGTAAAAAAACTACTACCAAAACACAATACTCTCCTATTCTGTATGAAATTTTTTTAAAAACAATTTTTTTAACAGGATATATAATTTGTTTGCTTATCTCAAAATAGTCTCTAATGTGTCTTTAGCATATCTGCAAAGGGCTGGTTAAAGAATTACTTTCAAGCTCTACTATTACATAAAGTTACTATAAGAAGCAGAGAAAATAAGATTTTCCAAAATGAAGACAAAAAAAAAACAAAACCTGATACAAGAAATCTTTTAAATAAATAAATAAATGGCATTACAAAATGCAAACTTAGGAAGAAAAAATTTCAAACTTCACAAAGAGGTGAAAATAGAAGGTCCATCTCTGCCATCTCCAATCCCCAATCCCCAGTCTTATTCCCCAGATGTAACTAGTTAATATTTTCTTGGTATCCTTCAAGAAATAGATGTGTATCTATCATTATATATATAAGAAATCCTTATTTTTTAATGTCCACACATGACATCATAAAATAATCATTTCTTAATACCTTACATTATACAATATATATTAGAAATCTTTCCACATTGGCACATAAAACTAATAAAACTAGCAACATCTGTCAGGCATTTATGATGTGTCACATACTGTGCAAAGTCTTACTTTTGTTATACCTCAATCTTTAGAAAACCCTATGAAGTAGGTACTCTATTCAAATATTGAAATTTCAAGAGTTTCACATAACTGATAAGGAATAGAGCTAAGATTTGAACATAAAGACCTCATTCTTAACTACTAATCTCCTTTTTATCTGCTATAAAGTCCCTGATATGGATAAACAAACATATTTAACCAGCCACTGGTGGACATTTAAACTATTTCTAGTTTTTCCAAAGATTATCACTAGAATGTAAGTTCTATGAAGCAGAGATTTTTATCTCAATCAAGAATTATGGGTGATTTTTGAGGGCTTTCTGTATTTCCAAATTCTCTGCAGCAACATTATTTTATAATTAAAAAATAGATATTTTTAGATACATTTCTAAAATAAAGTAACTTGCCCAAGTTTATGAAAGGTAGAGGCAGGGTTTGAATTCAGATCCATAAAGCTCCTAAAGCTTACCATGGAAGCAGGTTTCCAAAGATAAAATAATTCTTGCTATAGTTCATATTAATGATTTGTCTATTTTCCAAAACCCAGCCTTTCACAGGTCAGTTAAAGATATCCAGTGAAAATGTCTGGTGTATATACTAACATAGCACTAGGAACACTAGAATAACTACCACCATTGTTATGATCTGTTTCCTATCCTTCATGTATGGCTAAATAAAACGCCAATCTAAGCCACTGTCTTTGTGTCATTTGTAAGTTAGCCCATGTTAAAATGTTTAGGAACACAGAATACTGGACCCCAGTAACCACTAAAGGCTCAAGAAAACTAAAACATATACGGTTGATATGTGAAACAAAAAAAAAAGGAACAGTCCTTCTACATAATACACTTAACATTTAAAATATACCTCCTTTTCTGGTGGGGAAAAGGATTAAAAAAAGATGTCAGGTGTCTCATATATCCCATTTGACACTATTTTGGGGATAACATCACTCAAAATTATTTTTACATTAGAAAGCACTGTATTAAGGAGACTTGGATGGCTCTATCACTGTGCTCAACAGCATTTCAATATAAATCTCAATTTCATCAACTAAAAGCTGGTGATAATACTGCTCCCTATTTCATGGAACATATTACTACTACATAAAGATTTCAAAAATTTAGGATTTGTAAATATTAACACTGACCTGAAATTGGCAATTAAAAACAGAGAGTAAAGAAAAGTATCTACTGCAAAAAGTCAATCCTCCTAAAAGGATGTAAATTTATCTTAAATTCCACCCTACTTCATAAAAATAAACCCAGAGCTGCCTTACCCATAAACATACAAAATTATATCCTGGTGTAAAATATACATAATTAGTTGCTAAATTGTGTTTATTCTAACTCTTAAATATTTCTCAAATCCTTGTCCCCACCTTTCCTTTTTTACATCTGCCTACAAATAACATACTTAACGGTGAAAGTCTGAACGCTTTTCTCTTTAGAGCAAGAGAAAGCCAAGTGTGTCTGCTCTCACCACTTCTATTCAACCTTGTACTGGAAGAGGGAGGGAGGGAAGGAGGGAGAGAGGAAGGAAAAGGGAAGGAAGCAAGGAAGGGAGGGAGGGAGGGAGGGAGGGATGGATTAAAGGCATTTAGATTGGAAAGGAAGAAATAAAACTGTCTTTACTCACAGAAAAAAATTATCCTGTATACAGAAAATTCTCAGGAACCCACAAAAAACTACTAGAAATACTAAACAAGTTCAGCAAGGTCGAAGGATACAAGTTTAATATCCAAAAAACAACTGTATCTCTATATACTAGCAATGAACAAACCAAAAATATTTTTTAATTCCATTCAAAAGATCAAAAATAATAAAATATTTAGAAATAAATTTAACAAAAGAGGTACAAGACCTTTACATTGAAAACTTCGAAATGCTGAAGAGAGAAATTAAGTAAGATCTAAATAAATAGATCCCCTCCACCATTTTCATGGATTGGAAGACTCAATATTGTTCAGATGGTAATTCTCCCAAACTGATCAACAGATTCAGTGCAATCTCTATCAAAATCCCAACAAGACTTTGCAGAAACTGGCATACTTTATATTGATATTGATCCTAAAATGTATACGAAAATGCAAAAAATCCAGAATAGACAAAGCAATTTTGAAAAAAGTAAAAAATTGGAGGACTCACACTTACGAATTTCAAATTTTACTTTAAAGCAATGGTAACCAGAACAGCACTGCACTGGTATAAGGAAAGACATACAGAGCAATTAAACAGAACTGAGTATCAAGAAATGAACTCTTACATTTATGATCAACTGATTTTTTTTGACAATGGTGCCAAGGCAATTCAATTGGACAAAAGTATTCTTTTCAACAGTGTTGCAACAATTGAACACCCACACACTAAATATACATTTAGACCTTTATCTCAAAGCATGCACAAAAAATAATGCAAAATGGAACATAAACCTTAATATAATAACTAAAACTATCAAATTTTTAGCAGAAAATAGAAAAAAAATTCATGACAATGGATTAGGCAAAAAGTCTTAGCTACAACACCAAAATCCTGATGCATAAAAGAAAAAAACTGATGAACTGGACTTCATTAAAATTGAAAACCTTTGTGCTTCAAACATCACCTAAAAAATGAAAGGACAAGCCAAACAAGGAGACAATATTTGTAAATTATATATCTAAAGAAGGACTTTTACTTAGAACACATAAAGAACTCCTACAACTCAAAAGCAAGATAAATAATCCCACTGAAAGATGAGTAAGAGGCCAGGCATGGTGGTGCATGCGTGTAATCCTAGCACTTTGGGAGGCTGAAGGGGGAGGATCACTTGAGCCTAGGAGTTCAAGACCAGCCTGGGCAACATAGAGTCTGTCTCTACAAAAAATTAGCCAGACGTGGTGGCGTGGGCCTGTAGTCCCAGCTACTTGGGAGGTTGAGCTGGGAGGATAGCTCGAGCCCAGGAGATCAAAGCAGCAGTGAGCTATAACGCACCGCTGAACTACAGCCTGGGTAAGAGCAAGACCCTGTCTCAATCAATCAATCAATACAAATGAGTAAGAGATCTGAATAGGTATTTCACCAAGGCAGATACGTGAGTGGCTAATAAGCACATAAAAAAGGTCACTAGTTGGCCAGGCGCAATGGCTCACTCCAGTAATCCCAGCACTTTGGGAGGCCGAGGCGGGCGGATCACAAGGTCAAGAGATCGAGACCATCCTGGCTAACATGGTGAAACCCCGTCTCTACTAAAAATACAAAAAGAAATTAGCCAGGCATGGTGGCGAGCACCTGCAGTCCCAGCTACTCGGGAGGCTGAGGCAGGAGAATGGTGTGAACCCAGGAAGCGGAGCTTGCAATGAGCCGAGATCGCGCCACTGTACTCCAGCCTGGGCGACAGTGCGAGACTCCATCTCAAAGAAAAAAAAAAAAAAAAAGGCACTAGTCATTAGGAAAACACAAATTTAAATCACAATGAAATACCACTTCACACTCACCAGAATGTCTATAATCAAAGAGGACAATAACAAGTGTTAGCAAGCATGTGGAGAAATTAGAACCCTCATACATCGCTAATAGGAATGTAAAATGGCAGTCATTGTGGAACAGTTTCGCAGATCCTCAAAAAGCTAAACACAAAATTACACTATGACCTAGCAATTCCACTCCTACACAGGTATATACCCACAAGAATTTAAAACAAGCCTTCAAACAGAAGTTTGTATTCCTATTGGCACTATTCACAAAAGCCAAAAGGTAGAAACAACCTAAATGTCCATCAACTGATGAATGGATAAACAAAATGTGCTACATACAATGGAATATTAGTCAGCCATAAAAGAAGTGAAGTACTGATATATGCACAGATGAACCATAAAAATATTATGCTAAATGAAAGCCACCAGACATAAAAGGCCACATATTGCATGATTCTCTTTATGTGAAATCTTCAGAAAAGGCAAATTGAGAGATTGATACAAAAAGATTGGTTATGCCTAGGGCTTGGGGTCAAAATAGGGAATGACTGCAAACTGGCACGAGGAATTTTTTGGGTGATGGAAACGTTCTAAAACTAGATTGTGGATGATGGTTTCACAACTGTAAATTTACTAAAAATCATTTAATTGTACACTTAAAATGAATGAATTTTATGATACATAAAGTATACCTCAATAAAGCTGGGTTTTTTTTTTCCCCAAGGATCTGGGTATGGTTGGAACTGCTCTGCGAAGATAAGTGGAAGAAACTGTTTATTTGTAAGAGAAAGAATGATGATGGCAGAAAAAGGAGAGCTGAATGCAGTCACTAAGAAAATTGTGCACCCTGAGACTCCATACCACGATCCTGTATCATTAGCAATTATGAAAATTATTAAATGGTTGATATGAATGAAGGAGTTAGTTCTGTTTTCTGGTGTCACAGGGCAAACCAGGAACAGCCCATGATGATGCAAGCATACAGATGCAGAAGGAAAAAATGAGAATGACAGAAGTCAAAAAGAAAAACCAGGAAGACATCCTTGGGAGGGCTATGAGTTGGTACTAAGATCTAGGCTAAACTTTAAAAAGTTAAGGGACAGGGAAGCCACAGCTAGCTAGCATCAGGTTACACTGGTTTTCTTTGAATTTCTTTGCATTTCACCAGTTCCATTTAAACTGCAGATAGGATAGCTGTCTATACTGCCACATATTTAAGTAATTATAGTGATGTGGAACCACTTAAAATGACTAATTTTAAAGAACATCAGTTGTTTCGCTATGAACAGTACTCTTATCCTCATTCTTTAGGTTAGAAACCCTTCTTTGGTAAGGAACTAATTCTGTAAGATTTGGGTGGGGCTAACACATCTTTCCCCCAAGCCATAGAGAAAGGCATGTGATCCACAGCGGTCAGACTCTCCTATACCCCTAAACATAGTAATTGGTTCAAGGAAGGACATGTGACCCAGCCCACACCAATAATTGAGTCCTTGAATCTTTTCTGCCAGAACTAAACTGGGAGGATTTGAGCCTGGAGCTGTCAAATCTCATAGTGGCCATTTTGTGGAAAACCTATCCAAGATAGGAAGATAAGAGGCTGCTGACATCATCTGTATCTCTGGACCCAATACACTCGGTTACACGAGTCAACACTTTGTGTGTGTGCAAAATAATCTGATCTGTTACTTGCAACCCCTGCAAAAAAAAAAAAAAAAAAAAATTCCCATGTAAAAAGCCACTGAAAAAGCAGTGATATATCCAGAGTGTCTGCCAAGGGGGTCCAAATGATGCAACCCCAAAGTAAAAGGGAGTTAACTCTGAAGAAATTGAATTGACTGGAATGAAGAAGAAAAGCCCCAAATAAAGCATCAATTCTTAATTCTTGTAACAGTCTCTGTTTTCTAGGGAACCCAAACTAAAAGGATATCTACAAAAAGCTGTCAGCTATCATTAGACCAGTGAAACACAGAATGCTTTCCCTTTGAGATCATAAATAAAACAAGGAAGGTCAGGCACAGAGCCTCATGCCTGTAATCCCAGCATTTTGGGAGGCCAAGGTGGGAGGATCGCTTGAGGCCAGGAGTTTGAGACCAGCCTGGGCAACATAGCAAGACCCCATCTCTAAAATAAATTTAAAAATTAGCCAGACATGGTCGTGCACACCTGTAGTTCTAGCTACTCAGGAGGCTGAGGGGAGAGGACAGCTTGAGCCCAGGAGTTCAAGGTTATAGTGAGCTATGATCACGCCACTGTGCTCCATCCTGGACAACAGAGCAAGAGTCCATCTCAAAAAAGTAAATAAAAACTAAAAAACAGAAAAATAAAAATGTAAGAATGCTCAATATTAATACAATGTTGAATAGCAATGGTATCAGTCTACACAGTAATACAAAATAATAGTCTACAGAGCAAGATAAAAAACAGTAAGTCAGTTATAAGGATTGAAAAGGAAGAAACAAAAAAATAATGATTTCCAGATCATATGGTTGTCTACAGAGAAAATATAAAGGAATTCACAAGTACATTCTTAGAATAAACAAGAGTTTAGCAAGGTATACCTGGATACAAAATTGTTATATACCCAGGAATAAATCTAACAAAAGATATGCAAGAAGCTGACAGAGAAAATTATAAAATTTCATTGTACAACATAAAGAAGACCTAAATAAATGGACAGATACACTATGGATCATGGATTGGAAACTCAATATTATAAGGATGTCATTTCTCCCCCAAATTAACATATAGATTCAATGCAATCCCAATCAAATTCTGTGAGTTTTGAGTTCAGGGAGTTTTGTTTTGTTTTTGGTAGATCCTAAAATTTACATGGAAATTCAAAGGGCTAAGAGCAGCCATGATTTTTTTTTAAAAGGTGGAAGGAGTTACTTTACCAAATGCCAAGACTGATTATAACTAAGATTATTTATAATTTGTAAAAAAAATACTGTATAACCAGACCAATGGAACAAAACAGAGAAGCCAGAAAAAGACCCACAAATAAGGATTTATAATCTACAAGATAATTTCAATGTACATTTTAAAAATTACTAAAAGAATTGGCTTGTTACACAAGATAAATGCTTGAGATGATAGATACCCCATTTACCCTGATGTGATTCTTACATATTGTATGCCTGTATCAAAATATGTACCCCATAAATACATATGCATACTATGTACCCACAAATATTAAAATTAATTTTTTTAATCTACAATAGAGGTGGCAGGGCAGATTAATGGGGAAAGGATAATCCATTTAGAAAAAAATTAAAATTTCACACCATACACATATCAAGGTGGAATATAAACCTAAATAAAAAAGGGGTAACTACAAATTCATGATAATATGGATGAATATCTTAATGTCTCAAGGTAATAAAATATTTCTTACGACCCATAAAGTAATAACCATTAAAAAACACTGGTAAGTTAAACTGCATTAAAACTGAGAACTTACAGCTTTCATAAGATTCCATTAACACTATGAAAAACAAGCCACAGGGTGGGAAAAGGTATTTGCTACACATATAATCAATAAACAACTAGTAGACTGTATGTAAAGTACTCACACAAAATCAATTTTAAAAAAAACCAAACGGAAAAAACAATGGAGGAGGAGGACAACAGCAAAATATTTAAATAAGCAATTTACAAAAGAAGAAATTCAAATGATCAATAAACATATAAAACAGAGCTCAACCTCATTAGTAATAAAATAAAAATTAAAACTTACAATGAGATAGCATTGTGCATCCACCATATTGTGGCAAAAATGAAAAAGTTGGCCATACCAAGTAATGGCATTGATGTAAAGCAACATTGTTGTGAGACTGTAAATTTCTACAACCACTTTAGAAAACAGTTTGACACTACCTAATAAACATTGCTGTAGCAATAAAGATTGCCATCTATGAGTGAACTCCCATTCACAATTGCTTCAAAGAGAATAAAATACCTAGGAATCCAACTTACCAGGGATGTGAAGGACCTCTTCAAGGAGAACTACAAACCACTGCTCAACAAAATAAAAGAGGACACAAACAAATGGAAGAATATTCCATGCCCATAGATAGGAAGAATCAATATCGTGAAAATGGCCATAGTGCCCAAGGTCATTTATAGATTCAATGCCATCCCCATCAAGCTACCAATGACTTTCTTCACAGAATTGGAAAAAACGACTTTAAAGTTCATATGGAACCAAAAAAGAGCCCGCATCGCCAAGTCAATCCTAAGCCAAAAGAACAAAGCTGGAGGCATCACGCCACCTGAATTCAAACTATACTACAAGGCTATAGTAACCAAAACAGCATGGTACTGGTACCAAAACAGAGATATAGACCAATGGAACAGAACAGAGCCCTCAGAAATAATACCACACATTTACAACCATCTGATCTTTGACAAACCTGACAAAAACAAGAAATGGGGAAAGAATTCCCTATTTAATAAATGGTGTTGGGAAACCTGGCTAGCCATATGTAGAAAACTGAAACTGGATCCCTTCCTTACACCTTATACAAAAATTAATTCAAGATGGATTAAAGACTTAAATGTTAAACCTAAAACCATAAAAACCCTAGAAGAAAGCCTAGGCAATACCATTCAGGACATAGGCATGGGCAAACACTTCATGACTAAAACACCAAAAGCAATGGCAACAAAAGCCAAAATTGACAAATAGGATCTAATGAAACTAAAGAGCTTCTGCACAGCAAAAGAAACTACCATCAGAGTGAACAGGCAACCTACAGAATGGGAGAAAATTTTCGCAACCTACTCATCTGACAAAAGGCTAATATCCAGAATCTACAACGAACTCAAACAAATTTACAAGAAAAAAACAACCCCATCAAAAAGTGGGCAAAGGATATGAACAGACACTTCTCAAAAGAAGACATTTATGCAGCCAACAGACACATAAAAAAATGCTCATCATCACTGGCCATCAGAGAAATGCAAATCAAAACCACAATGAGACACCATCTCACACCAGTTAGAATGGCGATCATTAAAAAGTCAGGAAACAACAGGTGCTGGAGAGGATGTGGAGAAATAGGAACACTTTTACACTGTTGGTGGGACTGTAAACTAGTTCAACCATTGTGGAAGACAGTGTGGCGAATCCTCAAGGATCTAGAATTAGAAATACCATTTGACCCAGCCATCCCATTACTGGGTATATACCCAAAGGATTATAAATCATGCTGCTATAAAGACACATGCACATGTATGTTTACTGTGGTGCTATTCACAATAGCAAAGACTTGAAATCAACCCAAATGTCCATCAATGATAGACTGGATTAAGAAAATGTGGCACATATACACCATGGAATACTATGCAGCCATAAAAAATGATGAGTTCATGTCCTTTGTAGGGACATGGATGAAGCTGGAAACCATCATTCTCAGCAAACTATCGCAAGGACAGAAAACCAAACACCGCATGCTCTCACTCACAGGTGGGAATTGAACAATGAAAACATTTGGACACAGAAAGGGGAACATCACACACCAGGGCCTGTTGTGGGGTGGGGGGAGGGGGGAAGGATAGCATTAGGAGATATACCTACTGTAAATGACGAGTTAATGGGTGCAGCACACCAACATGGCGCATGTATACATATGTAACAAACCTGCATGTTATGCACATGTACCCTAGAGCTTAAAGTATAATAAAAAATAAAAAAATAAAAATAAAAATACAAAAAAAAAAAAAGATTGCCATCTATGACCCAGAAATTGCAAGGGTGGCTATACCCTAGAGAAACTCAGGCATATGTATACCTGAAAATTTGTATAAGAGTGTTCACAGAAACGTTTGTAATAGTAAAAAACTGGAAACAATCCAAATGTTCACCTACTATAGAATGGATTGATTGTGGTATATTTATGCAATGAAATACTACAAAGCAATGAAAATGAATGAACTTCAACTACTCAGAATATCATGAATTGATCTCACAAATTATAATTTTGTGCAAAGAAGCAAGACAGAAAAGCATACACACAATACAATTTCACCGGAATGACTTCAAAAAGAGAAGAAAACATTTTGCTTAGTAATGCATTCACAGATGGTAACATTAAAGAAAGGAAGGAAATGGTTATCCCAAAAGTCAGAATGGTGGACTGGAGTAGTCTTAAGAAAGGGCAAGATTTAGGAAAGAAAAGGAAGAATGTATCTAAAAGAAAAAAAAACCAGCAGAACAGTTACAGAGATGGAAATGAGCATAGCATTTGCGGAGGTACAGTGAAAACACCAGACTGACTGGAGGACAATATGTAAACTAGAGAATAAGTCAACAAAAGGAGGACCAGGTCACAGTTAACTTTAAAATCCAAGCAAGGGTTTGGCTTTAACACTGTAAGAAACCACTTATATTCTTGAACTGCACAATCCCATGATGAAAGCTGTGTTTTAGGGAGACTTAATTTGCAACACACTTGAATTAGAGGAGGGAGGGACTAGATCAGCTAGTAGCTTTCTATGGTCACCTAGAAGTGAAATAATGAAGGATGCTCCAACGCAGCTTGGTGGCATTCATTTAAACACTTTATGTGTCAGATATCCATAGGATCTGTGTGAAGCACTGGAGATAAAAAGTCAAAACCAGACCTGCCATCAAAGAGCTCTGAAAAGCAGTATAAAAATAGGGAAGGGGGTGGAGGGACATAAGAAATGTAATTTTTTAAAAAACAGCTCATGAAATCAGTGATGAAGAAAAGAAAAAAGTCAAAGCTTCCTAGCCCTCAAGAGCCCTATAATTCAAGTACACATAAGGTAAGCACAACTATATAGCCCAAGGATTGATGAGGAAGAGAATAGGCAGGAAGTAGCCATGACTATACCACATACATGGGAGAAACGTGACAAGGAAAGGAATGTTTGGTTGGCAGTTGAAAATGCCAGAACACTCAATAGATCTTTGTTTTAGGATGAGAAAGACATAGTAAGTCTTATGGTTTAAGGGAAAGGTCCACAAAAAGGAGTAGATGGAAGATGTTAGAACAGGGAAAGTTGTGGGATCAAGACTCTGAGAGAGGTGGCAAGAGAGAATTTCAAAGTACAATAAAATAGGTAAGCTTTAGGAACAAGAAACCTTTCAGGCTCAAGGGAAAGATGGTTAAGTCACATATTGAGACAGTAGTATGCTAAGATTAAAATGAAGGACTAATGGTAGTCCCAAACTTTTCAGTAAAATAAAGTAGAGAAACAAAATTGTTAAATAAGAGAAATGACCTAAGGTAAACCTCATCTCAAATGGCAAGATATTAAGACATAAAGATCAACTCTGGAATGTTCTAGTCACTCTTTAACACTATTTTGCAGCTTAGGAGCAAGAAGCAGGTTAGATATTCAGCATTAAGAATTAGTGAGATGAGTACAACAAAAGATCAGGGAAGTTTATGTGTCCAGCGAGATAAAACAGGCAGCACTGAAGTAGTTGGTAATACATGGAACTATGAATTGAACAAAGTAGATTCTGTAGATTGAAAGACTGGGCCCATCTGTCCAGAGTTACTAACACATACAAGACTAAAAACATCTGAGGTGTTAAATAAGTCTATGTCCAGGAAATCCCACTCATGTAAGATTTTCCCTCAGAAATAAAGACCTGATGGAAACCTTACATTAAATTACGCTGCTTATGCAGCAAAATGATACCCGGTTAACAAAGGAAGGACTAAGAAAGCTGGCATAACTTTAGGGATAGTAGCAGTGACACTGTTAGGAAACCTGGAACTACCACAGAAAATATTCAGCAGAAAGAAAATATAGTCAAATAAAAAGAGTAGGCCAGGCAGCTCATGCCTGTAATCCCAGCACTTTGGGAGGCCAAGGTGGGCAGATCCCTTTAGCTCCAGAGTTCAAGACCAGCCTGGGCAACATGGCGAAAACCCGTCTCTACAAAAAGTGCAAAAATTAGCCAGGCACAGTGCCCATAGTCCCAGCTACTTGGGAGGCTGAGGTGGGAGAATCGCTTGAACCCAGGGGCAGAGACTGCAGTGAGCCAAGACTGCACCACTGCACTCCAGCCTGGGCAACAGAGCGAGACCCTATCTCGAGAAAAAAAAAAAAGCATAAGATCTGAAATCAGGCTGAGCGAGGTGGCTTACGCCTGTAATCCTAGCACTTTGGGAGGCTAAGGCGGGTGAATCACCTGAGGTCAGGAGTTCGAGACCAGCCTGGCCAACATGGTGAAACCCTGTCACTACTAAAAATACAAAAATTAGCTGAGCGTGGTGGCGGGGACAGGAGAATCACTTGAACCCGGGGCAGGGGGGTGGAGGCTGCAGTGAGCCGATAGTGCCACTTCACTCCAGCCTGGGCAAAAGAGCAAAACTCCATGTCAAAAAAAAAAAAAAAAACTGAAATCAGAGAAGTAGGATTTGAGTCCCAATTTAGGCAAATACAGTTGCTCTTTTTAGGCCTCAATTCCCCATCTAGAAAATGATAATGACAGTAAGTAATATAGAAATAATAATAGCAGTGGCTAACATTTTTGAATGCTTATGTTCCTGACACAGTACTAATGCATTATTAGAACTGTATTAGCTCTCTTACACATGTATTAACTCATTTAATCCTCACATTAACTTTATTGAGGCTGTTATCCCCATTTTTCTGTGGTATATGCAGAATTTCAACCTGTGCAATCTGATCCCAGATCCTATATTCTTTAGTATGTTTTCTGCCTCTCTGGGTTATGAAAATGAGAAATCAGTAAAAAGTGCTTTAAGTGTACACAAATGTTCATCATTACTGCTGAGTATCAAGCAACAGGACAAAATAATCCCAACAAAATCCTAGACAATTTGTCTACAGTCAACATTCCATAAATCCATGGGCCTTATCCTCAAAAAGAAAAGGGGACACACACGTAAAAAGACAACTACTTGATATGGACAAGATATACATGCTGCTTTTCTATGGTGAGCTGAAGTAAACAGCATAATTACTGATAAAAGAATAAAGAGCCTTCAGAAACCACCAAATCACAGCCTCAAAAAATAACTGCACTAAATGCAAAGGGCTAAAAAAAAACTGAGACAGAAAAAGATCATTATAATTCTTTTTAAAGTAAAGGTTTCTGAACAATCACAAAGCTTTGAAAAGAAATAAGGTTTCAAACAGCAACAGGCTTTTCACAGAGCAACAAATTTCATCTACGCACACTATGAAAAGGATTATCATTTCCAACAAAAGTCCTAAACCACATTATAAATACTGTAGTAAAAAATAGTTGATACTTACTAGGCACTTACACAGAGCACTGTTCTAAGCACTTTAGAGGTATCAATTCATTTAATCCCCACAACAACCCTACGAGGTTAAGTCTTAATATGATCCTCATTTTCTAGATAGGGAAAATGAGGCAGAAGTGTGGTCAAGTAACTTGGCCATGTTTACTCAACGAGTGGCTGTTCTGGGGTGTCAAACCCAGGAACTTCATCTCCAGAATTTGTGCTATACTTCCTCTAATAGAAAACTAAAAAGCAGAACACGAATTGACTCAGAAGTATTAAGTATTATTCAATCATATTTGATAACAAGGAAGAACCTTTCATTCACAATAAGCAGTTAATAATTCATTATTCAAAGCAGTTCTGTCTTTGGTGTTCCTTCCAAGTTAAGTCTTCACATTTTCACTGCACAATCTCATCAACCCCCACCCACCCCCCCAGCTCCAAATACAATCTACTTGCTGATAACTCTCAAATCTAGATCTCCAGCTCAATCTCTCTTCTGCACCTTCAACTTGCACCAAAAACCAAATAGATATTCCTCTCTGAATGATTCATGAGCCCCTCAAAATTAACATGTCCAAAACGGAATCATCATCCCCATCCCACTTGCAACTCCCAATCTCAAACTACTTTTTCCTCCTGTACTCACTTACCCCAAAGACTGTCACCATCATCCACGTGGTTGCCCAACTTAGGATGTCATCCCAGACTCCTCAGTCCGCCTCACCTCGCATGTCCAATCACCAAGCACCACCATATCCACCTCCTGTCTGTCCAATAAGTGCACATCTCTTCATTCACATTACCTTAATTTTATAACTGCTTAGAAAGCTGTTCTTATTTGCATTTTGTGTTGTTTTGCACAACTGATTCTCTTTTTCTCTTGTGGTTTGTCCTGTCCCATCTGGTGGCGAACTCCACTAATAGACATACAATTTCATATCCAACTCTCTAATGTGCACTTACTTTAACAGCATGATGTTTTCAGAGATAAACTTCTGGTTCTAATAAGAGAAATTAATACTAGGAATACATGTCAAGTAATAACATTTTTTAATGACATCACCATCAGAAGTAAGACCTAATTATTTTACAAAAAAAAAAAAAAATTCCTGTTATCATAACTCCCTTGGAGAAACTAATTACTACAAGTGTTTGATGACAGGTAGTATAGGCCCTGTACTATCCTACGCACATTACACAAATTATGCCACTTAATGTTCACAACAACACTATGAGCTGAGTCCTATTATTATTCTCATTTGCCAGACGAGGAAACGGAAATTTGGCCCAACAACTTGGCCAAAGTCCCAAGCTAGAAAACACCAGTCAGGATTTGAACCCATGTCGGAGTCTGACAGTAGAGCCCATGCTCTTAAACACTTGCTATTTTGCCCCGTCAGGAAAAAAAAAAGTGCTAGAACGCTGGAAAGAAAGAAAAAAAAAGCCTCTGCCTCGAAAGCAGCTAGGACTACAGGTGCAACACCACACCTGGCTAATTTTTTTGCAGAGATGGGGCGGGGGGGAGCTCGCTATGTTGCCCAGGCTGGTCTTGAACTCCTGGCCTCAAGCGATCCTCCTGCCTCGGCCTCCCAAACTGCTGGGATTACAGGCCTGAGCCACTGCATCCGGCCCAAAATTTTTTAAGAAACGTCAGCAAACTAAAAAGACTCAGAGCCACAGAAATACAACTGCCCCAAAACAAAAAAAGGTAATTTAATTTGAATGCTTCTTTTCTTGGGACATCATAATTCACACAAATATGATTTTATTAAAACAAAAACGTCTACTGTCTCATACGTAAGTATACTCCACAAAGAAATTCTACAAATTAATTAGAGTCCCCTGTCATTTAATTTTTATTTGGCGGGTGGGAGAAAGGTGGCAACCAACCACCACAAGTAGGTGAAAGGCTTTGAAATCTCCACCTCGATCACCTGCTTTACTTCAAGACTGCTAACATATAAGAGAATGTCAGTGTATAAAGAACACTGCCTATCATCCATCTTCTCGGGTGCTCTGAGAAACACAGGCGCACAGTTAAATTCACAGGCGAACTCAGAACGAGCTTCAGCCTGCAATCCGTCAGGGATTCGGCAGCTGCACCCCGAAGGCGCAGCCCGCAGCTCCCAACTTTTCATTCTGTCCACACGTTTTCAACCCTGGACGCACAAGCCCACTTTGAACCTGGCCCGAGGGTGCAAAGAGGGTTCCCGTCAGATTTCTCAGGAAGAGACAGACGCGTGAACGCGGCCTCCCACCCGCCCCGAGCCGCCGCGCGTTTCTCCTTTTGTTGGGGTGGAGGATGGCGGACCCCGCACCCTCTAGGGGCCAACAGGGGGTGGGCGGAGAGAGGGGAGGGGGCGAAACGCCGCGGCGGCCCCCGACGAGCCCGGGGGTGGGAACACAAAGAATTTGGGAAGCGGCCGACGAGCTCCCCCACCCGCCCTTCCATAAACCGCAGCGAAAGTCCAGGCCCGGGCCGCCGAGGAGCAGGAGGCGGCGGGCGCGCTGGAGTCCGCGGCCTTCTCCGCTCCCTGCCGAGGCTCAGCGGCGGGCGCGGGCTGAAGGCCGGGGTTCGAGGGAGGCGCGAGGCCTCCGCTACCCCCTCAGCCACCCCGAACCCCTTCCGCCCCGCCGCGGGCCAGGCCGCCGGATCCCGGTGCCGGCCCCGCCACACCCACCCGCCTCCTAGGCCCGGCCTGGGAGGACTCCGCGGCTCTTTCTCGGGCGGCGGCGGCGGCGCGCCCCACGCCCGAGATTTACCTGCTGATCTTCTGGGCGAAGGCGCGGCGCTCGGCCATGGCTGCTGAGGCGGCGGCGGCGGCGGCGGCGGCGGCGGGCTGGGTGCGGACCGGCGGGCGCGTGCCTCCTCGCTCGTGCTCCCTCCCTCGCGGCCTCCGCCAGTCCCGGCTCCGGACCTGGGAGGCTGGGGCTGGCGGCCGGAGCCGGGAACGAGCCCTGCCGTAATGTTCCTTAGAGGCGCGCAGCGAGAAACCGCTCCTCCCCCAGCGCGTCAATCCCGGCGGGAACCCCGGCTGCGAAGGCGGCTGCGGCCGGCGGGAGCCGAGGGGAAGAATGGAGCGCTGAGGAAGCGAGACGCCAGCCTTAGCCGCTTCGCTGCCGCGGAGCCTGCACGACCGAGAGGTCGCGGAGAGAAGTCAGAGACAGGCCAGCGACCTGACGAGGCAAGAAAATAAGATAACCGAACGCGTAGGGGGAGCTTGGCTTTCCCGAAATGGAAGGGAAGGAAATGGAAGGTGGGCTTTGCCGAGGGGGCTGTGCTTTACCAAAGCCCTGGATGACTGGGTTCATGTTTCTGCAGCACCGGTCTCCGAGCTTTTTAAAGCACTTGGGTTTCTGCTTCGGCCTCATGAATGCAGTCTAACTGGAGAAACAGTGGTTTTTCTTATAGAGAAAGGGCCAGAAAATACCTTGCTCCTGCAGAGATAACAATAGTAATAGTTGACTTCTGGTGCTTAGCCAGCCACTGGATTAAAGTTTTTCAAGCACGAGCGCTTTGAAGTAGATCGTTACTATCCCTATTTTAGAGAGAAGGAAATTGGCTCGGAAAAGCTAAGTGACTGGCCCCAGGTCGCACAGATGGTAAACTCTTCTACTGAGACTCAAACCCAGAGCCTTTTCTTTTCTTTGAGGACAGTTGTTTCCGTATCATTTCCCCCTTTTGGATCTCTCTCTCTCTCTCATACATATATATATATATAAAATCCAGGTGAGCTCTAACGTCCACCCCCATTTTGATGTTATGTTAAATAAGCTCTGTGTTGACCACTGAAACTGACCTTGTCCATAATAGCCTATAAAACAGAGACTAGCAGAGATCTGTTTTCATCTGTTCTGTTGTAATCCCATAATGTCTAGAATATTTGGCTCGTAATGCATATCTGTTGATTACTGAAATTATGGTGACACTAAGAAAAATATCTTGGTTTCTTGTAGTACCTTTCCTCTTAAGTATTGCAAGAACTTAAAATGTGTATTTATTTATTGTTATTATTATATTCTCAGTATGTCCTGGTGGAATATGTTGGATACCTGTTTTCCTCTCTTTTACCATTGGAAAATCTGTAGCTTGGAGCCATTAGGTCACTTGCCAGAGTCACACACTGAGTCAGAGGTGAAAGCCTCAATTAGTCAGATCCATAACTTCCTGTCTAGTGCTGTAACTTCTGTGGAAGACTGTGTATTTATATAACAATGCTCATTCCAGTAACACACTGCTTTTATTTATTGATTTATTTATTTGAGACAGAATCCCCCTGTGTTGCTCAAGCATGGAATGCATAAGGCACTGCAGCCTAAAACTCCTAGGCTCAAGCAATCCTCTTGCCTCAGCCTCTGGAGGAGTAGCTAGTACCACAGGCTCTTGCCAAGGCGCCCTCCAGTAACACACTGTTTTCAGATGCTTGTTTACTAAAGGAAAAGATAGTCTATTCAAAGAGGACAGATATTTGGCTTTTACCTAAGTATAGAGCCCACCTAGGTGTTCTAAAAAACATGAAGGTGAACTAGACACAGACGTGCTCTCAGAATGTTTGAGTCCGTTGGGAAAGATGAACCAGGTACTCACAGACTGTAAGTCAAGGCTATCACTGTACCTGGCTTTTAAGACCCTCTGTGATAGGAACCCAGACTTATTTTGCCGCTTTCTTACTCTGTAACCTTAGGCAAGTTACTTAACTTCATTATATCTACTTAATTATATCTACTTGAAAGGGTGTTGTGAAGATTTATTGAATTGATTAATATAAAGTTCTAAGAACAGGGCCTGGCTCATGGTAAGTACTATATGTGTCAGCTGTTGTTATTATTATCACTGTTACTGTCATTATTCATCCTATACTTAAGTTTGTCCTGGGTGTTTGATAGTCCCTAAATTGGTTGTCTGCTCTCATACTCCCAGCCAGATGTTGCATGCCTTTATCTCTGCTCTCCAAACATCTTTTCACTACTCTCTTAGAGAACTGGACACATTTTGCTTTGAATAGTTCTTTGTATACATGACTCACTAGTTGCCAAAGTGTCTGAAAGGACTTTGCATGTACTGTGCAGCTTACTGGAAACATTTAGAGCAGGAAGAGGACAAGCAGGATCACGCTGTAAGCAGGGTAATTCAGAGTCTGGGGAACCCTCTAAGCAGGAAGGGTGACCCCCTACCTCTGGGGAAGAGCTGGCAGTCACAGACCAAGTCATGTTGGCTGGTATCCCTGGCCCACAGGGTTTCAATGTCAGGAAAAGATATGGAACGCAGCAATGGGAGTGAAAGTGGAATTGCTTCAGCTGACTAGCATCCATGCTCCCTATACCACCCCCTACACAAACACACACACACACACACACACACACACACACACACACACACACACACAGAGGTGTCAATCCACTATACTTCTGGGGAGCTCACTCCACCACCCTCAGTTTCAAGGGTCTTTTGACCTAGGCCTCACCAAGCAAAGCAGCACACTCCTCTGGCTTCTGTGACTGATTTAGGGATAGGCTCATGAATCAAACCAAGACAGTCGGGCCCAACCAGAATTAGAAATTGCATTTGGTATACCAGGGCACTCCATCTAAAGAAGGCCTACCTGAGAATGAAGCCAAACACAGCAGAGAGGAGAGCAAAAATATTGAAAAAGACAAGTTTCTTAGAATATAACGTGACTTGAGCCTTGGACTTTGCAGTTACGTGAGCTAAAAATGTGCTGGAATTTTTTGGGGGGTGTGGCTGGTTTTTCATTAGGTTTGCTTTCATTAGCAATTCAAAGTCTTACCTGATACAGGACTTCATTCAGTCAACTAACATTCATTAAGTACTATACTAGACCCTAGAAATGTAGTGGTAAATAGCACAGTATTTCTGTCCTCAAAGAGTTTAGGGTCTGGTAGAAGAGAAAAGTAAGTAAATAGTAAGTTACGTGCTGAGACAGGAAAAATTAAGGAAGCTATTGGAGTGCATATAAATTCTTGATAGCACCAGTTCTCAAATATGAGGTGTTAAAAACTGGATGGAATTTAACCCTGTCCTTAGCCCTGTTATATAACCTAGGAGAGAGGCTGGCTGCAACTCTGGGAGCATGAGTAGCCCAATTCAGAATTCAGGGCCCAAGCTCCCCACTGATGGAAAGATACAAAGAAACTACTTGCCAGAAGCCAGGACCAATTTGGCAAAGTCTACTCAAAACAGTGAGTTTTAGGTAAGAAAGCCTCAGAACAGTTTTCATTAGACATACCAGTGTACTAAGTCCCTCAAGCAGAAAACTTAGGGATATGACAGAAAAAAAAAAAGAAAAGAGAAAAGAAGGTGGGAAAATTATGAGTTTTGCATTCTAACCTATATTGAACTTGGGTCTACCCGCTTTAATATAGCACCAAGGATTGTGGAGGGGCCTGGTCAAGGGTCTAAGGCTACAGTACAAAGAAATAGTTTTTGGGTCATGACAGATAAATTTCTGGCTTTGCAGGCAGAATGTGTTCTCTTTTGGGATTTGGGGAAGCATAGGGAATGGTTCCTTTTCTCAGGCATGGGCTTTTTTTTTTTTTTTTGAGACGGAGTCTCACTCTGTAGCTCCGGCTGGAGTGCAGTGGTGCGATCTTGGCTCACTGCAAGCTCCGCCTCCCGGGTGCACACCAGTCTCCTGCCTCAGCCTCCCGAGTAGCTGGGATTACAGGCGCCCACCACGATGCCCGGCTAATTTTTTTTTGTATTTTTAGTAGCGATGGGGTTTCACTGTGTTTGCCAAGATGATCTCGATCTCCTGACCTCGTGATCCACCTGCCTCGGCCTCCCAAAGTGCTGGGATTACAGGCGTGAGCCACCACGCCCGGCCAGGCATGGGTTTTTATGAAACACCACTGGTTTCATACAATAAGATCATGGAGCTTCCTTCTTAGGAAGCCTCTAGCAAGGCCAAATGAATGTGGCCCGGAGAAAGGGAGAATTGAGGCATGATATGTGGGTTTACCTCAATCCCCAACTAAAGCCTAGGAGTTGGACACTAAATCTAAGCTACAGATGCTTTTGCCTGACTTTGTCCTCTGTGCTTCACTTCCTCTCAATATCTAGCAAGTGTAATTTTTGCAGGGAGAAATTAAGGGGTCCTAAACCTGGCCATACTTAACAACTAATAGCACCCACATTTACTTTGTTGTAATACTAACCACACTATTCAAGGATTGTCTGTTAATCTTTGCACCCCATCGAACTTGATCTCTTGTTCACCATTGTATTTCCAGTATCTAATACACTGCCTGGTCCATTATAATAACTTAGTAAATGTTTTTGAGTGAATAAATGCCATGAACTAAAGTATTTTTAGATCCTACCTGTATTCATCCGTTTTCATACTGCTATAAAGAACTGCCCAAGACTAAGTAATTTGTAAAGGAAAGGGGTTTAATTGACTCACAGTTCAGTATGGCTGGGGAGGCCTCAGGAAACTTACAACCATGGTGGAAGGCCAAGGGGGAGCAAGGCAGCTTCTTCACAAAGCAGCAGGAAGGAGAAGTGCCAAGCAAAGGGGGAAGAGTCCTTATAAAACCATCAGATCTCCTGAGAACTCACTCACTATCACAAGAACAGTATGGGGGAAACTGTCCCCATGATTCAATTACCTCCACCTGGTCTCTCCTTTGACACGTGGGGATTATGGGGATTACAATTCAAGATGAGATTTGGGTGGGGACACAAAGCCTAACCATATCACTGCCTTAATTTATATTTCCCCAAAAATAGAGCTTGAGGCTTGGATGCAGGTAGTTTATTAGGAAGTGATGCTAAGAAGCTGGAATGAGGAAGTGGAGAGAGTAGAACAGAGGAGGGAAAGCCAGTAAATAGTGTTGTTGAGGTGTTACCACTGTGAGCAACTGAGGCTCAATCCCGCCTGCAACCTGCGTAAAGTGTAGAATGCACCTCAGAATTGTCTCTTTGAGGCTCAGTATTTACCTGATGCCTTCTAGATCCCTTGGTTTAAGGCTTACTCTTGGAATATTAACTGCCTGCACACTTAATGCTACAAAAAGCTAAGAGACATGGTGTGTGTTTCTGGTGGCCAGCTATCAGTGCCCCTGAGAATTGTTCACCACAGCTGCACCTAAAATCAGAAAGGAGCCATGGGGTGAAGTACAGGGTACCAACAGTGTCTATTACAGATCCCCTGAAAGTAATGCAGAGACTACAATAGCGATCTTGCCAGAATAGAACGTATTTGCACCTCATGGTTCTGCTGCTTTACAGAATTGGGAAAGACCAAAAGGCCAGACCACCTGAGTCAAAATGGCCCACAATGCAAGCTCAGTGCCTACTTTAAAAATAGGTCCATAATGTTTTTCCTCAATGGACTATTATATCAGTAGAAAAAAACAGTTTTTCCCATACTCTCACAACATGCTTCTGACACCAGATATGTGGGATTTTTTCCCCATACATCAAGCAAGCAATCGATTCTGCAGCAGACACCAGTTGAGTCTCCTCCAGTTCAGTTCTGGAGTTCTGGAATCTACCTGAAGTTCAGTTCTGACACTGTCTACCTGGAGTTAGCGTCAGATCCCACAGGTTGAGGGCTCGGTCCAACAAGACTGCCCCCCACATCCAGTGCCAATTGCAAGCCACAGGTTGTTCTACCAGTGCTTTGACTGACTGTAAATTGGGGTTCCCACAACCCCTTTCCTTGGGTTTGATTAATATACTAGAGCAGAACACAGGGAAATATTAATATTTACCAGTTTATTATGAAAGATATTACAAAGGATAAGTAGAAAAGATGCATAGGGCAAGGCATGTGGAAAGGAGTGCAGAGCTTCCATGCCTTCTCTAGGTGCACCACCCTCCAGAAACCTCTACATGTTCAGCTCTCTGGGTTTTGGTGGAGGCCTCATTACAGAGGCATGATCGACTAAATCACTGGCCACTGATGATCAACTTAATCTTCAGCCCCTCTCCCCTTCCTGGAGGTTAGGTGATAGGGCTAAAAAGTCCTGTATTAATCCGTTTTCATGCTGCTGATAAAGACATACTCAAGACTGGGCAATTTACAGAATTAAGAGGTTTAATGGACTTACAGTTCTACCTGGCTGGGGAGGCCTTACAATCATGGCAGAAGGCAAGGAGGAGCAAGTCACGTCTTACATGGATGGCAGCAGGCAAAGAGAGAGCCTGTGCAAAGAAACTCCCATTTTTAAAACCATCAGATCTTGTGAGACCTATTCACAATCACAACAACAGCACGGGAAAGACCCGCCCCCATGATTCAGTCATCTCCCACCAGGTTCCTCCCACAACACATGGGAATTATAGGAGCTACAAGATGAGAATTGGGCAGGGACACAGAGCCAAACCATATCAGTCCCAAACCTCTAACCGTCTTTTACCAGCCCCCATCCTGAAGCTACACAGAAGCTGCCAGCCACCAGTCATTTCATTAGCATACAAAAAAATTATTCCTTTGGAAATCACAAGGATTTTATGAGTTTTATGCCAGGAAGTGGAATGAAGACCAAGTATAGATTTTACAATATCACAGCTATATTTCAAGGTCGTCATATTTGATGAAATAAAATTCTTTTAAAATAATTTCAGCTAAGAAATGCAGACTCAGATGAAATAATGAAGCTAAACCTGTATAGTCCAATACCGTAGCCACAAGCCACATGTGACCACTTAAATTCATTAAGTAAAACTAAAAATTGAGTTTTCAGTTTTATTAGGCATATTTTAAGTATTCAGTAGGCCACAGGTGGCTAAGGGCTGCCATACTGGACCGTATACAGAGAGAACATTTCCATTATCATATGAAGATCTGTTGGACAGCACTGATCCAAAGATCATTGCTGGTAAACCATTAGATAAGAGCCTAGTGGGGAACTTTAAATGGTTAGATCAGGCTGATAAGACCAGAACCCACTGATGAATCTTAACATCAAACACACACACCCAGAGTTAACCAGTCAAACACACCAGAGGCACTATGTGCCTCATCACATGATGTAAAGAAGGGAGTGTAAGATGATACATCTATGGAAGATGTATAGGATGTATACAGCATCACCTATGAAACATTCCTGGCAGATATTTAAAGCTAATGCTGGTTCTGTTTATAGAAAATACAGGAGATGAAATAACTTGTCAAACAATACACTTGGGTTAAAATTAGCAAAATTCAAAATACAGGAAATTTTACAGGACATAATGACCTAGTTCCTTTAACAAATAAATTTCAAGGAATAAAAAATATTAGAAGTAGAGTAAGCATATAAGCAACAAGAGGTAAATTGGACATAATCAAAATGTAAAGTTTTTGTGCTTCAAGGACACCATCAAATTGAAAAGACCACCCACAGAATGGGAGAAAAATTTTTACAAATTATTTATCTAATAAGAAACTTACATCTAGAATATATATAAAGAACTCTTATATGTCAATAATAAAAAGACAACCCAATTTTAAACTTGGCAAACAATTGGAATAGACATTTCTCCGAAGAAGATATGCATACACAGATGGCCAACACACATATAAAAAGATGATCAACATCAGTATCGATCAGGGAAATGCAAATTAAAACCACAGTGAGATGCCACTTCACAGCCACTAGACTGACTAGAATCATAAGGACAGATATTAATAAGA
This sequence comes from Pongo abelii, assembly GCF_028885655.2. NCBI lineage: Eukaryota > Metazoa > Chordata > Mammalia > Primates > Hominidae > Pongo > Pongo abelii. The sequence goes on along the minus strand of NC_071985.2, from coordinate 170,441,466 downwards.
GTTGATGAGGATGTGGAGAAATTGGAGTTCTTATATACAACTGATGGGAATGTAATATGGTGCAGTCACTTTGGAAAACATTCTATCAACTCCTTAAAAGGTTAAACATAAGTTACTACATGACCTAGGAATTCCACTCCTAGAGATATACCCAAGAGAAATGCAGATAGATAGATAGATAGATAGATAGATAGATACAGAAACTTGTACACCAATATTCATAAAAGCATAATTCATAATAGCCAAAAAGTAGAAACAACCCTAATGTCCATCAGCTGATGAAAGGATAAATAAAATGTGTATCCATTCAATGGGATTGATGTGATTTGGCTATGTCCTCACCCAAAATCTCATCTTGAACTCTTAATCCCCACATGTCCAGGTGGAGGTAATCAGATCATGATGTTTCTCCCATGCTGTTCTTGTGATAGTCTCACAAGAGCTGATGGTTTTATAACCATCTGGCATTTCCCTTGCTTGCACTCTTTCTCTCCTGCTGCCCTGCAAAGAGTGCCTTCCGCCACGATTGTAAGTTTCCTGAGGCTTCCCCAGCTATGTGGAACTGTGAGTAAATTAAACTTCTTTTCTTTATAAATTACCCAGTCTCAGGTATTTCTTCATAGTAGCATGAGAATGAACTAATACAGGGATATTATTCCAGAAATAAAAAGAAATAAAATACTGGTACATGCTGCAATATGGATGGACCTTGAAAACATTATGCTGATTGACATAATCCAGTATTTATTTTGGGATAAAATGATATAAGGTATGACATCTGCTTTAAAAATAACCCAACATGGGTTTCTGTTGTTGAGTGTTGAAGCTGGGTAAGAGAATATGGAGTTTCATTACATCATTTTTTATAAGTTGAGAAAAGGCCCTCAAATGAGTATTATGTCAGAAGAGAGAAGACAACTTACTGATTAGAGAAGAAAGGGTTGAAAGCTTAGCTCAGAGAATGAATCAATCATGAAGCCAGTCTAAAAGGTCTAAGCAGCCAGAGGTTAGAGTAATCACACAAGTAGAGGAACTGTCTGGCCAAAGGCCGTCTTGGAACCAATGTCTATAGTGCCCTATTGTGCACCATTCTCATTTTGTTTCACTGAGCTGAGAACTGAGACCTGCTGGACATTACTGATTATGGATCTGGGCAGAGATAAGCCCAGTGTTCTTTAGGAACAGTAGGGCAGATCTGGGACAAGCAGGTCTCACACAGAGAAAGGACAGAAACATCAAAGTTCAAAAGAGTTGCAGTCATGGAAAGGTTCTGTCAGGTGGGAGACTGTACATGTTTGTAGGTTATGGGGGAGGACTAGAGGAGGGAGAAAAAGTGAAAATATTGAGAGATACTTTTGATAATCTTGAAAAGAAAGAGGTATCTTTCACCTGCTTGGGAGGGAAGAAAAGGTTGGAAAACCACACAGCATTTTAGAGGTGGAAATAAGGGAAGTTGAGGGAGCTTAATTCAGCATTTCATTTTCTCACTAAATATAATGATGTAAGGCTAGTATATTAGTTTTTTGCCACTGCCTGACCAAAAGTGACGATCCCCTTTGTCGTATAATGTAACCTATCAAGCAATCAGCTATCTCATATCCATAAGTCCTGCCTACATGAAACGGGAGAGCCTATACAGGACATGTATGCCAGGGACAGGAATCTTGGTAGAACTGCCTACTACAGCCAGGTAAGGATGAGAATCTTGGATGTATGATCCCACATTACTGGAAATGGTTCAGTCTATGAACTAAGAGATAAGGCCTTGGATAGGGAACTAGGGACCATGTTGAAAACTTACCAAGAAATATGGACAACCAAATGAGGAAGATGCTGAAAGTCATAATCCCTCTTGAAACAGAGGGAGCAGGGGACTGAAGATGAGAAAAAGTGGGGTTTTAGTTCTGGCTCTGCCACAATCTTGCTATAAAGTTTTGAGCAAATCACAAACTTTCTGGGCCTCTCTTTCTTCAGCTATAAAATAAAGGTGATGAAATTAGATGATTGCTAAGGTCAATAACATTTCTCTGTTACCATTATTGTATGGTACTTGTACAAGTATAGAAAAATAATTGTAGGATATTCTTTTTCCAAATACTTTAAAGATTTGCATTATTTGTTTGTTTGGGGACTACTTAGGCATAGCCTTGCTTAAAGGTAGGGAAAAGGTAGATGATTATCACTTAAGAATGCTGCCAAGCCGGGCACGGTGGCTCACACCTGTAATCCCAGCACTTTGGGAGGCTGAGGCAGGCGGATCACCTGAGGTCAGGAGTTCGAGACCAGCCTGACCAGCATGGAGAAACCCTGTCTCTACTAAAAATACAAAATTAGCTGGGTGTGGTGGCACATGCCTGTAATCCCAGCTACTTGGGAAGCTGAGGCAGCAGAATCGCTGGAACCCAGGAGGCAGAGGTTGCGGTGAGCCAAGATGGCGCCATTGCACTCCAGCCTGGGCAACAAGAGTGAAACTCTGTCTCCAAAAAAAAAAAAAAAAGAATGCTGCCAAACCAATAATCATGTGGTTCTGAAATAGAATGTCATTTTGTACCTTAGCTCTGGTATTTGCTGTTTTGTTTCTTTACTTTTTATTATTTAAAAAAATTATTTGTTTGTTTGTTTATTTATTTTGAGACAGAGTCCTGCTCTGTCACCCAGGCTGGAGTGCAGTGGCATGTTCATGGCTCACTGCAACCTCACTCTCCTGAGCTCAAGCGGTCCTCCTGCCCCAGCATCCAAGTAGCTGGGACTACAGGCATGCACAACCATGCCCAGCCTTGTCTCTACTTTTAATTTTTAGTAGCGATAAGGTCTCACTATGTTGCCTAGGCTGGTCTGGAACTCCTGGGCTCAAGCTATCCTTCCGCCTTGGCCTCCCAAAGTGCTGGGATTACAGGTGTGAGCCACCGCACCCAGCCTAGTATTTGCTGTTTTAATCTATCTGCAATTTGTTTTAGTTCTCTGCTTTCTTGACTGTTTTAGCTTTATTATACCACATGACTCTTTTACCAAAGGTGGGATATTCTTTCAAGTCCATTCTGAATCAGATTCTGACTCTGCTTCTGTCCCTGCTTCTAGATCTAATAAATTACCCAATATCTCTTATTTTTACCTTCTCTACTTCTCAAACAGAGATTATAATAGGTACTTTTGAAGGATTTCATGAAAATAATTGATTCAACAAAAATAGTTTTTAAAGCTACAAGTAGAAATAATTTAAATATTGCTATAAAAGTTCATTTTTAAAATTTTATTATTATTATACTTTTAAGTTTTAGGGTACATGTGCACAACGTGCAGGTTTGTTACATATGTATACATGTGCCACGTTGGTGTGCTGCACGCATTAACTTGTCATTTAGCATTAGGTGTATCTCCTAATGCTATCCCTCCCCCACCCCCACCCCACAACAGGCCCTGGTGTGTGATGTTCCCCTTCCTGTGTCCATGTGTTCTCATTGTTCAATTCCCACCTATCAGTGAGAACATGCAGTGTTTGGTTTTTTGTCCTTGCGATAGTTTGCTGAGAATGATGGTTTCCAGTTTCTTCCATGTCCCTACAAAGGCCATGAACTTATCCTTTTTTATGGCTGCATAGTATTCCATGGTGTATATGTGCCACATTTTCTTAATCCAGTGTATCATTGTTGGACATGTGGGTTGGTTCCAAGTCTTTGCTATTGTGAATAGTGCCACAATAAACATACGTGTGCATGTGTCTTTATAGCAGCATGATTTATAATCCTTTGGGTATATACCCAGTAATGGGATGGCTGGGTCAAATGGTATTTCTAGTTCTAGATCCCTGAGGAATCGCCACACCGACTTCCACAATGGTTGAACTAGTTTACAGTCCCACCAACAGTGTAAAAGTGTTCCTATTTCTCCACATCGTCTCCAGCACCTGTTGTTTCCTGACTTTTTAATGATCGCCATTCTAACTGGTGTGAGATGGTATCTCATCGTGGTTTTGATTTGCATTTCTCTGATGGCCAGTGATGATGAGCATTTTTTCATGTGTTTTCTGGTTGCATAAATGTCTTCTTTTGAGAAGTGTCTGTTCATATCCTTTGCCCACTTTTTGATGGGGCTGTTTGTTTTTTTCTTGTAAATTTGTTGGAGTTCATTGTAGATTCTGGATATTAGCCCTTTGTCCAATGAGTAGGTTGCAAAAATTTTCTCCCATTCTGTAGATTGCCTGTTCACTCTGATGGTAGTTTCTTTTGCTGTGCAGGAGCTCTTTAGTTTAATTAGATCCCATTTGTCAATTTTGGCTTTTGTTGCCATTGCTTTTGGTGTTTTAGACATGAAGTCCTTGCCCATGCCTATGTCCTGAATGATATTGCCTAGGTTTTCTTCTAGGGTTTTTATGGTTTTAGGTCTAACATTTAAGTCTTTAATCCATCTTGAATTAATTTTTGTATAAGGTATAAGGAAGGGATCCAGTTTCAGCTTTCTACATATGGCTAGCCAGTTTTCCCAGCACCATTTATTAAATAGGGAATCCTTTCCCCATTTCTTATTTTTGTCAGGTTTGTCAAAGATCAGATAGTTGTAGATATGCGGCATTATTTCTGAGGGCTCTGTTCTGTTCCATTGATCTGTATCTCTGTTTTGGTACCAGTACCATGCTGTTTTGGTTACTGTAGCCTTGTAGTATAGTTTGAATTCAGGTGGCGTGATGCCTCCAGCTTTGTTCTTTTGGCTTAGGATTGACTTGGCAATGTGGGCTCTTTTTTGGTTCCATATGAACTTTAAAGTAGTTTTTTCCAATTTTGTGAAGAAAGTCATTGGTAGCTTGATGGGGATGGCATTGAATCTATAAATTACCTTGGGCAGTATGGCCATTTTCATGATATTGATTCTTCCTACCCATGAGCATGGAATGTTCTTCCATTTGTTTGTATCCTCTTTTATTTCCTTGAGCAGTGGTTTGTAGTTCTCCTTGAAGAGGTCCTTCACATCCCTTGTAAGTTGGATTCCTAGGTATTTTATTCTCTTTGAAGCAATTGTGAATGGGAGTTCACTCATGATTTGGCTCTCTGGTTGTCTGTTATTGGTGTATAAGAATGCTTGTGATTTTTGCACATAGATTTTGTATCCTGAGACTTTGCTGAAGTTGCTTATCAGCTTAAGGAGATTTTGGGCTGAGACAATGGGGTTTTCTAGATACACAATCACATCATCTGCAAACAGGGACAATTTGACTTCCTCTTTTCCTAATTGAATGCCCTTTATTTCCTTCTCCTGCCTGATTGCCCTGGCCAGAACTTCCAACACTATGTTGAATAGGAGTGGTGAGAGAGGGCATCCCTGTCTTGTGCCAGTTTTCAAAGGGAATGCTTCCAGTTTTTGTCCATTCAGTATGATATTGGCTGTGGGTTTGTCATAGATGGCTCTTATTATTTTGAGATATGTCCCATGAATACCTAATTTATTGAGAGTTTTTAGCATGAAGCGTTGTTGAATTTTGTCAAAGGCCTTTTCTGCATCTATTGAGATAATCATGTGGTTTTTGTCTTTGGTTCTGTTTATATGCTGGATTACGTTTATTGATTTGCATATGTTGAACCAGCTTTGCATCCCAGGATGAAGCCCACTTGATCATGGTGGATAAGCTTTTTGATGCGCTGCTGGATTCGGTTTGCCAGTATTTTATTGAGGATTTTTGCATCAATGTTCATCAAGGATATTCGTCTAAAAATCTCTTTTTTTGTTGTGTCTCTGCCAGGCTTTGGTATCAGGATGATGCTGGCCTCATAAAATGAGTTAGGGAGGATTCCCTCTTTTTCTATTGATTGGAATAGTTTCAGAAGGAAGGGTACCAGCTCCTCCTTGTACCTCTGGTAGAATTCGGCTGTGAATCCATCTGGTCCTGGACTTTTTTTGGTTGGTAAGCTATTAATTATTGCCTCAATTTCAGAGCCTGTTATTGGTCTATTCAGAGATTCAACTTCTTCCTGGTTTAGTCTTGGGAGGGTGTATGTGTCAAGGAATTTATCAATTTCTTCTAGATTTTCTAGTTTATTTGCGTAGAGGTGTTTGTAGTATTCTCTGATGGTAGTTTGTATTTCTGTGGGATCGGTGGTGATATCCCCTTTGTCATTTTTTATTGTGTGTATTTGATTCTTCTCTCTTTTCTTCTTTATTAGTCTTGCTAGCGGTCTATCAATTTTGTTGATCTTTTCAAAAAACCAGCTCCTGGATTCATTGATTTTTTGAAGGGCTTTTTGTGTCTCTAGTTCCTTCAGTTCTGCTCTGATCTTAGTTATTTCTTGCCTTCTGCTAGCTTTTGAATGTGTTTGCTCTTGCTTCTCTAGTTCTTTTAATTGTGATGTTAGGGTGTCAATTTTAGATCTTTCCTGCTTTCTCTTGTGGGCATTTAGTGCTATAAATTTCCCTCTACACACTGCTTTGAATGTGTCCCAGAGATTCTGGTATGTTGTGTCTTTGTTCTCACTGGTTTCAAAGAACATCTTTATTTCTGCCTTCATTTCATTATGTACCCAGTAGTCATTCAGGAGCAGGTTGTTCAGTTTCCATGTAGTTGAGCGGTTTTGAGTGAGTTTCTTAATCCTGAGTTCTAGTTTGATTGCACTGTGGTCTGAGAGACAGTTGGTTATAATTTCTGTTCTTTTACATTTGCTGAGGAGTGCTTTACTTCCAAATATGTGGTCAATTTTGGAATAGGTGTGGTGTGGTGCTGAAAAGAATGTATATTCTGTTGATTTGGGATGGAGAGTTCTGTAGATGTCTATTAGGTCCGCTTGGTGCAAAGCTGAGTTCAATTCCTGGATATCCTTTTTAACTTTCTGTCTCATTGATCTCTCTAATGTTGACAGTGGGGTGTTAAAGTCTCCCATTATTATTGTGTGGGAGTCTAAGTCTCTTTGTAGGTCACTCAGGACTTGCTTTATGAATCTGGGTGCTCCTGTATTGGGTGCATATATATTTAGGATAGTTAGCTCTTCTTGTTGAATTGATCCCTTTACCATTATGTAATGGCCTTCTTTGTCTCTCTTGATCTTTGTTGGTTTAAAGTCTGTTTTATCCGAGACTAGGATTGCAACCCCTGCCTTTTTCTGTTTTCCATTTGCTTGGTAGATCTTCCTCCATCCCTTTATTTTGAGCCTATGTGTGTCTCTGCATGTGAGATGGATTTCCTGAATAAAGCACATTGATGGGTCTTGACTCTTTATCCAGTTTGCCAGTCTGTGTCTTTTAATTGGAGCATTTAGCTCATTTACATTTAAGGTTAATATTGTTATGTGTGAATTTGATCCTGTCATTATGTTAGCTGGTTATTTTGCTCGTTAGTTGATGCAGTTTCTTCCTAGCCTTGATGGTCTTTACAATTTGGCATGTTTTTGCAGTGGCTGGTACCGGTTTTTCCTTTCCATGTTTAGTGCTTCCTTCAGGAGCTCTTTTAGGGCAGGCCTGGTGGTGACAAAATCTCTCAGCATTTGCTTGTCTGTGAAGTATTTTATTTCTCCTTCACTTATGAAGCTTAGTTTGGCTGGATATGAAATTCTGGGTTGAAAATTCTTTTCTTTAAGAATGTTGAATATTGGCCCCCACTCTCTTCTGGCTTGTAGAGTTTCTGCAGAGAGATCAGCTGTTAGTCTGGTGGGCTTCCCTTTGTGGGTAACCCGACCTTTCTCTCTGGCTGCCCTTAACATTTTTTCCTTCATTTCAACTTTGGTGAATCTGACAATTATATGGTGTCTTGCAGTTGCTCTTCTCGAGGAGTATCTTTGTGGCATTCTCTGTATTTCCTGAATTTGAATGTTGGCCTGCCTTGCTAGATTGGGGAAGTTCTCCTGGATAATATCCTGCAGAGTGTTATCCAACTTCGTTCCATTCTCCCCGTCACTTTCAGGTACACCAATCAGATGTAGATTTGGTCTTTTCACATAGTCCCATATTTCTTGGAGGCTTTGTTCGTTTCTTTTTATTCTTTTTTCTCTCAACTTCTCTTCTCGCTTCATTTCATTCATTTCGTCTTCCATCGCTGATACCCTTTCTTCCAGTTGATCGCATCGGCTACTGAGGCTTGTGCATTCGTCACGTAGTTCTCGTGCCGTGGTTTTCAGCTCCATCAGGTCCTTTAAGGACTTCTCTGCATTGGTTATTCTAGTTAGGCATTCATCTAATTATTTTTCAAGGTTTTTAACTTCTTTGCCATTGGTTTGAACTTCTTCCTTTAGCTCGGAGTAGTTTGATCTTCTGAAGCCTTCTTCTCTCAACTCGTCAAAGTCATTCTTCGTCCGGCTTTGTTCCGTTGCTGGTGAGGAGCTGCGCTCCTTTGGAGGAGAGGCGCTCTGATTTTTAGAGTTTCTGGGTTTTCTGCTCTGTTTTTTCCCCATCTTTGTGGTTTTATCTACCTTTGGTCTTTGATGATGGTGACGTACAGGTGGGTTTTTGGTGTGGATGTCCTTTCTGTTTGTTAGTTTTCCTTCTAACAGTCAGGACCCTCAGCTGCAGGTCTGTTGGAGTTTGCTGGAGGTCCACTCCAGACCCGGTTTGCCTGGGTATCAGTAGCGGTGGCTGCAAAACAGTGGATATTGGTGAAACGCAAATGCTGCTGCCTGATCGTTCCTCTGGAAGTTTTGTCTCAGAGGAGTACCAAGCCGTGTGAGGTGTCAGTCTGCCCCTACTGGGGGGTGCCTCCCAGTTAGGCTACTCAGGGCTCAGGGACCCACTTGAGGAGGCAGTCTGCCCGTTTTCAGATCTCAAGCTGTGTGCTGGGAGAACCACTGCTCTCTCCAAAGCTGTCAGACAGGGACATTTAAGTCTGCAGAGGTTGCTGCTGCCTTTTGTTTGTCTGTGCCCTGCCCCCAAAGGTGGAGCCTACAGAGGCAGGCAGGCCTCCTTGAGCTGTGGTGGGCTCCACCCAGTTCGAGCTTCCCGGCAGCTTTGTTTACCTACTCAAGCCTCGGCAATGGCGGGCGCCCCTCCCCCAGCCTCACTACTGCCTTGCAGTTGGATCTCAGACTGCTGTGCTAGCAATGAGCGAGGCTCCGTGGGCGTAGGACCCTCCGAGCTAGGTGTGGGATATAATCTCCTGATGTACCGTTTGTTAAGCCCGTTGGAAAAGCTCAGTTATAAGGGTGGGAGTGACCCGATTTTCCAGGTGCCGTCTGTCACCCCTTTCTTTGACTAGGAAAGGGAATTCCCTGACCCCTTGCGCTTCCCAGGTGAGGTGATGCCTCGTCCTGCTTCAGCTCACGCACAGTGCAGTGCACCCACAGAAGTTCATTTTATTTGGCATGTTTTTTCAAAGTTTTTCTTTTAAGAGGTGGGGTCTTGCTGTGTTGCCCAGACAGGAGTCCATTGGCTATTCACAGGTAATCATAGCACACTGCAGCCTAGAACTCCTGGGCTCAAGAGATTCTCCTGCCTCAGCCTTCTGAGTAGCTAGGACTATGGGCATGTGCCACCATGCCTAGCCAGAGTTTGTTTTTGTTTGTTTTTTGAGACAGAGTCTTGCTCTTGTCACCCAGGCTGGAGGGCAATGGTGCGATCTCAGCTTACTGCAACCTCTGCCTTCTGCGTTCAAGCAATTCTCCTGCCTCAGCCTCCTGAGTAGCTGGGATTACAGATGTGTGCCACTATGCTGGCTAATTTTTGTATTTTTAGTAGAGACAGGGTTTCACCATGTTAGCCAGGATGGTCTGGATCTCCTGACGTCGTGATCCCCCTGCCTCGGCCTCCCAAAGTGCTGGGATTACAGGCGTGAGCCACTGCGCCCAGCCTTTTTTTTTTTTTTTTTTCTGACAGAGTCTTACTCTGTGGCCCAGGATGGAGTGCAGTGGCATGATCTTGGCTCACTGCAATCTCCATCTCCCCAGGTTCAAGCGATTCTCCTGCCTCAGCCTCCCAAGTAGCTAGGATTACAGGCGCCCACCACCACACCTGGCTAATTTTTGTATTTTTAGTAGAGATAGGGTTTAACCATGTTGGCCAGGCTGATCTCAAATTCCAGACCTCAGGTGATCCACCCACCTCGCCCTCCCAAAGTGTTGGGATTACAGGTGTGAGCCACTGTGCCCAGCCGAGTAAATATTTTTTAAGTGCTACTGTATGCCAGGGTTTGTGCTAGGGCCTGGTGATAGACCTGTGAATGAGAAAATAGGTATTGCTATCCAGGAAGTAACAATTGATAGTGAAGGGGGCTGGGGAGGGAAGTAGACAAGTAAACCAGCAATTCTTTGATAAACATATGCACAGAATACTTTGGGAGTACATAAGAGGATACTGTAACTGATTCTTGGGTGGTCAAGAAGAACTTCCAAGAAGAGATGCCCTGAATCGTGACAAGTAGAAACTAGCTAACCAGGGAAACTAGTAGGGGTGGGGAATGGACATTCTGGGCAGAGCAAACCGCATTTCCAGATGCACAGATGCACTGAAGTACAAGAACTTGGCTTATTCTGTGAAACTACAAATGTTCTGCATGGTTGGAGCTTGGAACACAAGATAGGGAGCGATTAGAAGTAAGATTAGAGAGATAAGGCAGAGGCCAGTTTATGAAGGGTTTCGCATGCCGGGCTAAGGAATATAAAGTACACACTGAAGGAAATGGCATGGGAAGTGGAGGGTGGCGGGGAATAATATAATCACATTTGAGTTTGACAATGATTAATCTGAATTTAAGGAAGAAAATGAGTTGAAGCAAAGTTAAAGTAGGGGCAGGAAGACTGATCAGAAGGCTGTTGCATTAATCTAAGAGTATTAATCTATAGATCTGGTTACTGTAACAGAAACTCAAATAACAGTGGTTTGCACAAGATGAAACTTCTTTCCTCATCTAACAGGCTGAGCATAAGCAATCCAGGGCTGGTATAGCAGTTCAAGTGAGCCACCATGCCCAGCCCCCATTCGCCAGAATTTAGACACATGAGCATTGCACAGCTGCAAGGATAGCTGGGAAATATAGATTTTATTTTGTCAGGCCATGTGCCCAGTTTAAAAACAGGGATTTATTACCGTAGACAAAGAGCAGGATGAACTTTAGGACCACTAGCAAGCTTCTATCATACTAAGAAAAGAAAAAGGCCTAAACTGAAGTAGTGGCAGTGACTTGGGCCAGTTTGAGAAGTAATTGGGAAGTTGAGTTGATAGGACTTGGCTATGGATTAGAAATGACAGGTGAGGGCCGAGATGGTGCCAAACATGATACCCAGGTTTCTGACTTGGGCACCTGGAGGGATAATGGCGAATAACATTTACTGAGCAAGAGCACAGAAGAGGGAGAGAAGAGATTCAGGGAATAAGTGAAGAATATAATTCAGTTTTGCACAAGCTGATTAAAGTGTATGTAAGACAGGCCGGGCATGGTGGCTCACTCCTGTAATCCCAGCACTCTTTGAGGCCGAGATGGGCGGACCACTTGAGGTCAGGAGTTTGAGACCAGCATGGCCAATGTGGTGAAACCCCATCTCTACTAAAAATACAAAAATTAGCTGGGCGTGGTGGCACATGCCTGTAATTCCAGCTACTCAGGAGGCTGAGGCAGGAGAATTGCTTGAACCTGGGAGGCAGAGGTTACAGTGAGCCGAGATCACGCCACTGCACTCCAGTCTGAGCAACAGAGCAAGATGCTGTCTCAAAAACAAAAATAAATAAAATGAAGTGTATGTAAGACATTCAGACAGAAATGTCTAGTAGACTGACTTAGGAATCATCAGCATGTACAGCGTGTAAGAGCAGATGTTACTTAAGGTATGAGAGAAGACAGAATGGGTCAACTGAGAAAAAGAAGAAAAGGCTGAGGAGAGAAACCAGATTTTTAAAGACAAAAGTGGAGAAGGAATCCCAAGGAGGGGGATAGGTAGAAAGGACAATGGAAGTAGGAAAATGTGGCGATGTGTCATAGAAGCCAAGGGAAGAGAGCTTTTCAAGAAGAGGGAGCAATAAAACTTAATTCAGTCCTGGGCGTGGTGGCTCTCACACCTGTAATCCCAGCACTTTGGGAGGCCTAGGTGGGTGGATCACCTGAGGTCAGGAGTTCGAGACCAGCCTGCCCAACATGGTGAAACTCCATCTCTACTAAAAATAAAAAAATTAGCTGGGCGTGCTGGCAGGCGCCTGTCGTCCAAGCTACTCGGAGGCTGAGGCGGGAGAATCACTTGAACGCAGGAGGTGGAGGTTGCAGTGAGCCGAGATCACGCCACTGTACCCCAGCCTGGGTGACACAGTGAGACTCTATCTCAAAAAAAAAAAAAAAAAAAATTGTTCAGGAGCACTGTGAAAGATATTCCCAGAAAAAAAAAATGATGCGAAAGCTAGAGATTTCTATTGGTAAGATTATTTAGCCATTTGCTAGAGTCAGGGAACCTAAATGAGGGCAATAATGGCACCTATTTTATTGGTTGTTGAAAGGATAAGATTAAATAATTCAGGGACTTAACACGTAGTAAGACCTCAGTGAAGATTAGCTATTTCTGCTGTTGTTTTTATGATTGGGATGTTTAAAAATCTGTTTAATAACTACCTATACTTTACTTCCTATCCTCTGTCTCTTCCTCCTGCTGCTGCTTACTTTTTTTTTTTTTTTTTTTTTTCCCAGAGAGAAGATCTAGCTATGTTACCCAGGCTGGATTTGACCTCTTGGGCTCAAGGGATCCTCCTACCTCAGCCTTCCACATAGCAGGGACTACAGCTGCACACCACTACCCAGCTCCCTTCTTCATGTCTTACCTGTCCTTATTATCACAGTGAATAATGTCTAATCTATTAGTGAATAATGCCTAATCTATTAAGAGCCATGTGAAAAACCTAAACTCTTTCCATTTGCAACCCTTTTGGTATGGTCAAGTCGGTGGATCTGGCTATCATACAAACTCAAATCAACTACTACAAATTCAGATTGGCTGAGCAGATTCCAGCCATTTTAAAAGCTTGTCTCTGCTGTATCCTGTATCTTTCTGCATTTAGTTGTAACTTCACTGTGGGTGTCCTTACAGTATATATTTTTATGAGACATCAAACTAACTAAGAGTACTTTATGTAGCATAGTATTTAGGAACTTAGGGGTCAGAATTAAGATACTGTTACTATGTCACCTTGAGAATTTTGTTTAACTTCACAACACTTCAGTTTCCTGATCAGTTAAATAATTATGATAACACAAGACATAGTAGCATCACAGGATTATTATGGGGCCTAAATAGATAATGTATATAAAGTATTTATCACAGTGCCTGGTACAGATGTTAGCTTCTGTTACTACTCTGATTCTAGCCTCCCTAATTCTCATTCTTTTTTGGGGGTTGCAAGGGAGTTCACTGTGCTGTTTGCTATACTTCAAGCCTCAAAAGACAATGAAGTTCCCAAATGCTCTTCAAGGCAGAACAAATATAAATAATGATTCTCACACCAAATGTGTGCAAAGTTCAAATATTGCATTAATGGTGCTTTTTATTGTGCAAATGATACAACTAACCTATCATGTCATTTCTGTGTCAGGAAGAACATGGATGGGAACAGAAGGATCTTTGAAATCCTACCCTCTGTGTAGATCAGTATCTGTGAATTTTTCTCGTTAGTACTGATTTATTTACTCTTTCTGGTGTATCTGCTCTTTCTCTTAAAACCTTTATGATAAAAACATATTTGAATGCCCACTTTGTGCCTAGTATTTTGCTCCATTCTAGTAATTTAGCAGTAAACATGGCTAAGTAATGTAGAAAATCACCATAGGCAGAGATGCATAAACTGAAAACTGAAGAATAGCTAGGAGTCGACAAGGTGAAGCTAGATGCTGTGGCCTTAGATTCAGTTCTGTCTTCTCTGGCCAATAAATCTGCTGTGTTCCATGGACAGCAGCTGTGGTCCATTCTTTTTTTGTGACTATCGTGTGGCAGGTTACTTTACTTCTCTGAGCCTCAGTTTCTTTATCTATATAATAGAAAAAAGTAATATCTACCTCACTGAGTTAATTATAAGGATCAAATTAAATATGTATGCAGTAAAGCAGTTTCTGTAGTGTTTGGCACATGGGAAGAGTTCAATAGGTAGAAGATATTATTAATAGTTTAAGGAAAGCAGTTGGTGAGTGATTTTTAGAAATGTTCATATTTCTAAATCAAACCTAAGAAATTAATGCTAAATATAGGCATAATTAGCTGGGCGTGCTGGCAGGCGCCTGTTGTCCAAGCTACTCGGGAGGCTGAGGCGGGAGAATCGCTTGAACCCAGGAGGTGGAGGTTGCAGTGAGCCAAGATCATGCCACTGCACCCCAGCCTGGGTGACACAGTGAGACTCTATCCCCAAAAAAAAAAAAAAAATTGAGCCTCAAACTGAGGCTCAGGGAAGTAAAATAACTTGCCACAGGAAAGTCACAAAAAGAGAATGGACCACATTCATCATAGTGAAAACCTTGAAACAGTCTAAGTGTCCAACAAAATTATTCACTTTGAAGTATATAAAAAGCAATGTTTTATGGCATGCCTTTTGAGGCATTAAGATCATCTCTATAATAGTATCCCTCTTATTTATTTGCATTCTGACAGCAGTCTATCTTGAGTAGGAAAGGATAGAATTACAGCATGTGCCATGAATAGCACATGGAGAGGTGTCTCACAAGGAAATGTCATCTTGCGTCTTTTTAGGGAAAATTTGGGAACCTGGGAGCTGGTTGTTTTATTGCCTTGTGGTTTCATATTAACTCTTTTAAACTGTTCCATAAAAGTGAATATGTGCCCTTTAGATATATTTTTTTTCTGTTACAGCTGGCCCTTAAGTTTTGTCAGTAGAGGGTGGTGATGGGGAGACTTTGCAGGAGGAAGTGAGTTTTCCTTCCTGGTCCCTGTGCTCTCTCAGCAGGTCCTACAGCATTCCCAGCTTCTCTAGCACCTGGCTTCTGCATCCAGAAGTCATCAGCTTCCCCCGGAATTGTATGAAGCACTCTGGTGAAAATTTCCCAGCAACCCAGAGGGTGAATTTCTGGCAAGTTCTAGTGACCCCGTTCCAGCAAGCTTCTTTCTACCTGTGCTGCACCACAGTGACTTATCTGCCATCCATTGAGCCACAGTGGTGCTGTCTCCAAGAAGGTCAAAATCTTAGCCATGTGGGATGGAGATGGGGTTATCCTTGGCGTGCTCTCTCAGCCCTAGCAGTAGCTCTTCATATCTATTTCTGTATTTTAATTTCTATATTTTATTTCTATATTTTAATTCTCTTTACTTCTTTAGTACTAGCTAATCCCATCTTACTCTCATCTCCTTCTTTATATCAAATTTATACTGAACTTGCCCTCCTCAAATTACTGTGTAATTTTCTCTCTCCTAATTGGATCCAGACTGATTCACCACAGCTCTAGGCAAAGCTGTCTTTGTAATAGAAGAATCATGGATAAGAAACAAGGAAATAGAATGCTCCTTGAATATGCGATTTTGGAGTCATCCAAGACCTAGTGTTCCTTTGTGGGATAGGTGCTAGGACTCTCCAGCTGGAGGAAGGTAGTTAGAGGTGCTGCCAGCTGGAGCTGAAACCTACTGGAGACAGATATTCATAGAATAGTGCAGGCTGAAGCTGGCTACTAGCAATTGTCTCCCTTCTGCCTTCATGGTAACTCTATTATTTCCTCACCTTCAAGGCTTCCCTTGGTATTCAGTTTTTGCCAAGTCTCAGAAAAATAAAAATTACAAGGTCACTCTACCCAAAGAGTGGCTTTCCACTTCTGTTTACCAACTTGTGCTTCTCATATCTCCCTGGAAACTAGGAATCAATTTGGCCCTGGATCACAGGTGATAAAACTCTACTTCTTATGGATGCATCCTAGGCAAGCACCCATGAAGCCTCCTTTAGAAATACGGTGTCATTTCAAATTGTATCTAATGTTCCTGGAGTTAAGTTGCTACTGGATTGCAGAATCTTTCCAGGGAGAATTGACTGGGAAGTGACTCAGAGTCAGAGTCTACAAGAAGGTATATAAGAAAACTGGTGATTAACAATGTGTGGGCTTGGCCAGGCACGGTGGCTCATGCCTTCAATCCCAGCATTTTGGGAGGCCAAGGCAAGTGGATAGCTTGAGCTCAGGAGTTTGAGACCAGTCTAAGCAACAAGGCAAAACCCTCTCTCTACAAAAAATACAAAAATTAGCCAGGTGTGGTGTCCCATGCCTGTAGTCCCAGCTACTTGGGAAGCTGAGGTCGGAGGATTGCTTGAGCCAGGGAGGCCGAGGCTGCAGTGAGCCAAGATCGTGCCACTAGACTCTAGCCTGGGTGACAGAATGAGACCCCGTCTCAAAACAAACAAACAAAAGATGTGAGCTTTTCTAGAGACAATGCCCCCTCCCAGAAAAATCTCAACTTTTATTTAGAGAATAGGTTTAGTCTTCCACTTCCTCTTTCTTCTTGCACCCATATCCATCCTCTCTGAGAGGTCTTCCATTTAAAGTCTCCCTTGATGTATATTTAACCACATTTCATTGGCTCTTTCCTTTTTGTTTTGGTTGGGGGTTGGAGAGGAGTTCCATAAGGAATCGATGTGATTTTTCTCCTGCCCATTTCTCTAAGAATAACCCTTTCTGAATGAGGTATGTTAATCAATTCAGAGTTGGTCATCTTATTCCTTTGTATGATAGACGAGTAGATTTTAAAATATAAGCAATGAGTATGCCTTGCTTTGGGGTATCTGGCACTGATTACCTTCTTACAGCATCACAGTTACTCTCTTTGGAAACCCTTTCTTCAATCTCAATCCATGTCGTGGAACTTATCCTACTCTTAACTCAAGGAATTATTCATGAAATCTGACAAATCAGAGTGTCACATCCCCCGGTCACGGTTACTGATAATTGGCTCAAGGAGAGTCACAGGATCCAGTACAGACCAATGAATATCAAGAGCAACAGTTTTTCTGGAACTTTTAGGAACAATGCTCTTTTACTGTATTTGTTAAACTGACGGGGTATAAGGTATGCTATCTTGCCTCTCATGGCTAAAGCCAACAGAGACAAAAGCAGAGTGAAACAATCGTGAGAAGTATCATCCAGATGCCTTGTTATAGCCTGCACTGTCTGGTATAGTAGCCACTAGGCACATGGGGCTATTGAGTACTTGAGAGGTGGCTAGTCTAAATTGAGATGTGCTGTAAGCATAGAATTACACTGGGTTTCAAAGATTTAGTATGAATAAAAGAATGTAAAATTTATCATTAATAATTTTCTATATTGATTACATGTTGGAATATTTTGGATATATTGGGCTAAATAAAACATATTAGTAAAATTAATTTTATCTACTTTTTTCTTTTTTATATGCCAAATAAAATATTTAAAATTATACATGTGTTTCACATTTGTGGCTTGCATTGTATTTATATTGAATAGCATTGGTTTGAGCACTTAGATCCAGCCATGCCTAAAGTTATGTAACTCTGAACTAATATAGGCCAGTAAATACACCTTTTTGCTTATGCTATTTCTTTATATCAGGAGTTGAATTTTTTATACTGTCCAGTAAAAGAGTTCTAATCAATATATTAGCTAAGGCCAGGTGTGGTGTAATCCCAGCACTTTGGGAGGCCGAGACAGGCAGATCACGTGAGGTCAGGAGTTCAAGACCAGCCAGGCCAAAGATATAAAAATTAGTTGGGCATGGTGGCAGGCACCTGTAATCCCAGCTACTCAGGAGGCTGAAGCAGGAGAATCGCTTGAACCCGGGAGGTTGCAGTGAGCCAAGATCGCCCCATTGCACTCCGGCCTGGGCGCCAAGAGCGAAACTCCGTCTCAAAAAACAAAAAAGAAAAAAAGAAAACATATATATTATGTAATATATATATATATAAGGTAAAATAATTAGTTCAGCAAATACATCATCCCAAACCTATTTTTCCCCTAGGCAGAAATAGGAGAAGATGGTAAAAAAAAAAAAAAAACAGTCTGAAAACCTTATTCCTTTGGAGCCAATAAGAGCATTCTGATTAGGCAATATTGCTTTTAAGGGTAGGGGGAAAAATCACTTCATTTTATTATGCCAGTGTCAGAAACCTAACTGAATCCAGTTATTAAAGTATCCCTAGTTGTCTGCATTGACCAAATAGATGCATAATATTAATATAATATTAATACATGTTTTCAGTCATTTCTTTGATGACTTGCATTATGGGTGAGCATTTCAGTCCAAAAGAATTTCCCCTCTGGCTTGGGCTGGTTCCTAAAATGAAACTTCATAATAGAATGTTGAAGCATGGAGTTCTTATAATCTACAAACTGCTCATTAGTGCCTTGCAAAAACATACAGTTTCCACTTGTCAGCACAAAAGAATTGTTTTCGTCTTCAATCTTTTTTTTTTTTTTTTTCTTGAGACAGAGTCTCACTCTGTCGCCCAGGCTGGAGTGCAGTGGCGTGATCTCGGCTCACTGCAAACCTCCACCTCCCAGGTTCAAGTGATTCTCCTGCCTCAGCCTCCCGAGTAGCTGGGATTACAAGTGCGCACCACCACACCTGGCTAATTTTTTGTATTTTTAGTCGAGATGAGGTTTCACCATGTTGGCCAGGCTGGTCCCAAACTCCTGACCTCAGGTGATCCACTCACCTTGGCCTCCCAAAGTGCTGGTATTACAGGCGTGAGCCACCAGGTCCGGCCGGAAAATCTTATTACTAACAAAGTTTTCCTCCAGGATAATCAAAGGGATAATAAACTCAAAATAATTTTTCATTTTAGTCGTCTTCAATATCTGTCCTGAATTCCAAAGAAATTATTGAGTGTCCAAATTTAAAGACTTGCAATGTTTATGAAATGTGCATTTTTTAGTTAATTGGTAATTTTTTTTAAGTTTAGAGTTATCACTTCAAAAAGATAAGTTTTCCTGAAGGCAGAAACACCTTTCTAACTAATGCTTGATACCCCAAATCACTACTACTCCTACTACCGCTACTGCCAGTTACTATTTTTTAAATGCCAGGAATTGTGTTTGGTAGTTTACATATGATACCTTTCATCTTTGAAACAATACTAGACATATTGTCTCCAGGATACTGAAGAAGAAATGAGGTTCTTTGAGGCAAGGTGGCTTAACCAAGATCACACAGCCAGGATTCAAAATCCAGGTCTGATGTCAGAGCTTGGGCTCTTTCCACTGAGTTTTATGTTTTTCTTTACTCAATTGTGGGGCAATCTTCACCTAATTTGAGGAACCAGTAACTAGCCCCTTTTCCTCACCTGACTTCTGAATAAATGGGAAAACAAGATACAGGAGTAAGGCAGTCGGAGCCAAAAGAAATCAACTTTATTAGGGGTAAAGGTTAAGTTGGAGGGCTAAAGTCTGAGCAAGTGGGCTTTGTAATACTGAGTCCAGAATTATTCAGACGTACCTACCCAGTTGCAGGCAGTGCTGGAACTAGGCAGGCCCCCCTTCTCACCCCAAGCACTGGCAGTGCCTGTCCCTACAGGAACAGGAAAAAAAAAAACCCACGCTTCCTCTCTTCAGCTGTTTCCCAAGAGGGAGAAGCTAAACTGCTCATGCCGTTTCTTTTTTTCAAACTCACTGATGGCCCCAGGGTGGAACGAGTGCAGTGTTGTCAGATCAGGAGCACTGTACTGATATATACACTAATGGGCTCCTGTCAAATGGAAGAAACATCAGGAACAGGAAAGATAACAGTAATAGCATACTCACAGGTTAAATACATCTATTTGTCTACATAGAAGGTCTCGATTGATGGATTTATAGCTCTTTCTAATATTCTTGATAAAAATGTATTTTTTCCATTGCCTTATAAAGTTTAAGAAATTACCCTGACTATACTCAGAGTTTTAATAGTGTCATCATTTTATCATTACAAAGCAATTATACTAAGCACCTACCTGTATGTAACCTTGGATGGATACTTTAATCTGTCATTGTACCACTGCTATGATTTCAAGAGAGGACATTTATTTTAATAGATTATGAAACATGAGAGTATAGATGAGCTCAATGCTAATGAAAGATCCCAAAGGCATTTATCTATCTTATTCAACACTGCTCCCAAGATTAGTGTCTGGCACATAAAGGGTCTCAATAAAGATTTGTTGGCTAAATTAATAAATATATTAATAAAAGTAATAAAGTTCTTCAAATTCTACATTTATTCTGGTGCTCCATATTTTTTTTTCTTTTCTTTCTTTTTTTTTTTTGAGACGGAGTCTTGCCCTGTCACCCAGGCTGGAGTGCAGTGGCACAATCTCGGCTCAATGCAACCTCCACCTCCTGGGTTCAAGCAATTCTCCCTGCCTCAGCCTCCTAAGTAGCTGGGATTACAGGTGCGTGCCACCATGCCCGGCTAATTTTCGTTTTTGTTTTTTTTTAGTAGAGACAGGGTTTCGCCATGTTGGCCAGGCTGGTCTTGAACTCCTGACCTCAGGTGATCTGCCCGCCTTGGCCTCCCAAAGTGCTGGGATTACAAGCGTGAGCCACCGTGCCTGGCCCCTGGTGCTCCATATCTAAGTTAGTGTTTACAAGAGGGTCTTAACTATTTTCAAAGGAATATGTTCTGGAAGACTTTTCCAATGGGAAAAGTACTGTATGGATGCCTTAAAGGGAAAAGCCAAGAAGAGGCAGCATGCTGCTCCTTTTCCAAATGGATATTTGCGTATATTCTCCTTGCCTTAGAATTTTCTGCTCTCCACACAGTTTCCCTCTCCTTCTTTCCTTTCTTTTTCCCTTTCCTTTCCCTCCCCTCCCCTCCCCTTCCCTTTCCTTCTCGTTCTTCCTCACCAAGAAAGGGATAGATGTTACACAAGAAAAGAAACCAATTTAGAGAGCCCCATCTACATTAGAGGAGTTTAGGGTTCTCTGGACTAGAGTGCGTTAGAGAAGACTGAAGTCCCCAGTTTTTGAAACTAGGCATGGTATATCTCAGCATACAGCTTGCTCACGAAAAGATAAGTAATCATTTTTAAGTCCTCAGTGGCTCCTACAAGAAACACAGGGAAAATTACAAAATAGGCAAAGTTTGGTGAGTCATTTACCATCATATCTGCTTCTTTCCTTCTGCTCCTCCAAGGATTCACAGTTGTTACTGCTATTCCCCTGTCCAAAGTCACCCATCTTTATTCCATCTTATCCTTCCCAAAGCACCACACTACAAGGTACTCCCTTCTTCCAATGTGCTTCCATGTTAGTCAACATATTAGATAGAAAATGCAGGCCGGGTGTGGTGGCTCACGCCTGTAATCCCAGCACTTTAGGAGGTCAAGGCAGGTGGATCACCTGAGGTCAGGAGTTCGAGAGCAGCCTGGCCAACATGATGAAACCCCATCTCTACTAAAATACAAAAATTAACCAGGTATGGTGGCACATGCCTGTAATCCCAGCTACTCAGGAAGCTGAGGCAGGAGAATCACTTGCAGCCAGAATGCAGAGGTTGTAGTGAGTGAGACCCAGGAAGGAAGGAAGGAAGGAACGAAAGAAGGAAGGAAGGGAGGGAGGGAAAAGAAAAGAGAGAGAGAAAGGAAGGAAAGAGAGGGAGAGAGGCAAGGAAGGAAGGAAATGCAGGAACATGTTCTAGCTAGCTTAAGCAGAAAAGGAATTTATTCATTATTTATTTACTGAGACAGAGTCTCATTCTGTCACCCAGGTTGGAGTGCAGTGGCGTGATCTCGGCTCACTGCAACCTCTGCCTCCTGGGTTTGAATGATTCTCCCTCCTCAGCCTCCCGAGTAGCTAGGATTATAGGCACCCACCATCACACCTGGCTAATTTTTGTATTTTTAGTAGAAACGGGGTTTCACCATGTTTGCCAGGTTGGTCTTGAACCCCTGACCTCAAGCGATCTGCCCACCTCGGCCTCCCAAAGTGCTGGGATTGCAGGCGTGAGCCACCGCATCTGGCCAGGAATTTATTAAACACCATTAAATAATTCACAGAATTTCCTGGAAGGTGTAAAAACCAGGCTTGTAAGAGGCCAAATTACATCACAGAACACCGGGAAACCATTACTGCCTCTACTACTGACATTAATGTGAGATACAAACACTTCTAATAGAACCTCTGGTACTGTTCCCTGGGAATCTAGATGCACTTTCTAGTTCCACCTGCTTCTTCATCTCTCTAGCCTTCACTTCAAAGCCTGGTGCAAATGTATCTGATTAGAGGAGTCTAACTGCAAGGGAGACTGAGAAAATGAAATTTGGCTTCTATTCAGTAGAGAAATCATCAAATATAACAAGAATATTCAAAGGTGCTGGGCAGCCAATAAGAATAACAAAGATGTACTACTCTACCCCAGTTAGCCTCTCAACTCCTACTGATCAGAGCCAGGTTTTCAGCAGATTGAAGTAATTCACACCGAAGTGTGGATGACTGATGGTTTCTCTCTTTTTTTTTTTTTTTTTTTTTTGAGACGGAGTCTCGCTCTGTTGCCCAGGCTGGAGTGCAGTGACGCGATCTTGGCTCACTGCAACCTCCACCTCCTGGGTTCACGCCATTCTCCTGCCTCAGCCTCCCGAGTATCTGGGATTACAAGTGCTCATTTTTTTGTATTTTTAGTAGAGACAGGGTTTCACCATGTTAGCCAGGCTGGTCTCGATCTCCTGACCTTGTGATCCGCCCGCCTCAGCCTCCCAAAATGCTGGGATTACAGGCGTGAGCCACCACACCTGGCCAAGGATGACTGATGGTTTCAACTCCACATGAACATCGATGCTTTAAAAGAGTAGCTTATTAACCCAAATAAACCCCCAGTTGTTAAAATATTTATATGGTGGAAAATACTTTTAAAATAAGGGAACATATAGTATTTCTTTTATTTCTTCTTAAAAGTGGGACCAGGTGTGGTGGCTCACGGCTGTAATCCCAACACTTTGGGAGGCTGAAGTGGGAGGATCACTTGAGCTAGCCAGTTCTAGACCAGCCTGGGCAACATAGTGAGACCTCATCTCTACAAAAAAATCAAGAAAATTAGCTGGGCGTGATGACACACACCTGTAGTCCCAGTAACTGAGGAGGCAGAGGCAGGAGGATCACTTGAGCCCAGGAGGTCAAGGCTGCAAGTGAGCTGAGATTGCCGCTGCACTCCAGGCTGGGCGACACAATTGAGACCCTGTCTCAAAAAAAAAAGTGGTTTTTTTTTTTTTGAGACGGAGTCTCATTCTGTCGCCCAGGCTGGAGTGCAATGGCGCCATCTTGGCTCACTGGAACCTCTGCCTCCAGGGTTCAAGCAATTCTCCTGCCTCAGCCTCCTGAGTAGCTGGGATTACAGGCGCACACCACCACGCCCAGCTAATTTTTGCATTTTTAGTAGAGACGGGGTTTCACCATGTTGGTCAGGCTGATCTCTAACTCCTGACCTCGTAATCCACCCACCTCGGCCTCCCCAAGTGCTGGGATTATAGGCGTGAGCCACCTAGCCCGGCTAACATTTCTTTTAAAAAAAAAAAAAAAAAAAACACTTTACTGAGGTTTGATTAACATACAAAAAACTGCACATAATTAATGTATACAACTTGATAAATCTTTAATTCTTTATTAAACACACATTTTATTGAGCTTATAATGTGCCATACAGTAGATTAGGTATTGAGGAAACCTGGTCCATGCCCTAAAAATTCAATAACCTCATAAGGGACAGAGAAAAGTTAATATATATAAAGCAACACAATAAATGCAGAAAACAATGATATCTCCGTGTGTGTGTGTATACACAATTCATAAAGGGTCTTTTATATTATGCTTAAGAATGTGGACTCCTTGGTAGCTTATATTTGCATACTATCCACACGCAGTTTTTTCTCCTTTGTAAGAAATAGGCTCTGAACTCCATGGAGTGCAATAAAAGCAAGGAATCAGTGATAAGAGGGCCAGCACTCCTCCAGAAGTATTCAGAACTATAATCAAGAATCCTTAAACTGGGAGGGGCTGTGGTTCCTTTATGAACTACGTGTCAGTCGTGTCAGTCCTGCAAACCTCACAGCCTGAATTACCACTAAGCGTTATCTGAATACAGGCTGCCCTTGAAGTCCCTAATTTCATTGCATTGGCAGAGGCTTTAGTGAGTCTATTATTGGAAAAGGAAGCATTTGTGCCTCAGGTACAGGAAATCACCAATTAACTTCCATGGACTCATGCAGCCTGGGCCAAATGGCCTCAGTGTGCTTGTCTTTGTTTCATGTCAGGTTATTGAGGAAATGTTTCGCAGGCCAGAATCTTGGCTTTAGTGTGTTGTTTTGTCAATGGAGTCAGCTGTGAGACCTTAAACAGTGATAACTATCTATAGTAAAATCTGAATATAGCACTCAGAGATCTACCACAAGGAACGGAGGTTTTCAGAGGGGGCAGAAAGTTTTCTCTAAAATACGTTGTAATTTGGGTATTCAGAGGTGGGAAGGGCCACTTAGACGAGAGAAAAACTAGTGTGGTAAGAAAGGGAAAGGGAAACAGTTATTACATGTCATGGCCAGGGAAGGCAAACCCTCAGAGGCAGAGAAGCTGGTGTTGGACACAAGGCCAGCCTTATGGGTAAGCAGAGACAGTTGAAAGGCACTAGAAAGATTTCCCTGACCCAGAAAATGCCTCAGAGGAAGTGACAGAAAAGGCCCCTGGAGGAAAAACAGAAAAGCACAAAATGAAGTGATAGGACAGCAAAGATGAGCTTCCTTCCCCAATGTCACAGTATTTTCCAAGAAACCATTTTTGATAACTCATTTTGCTCATTGAAAAAACTGTATTCATACTATGGGCAATGTTACATATTAAGAAATTGGCGGCCGGGTGAAGGGGTGGGTTGCCCCTCCACACCTGTGGGTGTTTCTCATTAGGTGGAACGAGAGACTTGGAAAAGAAAAAGACACAGAGAGAAAGAAATAAGGGGACCCAGGGGACCAGCGTTCAGCATATGGAGGATCCCGCCAGCCTCTGAGTTCCCTTAGTATTTATTGATCATTCTTGGGTGTTTCTCAGAGAGGGAGATGTGGCAGGGTCATAGGATAATAGTGGAGAGAAGGTCAGCAGATAAACACGTGAACAAAGGTCTCTGCATCATAGACAAGGTAAAGAATTAAGTGCTGTGCTTTAGATATGCATATACATAAACATCTCAATGCCTTACAGAGCAGTATTGTTGCCCGCATGTCCCACCTCCAGCCCTAAGGCGGTTTTCCCCTATCTCAGTAGATGGAACATACAATCGGGTTTTATACCGAGACATTCCATTGCCCAGGGACGGGCAGGAGACAGATGCCTTCCTCTTGTCTCAACTGCAAGAGGCATGCCTTCCTCTTATACTAATCCTCCTCAGCACAGACCCTTTACGGATGTCAGGCTGGGGGACGGTCAGGTCTTTCCCTTCCCATGAGGCCATATTTCAGACTATCACATGGGGAGAAACCTTGGACAATACCTGGCTTTCCTAGGCAGAGGTCCCTGCGGCCTTCCGCAGTGTTTGTGTCCCTGGGTACTTGAGATTAGGGAGTGGTGATGACTCTTAACGAGCATGCTGCCTTGAAGCATCTGTTTAACAAAGCACATCTTGCACAGCCCTTAATCCATTTAACCCTGAGTTGACACAGCACATGTTTCAGAGAGCATGGGGTTGGGGGTAAGGTTATAGATTAACAGAACAAAATGGAGTCTCCTATGTCTACCTCTTTCTACACAGACACAGTAACTATCTGATCTCTCTTTCTTTTCCCCACAGCCGGGTGCAGTGGCTCATGCCTGTAATCCCAGCAGTTTGGGAGGCCGAGGCCGGCAGATCACAAGGTCAAGAGATCGAGACCATCCTGGCTAATACTAAAATACAAAATACAAAAATACAAATACAAAAAAAAATACAAATACTAAAAATACAAAAAATTAGCCGGGCGTGGTGGCGGGTACCTGTAGTCCCAGCTACTCGGGAGGCTGAGGCAGGAGAATGGCATGAACCTGGGAGGTGGAGCTTGCAGTGAGCGGAGATCACGCCACTGTACTCCAGCCTGGGCGACAGAGCAAGACTCCATCTCAAAAAAAAAAAAAAAAAGAAAGAAATTGGCATATAATTATTACTATTATCGTTATTTTTAATGAAGAAGGCAATAGAAGCTAAGGGCATAGGTTTGAGATTAGACAGACCCAGGTACAAATCCTGGTTTTACCACATACTAACTGTGTGACTTTAGACAAGCTACTTAATTTCTCTGGTATCACTTTTGTCATCTGAAAAATGGGAAGAATCATTCATTCCAAAATATTTGCTAAGCAGCTACTACATAAAAGGACAAATAAGATCCCTGCCTTCCAGAAGCTTGTATGTTAGGAGTATGGAGGGAGAGAAAGACAATAAATAAGTAAATAATAAGATGATTTTAGATTGTGATAAATACTGTAGAGGATATATAGTTTTCAGTGTGTGCACTCTGGAATTAGACTGCCTGGGTTCAAATCTCGGTTATGCTATTTACTAGCTGTGTGATCTTTGCAAGTAACTCAATCTCTGTGCCTCGGTTTCCCCATTTGTAAATGGGCATATTAATAGCATCTACTTCATAACCTCATGGGATTATTATGAGGATTAAATGAATGCGTCCATGAAAACTGCTTAGAACTGTGGACGCCACATAGTAATTGCGTAAGAGCTGTATACTAATACTATGAAGAAAATAAATTGGAAGATATGAGGATAAGTTGGGAGAGTGGTATTTAAGATAGGGTACTCAGTGAAGGACTTCTTGAGGCTGTGATATTTAAGCTGACACTGAAAGAATGAGAAAGAGCCCGTCATTATTAGAGTATTTCAGGAAGAGGAAGACCTAAGTGCAAAGGTTCTAAGGCAGAAAGACTCTTCGCATATTTTAAAAAGAGAAATGAGACCTGTGTGGTAAAACATAGTGAGCAAGAGAGAAAGCTGCATCGTAATTATTTTCTACTTCTGCATAACAAATTACAACAAATTTAACATCCTCTTACTAGTTCACAGTTCTATAAGTCAGAAGTCTAGGTGGGAATGAGTGTGGTGGCTCATGCTTTAATCTCAACAATTTGGAAGGCCAAGGTGGGAGGATCGCTTAAGCCCAGGAGTTTGAACCCAGCCTGGGCAACATGGTGCAACCCCATGTCTACAAAAAAAATTTTTTTTCTTAATTAGCCTGGCCTGGTGGTACACGCCTGTAGTCCCAGTTACTTCAGAGGCTGAGGTGGGACGATCACTTGAGCCCAGGAGGTTGAGGCTGCAGTGAGCCATGTTCATGCCACTGTATTCTGGCCTGGACAACAGAGCAAGACCCTGTCTCAAAAAAAGAAAAAAAAGAATAAATCTAGTGGCTGGACCTGGTGGCTCATGCCTGTAATCCCAGCACTCTGGGAGACCAAGACAGGATTGCTTGAGCTCAGGAGTTCGAGATCAGTCTGAGCAACAGAGTGAGACCCTGTCTCTACTAAAAACACACACAAAAAAATTAGCTGGGCATAGTGACACATGCCTGTGGTCCCAGCTACTCAAGGGGCTGAGACAGGAGGATCACTTGAGACAGGAGGTTGAGGCTGCAGAGACCCCTGATCATGCCACTGCACTCCAGCCTGGGTGACAGAGTGAGACTTTGTCAAAAAAAAAAAAAAGAAGAAGAAGAAGAAGAAAAAGAAGAAATCTAGGTGGGCTTAGTTGAGCTCTCTGCTTAGGGCTTCACGAGGCTAAAATCAATAATTTAGCCAGGCTGAGCTGTTATGATTCAGATTCACTATATGAGATAATAAATGAATAATGTTTTAAGCCTTTAATAAATGAAGTTTGTGGTAATATTGTTACACAGCAATAGATAACTAATACAACTTAAGTGTAGGAAACATCACATTTCATTATTTTCTAGATTAAATTAAATCCCCCGAGTCCATTAGAGTGGATAATTTAATCAGTTACTTTTAGAATGCTCTAAGGCTTACATCATTCAGGAAAACCGATGTGGGGAAGAGTATATACTGAGTCCTGGATCCATTGATTTGCTGGTAAAACACACATTGTCCAAATCTACATAGTCTATTCAAAGGTGGCTGCCTCTATTGAAGACAACATCTACTCCCTTTGTGCCAGACTTGGCCACGGAGACCTTCATTCCAGAGGGAAGGCTGGAAGCTTAGTGCTCAGTCCCCAGGTACACACAAAGCCATGCCTATCAAAATTCCTGCTATTTACAGGCCACCATGTGGAAGCAGAGTACAGATCCCCACTGCCCTTCTTCCTACTCTGGAAATCTTTCTCTGCTCCAGCTTCTTCTGTCTTAACGTCAGTCCAGCAAGTCTCCAAGACCCTAGATTTCAAAGGCAACATTCTCTTAACTAAGGAATCCTAGACCTTAACAGACAGAACACCAAGTACTAAGCTATTGTATCCTGTGAAAGGGAGGAAAAATGCCCTCTTATTTTCGGAATGATTCTATAGCAACTAGAAGTCATTTAATTTGCCACACAGTCAACCACGGCAAAATGAAAACACATGTTCAATCACAAAGTGTTCATTATAGTAAAAGATTTCATTTCCTCAAGAAATGCAGGACTCGTCGTAGCTCTAAGTGCTACAGGAGACTTTTCTTTCCTTGTTTTTTGTTTTGTTTTGTTTTGTTTTTGAGATGGAGTTTCTCTCTTGTTGCCCAGGCTGGAGTGCAATGGTGCAATCTCTGCTCACTGCAACCTCCGCCTCCCGGAGTCAAGTGATTCTCCTGCCTCAGCCTCCTGAATACCTGGGAATAAGTAGAGACAGGTTTTGCCATGTTGGCCAGGCTGATCTTGAACTCCTGACCTCAAGTGATCCACCTGCCTCAGCCTCCCATAGTGCTGGGATTACAGGCGTGAGCCACCACGCCTGGCTTACAAGCTTTAAAAAAAAAATCTACCACTATAGTCTTGGCTGTTAGGTTTCTGAGGTTCTTTTACTTTTTCCCATTGAAATGCACTGGACAACATTCCAAATTACCTACTAAACCAAATCCAAGTTCTTCCACCACAGAGATACAAATTTATTTTTACAGCAGTTAACAAAAAAAATTCCCCCTTTTTTTTCTTTTGCCATTTTCTCTGATAATGCTGTATTATTCCTCCCACTCAACAGCCTAGATAGACAACCCAACTACTTCCTCCTCCAACATACAGGAAAGAATAGAAACAATTCTATCAGCTCCAGCTGGGGCGGCACAAATGCCAGGAAGCTTTTCTTAGATTTTTGAATCCTACGTGACTCTCACTTTAGGTGCTTTCCAAAATTTTGGTTTCATTTTTCTTGAATTTTGTTCTGCAGAAACTCTCAATTGTCTAACACTGGTGGCATGTAGTAATCTTTGCCAAGTTTAATTCGAATCTAGTTTCTTGGAAAATTTCAGTGACCCAAGAAGAAGGTTTTGTAAACCTCCTTGTTTTGTGCAATGGGAATTTGTTCAGCAAGTAGGAGTCAGGATCCCTCCCTATCGCTCAGCAAAATAGGTTGTTTTATTTCCTTTTATTTCAAAATATACTGGGGTTTGTTTTAAGACAAATTTTGAGTCCCACTATTGCTAATGATCAGTTGTATGCTTTAGGCAAATTCACAAAACTTTCTAAACCTTGGTATCTTCATTTGTAATGTTAGGATAATTCCTTCTTTATACAGTTGTTGAAAAAGCTACTGGATTTAAATCTGGGTTATATAATGAGCGTAGTGTGTGCTCATTAAATGGTAGACATTGGTTCTTCTTTATCTGATTCTTCCCCACTCTGGTTTACTGTCGTTTATCTTAAGTAAAAATCTTGTAGCCACAAAGCAAGTAACCAAGTTCCCCTGTCCAACATTAGTGTCAGAAAATGTTGGTGCCTCTGACAAATAGAAAATCTAATGAATAGGGTACTGTTTTAGGAAGAAGGAGATCTGGCTTTCCCCCTGGGCTTACTATAACAAGTGACTTAACTTACAAAGCAACCATGAAAATGAGCATTGTGCCTCAAGAAATAAACCCTCTCACTCTTTTTCTTGGATGTGTGTTGCATTGTCATAGGATTGTTTTCAGCATTAGGAGGCTCTGATACAAGTTCAGTTCAGGTCAGCAAACTTTTTTTCAGGGCTTCATCTGTATCAGGACTGTGCTTGCTATCAGATATAAAAATGAAGAAGGCAAAATTCCTGAGCTTTCATTCACTCGCTCAGTAAATGTTTATAGAGTGCCTACTAGGTAATAAAACTGTGAGTCTTAAAGAATCAAACAGAAAAAGTTACTGCCCTCGTGGGCTTTATAATATAGAGAAGATTATAGACAGTGTTGCACTGATAAATGTTTAACAACGACCAGCTCTCCAAAAAGAAAAAAAAAAGAAAGAAAATCCAATTCTTTTATATTCTTTCTTTCTTTCTTTCTTTCTTTTTTTTTTTTTTTTTGAAACAGAGTCTCACTCTGTCGCCCAGGCTGGAGGGCAGTGGCATGATCTTGGTTCACTGCAACCTCCGCCTCCCAGGTTCAAGTGATTCTCCTGCCTCAGCCTCCCGAGTAGCTGGGATTACAGGTGCCTGCCACCAGGCCCAGCTAATTTTTATATTTTTAGTAGAGACGGAGTTTCACCATGTTGGCCAGGCTGGTCTCGAACTCCTGACCTCGTGATCCGCTCAACTCGGCCTCCCAAAGTGCTGACGTTACAGGCGTGAGCCACCGCACAAGGCCATTCTTTTCTAATTCTGTTTGTGGCCTCTTTTTTTTTCTTTTTGGAAATGTTTAGGAAATTTTTTTGTCCCTAGTAAATAACATTTCCCATCTTTTGCTCTGGTGTGGGTCTTTTAAAATCTATTATGCTGAGCACAGCATGCTCTCTCACTCTAGAAAGTCAATACAGTTGTGGAAAATGTTCCTGCATTTGATTATCGCCTCGCCTCTGTTTTCTCTATTCTTTCTTTCTGAAATTCTTATTATTTAGATGCTGAACTAAGTATTTTTCTTATCTTTTCTATTTTCTCTTTTTCATTTTCTTTTCTTTTTTTTTCTTTGAGACAAAGTCTCATTCTGTCACCCAGACTGGAGTGCAGTGGCCCGATCTCGGCTCACTACAACCTCTGCCTCCCAGGTTCAAGCTATTCTCATGCCTCAGCCTCCTGAGTAGCTGGGATTACAGGCACGCGCCACCACTTCTGGCTTATTTTTGTATTTTTGGTAGAGACACGGTTTCACCGTGTTAGCCAGGCTGGTCTCAAACTCCTGACCTCAGGTCATCCACCTGCCTCGGCCTCCCAAAGTACTGGGATTACAAGCGTGAGCCACTGCGCCCGGCTTTCATTTTCATTTTTATATTTTGGCTCTACTTTCTCAGAGATTTTCTCCAATTTTATTTTCTAATTCCCCCCATTCCTGAGCTTTTGGGGTGATTCACAGCATGAATCAGCTTGTTATTACCCTCCTCCACTTCAAGTTTAGATTTGAGTTTTCTCTAGATGGGAATATTTGTTCTCACTTATTCCCCTGCTTCCATTCTTCAAATTTTGTTGTGTTGTCACCTCTCCCTTTCTGTTGGTCATTTTTGGCTTATACCTTTTTTGAGGTCACATTACTGGGATTTCAGGAAGAACCAGTGATGAAGGCACATCTTTAATCTACCGTGCATAATCAGGTGCTTTATTTCTTGCCATTTTCATTCCTACTATAACAGTCACACTTCTCAAGGCAGCATAGATACCTCTGAGTTACAGGCAAAAGATCAAGTGCAAGAAAGTGATGTAGGTCAGGCAAGCACCAAAGTGGAGCTTAGCCAGAGAGGGTTCTTGGCCTTGCCCAGAAAAGAGTTCAAGGGTAATCCAGAGAAAGAAGAAAACAGCTTTGTTGAATAGTCAGTGTTACAGCTCGGTGACTGCTCCCGCAGAACAGGGCTTAGAGTAGCAGCTCGGGGTAGTTTTGCAGTCATATTTATACCCACTTTTAATTGTATGCAGATTAAGGGGCAGTTTATGCAGAAAAGGGGTAGTAACTTTTGAATGGTTAGGTACCATGGAAAGGGGTGATAACAACCTTGGTGTTGCCATGGCAACGGTAAGTTGACATGGCACACTGGCGGGTGGGTCTGATTGAAAACTGCTTTCTCCTTGGCAACACCAGGGAGAAAGTGTGAAAAAGTGTCTTAGCTAGTCCTCAGTCTAGTCCAGTATCCAAGTCCCACCCCTAGAATCAAGTCCCGCCTCCTACCTTAAAAGTACAGAAGAGAAAAAGCACAAATATTAATATTTCAAGATATTATAACATTTCCAACAGTGCTGGAGCCAGCTCACACTGGCTCATAAGAATAGATGGTTTATATTCAGGAATTTTATCAGACAGTGGTTAACCATTATTAAAAATTAAATAAACTTAGAATGTTCATTATAACATAATGAAATACATTATATTAAAAACAAAGACAATACTCAAAACTTATCACTTCCTAATTATTTTAGTGAATCCTAC
Organism: Pongo abelii; assembly: GCF_028885655.2. Lineage (NCBI taxonomy): Eukaryota > Metazoa > Chordata > Mammalia > Primates > Hominidae > Pongo > Pongo abelii. Next base: position 170,409,120 of record NC_071985.2, on the reverse strand, counting down.
TATTATCTATCTTCTTGAAGTTCTTTACCTCTATCGTATCTGTATCACAGAAATATAATGGTGTTCCATATATTTATTTATAAAGAAATAAATTAAATAAAACAAAACCAGGTATTATTCTGACTGTCAAAAAACATTTGCCTCTAAACTTTTTTTTTTTTTGAGACAGAGTCTCGCTCTGTCATTTAGGCTGGAGTGCAGTGGCACGATCTCGGCTCACTGCAACCTCTGCCTCCCAGGTTCAAGCAATTCTCCTGCCTCAGCCTCCCCAGTAGCTGGGATCACAGGCGCATGCCATCACGCCCAGATAATTTTTTATATTTTTAGTAGAGATGGGGTTTCACCGTGTTAGCCAGGATGGCCTCCATCTCCTAACCTTGTGATCTGCCCGCCTTGGGCTCTCAAAGTGCTGGGATTACAGGTGTGAGCCACCGTGCCCAGCCTGCCTCTAAACTTTCAACCTATGCATGCCAAGGTTCAAAACCTTTCTGAAACAATTGATTATTGTTCTATATCCTTCACTAACCCCTTCCACACCACATCCATCCGAGCTGGGCTTAATGCCCCTCCTACACATTCTTAGCTTGTCATTCCTACCTACCACCTTTGTGTTAAAATGATCTGCTTATCGGCTTCTCTTTGGCTAAACTGTAAGCTTCTGTATGGAAAGCCTCCACAAACCCCAGATGAGACTGAATTTCTCTATTATGATTGTCCACAATTCCCTATAGTTTGGCTTTATAATACTTATGCATGTGATTATATTTGTAACAGGAATAGCAATTAACGCTGTCTAGTCTTACATACCCATAAAGGCTGAGGCTTTCTTTCACACCCCTCAGTTTCCTCACAGCATTCCTTTTATTTTCAAAAGACTGCTTGAAAAAAAATGTTGAATGTTTCTTGCTCTTTTATTTAAAACAATAGTTTATATTTGTACAGAGTTTTTAAAGTTACATAATTCTATAAAGCTTATAATGAAAAAAGCAGTACACTATTTCTCCTTTTCTACCCCCAATCCCTAGTACTCAAAGGCAACATTTAAAAGATTTTATTAGTTGTTTCTTCTGATACTTGCCTCTGTCTTCCTAAATAACATTCTTGTATTACTGCTATTTGGAGATTGTTCAGTTTCGTATATTTTGGCTTCCTGCTATGGAAGATGAAGATTAAGCTCTCTTATAATGCTCCCCACACCACACCCCATCATAAACACCTTCACATACATTCTTTTCCCCCTCCATTTCTCCCTATATAATTACATCATTGCATAACTTTTGGTTAATTCAACATGACCATACATTGTACAATGACTACATTTCCTCTCTTGTACAATATGTTTTGGTTTTCCTGGAATTAATAATTGCCTTTATTGTTTGCTTACTTTTCTATGTACCTATAACTAATTCATCCTCAAACATTCCTCGAGAATTATAAATTTCCTTTCATAATGTTGAAATACATTGGTTGTTTTTTATTTTCATTCATTTTGTGACAACATCCTTCTTGGAGGTCTCTGTTAACCCTGCCCCCAACGTGAACAGATTGCTCTCTAGAAATGTTTTGTAGGTGTCACTCTGGGATCTCCTGCATGCTCCTCCTGAGGAGTCAGTTCTCCTGCTTCTGTTGGAGTCCCTATTTTCTGGATCCTCTTTCTTTTATGTTTGGCCTTCTTGCTTTGTGCTTCCATTCTCCAGTAATTCCCGAGAAAGAGTACATGTTGGGTATAATTTTAAGAACACAGACATCTGTAAATGTCTTTCTTCTACACTTGAATTAAAGCTTGGCTAAATTTAGAATTCTAGGTTGAAACCATTTTCCTTGGAATACTGAAGATATTGCTCCATTGTCTTCTTGCATGAAACATTGCAAACTGATGGTGTGTGAAAGAAAGCCTCAGCCTTAATGGGTATGTAAGATTAGAGAGCATTAATTGCCATTCCTGTTACAAATATAATCACATGCATAAGTATTATAAAGCCAAACTATGGGGAATTGTGGACAATTGTAATAGGGGAATTCAGTCTCATCTGGGGTTTGTGGAGGCTTTCCATACAGAAGCTTACAGTTTAGCCAAAGAGAAGCTGATAAGCAGATCATTTTAATGCAAAGGTGGTAGGTTGGAATGATATGCTAAGAACGCGTAGGAGGGGCATTGAAAGTGCAGCCCAGATGGATGTGGTGTGGAAGGGGTTAGTGAAGGATATAGAACAATAATCAATTGTTTCAGAAAGGTTTTGAACCTTGACATGCATAGGTTGAAAGTTTTGAGACAAATGTTTTTGACTATCAAAATAATATCTGAGTTTGCATTATTTTATTTTATTTATTTTTGAGACGGAGTTTTGCTCTTGGTCGCCTAGGCTGGAGTGCCATGGCGCGATCTCGGCTCACTGCAACCTTTGGATCACTGCAACCTCCGGCTCACTGCAACCTCCACCTCCCGGGTTCAAGAAATTCTCATGCCTCAGCCTCCAGAGAAGCTGTGATTACAGGGGCATGCAACCATGCCTGGCTAATTTTTTCGTATTTTTAATAGAGACAAGGTTTCATCATGTTGGCCAGGCTGGTCTTGAACTCCTGACCTCAGGTGATCCACCCGCCTCAGCCTCCCAAAGTGCTGGGATTACAGGCATGAGCCACCACACCCAGCCTTATTTATTTGTTTTTGAGACAGAATCTTGTTCTGTCACCCACGTTGGAATGCAGTGGTATCTTGGCTCCCTGCAGCTTCTGCCTCCTAGGCTCAAGGGATCCTCCCACCTCAGCCTTCTGAGTAGCTGGGACCACAAGTACTTGCCACCATGACCAGCTACTTTTTTAAATTTTTTTTAGCAACGGGGTCTCACTTTGTTACCCAGGCTGGTCTCAAACTCCTGGGCTCAAGCTATCCAGCTGCCTTGACCTCCCCAAGTGCTGGGATTACAAGCATGAACCACCATGCCTGGTGGTTTTAATATTTTAATAATCTCTTTATTGGTAAAGAGAGGGGAAAATAGGCCAAATAATAGCAATTTTTTGTTTGTTTGTTTTTTGAGAGGGAGTCTAACTTTGTCACCCAGGCTAGAGTGCAGTGGTGCCATCTCTGCTCACTGCAACCTCTGCCTCCCAGGTTCAACTGATTCTCCTGCCTCAGCCTCCTGAGTAGCTGGGATTACAGGCACCTGCCACCACGCCTGGCTAATTTTTGCATTTTTAGTAGAGACGGGGTTTCACCATGTTGGTCAGTCTGGTCTCGAACTCCTGACCTCAAGTGATCCCCTGCCTCAGCCTCCCAGAGTGCCGGGATTACAGGCGTGAGCCACCGCTCCCGGCCTAATAGTAATGTTTTAAAATAACAGGTGTGGAAAAATCTCTATTTACTCAGGCCTGAGAATATTTCTTGCAAGTCATATTCCCTTTTTTTGCCTTAGAGACATAAGAAATTAGGAGAAATCAGGGGGTATCAAATACCCTCATACTCTTTTCCTAGGAAAAAAAAAATTTAAATAATGTATTGCAACTTTGCTCACTTATATTTCTTTCAATGGGAATATTGTTCATCAATAAATGCTCAGTGCTTTAAGTTTGCGATTACCATATTTGCAGAAACTTGAAAAATCATCCCAATTAAATGAAAAAATGTATAGGAGGATTATCTTTCTTTTGCCCTTATCACTCAAATTATATTCAAAGTAACATTTTTACAGCAGTCAAAACCTTTAACCAAAAATTCACACCTGCAGCCTCATAAGTTTAACAAAATGGCCACATTCCAAGCTTTATTTTCTTGATAACCCTGACTGTTTAAACAACTCCCATTGAACCAACAGCTTACCGTTGCTGGGCAATAAAAAAGCGAGCAAAAGGACCTCCAGCCCTGCTGTTTTAGCTATTACCCAGCACTCTCAGAGTTTGCTTTAGTCTGGCTGTTCAATCAAATTCATTTTCCAGTAGCTTCTGGCCTTTGTCTCCTCTTTCTGGCCATGCATTTCATTGCCTCCTGAATTTGATGACAACATTTTCTTTCTTCACTTTACTCTTGGCCCAGAATCTCACTCTCCCAGCCCCATGGAAAGATGGGAAAAAGATTTCATTCTGCTAATCAAATTTGTTAGAAGACATTCTTTAGAGTCTGAAAAATTATATTTCATTAGCAGTTCTCTAGTGGAATTTTTAGTGATGTTTACTCTTTTTTCCTTGTTCTAGTTTCCTCTAATAAACAGAAAAAAAGCAAGAGTAACCCACCAAATTTGGATAAAGGGCTTCTGCTTTTCATATTCTCTTCAACCAGAACAGCTTAACTTTTCTCCATTTATTTATTGAAGTATTTATTCATATTTGAAACAGGCTGGGGTGCAGTGGCATGATCTCAGCTCACTGCAACCTCCAACTCCCAGGTACAAGTGATTCTCCTGCCTCGGCCTCCCAAAGTGCTGGGATTATAGGCATGAGCCACTGCACCTGGCCCTAATTTGATTTTTATTATCCACAACACTCATATCTCTTTTTGATCCTACTGTAATATCACATTATCCTACCTAAAGATGAATTGTTCCAACCCTGATGCTTTGGTAATCATCTTTTCTAAATAAAAAATTGAGGCCAGGTGCAGTGGCTCATGCCTGTAATCCCAACACTTTGGGAGGACGAGGCAGGTGGATTGCTTGAGATCAGGAGTGAGAGACCAGCTTGGCCAACATGGTGAAACCCCATCTCTACTAAAAATGCAAAAAAATTAGCTGGGCATGGTGGTGCATGCCTGTAATCCTAGCTACTTGGGAGGCTGAGGCATGAGAATCTCTTGAACCTGGGAGGGAGAGATTGCAGTGAGCCAAGATCACGCCACTGCACTCCAGCCTGGGTGACAGAACGAGACCCTGTCTCAAAAAAAAAAAAAAAAAAAAAGAGAGAGATTTGTAATCTAGCAAAATATGTTATTTACTTATTTGCTTTCCAACTTTTAGTTTGGGCCCAGGGGGGTACCTGTGCAGGTTTGTTTCATGAGTAAATTGTGTGTCATGGGGGTTTGTTTTACAGATGATTTTGTTACTGAGATGATCAGCATAATATGTGATATGTAGTTTTTTAATCCTTACCCTCCTCTTATCTCCACCCTCAGGTAGGCCCCAGTGTCTGTTGTTCCCTTCTTTGTGTCCATGTGTACTTAATGTTTAGCTCCCACTTGTTAAGTGAGAATATGCAGTATTTGGTTTTCTGTTCCTGCATTAATTTGTTTAGAGATCTTTTATTTAAATACATGAATTCATTTTCAGGAAAAGCCTTCCAGAGATATGAAAGTCAAAATCCAATAAAAGAATGACCTTTGTTATGGAAAAACAAAGAAAGAAAGAAATCAGGTCTTTTTTGGAAAATCTGGGACATTGAATTGTTACACGTAACATGTGTCCCCCTAGGGACATAGGTCACTTTCAGTATTTGCCAAAGCATTAGGTCAGCCAGACATGGGAAACATCTCGGAGCTTAATAACTGAGCTGCTTCAATGTGTTTTGATAAAAGTTTAAAATCTCTGGCCCCAATTTATTGACACATGCCTTTGACAATACAGCATTTCTTTCTTAGGCTATTAGTGAAAGATTAACCATCTACTCAGTGATTGTTATTGGGCCTGTGTGTGTGCAGTATGAACAGTTACGTAACAAAACTGCAAAGATTAGAGACCTTTAAAAGGATCTGGGGAAATAGGAAGAGTCTATAATCTTAATAGGAAAGGAATGAATTATGCAAGCAACTAAAAGCGTGTCAATATTCTGTGCTTCACAAACAAATTGGAAACCAGTGGTAAACTTTAGATCAGAAACAGAAACTCAAAAAATGAAAGAACTGGCCAGGAGCAGTGGCTCCCAGCACTTTGGGAGGTCGAGGCAGGCGGATCACCTGAGGTCGGGAGTTTGAGACCAGCCTGACCAACATGGAGAAACCCCATCTTTACTAAAAATACAAAAAATTAGCCAGGCATGGTGGCGGATGCCTGTAATCCCAGCTACTTGGGAGGCTGAGGCAGGAGAATCGCATGAACCCATGAGGTGGAGGTTGTGGTGAGCCTATATTGCGCCATTGCACTTCAGCCTGGGCAACAGGAGCAAAACTCTGTCTCAAAAAAAAAAAAAAAAAGGAAAAGAAAAAGGAAAGAACCTAGAAACTCAGAGGTCAACTAAGGAGACAGGCATTTTTATAAAAAGTTGAAAAAAATTTCTGGTAGTATAACAGAAAATACAGATAAGTTAAAAGAAAAAAGAATAAAAGCCACTAAAATGTCATGTTAGTTAAGTATTTTAGTAGACAAATTTATCATAATTTGCACGAAAATTTTCTGGTTTGTTTCTGATTTTCGAGTTTTATAATTAAAATACTTATAATTAAAATGATAAATATTCTTATAACTAAAGTCTCTGGAATCCTTCATTAGCCCCTGAAGATAAACTCTGAGAAGTGGAATTGTAGGGTATATTGATTAAGATTCTTTGGTTGCAAATGACAGAAACCCAACTGGAACTGGCTTAAGGAAAAAAGACTTGATTGACTCGCATTTATTCAATGATTTTTTTTTTTTAACTATTAGAGTTTTTATTCATTTGAAACTATGGATACATTTACTTCCCAAATCAGAGCACAGGTCTGGCCAAAATAAACTATAATGAATGTTGGAGGCTTTTTTAGAGCTTTCACCTCAGATCATTCCTCATACACACACACTGATCAATACTCAGCTAAACAATGAAGGCACACCCTCTACAGATCTCTGGAGCTCTCCTATGCAGCAGTCTCCTCCCAGGTCCATTTCCCCAACTCACAGACTATGAGGCTCCACTTGGACTCCTCCTCTTTGCAATATAATATGGAATCTCTCTAGGCAGGAAAGTGGGGTGATCACTCGCTCTCTGTCTAGGGATCATTGTCCTCCACCTCCTGATATCCAATGTCTGAAAACCATTGTGTCATATATTTGGTCTATTTTTAAAAATTGTTTCAGATGGGAGAGTAAATCTGGCCCATGTCACTCCATCATGGCCCAAAGTGAAGTCTCTATCTCAACAATTATTTCTGGATGGCCTGTTATGTGCTAGGCCCTTGGGATCCCTGCTTTTGTGGAGCATGTGATCAAACTACAGAAAGGTCAGAAGTAGAGCTGGCTCCAGGGACATCTGGATCCAGGAATATAAATGCTACCAGATTTCATGGTTTCTGTCTCTCTCTCTCTCTCTCTTTTGCTTTCTTTCTTTCTCTCTCTCTCACCCTCTCTCCCCCTTTACATATCTGTGTCTCTGCATCTTTCTGCACTCTGATGTTAATCAAAACGTCTAAGATGAGCTGAATTAGTGAAGAGTACACAGCCAAAGCAACTTGGAATTGAATTCTTTCAAGCTTAGTCATTTTCAAGCTTAGTCATTTCAGGAGAGAGGGAATTTCTTTTCCTCAGCTTCAGTTTAAAAACTTTCTAGAAAGGAATCATAAGCCCACCCCTTGGACATATCATTGCACCTAGAGAAGTGAGTAACTTAAATTGACCCAGGCTGGATCCTGCCTATTTTTGTGACCAGGGATCTGGAATCTCTTAGCAGAAAAAGCCACAGGGGAATCATCAGCTGAGCAGCCATTCCCATTTGTGTCTTCAATTCTGGGTATACTAATTTGTGACACTTAAAAAAAACAAAAACTACTTTGAAGTAATTTCTAACTTCAACACATTGACCAATAGTTTGTATTAAGGGTCAGATGTTTGCCTAGTGTAGTATTAATATATAAATACACTAAGATAGAAATAACCTTAATATTTGAATGAATGTGGTACAGATAAGCAGTAAATTATGGAATTAAACATGTGAGGGCCAAAGAACAAGAGTGAACTCTAACGGGTAAAAGAACCTTTTTTTTTTTTTTTTTTTTTGAGACGGAGTCTCGCTGTGTCACCCAGGCTGGAGTGCAGTGGCAGGATCTCAGCTTACTGCAAGCTCCGCCTCCTGTGTTCACGCCATTCTCCTGCCTCAGCCTCTCGAGTAGCTGGGACTACAGGTGCCCGCCACCACGCCTGGCTAATTTTTTGTATTTTTAGTAGAGACGGGGTTTCACCATGTTAGCCAGGATGGTCTCAATCTCCTGACCTCGTGATCCGCCCGCCTCGGCCTCCCAAAGTGCTGGGATTACAGGTGTGAGCCACCACGCCCAGCCAGAGGAACCATTTATACATTTAGTTTAGAAAACCCTAAAAAGAGCTGGGCACGGTGGCTCAGCACTTTGGGAAGCTGAGGCAGGCAGGTCACCTGAGGTCAGGAGTTCGAGACCAGCCTGACCAATATGATGAAACCCTGTCTCTACTAAAAAAAATTAGCCAGGCATGGTGGCAGTCGCCTGTAGTCCCAGCTACTTGGGAGGCTGAGACAGGAGAATCGCTTGAACCCGGGAGGCGGAGGTTGCAGTGAGCCAAGATTGTGCCACTGCACTCCAGCCTGGGTGACAGAGCGAGACTCTGTCTCAAAAACAAACAAACAAGCAAACAAACAACCCAAAAAGAAACCTATGGTAAACTTTTCCTTATTTTTTCCCTTTGGTTTTTGTTTGCTTGTTTGTTTTTACTTGTTTATGGTAAGATTTTCTTATTCAGGGACTCAGGACCAATAAATTATTTAAACATTTAGGCTAACTCTGTCACAGCTTGGGCAAGAGAAAACTTTAATCCTGAAGCCATTTTTAACAATTCCTCTCATTTTTTAATACTTCTCAGGCAGTTATCAAGTCATGTCCATTCCACCTCTTAAGCATCACATGAATTTGTCCACTTCTTTCAGCCTTCACTGACCTCTCCTTGTCCAGACCATTCTCATCTTTTCATTTGTATTACTGCAAAAGAATTCTAACTGGCTCCCTGACTCAAGTCTTGCTCCCTAAAATGGATGCATGTGTTTGCTGCCCAGCATCTATTTCTGCTTCTCTTGGTAGCAGTACTCAAAATTTCCTTTGGAAAAACACCACTTTCCCATTCTCAACCATCTAATTTTGGTGAGATTTAACCTCATCCTCAGTTCCAAGAGTGGATTCTGGTTAGCTTGGCTACTTAGTGAATTCCTATTGATTTCCTACTGAATTAGTAAATTCACTAACTCACTTAGTGAATTTATCTATTCCCTTCACCATCCTTATTATTTTAGGCCAATGAGACCCCAAAAAATGTTTGTTGGGGGCTTCTGGGAGGAAGTTTCTCCCTCTGAGAGAGTCATGAACAAAGAAATATGGAAAGCTGCTGCACCCATCTTGGGATCAAGAGGGTAGCCAACCTTAAGATGAAGTAGACATCTTCTGTTCCATTGATCTACATCTTTGTTTTGGTACCAGTACCATGTTGTTTTGGTTACTGTAGCCTTGTAGTATAGTTTGAAGTCAAGAGAAAGTCAAACAAGAGAAATGGAAAGACATGATGACATTGTTCCTTCTATCTCTGAGCTTATAGTTATATAACCCAAGAAACTCAATTGTTGAAGCCACTTTCAGTTAGGTTTTTTAATAATTTATAACCAAAAGCATCCTAACTATACTGTCTTTCAAACCATTTTCCATTCTGAATTCAAAACTGATCATGTCACTTCCACTTCCAAGAGAGGCAGATAGCAAATTGCTAGACTATGATGGAGAGTCCAGAGAAATACCTTATAATATCATGAAGATAATGGCACCTGTAAAGCATTTAGAACAGTACTTGTCACATCGGTAAGTAAGCAGTTAGAATAAGGCACGGCATTCAATAAACACTCGATCAAATCTTATTCTCAGTTTTAAACATTACAAAGACTTGCCTGTGCCCTTAAGGTAAAGTCTGAAAATACCCTAGCCTATAAGGGAGCCTGTCATCTGACTCCCTTCATGGTGACAAGATGGCTGGCAAGAGTTTCTAGGACCTTTCCTAAACCTGGCGTTCGCCTGCCACTTTAGACTCTCACTTTGCTATTTCTTTACTTTGTATTCTCTTTTTTTTCTTTTTTCTTTTTTTGAGATGGAGTTTCACTCTTGTCACCCAGGCTGAAGTGCAATGGCACAATCTCAGCTCACTGCAACCTCTGCCACCCAGGTTCAAGCAGTTCTCCTGCCTCAGCCTCCCAAGTAGCTGGGATTACAGGTGCCTGCCACCACACCCAGCTAATTTTTGTGTTTGTTTTTAGCAGAGATGGGGTTTTACCATGTTGGCCAGGCTGATCTCAAACTCCTGACCTCAGGTGATCTGCCTGTCTCAGCCTCCCAAGTGCTGGGATACAGGCATGAGCCACTGCACCCGGCCTTCTTTACTTTGTATTCTGTTTCTTTTTCTCTTTATGGAGCTAACTTCTATTTTTCCTTTGATTAAAATATTGCTTTCTCAAGGACAGTTTCCTAATTTCACAATTTAGGTTATCCTCTCCTGCTATACAGTCCCATAATTACCTTTTGTAATACAAAAGATGTTACAATGTGATACCTTGCATTTGTAATTATTTGCTTAGAATCTGCCTTCCTTTTTTAGAATATACACTCCCTGGAGGCTGGGCTTCCTGTCATACTTGCAGCTATATTCCCAGAGTCCAGCATAGGGTCTGGGACCAAATGAATAAAAGATCAAGAATGAACATGGAGTTCAGAATCACAGTGGAAGCAAAAAGTATATTTTAAGAAGGAATGAGTATTCTACCAAGCCTAGCTTAAATGTCAACCTAGAGCTACCTGATGTTAAACAATCTAAGTAATCAGCCTGGGCAAGATGGCAAGACCTAATCTCTACAAAATTATTTTTTAAAAATTGGCAAAGGAGACTGTGGGATCATGGCGGATGGGAGGCAGGACTAGATTGTAGCTCCAGACCGAGCAGCATGCAGAGGCTTGCACTACGAATTTTAGCTCCAGATTGACTGCAAGAACAAACCAGCAATCCTGAGAGGGCCCACAGACCCTCTAAAAGAAGCAGACTGCTGCTGCAGGACCTGGGAGACACCCCAAATACTGTGACTGCCTCAACTGCAGAAGTGGGAAAGGGAGACCCTCCTCTCCTGAACACACACCACCACTGGAAAAGCTGAAGGTCTGTTCGTGGGAGAAGTTTCCGCCCTATCTTCAGCCTCCTCAAACAAAACAATTATCAGCCACGAATTTTGTATCCAGTGAAACTAAGCATCATATATGAAGGAAAGATACCGTCATTTTCAGACAAACAAATGCTGAGAGAGTTCACCATTACCAAGCCACTACTACAAGAACTGCTAAAAGGAGCTCTAAATTTTGAAACAAATCCTGGAAACACATCAAAACAGAACCTCTTTAAAGCATAAATCACACAGGACCTATAAAACAAAAATACAAGTTAAAAAGCAAAAACAAAAAACAAAGAAAACCAAAGTACACAGGCAACAAAGAGCATGATGAATGCAATGGTACCTCACATTTCAATGCTAAGATTGACTGTAAATGGCCTAAATGCTCCACTTAAAAGATGCAGAACTACAGAATGGAAAAGAACTCACCAACCAACAATCTGCTGCCTTCAAGAGACTCACCTAACACATAAGGACTCACATAAAGTAAAGGGGTGGAAAGAGGCATTTCGTGCAAATGGATACCAAAAGTGAGCAGAAGTAGGTATTCATATATCAGACAAAACAAACTTTAAAGCAACTACAGTTAAAAGAGATAAAGAAGGACATTACATAATGGTAAAAGGACTTGTCCAACAGGAAAATATCACAATCCTAAACATATATGCACCTAACACTGGCGCTCCCAAAATTATAAAACAATTACTAATAGACCTAAGAAATGAGATTGACAGCAACTCAATAATAGCAGGGGACTTCAGTACTCCACTGACAGCACTAGACAGGTCATCAAGACATAAAGTCAACAAAGAAACAATGGATTTAAACTATACCTTGGAACAATGGACTTAACAGACATATACAGAACATTTCATCCAACAGCCACAGAATACACATTCTATTCAACAGCACATAGAACTTTCTCAAAGATAGACCACATGATAGGCCTCAATACATTTAAGAAAATTGAAATTATATCAAGCACTCTCTCAGACCACAGTGGAATAAAACTGGAGATCAATTCAAAAAGGAATCTTCTATACCATGCAAATACATGGAAATTAAATAACCTGCTCCTGGATGAGCATTGGGTCAAAAATGAAATTAAGATGAAAATTAAAAAATTCTTCAAACTAAATAACAATAATGATACAACCTATCAAAACCTCTGGGATCCAGCTAAGGTGGTGTTAAGAGGAAAGTTCATAGCCCTAAATGCCTACATCAAAAAATCTGAAAGAGCACAAACAGACAATCTAAGGTCACACCTCAAGGAACAAGAGAAACAAGAATGAACCAAACCCAAACCCAGCAGAAAAAAGGAAATAGCCAAGATCGGAGCAGAACTAAATGAAATTGAAACAACAATAACAAAAACCAAAAGATAAATGAAACAGAAAGTTGGTTCTTTGAAAATACAAATAAAATTGATAGACCATTAGCAACATTAACTAAGAAAAGAAGAGAGAAAATCCAAATAACCTCACTAAGAAACAAAACAGGAGATATTACAACTGACACCACTGAAATACAAAAGATCATTCAAAACTTCTATGAACACCTTTACGCACATACACTAGAAAACCTGGAAGAGATGGATAAATTACTGGAAAAAGATAACCCTCCTAGCTTAAATCAGGAAGAATTAGATACTCTGAACAGACCAATAACAAGCAGCGAGATTGAAATGGTAATTAAAAAATTACCAACAACAAAAGTCCAGGACCAGATGGTTTCACAGCAGAATTCTACCAGACATTCAAAGAAAAATTGATACCAATCCTTTTGACATTATTCCACAAGACAGAGAAAGAAGGAAGTCTTCCTAATTCATTCTGTGAAGCCAGCATCACCCTAATACCAAAACCAGGAAAGGATACAACCAAAAAAGAAAATTACAGACCAATTTCCTTAATGAACATAGAAGCTAAAATCCTTAACAAAATTCTAGCCAACCGAATCCAACAATATATCAAAAAGATAATCCACCATGATCAAGTGGGTTTCGTACCAGGGATGCAGGGATGATTTAACATACATGAGTCAATAAGTGTGATACACCACATAAACAGAATTAAAAACAAAAATCACATGATCATCTCAATAGACACAGAAAAGGCATTCAACAAAATCCAGCATCACTTTATAATTAAAACTCTCAGCAAAATTGGCATACAAGGGACATAACTTAATGTAATAAAAGCCATCTATAACAAACCCACAGCCAACATAATAATGAATGGGCAAAGTTGAAAACATTCCCTTTGAGAACGGGAACAAGACAAGGATGCCCATTCTCACCACTCCTCTTCAACATAGTACTGGAAGTCCTAGCCAGAGCAGTCAGACAAGAGAAAGAATAAAGGGCACCCAAATCGGTGAAAAGGAAGTCAAACTGTCACTGTTTGCTGATGATCTGATGGTTTACCTTGAGAACCCTAAGGACTCCTCCAGAAAGCTCCTAGAACTGATACAATAATTCAGCAAAGTTTCCAGATACAAGATTAATGTACACAAATCAGGAGCTCTTCTATACACCAACAGCAACCAAGCTGAGAATCAAATCAAGAAATCAACCCCTTTTACAATAGCTGCAAAAAAACAAAAAACAAAAACAAAAAAACAACTTAGGAATATACCTAATAAAGGAGTCAAAAGACCTTTACAAGGAAAACTACAAAACACTGCTGAAATAAATAATAGACAACACAAACAAATGGAAACACATCCCATGCTCATGGATGGGTAGAATCAGTATTATCAAAATGACCATACTGCCAAATGCAATCTACAAATTCAACACAATCCCCATCAAAATACCAACATCATTCTTCACAGAGTTAGAAAAAAAAATTCTAAAATTCATATGGAACCAAAAAAGAGCCCCCATAGCCATAGCAAGACTAAGCAAAAGGAGCACATCTGGAGGCATCACACTACCTGATTTCAAACTATAATATAAGGCCATTGTCACCAAAACAGCATGGTACTGGTATAAAAATAAGCACATACACCAATGGAACAGAATATAGAACCTAGAAATAAACCCAAATACTTACAGCCAACTGATATTCAACAAAGCAAACAAAATCATAAAGTGGGGAAAGAACACCCTTTTCAACAAATGGTGCTGGGATAATTGGCTAGCCACATGTAGGAGAATGAAACTAGATCCTCATCTCTCACTTATACAAAAATCAACTCAAGATGGATTAAGGACTTAAACCTAAGGCATGAAACTATAAAAATTCTACAAGATACCATTGGAAAAACCCTTCTGGATATTGGCTTAGGCAAGGATTTCATGACCAAGAACCCAAAAGCAAACGCAATAAAAACAAAGATAAATAGTTGGGACCTAATTAATCCAAAGAGCTTTTGCATGGCAAAAGGAACAGTCAGCAGAATAAACAGACAACCCACAGAGTGGGAGAAAATCTTCACAATCTATACCTGACAAAGGACTAATATCCAGAATCTACAATGAACTCAAACAAATCAGTAAGAAAAAAACAATCCCATCAAAAAGTGGACTAAGGACTTGAATAGACAGTTCTCAAAAGGAGATATACAAATGGCCAACAAACGTATGAAAAAATGCTCACCATCACTAATGATCAGGGAAATCCAAATCAAAACCATAATGCAGTACTGCCTTCCTCTTGCAAGAATGTCCATAATCAAAAAAATTAAAAAATAGTAGATGTTGGCATGGATGCTGTGAACAGGGAACACTTCTACACTGCTTGTAGGAATGTAAACTAGTACAGCCACTATAGAAAACAGTGTGGAAATTCCTTAAAGAACTAAAAGTAGAACTACCATTTGATCCGGCAATCCTATTACTGGGTATCTACCCAGAGGAAAATAAGTCATTATTCGAAAAAGATATTTGCACACACATGTTTATAGCAGCACTATTCACAAGTTGCAAAATCATGGAACCAAGTTAATTGTCCATCAATCAATGAGTAGATAAAGAAACTGTGGTGTATATATATCATATATCATATATATGATTATATATCATATCATATATATGATATATATATCATGATATATGATATATATCATGATATATATATCGTATATACCATATGATATATATCGTATATACCATATGATATATATATCATATATACCATATGATATATATATCGTATATACCATATGATATATATCGTATATACCATATGATATATATCGTATATACCATATGATATATATATCGTATATACCATATGATATATATATCGTATATACCATATGATATATATATCGTATATACCATATGATATATCATATGATATATCATATATACACTGTTTTCTATAGTGGCTGTACTAGTTTACATTCCTACAAGCAGTGTAGAAGTGTTCCCTGTTCACAGCATCCATGCCAACATCTACTATTTTTTAATTTTTTTGATTATGGACATTCTTGCAAGAGGGAGGCAGTACTGCATTGTGGTTTTGATTTGGATTTCCCTGATCATTAGTGATGGTGAGCATTTTTTCATATGTTTGTTGGCCATTTGTATATCTTCTTTTGATATATATATCATATATATCATATGATATATATATGATGGAATACTACTCAGCCATAAAACAAAATGAATTGACAGCATTTACAGTGATCGGGATAGACTGGAGGCTACTATTCTAAGTTAAATAACTCAAGAATGGAAAACCAAACATCATAAGTTCTCACTGATATGTGGGAGTTAAGCTATGGGGACACAAAGCCATAATAAGAATGATACAATGGACTTTGGGGACTTGAGGGGAAGAGTGTGAAGGGGGTGAGGGATAAAAGACTACAAATATGGTGCAGTGTGTACTGCTTGGGTGATGGGGTGCACTGAAATCTCACAAATCACCACTAAAGAACTTATTCATGTAACCAAATACCACCTGTACCCCAATAACTTAAGGAAAAAATTTAATAAGTAAATAAAATTTTTTTAAAAATTGGCCAAGTATGGTGGTGTGTGCCTGTGGTCCCAGCTACTTAGGAGGCTGGGGCAGGAGGATGACTTGAGCCCAGGAGATCAACGCTGCAGTGAGCCATATTTGCACCACTGCACTCCAGCCTGGGCAACAGAACACATTTCTGTCTCATAAATAAATAAGTAAGTAAATAATCTAAGTATCTTGGGTTAAATTCCACTTTGGGTAGGGCTAAGAGAGGAGATGTGAACTCTGAGAGCCCAAATATTATGTCTTTCAAGTCTATTTTTTTCATAAGTCAATTTTTGACTACCCTTTCTTTACTTATTGTGCCCTGTGAACTCTTCCATGTCCATACCCATTCATTGTCTATAATCTTGGCACTTTCTTATTCATTAGTTCAACAAATATTTATTCACTATCACCTTTATTTATGCATTTCTATGGACGCTAGAGATAGGGTAAATAAAAGTATGGCAAAACCAGCAATTACTTTTGCACAAACCTAATATGATTTTATAAGAAATTTATAATTTCATTAGAGAAATAGATGTATAAACAAAGAAATTATAATACGAACATTGTGATAAGTGCAGGAAGTAGAAAATAGTGATTATTGCTTTCTTCAAACATAAAGTATTGTTAGTCAGGAGTCTTTAAGTTGTAAGTGCCAGAAACCCAATTTCAAACAGGAAAAGCAGAAAATGGAATCTATTGGCTCACATCCCTACAAATTCCAGGAATAGAACTGTGCTAAGGGACTCAAATAATGTTGTTGGGTCTTCATATCTTATTCTGGGTTTATTTCTTGCTTTTGGGGCCTCGCTTTTTTCTTCTGAAGATGGACTCTGAAGTGAATTCTACAGTACACTACCCAGATGCCTCTTTTAGAATCGAAGCATTGGTTTCCTTCAGGTTTTGGGAGTGTTGGCTGCTGATGGCTCATAGTTGAGTCTCTTTCTGAGACAAAGGGAGGTGTCTCACTCAAGTTTATCCCTCCTCCCTGAGGACAGCTTGAATCCGAAGACTGATCAATGAAGGGTACAAAGGGCTGGCCTCTTGCCTTGATTCAGGACGTACCTAAAAGGCCATCCAGCTTTAGAGTTACCCATGGGAACAGTTCAGGAATCTGAGGAACTTGCCATCTGACTCTTGGAAGAACTGTTCTTTGGAGAAGAGGGTTGAGTTTATTTTTTTTATTCTGGAGATATAGGGATTAAATGGAGAGAAGTAAAGATGAGAAAATATGAAGTGAAACCAAACAACTGTTCCAACTGATGAAAGACTAGGCACCTTGCCCTATGACTCCTCTCTAGAACCCTGCAGACTTTTATCAAGTATTTGGCTACAAGCAAGTTTTTTGTGAAACCAGTGGAAGAGTCTGTTTTTCCTCTCTGAACTGGCCTACGATGGGATGGAACTGTAGAGCACAGGCATATTTAGGAGTTTAGAGACATAATTCTGAGGAAATAAGTTCTAGAACTTTGCAGAAGCAGTAGGTAGGACTATGAACTCTACACATTGTAAGGTTTAACTGGCAAACATCTGGATGTATCTGTCACAGCAACTAATGTCTTAGAGAATAAGGTATAGCTTCACCAAACATTTGAGGAACTAGTAGTAAAAGTAATCAATGCTAATAAATGACAGTATAATAAAATGAAGGCAAAGTGCCACAGGAACAGAAAGGTCTTGAACACCTAACCGATATATTAAAGAACAAATAGATTTGCCTGGCATGGTGCTGTGTATCTGTAGTCCAAGCTACTTGGGAGGCTGAAGCAGGAAGATCATTTTGAATCCAGGAGTTCAAATGCAGCCTGGGAAACATAGAGCGATCCTATCTCTAAAATAAAAAAAAGAAAGAAAGAAAAGATAAATTTGTATAAGTCCATTGCTTGGCTTTATTATAATACAGAGAAAAACTGAGGGAAGGATTAGACAGGTCTAAAGCTATTAAAAAGAAATGAGATAGCAAGAAAAACTGAAAGTTCATTGTCTGTGAAAAATTAAAAAAATAAATTATGTTCATTCATCTAGCATGATGAATAAAAATAATTGACATTCTAAGGCTCCAATTAAAACATTTCCAGGCCGGGCCTGGTGGCCCACACCTATAATCCCAGCACTTTGGGAGGCCGAGGCAGGCTCATGAATCAGGAGTTTGAGACCAGCCTGGGCAATATGGCGAAACCCCGTCTCTACTAAAAATTTAAAAAATTAGCCAGGCATAGGGGCACACACCTGTAATTTCAGCTACTTAGGAGGCTGAGGCAGGAGGATTGCTTGAACCCTGAGGCAGAGGTTTCAGTGAGCTGAGATTGCGCCACTGCACTCCAGCCTAGGTGACAGAGTGAGACCTTGTCTCAAAACGAAACAAAACAAAACAAAATCCAAAAGTGTTTCCTCATGTTTTATTAATTAAAAACAAACAAAACCATAGCTGAGGAGGTTTCTCAGCTCAGAGGTTGACTGAGGAGGTTTCTCTGCAAGTGTGTTTAGAACTGTGAATGGTAAATCTTACCAGAAGAGAGGCAAATAAATTAGATCACTCCTGGAAAGCACTCTGCCTCATTCTTCAGGGGTTTTTGATGATGTGACTTAATATATAAAAAAGCACAGAGCTGAACTCAAAATGAAATAGCAAATTAAGAGAGCCATCTACTGGCAACTCATTGAAATCTGTTTAATTTGTTACATTTCTATACCCAATATTTTCTTGTCACTAATTCTAGGGTCAACTTTCTAGACATATTTAATCTGCCCAACCTTCATGTTATACTTTTTATGAAGGAGGATATCTTTAATATAAGCTACAATTTGTAACACAGATACCCAGGTTTAGGAATTATTCTTTGAAATTTAGCCAACTTGTCTATTACGCTAAGAATGATGATGACAGTACATGTGATGTTTAGTAAAGTGACCATAATAAAAGCAGACAATATATGTCCAGCACTGGTCCATGTACTTTACTTGTATTGATTCTTATAATCTTCACAAGAACCTTATAAAGGAGGTACTATTATTATTTTCATTTTGCAGATAAGGAAACTGAGAACGGAGAAGTTAGATATCTTGCTCAAAGTCCAACAGCTAATAAGATTTTCCCTTCAGATCAGACACAAGACATAGATATTGTTCTTGTCACTTCTATTCAACATTGTTCTAGAGGTTCTAATCAGGGCAATTAGTTAAGAAAAAGAAATAAAACACATCCAGATTGGAAAGGAGAAAAGCAAAACTATCTGTTTACAGATGACATCACATATACAGAAAGTAAATCCTAGGTAATCCACCAAAAAGTTTAAGAGTTAATAAATAACTATACTCAAGGTGGTATGATACAAGATCAATATGCAACAATCAGTTTTTCCTATTCACTAGGAACAAGTAATCTGAAAATGAAATTAAGAAAACAGCTTAATCTACAATAGCATCAAAAAGAATAAAATACTTAGGAATGAATTTAACACAAGAAATGCAAGATTTCTACACAAAACATACAAAAATCATTGAAAGAAATTAGAGGTTTAAATAAATAGAAAGGCATCTGTGTTCATGGATTGGAAGACTTGATATTAAGATGTCAATACTCTTGAAATTGAGCTACAGATTCAGTGTAATTCCTATGAAAATTCTGGCTGGCTTTTTTTTTTTTTTTTTTTTTTTTTTACAGAAATTGACAAGATTATTCTAAACTTCATAAGGAAATGCAAGAGACCCAGAAGAGCCAAACAGTGTTGAAAAAGAACAAAGTTGGAGGACTCACATTTTCCAATTTCAAAACCTACAGCAAAGTTATAGTAGTCAAGACAGTATTGTCTCGGCATAAGGATAGACATATATATCAACAGAATAGAATTGCAGGTTCAGAAATACATCCATAACTTATGGGCAACTGATTTTCAACAAACATGCCAATGCAATTTAGTGGGGCAAAAATAATCTTTTCGACAAATGACACTGGGACAACTGAATATCCACTTGCACAAGAATGAACTCTTACCTCATAGCATATACCGACAGAACTCAAAATGGATCATAGACCTAATTATAAGAGCTAAAACTATACTTTTTTATCTTTCTACCTTGCCTAATATACTTTTATAATAACAAACTGGGAAATATGGTTAAACTTATGGTTTTCTGTTATTGAATGTCATCAAATTGATGAATAACAAATTGATTGAATATCAAAGTTGATTGAGCTTAATTATTATTAAGTATTATTGTGTATGTCTGTGTATCCTGTTGATAGACTGGCAATATTTGGGTAAGTAATAAAAGAAAGACATACATAATTTATAAATTATTGCATACTATATTAGTTTGCTAGGGCTGCTATAACAAAGTACCACAAACTGAGTGGCTTAAACAACAGAAATTTATTATCTCACAATTTTAGAGGCCAGAGGTCCACGATCAAGGCATTGACAAGGCCATGCTCCCTCTGAAGGAGCTAGAAAAGATCTGTTTCATGCTTCTACTGGAAAATATAATTCCAGTCATCACCTAGAGTTATCCCTGCATGTTTGTCTCTGTTCAAATTTCCCCTTTTAATAAGGACACCAGTCATATAGGATTCGCAG
Source organism: Pongo abelii (assembly GCF_028885655.2). NCBI lineage: Eukaryota > Metazoa > Chordata > Mammalia > Primates > Hominidae > Pongo > Pongo abelii. Next base: position 170,388,524 of record NC_071985.2, on the reverse strand, counting down.
TTCACCCTACTCTGGTATTATCTCACTTTACCTTAACTAATCATATCTGCAATGATTCTGTTTCCAAATAAGGTCATATTCTGAGTTACTGGGGTTTAGGATTTCAACATGTAAATTTTAGGAACAGGGGACACAATTCAACTCATCACACATGCTTATTTCATAGGATTAATTTTCTTCCCTTAATTTCAACAAAATAACTAAATGTGTTATAATCAATATTTTTACATAAATTATATTTTATTGTAAAATGGCCTGAGGAATTAAAAAATAAAAAAGTATAAGGTTATAAAATTTGCATAAATTTTATAAAAATATGTTAAAATAAATGTAAAATTTAACAATTATTTTTGTATTTTAAAAAGTTATTTTTCTTCTGAAATTGTTAATTTCATTTATTAAAATTCAAAGCAAAAATTTTATTAACAAAATAAAAATTATTCAAGTAAAATAAAATTTTAATATTTTGAAAATATGTAATAGTATTTAATTTTAATGTTATTTAACTCTTGTTAAATATTTTTATAAAAATAAAACTATTTGCACTGTTAATATGCAATGCTTGTCTTGTTGCCAATGTAAAGAATTGTTAAACTACTTCACGAATTATTATGTTTAGATCTACATATATGTATATATGTACATTTAAGAGTAATATGTAATGTTTAATATTGCAAAATCTTTCTCTTCCACTATATTATTTATTTTGCATAACAAGTTACTCCAACTCTTAGCATTTTTTTTTTTTTTCAGATGGAGTTTCACTTTTGTTGCCCAGGCTGGAGTACAGTGGCACGATCTCAGCTCACTGCAACCTCTGCCTCCTGGGTTCAGGTGATTCTCCAGCCTCAGTCTCCTGAGTAGCTGGGATTACAGGCACCCACCACCACGCCCAGCTAATTTTTGTGTTTTTAGTAGAGACTAGTTTTGCCATGTTGGCCAGGCTGGTCTCAAACCCCTGACCTCAAACTCCTGCTTGCCTCAGCATCCCAAAGTGCTGGGGTTACAGGTGTGAGCCACTGTGCCCAGCCTCTTAGTGGTTTTAAAGAAGAACATTTATTATCTCACACTTTTTGTGGGTTAGGAATTGCCATGGCTTACTTAGGTGGGTCCTCTGCTTCCTGGTCTCTGACAAGGCTGCAGTCAAGGTGCTGGCCAAGGTTTTTGGTTTTTGGTCTCATTTGAAGGCATGACTGGGGAAGAATGTGCTTCCAAGTTTACACAGTGATTGTTGCCAGGATTCAGTTCTTTACAGGTTGTTGAACTGAGGGCCTAAGTTTTTTACTAGCTATTGGTCCTAGGCTACCCTCAGTTGTTTGCCATATGGGTCCGCCCAACAATAGCAGCTTGTTTCATCAAAGCATGTGAGCCAGGAAGGCAATAGAGAGAGTCTGCCAGTAAGATGGAAGCCATAGTACTTTAAAGGGCATAAATACAATGAGGTGAGAATCACTGGAGACCATCTTAGAAGATTGCCTGCCATAGTAACAATACGTAACTCTTGTGAATACCATGCTGCTTCATGAGTACTTAGGAACCACAAACTGGAATAGGAACAGAAGCAAGAAAGTGGATGCTTTGCTCTAATGGAAAATGATTCTTGGCTATGGAAGAAGCTATTGCATTCATGCTGAGAGGAAGAATTTGACAAGTTAATTAATTAGTCTTTTTTCTTACCTAAGCATTTTGCTACTCAAGTCCTCTCCATACTCTGAAGCAGTATTTATCTTTTATATTGCTACCAGGAAAACCCACAAACTATTACAGCATTTGAACACAGTTGCCTTTGGTAGGGCAAGAGATTGGGAGAAGCATTTCTCTGAGGCCTGAACAATGTTACAATGTTAGTCCTGAGAATAGATGTTTAAGATGAAGGGTTGCACTGAGCCAGTGCTGAACACCAGTTAGACAATGATGAAGGCACTCATTTTTTTTGTTTGTTTGTTTTGTTTTGTTTTGTGTGTGTGTGTGTGTGTGTGTGTGTGTGAAAGAGAGAGAGGGGTGTATTATATGTAAGACCCTCTAAAGCATGAGGATACAGAGTAGCAGTTCTTTTTGCTCAGGGGTAGTGGCAGAACTGCTGTTTAAGCCACCTGGAACCCAGTAGGGACTAAATATTGTTATACTCCTTGGCTTGTCTAACATGTCTCAATTTTTAGGTGATTTGAACTCAGATCAGTCTGACTCCAAAACTCACATTTCTCTTTCTTGCCTTCTTTTACTTCCTTTCATTCTTTTGAAAGTTACTATTTTCTAATTACAAATATATACACACACAAATTATAAATGATTTGTGAAATGCTGAAAAGCAGTAAAAAAAAGAATTATTCAAAGTTTCATAATCTAAATGCCAGCATTGTTGATATTTTGATCTGTATTTCTTGATATTCTTTTTTCTAAGTTCAATTTTTCATTTTTTGTTTAACAGAGGTGTGACTGTTTTATAAGTATAATTTTTTATTCAGTTGTTTTCACTTACCATTACAACATAAGGCACATTTCCATGTTATCATGAACTATTCATAAACACCATTTTTAACAATCCATGCTCTTTTTTCTACATTACACTGCTTTCCAGGGAAAGACAGTAAATCAAATATTGCTCATAAACATTCCTTCTGTTAGTCTAAATTTCAGCCTGGCCCAATTTCAGAGTCCTCTGAATCTAAAAATAACCTTTCTCTCTCTCTCTCTCTCTCTCTCTCTCTGTCTTGATAGAGGATGAACTATTTTTGGTATTTGGAGACTCAGGAATTAAGTGGGCTTGGAAGAAGAGGGAAGGGTCAAACTGGGCCATTTGTTACTTTAACCCAAAGCCAGGTCTCAAACTTTGACTTGGGGCAAGGTTCAGAAGGAAGCTACTAACTTAATATTAACTCTTGATATCATAAAAACTCTACTTTTAAAATACAATTATAAAAAAATCTTAGCTTTATATATGTTTTTATATATTTGTGTGTGTGTGTGTATATATATATATATATATTTTTTTTTTTTTTTTTTTGAGACAGGGTCTCACTCTGTCACCCAGGCTGGAGTGCAGTGGGGTGATTTCAGCTCACTGCAGTCTCTGCCTCCTGGTTCAAGTAATTCTCATGCCTCAGCCTCCCAAACAGCTGGGACTGCAGGTGCACACCACCATGTTCACCTAAATTTTTGTATTTTTAGTAGAGAAAGGGTTTTGCCATGTTGGCCAGGCTAGTCTCAAACTCCTGACCCCAAGTGATCTGCCTGCCTCAGCCTCCCAAAGTGCTGGGATTACAGGCGTGAGCCACTACAGTTGGGCTGCTTTATATATTTTATAAAAAGGCAGCCAGAAAGAACTCTTGACTTTTTGGCTTCTCTACAGAAGCAAAAAAGTTGGGCAGGATTATGTTTATTTAGTGCCAGTACTTAAAGGTTATTCTTTTTTTTTTTTTTGAGACAGAGTTTCACTCTTGTTGCCCAGGCTGGAGTGCAATGGCATGATTTGGGTTCACTGCAACCTCTGCATCCTGGGTTCAAGCAGTTCTCCTGCCTCAGCCTCCTGAGTAGCTGGGATTACAGGCATGCACCACCATGCCTGGCTAATTTTTTTTGTATTTTTAGTAGAGACACGGTTTCTCCATGTTGGTCAGGCTGGTCTCAAACTCCCGACCTCAAGTCATCTGCCCGCCTCAGCCTCCCAAAGTGCTGGGATTACAGGCATGAGCCACTGCACCCAGCCCAAAGGTTATTCTTTAAAAGTTCACAAAGTCTACATCACTGAATGACAAATACCAGTTTTTAAGATTAATCCATTCTAGGGCTGGGCGCAGTAGCTCTAGCCTATAGTCCCAGCACTTTGGGAGGCCAAGGCGGGTAGATCATTGAGGCCAGGAGTTCGAGACCAGCTTCGCCAACATGGTGACATGCTGTCTCTACTAAAAATACAAATAGAATTTAGCCGGGCGTGGTGGCGGCTGCCTGTAATCCCAGCTACTCGGGAGCCTGAGGCAGGAGAATCACTTGAACCTGGGAGGCGGAGGTTGTAGTGAGCCGAGATCACGTCACTGCATTCCAACCTGGGCAGCAAGAGCGAAACTCCATCTCAGAAAAAATAAAACAAAACAAAACAAAAACCATTCTGGTTTTTAAAATGTCATCTTTCTGGCATGGCCAGTCAAAAACTCAATTAACTAGAGTTCTATGTGAATGCCGCCTTGGCTTGCCTTTCAAGAGCTTGAAATTTACTGAGAGAGGTAAGCATGTACATAATGAATGAAAAAACAAGGAGGAATGTGAACAGCACTTAATAAACACACAAAATTGGCCAGGTGCGGTGGCCCATGCCTGTAATCCCAGCACTTTGGGAGGCTGAGGTGGGCAGATCACTTGAGGTCAGAAGTCTGAGACCAGCCTGGCTAACAGGCAAAACCCCAATTCTACTAAAAATACAAAAATTAGCCAGGCGTGGTGGTGGGCACCTGTAATCCCAGTGAGAGGTGACAATGTGCTAGCAGCCCTCACTTGCTCTCGGCGCCTCCTTGGCCTCAGCGTCCACTCTCGCTATGCTTGAGGAGCCCTTCAGCCCGCTGCTGCACTGTGGGAGTCCCTCTCTGGGCTGGCCAAGGGCAGAGCTGGGTCCCTCCACTTGTGGGGAGGTGTGGAGGGAGAGGCGTTGGGGGGAACCGAGGCTGCGTGCAGCACTGGTGGGCCAGCGCGAGTTCCAGGTGGGCGCAGACTCGGTGGGTCCCGCACTCGGAGCAGCCGGCTGGTGCTGCCGGCCCCGGGCAGTGAAGGGCTTAGCACCTGGGCCAGCAGCTGCAGAGGGTGCACAGGGTCCCCCAGCATTGCCGGCCCGCCTGCACCATGCTTGAATTCTCACCGGGCCTCAGCCGCCTCCTCGCGGGGCAGGGCTCGAGACCTGCTGCCTGCCATGCCCAAGCGACCCCCAACCCTGTGAGCTCCCACGTGGCCAGAGCCTCCCCAATGGGTGCCACCGCCTGCTCCGCAGTGCCTGGTACAATCGACCGCCCAAGGGCTGAGGACTGCGGGCGCACAGCATTGGACTGGTGGGCAGCTCCACCCATGGCCCTGGCACGGGCTCCTCTAGGTGAAGCCAGCTGGGCTCCTGAGTTTGGTGGGGACTTGGAGAACTTTTATGTCTAGTTAAAGGATTATAAATGCACCAATCAGCACCTTGTGTCTAGCTCAAGGTTTGTAAATGCACCAATCAGTGCTCTGTGTCTAGCTAATCTAGTGGGGACTTGGAGAACTTTTATGTCTAGCTGGAGGATTATAAATGCACCAATCAGCACTTTGTGTCTAGCTCAAGGTTTGTAAATGCACCAATCAGCACCTTGTGTCTAGCTCAAGGTTTGTAAATGCACCAATCAGTGCTCTGTGTCTAGCTAATCTAGTGGGGACTTGGAGAAGTTTTGTGTCTAGCTAAAGGATTGTAAATGCACCAATCAGCACTCTGTGTCTAGCTCAAGGTTTGTAAATGCACCAGTCAGCACCCTGTCAAAATGGGCCAATCAGCTCTCTGTAAAATGGGCCAATCAGCTCTCTGTAAAATGGACCAATCAGCAGGATGTGGGTGGGGTCAGATAAGGGAATAAAAGCAGGCTGCCCGAGCCATCAGTGGCAACCCGCTCAGGTCCCCTTCCACGCCGTGGAAGCTTTGTTCTTTCGCTCTTCACAATAAATCTCACTGCTGTTCACTCTTTGGGTCCGTGTTGCCTTTAAGAGCTGTAACACTCACCGCGAATGTCTGCAGCTTCACTCCTGAAGTCAGTGAGACCACAAACCCACCAGAAGGAAGAAACTCCAGACACGTCTGAACATCTGAAGGCACAAACTCTGGACACACAATCTTTAAGAACTGTTACACTCACTGCGAGGGTCCGTGGCTTCATTCTTGAAGTCAGCGAGACCAAGAACCCACTAATTCCAGACACATTTTGGCAACCTAGATGGGACTATTGCCTATCACCAAGTGGTGAGTACCATCAGACCCCTTTCACTTGCTATTCTGTCCTATTTTTCCTTAGAATTCAGGGGCTAAATACTGGGCACCTGTCGGCCAGTTAAAAGCAACTAGCGTGGCTGCTGGACAAAAGACATGGGTGTCAGGCTTTCTGGGAAAGGGCTTTCGAACAACCCTGACTCTTCGGAGTGGGAGTGTTGGTTTGCTTGGAACCAGCTTCCACTTTTCCTGTACTTCTGGGCTGAGCCGAGGGTTGACAGAGAGGAAAGCCATTCCGCTCCGGGGTCCCGACAACAAGTTTGTTGACCCCGCGGCCATGAGCGGAACTCTCAAAGGCATGTCGCCCAAGTGAGACTCGCCCATCTATCCTATCTATCCTGACCCTTGCCCCCTGGGTCCTAATGCATGCCAGACAAACTTCCTCTCACCTCTCTTCTCTGAGGCTAGTCCCACTTCTAAAAATCACTCCCTGTCTCTGGTGCTTTTCTAGTTTCTCCTATAAGAATGACTTCTAGTATAAACTCCAAGACTCTGTTACCTTCTTTAGGCACCCTGGCTCACCAATCAGAAAGACATAATGTTTGCCCAAAGCCCCATTGTAGGGGGGACTATCTGGAATTTTAGGATCCCTTCTCAGACTAACAGGCCTAACAAAAGCTATTCCTGAAGCGAGGATATGGGAAGCCTCAGAAATTTTATCCTTCCTATTCAAATAAGTGAGGACAAAAGGTGTCACTCTTCCAACCCTGGAGATCCCTTCTCTCCCTCAGGGTATGGACTTCCACTTCATTTTTGGGGCATAACATCTTTATAGGATGGGTAAACTCCCAGTACTAACAGGAGAATGCTTAGGACTCTAACAGGTTTTCGAGAATACATTGGTAAGGGCTACTAAATCTGATTTTTCTCAGTCCTCCTTGTGGTCTAGGAGGACAGGCATGGGTGCAGATTTTCGAGAATGCGTCGGTAAGAGCCACTAAATCCGACCTTCCTTGGTTCTCCTTGTGGTCTGGGAGGAAAACTAGTGTTTCTGCTGCTGCATCAGAGAGCACAACTATTCTGATCAGCAGCGTCCATGGACTGTTGTAGGTTCTTGGGCAGGGGGGGAAACAAAACAAACCAAAACCGTGGACGGTTTTGTCTTTCAGATGGGAAATACTCAGGCATCAACAGGCTTACCGTTGAAATGCATCCTAAGCCATTGGGACCAATTTGACCCATAAACCCTGAAAAAGAAGTGGCTCATTTTTTTCTGCACTATGGCTTGACCCCAATATTCTCTCTCTGATGGGGAAAAATGGCCACCTGAGGGAAGTACAAATTACAATACTATCCTGCAGCTTGACCTTTTCTGTAAGAGGGAAGGCAAATGGAGTGAAATACCTTATGTCTAAGCTTTCTTTTCATTGAAGGAGAATACACAACTATGCAAAGCTTGCAATTTATATCCCACAGGAGGACCTCTCAGCTTACCCCCATATACTAGTCTCCCTATAGCTCCCCTTCCTATTAATGATAATACTCCTCTAATCTCCCCTGCCCAGAAGGAAATAAGCAAAGAAATCTCCAAAGGACCAGAACCCCCCACCCCCCCCGGGCTATCGGTTATGTCCCCTTCAAGCTGTAGGGGGAGGGGAATTTGGCCCAACCCAGGTACATGTCCCCTTCTCCCTCTCTGATTTAAAGCAGATCAAGGCAGACCTGGGGAAGTTTTCAGATGATCCTGATAGGTACATAAATGTCCTACAGGGTCTAGGTCAAACCTTCAACCTCGTTTGGAGAGATGTCAAGCTACTGTTAGATCAAACCCTGGCCTTTAATGAAAACAATGCAGATTTAGCTGCAGCCTCAGAGTTTGGAGATACTTGGTATCTTAGCCAAGTAAATGATAAAATGACAGCCAAAGAAAGGGAAAAATTCCCTACCAGTCAGCAAGCTGTCCCCAGTATGGATCACCACTGGGACCTTGACTGAGATCATGGGGACTGGAGTCATAAACATCTGTTGACCTGTGTTCTAGAAGGACTAAGGAGAATTAGGAAAAAGCCCATGAATTATTCAATGATGTCCACCATAACTCAGGGAAAGGAAGAAAATTTCCTTGAGCGGCTACAGGAGGCCTTAAGAAAATATACTCCCCTGTCTCCCAAATCACTCGAGGGTCAATTGACTCTAAAAGATAAGTTTATTACCTAATAAGCCACAGAAATCAGGAGAAAGCTCCAAAAGCAAGCCCTGGGCCCTGAACAAAATCTGGAGGCACTATTAAACCTGGCAACCTTGGTGTTCTATAATAGGGACCAAGAGGAACAGGCCCAAAAGGAAAAGTGAGATCAGAGAAAGGCTACAGCCTTAGTCATGGCCCTCAGACAAACAAACCTTGGTGGTTCAGAGAGGACAGAAAATGGAGCAGGGCAATCACCCAGTAGGGCTTGTTATCAGTGTGGTTTACTAGGACACTTTAAAAAAGATTGTCCAATGAGAAACAAGCTGCCCCCTCGTCCATGTCCACTATGCCGAGGCAATCACTGGAAGTTGCACTGCCCCAGAGGATGAAGGTTCTCTGGGTCAGAAGCCCCCAACCAGATGATCCAACGACAGGATTGAGGGTGCCTAGGGCAAGCACCAGCTCATGTCATCACCTTCACTGAGCCCGGGGTACAGTTAACCACTGAGGGCCAGGAAATTGACTTCCTTCTGGACACTGGCGCAGCCTTCTCAGTGTTAATCTCCTGTCTTAGACGACTGTCCTCAAGATCCATTACCATCCAAGGAATCCTGGAACAGCCTGTAACCAGGTATTTCTCCCACCTCCTCAGTTGTAATTGGGAGAATTTGCTCTTTTCACATGCCTTTCTTGTTATGCCTGAAAGTCCCACACCCTTATTAGGGACGGATATATTAGTCAAGGCTGGAGCTATTATCTACATGAATATGGGGAACAAGTTACCCATTTGTTGTCCCCTACTTGAGGAAGGAATCAACCCTGAAGTCTGGACATTGAAAGGACAATTTGGAAGGGCAAAAAATGCCTGCTCAGTCCAAATAAGACTAAAAGATCCCACCACTTTTCCTTATCAAAGGCAATATCCCTTAAGACCTGAAGCTCATAAAGGATTACAGGATATTGTTAAACATTTAAAAGCTCAAGGCTTAGTATGGAAATGCAGCAGTCCCTGCAACACCCCAATTCTAGGAGTACAAAAACCGAATGGTCAGTGGAGACTAGTGCAAGATCTTAGACCCATCAATGAGAGAGTAATTCCTCTATATCCAGTTGTACCCAACCCCTATCCCCTGCTCTCTCAAATACCAGAGGAAGCAGAATGGTTCACTGTTCTAGACCTCAAGGATGCCTTCTGTATTCCCCTGCACTCTGACTCCCAGTTTCTCTTTGCCTTTGAGGATCCGACAGACCACACATCCCAACTTATGTGGACAGTCTTGCCCCAAGGGCTTAGGGATAGCCCTCACCTGTTTGATCACCAGTGGCCCAAGATCTAGGCCACTTAAGAAGTCCAGGCACTCTGGTCCTTCAGTATGTGGATGACTTACTTTTGGCTACCAGTTCAGAAGCCTCATGCCAGCAGGCTACTCTAGATCTCTTGAACTTTCTAGCTAATCAAGGGTACAAGGTGTCTAGGTCGAAGGCCCAGCTTTGCCTATAGCACGTCAAATATCTAGGCCTAATCTTAGCCAGAGGGACCAGGGCCCTCAGCAAGGAATGAATACAGCCTATACTGGCTTATTCTCACCCTAAGACATTCAAACCGTTGCGGGGGTTCCTTGAAATCACCGGGTTTTGCTGACTATGGATCCCAGGATACAGCGAGATAGCCAGGCCCCTCTATACTCTGATCAAGGAGACCCAGAGAGCAAATACTCATCTAGTAGAATGGGAACCAGAGGCAGAAACAGCCTTCAAAACCTAAAAGCAGGCCCTAGTACAAGCTCCAGCTTTAAGCCTTCCCACAGGAGATAACTTCTCTTTATATGTCACAGAGAGAGTACAGATAGCTCTTGGAGTCCTTACTCAGACTCACGGGACAACCCCACAACCAGTGGCATACCTAAGTAAGGAAATTGATGTAGTAGCAAAAGGCTGGCCTCACTGTTTATGGGTAGTTGTGGTGGTGGCTGTCTTAGTGTCAGAAGCTATCAAAATAATACAAAGAAAGGATCTCACTGTCTGGACTACTCATGATGTAAATGGCATACTAGGTGCCAAAGGAAGTTTATGGCCATCAGACAATTGCCTACTTAGATACCAGGTGCTACTCCTTGAGGGACTGGTGCTTCAAATAGGTACGTGCATGGCCCTCAACCCTGCCACTTTTCTCCCAGAGGATGGGGAACCAATTGAGCATGACTGCCAACAAATTATAGTCCAGACTTATGCCACCTGAGATGATCTCTTAGAAGTCCCCTTAGCTAATCCTGACCTTAACCTATATACCAATGGAAGTTCATTTGTGGAGAATGGGGTATGAAGGGCAGGTTATGCCATAGACAGTGATGTAACCATACTTGAAAGTAAGTCTCTTCCCCCAGGGACCAGTGCCCAGTTAGCAGAAGTAGTGGCACTTACCCGAGTCTTAGAACTGGGAAAGGGAAAAAGAATAAATGTGTATACAAATAGCAAGTATGCTTATCTAATCCTACATGCTCATGCTGCAATATGGAAAGAAAGGGAACTCCTAACCTCTGGGGGAACCCCCATTAAGTACCACAAGGAAATTATGGAGTTATTGCATGCAATGCAAAAACCCAAGGAGGTGGCAGTCTTACACTGCCAAAGCCATCAAAAAGGGGAAGGAGAGGGGAGAACAGCAGCACAAGCAGCTGGCAGAGGCAGGGAAAGACCAGCAGAGAGAAAGAGAAAGACAGAGAGAGGAAGAGACAGACAGAAAGTCAAAGCGAGAAAGAAAGAGACAGAGACAAAGAGGGAGTCAGAAAGAGAAAGAGACAAAAAGTCAAAGAAAGAAGAAAGAGAGGAAGAGACAGACAAAAAGGGAGTCAGAAGGAGAGAGACAAAGAAGAAGTCAAAGAGAAAGAAAGAGATGGAAGTAGTAAAGAAAAAAACAGTGTACCCTATTCCTTTAAAAGCCAGGGTAAATTTAAAACCTACAATTGATAATTGAAGGTCTTCTCTGTAACCTTATAACACTCCAATACCACCTTATTGTCAGTGTAAACAAGGGCACAGCCTGAAGCACTGAGGCCACTGACAACCCATAGCATTCCTATCAAAAACCCTTAACCCAGCAGGCTTCCTAACAGGGGATCTAAATCTTAATTAATTACCATACAAAGGTCCAACCAGCTCTAGGGGGAACTCCCTTCAGGACAGGATGGTTCCTCCCAGGTGATTAAGGAAAAAAGACACAGTGGGTATTCAGTAGGTGATAAGGAAACTCTTGCAGAAGCAGAGTTAGGAAAATTGCCTGATAATTGGTCTGCTCAAACGTGTGAGCTGTTTGCACTCAGCCAAACCTTAAAGTACTTACAGAATCAGGAAGGAGCCATCTATACCAATTTTAAGTTAATATGGACTGAATGAGGTGTTATTAATAGCAAAGAATAATTGAAATCCCAAACTTACAAGGTTTTCAACAGAAGTAAAGTTTGCTAAAAGTTAACAGTGTAAACATATATTATCCTAACTTCTAATCTTGTGGAAATCAGACCTTATCAGTACCCCTCAAAGCTCAAGTTCGTCAGCACAGAGCCATACAACTAATACCCCTACTTATAGAGTTAGGAATGGCTACTGCTACAGGAACCAGAATAGCCAGCTTATCTACTTCATTATCCTATTACCACACACTCCCAAAGGATTTCTCAGACAGTTTGTAAGAGATAACGAAATCTATCTTTACTCTACAATCCCAAATAGACTCTTTAGCAGCAGTGACTCTCCAAAACTGCTGAGGCCTAGACCTCCTCACTGCTGAGGAAGGAGGACTCTGCACCTTCTTAGGGGAAGAGTGTTGTTTTTACACGAACCAGTCAGGGATAGTATGAGATGCTGCCCAGCGTTTACAGGAAAAGGCTTCTGAAATCAGACAATGCCTTTCAAACTCTTATACCAACCTCTGGAGTTGGGCAACATGGCTTCTCCCCTTTCTAGGTCCCATGGCAGCTATCTTGCTGTTACTCACCTTTGGGCCCTGTATTTTTAAACTTCTGGTCAAATTTGTTTCCTCTAGAATCGAGGCAATCAAGCTACAGATGGTCTTACAAATGGAACCCCAAATGAGCTCAACTAACAACTTCTACTGAGGACCCCTGGACCGACCTGCTGGTCCTTCCACTGGCCTAAAGAGTTCCTCTCTGGAGGACACTACAACTGCAGGGCCCCATCTTTGCCACTATCCAGCAGGAAGTAGCTAGAGCAGTCATAGGCCAAATCACCAACAGCATTTGGGGTGTCCTGTTTAGAGGGGTGATTGAGAGGTGACAGCATGCTAGCAGCCCTCGCTCGCTTTTAGCACCTCCTCGGCCTTGGTGTCCACTCTGGCCCCACTTGAGGAGCCCTTCAGCCCACCACTGCACTGTGGGAGCCCCTCTCTGGGCTGGCCGAGGCTGGAGCCAGCTCCCTCTGCTTGTGGGGAGGTGTGGAGGGAGAGGCATGGGTGGGAGCTGAGGCTGTGCACAGTGCTCGCGGGCCAGGGTGAGTTCCCGGTGGGCGCAGGCTCGACAGGCCCTGCACTCAGAGCAGCCGGCTGGTGCCATCAGCCCCGGGCAGTGAGGGGCTTAGCACCCGGGTCAGCAGCTTCGGAGGGTGCGCCAGGTCCCCCAGCACTGCCGGCCTGCCCGCACCACGCTCGAATTCTTGCCAGGCCTCAGCTGCCTCCCTGTGGGGCAGGGCTTGGGACGTGCAGCCCGCCATGCCAGAGACCCCCCCTGCTCCCACCCCACCCCTGTGGGCTCCCGTGCAGCCTGAGCCTCCCCAACGGGCACCGCCCCCTGCTCCATGGCACCTGGTCCCATCACCACCCAAGGGCTGAGGAGTGCAGGCGCATGGCATGGGACTGGCGAGGAGCTCCACCCATGGCCATGGCACAGGATCCACTAGGCAAAGCCAGCTGTGCTCCTGAGTCAGGTGGGGACTTGGAGAACTTTTATGTCTAGCTGGAAGATTGTAAATGCACCAATCAGCATGCTGTATCTAGCTCAAGGTTTGTAAATGCACCAATCAGTGCTCTGTGTCTAGCTAATCTAGTGGGGACTTGGAGAACTTTTATGTCTAGCTGGAAAATTGTAAATGCACCAATCAGCACTTTGTGTGTAGCTCAAGGTTTGTAAACGCACCAGTCAGCACCCTGTCAAAGTGGGCCAATCAGCTGTCTGTAAAATGGGCCAATCAGCTCTCTGTAAAATGGATCAATCAGCAGGATGTGGGTGGGGTCAGATAAGGGAATAAAAGCAGGCTGCCTGAGCCAGCAGCAGTGACCCGCTGGGGTCCTCTTCTGTGCTGTGGAAGCTTTGTTTTTTCACTCTTCACAATAAATCTTGCTGCTGCTCACTCTTTGGGTCCACGCGGCCTTTATGAGCTGTAACACTCACCACGAAGGTCTGCAGCTTCACTCCTGAAGTCAGCAAGACCACGAACCCACCAGAAGGAAGAAACTCCAGACACATCTGAACATCTAAAGGAACAAACTCTGGACACACCATCTTTAAGAACTGTAACACTCACTGCGAGGGTCTGCGGCTTCATTCTTGAAGTCAGCGAGACCAAGAACCCACTAATTCTGGACACACCAGCTACTTGGGAGGCTGATGTAGGAGAATCCCTTGAACCTGGGAGGTGGAGGTTGCAGTGAGCTGAGATTGCGTCACTTCAATCCAGCCTGGAGGCAGAGCAAGACTCAGTCTCTTGCTCTGAACAAACAAAACAAAACAAAACAAAACACAAACAAACCCAAAGTCTTACTGTGGCATCAAAGAAGAATAAATTCTGAATGATGAGAGTTTTGTATCAGAGTTAGAAATTTGAGCTGGGCTGGCTGGGTGTGGTGGCTCATGCCTATAATCCCAGCACTTTGGGAGGCCGAGGTGGGCAGATCACGAGGTCAGGAGATCGAGACCATCCTGCCTAACATGGTAAAACCCCGTCTCTACTAAAAATACAAAAAAATACAAAAAAAAAAAACCCAAAAAAACAAAAAAAAAATTAGCTGGGCGTGGTGGTGGGCACCTGTAGTCCCAGCTACTCGGGAGGTGTGAACCCGGGAGGCAGAGCCTGCAGTGAGCAGAGATTGCATCACTGCACTCCAGCCTGGGCAACAAAGTAAGACTCCATCTTAAAAAAAAAAAAAAAGAAATTTGAGCTGGGCTAAATGTATATACATATATAGATGTGTGTGTGTGTGTGTGTGTGTGTGTGTGTGTGTGTGTATGTGTGTATACTGATTTTTTTTAAAAAAAACACAGGTTTATTGAGAAAAATTAAAAATATAGGGAAATATATGCATTATAACCAAGATAATGACACTTAAGAACTTGATGTATAATCTTAAGTTTTTATAAATATACTTACAAAAGATACTACTATTACAAACATCTGTTAATTTGATGAATATGTATGTAATGCTTACAATGTCTTAGGCACTGTTTTGCAGGCTTGAGTTACATCAGTGAAGATGTAACTCAAGTAATTTATTTTGTCATAGAGCTTATCTTTTAGTGGAGTGAGATAGAGAACAGACAAACAGAGAAATAAGTAAATTATGTAGAATGCTACAACGTGATAAGTCCTATAGGGATAGAGAGAAGAAAAACAGAGGACAGAAAGGAGGATCAAGACTCCTGAGGAATGGATTACAATTTATTTTTATTTTTGAAAGAGGGTCTCACTCTGTTGTTCAGGCTGGAAAGCAGTGATGTGATTACGGCTCACTGCAGCCTCCACCTTCCAGGCTCAAGCAGTCCTCTCACCTCAGCCTCCTGAGTAGCTGGCACTACAGGCATGCCACCTTGCCCAGCAAATTTTTGTATTTTTAGTAGAGACAGCTATGTTGCCCAGGCTGGTCTTGAACTCCTGGGCTCAAATGATCTGCCTTCCTCAGCCTCCCAAAGCACTGGGATTACAGACGTGAGCCACCATACCTGGCCACCTGTGCATTTTCCTAGTCAGGAAAGTCTTTAGTATTTGGAAGTTGACAGGGTCGCTGTCGCAGATAAAAGTTTTTTGATATTCTAATTTTTACTGAAAAGTTCAAAATTTTATCATCCGCAAGAAATACTGTGGTGTTTTCCTTAAAGTAACAGGAGTACTTCATTCATTTTTGAAAAAATTTCTGCCAGATGCCGAAGTCTGAGTAAACATAGTTTTTCTGTTAGTTACTCTTTCACATAAAAATTGTGTTCCAAGAAAAAATTGTCTAGTTTACCTGGCAACTTGAAAAATCACACAAGTGCTTTTCCTCAAGATAATCTTTGGTGTGCAGCAGAAGTGCTTTGATGTGCAGCAGAAGTGCTTTATTTGTACTTCCCATTTTGTCACCCAAAAACCTTTTACTTAAGACTTGAAATTCAATAAAATTAATAAGTTTTACTGCTTTATCCATGACATTAATAAATAAAAGTGGCATTTTTTTACTTTGAGTGCATGGCAGTGAATAGTAACAATGGCCACTAGCACAGTTTGGTGCCACTGCCTCGATTCCAGTAAGTTTCCAATCCCTTTACCCACCATTGCTTTTGCAGCATCAGTGCAAACATCAACATAGTAAAAACGACACAATGCCTTAGCGTTATTATGAAAACAGTTTTGGCTATGGATCTCTTGAAAGGGTCTTGGAAACCCCAGAAGTCTGCAGGCCACACTTTGAATATCATTGCTTTAATCTCTTAGTCGTTGATATCTCAGCAAATACCTAATGTAGCATAGCCTCAGCTGTACATGTTGTCCTTATTTTCCAGGTGAGGAAAATGAAGATGAGAGATGTTCATTAATTGGCCCAGGATCCCATAAGCATAAGGGAGAGAAGTAGATTTTGCATCTAGAATTGTCTAAATCCAAATCCCAGCCTCTCCTTCTACTTTATATTTCCTGGATAATAATGCTTAAATGCCTTATTGCTTATTTTTCTCTTTTGCAGAATATACTGATTTTATTGAAGTATTTGTTGTACATCTTCCCTCCTCTCTTGGGTGGTCAGGGTATATCTGGACTCTCAATAACATATTTTCCTAGTTATAAAAGTACTAGATTCAGGACAATTGGCTTTGGTGAAAAAAAAGAAAAAAAATGTAATAAATAAATAAAAGTAATAGAGGTAATATTTTCAACAAGACAACGCCCAAACTCTTGCTAAAACATATATAGAAATGCTGAGTGAAAAGTAGGCAAGCGCTCTCCCTCTCCCTCTCCCTCCTTCTTTCTTCAGTCTCCCTCTCCTTCTTTCTTCAGTCTCCCACTGTTGCTGAGGCTGGACTGTACTGCCGTGATCTCAGGTCACTGCAGCCTCCCTGCCTCAGGCTCCTGTGATTCTCCTGCCTCGGCCTGCCGAGTGCCTGGGATTGCAGGCATGCGCCGCCATGCCTGACTGGTTTTTGTATTTTTGGTGGAGACGGGGTTTCGCCATGTTGACCGGGCTGGTCTCCAGCTCCTGGCCTCGAGTTATCTGCCCGCCTCGGCCTCCCAAGGTGCTGGGATTGCAGACGGAGTTTCACTCACTCAATGCTCAATGTTGCCCAGGCTGGAGTGCAGTGGCGTGATCTCGGCTTGCTACAAACTCCACCTCCCAGCCACCTGCCTTGGTCTCCCAAAGTACTAAGATTACAGCCTCTGCCCGGCTGCCACCCTGTCTAGGAAGTGAGGAGTGTCTCTGCCTGGCCGCCCATCGTCTGGGATGTGAGGAGCCCCTCTGCCCGGCCGCCCCATCTGGGAAGTGAGGAGCGCCTCTGCCTAGCTGCCATCCCATATAGGAAGTGAGGAGCATCTCTGCCTGGCCGCCCATCATCTGGGATGTGAGGAGCACCTCTGACTGGCCGCCACCCCGTCTGGGAGGAAGTGAGGAGTGCCTAGGCCCAGCCACCTGGTCTAGGAAATGAGAGCGCCTCTGCCCGGCTGCCCCGTCTGGGAGGTGAGGAGCACCTCTGACCGGCCGCCACCCCATCTGGGAGGAAGTGAGGAGCGCCTCTGCCCGGCCGCCCCTTCCGGGAAGTGAGGAACGCCTCTGCCCGGCCGACCCATCTGGGAGGTGAGGAGCGCCTCTGCCCGGCCGCCCCGTCTTGGAGGTGAGGAGCGCCTCGGCCCGGCCGCCCCATCTGGGAGGTGTACCCAACAGCTCCGAAGAGACAGCGACCATCAAGAATGGGCCATGATGACGATGGCGGTTTTGTTGAAAAGGAAAGGGGGAAATTTGGGGAAAAGAAAGAGAGATCAGATTGTTACTGTGTCTGTGTAGAAAGAGGTGGGCATAGGAGACTCCATTTTGTTCTGTACTAGGAGAAATTCTTCTGCCTTGGGATGCTGTTGATCTATGGCCTTTCCGCCAATACCGTGCTCTCTGAAACATGTGCTGTGTCAACTCAGGGTTAAATGGATTAAGGGCGGTGCAAGATGTGCTTTGTTAAACAGATGCTTGAAGGCAGCATGCTCTTTAAGAGTCATCACCACTCCCTAATCTCAAGTACTCAGGGACACAAACACCGCGGAAGGCCGCAGGGACCTCTGCCTAGGAAAACCAGAGACCTTTGTTCATGTGTTTATCTGCTGACCTTCTCTCCACTATTATCCTATGACCCTGCCACATCCCCCTCTCCGAAAAACACCCAAGAATGGTCAATAAATACTTAAAAAAAATAAAAATAAAAAAATAAAAAGTAGGAAAGTGAATAGTGAAAAAAAAAAAAGTAAATAGAAACAGTGGAAATTGATTTTAATAATATATTTTTATTTAACCCAACATGGCCAAAGTATAATTACATTGAAAATTAATAATAAAACAGTTTACATTTTTGTTTTCAAAAAAAAAAAAAAAAGAAAAGTAGGCAAGCAAGCAAGCCTGAGATAAAGATATCTATCTTATTCTGGAACCAGATTAGAGAAAAAAGAGGTAGTGGTTTGCCCTTGAGAATTTGTCATTTAACCCTGCTCTCATTCAGATCTCACGTCTGGAGTTATGCTCCATGCATGGCAGTGATCCTCAAGCTGAGAAATTTATGTAAAATGTATCTGAACTGTAATCCCAGCACTTTGGGAGGCTGAGGCATGCAGATTACTTGAGGTCAGGAGTTCGAGACCAGCCTGGCCAACATGGTAAAACCTCATCTCTACTAAGCATACAAAAATTAGCTGGGCATGGTGGCATGCGCCTGTAATCCCAGGTGCTTAGGAGGCTGAGGCAGGAGAATCACTTGAACCCAGGAGGCGAAGGTTGCAGTGAGCCGAGATTATGGCACTGCACTACAGCCTGGGTGATGAAGTGAGACTGTCTCAAAAATAACTAAATAAAATAAATAAATAAATAAACAAATAAAATAAAATGGATCTGAGAACTGAAACAGTTTTCCCCCATACAGCTTAGTGATACCAAAGTTACCTGCCTGCCCTCTCCCCACAGTTTACTGCTTGCTTAACACAATTTTATTATCTTATTGTATACATAACCTTGTTTTACATGTTTTTGTTTAAATACATCCTCTTTAATGTGTATTGTTGATCCATTAACACTGACTTCACTACTAACAGCACTATAACTCATGCCTGAATAAAGCTTACCTAATAGTATTTTCCCTGTAAGGCACATCACAGCCTCTTTTTCTTCTTTAACTGTTTTTTTTCCCCCAGCTTCACTGAGGTAGAACCGACAAGTAAAAATGTATATATTTAAGGTGTACAATGACAACACATCCTCCTGCACTGAGTTAACACTAGACAGCACTTTGGCACTATGTTTGGAGGACATTTTAAACAGCAAAATCACCAACTAAAAGCAAAAGAATGTGAATAATGTAGCACTAAGTATACTGAGAAAGGGACACTTGTTTACGGTATGTGAGCTGAAAGAAGGCGGAGCCTAGCTTTGTTTGACCTCAGCTGGAAATGGGCACAGGGGACTCATTTTTTCACAGCTTGGCACAAATGAATGTCTGCAGATAACTGGGAAACAGCCTTGTGTATTGATTTTGGGGTAGCAAACAAATTTTAGCAAGTAGGTGAACCTGCAGATATGGACTCTTTTGAATAATGAGAACCAATTGTAATTGCAAAACTTTTCTGAAGGAACACACCTTAAACTCAGGCCACTAATAAGATTCTTATTTTGCTTGAGATGTGGTCAAAATCCCTAGTTACAGGAGGAAACAACTTATCATGAATGAGATAGCAAATACAAGAACTTAGAAATCAAAGAACATGTGGAAATACAACTATTCGATAGGGACTATGAAACAAAAATGTTAAAAGTGATTTTTTAAATTTAAAAATGGTGAAAAAAACAAGACATTATTTCAAAAGACTAAGCAGATTTGAAGAAGACTAGATAAAATTTCTAGATATGAAAAATAGAGTCAATTAAATAACAAACTCAAGGGAAGGATTAAACAGTGAACTAAATAGTTGAGAAAAGAATTAGTGCCTGGTAAATTCACTAATGTTTCCACCTTACACATGTCCTTGGAGTCAGCCAGCTCTTTCTACAGTATTGGAAGGATAAAGAGATGCTTAAGACCTAAACAGTCTGTAAAGAAATGATAATTAAAATTAGATACTACTTCATACCCATAAGAGTGGCAAAATTTAAGACTGATGTTAATACTCCAGTGTTGGAGATAGAATAGGGAAACAGATATTCTTACATCAATGGATACAACGTAAATTAATCAAAGTTTCTTAAGAGTCAGATGACAATATGTATAAGAGTCTAAAAATCAGATGACATTCCCTAAGTACAGCACTTATAGAAATTTATTCTAGGGAAATAAACAATTATAATAAAACATACATAAACAAAGGCATACAACATAGCAGTATTTATTAAATCACAAATTTGGAAACTACTTAAATCATTAATACAGGGGATATCTTCTACAGATATTGCCAATTCTAATCAATGCAGAAATCAAAACAGAAAAATCACAAAGTAAACATAAACTGAAAGTCATAATGCTATAATCCTTATAGATATATACATACGTGTATAAACATATACATAATATATTTTATAGCAAACATAAAATATTATAGCTTAATTATTTTAATTTGGCAATATGTTTTGGACATTTTCCACATTAATAACTATGCTTCTACCATGTGATTTAAATTGTTTGCATTGTATTCTATTGGTGTGTTATAATTCATTTAGTCATTCTCCTGTATTAATGATTTAAGTAGTTTCCAAATTTGTGATTTAATAAATACTGCTATACTGTGTATCTCTGTTTATATATGTTTTACTATAATTGTTTATTTCCCTAGAATAAGTTTCTACAAGTGCTGTACTTAGGGAACGTCATCTGATTTTTAGACTCTTATACGTATTGTCATCTGACTGTTAAGAAACTTTGATCAATTTACACTATATCCATTGATGTAAGAGTATCTGTTTCCCTATTCTTTCTCCAACACTGGAGTATTAACATCAGTCTTAAATTTTGCCACTCCCATGGGTATGAAGTAGTATCTAATTTTAATGATCATTTCTTTAAGTACTGTTTAGGTCTTAAGCATCTCTTTGTTTGTTTGTTTGTTTGTTTTTGAGATGGAGTCTTGCTCTGTCACCCAGGCTGGAGTGCAGTGGTGCGATCTCAGCTCACTGCAAGCTCTGCCTCCCGGGTTCACACCATTCTCCTGCCTCAGCCTCTCGAGTAGCTGGGACTACAGGCGCCCGCCACTATGCCCGGCTAATTTTTTGTATTTTAGTAAAGATGGGGTTTCACTGTGTTAGCCAGGATGGTCTCGATCTCCTGACCTCGTGATCCACCCGCCTTGGCTTCCCAAAGTGCTGGGATTGCAGGCGTGAGCCACTGCACCTGGCCAACATCTCTTTATCCTTCCAATACTGTAGAAAGAGCTGGCTGACTCCAAGGATATGTGTAAGGTGGAAACATTAGTGAATTTACCAGACTCAAACAAAGCCTGACCTTTAACTTTGTAGGTATGAAAACATGTTTTTTTTCAAGAAATAGAAAGACACACAGCACCAGGCTTATAGAAAACAAAATATCTATTAAAATGACAATTTATTATTATTAATAGGAAACTAACTTCTGAAGAAAAACAGATGCTTTTAGTGAAGGAAGACACCTCTTTCAAAATGTTTAAATGTGATGAAGAGGAGAGACCCTTGGTGGCAACTAAAGGTAGATGGAGGGCTGAGGGAGAGCTTTCTGGAAGCATTCATCATTAAATCAATAAACATGTGCTCAATATTAATTATCAGTAACTGCTATAAATTCATAAAGACCGGAAACTTATTTTTATAGATTTATTATGGAGATAACCATTTTTTTTTGTTTTGTTTTTGAGAAGGAGTCTTGCACTGTCTTCCAGGCTGGAGTGCAGTAATTGCCTGGAGTGCAGGCATAATCTTGGCTCACTGCAACCTCTGCCTTCCGGATTCATGCGATTCCCCTGCCTCAGCTTCTGGAGTAGCTGGAATTACAGGCGTGCGCCACCACGCCTGGCCAATTTTTTTTTTTTTTTTTTTTTTTTTTTAGTAGAGACAAGGTTTCACCATGTTGGCCAGGCTGGTCTCAAACTCCTGACCACAAGTGATCCACCCGTCTCGGCCTCCCAAAGTGCTGGTATTACAGGCATGAGCCACCGGGCCTGGCCCAAGATAACCCTTTTTAATAATATTGTTTTCATTAAAAATAAAAAATTAGTTTTATTCAACCAATCTTTATTCTTTGCAAAAGATTGAAACTTTACTTAGCTATGATAATCTTCATAAAGATGATAACAGTCTTGTGTGTAGACTTACGTGGAATTTCTTGTTAGCATTATTGATCCTATTTAAAATGAAATCACCTAAAATGCTAACATTGTTGAACAACTACTGTTTTAAAACAGAGAATCATAATAAGAAGCATTAATTAAATGATTATAAGTAAGCTAATGACTGCAGTTCTCCTTTCTCAGTATTGAAACAAATAGATTGCCTAGACCATCATCTACTTTTCTGCAATAGCATTTTCTTATTTGAGAAACTTATGGCTGTTCTGTTGGTCATAAACCCAAATACTTATAGATTAATATTAATTTGCTTCAGAATAATAATAGATATTATGTATTGCCTATGTAGCTGTGTGTGCTTGAAGCTTTTACATACATTGTATCATTTTATCCTTTTAGTACCTCTTCTTCTAGGTGACACATTCAGATCCAAAATGTCCAGCATAAGATGGACTTTATTTTTGGTGCAGTTTTTAAAAAATGTGCATAACATGATTCCACGTAACATGAAATTCATTATTTCTTTTAATTTTAATTTTTAATTTTTAATTGTTGTGGGTACATAGTAGCT
The DNA here is from genome assembly GCF_028885655.2 of Pongo abelii. Taxonomy (NCBI): domain Eukaryota; kingdom Metazoa; phylum Chordata; class Mammalia; order Primates; family Hominidae; genus Pongo; species Pongo abelii. The sequence goes on along the minus strand of NC_071985.2, from coordinate 170,366,090 downwards.
GTATATATTTATGGGGTATATGGGATATTTTGATACAGGTATACAATGTGTAATAATCACACCAGGGGAAATGGGGTATCCATCACCTTAAGCATTTATTCCTTAGTTACAAATAATCCAATTATACTCTTTTAGTTATTTTTAAATGTACAATTAGGCTGGCCATGGTGGCTCATGCCTGTAATCCCAGCACTTTGGGAGGCCGAGGTGGGCAGATCACTTGAGGTCAGGAGTTTAAGACCAGCCTGGCCAATATGGTGAAAACCCATCTCTACTAAAAATACAAAAAATAGCCAGGCATTGTGTAATCCCAGCTACTTGGGAGGCTGAGGTGAGAGAATTGCTTGAACCCAGGAGGCAGAGGGTGCAGTGAGCTGAGATCATGCCACTGCACTCCAGCCTGGGTGACAAAGCAAGATTCCATCTCAAAAAAAAAAAAATTAAATTATTATTGACTATATAGTCACCCTGTTGTACTATCAAATACTACATCTTATTCATTCTTTCTAGCTATTTTTTTGTACCCATTAATCATCCCCAGTTTCTCCTCAACCTCCTGCTACCCTTCCTAGCTTCTGGTAACCATTATTTTACTCTCTATCTCCATGAGTTCAATTGTTTTAATTTTTAGCTCCCACAACTAGGTAAGAACATGCAAAGTTTGTCTTTCTGTCCCCGGCTTATTTCACTTAACATAATGACCTCAGGTTCCATCCACGTTATTGCAAATAACAGAACCTCATTCCTGTTTTTAATGGCTGAATAGTATTCCATTGTATATATGTACCACATTTTCTTTATCCATTCATCTTTTGATGAACACTTAGATTGCTTCCAAATCTTGGCTGTAGTGAATAGTCCTGCAATAAGCATGGCAGTGCAGATATCTCTTTGATATACAGATTTCCATTTTTGGGGGGTATATACCTAAGAGTGGGATTACTGGATTGTATGGTAGCTCTACTTTTAGTTTATTTTGAGGAATCTCCAAGCTGTTCTCCATAGGGGTTGTATTAATTTACATTCCCATCAACAGTGTACAAGGGTTCCCTTTTCTCCACATCCTCACCAGCATTTGTTATTGCCTATCTTTTGGATAAAAGCTATTTTAACTGGGGTAAGATGATATCTCATTGTAGTTTTGATTTGCATTTATCTGATGATCATTGAATTTGAGCACCTTTTCATCTGCCTGTTTGGCATTTGTATGTCTCCTTTTGAGAAATATCTATTCAGATATTTTTCCCATTTTTCAATCGGATTATTATATTTTTTCCTACAGGGTTGTTTGAGCTCCTTATATATTCTAGTTATTTTAAAATGTACGATTAAATTATTCATTTTTTGTGTATCCATTGTATGCTTTTAAATTTGAGGTGACCAAGAGGCTTGCAAACAGTATCTTATAACCCATTATTTTAAACTGATGACAACTTAACACTGATTGCATAAAACAACAAACTGACAGGCAAGCAAAAAGAAAACTAATACAAACTCTGTACTTCATCTTTCTGCTTTTTATAACTTTTTATTGTTTCTATTTGTATTTATTGTACTGTCTGTGTCTTGAAAAGTTGTTGTAGGCATTATTATTATTATTATATATATATTTTTTGAGACAGAGTCTTGCTTAGTAGCCCAGGCTGGAGTGCAGTGGTGCGATCTGGGCTCACTGCAAGCTCTGGCTCATTGCAAGCTCCGCCTCCCGGGTTCATGCCATTGTCCTGCCTCAGCCTCCCGCGTAGCTGGGACTACAGGCGCCCACCACCACGCCTGGCTAATTTTTTTTTTTAATTTTTAGTAGAGACGGGGTTTCACCATGTTAGCCAGGATGGTCTCAATCTCCTGACCTCGTGATCCACCCGCCTCGGCCTCCCAAAGTGCTGGGATTACAGGTGTGAGCCACCACGCCCAGCCTATTATTATTATTTCTGAGATGGAGTTTCGCTCTGTTGCCCAAGCTGGAGTGTGATGGCCCGGTCTCGGCTCACTGCAACCTTGGCCTCCCGGGTTCAAGCAATTCTCCTGTCTCAGCCTCCCAAGTAGCTAGGATTATAGGCCCCCCCCACCACACCCAGCTAATTTTTGTATTTTTAGTAGAGACAGGGTTTCACCATGTTGGCCAGGGTGGTCTTGAATTCCTGACCTCAGGTGATCTGCCTGCCTCTGCCTCCCAAAGTGCTGGGATTACAGGCGTGAGCCACTGCACCCGGCCTGTAGCTATTATTTATGATTGGTTAATCTTTTCATCTTTCTGCTTAAGATACGAGTAGTTTATATACCACAATTATTATACAGTATTATAATATTAAATTATATACAGTATTATATCATATACAGTATTTTATTGTATTGTATTATTATATTATACAGTATTATAATATTCAGTGTCTGTGTACTTGATATTACCAGTCAGTTTTGTACATTCAGATGGTTTCTTATTGCTCATTAATATTATTTTCTTTCAGAGTGAAGTTTCTTTCAGAGTGAAGAACTCCACTCTGAAAGTTTCTTATAGAACAGGTCTGATGATGGGACTATAGTACTCCATTTAGCTTTTCTTACAGGACAGGTCTGATGTTGATGAAATCTCTCAGCTTTTGTTCGTCTGGGAAAGTCTTCATTTTCCCCTCATGTTTGAAGTATATTTTCATCATATATACTATTCAGGGGAATTCTATACTATTCTTTCAGCACTTTAAATATGTCATGCCATTGTCTCCTGGCCTGTAAGGTTTCCACTGAAAAGCGTACTGCCAGAAGTATTGGAGCTCCATTGTATGTTATTCGTTTTTTTCTCTTGCTGCTTTTAGAATTCTTTCTTTATCATTTACCTTTGGGAGTTTAATTATTAAATCCTTTAGGTAGTCTTCTTTGGGTTAAATCTCTTTGGTGTTCTATAACCTTCTTGTACTTGAATATTGAGAGCTTTTTCTGGGTTTAGGAAGTTCTCTGTTATTGTCCCTTTGAATAAACTTTTTACCCTGATCTGTCTACCTCCTCTTTAGGGCCAATAAGTCTTAGATTTGTCCTTTTGAGGCTATTTTCTAGATCTTGTAGGCTGTGCTTCATTCTTTTTTATTCTTTTCCTTTTGTCCCCTCTGTATTTTCACAACTATGAGCTGTCTTCAAGCTCACTAATGCTTTCTTCTACTTGATCAATTCTGCTACTGAGACTCTGATGCATTCTTCAGTATGTCAGTTATATTTTTCAACTCCAGAATTTCTTTTTGATTCTTTTTAATCATTTCAATTTCTTTGTTAAATGTATGTGATAGGATTATGAATTCCTTCTCTGTGTTATGTTGAATTTCTTTGCGTTTCCTCAAAACAGCTATTTTGAATTCTCTGTCTGAAAGGTCACACATCTCTGTCTCTCTGGAATTGGCTCTGGGTGCCTTATTTAGTTCATTTGGTGAGGTTATATTTTCCCTTATGGTCTTGATTCCTGTGGATGTTTGTCATTATCTGGGAATTGAAGAGTTAGGTATTCATTATAGTCTTTGGAGGTTGGGCTTGTCTGTACCAGTCCTTTTGGGGATGGCTTTCCAGGTATTTAAAAGGACTTGTGTGTTGTAATCTAAGTTTTTGGTCACTGCAGCCATATCTGCATTAGGTGGTACCCCAAGCCCAGTAATGCTGTGGTTCTTGCAGACTCATAGATGTACCACCTTGGTGGTCTTGGATAAGATCTGGAAGAATTCTATGGATTACCAGGCAGGGACTCTTCTTCTCTTTCCTTACTTTCTCCCAAACAAATGGGGTCTTTCTCTTTGTGCTGAGATGCCTGGAGCTGGGAGAGGGGTGACACAGCATGCCTGTGGCCACCACAGCCAAGACTATGGTGGGTCAGACCTGAAATCAGCACAGCATTGGGTCTTGCCTAAAACATGCTATAACAACTATCTGGATGCTGCCTATGTTTAGTCACAACCCTAGGTTCTACAATCAGCAGGTGATGAAGCCAGCCAGTCTGCTGTCATTCCCTTCAGGGCAGCTAGTTCCACCATACACAGGTCCAGAAATGCTGTCTGGGAGCTAGGGCCCAGAACTGGAAACCTTAAAAATCTACCTGGTACTGTTCTACTGCAGCTAAACTGACACTGAAACTACAAGACAAAGTCCTTCCCATTTTTTCCCCTCCCCTTTCTTCAGGCAGAGGAGTCTCTACCCATGTCCACCATCATCACAGGCCCATGGGGAGTAATCCAGGGTACTCCCAACGTTCCCTTAAGATTCAAGGGCTCTTCAGTCAGCTTGTAGTGAGTGCTGCCAGGCCTAGGACTCACCCTTCAGGACAGCGGGCCACTATCTGGCCCAGGGTAGGTCCAGAAATGCTGTCCACGAGCCAAGGCCTGGAATCAGAGACCCCAAATGCCCACTTGGTGCTCTTCCCCACTGTGGCCAAACTGGTACCTAAGGTGCAAGCAAAGCCCACTCTATTCTTCCCTCTCCTTTTCTCAAGCAGAAGGAGTCTCTCCTCATAGCCACCAGAAATTCACCATTTCAACCATTTCAAACTATACAGCTAATTGGCATTTAATGAGTTCTCAGTGTTGCACAATCATCACCATTATCTACTTCCATATTGTTCTCATCACTCCAAAAAGAAACTCCATGTCCACTATGCAGTCATTCTTCATTTGCCCCTCCTCCAGGCCCTGGAAAGCACGAATCTGCTTTCTATCTTTATGGATTTGCTGATTCTGTATATTTCATATACATCAGATCATACAATACGTTGCCTTTTGTAGCTGTCTTCCTTCCCTTAGCTTCTTTCTCTTACCTTTCCCTTAGCTGTCTTCTTTCCCTTTAAAGGTTCACTCATGTTATAGCTGTACTTTACCCCTTTTTATAGCCGAATAATATCTTTGTATAGGTAAATGACATTTTATTTATCCATTCATCTGTGGATGGACATTTGGGTTATTTCCACTTTTTGGATATTGTGAATAATGCTGCAATGAACACTGGCATACAAGTATCTGTTTGAATCCCTGTTTTCAATCCTTCTGGGAATATGTTTAGGAGTGGAATTGTTAGGATACATGGTAACTCTATTGAGGTAACTCTTTTTGAGAAATGTCCAAATTGTTTTCCACAATGACTGCACCATTAAATATTCTTATCAGAAATGTATGAGAGTTCTAATTTCATCTTATTCTCACCAACACTTCCTATTTTTCACTTTTTTATTATAGCCATCCTAATACGTTCTAACTGTGTTTTCTTTGATTCTGTGTTTTTCTGTTTGGCATCTATACAGGATCAATGTTATTTTAACTATATTTTCCTATGTTCTGTATTTGTGATGTTCTGGTATTCAAGAGCCTTACTGACTCTGGGAGAGATTAGCATTCTCAGGCTAACTAATTCCTAAAGATAACAACAACCTGCCTAGGAGCATGCCTTTCATACAAACCAACCAATCCAGCATCTATTCACCGTATCACCCATCTCCTTATCTAATTGTCACACACAAGCCAATGTTTCCCCATCCCGAATGTCCCAGAGCCAGGTACCAGGCAACTGGAGATAACGCCCATAGCCCATAGCCTCCTGGAGTTATTCAAACTAGCCAATCCTAAACTGTTTACTCTGCCTTGCTTTGTTTTTACCATGGAAACTCCAAAAAGACTCTGACCTAGATTTTCCCCCTTGCTCTTGTCTTCTGCCACCTGGTCCAAACCTGGCACTTCTCACGTTGCCCTGTGGGACATGTGGTGACCACCCTCCCCTCTGGGACTTGTGAGTATGACACACTTCCTTTCAAGCCTTGTCCTCTTCTCCTGTGGTTGCACCAACTTTACTACACCATATTCAACATCTATATTCTTAGAACAAAAGTGGTATCTCATTGCGGTTTTGATTTTTATTTCCCTGTTGATTAGTGATGTTGAGCACCTTTTCATGTGCTTATTGGCCACCTGTATGTCTCATCTGGAGAAATGTCTATTCAAGTCCTTTGCCTCTTTTTTAATTGGGTTGTTATCTTTTTGTTGTTGAGCTGTAAGAGTTCTTTATTCTGAATATTATATCCTTATCAGATACATAATTTGCAAATATTTTTTCCCATTCTGTGGGTTGTCTTTTCACTGTCCTTTGATGCGTGAACATTTTCAGTGTGAGGAAGTCCAATTTATCTATTTTTTATTCTTTCTTTTTTTTTTTTTTTTTTTTGAGACAGGGTCTTGCACTGTCACCCAGGCTGGAGTGCAGTGTTGATCATAGCTCACTGCAGACTCAAACTCCTGGGCTCAAGCCATCTTCCTGCCTCAGCCTCCCGAGTAGCTGGGACTACAGGCATATACCAGCATGCCCAGCTAATTTAAAAACAATTTTTTGTAGAGAGAGTGTCTTGCTATGTTGCCCAGGTTGATCTCAAACTCCTGGGCTCAAGCAGTCTTCCCACCTTGGCCTCCCAGAGTGTGAGGATTACAGATATGAGCCATGCCTGGCCTATATATTTTTTCTTTCTTGGTTGTTTTGGTATCATATCTAAGAAGCCATTACCAAATTGAGGCCATGAAGATTTACTTGTATGTTTTCTTCTAAAAGTTCTATCATTTTAACTCTTATATTTATGTATTTGATCTATTTTAATTCAATTTTTGTATACTGTGTGAGGTATGAGTCCAACTTCATTTGTCCCATCACCATTTGTTGGAGAGAACATTCTTCTGTCATTGCATGGTTTTGGCATGCACTGCTTTTTTTTCTTCCGATTTTTGGTTTGTTTTTTATTATTTTAGAGACAAGCTCTTGCTTTGTCACCCAGGCTTCAGTGCAGCGGTGTGATTATAGCTCACTGCAGCCTCGAACTCCTGGACTCAAGTGATCCTCCTACCTCAGCCTCCCAAGTAGCTGGGAATATAGGCATGTACTACTATGTCCAGCTAATTTTAAAATTTTTTATAGAGATGAGGTCTCATTCTGTTGCCCAGGCTGGTCTTGAAGTCCTGGCCTCAAGTGATCCTCCCACTTTGGCCTCCCAAAGTGCTGGAATTATAGGTGTGAGCTACTGCACCAGGCTGATTTGCGTGTGTGTATGTGTAGTAAAATACACATAACATCAAGTTTACTGTTGTAATCATTTTTTTTTTTTTTTTGAGACGGAGTTTTGCTCTGTCGCCCAGGCTGGAGTGCAGTGGCATGATCTTGGCTCACTGCAACCTCTGTCTCCCAGGTTCAAGTGATTATCCTGCCTCAGCCTCCCAAGTAGCTGGGACTACAGGTGCCCGCCACCATGCCTGGCTAATTTTTGTATTTTTAGTAGAGATGAGGTTTCACCATATGGGCCAGGCTGGTTTCGAACTCCTGACCTTGTGATCCACCCACCTCAGCCTCCCAATGTTGTAATCATTTTTAAGTGTATAGTTCAGTAGCATTTAAGTACATTCATATGCAGCCATCACCACCATCCATTTCTAGAACTCTTTTCATCATACAAATTGGAAACTCTGTACCCATTAAACACTAACTCCTCATTCTCCACTCCCTCCAGCCCCTGACAACCACCATTCTACTTTCTGTCTCTATAAATTTTACTATGCTAGGTACCTCATACAGGTGGAATCAGGCAGTATTTGTCTTTTCATAGCTGGCTTATTTCACTTAACAAAATGCTCAAAGTTTATCCATGCTGTACCATTCATCAGTCTAGGGTGAACCTCAGATTTATATAGGATTTCTGTTTTGAAGCCTTGACTGGTGGATAATACTTCATATTCTGTCCTCTTGGTCATCATCTTTCTTTTTGTGTTGTCACCTGTGCCTTTCCGGCGATCCAGTCTCCTGATATTTTTTTCTGTTCGAATCTCTCCATTCCTTATTTGATGTTCTAATTTGCTCCATCCTCATTTTCCTCAGAATTCTGGCTTTGCCTCCTGGTCTTAATGAATGCCGACTTTCCCCTGAAGATTTTGTTCCCCTGCAAGCTTGAATTTATGCTTTTTGTGTTTTTTGGTCTCATTCATTCAGAATACTGGGTCAGTGGTTGAGTTCAGCACTCTTTTCATTCTCCAATGCTACACCTGAACCAGTAGTCCTCTGCTCTTATGTTAAAATCCCATTCCTTTGAAGGATTCCATGACATTTGCATATGTCATTCTCCATTCTATCTGTGCTATCACCTATTGACTTCCTGGTTACTAGTTCATATCCCCATCCACATAGCTTCTAATCTTACCTATGCTCATGGTTTCAATTGTCCTCTAAAGTGGATGACTTGTGAAGCTATATATTCAGCTCAAATCTTCTCCTTGAGCTCTGTATCTAACTGTCTGTTGGGTGTAGCTATATGGACAACTCTTAAGCATTCCTAAGTCAACATGTGGAAAATTGAAAAGCCAGAAATGTGGGGGTCTCCCTTGATTCCTTCTCTCACTCACACTTCCTCTTGACACTATTATCTTAATATTTCTGGCCAATATTTCACTCTTCTCTTATCTCTACTGTTGGGGCTTGGAAGATAACACCCCAAACGATGACACTTTGGCATGCTGAGTACTTTGAAGAATGCTGGAAAGGCTCAGACACAAAATCTCTTTCTGACCTTCTCCTGCTCTTCTTTCTCTGGCTTGCCTTTCTCCCCAAGGGAGGCCATAGAACTTAGAATTCCTTTTCCCCAAGGCAGGTCACAGGAACTAGAACGCCTCTCCCCCAAAGTCTGCCATAAAATCTAGAAATACCACTCTAACCTTCTCCCACCTTTCAGTGTAAGAGCTGGCCTGAAAGGAATTCTCTGACTTACCTTGACTGAAAGTAAATCATAAGACCCACATTCCAGAAGGAGTCCTGACCTGTACCCAAGAGGGAAGAATGTCACACAAACAGGGCAGGAAGAATCTGAACAGTCAGGCTCTACTGGGTTTCCCCACTCAATTACTATTAGATCATTTCCTTTCTGTCTAATTGCATTTCTCCACGGCTGTCCACTCTTCATCAAATCTAAGCATAAAAAGGGGCAGTTTTCCCTGGGTTTTTGGGTCTTCATTTCAGAAGGGTCCCGTGTCACATAAAACTTTGATTAAATAAACTTGTAATGCTTTTCTTTTATTAACCCGTCTTTTCTTACAGGAGTGTTGGCCATGACTCTTATGGTGGGGAGGAAAGATATAATAGCTTTCTGCCCCTAGACTACTTTATTTCAGATCTCTCATTGTAAAAAACTGAATTATTAAAACAATCTCCTAATTGGTCTTGCCAGCCCAATCCATTCTTCATACAACAAATAGTAGGCTAAAATGCAATCTAGTTATGTCACTCCTAAATGGTTCTCTTTATATTTAGGTTAAAGTCTAAGATCCTCATCATAGTATACAGTCTTTTTTTTTTTTTTTTTTTTTGAGATGGAGTCTCCCTCTGTCACCCAGGCTGGAGTGCAGTGGTGCAATCTTGGCTTACTGCAGCCTCCTCCTCCCAGGTTCAAGCAATTCTCCTGCCTCAGCCTCCTGAGTAGCTGGGACTACCAAGCGCCCACCAGCACACCTGGCTAATTTTTGTATTTTTAGCAGAGATGGGGTTTCACCATGTTGGCCAGGCTGGTCTCGAACTCCTGACCTCAGGTGATCCACCCACCTTGGCCTCCCAAAGTGCTGGGATTATGGGCGTGAGCCACCACGTCTGGTCTACAGTCTTTTTGTGAAATAGCTCCAGTTTGTCTTTCCAGACTTATGTCATACTATTCACCTCACTCTCATGTTCCAGCTATAATGAATTTACAGGTTGTCTTAAACTGGCTGAACCTCCCTCTTCTACAGCTAGTTAATTCTTATTTCTGTCATTTAAATCATCTTGGGAACTTCCTCCTCTAGGGTCCTCACTCAATTTGAGAGTAACTGACCTTCTTCATTCTCTTAATGTCTTGTCCTTACTTTTAGCATAATATTTATCACATTGTATTGAGGGACCATAAGCTCCTTACTGAATTCTGTCTATATTTCCAGCATAGGTGTGGGTGTTTAGTAAATACTAGCTGCTGTGAAGAGATCCCATGCTGCATGTCAAGGCTAAGGTTTACTTTGTAGCACTTGATGAAGTGTGGCTATGAAAGGAAAAAGAGAAGATAGAATAGACCAGACCGAGTGCAGTGGCTCACGCCTGTAATCCCAGCACTTTGGGAGGCTGAGGTGGGAGGATCTCTTGAGACCAGCAGTTCGAGACCAGCCTGGCCAACGTGGCGAAACCCCATCTCTACAAAAAAATACAAAAAGTTAGCCAGGTTTGGTGGCATGTACCTGTAGTCCCAGCTACTCGGGAGGCTGAGGTGGGAGAATCACCTGAGCCTGGAAAGTCGAGGCTGCAGTGAGCTGTGATCGTACCACTGCACTCTAGCCTGGGCATTGGGAGTGACTGCATTTAGCAGGAAAGCTGAGTCCACTGAAGGTGCTTTCACAATTATGGTGATTCTGTGCACATTTGTTTGCTGAAGTAAAGGGAGCATAGTTGAGAGAGAGAAAGAGGTTGAAGATATAAGAGAGGGGATAGAAATAAGGTTAATTGGAAAAGAGGAAAGGTTTTCACCAAGTTTTCTTTTTTCTTATTTTTTTTTTTTGAGATGGAGTCTCACTCTGTCGCCCAGGCTGGAGTGCAGTGGTGCGATCTCGGCGCACTGCAAGCTCCACCTCCCGGGTTCTTTAAAATAATTTTTTAGCCTTTAGAAGTCTACAAGGTATTCATTCCATCAAGGCTGAGTTCAATGTCGCTAAACATAACATTCCCAATGAAGCATTCATGGTATACATTTATTTAATAGAATCTTCATCTTTTCCTGGTCCAGGAAGGAGATGGATAAGAAATACACTTGATTGAAGTTAAGAAGTAAAAGTTTCCTAACAAAAATCTGGAGCTGCCTCACAATCAATGCTATTAGAATGGTTGGTATACTTTCAAAGTATATGCCTGGAATACGATGACATTTTAGAAAGGGCTTGACTCTTAAGATAAATGTTACCTATATATTATAAATGTGGTTTTTATATATAAGTACACATACACACGTATACACAAGTACGCACACACACGTATACACACTAAGCAGTATGTGTGTGTGTGTATATATAAATTGTTGCTTTCATTATTGAATGTGACATTCTGATTAATTATTCTTGTTTTAATAGTTATTTTATTATACAACCTGAATTACTAATTAAAAAAATAAACCACAAGAGTTAGAAACAGCTTACATTAAAACTAGGCAGTATTTATGAAAAGGCAGTTTTGGGGCCTCAGTCATCACCGTGAATTTTTTTTTTTTTTTGAGACAGAGTCATGCTGTGTCACCCAGACTGGAGTGCAGTGGCGTAATCTCGGATCACCGCAACCTCTGCCTCCCGGGTTCAAGCAATTCTCCTGCCTCAGTCTCCCGAGTAGCTGGGATTACAGGTGCACGCCACCATGCCTGGCTAATTTTTCTTGTATTTTTAGTAGAGACAGGGTTTCACCATGTTGTCCAGGCTGGTCTTGAACTCCTGATCTCAAGTGATCCACCCGCCTTGGCCGCCCAAAGTACTGAGGTTACAGGCATGAGCTACCGCACCCGGCCTAGTCATCACTGTGAACTTCCACAAACACTTATTGAGAGCCAGTTACTCTGCACAAAGTACTGTGCATAGAGCTGGGAGGGGCACAGATGTTTAAGATGCAGATCCTGCCTTTAAGAAGGTATATTAGCTATTACAAGTTTCAATTAACCAAATGTGTGATGATTATTAAAAGTCAGTGTTATACATATTTACTTTGTTTTCTATTCTGATAAAGCTCATGTATGCTTTTAATTTCCCTTTAAATCTTAACTAATTTCCAAAATAATCAGTGTTTCATAAACAGCTTATAGTGCCCTGACAGAGTGCCTTGCCCTTAGTAGCACTCATCCTATTTTTGTTGAACTAAAACGAACAGCTTTTCCAGTTTTAACTCTTGCATGGTTGGCAATTGGCTGAATTGGAATGTGAAGACACATTTAGAGGAGAGAATGTTCTGAGTGCTGCAGCTGTAAGAATCTTTTCAAAAAACGTAAAGTCTATTATATAAATTATGTATTCTTTAAACTCTCATGTTCATTTACACGATTGATCATGGAAACGACTTTAGAAATATGTGTATCAAATATTTAGCATATTTTTAAAGCTTCCTTAATAACATCACTAATAAGTGGATGCAATTTTGTGTTTATTTATGGCAAACACCTATGAATATCAGATAACCTAATTATAGTTTATCAACATTACCTTTGAATCATTCCAATGGAAATGTCCTCTCTCACTGCATTCATATTGTTTCAGTGCATGAGCATGGAAAACAGCAGATTATTTTCCATGATCATAGATTTTAAATATTTACTTGCTAGCACTGCATAATTTAACGCACTAGCGTTGGAAAGCAGTTTGTATGATAGCTGATGCCATGTCAGTGTTGCAGAATATAGTTTCCTCCTGTGATTTCTGTGTGAAGTTGTAAAAAGGAAAGGTACTCTACTCCTTTTTTTCTAACCAATTAAAACTTGTTGTGGTAAATCTACAGAAAACCCAAGTCTGTAGTATACACACAATTTACTTTTGTATAATTATATAGTTATTTTAAGAATCCAAGCATTGTTTCTCATGGCCTGTTAATGCACAATACCAAAAATAAAATATATGCATTCTTGTAATCCAGGTCTTTATGAAAGTTACAAAAAGGCATCTAAACAGCTTGTTAGATGCATGCTTTCTCTCCTAAAAAAAAAATCAGAACAGAGTTTGGGGATTTCGAAACAGGAAACCACAGGCTATGGAATCATGCAAGAAAACTATTTTGCTCACTCTAATAAGTGTGCCATTTGTGAACTTATCATATCCTTTGTTTGTTGTTTTGTTATTTAGCTGTCCAAGTAAACGAATAAAAAATAAATAGATCCAGCTACCTGTTTCTGTGAGAATAAAAAAATAATTTAAACCACCAAATCCATTACAAAATTGAAAAAATTTCAAGTTTAATTTTGAACTTTTCAACTCTTCATTCTTGAAGGTTTTCATTCCCCTGTGGTTTCATAGTCCGGTGGTATAGACTTCATATTTTATTTCTAGTTTTTAGTATAATTTCCTATGTAATTCAGAAGCATGTCTGGTAGTCCTTGCTCCAACAAAATCTGCGGTACTGTAAAACGGCATAGGATTACATTTTACAGTAACAGTATTTCTCTTGACATCATTTAGGAGTGTAGATAAAAATTTCCACTTTATTTATTTATTTTTATTTTTTTTTTGAGACAGGGTCTCGCTCTGTCGCCCAGGCTGGAGTGCAGAGGCACAATCTTGGCTCACCGAAAACTCCGCCTCCCGAGTTCAAGCGATTCTCCTGCCTCAGCCTCCTGAGTAGTTGGGACTACAGGCGCGCGCCACCGCACCTGGCTAATTTTTTATATTTTTAGTAGAGACGGGGTTTCACCATGTTGGCCAGGCTGGTCTGGAACTCCTAGGCTCAAGTGATCCGCCCGCCTCGGCCTCCCAAAGTGCTGGGATTACACGCTTCAGCTGCCGCGCCTGGCCAAAAATTTCCACGTTATAAAAAGCATCTTCAGACCGTCCTTTTTTCTTTCTTTCTTTTTTTTTTTTTCCCACAAAGCCTCGCTCTGTCGCCCAGGCTGGAGTGCAGTGGCGCGATCTCTGCTCACTGCAACCTTTGCCTCCCGGGTTCAAGCGATTCTCCTGCCTCAGGCTCCCGAGTAGCTGGAATTACAAGCGCCCGCCGCCACGCCCGGCTAATTTTTTTATTTTTTAACAGAGACGGGCTTTCACCATGTTGGCCAGGTTGGTCTCGAACTCCTAACCTCAAGCGATCCACTCACCTCTGCCTCCCAAAGTGCTGGGATTACAGACGCGAACCACCGCGCCCGGCTATCCTGTGTTTTAATGCTTGAAAATAAACTGAATATGGAAAATGAGTGCACATATCCCTTGATGTTTTATAAATAACCTACAGTCCTAATAATGGCTTGGCTTAGAGTCCCTTAACAACAGGATAAGAAGGCATCCGGGCTTTTTTTTTTTTTTAAATCAAAGTGAGGCTTGGTTAGGCTCTATCTTGGTCCTGAGTGCGAGGAAGGAGGGCCGCAATGCATGCTGGATCTTGCAGTTCCTACGCCAGAGGCAAGGGCGTGATGCTGCATGGCCTGCTGGTAGTGGAAGTCCAAGTGCTCAAGAGGAATTTATGGGAGCCGTAATGTGGTTTGTTTACCAGAGAGACAATGCTCACAGACGGATACTTTCTCTTGGTTCTGCGCTTTGCATTGGTGGATTAGCGGCTTGGGGTGGCGAGCAGGTGGGAAAAACGGATGGATAAAGTAAGCATAGCAGAGACCTCTACGCCGCTGCTATCGCTACTGCCAATCTCAAGGCTTTCGTATCCCGGAAGTGGCTGATCTGATGGATTTGACGCGGAGGCGGTTCCTCTTACTACGGTGGCCGGGTTGCTCAAAGTACCTGTAGCTGCGGCGCTGAGGTCGGAACGTCTGCGTGTGTGCGGGCTGCTTTTGTGGCGGCGGCTGCTAGAGCTGGAGCATTTCCCGGATTGGTGGCTCCTGCACATTTTTACAGTTCTCCAGTCCTTCTGTTTCGGTGAGGGATCGGCTTGAGGCTAAAGGAGTCGAGAAGTTTGGGACTTAGTGTCTCTGGTCCCCGAATGACCGGGTTTCTTGGTGGGGGGTCCGCCTTCAGTGAAGACCCTGTGGCCAACCATCTGGGTTCTCTGAGGGTTTTGGCGCCTCCCTTGTCTCTCCTTTCTAGTGTCATTTGTCTTCTGACTTCCTCGCTCTGTCCTGGGTTCCAGAGATAAACCGTAAGCCTAACTGTGGGCAGCTGTTCCTCCTTTCCTTGTGGTTTTCTTAGATGTTGCAGGCAAGACTTTTTCACCTGATCGATCGCATCCATTCGATCCCTCCTCATGCCAGTGCTCTGTCGGCCCTGTCCTCGTTTAAAAAATAAAAAAAGGGAAATAATAATAATAACTGGATCCCCACTATCTCTCTGTTCTCATTCCTAGCCTCTTTCTCCCTTTTTGGTGTTTGTTACTGCTTCAAGCCATAACACACTGCCTTGCATATATTAATGCCTTTCCATCTAAATATTAACGTTCATTCACTTCATTTGGTTCCCGCTCACCGTGAACTCTCCCAACCCTACCCGCATCTAAGGGCTTTTGAGGTTGGAGGTGTAGAATAAATTCTTACATATGATGACTATATTCATATATGAGAACCTTCAGCGGTCAACTTAGCTCACTGCTTATTGAGTTTATATTTGTTGTGATTTCTTTGGCTTACCTTTTCGTTTTGTATTGGTTATTTACCCACATGGGGCTCACTGCTACCCTATAGTTAGAGAAGAATACCTCGTCTTACATCTTTTTATATCCGAATTACTTAGGAGTTTTCTTATGTTTTCCTGCTTGGACCGTATGTCCCCAGTGGGTTTTTGGCAATGATTTTGTGTCAGTTGATGTCAGAAAGAGACAAGGGAATGATCTTTCCTTCTTGCTTTCTTGTGACTTTTAATTAGATTATGAGCCATTGAGAGTACCCAGAGGGAATGGAAAGGCTTTGAAAGGTAAAGTCTGTGTATTTTCTGAGTTTCAAATTGATAAAGCTTCTTCTTTGAACAGGAAGAGTTTCTATTTAGTCCAATAATCTAAGGCTATATTGAATTACCAGTTCATTCGCTATAAAATTTTTAGAACCACATGTCAAAAAGTGGCCCATCTAAGGAGTTGTATAATTTAGCAAAAAGTCATTAAAAGCCATTTAATTAATGCTCTTTTTCTTTAAAATAGGAGTCAAGTATTTGGAAAAATGTATTTATGGTGATTGGTTATGAAGTATTTCTAGATATTTTGATGGTTCTGGTGAACAGCATCGTATTCTGTTCACTAATGTTTTATAAAAAGGCAGAAATTTTCTGGCTTTCTGGGGAACCACGTAACTCAAATGAGTTTGCAGCTCGTTTTCTTTTCCAATTATTGCACTAAAGAGGTTCTTATACTAAGATTATCATTCTTTTTTAAGCTATCAAGTATGATCTATACAAGTATGATCAATATTAATACTGATACAATGTTAAATTGGGATTATTTCTAATTAATGCACAAAATGCTGGAATGGTTTCAGCCATGCTTAAGATTTGGGGCGAAATATATTTCAGAATAAATTTACTCATATATTTTTTATTGAAAAAAATGATAAGGTAGCCATTACTCAATCTTTTAATATTTTTCCCGAGATTTTATTCATTTAGTAGGCATTTAGTGACTGCTTACTATTTAACTATTGTCACAAAATCACCAAAACATTTATTTGTAAGAGTATCCTCTTGTCCTCAGCTCTGCATAGATGCTTTTAAAGCATTAGCTCAGTTATTCCAACTAAGCTATTGAGTATTATTTACATTTAACAGATGAAAAAACTGAAGTTTGAAGAATTTAAGGAATTTACTTCAGTTCTTTTCGACTCTTCCCACTGTACAACAGCTGCAAGGATTTGTGCTGTATCCTGGAATATATAAAGAGCGTTAAATCAACACATGCTTACTGAGCAGCTATTCATACCAGCCACTCTTCAAGGTGCTGGGGATATAGAGTGAACAAGAAAAGCCCCTGCTCTTAGGGAGCTTATACTCTAGCAGAATGTATGAGATGTAAACTTTGCCTTCAAGAAGCAGAAAATATAGTCAATATGTATTAGATTTTACGGGAGTGTTTTAGAATGTTAAAGGTGAGAAGAGAGATAACTAGGGAATGTTTCATGAAGATGAGATCTAATCTGTAATTTAAATAGTGGTTAGGGATTGGTAGGTAGAAATTAGGACCCTGTCTCAAAAAAAAAAAAAAGTGAAAATCTGTAATATGGAATAATTGTTGAGCCTTATAAAGCACTTTATTTTTATTTTTTGGACTATTTATAAATAAAATTGTAATATTTGACATGCATTCAATCATTTAGCATTTATTTATTAACTAGACACTCTTCTAGGCCACAGTGGTATAGTAGTGAGTAAATACGGTGTTTACCCTCATAGAATTTACTGTCTAACAGAGGAGGCAGACATAAATCAAATAGTCAAAGAAATTTAAAGTTACAACTGTGGTAAATGCTATTAAAAAAGGACTTGATGTTACACAGAGGAAGAACTGATTATAGAGGGGATAAGAGTGGGGATGAGGAGAGGCCAGTTAGAAGATTGTTGGAGTGGCCAAATTGAGAGATGGTATTTTGGAAAAGGTGGTGGTGGTAAGATGGATTCCAGAGGTGTTCAGGAGGTGGAACTAGATGATGGATTAGAGATGGAAGGTGAGGGAGAGGAAGATATCATTGGCTAATCTTAGGTTTTTGGCTTATGTAACTGGAAGGATTGTTGCACCGTTCCCCGAGGTAGAGAACATTGAAATAGGACCAGGTTTGGGAAACATGCTTTGTTTATTAGTATTTTTTATTGTGGTAGCAGTGTTTAAGGTTAATTTCTTAGTTATTTTTTACCCTTTTGTGTCATTGTTGTAGTTTTGTATATTTGAGTAATACTATGCCAAAAATAGTTTTTTTTGGTCTCATTTTTTCTTGGTTGAGCAAGGGTGGGGTTCTACATGAAAGCATCTGGAAATATGTTGGTCTCTGTTTTGAATCTATCTGTAATATGTTAAACCATGTATATGAGTAGGTAACTGAATAATGCAGTTACATGCCATCTTTATTTTCACTTGAGATTTGGTAGTAAACTGGCATCTGATTAAATTCTAACTTCATTCATTTGGTACATACATAAATATAAATGCATTAAGGAAAAATACATACTTTTGATTTTTCTCTGAAATGCTTCAGTCATGTAATTTTTGATAGATATTGAACCCAAACAGTAGAGATTTATAGTTTATTGTTTAAATTTTACATTTCTCAGTAAAGTGGTAGAGTGTATAGAGCAAAGCGACTTTGGTGTCAGACTGCCTGGATTCACGGTCTCTATTTGCTATATACTAGCAGTATGACCTTGAAGAAATTATACAGCTTTTCCAAGCCTTTTTTTTTTTTAATTTATAAGATGAGGATAATAATAGTGCCAGCCTTATAGAATTGTTGTGAGAATTAAATGAGATGATATATGTACATAGGTTAATAAAATACTTGGTACAGATTTTAAGTGTTTATTATCATTATTATTATAGTGATACTGGGTTCAAGATCATCTTGACTCCTGTGACACCATTTTCATTTTAGGATACCTTGTAACTAATAAAACTCAATTCGAGAAAAAAAATTTATTTGGTATTTAGATTTGGAGAAAATATATAAAATAGTTCTGCTTATTCAATATTGTCCCAGATAAACCAGCACATAACATCTTTCACAGAGTTCTGAGATTATGTGTAGTTTACAGCTGTGATAGAAAACTTATGGTGATTAGTTTGTGATTACTTATTGTTTGTTAGGATTATTACCTTTATTTTTAGCCAAACCTTTTCGAAGTTTGAACTTGCTTTTAGTTCTTATGAATAGGGTGAAGAGTAGTTAGGCTTCATGAAGTCTGATCAGCTGCTCTAAAATCAACCTAACTTCTACTTTTTCCCTTATTTTTTTCTTTTTACTTTCAAACCTGTAAAAACATTGAAATGGTAGGTATGACAAATACCTGTATGTCCTTTTACCTAGATTCACTAGTTGTTAACATTGTGCCTCTTTTGCTCTCATTCCTTGCTGTTAGACAAGTGCTGTTTCTCTCTCTATAAATACACACACACACACACACCTTTTTTTCTTGCTGAACTATTTGAAAGTAAGGTGGAAACATGACACTTTACCCCCAAATAATTCATCATGCGTCTCCTAAGAACTAGCACATTCTCTTACATAACTATAATGCCATTAGCATATCCAAATAATTTAACCTTGATATGATAATATTGTCTAATATGCGGTCCATATTCAACAATTAGATTTTTCCAAATATCCTAGTAATGTCATTATACCATTACAAAAATACCGAATCCAATTAAAGACATTAATTGTATTTAGTACTTATATGTCTGTTTTATCTAGAACAGTCTTTATCTTTTCTTTCTTTTTTTGTCTTCAGGTAGAATGCTTCACAAAATTGATTTATCTGATTTTTTCCTCACAATTAGTTTCAGATTGAAGAGTTGTGGGTTTTTCTTTTTTTTTTTTTTTACTATTACATGGGTGATATTTTGAACTTTCTATTTAATCATATTAGGATTAATGTAATGATGGTTTATTCCATTATTGGTGATTAAGTTTGATCACTTAGTTTAGCCAGATTTTTATATTCCGAAAGTACGTTTTCCCTTTTGTATGTAGTAATCTGTAGGGGTGATAAATTGAGGTCATGTGGATATTCTGTTTTGCAGGTTTTGTTTTCCTATCCAGTGATTTTAGTAGCCGTTGATAAAAGCATTGGTGGTTGCCAAATAGTGATTTCCCACTTCTGTCATTCCTGCATGTATTTGCTGGCTCTCTTCTCTAAATAAGAGCTTTCTCTTCTTTTTTATTTTAGTATCACTATGTACCCAAGTATCCTTTTTTTCAAAATCTATGCAGTGCGTTATAATTTGCTACCATCATTCCTTTTGGTGATTAAATTATCTCAAATCTGGTCAGTGGTAGATCCTTCAAGCTGGTTCCCATGAACTTTGGATATGTCCACATTGGTGTTTGAGCACTTTCTTACTCATATTTGCACAATAAGATGTTCCAGGCTCACCTTGTAAATTTCCTGCTCAATACATGGAATCAGCCATTTTACCACAGAGTCCTGTTTTATTTTAGTGGAAAATGATTCTTAGAAACCAAGATCTGGGCCGGGTGTGGTGGCTCACGCCTGTAATCCCAACACTTTGAGAGGCCGAGGCGGGTGGATCATGAGATCAGGAGATCGAGACCATCCTGGCTAACACGGTGAAACCCCATCTCTACTAAAAAATACAAAAAAAATGATTCGGGCTTGGTGGCGGGCGCCTGTAGTCCCAGCTACTAGGGAGGCTGAGGCAGAAGAATGGCGTGAACCCGGGAGGCGGAGCTTGCGGTGAGCCGCGTTCGCGCCACTGCACCCCAGCCTGGGCGACAGAGCAAGACTCCGTCTCAAAAAAAAAATAGAAATAAACCAAGATCTGGGTATCGAATATGCTCTTTGCTACTGGGGTGTCATTGGTTCTAGACCCTTTAAATGGACATACATATACACTTTTTTTTTTTTTTTTGAGACAGAGTCTTGCTCTTGTTGCCCAGGCTGGAGTGCAATGGCGGATCTTGGCTCACCTCAACCTCTGCCTCCCGGGTTCAAGCGATTCTCCTGCCTCAGCCTCCCGAGTAGCTGGGATCACAGATATGTGCTACCACACCCAGCTAGTTTTGTATTTTTAGTAGAGACAGGGTTTCTTCATGTTGGTCAGGCTGGTCTCGAACTCTGGACCTCTGGTAATCCGCCCGCCTCGGCCTCCCAAAGTGCTGGGATTACAGGTGTGAGCCACTGTACCCGGCCAACGTATACATTTTTAAGAAATCATGAGTTCACGGGATACCTTTAATTCAAATTCAACACTGCAGAGTTCTCATTACTTCCTTCCAATTCCTGTTTATATCTCTGTTTTCCCAAAGAGAGAATTCTGATTCTCAATTTTATCACTATTTTTACTCATCTAACCTATCCTACAACACACATAAAATAGTTTTGGAATTACTAGACTGACTGATACTGCTTCCAGCAACAGATTTACCAAGTAAAGATTTCTTTGCCATTTTATGTTCTTAGAATATATCCCACTAAAGGTATATATAGTCAAAACAGGTGTTCAAAGTTATTTGAATTATTTTTTCTGTGTGATTATGTTATGAATGTAAAATATAGTTAGGTTCCTACTAAATTACTTTTTAATATACTCTTTGTAAAATCAGTTATCTGTAAAACTACTAAAGTGACATAATTTAAATCTTTATAATATATAGTTATAGGGAACTCTAGAACAGTTATATCAGCTGGAGAATATTTAGTTTTAAGACTTGTAAGGCTCTAAACTTGTAGCTCTATTTTTTCAGTTATAATAATATTTAAAATTAGGAATGCAAGAAAAGTGACATCAAGTGATTCCATTTGTAAACCAAAACAGTTGTGTTTGTGAACATTTTAAACAATGCTCTTCTTTTAACTGATGATACAATTCAAGCATTAATCTTTAACAATAGACATAATTGTTGGGAGTACTTTAACTAATTCCCAAGTAATAGGTCTAATGTTTTCCTGTATTTATAACCAGAATGGAAAGATTTATGTTTTTCGTTAAGTCCTTCTTTATATTTGAAGAATACTTGTTGTGACTGTATTTTACCCTGTGATATTATTCATGTGTGAATATTCTCGTTGGAAAGGGGGAAAATATGTCTCTTAATAGTTATGATACTTTATATCTCTATTGTGAGATATAACCACATTCAGGCTTATGGTTAGTTATAACCATCTTGCTTATTAGAATGTAAGATTAGTGAGGGCAGGTACTGGGTTTCATGGCTCATTGTATCTCCCTCAGTGCCTTGTAGGAGTAACCACTCAAATACTTGATGAATAAACGTGATATTTTGTGTTTAAATTACATGTAGTAGTAGCTTCAGTAATATGGATGCACCTTTTTCTTGGCAAGAGTAACTAATATAATGGGTCTTGGAAATGGTCTTATCCATTGTCGTAGTCTGTCTTTCATTGCTTATAACAGAATAACTGAAACTGGGTAATTTATGTGAAAAAGGAATTTATTCCTTATAGTTAACGAAAGCTGAAAAGTCCAAGGTTGAAGAGCTGCATCTGGTGAGGGCCTTCTTGCTGGTGGGGACTCTGCAGAGTCCTGAGGTGGTGCAGGGCATCACATGGTGAAGGAGCTAAACACACTAGCTCCAGTCTCACTTTCTCTTCTTGTAAAGCCACCAGTCCCACTCCTCTGATAACCTGTTAATCCATTAATCCATGAGTGAATTAATTTATTTATGAGGGCAGAACCCCAGTTACCCAGTCATCTCTTAAAGGCACCATGATAACATTCATATTTACTTATTACATACCTCAAAATCACTGTATCTCAAACTGAATTTCCTATCTTCACCTTAGTCTTCTCTACTTGGGTTCCCTGTTTCAGCTAATGGAACCATTATCCTCCTAGACATTAGACCTGAAATCTCATAGTCACTTTAGTCTCCTCTCTGGTATGTGGGCATATACACATCCATATATTTGTATGATGTTGCTAGGTCTACCATGTCAACTTGCTACTTTTATCTACTCTTTTTTTTTTTTTTTTTTTTAAGGTGGAGTCTTGCTTTGTCACTCAGGCTGTCGTACAGTGGCACGATCTCGGCTCACTGCAACCTCTGCCTCCGGGTTTCAAGCAGTTCTCTGCCTCAGCCTCCTGAGTAGCTGGGATTACAGGCACCCACCACCATGCCCGGCTAATTTTTGTATTTTTAGTAGAGACAGGGTTTCACCAACTTGGCCAGGATGGTCTTGAACTCCTGACCTCGTGATCCACCCGCCTCGGCCTCCCAAAGTGCTGAGATTACAGGTGTGAGCCACCACGCCCGGCCTTATCTACTCATTTCTAATCCTTTCACCAGTACCCTGATTGAGGTTCTCATTACCACTCATAGACAGTCTTCTGATCAGTTGAAGGAATTGGGACATGTAATGTAGAAAAGAGAAGATTGGGGGCTAGGGAGGTTAGGAGGTAAGTCTTTAAATATCAGATGGGCTCTCCAATGGAAGGATTAGTTTCAGAGGTTACAACCAGGACCAGTTAGTGAAAATAATGTGTAGACAGAAACTTGGTTCCACATAATATCATTTTAGCAAATCTAGTTGTTTAAAATTAGCAGGTATCATGTAGTTACTATGCATACTCTAAAACAGTTATGGATGCTCTAGAACAGATATGAAAATACACAGTTTAAAACATTATCAGGCTTTTATATTTATAGCATATTTTGAGTTTAGTACAATATTCATTTAGTACTGACCTCTCTTTTCTAGAAGTAAGTGTTCAGTCAGAGGCTGAGGGACTGCAGTTGGCAAGGGTGTTGTAAAGGAGATCTTTTTACTGTATAGGTGGTTGAACCCAAGTAGTAGCTGGTTATTAGGGCGTCTGAACCAGAGAGCAGATCACAGCTCTCAGGATGGTAGTGATTTTTTTTTTTTTTTTTAAACAGAGTCCTGCTCAGTTGCCCAGGCTGGAGTGCAGTGGCGCGATGTCGGCTCACTGCAAGCTCCACGTCCCGGGTTCACGCCATTCTCCTGCCTTAACCTCCCGAGTAGCTGGGACTACAGACGCCTGCCACCATGCCCAGCTAATTTTTTGTATTTTTAGTAGAGACAGGGTTTCACTGTGTTAGCCAGGATGGTCTCGATCTCCTGACCTCGTGATTCGCCCACCTCAGCCTCCCAAAGTGCTGGGACTACAGGCGTGAGCCACCGCACCCGGCCATGATTTTTAAAATTCTTTTAAATTTACACATTTTCTTTCACTACTCCTCTCCACCCAAGTACTATTGATTAGGAAAGATTAGTGATAGCTTGTATTGTGTGAGACAATGGTCAAGAACTACTGTTAATATTAATACTTACTAGTGCCAGGCACAGTGGCTCATGCCTATAGTCCTGGAACTTTGGGAGGCTGAGGCGGGCGGATCACTTGAGGTCAGGAGTTTGAGATCAGCCTGGGCCACATGGAAAAACCCCATCTCTACAAAGAATAGAAAAAAGTAGCCAGGTGTGGTTGTGCCTGCCTGTAGTCCCAACTACTAGGGAGCTGAGGTGAGAGGATTACTGGAGCCTGGGAGATCAAGGCATTTGGCACTGCACTCCAGCCTGGGCAACAGAGTAAGACCTTGTCTCAAAAAAAAAAAAAAACAAACAACAACCACAAAAAACCAACACACACACAAAACACCAAAAAACAAAAAAAGTGTTAGTTATTAGATGCTTTGTAAATTCTCTTTCAGTCCTGAGGTTCTTACATCCTTCATTTCTTGTAGGGGTTAATTATACTTTGTTGATTAAATGATTTGACTCTTTACCTCTTATATAAAGATAGCAGTCTATATAAGACTATATAAGTCTCTATATAAGTCTCTATATTAACTTACGGTGTTACCTCTTATATAAAGACTACTATCTCTATATAAGAGGTTAACACTGTGAGTTAATATTAAGAGCTTGGAAAGTTGTGTTTTGAAGTATGGAGGCTCCAAGTATTCGTAGTTACCTTCGACTTTTCAGAGGTTACTAAGAACCTGACATAATTAAAATGTATTTATCAAACAACTGTGTGGTAAATATTATGTTCTTCTTAGAGATAAGATCAAGGCTTAAGGCTATCTTAAAACAGCCTAGGTGTCATTAATAATTCTTATTTTGGTCTTCAAGTACATGACTGAGGTCATTTAAACTCCTTACATCTTATTTAGGTGGGTTATGATGATGACTTTGCACAGTCTGTGAACATGTAATATGCAGTGCTGCAGAAGTGGAGGTTTTTGCCACAAGCCAGGTGTGAGGAACTTGGTAGAAGTCATGTGTGACCATAAATGTGTGTCTGCTTAATATTTAGTTTCTTTCATGTGTATTTTACTCATTAGATTTAAGAGAAGAATGCATTGGTATTTTATTTAAGTCATCATTATAAAGTAGCTGTGCATTGATTCAGTGTTTTTTATTGGAGGATGTGATCCTGAGGAGTCCTAAGAAGGTTTGTAAGATTTTTCTTGAGGCAAAACTATCTTATTAGTCTCTCTGCTATCAGCCCTTTATTCTTCTTTTCAAAGCCATTTTCTGAACCTGCATGTCCTGCCTTTACTGTGTTGCTGTTCCTTTTTTCAGTCTTTTTGTCATTATCTCTTACTGCCATCTACCTTGCCTACCCCTTAGCTCTGAAAGGGGACACTGCACATAAATATTACTATTGCTCTCCCCTTCATATTTGCCACTTTTTAAAAAGATAAGGAAAAGAATTTACAAACTGACCATTTATAGAGTACAAGTTCAGTGCATGAAGATAGAAGATTGGCAGGTATCGGTGAAGAGAAGGAATAGAAATGGACACAATAATTGATGTTTCTGTAAACAAAGAAGAGGGAGAGAAGAAATGAGAGCAGAGATGATAGCCCATTGTATTAGAGACCTTCAAGATCAGATAAGGGATTGATATTTCTTACTAAAAATGCAAGCAGGTAGAAAAGGTTACATATAATAGATAAAAAACTTAGAGTAGACTTCACAGTTCATTTTATTTGATGATATAGCTAAAAGCGTATCAAAAATTCTAAATCAATATCTATATTTCATCTAGCAGCAGAATACTGTTTGAGGAAGATGCCTGAGCATTCGCAAATTCCAGAGGTCTGCGGTGTTTTTACCCATTGCACTATGTGACTGAGATGTATTCCATAGACTTAATCCCTAAAGTTCTGCCAGGAGCATTTACTTGGCCTTAAATCCTCAGTGGATAAAGTAGTCTTATTGCTAGATGGGAGAGGCTGATTACCTTCACCTGCCCTTCTTGTACATTGATTTGAGTACTCTTTACATTTATCAGTTTACAATTTTTTGACTATCTTAATGCATGGTTATTCGTTAGAAAAGTGACTCTCTAAAAATGACATCTGGGTCTCAATTGATAATTTTCATCTCAGATGTTGTAGCTCTGCTCTCCAAAAGAATTCTGCTTAGTCTTCATTGTGCTTTTTTGTATCATTAACAGTAAAGTTAGGAATAAACCTCATCTGTTAGCTTTATCTTTGTTTACTGAGATAGGATAAAATAGTTTTCTTCTCTTTAATACTATTATCTTCTAATTAAAATGGATTTGTTAGAATGTTAACAATGCATAGAAATATGAAGATGGCAGATGATAAGGTTGTTGTAGTATATGTTAGTAAAGAGAACATCTGCTTGAATAAAGACTTAGTAATTTTTCTAAGCCGGGGATGGTGATGGGTGCCTGTAGTCCCAGCTACTTGGAAGGCTGAGACGGGAGGATTGCTTGAATGCAGGAGTTTAAGACTGCAGTGAACTATGATTGTACCACTGCGCAGTCCATCCTAGGCAACAGAGGGAGACCCCTTTTTACTTAAAAAAAAAAAAAAAAAAAAAGAGAAGATTTAATAATTTATCATAGTTTTTAAAGAAATAATTCATAAGCACCTTCTAAAAATAGTTTGGAAATTGTGAAGTATATTATTTTGATGCTTTCCAGACTGAGAATCTAATGACACCACATAGAATAAACAAGAATTTTGGCATATCAGTTTATCACTGGGGCAGTGAAACCAGGCATTTTAACTGCTACAGGGATTGAAATATACTGACAGAGAAGGCATCCTATTACAAAATTCCTAATTTTATAATTATGGCTAAATTATTACTTTTCTATATGCTTTGTAGTCAAATGCATTTTAATTTTTTTTTTTTTAACAAAAGCAGGCAAGCGGTTTCCTCATTTGTGTGGGTTTTTTTTTTTTTTTTGCTCATTTGCAGTTAAACTAAAAGTACTGTTTGTCTTGCTTTCCTTGGCTTATCTGACACAAATATAAGTAAAATATTTTAATAGAACAAAGCGTTAATTTATTACTTTTTCTCTTTCCAAATGTTACCCCATTTATTTTAAGGAGAAACAAAAATTATGAATTAACAAAGAATAATCCTCCAAGTTACTTTATTTAGCTAGAGTTGCCATGGGGAATTAAATTGAGGAAGTTGAATGTTCACATGACTAAATAGCTGAATCTGATGTCTTTAAGAACCACAAGAATAAGGTTCTTTATCTTAAAAAGAAGAAAAAAAATGTCTCAGCATTTTGACTTTATCAGCTGTTAGGAATTTTGTAATAGGATGTCTTCTCTGTCAATTTTCTAGTCCAGCAGTTTCAGTTGTATTGTTAGAATTTAATATAAGCTGGTTATATTTGTAATTTAGTGTATTCAATTTTTTATTTGAGCAGTTTACTTTTGAATAATTTTGATGTTTTTTAAAAGAGGCTCAATGTGAACAATTTAAATAATAAAGAGAAATACAAAGAGGAAAGTCAAAGTAGAGGTTCATTTCTTAGACGCCAACATTATGGGCTGGGCGTGGTGGCTCATACCTGTAATCCCAGCAGTTTGGGAGGCCAACGTGGGCGAATCACCTGAGGTCAGGAGTTCGAGACCAGCCTGGCCAACATGGTGAAACCCCGTCTCTACTAAAAATACAAAAATTAGCTGGGCATGGTGGTACATGCCTGAAATCCCAGCTACTCCTGAGGCTGATGGAGGAGAATTGCTTGAAACTGGGAGGTGGAGGTTGCGGTGAGCTGAGATCGCACCATTGCACTCTGGCCTGGGCAACAGAGCAAGACTCTGTCTCGGGGAAAAAGAAAAAAAAAGAAACTAACATTATGAACTTCTAGACATTGTTTTATGTATATATGTACATGTGTGGGCATATGTATATACATATATGATATTTATGTATCGACATGCATAAGTTATATTCATGCTGTTCCCCTTTTTTTCTCACTCTATGCCCTTGATATCTTTTTATAGTGATAAATATAGATCTATATAATTATAATATGTATATGCCATAATTTAGTCATCAGCAGATGATTTTATGTTTGTTAGTGCTGGCTGTGCTATTCTCTGCCATCAAAGAGTTAATAATTTGAGAAATAATTGTTATTGTTTATGAGTTAATAATTTGAGAAATAGTTATGTTATTGTTAATTATGCTTGTTTTTTCAGGATTGGCAGTTTGATCTCTTGTGATGAAAAAAATTCATTTAATGTACATTTCTGAGGTCTAGTAAGGTTGAAAATATTTTGTATGTTTATGGCCTTTTTCTTTTTCCAATTGCCTTTTTTTCTGTTTAGGTTTTTCCTTATTGATTTATAAGACCATTTTGTATATTAAGGACATTAACTCTTTATATATGTAATTGGTAATTGGTATTGAACTTTTTTCCTTATTGTTGGATTGTAACAACCTTATACTGTTTTTCTTCTTTCTCTACAAAGGTTTCATTTTTATTTAATTACATTTTCCTGTCTGATTTCTGGTTTTATATACCATGCTTAGAAAAACCTTTTCTTTTTTTTTTTTGAGATAGAATCTTGCTCTGTTGTCCAGGCTGGAGTGAAGTAGCCCAATCTCAGCTCACTGCAACCTTCACCTCCTGGGTTGAAGCAAGTCTTCTGCCTCAGTCTCCCAAGTAGCTGAGATTACAGGCGCGTGCCACCACACCTGGCTAATTTTTTTGTATTTTTAGTAGAGACGAGGTTTCACCATGTTGGCCAGGCAGGTCTTGAACTCCTGACCTCAGTGATCCACCCACTTTGGCCTCCCAAAGTGTGGGGATTACAGGCATGAGCACACCGTACCCAGCCAGAAAGGCCTTTTCTACCCCAAGATTTAAAAAATAATTTAAATCTATGTTTCCTTGGAATATGTGCACATATGTGTTTGCATTTGTATTTAAATATTTGATTCATCTAGAATTCATCATTTATTGAGGTAGTCATCTAGCTTTATTTTAAAAACTGTCTAGCTTATTGTTTTAGCATTTATTAAATTAGCCATCTTTTCTCACTTGTGTAGTTATTTTTCATATTAGGTACTAAATTCTGAAATATACTTGGGTTTATATTTGTGCTCGCCATTATGTTTTATTCAGTGTTATCCTGTGCTAATAAGAAAAATAAATTTAAATAGTACTAAACTTTACTGTAGTTTTATAGTGTGTTTTAATATGTGGTAAGGCAACTCTCCTCTTCAATCGGAATTTTTGGTTATCCTTTGTAAAGTGTCTCAATTTGTAATACTTTCCAACATGGCTCAAGGGATCATCTTTCAAAATAATCTCTGATTTCTCCAAAGTTAAGATTTTTAGAAACAGCCATTTTAATATTTATTTTTTTTTTGGAGACAGAGTCTTGCTTTGTTGCCCAGGCTGGAGTGCAGTGGCACAGTCTTGGTTCACTGCAAGCTCCGCCTCGCAGGTTCAAGTGATTCTCCTGCCTCAGCCTCCTGAGTAGCTGGGATTACAGGTGTGCACCGCCATGCCTGGCTAATTTTTGTATTTTTAGTAGAGATGGGGTTTCATCATGTTGGTCAGGCTGGTCTCGAACCCCTGACCTCGTCGTGATCCACCCACCTTGGCCTCCTAAAGTGCTGGGATTATAGGCGTGAGCCACCGCACCTGGCTATTTATTTATTTTTGAGATAGTATCTTGTTCTGTCGTCCAGGTTGGAGTGCAGTAGCACAATCATCGCTTACTGCAGCCCTGACTTCCTCAGTTCAAGTGATCCCCCAACCTCACCAGTAGCTGGGACTGTAGGCACACGCCACCATGTCTGGCTAATTTTTAATTTTATAGGGAGAAAAGCTCACTATGTTGTCCAGGCTGGTCTTGAAAACTTGGCTCCAGCAGTTCTCCCCTTCAGCCTCCCAAAGTGTGGGGATTGCAGGTGTGAGCCACCACACCAGGCTCCATTTAAATTTTTGTTACAGAAATAAAGTGGATTTCAGTCTTTACAGAAAAATGGAATTTAATTTTAGTCATATGAAAAGTAACTATGCTGAATTATTTATTAAACTAGCAACAACTCATCTTTAGTTTAACCTTATGATAATAATTTTATCGTTCTCAACTACTCTATCTAACAATGATAATGAAAGTATTTTCATAGAATAGTTAAGGATGTGTCCCAAAGGTGTTTCAGTTGTTTCAAGTTTGGGGGTAAAGTTACTCTGAGTAAATAGTGTAGCTACATAGCAGGAGTTTTGACCAAAAATAATGAAATAACAACTCAACAATTTATTCCAGTCTAAGTGCCTTTGAGGTTTAGAGTATTTGTTTCATTAATTTCTGTATCTATCACAGCATCTTAATTTTTAATTTTAATTTTTGTGGGTACATAGTAGGTGTATATATTTATGGGGTACATGAGATGTTTTGATATAGACATGAAATTTGTCATACTTACATCATGAAAAATGGGGTATCCATTCCCTCAAGCATATATCCTTTGTATTACAAACAATTCAGTTATGCTCTTTTAGTTATTTTTAAGTGTTCAATTAAATTATTATTGACTATAATCCCCCGTTGTGCTATCAAATACTAGGTCATATTCATTCTTTCTATTTTTTTTTTTTTTTGTACCCATTAACCATTCCCACCTCTCCCCAACCCTCTCATTACCCTTCCTAGCCTCTGGTAACCATCCTTCTACTCTCTGCCTCCATGGATTTGTCACAGCATCTTATCTTGCTTATGTATTTACTTAGGCATCATTATCTAAGATACAGACTTCCCCATATAACATGTCTAATTGCTCACTGTCTTCATTTTTTCCCCATCCAGTTTAAGGCATCTTGGTTTTCACACTTGCTGAGGACTGTCCAGAGTATTCCGGATGGCTGGTGATGGGAACTGTCTGAACCAAAAAGTCTTCCCTGTGGCCTTCTTTCTTTCAGACTTAGCAAGAAGATACCTGCATGCACATACTCTCATTTAAAAATTTTGGATCTGGAAGATCAAGCTTGGTGGCTTTTTAAAAATAATTTTTTTAAATTCTAAAAATAATAAATGTTTTTGTATAAGATTTGGAAAATGTGGGCAACTGTGGTATAAAAATAACCACAGAGGAACTACTTTTAACATTTTGCTGTACTTCTTTCTTACTTTCTAACTCCCTTCATTCCCCCTCTGCTGTCCCTGCCTTTGCCTGTGTCATATGACACATAAGTTTCAGATTCTGCATAGTGTTTCCCCATTTTAGGAGACATTTTTAATGAATGCATAATCCATCATGTGGATGCACTATATATAATTCACACATTTTATAAACTCTTTTCCTTTTCTTGCTTTTCCAGATTTTGCTAAATTATGTATGCAGTTTTCTTGAGGAAAATTCTTCTTTCCTTTTCTTTATTCTAGTGTCAGTTAAAAAAAAATTCTGATTCTGGTGAGAGTGCTGCTAGTGATATACCTATATTTCATATCAGTTCACTGATTCCTTTAATAAATATTTTTGAGAACCAATTCTGCGCCAGGCAGAATTTAAGAACAGTCAGTTACAGTATAGTGCAATGAATGTAGGAAAAATGTAGGATCCTATGAGAACTAAGAGGAGGACACCTATCTTAGTTTAAAGTTTAGAGAGGGCAGTCAGGAAATCTTACCAGTCTTACCAGAGGAAGTGAAACCAAATCTGGGTTTCAGGGACTCCATGATAGTAAGGTCGTCATACAGTGAGGGTGAGCAGTAAGGCACTTGAGGTAGAGGGAAAAGATGCAAAGGCATGAGGTACCAGATAACATACCAAGTTCAGGAAGCTTTGATATTAATATTAAATGTGGTTTCAGCATATGCTGCATGTGAAGTAGTAAAAGAGGAAGCTGAGTAAGTAGGCAGAGGTTATTTCATCAAGGGCCTTAAATATCATCCTTAAGTACCAGGAACTATGCCAAGTGCTAGGGGTATAAACAAAAAAAAACAACCAGAGTCCTTGAGGAATGTGTTTATAGCTTTCATTCTCATTTATACGTCAGCAGTTCTCAAATTAATATGCC
Source organism: Pongo abelii (assembly GCF_028885655.2). NCBI lineage: Eukaryota > Metazoa > Chordata > Mammalia > Primates > Hominidae > Pongo > Pongo abelii. The sequence continues at coordinate 170,334,467 of NC_071985.2, read as the reverse complement.
TAGCTCAGACCTCTCCTTTGAGCTCCAAATCTATATATCCAACTGCCTAGTTGATTGACATCCCGAGAATATATCTAGAGTGTAAGTTCCAAGAGAACAGGTATTTCATTGCCTTTGTTCTCAGCTGTACCTGCAGTGCCTAGAACAGTGCCTGGCAATAATTTATCTAATGATTAAAGAAAAGAATGGCAGGGCACGGTGGCTCGTGCCTGTAATCCCGGCACTTTGGGACGCCGAGGCAGGCGGATCACGAGGTCAGGAGATCGAGACCATCCTGGCTAACACAGTGAAAACCCGTCTCTACTAAAAATACAAAAAATTAGCCGGATGTGGTGACAGGCACCTGGAGTCCCAATTACTCGGGAGGCTGAGGCAGGAGAATGGCATGAACCGGGGAGGCGGAGCTTGCAGTGAGCCGAGATTGCACCACTGCACTCCAGCTTGGGGGACAGAGCAAGACTCCGTCTCCAAAAAAAAAAAAAAAAAAAAAAAAAAAAAGAAAAGAACTACTCTCTGCTTGTGTTTCTCAGAGACATCTTAAATACCACATATCTCAAATCAAATTCATAATCTTCTCCCTCTAACCTCTCCCTCTCCTGATGTTTCCTGTCTCAGTGATTGGCACCATCTATTTAGTTTCACAGACCAAAGCCTGGGTATATCTTTGGCATATCCCTGTTCTTTACCTTCCATATCCATTGTATCACCAAGACTTACTGAATTTTCTACATGTTTCCTCAAATGTCCGTTTCTCCATCTTCACTGCTCCAGTCCAAGCTATCATCTCCTAGTCCTGTATAATACAGGTTGAGCATCCTTAATCCGAAAATCAGAAATCTGAAATTTTCCAGGATCTGTAACCTTTTGAATGCCAACATGATGCTCAAAGGAAATGCTCATTGGAGCATTTTGGATTTTGGATTTTCAGATTAACGATCCTCAACTAGTAAGTATACATAATGCAAATATTAAAAAAAAAAAAAGAAATCCAAACACTTTCAGTCCCAAGCATTTTGGATAAGGGATACTCAACCTGTAGTAGTAAACTCATTATCTACTCTTGTTCCTTTCCATGTTCTTCTCCATGCTGCTATTGAAGTAAAACAAACAAACCTACTGAATCTGGTTATGATATTCCTGTTTGAAACAAATTGCTCTTAGGATAAAGAACAAAATTTTTAACCTGGTCTACAAGGCGCTTTGTGCTTTGGCATCTATATAACCCTATAGCCTCATCTCATGCCACTTTTTTAGACATCTCATGCCACTTTTTTAGACTTTTCTGTTTCCTAGTTACATTGACTGTTTAAGTTCTTCCAGTAGACCATGCTTTCTCCTGGCTCAGAACTATGATGTATAATTGGTAACTTTTAATACATATTATAAAATGGAATGTCTATTGTTAGAGAAATGAATGTATCAATATTTTTGAGTAGGTATTTCTAATCCTAAAAGGGTAATGTTCTGTGCAGCATTCTTTTCTTGAAAAGTAAACTGTCTGTGAATTATTGCAAATAAGCACAAGCATTTTCAGTTATAATTTGTTCCTTTTGAGATTATATCACACGTCTCAATTTTCCCTGAAGTCAGTAATAAAACAAACACTTATGAGCTACATTTATTCTATTTTAAAGTAAGACAACATTTTCCGTTATAAATTTAAGCCGTTCTTTTTTTTTTAAGTGCTGCAGTATGGAGGTAGGAAGGAAACGTAGGAAATGTCTTATTTAAAAAACAAAACAAAATAATTAGACTTTATGTGAAAGTAGTGACTAATCAATATAAGTGGAAGCTTCCATTCTGAAGATAGTCAAGATTTTTTATAAGATTTCAAATCACCTTCTGTAATTACAGATAAAACAAATCTTGGATATTCTCACTTGCGCCAATGCACCAGAGCAGAGCTGTGTTGCTAAATTGATTTATTGTATTCAATTGTGAGCAGTTGGGGGAGATTATTGCTTGGTTTTGCATGATAGGTTTATTGTTGTATATTTGTTAGTAAAGGTTTTTTGTAATTAAAATATAGAATATCTTATTCTATAAGATTTCTGTTTGTAAAATGAGAAATTGGTTTTCTGTTTATTTCTGAGTATAAAAAGAGAAATTGTTTTGTTCATTTCCAGTTCAAATTGTATTTAATCACTTAAGTAACTTTAACAGGTATTGCTCCATGTAACCATATATGTAGTAATTACTGATTTTTTCCTTAATTTTTAAAGTCAGTATAAAAGATTAAACTCTACAGAAGAATGCAATCGAGTGATGGCTTTTCCTTCAGAATTTGAATATGGAGGCTACAGGAACAGATGAAGTTGACAAGCTAAAAACCAAATTTATATCTGCTTGGAACAACATGAAATATAGTAAGTATCATGTTTTAAAAATTGTATAAATCCAAAGAAATATTTGGCAATATTTATCATTTTCCCTCTTAAGTCACTGACAATTTCTTCAGAATAAATGGCATACTTTACTTTGAATGAAATATTTCTATAAGGAATGTAGTTAAAAATATCTCCTGAAGAAAGAGCCAAGTATCATCATAAACATTGCTTAGAAACTCAAGCATACAATGTGGTCTCCTTTTTTCTTTTTTTTTTTTGAGACTTAGTCTCACTCTCTCACACAGGCTGGAGTGCAGTGGTGCAATCTCAGCTCACTGCAACCTCTGCCTCCCAGGTTCAATTGATTCTTCTGCTTCAGCCTCCTGAGTAGCTGGGACTACAGGTGCGCACTACCACACCCGGCTAATTTTTTTTGTATTTTTAGTAGATATTGGGTTTCACCATGTTGGTCAGGCTGGTCTTGAACTCTTGACCTCGTGATCCACCCACCTTGGCCTCCCAAAGTGCTGGGATTACAGGCGTGAGCCACTGGGCCTGGCCTTTTTTCCTTTTTTTAAAAGTTGCTAGAGTATATTAATATCCTCATGTCTTGTGTAATTTTTTTTTTTTTTTTTTTTTTAGTGTTCTAAAGCATATAGAATTTATTCAGGTGATGATAATACCTTGGCTTTTCAGATACAGTTTCAGGCAGCCTCATCTCTGTGCCAGGAAATAAGCAAAATAGGCTTCTTCTCACACAAAACAGACTGTAAAGTTCATGCACTGATACCTCTGATTTTTCTCCTAGATATTATTTTTAACCTAGTTCCTTTTGATTTGCAAACGAATCTAATAAGGAGTATATGGCTATTTTTGAAGCCCACCTAAGATGGAGAAGTACTTGGGCAGAACCAGCTTCAACAGGAAAGAAGCTCATATTCATAAAATAAGTGTGAAAACAGAATTCAGTAAAACCCCTTGATAATACAAATTCAGGAAAAACACAATTGGCAGTTTAAATTATGTACCATAAGAACATTGTGAGAACTTGATAAAGACCATTATGAGCTATCTGAAAATAAATTAAAATTAAAGTTTTTTCTTTCTTATGTCCTTTAATTGGATAGTTTTTAAAGTGTGTTTAAAATTCTTAACTTTATTTGAAACTAGCATAAATTGCCTTTATTTCTAGTTCATTGTCCAAATATTGTATTTTGCAACTGTTGCCAAAAATGCACATCCATAAATAATAATTGATGGTTTGAAATTAAGTAAAAGAAAATGCTGCTAGACTTTTAGTCTGAAATCTTTTAATTACAAAACATTTTCTTTTCTTTTTTTTTTTTTTCTAGGTTGGGTGTTGAAAACAAAGACGTATTTTAGTAGAAATTCTCCTGTATTATTACTTGGAAAATGTTACCATTTTAAATATGAAGGTAAGTACAAAATTTGTAAACCATTTAAAAATTTTTGTAGAAGTCATCATGTAACTTTTTATTATTTTATTTCTAGATTAATCTACTTTTGCAATATTTGTTTTAAGTATTTGTATTTCTTATAGCCCATAATATATTACTATGTTGTTTGGGTTTCTTGTTAACTAGTTGAGGATAAGGACCTTGTCATCTTTTGTTATATCCCCATAATTTTGGACTTATAGTATGAGTACTAAGTAAATATTATTTGAATTGATATGTTAATATTCTTTGTCACATTCTCTGATAATTAAAAGTATCACCTTAGTTAATCTAAAAATGATAATTTTTTTAATTCTTAAGGATGTTTCAGTATCTGAAATTGACTTTACTTGATGGTTTTGAATTTCTATGTATATTAATTCTTTCAATAATTTTCTTATATTTTCTTTTAATAATTCATGTCACTCATTGGGTGCCAGGCACCATGCTGGGCTCTTTAGGAAATATCTTTAATTCTCACAAGAAACCTACAAGGTAGATTCAGGTATTCTCATCTTGTGAATGTGAAGGCAGGAAATTTGAGAAGTTAAATAATTTGTTCAAAGTCACATGGGTATTAAATGGCAGAGCTGAAATTTAAACCAAGACTATGTCTCTAATACTGGCATTCTTTTAAATATACATCCTTGCTTGGTTTTGTGTTTTGTGTGTGAGATAGAGAGAGAGTGAATATGTGTTACAGTGTGTTGTTATCATGGCTTTTCATTTTTGGTTGACCTATTTTGGTATATCATTTATTAGCAATTTTCTAAAACCTTGTAAATGGCTTGTAGTAATAACAGCTGACATTTATTGAGCACTTATAATGTGTCAAGCGGTATTCTAAATAATTTACATGCATTAACTCATTGAGTCCTTACAACAGTCTTGAAGGATAAGTAGGAATTTGATAAAGAAGGAATGCATCTTAGGTAAATAGAATGGCATGATGAAAGCAATAGCAGTGAGTTATTAAAGGGCATATTTAGGAGACAGAGAGATGTCCAGTTTAGCTATGGTAGGAGATAATTCTGAAAAGCACCAAATTATAGAGGAAGATCTTGAGTGCTGTGCTAAGGAGTTAGGTCATTTTTTTTTTTTTGGGCAGAGGACAACCACAGCAATACGTATGGTTGAGAGTATGGATTTATATCTGTATGTCTGATACATATAAGCATTTTAAGTGATATTATTTATGATTTCAAAAATTAAAAATTTATTAGAATTATTCTTAGGATAGCATTATATATATATATATTTTGGAAGAAATACTTTGAAAAATCAAGCGATGAAAAGTAAATGATGAAGCTATGAATGAGGGAAATAGAAGACTTCTTTTCTGGAGTAGGATTGGGGATATAGGAAAGGAGAAGGGTGTGGGAGGAGGGGATAAGAAAAGAGAGAGCCAGAAAGGCAGCCGGAGGCTGTATGTCCATTGAGAGGTTTCCTTATTATTGTCACTGATCTTCAGTAAAGTCAGTTAAGCTCATGAAATACTTGATGTAAGAGGAATTTTTCTGGAAAAAGCTGAAATTTGGCATCTGGGATGAAAAAAACAACACATTATCATCGCAAGAGCTAGAAGCACATAGGACCATGAAACCTTAAGCTATGAAGAATTAGCAGAAACCTTAGGGCTAGCTTTGGCTTCTACATGTCATGTCATTTTTGGTTCAAACAACTTTACTAAGTTTTCAGAGAGGTAGGAGATGGGGTACCCAGCTGGCTTCTTAATTACAATGAGTATTTTTGAGCAATGAAATGAAAAATTTCATTTAATTATTTTTAGTAATCATTTGTTGAAAACATGCTGGCTAGGACATTGATCATGCCCAGAAGGACACATCAAAATCATAACTGAATATATGCTTGTGAAATCATAGAAATTATATATATTAGTTTCTGCCACCTGTTCCTGACTCAGAGCTCCTAAAACTCTTATAATATCCTGAGCGGTAGGGGTGCTAGGAACGTCTTTTGTTCTTGTGTTTGGTCTTTGATCCCAGTTCCTAACACAGTTGGTAAAACTCTTAACAATTTGCTGAGTGATGGGGGTGATGGGAGTGTCTCATATGGAGCTCCTAAATCCCTTGGAATTTCCTGGGTGATTAGAATGCATCTTTTGTTCTAATGAGGTGACTCTGTGGGTTTCTGGATGACATCTTGTCACCAGAAAGACCAAGCCAAGATTAGAATGGAACTTTCAGCCCCATTCCCAATCCTCTGGGGAAGGGAAGAGGAGATTGAGTTGATAATTTATCATGCCTATGTGATGAAGCCTCCATAAGAATCCCTAAAATATGGGATATGGAGAGCTTCTGGATTGGTGAACACATCCACCTCCTGGGAGGGTAACACACTCATTCAACTCCTAACAACTTCACGGGAGCAGAAGCTCCTGTGCTTGGGACCCTTCTAGACCTTTCTCTGTGTACCTTTTCATCTGTATTCTTTATGATATCCTTTATAATAAATGGCGAAATATAACCAGATGTTTCCTTGAGTTCTGTAAGTCATCACAGCAAATTACCAAACCTGAGGAGGGGATAGTGGGAACCGCTGATTTGTAGCCAAGTTGGACAGAAGTATGGGTAATCTGGAACCTACTTCTGATGATTGGCATCTGAAGTGGAGATTGATCTTATGGGACAGCCCTTACCCTGTGGGGTCTGTGCTAACTTCAGGTAGTTAGTTCATAATTGAAGTATAGGATTCCCGGTTGGTGTGTGGAGAGTTGGAAAATCAGTTGGTATGGGAAAAACCTTCACACATTTGGTGTCAGTAGTGAAGTGTTGAATGTAGACTAAAAGGAAGTGTTTTTCCACTTCATGCTTTAGAAAGATAACTGATGGTAATGTAAAAGAAATGAAAGTCAGTAGACAGGACATGATGACTTTGATATAGGGCGGTGGATCTGGAAAAGAGAGGATGGATTTGAGATATTTTAAGGTGGGATCAACAGCATTTGTCAGATGATTGGATTTGGGGTCTTCAGAGACAGAGACGAAACAAAGATTTAAATATCTCCATCTTGGATGATAGTGTTGGTAACCAAAAGTGGTATACTAGAGGAAGCCTGAATTTTAGGGGAAGATAATTTAAATTCGGGTATGTGTTATTTGAGGTCGGCTGTGTGGAAGTGAAGGATAGACATATTGATTTTTTTTTTTCCCAGCAAGGTGGACAAGGTGGCATTTAAGGCCAATAGATAAGATCACATTGATGGAAAGTATAGGTGGAAAATATGTATCTTTAAGGATATACTGAAGAAGAAGAATCAGTGAATTAAACTGAGAAAGGAAAGGCAATATATAGCACAAAATTCATAATAGTATACTACTGTAGAAACCAAAGGAAAGACATTTGCAGAAAAAAGGGGTTGTACAAAGTGTATAAATGCTTAAAAGAGATAGAGCAGGAAATAGCCTGAGTAGAGGGTGTAGGGTCTGGCAATGAGAAATTACTGATGACTTTTGAGAGAGCATTTTTACTAGAGTGGTACGAATAGAAAAGTAAAAGCAGTCATGTTAACAGCAGCTAGTCTACATTTACTGACGCTGTGATATGTGCTATTTGCTATGGCTACATGATATGTGCTAAAACTAAATTGCATTGTTTTATAGAAGGAATAGTTATGATACTGGAGTAGAGAAAAACTTATTTTTTAGATTCTGAGGCAGTGTCTTCCTCTGTTGCCCAGGCTGGAGTGCAACAGTGTCACAATCACGGCTCACTGCAGCCTTGACCTCCCTGGGCTCAAATGATCCTCCCACCTCAGCCTCCCAAGTAGCTGGGACCACAGGTGTGTGCCACCACGCCCAGTTAATTTTTTATTTTTATTTTTTGTAGAGACAGGGTCTCCCTATGTTGTCCAGGGTTGTCTCGAACTCCTTGGCTCAAGTGGTCCTCCTGTCTTGGCCTCCCAAAGGGCTAGGATTACAAGCTTGAGCCACCGTGCCAGCCAATAAGAACTCGTATAAACTATAAAACACAGTCTATAAAAGGGAAATATTAATCAGTTTGACCAGATAAAATTAAAAATATCCACATGATATTTATACAAATATGTATAAATATACATATATAATAAATATATGTACATTATAGTAAATGTATGTATATGTTTATATACATATGTGTATATATACACACGTATATTTAAAAATACATATATGTATATGTATACACATGTATATATAAATACATTTAGACATATAATGTATATAATATAAAAGTCTACATTATTATATAATATAATTATACTGTATAATTATATAATATAATTATACTGTATAATTATATTATATAATTATACAGTATAATTATATAATATAATTATAATGTATAATTATATAATATAATTATAGTGTATAATTATATAATATAATTATAGTGTATAATTATATAATATAATTATAGTGTATAATTATATAATATAATTATAGTGTATAATTATATAATATAATTATAGTGTATAATTATATAATATAATTATAGTGTATAATTATATAATATAATTATACTGTATAATTATATAATATAATTATACTGTATAATTATATTATATAATTATAGTGTATAATTATATTATATAATTATAGTGTATAATTATATTATATAATTATAGTGTATAATTATATATCACTTAATATAATATATAATATATATTTAATAATATATAATATACTAATATATATTATATAATTATAAACATAATTATTATATGTTTATAATTATATATTTATATATAATATAATATACATATACACATATACATATATGTATATATACATATACACATACGCATACACGTGTATATATACGTGTGTATACACGTGTATGTATACGTGTGTGTATACACGTGTATGTATACGTGTGTGTATACATATACACATACACATATACATATATGTATATATATGTGCATGTGTGAAGATGTATCAGGAAAGATTAGTCTCCAAAATAATAAAGAACCACAAATGAATATGCAATGAATATGAAAAACTTGAACAACCCAAGAAAAATGAGCCAAGATTGTGAAGAGGTGCTGTTTAATTAGAAACTTGGCCAAATACAAGAAAATGCATATCCTGGTAATAAAGGGAATGCAAAATAAAATGAGATACCATTCTTACTTATCAGATATAATATACACAAATTTGAAGGTTCAATGATATCAAGTGTTAGCAAGGGTATGAAGAAATAGGAACTGAAATACTGCTGGTGGGAGGGTAAATTGGTCTAACCCATTCGTGAGAAATTTGAGAGTACCTAGAAAAATAGAGAATATGTTTAACTTACGACCCAGCATTTCTAAGACGCTTAAGTATTTACAGAGAAGTTCTCCATATGTGTGGAAAACACATGTACAAGAATTTTATTGTAGCTTTAATAAAAAGTTGGAAACAAGTATTCACAAGAAGAGGATTAGATGAATAAAGTTATTCATTCATTCCACAATTATTTATTGAGAGGTTACTATGTGCTAGGCACTGGGGTTACTGCTAAAAGTATGAAACACACAGTCTTTACTCTCAAGAAACTTACAGTCCAACAGGTGAGAGACATTAAATAATTAGAAAAATATTACTCTCAAGAAACTTACAGTCCAAGAGATGAGAGACATTAAATAATTAGAAAAATATTCACTTTGGTGAATTTCTAGTTCTTAACACGTGTCTAGAGGTTACTGCCCTGCCTTGGTCAAGACTCTTTGTTGCCTCAACAGAAATATAATATTCTCTTCACCTCATTTAAGGTATTTTAATGCTAACATTTTCTTTTTGTTATTACAGACTTACAGCTTTTCACATTTACTGTATGTTGGTTGATCTCAACCAATTATCTTTAGATGCTCAAATTGTCGTGACATTGGCCAGTGGAAGGTCCTTTGAGATTTGCTTCTGTATCTTTCAACAAAACCATGTTAATCTCATGAAACATCTTGTTTTCTTCCAAACCACACGTTCAGACCCACTTTGTACTTTTCAGTATCAGATAGGAAGCTAGCAATTTCCCATTGAGTCCTTGTTTTTTTTTTTTTTTCTTTAGATGAAAAAGTGTTAGAGACCATAATCTGAGTGCAAAGGTGCTTTGTGGGGATGATATTGACCCAAGCCATTTCAGTGGACAAGCTAGAACAGATACATGTTTTCAGTGTTTTTCTTATAAAGGCATGAATTCAAATTAATATTTGAAATCTATTTCTAACTGGATCATATTCCTACTTAAATTCTTGATTCTTTAATATCTCCTTTTCTATCATAGAGAAATTTTTTAATAGTTACTTTTGTTTTGCTAAGGATTTTAATGAAATTACTTTAGCTGGAGTCACTCATCTCTCATTTTCTGTGGCATTTATCTGATGGATAGTTTCGTTCATTTGTTTCAGTTCCCTTTCTATTTGAAGGCATTGACATTCTGATATCTCACAAGTCTAAGTGCTTAGAAGGTAGCGGCTTTCAGCCACAGTGATTTTATATCACTACTACCCTCCAAGTCATCTACAATGAATTTATTCATAAGAATTTAATACAAGATTCTTAAACTTGATTCTGTCTCTATTATTTAATTTCTAGTAATATTAGAACATGGTTGCAAAAATTAGATTATTTTAACAATGCTGAATCTGTCCTGATTTATCAAGCTTTTAAACTTATCTTCCTACCTTTCTGAGCTACAAACTTATTTCCTTGTATTATGCAGTTTTTCCTTCTCATTATATCATGCTGTGCACTGTTATGTCGAGGTATATAGTATATAAATCCAAATGGCCCTCCTAGTAGTATCTAGACCGAATACCAAAAGTAAAAAAAATTTCTTAAAATTTGTCTGTGAGCTGTCTATGAAGAAAACAATTAAGAATTTATTTTATGTTTAATAAGCCTCATCTTTCCACAGATTGCATGCTATCACCTGGCTAGCATTTTTTCTTTTTCTTTTTTTTTTTATATTCAGTGAATCTTTAATAAATGAATAAATTGAGGAAGAATAAATGGCTAATAAATGAAATGTCTTCCCAAGTTTAAATGAAGTGTCACTTTTTTTTTTTTTTTTAGTATTTATTGATCATTCTTGGGTGTTTCTCGGAGAGGGGGATGTGGCAGGGTCATAGGATAATAGTGGAGAGAAGGTCAGCAGATAAACACGTGAACAAAGGTCTCTGGCTTTCCTAGGCAGAGGTCCCTGCGGCCTTCCTTCCGCAGTGTTTGTGTCCCTGGGTACTTGAGATTAGGGAGTGGTGATGACTCTTAACGAGCATGCTGCCTTGAAGCATCTGTTTAACAAAGCACATCTTGCACCACCCTTAATCCATTTAACCCTGAGTTGACACAGCACATGTTGCAGAGAGCACGGGGTTGGGGGTAAGGTTATAGATTAACAGCATCCCAAGGCAGAAGAATTTTTCTTAGTACAGAACAAAATGGAGTCTCCTATGCCTACTTCTTCCTACACAGACACAGTAACAATCTGATCTCTCTTTCTTTTCTCCACATTTCCCCCTTTTCTTTTTGACAAAACCGCCATCGTCCTCATGGCCCGTTCTCGATGGTCGCTGTCTCTTTGGAGCTGTTGGGTACACCTGCAGAAAGGCTGTGACTTCACACTTCGAAGATTGCACAGCAGCCAGGCAGAGGCGCTCCTCACTTCCCAGACTGGGTGGCGGCCGGGCAGAGGCACTCCTCACTTCCCAGACGGGGCAGCGGGCAGAGGCTGTCCTCACTTCCCAGACCGGGCGGCCAGGCAGAGGCGCTTCTCACTTCCCAGACTGGGTGGCGGCCGGGCAGAGGCACTCCTCACTTCCCAGACGGGGCAGCCGGGCAGAGGCTCTCCTCACTTCCCAGACGGGGCGGCCGGGCAGAGGCGCTCCTCACTTCCCAGACGGGGCGGCCGGGCAGAGGCGCTCCTCACATCCCAGACAATGGGCGGCTGGGCAGAGGCGCTCCTCACTTCCCAGACAGGGCGGCCGGGCAGAGGCGCTCCTCACTTCCCAGACGGGGCAGCCGGGCAGAGGCGCTCCTCACATCCCAGACGATGGGTGGCCGGGCAGAGGCGCTCCTCACTTCCCGGATGGGGCGGCCGGGCAGAGGCGCTCCTCACTTCCCAGACGGGGCAGCCGGGCAGAGGCGCTCCTCCCTTCCCAGAGGGGGCGGCCAGAATTTTTTCAGGGTTTCTCTTAGATGACCAGGACATGATGGGCCTAAGAGCCATTAATTAAAAATTAGAATTTAGGGTTATCTCTGGTATACCCGTTGTATCTCAGGGACCAAAATGATTTAACATCTATCATTGTGGATTTGTCTATTTCTTCCTGAAGTTCTATCAGTTTTTGCTTCCTTTATAGTAATTCCTACTTAACGTCATAGATAGGTTCTTGGAAACTGTAACTTTAAGTGAAACGATGTACAGCGGGTCCTCAACATCCTTTTGTTCAACTTCATTTCATTTTAACAATGATGAGAAAAAAATTGATTTTATTGCACATCATTTTGCTTACAGTCACAGTTTCTGAGAACCTATTGACAACATTAAGTGAGGACTAACTGTATTATGAAGCTCTGTTGTTAGGTACATAAACATTTAGAATTATTGTTTCTTAATGAATTGACTCCTTAGTAGTTATGAAATGACCTTCTTTATTCTTGGTGATATTCTTTGGTCTGAAGTTGATTTTGTCTGATATTAATATAGCCACTTCACAGACACACAACAACAACAAAAAATTTCAGACCAATATCCCTGATCAACATCGATGCAAAAATCCTCAATAAAATACTGGCAAACCAAATCCAGCAGCACATCGAAAAGCTTATGTACCACGATCACGTTGGCTTCATCCCTGGGATGCAAGGCTGGTTCAGCAAATGCAAATCAGTAAACGTAATCCATCACATAAACAGAACTAATGACAAAAACCACATGATTATCTCAATAGATGCAGAAAAGGCCTTCGATAAAATTCAAAACTGCTTCATGGTAAAATCTCTCAATAAACTAGGTATTGATGGAATGTATCTCAAAATAATAAGAGCTATTTATGACAAACACATATTTTGCCCATACTGAATGGGCAAAAGCTGGAAGCATTCCCTTTGAAAACTGGCACAAGGCAAGGATGCCCTCTCTCACCACTCCTATTCAACATAGTATTGGAAGTTCTGGCCAGGGAAATCAGGCAAGAGAAAGCAATAAAGGGTATTCAAATAGGAAGAGAGGAAGTCAAATTATCTCTGTTTGCAAATGACATGATTGTATATTTAGAAAACCCTGTTGTCTCAGCCCAAAATCTCCTTACGCTGATAAGCAATTTCAGCAAAGTCTCAGGATACAAAATCAATGTGCAAAAATCACAAGCATTCCTATACACCAGTAATAGACAAACAGAGAGCCAAATCATGAGTGAACTCCCATTCACAATTGCTACGAAGAGAATAAAATACTTAGGAATCCAACTTACAAGAGATGTGAAGGACCTCTTCAAGGAGAGCTACAAACCACTGCTCAAGGGAATAAAAGAGGACACAAACAAATGGAAAAACATTCCGTGCTCATGGATAGAAACAATCAATATCATGAAAATGGCCATACTGCCCAAAGTAATTTATAGATTAAATGCTATCCCCATCAAGCTACCATTGACTTTCTTCACAGAATTGGAAAAAACTACGTTAAAGTTCATATGGAACCAAAAAAGAGCTCGCATAGCCAAGACAATCCTAAGCAAAAAGAACAAAGCTGGAGGCATCACACTACCTGACTTCAAACTATGCTACAAGGCTACAGTAACCAAAACAGATATATAGACCAATGGAACAGAACAGGGGCCTCAGAAATAGCACCACACATCTACAACCATCTGATCCTTGACAGACTTGACAAAAACAAGAAATGGGGAAAGGATTCCCTATTTAATAAATGGTGCTGGGAAAACTGGCTAGCCATATGCAGAAAACTGAAACTGGAACCCTTCCTTACACCTTATACAAAAATTAACTCAAGATGGATTAAAGACTTAAACTAAGACCTAAAACCATAAAAACCCTAGAAGAAAACCTAGGCAATACCATTCAGGACATAGGCATGGGCAAGGACTTCATGTCTAAAACACCAAAAGCAATGGCAACAAAAGCCAAAATTGACAGATGGGATCTAATTAAACTAAAGAGCTTCTGCACAGCAAAAGAAACTATCATCAGAGTAAATAGGCAACCTATAGAATGGGAGAAAATTTTTGCAATCTCTCCATCTGACAAAGGACTAATATCCAGAATCTACAAGGAACTTAAACAAATTTACAAGAAAAAAACAATCCCGTCAAAAAGTGGGTGAAGGATGTGAATAGACACTTCTCAAAAGAAGACATTTATGCAGCCAACAAATATATGGAAAAAAGCTTATTATCACTGGTCATCAGACAAATGCAATCAAAACCACAATGAGATACCATCTCAAGCCAGTTAGAATGGCGATCATTAAAAAGTCAGGAAACAACAGATGCTGGAGAGGATGTGGAGAAATAGGAACGTTTTTACACTGTTGGTGGGAGTGTAAAGGGAGTTCAACCATTGTGGAAGACAGTGTGGCGATTCCTCAAAGATCTAGAACCAGAAGTACCATTTGACCCAGCACTCCTATTACTGGGTATATACCCAAAGGATTATAAATCATTCTACTGTAAAGACACATGCACATGTATGTTTACTGCGGCACTATTCACAATAGCAAAGACTTGGAACCAACCCAAATGCCCACCAGTGATAGACTGGATAAAGAAAATGTGGCACATATACACCATGGAATACTATGCAGCCATAACAAATGATGAGTTCATGTCCTTTGCCAGGGACATGGATGAAGCTGCAAACCATCCTTCTCAGCAGACTAACACAGGAACAGAAAACCAAACACTGCACGTTCTCACTCATAAGTGGGAGTTGAACAATGAGAATACATGGACACTGGGAGGGGAACATCACACACCGGGGCCTGTCGGTGGGTGGGGCACTAGGGGAGGGATAGCATTAGGAGAAATACCTAATGTCAATGACAGGTTGACGGATGCAGCAAACCACCATGGCACGTGTATACCTATGTAACAAACTTGCATGTTTTACACATTTATTCCTGAACTTATAGTAATAATAAAAAATATAGCCACTTCAGGTTTCTTTTGCTTAAAGTTGCATGGTATATCTTTTTTCATCCTTTACACTTAATCTGTTTGTGTCTTTACATTTAAAATTTCTGTTTCTTATAGGAAGTACTAGCTGAGTCTTGCTTTTTTATCCAAACTGATAATCTTTGCCTTTTAAATTAAGGTGTTTAGGGCCAGGCACGGTGGCTGTCACACCTATAATCCCAACACTTTGGGAGTCCAAGGCAGGTGGATTGCTTGAGGTCGGGTGTTTGAGAACAGCTTGGCCAACATGGAGACACCTCGTCTCAACTAAAAATACAAAAATTAGCCTGGCATTGTGGTGCATGCGTGCTATCCCAGCTACTCAGGAGGCTGAGGCACAAGAATCGCTTTAACCCTGGAGGCAGAGATTGCAGTAAGCCAAGATTGCGCCACTGCACTCCAGCCTGGGTGACAGAACGAGACTCTTTCTCAAAAACTAAAAATAAATAAATAAATAAATAAATAAATAAATAAATATGTTTAAACCATTTACTTTTAATATGATTATTGATAAAGCTAGGTTAAATGTATCATGTCATTATTTGCTTTCTATTTGTTGAATCTTTTTTTTTGTTTTCTTTTCCTCCCTTTCTACCTGCTTTTGGATTGAGTATTTTTATGATTCTTTTATCTCTTTTGTTGTCTTATTAGCTATAACTTTTTATTGTTATTTTAGTGGTTTAATATTTATAGTATACATCTCTGACTTATCACAGTCTGCCTTCAAGTGATATACCAAGAACCTTACAGTATACTTCACCTTCTCCCTCTTGGTCTTTATGATATTGTTGTCATACATTTTACTTATTTATATGTTATACACCCCACACATTTTACTTGATATGTTATACTCCCCATAGTAAATTACTGTTATTTTGGTTTAAATACTCAAATATCCTTCAAAGAAGGTATCATGTTTGGTGTTCTTCATTCCTTTGTGTGAATCTGTATTTCCATCTGGACCAGTGGTTTAATCATGGCTCAATGCAGCCTCACCCTCCTGGCTCAAGTGATCCTCATCCTCACACTTCAGCCCCTCAAGTATCTGCACTGCACCTGGCTAATTTTTTATTTTTTGTAGAAATGAGGATCTCATTGTGTTGCCCAGGCTGTAGTGCAGTGGCACGATCTTGGATCACTGCAACCTCTGCCTCCTGAGTTCAAACGATTCCCTTGCCTCAGCCTCTTGAGTAGCTGGGACTAGAGGTGCCTGCCACCATGCCTGGCTAATTTTTGTATTTTTAGTAGAGATGGGGTTTCACCATGTTGTCCAGGCTGGTCTTGAACTCCTGACCTCAAGTGATCCATCTGGCTCAGCCTCCCAAAGTGCTGAGATGACAGGTGTGAGCCACTGCGCCCAGCCAGAATCTTCCTGTTTTAGCCTCCCAAAGTGCTGGGGATTATAGATGTGAGCCACCACGCCTGGCTAAGGTTTCTTTTAATTCAGGTTGGCTGGTGATATCTTCTTCCAGCTTTTGTGTATCTGAAAAAGTCTTTATTTTGCCTTTATTTTTGAAAGGTGTTTTTGCTGCATATAGGATTCTGAGTTAATGATTTTTTTCTTTACTACTTTGAAGATGTTGCTGCACTATCTTCTTTTGTTTCCAGTGAGAAATCTAATATCATCCTTGTCTGTGTCCCCTCTTCAAAGAGTTAATTATGTACAGAATATAGGATATTATTATTAATAACAAGAGTATTGTTGATAATACCTTATATTAGTTAACTCTACAGTATGTAAAACATTTCAGCATTCATTCTAAGTTGATTTTCATAGGCAGAATAAGATTTATCTTTTAAAATTAGAAAAAAAGGATTAGAAAGATTGTGACATACTTCACATCTTAAGACAGTAATGATAATGTTTGTTACCATTATAGACATTTCTCTGGTTATCTTTGTTTATTTTTTAGATGAAGATAAAACGTTACCTGCAGAATTGGGATGTACAATAGAGGATCACGTAATTGCAGGAAATGTAGAAGAATTTCGTAAAGATTTCATTTCTAGAATATGGCTGACCTACAGGGAAGAATTCCCTCAAATAGAAGGCTCAGCTTTGACAACAGACTGTGGGTGGGGCTGCACATTGAGAACTGGCCAGATGCTCTTGGCTCAAGGACTCATACTACACTTTCTTGGTAGAGGTAAATCAAATTTATGTTTTTCTTTTTTTTGTTTTTGTCGTCGATATTTTTCCATTTGAATTCCAGCGTACAAACTGCATGAAATTCCCTGAGGTTAATTTCTTGACTGTGAGATTTTCTAAGGAGTTGTAACTAATTTGGTGTATTGTATTTTTTTTGAACTGGGTCAGATATGACTTATATGTAAACTTTCCTGATTCCCTTTTCAAAAATGCAGGTTAAATATACCTGTTATTCTTGGTCACCATTATGAGTTAAGTTAGTTCAATTTTTAGTACCCTTTGGATTTTATTGTTGTTAATGTTTCTTTCCTTTTGGTTGAACTCTGGATTATCTCCAGTTTAGTTAAGTCCTGGGCAGGTTAATAACAGTGATTTTGGGGACATATGTAATATTTTTTAAATTTTAAGAGACTTTACTCTGGTTTCTTTATTTTCTCCCTACATGTCAATAATGGTTTAAAAGTATTTTTATCTTTATTAGTGTGATTATACTCAATTATATTAAATCGATTAGACATACTCTTTCAAATTAAAAAAATTTTTTTAGCAATAGGGTCTCACTCTGTTGCTCAGGCTAGAGTGCAGTGATGTAATCATAGCTCATTGCAACTTCGAACTCCTGGGCTCAAGCTATTCTCCTGCCTCAGCTTCCTGAGTAGCTAGGACCACAGGTGCATGCCACCATGGTTAGCTAATTTTTAAATTTTTTTGTAGAGATGTGGTCTCACTATGTTGCCCAGGCTGGTCTTGAACTCCTAGGCTCAAGTGATGCTCCCACCTTGTCCTCCCAAAATATTGGGATTACAGGTGTGAGCCACTGTGCCTGGCACTAGACATATTCCTAATAAGGTAATCATGCAGTTTTAGACCCTAAAAAATGTCATTGATACTTAACTTACATATATATGTTTTTCCTAATGTGCCACTTTTGTGTTAGTCCATTTTTAATAATGTGTACATTTGTAGGAATATTTTAGTTTACAATTTTAGGATATGATATTTGATTATTAAATATTGTCAGATTTTTATAAGTGTTAAGACAGTGTCCCTACAATGCATGGCATATATTTAGTAACTTTTTTGTAGAGATTATTGATGAGATTATTTAGAGAGAATGTTTATTGAAGAATGGTGTTGAAAATGTAAGGAAAATAATTTTTAAACTGGTTTTCTGGTATGATTTATTTATAGTCTTGTGCAGTCATGGGCAAGGATTGGAATGTTTTTCAGTCCTCACTAGATCTCTGAATCTATGACTTATTTTGTTAGCTTAAAATTACATGCATGTTTGGGGATTGTCTTGTTATTCAAAACAGTGACATAATGGATATATTTGATTTTTCAAGGTCTTTGATCTTTTATGATTTCATTTATTAACTATTAGAGAATTGTTATTACTCTGTTAATAATGATTAAGTTATTCTGAAGAAATATACAGGAAAATATTTTGAAAAAAATTTAAAACTTCCATGGTCAGACTTCTATTTTAACATATAATCAAAACATCCACTTTCTGAAGATATCTTCTTATGAGTATCATAAATGTTAGTAAATATGTTTATTGTGCCTTTGGGTAGTCAAGACTGGATGTTTGATAAGCAGTCTGATAATGAAATACAAAAGTCTTTATCTCAGCACTGTCAAAGAACAGAAAAAAGAGCATCTGGGATTGTCCATTTTTACCCAAGGTTACTATTTTTTCTTTCTTTTGTCTTGTATTTTTGTAATTTTTTTCTTGATTATATGAAATTTTGGAAACTACAGAAAAGTACAGAGAATAATACCATTAAGGTAGAAACATCATTGATATTTTGGCATATTGTTGTCTTGTACCTTTGTTTTTTAAGCAGTTTTATTGAGATATAACCTATATACCATAAATTCACTCATTTCAAGTGAATAATTCAGTGGTTCTTAGCATAGTTATAGAGTTCCACAATCATCACCATAAATCTAATTTTAGAACATTTTTATCATTCCTTGAAGAAACCTTGTACTCATTAGCAGCCACTCCCAGTACCTCTCCATAAGCAACCATTAATCTACTTTTTGTTTCCATGTATTTACCTATTTTTGAATTTACTATCTTAGTAACCTAAATGACCTTAAATGCTATGTATTTTAGTAGAATTGTTAAAGTATCTATTTAAAAGATTTGAACACTTTGCTTTGGAACTACTATAGCTTGGACCTGGCCTGATGCTTTGAATATTGAAAATTCAGACTCTGAATCATGGACTTCTCACACTGTCAAAAAATTTACTGCGTCATTTGAAGCATCACTTTCAGGGGAAAGAGAACTCAAAACCCCAACAATTTCTCTGAAGGAAACGATTGGGAAATATTCTGATGATCATGAAATGCGAAATGAAGTTTATCATAGGAAAATCATCTCTTGGTTTGGTGATTCCCCCTTGGCTCTTTTTGGCTTACATCAACTAATAGAATATGGAAAGAAGTCTGGGAAAAAAGCAGGAGATTGGTATGGACCAGCTGTGGTTGCTCACATTTTAAGGTAAAATTGTTTTAAAATCTTTCTTCTTGTGACAGAGGTCCTCAGGATCAAGAGATACTGATTTTTGCAATGTGTATGTATAATTGGAACTTTAAAAGTCTTAACTGTATGAGAATGTTGATAAAGACGCTTTCATTTGCCAGTAGGGAAAAAAGAAGACATATTGTGACTCTAGTTACATTTAATTTATTTACTGACAAATTTTTCTTCTCTTTCTCTTAGGTATAGACATCCCAGGTCTCTTTCTAACCAGGTTTTCATTAGAATACCTTACTGAAATGCTCTAAACACTAACATCTCTTTCAACTTTGGAATGTGCATAACATTATAGTTTTTTTTAATAGTGTAACCTGGGGGCTGTAATGTACTGATAGTGTAATGAAATGTCAAGAGCTAAAATTGATGTTTTCAGCATTTCTTTGCACACATCAAATTCTTTTGAATTGTAAATGTATGGCACTATTCATATTATAATTATATCATGGTAAAAGTAAAGGATCTGTGACATTCAGGATAGTTAGAAAAAAGTCGAAAGTCAAATTTCACTTTACTTCAGCTTTTTATGTACCATTTATTTTGATACCAAGTTTTAAAAAAAATTATCTTCTTTGTGTATCCCATTTTTGTTATAAACTAAATCATTAATATTTCATATAGCATGTTGTGATTTAAATTTACTCCATTTAAAATCATATATAAATTTGAAATCATTACAAAGCATTTTTGCATATTAACGTGCTTCTATATTTTATAGGCCAGATGCTTACAATTGAAAAGTATTTGCCTAATGTTATTAATTTGATTGTTAATAATATATCAATTCCAACTTGGTATGACATTTATAAAAGCATAATCATAAAAGCATAGTTTCTGCCCTTCAAGATGTTCTCTACTCTGGGGGACAGCAAACTTTTTCTGTGAAGTGACAATAGTAAATATTTTAGGCTTCACAGGTCTTGTAAAGGTTTCTGTTGACCGTCTTTCCTCTCCCTCCAGTCCCTTAAAACTGTCAAAAACCATTCTTAGCTTGCAGATGGTACAAAAACAGGACACAGGTTGTATTCAGCTTATGGGCATAGTTTGCCAGTCTTTCTTCTACACTAACACATAGGAACATGAACAATAGGGCATTTTCAATTAAATAATTACATATATAGTTAAATAAAATTATATTTCCACAATTTGCATAATCACCATTTACAGATACTGTTATTGTGATTTTTTTCACATCATGTACACCATTGAGGACATTATACTTAGGAATATTGTTTAATTTACGGTTTTACTTATATAATTTCAAGACTTGAAATTAGGAAATTCATTTGTTCAGGTCGTATAGGTTTTTGAATGAAGGAAAGAAGTCATGCTGTTGTTTAAAGAACGAACAGTTTCTTAAGTGTACCAGAGGACAGACACGGTAATTGACTCCTAGTCAGTAATGTAAGTTAATTTGCAGCAAATCTTGCAGCATATATATACCATTGGTAAGGTGAGTGGTTGAGAGAAATCCTTCTTTTTGGAGGGAAGGGAGTAGAGCTTTATACCCAATAATTTTTTTAATGTATTCTGTAATTTGTGTTTTAATGTTCTTTGAGTAATTTAATGTAATATTCAACTTTGAAAATTTTAGTCTGATGTCTGATACCATTGAGATAATAGTTTTTGACAGCAGACACTATGAGTTAAATAGGAAAGTCACAAAACTGCTGGCATTTTTTCCTTCTTAAATTAAATCTTTAGTTGCCAATAGGAAATGTTAGGATTTTGAAAGATAATGCTTGTTATTTTCTCAGAAAAGCAGTTGAAGAAGCAAGACACCCTGATTTACAAGGAATAACTATTTATGTTGCCCAAGATTGTACAGGTAAGGAATGTATATAATTCTAATCTTTGTTTTATTTGGTCATACTTTTTATATGTGTTTAGCTTATCCCAGTAATACTGTAAATGATTATGAAGGTAGGGACCATGTCTTATACATTTTTGTTCCTAAATGTAGTAAGCGCTTAATAAAAATATTTTTGATTGAATACATACTATGAATTTTTAGTTGCGATATTAAAATAAATTCTCAAAGAATTTCAGCATTTCAAATAACTACTTTAAAAGAGATAGGCAGGAAAATTTAACATAGGTATATACTTGGGCTGCATGTATGCTGGGAACCATTTCATTGGTGGATGTGTTTCAAGGAAAGAGAATTCTTAGTTTATCTTATGAGGAATTGAATATATTTCTCACTAATACTTCAGTAAATCATCTACTAATGATGCAGCTATTGTCCAGATTTGCTTTGTTTTATTGTTTTGGGTCTTCTTTTTGATGATCACTCTCTATACAGGTTGAGTGTTTTTTATCCAAAATGTTTGAGACCACAAGTGTTTCCGATTTTGTATTTTTTGGACCTTTCAATATTTGCATGTATGTGATGAGATATCTTGGGGGATGGAACTGAAGTCTAAACATGAAATTCATTTATGTTTTGTATACTCCTTATACACATAGCCTGAAGGAAATTTCATATGCTATTTTTAATAATTTTGTGCATGTGACCAAGTTTTGACCGTGTTTTGATTGCAACCCATCACATGCAGTCACATGTAGAATTTTTCACTTGTGAAAAATGCTGTGCTCTAAAAGTTTTAGATTTTGGATTAGGAATGCTCAACCTGTAGTAATTTTGAAACTTTGTTGCGGATAAAATAGACACCTCAATTCTTAATAAAATAAAAATGGCTTAGCCACCTCATGCTGTTAAGTGTTTTTTTTACAGGAATACTGTTACAATGATAAAATATGTTAATGTTTTAGAAAAGTTAAATATACTTCAATCATGTTTTAATACAAGGGTATCTATAAAATGCTTAGGGTTACACTGATAACCACCTAGTGTTTGTAGTATGTAATAATAGTTACCAAATATTCATGTGTTTTTGTTTGGCCTTGTAAAGAAAGACCAATATCCATAATTATAGCCATATGAAAAGAAAAGGTCTAAATTTTCAGAGAAGTATATGAGGTTTGCAGGTACTATGTTTGTTTTTCAAGTAGGAAGTCTTGAAAAACATTTGCTGTGTTAAATAGTTCTAATTAAGCCTAAGGATGTACCTAAACAAGTAATCATTAAATAAATGTATGAATTTACCTTTTGTGCTTTTATTGACACAGTCAGCCTAGATATTTGTTACATATAATTAATTAAGCAAACATTACAGTGTTCCTTGTTATAGAAATGGTTTGTGTAATTTGAAGTAGTTCTTAAAATTTTTATCATTCATGTTTAAGACTCCTAAAGGGAGAACTTGTATTTGTATAATTTTGATAGACTATGAGATTAGGAATTAAGTGAGACCAGACTCTATCAATGAATTCTTCCCCCTCTGTCTTCATTAGTGTTTTTAAAGGTTTTGTTTTCTATTTATTTTCTCTTTTTCTTATTCTGTGTTGTTTTCCTTTGTAATTGCATCTATTTTTATGGCTTTAAGTACTTAGGACTATGTACTCTATACTAGGACTTTTAAAAATACATTTTTAGAGCCGAGCACGGTGGCTCATGCCTATAATCCCAGCACTTTGACAGGCTGAGGTCGGGGGATCACTTGAGCCCAGCAGTTTAAGACTAGCCTGGGCAGCATGGTGAAACCCCGTCACTACAAAAAATACAAAATTTAGTTGAGCATGGTGGTGACATGCCTGTAGTCCCAGCTACTCGGGAGGCTGGGGTGGGAGGATCACTTGAGCCCTGAAGGCGGAGTTGCAGTGAGCTGATATTGTGCCACTGCACTCCAGCCTGGGCAACAGAGTGAGACTCTGTCTCAAAAAACATTTCTAACCCTACCTGAGTCAATATGTGATAACTTATATTTTCTGCCACCTTTCAAATATCTCCACTTACGTATTCTACAAACACTTCCAATTCAGCATGTTTAAAAGTACACTTACTGTTTCCCTTGGTCCCACCCCTTTTTCTTTCTATTTTCTCTTGACTAATAGTGGCATGTCCACATATGTACTCAAGTAGTAAGTAGAACCCACTTATTCTTGACTGCACTTTCATTGCTTGTATTATATTTAGTCAGTCAACACTTAAGAAAATGTTCCTGAAATCTGTTCTCTCATCTTCATTCTCGTTGATTTAGATCAGACCTTTATCTCTTGCTTGGACTTTAGCTTGATTTCCCTACCTGTCTCTCTCTTTTTTTTTTTTAATTTAATTTTTTATTTTTTTTTATTGTGCTTTAAGTTTTAGGGTACATGTGCACAATGTGCAGGTTAGTTACATACGTATACATGTGCCATGCTGGTGTGCTGCACCCAGTAACTCCTCATTTAGCATTAGGTATATCTCCTAATGCTATCCCTCCCCCCTCCCCCCACCCCACAACAGTCCCCAGAGTGTGATGTTCCCCTTCCTGTGTCCATGTGTTCTCATTGTTCAATTCCCATCTATGAGTGAGAACATGCGGTGTTTGGTTTTTTGTCCTTGCGATAGTTTACTGAGAATGATGATTTCCAATTTCATCCATGTCCCTACAGAGGACATGAACTCATCATTTTTTATGGCTGCATAGTATTCCATGGTGTATATGTGCCACATTTTCTTAATCCAGTGTATCATTGTTGGACATTTGGGTTGGTTCCAAGTCTTTGCTATTGTGAATAGTGCCACAATAAACATACGTGTGCATGTGTCTTTATAGCAGCATGATTTATAGTCCTTTGGGTATATACCCAGTAATGGGATGGCTGGGTCAAATGGTGTTTCTAGTTCTAGATCCCTGAGGAATCGCCACACCGACTTCCACAATGGTTGAACTAGTTTACAGTCCCACCAACAGGGTAAAAGTGTTCCTGTTTCTCCACATCCTCTCCAGCACCTGTTGTTTCCTGACTTTTTAATGATTACCATTCTAACTGGTGTGAGATGGTATCTCATTGTGGTTTTGATTTGCATTTCTCTGATGGCCAGTGATGATGAGCATTTTTTCATGTGTCTTTTGGCAGCATAAATGTCTTCTTTTGAGAAGTGTCTGTTCATATCCTTTGCCCACTTTTTGATGGGATTGTTTGTTTTTTTCTTGTAAATTTGTTGGAGTTCATTGTAGATTCTGGATATTAGCCCTTTGTCAGATGAATTTTCCCTTTTTGGTCCATCTGATCAAAAGAAACCGATCATGTCCCTTTATCTACAAACCAATGACTGCCCATTAACTCTAGTCTCATGTTATCTTGGCGTATGAAGTACAATGAAGTCCTTTATAATTTGTCCCGACCTACATTTCCAGCATCACCTTCTAACACTATCTTCCATACACAGTACACTAAAATATTTTCTGCCCTCAGGCCATTCCTTAGACGTGGTGTCATTATCTTTTTTCCCCATGCCTTTGTGCGTATTATTGCCTCTGCTTGGAATGCTCTTTATTATTAGAAAGCCTCTTGTTAGGTCTTATTCATTCTTCAAGAACACGCACAAAGTTTATACCTTTGGCAGTCTTTCCCAACTCTCGTTAGGCAGAATTACTTTTCCTCTGTGGTCTGTAACATTTGGAAATACTTCTATTAAATATTGTACTTGTAATTCACTTGTGATATCACCTTATAATTGTTTGTTTCTTATATATAATATCAATGATTGTTGAGGTAGCAGGCGTAGAAGTAAGGTGTCAGAATCATTTGGTTGAGATTTGCTGCTGTAATGAGCCTCTCTTACAGTTGGACTATGTCATAGACCTTACATATATATTGGAAGTGAAGGAAAAACACCAAACATTTGGGCTAGACAGTCTTTGAAGTCAGGATCTTATTTATTTTATACCTCTCTAGTGTAGAACACATCAATAAATAGCAGGTCCTCAATAAATGTGTGTTGAATGAAGATGAAGGGTAAGAATGCAATCTCTATCCCGATGAGGGAGAACTACTGTGGCATTTTTGTAGCTTTGGTTTCAATTGACTATGGGAGATAGGGGAGTTTGGTGACGAGAAGAATTTGATAGCTCAGTCTAAATTTGGAATTTAAAGGAAAGAACTGGGACAGAAGTGGCAGAATTTCCTATTCGGCTCTTCTGGGAAGATCAGAAGAGTTTCATTCAACTGACAAGGAGTATGGGTGTAAAGTATGTTTTGAATAAAACTACTTTAATTTGAATAAAATAAAATTTTGTCTATATTTGCTTCTACCAGCTCCTCCTATTTTCTCTTGAACTGTGGCACTTAGACTGTCATATCCACCATCATACCAGAACTGCTCTTTTCTCTTTCTCTCTGTTTTTTTTTTTTTTTTTTTTTTTTGAGACAGAGTTTTACCCTGTTGACCAGGCTGGAGTGCAGTGGTGTGATCATAGCTCACTGTTACCTCAAACTGCTGAGCTCAAGTGTTGCTCCTGCCTCAGCTTCCCAAGTAACTAGCATTAAAGGCATGCATCACCATCCCTGGCTAATTTTGAAATTTTTTATAGAGACGAAGGACTCGCTGTGTTGCCCAGGCTGGTCTTGAACTCCTGGCTTCAAGTGATCCTCCTGCCGCAGCCTTCCAAAATGCTGGGATTATAAGCGTGAGCTGGCCGGGCATGGTGGCTCAAGCCTGTAATCCCAGCACTTTGGGAAACCGAGGCAGGGGGATCACAAGGTCAGGAGTTCGAGACCAGCCTGGCCAATATGGTGAAACCCTATCTCTATTACAAATACAAAAATTAGCTGGATGTGGTGGCAGGTATCTGTAGTCCCAGCTACTCGGGAGGCTGAGGCAGGAGAATCCCTTGAACCCAGGAGGCGGAGGCTGCAGTGAGCCAAGATCGTGCCACTGCACTCCAGCCTGGGTGACAGAGGGAGACTCCATCTAAAAAAAAAAAAAAAAATCATGAACCGTTGTGCCCACCCCAAAACTGCTCTTACCAATAATTTAATCTTTCTAAGCCTCGCAGTAACTTCTCAGTCCTCATATCACACAATCTATCAGTAGCATTTGACACCGTTGACTCTTTCCTCTTCCTCCTTTCAACACTTTGTTTACTTGATTTCTGGACACTACTCTGTAGATTTTCCCTCTGCCTCCTTATTCACTCCTTCACAGCCTCGTTTGTTGGTTTTTCCTCATCTCCTTTATCTCTAAAAATGTCATGTTTTAGTGCTCAGCTTTTAGACTTCATCTCATCTCTTTTTCTGTCTATACTGATTTGAATTCACCAAGTCTTGTGGCTTTATAATGCAGATAGTAATCTGCATGTTGGTAACTCCCAAATTGATAGGTCCATCCTAGTCCTCTCTCTAAACTCCGGTTGCATGTCCCTGTCTACTCAACCTTTCTGTTTACCTAACAAGTATCTCAAACTGAATTCCCAATTCTCCCTCCTATATTTTGCCCTCCTCCAGTCTTCCATGTCTTTATAAATGGCAACTTTCTTACTCTGTTTGCTTAAACCAAAACCCTTCAAATCACCTGTGACTCAATTTTTTCTCTCACATCTTAAATTTAATAGTGAGTCCTTACTTTATCTTCAGATACATGAACTGATCACTTTTTTTTTTGGAGATGGAGTCTCGCTCTGTTGCCCAGGTTGGAGTGCAGTGGCGCGATCTCAGCTCACTGCAACCTCTGCCTCCCAGGTTCAAGCGATTCTTCTGCCTCAGCCTCCCAAATAGCTGGGATTACAGGTGCCTGCCACCATGCCCGGCTAATTTTTTGTATTTTTAGTAGAGACGGTGTTTCGCCATGTTGACCAGGCTGGCCTTGAAGTCCTGACCTCAAGTGATCCACCCACCTTGGCCTCCCAAAGTGCTGGGATTACAGGCGTGACCCACTGCACCTGGCCGAACTGATCACCTCTACGTGACCATTCCCTTTTTTTTTTTTTTTTGAGTTGGAGTCTAGCTCTGTCACCCAGGCTGGAGTGCAGTGGTGCGATCTCCACTCACTGCAAGCTCCACCTCTCGGGTTCATGCCATTTTCCTCCCTCAGCCTCTCGAGTAGCTGGAACTATAGGCGCCTGCCACCATGCCTGGCTAATTTTTTTGTATTTTTAGTAGAGACAGGGTTTCACTGTGTAAGCCAGGATGGTCTTGATTTCCTGACCTCGTGATCTGCCCACCTCAGCCTCCCAAAGTGCTGGGATTACAGGCGTGAGCTACCACGCCCAGCCGACCATTCCCTATTTTTACAGTTACTACCTTTGTTCAAACCACCATCATCTCTTTTTTTTCTTTCTTTCTTTTTTTTTTTTTTAATTATACTTTAAGTTTTAGGGTACATGTATGCAACATGCGGATTTGTTACATATGTATATATGTGCCATGTTGGTGTGCTGCACCGGTTAACTCATCATTTACATTAGGTATATCTCCTAATGCTATCCCTCCCCCCTCCCCCGACCCCACGACAGGCCCTGGTGTGTGATGTTCCCCACCCTGTGTCCAAATGTTCTCATTGTTCAGTTCCCACCTATGAGTGAGAACATGCGGTATTTGGTTTTCTGTCCTTGCAATAGTTTGCTCATAATGGAAAGCCACCATCATCTCTTGCTGGATAACTGCAGCAGCTTTGTAACTGTTCTCTATGCTTTAGCCCTTGCACTTGTAGCCTATTTTGGTTTTAGAGTAAAATGAAAGCAAGTTTATTAAGTAAGTAAAGGAATAAAAAAGTTGCTACTCCATAGGCAGAGCAGCCTCTTGCCTATACAGTCTATTATGAACACAGGAAACAGGCTGTTAAACTGTGAGTCAGATTAGGACATCCCTAAAAAATTCTCCAATGGCTTCCCATCACTGAAAAACTGGTCTTTACAATGGCTTTCAAGAGCTCACACAATCTGTCTTCATTCTCCCCTATAACTATAATCTTCTAATCCCGTTTTTGCTACTGTACCCCTTGTTTACTTCCCTCCAGAAGACTGGCCTCTTGTTCCTGGGACATGCTAATTATACTTCTGTCTTAAGATACTCGAACCTTTTGATCTTTTAACTTGGAATGCTTTTCCTCTAGGTATCTACCTGTATTACTTGGTTTCTTTCTTTTGGTCTTGACTCAAATATTACTTTCTCATAAGATCTTCCCTGGCCACCTTATTTTAAATTGCCTCCCCCTCAGCATTTCCTGTTCACCCTTCTCTCTTTGTTTTTTCAAAGCATGCATCACCATCTCTATTTCCTCCATTAGCATGCATGCTCAAGGAGAGTGGGAATTTTTCTGTTTTGCCTGCTGCTGAAGGTCCAGTGTCTTATAGTAGCTAGCTATCAATAAGTGTCTATTGAATACATAAATCAGGTAGGTTTTTTTTTTAAACTTTTATTTTAGGTTCAGGGGTACATGTGGTACTTGTTAGATAGGTAAACTTATATCATGGGGGTTTGTTGTACAGATTATTTCATCACCCAGGTATTAAGCCTGGTACCCAGTAGTTATTTTTTCTGCTCCTCTCTCTCCTGCCACCCTCCATCCTCAAGTAGACCCGAGTGTCTGTTGTTCCCTTCTTTGTGTTCGTGAGTTCTAATCGTTTAGCTCCTACTTTTAAGTGAGAACATGCAGTATTTGGTTTTCTGTTCCTGTGTTAGTTTGCTAAGGATAATGGCCTCCAGCTCCAACTGTGTTGCCACAAAAGACATGATCTCATTCTTTTTTATGGCTGCATAGTATTCCATGGTGTATATGTACCACATTTTCTTTAATCTGTGAGATGGGCACTTAGGTTGATTCTGTGTCTTTGCTATTGTGAATAGTGCTGCAGTGAACATTCGTGTGCATGTGTCTTTATGGTAGAATGATTTACATTTTCCTGGGTATATCCCCAGTAATGATTGCTAGGTCAAATGGTAGTTTTGTTTTTAGCTCTTTGAGGAATTGTTATACTGCTTTCTACAATGGTTAAACTAATTTACACTCCCACCAGTGGTATATGAGCATTCCCTTTTCTCCACAACCTCACCAGCATCTGTTACCTTTTGACTTTTTAATAATAGCCATTCTGATTGGTGTGAGATGGTATCTCATTGTGCTTTTGATTTGCATTTCTCTAATGATCAGTGGTATTGAGCTTTTTTTTAATACGCTTATTGGCTACATGTATACCTTCTTTTGAAAAGTGTCTTTTCATGTCCTTTGCCCACATTTTAACGGGGTTGTTTTTCTCTTGTAAATTTGTTTAAGTTCCTTACAGATGCTGGATATTAGACTTTTGTCAGATGTATAGTTTGCAAATATTTTCTCACATTCAATAGGTTATCTGTTTACTATTTTGATAGTTTCTTTTGCTGTGCAGAAACTCTTAAGTTTAATTAGATCCCATTTGTCAGTTTTGGCTTTTGTTGCGATTGTTTTTGGTGTCTTTGTCATGAAATCTTTGCCTGTTCCTATGTCCACGATGGTATTGCCTAGGTTGTCTTCTAGGGTTTTTGTAGTTTTGAGTTTTACATTTAAGTCTTTAATCCATCTTGAGTTGATTTTTGTATATGGTGTAAGGAAGTTGTCCAGTTTCAGTCTTCTGTGTATGGCTAGCCAGTTATCCTAGTGGTATTTTTAACTTACTGAGACATTTCTGGTGATGCCAGAGATGAGATAGCTGGCTGTCCATTGCGGGGTGGAGGATAAATTTGGGTAAAAATATTTCTGAAAATCGCTTTTATATAAAATTTAATACATATTCATTATGTTTTTCTCAGTTTACAATTCTGATGTAATTGATAAACAGAGTGCTTCCATGACTTCTGATAATGCAGATGACAAAGCTGTTATTATTCTAGTTCCTGTTAGACTTGGTGGAGAAAGAACCAACACCGACTACTTAGAATTTGTGAAGGTATGAAATAAGTGCTGAATTTTTTTAAGGCAATACTAGCTAATATGAAAAATATAGAAGGTTTGCAATTTTTTTCTGTTAAATGAGTAGTGATGATTTTGCAGTTGTACGATGTACGTTGTAAAGTTTGACATTAGAGATTTTAAATTTCGGTATTATAAGACCAATGTGAGTTGAAGAGCACGGTATTCTATAACAAAATGAAAAGGCTTTTAATCTTTGTAGCTAATCAGGGAGACACAGATGTAGCAATAATCATAACCTGTAATATAGTTACAGTTTCATTATTCTTATTTGTAATTTTAAGTATATATCTTTATTCATAAAACTGGCATTAAACTATATCACATTAATTATTGAAAAAACTCTCTATTACTGCTATGTTATCTCATAATATGTTTCCTGTGACACCATGATGTGAATAAGAGATGAGATTATTTATATAGCTAGAAATAATGAAGATATGAAGATAGTATTTGGAGGAATTCCAACTTTGTTTTTTTCATCTTAGCCAGTTAAAAATTGGTTCTTTCTTGGAGCACATTGTTTGGTTTCTTGCACCAAAAGAACCTGTATAGTTATGGTATCTTGTTTTGGGCACCAAGACATTCACGTACGATAAAATACCTTGGAAATAGTTTCTGATTAAGGCAAAAGTTTTTAGTTTATTTTCATAGTTTCAATAAAATTCTTCATTTTTTAGTAGTCTCTTTTTGCAGCAATAGTTGGAATTCTTCTTTAAATGGAGTGTTATGGGATATAGTAATGTTGAAATAAAGTCTGAATCTGTCTTTTATGATTAATAACAATTTGTTCCCTCCATGAGGCATTAATCCCATATTATAGTCTCTATATATTTAGTTGGAACATCTATTCTCAGGGTAGATTGTGCTAATTCTAGAAATCTAGAGCAGTTGTTTTTAACATATGATACATGGAAGTTTTTTAGCTGGTATACTGGCTTTTCTTAATAGTTACTAAAATTTTGGAAGCACATTTGTTACTAAGAGTAACAATACTGTAATATATCAATGACATATTAATCTTCCAAATAAAGGTAAGGTTTTGATGTCTGACATGTATCTTTAGTAGGATTATTGATGCAGTATGAGAAGCTGTGAACCACTTCATCTAGAGAATCTGTTGAGGGTTTTGAGACTTCTGACATGTTGTCATCTCTAGGTGGGTTTTAATCAAATCTGAACTGGATTCTTGTTTGCCTTCTCTGCTACCATGAGAAGATTAGAAACTGATGCAGTCTTGGAACTGATTCCTTTAGCCACAGCTTCATTCCTGGTGGAATGGGTTGCAAATGGCTTCAGGCATGTTTCATCTGGCTGAGGACTTTGCTATTTGGTGGTATTGATAGTATTCATTAGATTGTCTCACTGCCTAATGCTCTTGAGTGATTCATGGTTAATAGCTTAACCATGGTTTGTAGTGAAATGTAGCATCCTGCTACATTGTATGAGGAGAAGGAAATTTGGTGTGTGTTTTATTGTTCCTTACCACAGGAGGTTTATTTATTTATATTAATTTTTTTAAGGACCTGGAATGAGGAAAATCCAGTATGTTCTTTTTCTTCAGCAAGACAAATTAGGACTTTTCTTTTTGTAGTGAAACGAACTACGGTTAAGCTGTTAAAGTGAAGCCTCAGTATCTAACATATAGGAGTTACTCAATACATATTTGTTAACCCTAATTTGTATAATACTTTTCAATGTAAATTTATCTCATTTTGTCCTCACAGTAGCTAGGAACTGGATTGTCTTTATGAAACAGAAAAGACATAGAGAAGTTAAGTGATATATCCAAATTCAGATAGCAAACTGGTAGCAGAGACTAGACTTTTCTTGACTAAGTTTGTTTTTCATATTTTTCTCTAAAACATGAACTTTTTGAAAGGTAACATTTTCTTGAGCTTCTACTAACTTGATTTACACCGTAGTCCACTACAGTGGGAGAGCAGTGACTATTGAAACATTTTGATTTTCCAGTTAGGTAAAAATGGCTGAAATGGTTAAGTGGAGTAGGTTATATGATAGGTATTATGTTTGGCCAGAGGGGATAGTTGAGTCAAACCCCAATGAGAGCATGTAAAGAGGTATTCACTTAGAAGTGAAAAGGTAGTGTGTTCATTAGCCCTAAAAGAAAAATAATTTTTTCCTTTTTTTCATGTATGGTCAGCCGTTGTATTTTTTCCTGCCAAACCAATGTACATTGGTGAGTCTAAAATGTACTGTTCAGTTCTGTTTTTCAAATTTATTAAACAAGATATTTCAGAGATAGTGCCAACATAGCATCCTGCTACATTGTATGAGAAGAAGGAAATTTGTTGTGTGCTTTATTAGTCCTTACCACAGGAGGTTTATTTATTTATGTATGTATGTATTTTTAAGGACCTGGAATGAGGAAAATCCAATATGTTCTTTTTCTTCAGTGAGACAAATTAGGACTTTTCTTTTTGACTGATTACTTCAGTCTTATTTATTGCTTCATGGATACAGCTCAATAAATTTTCACCACTAGAAAAATAACTGTGAAGAAGCTCTTTTAGGAACTGAAAAGTGTTTCAATCCAAAGATACAGCCTCTTATATGTAATGGCATTCTAGCTCCTAATCTGCTTCTAAGCGTTTATTACTAAACTTGCTCTAATGCGTTGCAAGGGAAATACAGATGTCAAGAACCAAAGTCTTTGTTCCATTACTTAGAAACATTCATTTTCTGAGGAGAGTCAGTGACAATCCTTGCTATATATTTTTTTCTTTCTTTTCTCAGTTGTAAGAGACATAGAACTTTCACTGCCTCACAGGTCTCTATGATATAAACATTGCATTTCAACTGATCAGACTGCCTCAAAGTAAGGCACTCTCTAATTGTATTAAGGGTTTTTATTTAGGGGGAAAACAGTAGAATTCTTAATTGATAAGTAACTTTATTACTATTTAGTGAGATTTTTGATACAATTTTATCTTTATTTTTAGTTAGCTGTAAGATTTTAACCTGATATGCTTTCTCTGTTTTATTTAATTTTTTCAGTTGCAGCTCTCCATTTCAGAAAAAACTTCATGATATTTTTACAATACTAAGAATATACAAGGTTGTTCTTTAGAGGGTGTCCGAGTCCATTTTTTGCTGCTGTAACAGAATACTGGAGACTGAGTAATTTATAGAGAACAGAAATTTATTTTCTCACAGTTCTGGAGGATGGGAAATCTAAGATCAAGGCACTGGCATCTGATGAGGGTCTCCTTGCTGCACTCTCACATGGTGGAAGGCAGAAGGGCCAAAAAAGGGTGAACTCTGTCCTCACGTGGCAGAGGAGCAGGAGAGAGAAACCACTCCTGCAAGTCCTTTTTATAGCAACATTGAGATTTTTGATACAATTTTATCTTTATTTTTAGTTAGCTCTAAGATTTTAACCTGATAGTCATGCAAGCTCTGCCCTCATGACCTAAACACCTCCCCAAAGGCTCCAGCTTTCAACACGACATTGGGGATTGAGTTCCCACACATGAATTTTGGAGGGAATAAAAATGTTCAAACTATAGTGGAGGGTTACTTATAACAGTGAGAACTTGGAATGACTTAAATATTTATAGTGGAAGTTTCAAAGCACATTTTGTTGTCATAAAATAGAATATTTTTCAGCTACTACATATTATTAATATAGAGCTCTATTGATAGGAAAAGATATTCATGACATAATGAGCAACAAAAGGTTACAATGGCATGTGTTGTGAGATTTCACATATATAAAATTGTATTTGTAAATCTGTGTGTGTATGTATGTAATGTAGACAGATGTTAAGAAGGTGTTCCCCCAAATATTAATAATGATGAGCTCTGGGTGTTGGAATTTGGGAAAAGTTTTACTTTTTTCTGTATTTCCTGTATGTGTGTGTGTTCTGTATGGTTTGGTTACTTGTTAAAGGAAAAAGAACGTTTGTCCATATATTTATTTTTATATCTTAGAGATTTCAAAACATCCTCTCATTTAAGAGAAGGGAAGCTTAACTATTGTTTAATAGTTTTGGGATTTTATAACCTATACTTTATCATTATTAGTGTTTTATAGGATATATCAAAATTATTGCAGGAACTGTTGTTAAGACATTAGTTGATTCCACTAGACATTTTAAAGTTACTCAATTGAACGTGTTTTTAAAAAGATATAGAGTTGATTTGGCCTAACTTAAATAGAGTTTTGCTTAGAATAGATTGCTTAGTAGATTGTATTAAATAATTTATTGTGGCATTCCTGATATTTTATGATTAGTAAAATAAATTGGCTTTAAATGCAATAATAATTATTATTTTCCTTGGATTAAGTTATTTTCATTACTCTTTATTTCAAATGAAGTAGCATAAAAAATTTGAGTGAATGCCATTGATTAGAAAATGGCTTTCAATTCGTGATTCTAAGACTCAAGGTTCAATGAAAACAGCAGTAAGGACTAAGAACTATCTTTAGCATTTCAAAAAGCCTGATGAAAATTTTACGTTGATCACAGTGAAGCTGCACCAGCTAACTGGAAGGCTAAGTGTATTGGCTTTGGCAGGAATTTTATTGCCTTACGGTGGTAAAATTGATTATCTCTATATGTAGTAGTTGTTTAATGTTGTTGAGCAACACGCTGATCAAAATATTTGATTTGTCATGTTAATGTTGAGTGATTTAAAGAAAAGGAAGGCAGTTTGGAAGACAAGTGGATTTCAGAACCTGGGTGCAAATGTAATATAAATGATAACTGGTAGTGGTAAATTTGGGAGCTACTAATATTAGTAATAGAAATTTGTTTGCTTTGAATAATTACCACTTGCCTCTTGACTAAATCTGTATTAATTTTTTTTGGCAGGGTATTTTAAGCCTGGAATATTGTGTGGGTATTATTGGTGGCAAACCTAAACAGTCATATTACTTTGCTGGATTTCAAGGTTAGTGATTTAGTAAAATATATTTCTTCATTGTTTTCTTTTAAAAGTCAGAAAGTTAATATGAGATCATCTGGAAACAGGATGATTAACAGAGCAAAACGAGTACCTTATACATTCATCAGTCCTACAGTCCTACGATAGCCACTCATTTGTCATTTGGTCCACAACATAATTAGATTCTGTAAAATGTATGTTTAATTTCTGTTATTGCATAAACAAGGCATAATTTATTGGTTGCACTAAACTTCAGAAGACATTGCTGCCACATTGTGGCAGTTGCTATTTACATATTAACTTTTTACCAGTTTTAGTGGTGCATGTTGATGATAAAATGACAAGCAATATGTTCTTCCTGTCAAGATAAAGAAGTACAATACATTTTTCATATGCAAACTGTAGAATATAATTGTGTGTTTGTGAAAGTAATTTTATCACCAAAAATTAAATGACAGTCTCATCACTTTATAAAAATTCTGCTTATACAAGCATATTTGATTATGCAGAAGTTAATCTATCCTGTGCAAACCTATGTTTCAGTCAATGAATATCAGTCTGGCAAGCTGTTACTCCCAGATTTTTTTCAGCTGTTCTACATAGAAATTGGATTGTAAGCAGTGTAATAATAAGGTGTTTTTTGAATTACTTGTCTTCTGTTTTGTCCTTGTAGATGACAGTTTGATTTACATGGATCCTCATTACTGCCAATCTTTTGTAGATGTCAGCATAAAGGATTTCCCTCTTGAGGTACTGTGGATAAAGAGCTGATACTGTTTTCTTACCATATGAAGTAAACTAATTATTTAGAGATGTGCTAGGTAGCTATGCTTTTACAGTATTATAACTACTGGTTAATAATCAATATTTTACTGATTTATAGAACCATAATTAACACAGTGGTCAAAGGTTAAGTACTTTGTTGCTGAATTTTAATTTATGATATACTTTCTTCTTCATTTATCTTTGTCTCTAACTTGTTAGAAACCCTGGCCATACTAAAATAAATGATCAAGTCTCCAAGTAATTTTGTATAGAGACAGCTAAACAGTACTGAAGAATTTAAAATGTTAGGCCTGTTTAAAAAAAAGAAAAATAGAAGGGGATAGACGGGTTAGAGTAATAAAGCGACTTAATGAGGTTATCTGCTAAATTATTTTGCTTTGAGTACAGTAATTAAATCTTAGCCTTTAGTTAAGTTTTCAAGAGCTTAGTTGGGTTTCTAATTTTTTTTTTTTAGCTTTTATTTCTTAACCTCTTCTTTTCCTTTATACAGGTCGTTTTGTGATCCAGTATTTTAATTCAGAAAAATTTGAGAATACATAAATGAAACATGTAATTATTACATGGTTTTGATCGTTTTCCCAGTTGGTGCTTTTACAGACTAAAGTAATTTTACAGAATAAAATAATTTAAATCACTTGAGTGTCGTGGATCACTAATTTTCAAGGACTTGATGAATTGCAAATGTAGTTGAATACTTTGTTTTAGTAATTGCTTGCTAGCTAATATTAACACCTAATAGTATTTAAGAGATAGAATATGAAAATAGATAAACCACAAGGTTAAAATCTGGTTCAGAAAGATATGTTATAAAACATTTTGGCATCCTTTGTAAACTATTACGTCAGTTAAAGTATAAGCGTGTGGAGGCCAGAGGTCAGGTCTATTTTGTCTTTCATAGTATCTTGCACCTTAATAAATATTTGCTAGTTGACTGATTGGTACTGGGGAAGGCACTACAGAATAATTGTACCATGTGAACTACATCGTAATTCTCTTTCTGCCTTGTGGTCTTATAGCACTGATTCTTGTGTCCAAGTTACATTTCCAGTAGATCAGTGCCAAATTGACTCCTTATAAACAGTAGATACTTGAGATTTAGATGGAAAATTGTTCTTAGTATTTTAGTGTTACCTAAATAAGCAAATTAAAAGATTATTGGTCTGATTATTTTGGCCAGTAGAGAGAAATTATCCATCTGATATTTTGAGAGACTGCAAAGATACCAAGTGAATGAATATCCTGGCTATGTGTATACAATCAAAATTAGAAAGGCTTCAACTCATTATTGGGAGACTGTTGCAACACTCCAAGAGGGAGTTATTAATAATAAAGGTTTGAAGTAGGCTGGTGATAGTGAAAATCGAAAGGAATAATTGATTTTAAGATTTTACTGTGTAAGGTAAAATTTGTTAAAATTGACTTCTTAAATGCACAGAAACATTTCTTATATAGTGGGACATTTATAGACTGGGTTTATAGATGTTATATTTTTGAGATTCTGGTAGAATATCTTAATCTGTGTGGAAAATTCCTGTTAAAAATTTTTATTTTTCTGCAATGAAGGGATTTATTTTAGTTAGTAGCATCACTTGTTTTCCTATGAAAGTATAATATAAAAATTATATCAAGTTGTAGAGGAATAAAATTTCACTTTTTGCTTTTTATCATCTTTTAAGTTTATAATACACCAATTAAAGGTGTTTTAACTACCCTGTATTACTAACCATCCTTGCTTTGCTATACTGCTTGTATATTTGTAGCTAGTGAAATTATGTAGTTGATTAATGTAAAAAATTATATGCATATTCTAAAACCACCCTTATACTTCAATTATTAAAGTCGTTTTTATAGGGAACTTTTTGGATCAGTATTTTTTTTGGTTAATAGATGGAGATATTGAAACCTTAAATCATCCATTGATTCCACATAAATAATTGCTGGTAGTCCTCTGATATTTTGAGTGCCCTAAATCTAATAGATTGTGAAATTTTAAGAAAGTGGGATGATATGAGAATATTTGAGATTAAAGAAGAGATTTAAACAGATTGTATCTTTTGCTGTTCTTACAGTGTTGAATTTCTACATTTCTAGAATTGAACTCTTAACATTTTGAAACCAAATCAGACTAACTCATTTCTTTCTTTTTTAATGAGCTCTTTCTAGGTGCAAGGGACTTTCCTAAGCCCTTTAGAGTCCTCTGTTGAACTCTTTTCTTCTCTGTGGTTCCAAGCGTTTTGATTATATACATTTCTATTAATGTTTAATTCTTGTGACATTTTCTTCTGAAATAAATTAGTATATCCTATTGAATTTCTATACTAACTTTTAAGAGACTCTTCCTCATTTTTAGCTATCTTCACTGAGTTTTTAACACATTGCGAAGTGAACGTCAGTAGTTATATTTGGATCCTAAGTCTAGTAGTGAAGATATGCCAGGGATATCTTTGGTTAGGACTGAGGAATGGAGCACATGGTTCAGTGTGAGGGCACATTATAATGTAGAAACTCACACTGTAATTTTCAAACAGAAAATGAAGTTCAGAGGAGCAGCATGAACAACCTTAAACAAAAGTCATCAAAGAACAACTTGAAATTAGAAGGGAGTGAGAAGAGGCCTCAAATGGGCTTTGGCAGTGAGGGTATGTAAGAAAAGCTTTATTAATAGACATGTTAGTTTGTTCTGATTACTGGGTCCCCAGTTCCAAATGTCAGATTTTAGGAGGTTCATACAGTGATAACTGTTTTAATCTACCTTAGGAAATTCAGAAATAGTGGCAGTAAAGCTATTAGAATTACGTGATGTGGGCATCTAGATTGGATGAGTGAATTCATCAGTGAAAGATAATACCCTTTATGAATTACACATGTGAACTGCAATTAGTAGTAGGTTTTTTTTTTGTGTTGTCTTTTGGGTGGAGAATAGGGTCTTGCTCTGTTACCACTCTGGTTGGAGTGTAGTGTGTAATCACAGCCCACTGTAGCCTTGACCTCCTGGGCTTTAGCGATCTCCCCACCTTAGCCACTCAAGTAGTTGGGACCACAGGTGCGTGCCACCATACCCGGTTAATTATCAGTAGGTACTTTTTAGTAAGGGTATTTTCTAATTAACTGTCTTAGGAAGCTTCATCTGAATCACCAAAATAGCATAGCTGTACTTATAAGCATATGTTTCAGTATTGTTTTTGTATGTTTAGGTAATTAGACTTCACTATTCTAAACAATAAGCCTAGAATAGTGCCTGTCATTTTGTAGGTGCCTAATAACTATTAAGGCAATTGGTAAATAATGTATCAAAAAATGAAATAAATGGGAATTGATTCTCTCTGGCCAGTATTTCCAGAAACAGTGTTACAGAAGTGTATCTAGTGAATACTCCTTAAAGTGCGTTTGTCAAGTAGATGCTACTCCTCTTACCAATCATTAGAATTTTAAAAATTAAAAAAAATCTTAAATGCATAGCTCAAAAATTATCACGAAGTGACATAGCCCTGAATTAGGAAAATATTTGAAAGTTTAACTTGTTCTGCAATAGACAACAATTGTGAATTGTAAATTCATGTTGGTTGGCCTTTGAATCTTCTTGGGTGAACAAAATGATATGAATGGCCGGGCATGATCGCTCCCACCTGTAATCCCTCCACTTTGGGAGGCCAAGGCGGGTGGATCACCTGAGGTCAGGAGTTTGAGACCAGCCTGGCCAACATGGTGAAACTCTGTCTCTACTACAAATGCAAAAAAATTAGCCAGGCGTGGTGGTGCACGCCTGTAATCCCAGCTATTTGAGAGGCTGAGGCAGGGGAATTGCTTGAACCTGGGAGGCGGAGGTTCCAGTGAGCAGAGATCGCACCACTGCACTCCAGCCTGGGCGACAAGAGTGAACCTTCATCTCAAAAAAAAAAAAAAAAAAAAAAGTTTAAATGATATAAAATGCCTCTCTGTTGTATGAGTCCTAGTGCTCATGCAGCAATACCCAATATCAGTTTAAGTGATCAGAGATTTATATCTGTGTTTTTGTGAATATTTTAAAAGTTCTTTGTAGATATTAAAACAACCATGAATAACAATTTAGTGTTTGTTATTATCTGTGATGGTTGTAGTCAATACAGTGAGATAGTAATAAGACTATTCTGGTTTAGTATTATTGGTTCCTACATGAAAAGCCTTTTAAAATTAAACAATTTTTATTTTCTAGAGACGGAGTTTTGTTCTGTCACCCAGGCTGGAGTGCAGTGGCACCACCATAGCTCACTGGCGCCTCAAACTCCTGGGCTTATGCGATTCTCCCACCTAAGCCTCCCAAGTAGCTGGGACTATAGGTGAACGCCACCACACCTGGCCATTTAAAAATTTTTTTTAGAGGTGGGGTCTTGCCATGATGCACAAGCTGGTCTCAAACCTCAGCCCTCAAGCAATCCTCCCACCTCAGCCTCCTGAATTTCTGGGCACAGGCATGAGCCTGTCTCAAGTTCTTACATGAAAACTTTTACCAGTGCTTTAGTATAATATGGGATACCCTTTGTAGATGAGTTCAAAAATATATTATTAGACCATGTAAAAGATTTTGGCCCTCCTTCTTATCCCCGACTGGTAAAAAAGTTAAGAAACATTCCTTATTATTGTCTTTGGAATGAGCTGGGCAAATGGTTATTTGTAGATACCATGTATATAGAATAATTTCTTATAAATATGACTTAGAACTGTGCTATATACCCTAATATACTCATATTCCTGTAAATTGTTAACTAACAAGTTTGTTTAACTTTTCTGTGCTTTTCTAGTTCTGTTTTAAATATTTCTTTGCTAACATAACAGGTAGATGAATGTTAGAAAAAGTCCAGCTAAGATTATACTTGTATTGACTAGTGCCATGGAGGTTCCAGTTTAGCTAAGTTGAATCTCAGTACATAAAGTAAGTTAGCTAAGCATTTTGCAGAAGTCATAGTTTTGAAAACTCGTGTTTTGTCCTATATTAAGTGACATATTGTTGGATTTGAATCTAATATGCAGTTGAACTTTTCATTGGAAAAAAAAGCAGCTTGAATGTGTATATTTTGCATATCTTTTGGTGATGATACGGGATACAAATTGGGTCACTAGGATGTACAGGGAGAGAAAGAGTGATTTTAATTGATTTCACCATGAACATAACAAATTTGACAACTTATTTTTTCCACACTTTAATAGATAGTGTAAAGTTAAAAATCCCTTAGTTTTAGGCATTGAATGTAGGGAAACTATAATTTTATGAGCTCAAATCCAGCTCCCCTCTCCTCCCCTCCCATTAATGGAGATGAGTCTTGCCCTCTTGCCCAGGCTGAAGCGTAGTGGCACGATCATATCTTACTGCAGCTTCAAAACTTCCGGGCTCAAGCAGTCCTCCTGCCTCAGGCTCCTGAATAGCTGGGATTGTACATGGGAGCCACAGCACCCAGCTCCTAGATTATTTCTTAATTGAGCTTGTTCTTTAATTCAAAAATTTCCCACACTTACCTCCCATCTGCCCAGTTATCTCCCTTTCCCACAGACTTGTTAATTTTTGTATATCCTTAGTTTATTTATATAAATATGAATATATAGTCTTATGTTGTTTTTAACACAAACATTTTTTCTACATACAGGAAAAGACTTGGTCACTTCAGTGATTTTTAAGGACAGGCTAAGCATTTAAGCATTAAAAAAAAATTTTAAACACAGTACTAAGGTGTGATTGTGAAGAACAAAAAGATTGCAGTGATTACTTTTATGTTCTGCCCTTTTCTACTTTTGTATTCCCTAAAGATGCCAAACTCTACTAACAGCCAAATCCATTAGCAAGACAGTAGAGAAACTAGGGCAGCCTCCCCAGCCCATTTATATCTGTGGCACTGTGTCTGTTGGAGAAAAGTGAACTAAAGAGACAAAAGGACTGATGAGAAAGAGGGCAGGGACCATAATGGAATGGTTTCACCTGTTCCAGCCTGTTCCCTGAGAAGAAACAAGAATTAAAGCACACTCAAAGAGAAAGTTGAAGAATACGCAGTTATGTACTAATTGTGTGAATTGCTAAAACCCTCAAGTTGACCTCTTTTTATGTCAATATAGAACATTTACCTGAATCTGTGTATTTGTTTAATAAGTCTCGATATCCTTGTTAAAAGGTTTATAAACATTAACCCAACAAAACAGACTTAACTGCATTTTATCTCCAACAAAACAGACTTAACTGCATTTTAATAGAAATGGCTAACTTGATTCTAAGCCTCATACTTTTTTCGTGTCTTTTTCATGTTTTCAAGTGTTAGAAATGCATACCACTTTTGACACACTTCCTTTCTTTGCAGAATGGCACTAATATCACAAAAGGTTGAAATTTGGTGAATTAAATATATAAAAATGTTGGCTCTTATATTTTACAGTTTT
Organism: Pongo abelii; assembly: GCF_028885655.2. NCBI lineage: Eukaryota > Metazoa > Chordata > Mammalia > Primates > Hominidae > Pongo > Pongo abelii. The sequence continues at coordinate 170,291,931 of NC_071985.2, read as the reverse complement.
GCAGAGTGGGGAGGACCATCTGCATAGGATGAACTAAAACACAATTTGAAAATCATGTTTATAGTGATGGGAAAAAGCTAGATAGAAAATTTTAAATAATAGTTTTATATATACTTGTCTATCAAAGATAAATTAATCCTAAAGAACTTTAAAAATTACAGACATTCCACTGCCCTTCTCCCAAAAAGATGTCTTTTCGAAAAATGGATCCCAGCTGTACAATAGGATTTTACTGTCGAAATGTTCAGGACTTCGAACGAGCTTCTGAAGAAATCACCAAGGTATCTTTATTTAAAATATTATATTTGTAAATGACCTAATTTTATTAGAGGCAGACTGTCAGAACGCAAAAACCTGTAAATTATGATATTTTTATAAAATTTCCTCTTGAATGTTAATATTATTAGGAGTATTGTGAACTGAAAAATAAAGCTATTTGAGGAATCTTAGCGTTTGAGGCAAATGAAATAAACTAATGACCAGTTGAAAGTATTGATTGGTCCACTAGGTGGCACTGTTGAAATAAAAATCCTTTTGCAAACTCTAGAACGGTGCAAGCAATTAGGTTATATTCTATTTGAAGAAGATTTTAAAAGGGCAATCCCTTAGGGGTAGGAAAAAAATTAATGAAGTATTTGATCAAGCCAAATTGTGCATTATTTCTTGTTAGTCCAAGTGCTTCTTTGATTTTTTTAAAAAGAGAAATGGTATTTTTGGATTTCTCGGAACTGCTTTATCAAATGAGCTGTGTTTTTACCTTCCAATAAGCTTGTCTGATCTGATCTGTTCTACTTATAGGATCTTTGAAAGAGGTTTATTTAACTTCTTCTCATTACATTTATACTTCTACATTTTTTTGGTCCTTGAGTACTGCTAAAACATTTATGGAACCTTAATATCTGTCTCTATTTAGTACTTCAGAAAATAAAAAAAGACTGCTTTTTAAAGAAATACACATAGTTTGATAGCTGTTTATTTGTATCAGTAGTTGGGCTATCATTTTATGGTATGTAAGGCCAATACTTGTCATTTTTGGGAATTTTTTTTTTTTTTTTTTTTTTTTTTGAGACTAGGTTTCATTCTTGTTGCCCAGGCTGGAGTGCAATGGCGCGATCTCGGCTCACTGCAACCCCTGCCTCCCAGATTCAAGCAATTATCTTGCCTCAGCCTCCTGAGTAGCTGGAATTACAAGCATGTGCCACCATGCCTAGCTAATTTTGTATTTTTAGTAGAGACGGGGTTTCTCCATGTTGGTCAGGCTGGTCTCGAGCTCCTGACCTCAGAATTCTTTACTGGAACTTATATATAATAGTAACTTATTACTGCTTTATTTCCAGTTAATTTTATTCAGGAAAGTGGACATAGTAAGTTGAAATTTTATTTTTACAATATAAAATGGAATGATAAAAAATAAAACGTTTCATATAAGCTAGATTTAGTTTACTTGACCTGCCATATGAAAGAGGAAATTTAGCAGGAATGTGGCAGAAAAATGAATGAGGAAAGGAACAAATGAGGTATGTGGGAACCATTCCATATTCTTCATTTCTCACAGTTGTTCTCTTTTCATTCTCCTTTTTCAACATAGAAGGCCAGGTGAACATAACAAAATATATATTTTTCATTTTTCCTCCTATTACTGGAAATTAGTATATGCATTTGTATATTTTAGTTTGACAGTTCTTTGTCTTTACAAAGTATCATGTTTATGCTAAAGTATACAAATACAGGTGATATTGTGATATTTATTGATGTTGATGAACATTTTCCATTAAAAAGTCCCATTTCCCTGTTTCCATTCATTTATTTTCTATCTGGATGAAAAGAAATAGGCTGGGTGCGGTCGCTCACGCCTGTAATCCCAGCACTTTGGGAGGCCGAGGCGGGTGGATCACGAGGTCAGGAGATCGAGACCATCCTGGCTAACACGGTGAAACCCCGTCTCTACTAAAAATACAAAAAATTAGCTGGGCAAGGTGGCGGGCGCCTGTAGTCCCAGCTACTCGGGAGGCTGAGGCAGGAGAATGGCGTGAACCCCGGGGGTCGGAGCCTGCAGTGAGCCGAGATCACGCCACCGCACTCCAGCCTGGGCAACAGCGAGACTCCGTCTCAAAAAAAAAAAAAAAAAAAAAAAAAGAAAATAAATATGTTTAAAACAGTAAAGCAGTTTACTCCTGGAATAGAAACAAACCAGATTATTATTACCAAATTAAAAAAAAAAAACAAAAATGAGTTGTGTGTTGATATTTTCTAATTAAAGACACTTATGGCTTTTACATTGGAAAAATACTTAGAAATTATTATTCTTGAGCATCAGAATAATATGCATTAAGGCAAAGAGAAATTATGTTGAAATGTCTTTTGGAAGTACTGAGAATTTTGTAAGAATCAATTAACTTTGCTTTAATAATAGTGTTCTTTTTAAGTCAATAGCTTTTTGTAGCAGTATCAAAAACTCACCATGTCAGTTAATAACACAGTTTCTTTTGCCTGGAAGGTTATAAGTTAAGCACTTGCCTTTTTTTCTTAAAAACTGAATTTGGCAGTTTTAGTTCAACCATTTTTTTTTAACCCTAAAAATTAAAATAAAATTATTTGTTTCTGTATAAGATATATCTTTTCAGTTTTCTCATTTTGAAAATGAAGCTGGTAGTCTAGAGTCTCATATTTAATTCGTAATACCCTATGAACGAATAACTCCTTATGCTATATGATTTTAAAATATTAATAAAAATTGTTAAACGAATTCAGTGTTTAGCAGAATTCAGTCTAGCAAGTATCTGCATAACTATCATATACAGAGCATAAAATGACCAAGATACAATCTCTGCTTTTGAACAAGGTGTAAAACTTCCATCCTCAAGTAACATTTATACTTCAGTAGGGGAAATAAGGCAAGTAGACGTATATTACATTGAATATGATAAGCATCCATATGGAAATAGAAATAAATTGATAGAGGAAAGAAGAGGGTTGAAATGAGAGAGATGTCACATCTAAGTCAAAGTACTTTATTGTGATGGTCATATTTAAGAAGGGCTTTAAAGTATAGGCTTAATTTCTACTGGCTTAGGGAAAGAGAAGTTTACTTCAAGCTGAGGAAATACCAAAAGGAAAAGTATGGAAGGAAAGTGGAGAGTTTGTCTAGAGAATGGCAAGTAGTCCAACTTGGTAGGTGCCAAGGCTTCATATTAGGCAGGGTTTCTGCTTCTGACTGTCTGAATCAAAATCCCTAAAGGTGTGGCCTGGGAGTCTCCATTTCTGGCAAGCCTCCCACACAGTCTTGTGTGCCAAATTTGAGAACCACTTGCATAAGACAGGGTAACCCAGGATGTGACACTTGATGTTGTTTTTAGGTGGCACTAGGACAAACATTTTAATACTTACATTAACTGGCATATTAAATGTGTGACTTATTGATTTGTACAAGGCTATTTAAGTTAAAAATGATGAAAAGAAAAATATTCATTAATCATGGTAGTGAAAGGGGTATATAAGTCTCTGAGTTTTGGGAAACACTGTTATAGGAAATACTGAAGGAAGAGGCTAGAAAAGTAGATTAGAATAATACTATGGAGAGTCTTGAATTAAAGCTGAAGAAGTTGTACTTTAGTAATATGTTGATTTTGTTAAATTAATTTTAAAATTTCAGGCATACGGAAATATAGAGAATAATATAGTAAATACCCATGTGTTACCACTGAGCTTAAGAAAGTTACATATGTAATTAATAAGTGTGTTATCTTCCACCAATCTTATTCCTTTTCTTCCTTCTCAGTGGTAGTCACTATCCTGAATTAGTGTATCATACCCATACTTTATATATCCATAAACTACACATATTATCACATTTATTAAATTTTTTGTTAATGATATTTTTATATAAAGAGATATATATTCATCTGCAACATTTTTATTTAACAGTGACTTAGAGATTATCTATGTAACCGTACATGTTGGTCTCGCTTATTCATTTAAACAGCTGAATAGTGGTCCATTCTGTAATACACTCTTTTTATTTAAACTTTCTTTCTTTGATGGTCATCTGGCTTGTTTCTGAGAACTTAAAACTCCTTGTTTTATTTGTTTAATTACAAGTAATGTTTTAAATAATATTCTTGTACATCTCTTTGTGCATATATAATACTTTAAGTAGGGTTACATTAGATATACTAGATACATTACAGTGGAATTTCTCAGTCATAAGATAAGCATATTTTTAGGTTTGCTGTATGTTGTTAAATACTCTCCAGAGTGATCATGCCAACCAGTATATAAGAATTTCTTAACATCCTTATCAACACTTGATATTGTCAAACTTTAAAATTTTAACCAATCTCGTAGATATGAATAGTACCTCTTTGTAGTTTTAATTTATATTTCCCTGATTGATACTAAGGTTGAATATTTAATCAAAGTTTATTGGCCCATTTGTTTCCTCTTTTGTGAATTTCCCATTCATTCTTTTTCTCTATTTTTTTATAAGGCTATTTGATATGAAGGAAATCTTTACAATTCTAGATACTACTGCTTTGTTGGCTTTATGTGTTACAAATATATTCTTCTAGGCCACTATTTTTACTTGTTAATTGTGTCTTTAATTTTAATATAGTCAAATTAATAACACTTTTATGGTTTTCGAATTTTGTATCAAAGAAATCTTTAATAAGCAAAAGTCATAAACATATTCTCCTATACTGCTTCCAGAAGTTCTATGTTTCACATTTAGAACTTGTATATGTTTTATTTATTTCTATTTATTTATTTTTTTGAGACGGAGTCTTGCTCAGTCACCCAGTCTGGAGTGCAGGGGCGCGATCTTGGCTCACTTCAACCTCCACCTTCCGGGTTCAAGCAATTCTTCTGCCTCAGCCTCTCTAGAAGCTGGGATTACAGGTGTGCACCACCACGCCTGGCTAATTTTTGTATTTTTAGTAGACACAGGGTTTCACCATGTTGACCAAGCTGGTCTTGAATTCCTGACCTCAGGTGATCCTCCTGTGTCAGCCTCCCAAAGGTAGAATCAGTAAGACAGCCACTTAGAAAGTGGTGAGGGAAAGAGAGAGCTCACAGACAAGTCTGTTTTACATCTAGGTGACCAGGAGAACAAATTAATAGTTCATTAATATGGTGATTCATTTAGTCGGCAAATACTTGAGTGCTTTCATCCCTATGACTCCACCAGATTCCTCTTCAAGGTTGCTAATTACCCTACATTGTCAAGTCCATTGGTCGAAGCTCAGAGTTCATTCTACTTGTCATAACAGAAGCATTTGATGTAGGTGAACATCCACTTCACCCTCCTACACCTTCTTCACATTGGCTTCCAGGACACCAAACTCTTTTGGTTTTTCTCATTCTTCACTGGTTGCTCCTTCTTTAGTCTTCTTTGCCTGCTTTCTTCCCCAGCCTCTTAATATTGGAATAGCTTAGGGCTTAGCCTTTAGTTCTGATATCTTCTTTATCTTGATGATCTCATCCAGTCATATAGCTTTAAATATCAGTTATAGTCCAAGATCGTATCTTTAGCCCAAAATTATTTTCCAAATTTTAGATTATAATGTCCAGTTGCTATTCAGTGTCCCTTATACGTCTGGCGTACATTTCCAAAATCAAATTCCTGATCTTCCTTCTGAAGCCTGTTTCGCTCACAGTTTTCCTTGTCTCATTTGATGGCAAATTTATCCACTGTCTGCTCAGGCCAAAGCCTTGGATTATTCTTATCTCCCTTCTCTCTCTCACATCTCATAACAACTTATATATTCAAAGTATATCTAGAATCAGACCACTTTTCACCACCTTCCCTACTGCCCTTGCAACACTGGTCTGAGACACTATTGTTACTTCAGTGATCTCTTATGTAGTTTCCAAGCCTCACTTCCCTGCCTCTAGCTGGTTCTCAATTCAGCAGCCCTGGTAATTCTTTCAAAATGTAAATCATACTGGGCAGGGCACGGTGGCTCACACTTGTAATCCCAGCACTTTGGGAGGTCGAGGTGGGCAGATCACCTGAGGTCAGGAGTTCAAAACCAGTCTGGCCAACATGGTGAAACTCCGTCTCTACTAAAAATACAAAAATTAGCCAGGCATGGTGGTGTGTGCCTGTAGTCCCAGCTACTCAGGAGGCTGAGGCACGAAAATCACTTGAACCCGGGAGGTGGAGGTTGCAGTGAGCCAAGATTGTGCCACTGCACTCCAGCCTGGGCGACAGAGCGAGACTTTGTCTCGAACAAAACAGAACAAAAAAAGCATAAGTCTTACTGAAGCATTGAGAATAAATAAAAAACAAACAGAAACCATAAGTCAAAGCACTGACATATCCTAAAGCATCTGGAACAGTGCCCAGCTCATAGTAAGTGTTCATTTTGTTGAATGTCTGTCTGGAGCTGGATATGCAGTGGTAAACAAGATAGTTGTGACTCCTGGCTTCATGAACTTATAGTCCAGTGGACATTAAACACACAAGTGTATAACAAAAATTAAAAGTTTCATCAAGAAGAAAATACAGTGTCATGAGAAAGAAAAATAGAAGAGACATAATTTAATTTCGGGAGTGCAAAAAACATTTAATAGTATATATTCACTGCATTTTTTGTAAGGATCTTAACATGCCCATGAAACCTGCCCTATTTAAATCTGCCACACAATGAGTAAAAAATCACCAGGAGAAGAGTGAGTATCTTTCTAATCATAATGGACCTAATAGATTTTCATGTCTTGCTTTAAGACTCTTGGAAGCCTTGAATTAGGAGTAGGTAAAGTGAACAGTAGAGTTTGGCACGATGGGGAGAGCAGAATTTCAAGTCAGTTTAGTAGTATCTTTTATTTCATTGAAATGGTCAACTGTGGAAATCCCTGTGGACAGGGAGGCAAATGGTTCGGGAGAGTTGAGAGTGGAAAATTTGAAGGTCAGATGAGTATGATGAAGTCAGGTTTACTGGAAGTGCCTCCAAAACAACCACTCTTCCGTTCTTCGCCTTCTTCAGACTTCAGCATCTCTATGGAATAGTTCTATTTAACACTGTCTCTAATCTTCTATTAATAATCTTCCTCCCTACCTCCCCTCATGTCTGTGTAGTTAATTATGTTGTTGAAATCTTTTACGTTCTTTTTTCTTTCCTATATGGTTTTTAAATTACAGAAAGACGTTATAAAAGCCTCCAATTGTGATGGTAGGGTTGTCTGTTTCTCCTTTAAGTTCTTTTTTGTTTGTTTGTTTTATACATTTTGAGGCCTTGCTATTAGTTACATAGAAACTTAGGACTGTTAGGTCTTCCTATTGAATTACAACTTTAAATGTTCCTCTATCTCTTAATAATATTTCTTACCTTAAATTCTGTTTTTGTACTTTGTGTCATCAAAAACTTGAATCCTGTAGGATTTTAAATTCCACAAGGCATTGTGTTTTAAAGAGTCAATATTACCCTTTCTGATGCCCTTCATTTTTTTCCTGTTTTACTCTGCTTCCTTTTGGGATCATTTTGCTTGTCTCTGAAGAACTTTCTTTATTATTTCTTTTAGTGCTGTTACCTGGTGATAAATTCTCTCAGCTTTTGTTTGAACACATCTTTTTTATGCCTTCATTTAAAAATGGAAACAATAGCAAATTTATAGAAAAGTTGTAAACATAATACAAATAATTTTTTTCCTGAACCATTTGAGAATAAGTTGCTAGCATGATGCCCCATTAGCCTTGAATAGTTGAGTGTGCACTTCTTGCTTAGAAATAAAGACATTCTCCTACATAACCACAATATAGCTGTCAGAATCAGGAAAGTGGCATTGTACATTATCACCATTTAATCCCCAAGAAACTATTCAGGTTTCACCAGTTGTCCCAATAATGCTCTAGGTAGCAAAAAGATTGAGTTCACAATAATATGTTACATTTATACGTCTTAAATCTTCTTTAGTCTAGAACAGTTAATCATCTTTTTTGATTTTCACATTATATTTTTGAAGATAACAGGATACATGTTTCTTAGTTTTTTTACAGGACACTTTTGAAAATTTTGTAGATTGTCCTCTCAATTTGGGTTTGTTTGTACAGTTTCCTCATTAATTTCAGTTTATACATCTTTGCCAGATATATCACCGAAGTGATGCTATATTTTTCTGACTGCTTCTTGGTGATTGGCATGCAATTTTTATTGTTTCTTTATTGGTGATGCTAACTTTGACCCCTTGGTTAAAGTGATGTCTGCCGCCTGCCAGGTTCCAATCTGTCTTCAATATACCCAGTTGACCAGAATGATTTCTTCCACCCGGGCGTGCATACCTGCTTTGCCCAGCCCCGTCTAGTGGCTTTAAAAATGAATTGTTTGGGAGGGAAAGGGAAAAGGAAGAGCTTGCCTTTGTTGTTGAAGGTTATTTTTACTGGATATAGAATTCCATGTTAACAGTTGTTTTCTTTCAGTATCTTAAAGGTATTTATTCCATTATCTCTGGCTTCTTTAATTTCTTAATAGACTTTGCCTCTCTAAGATTTTTATTTCTCAAGACTTAAATTGTTTTAATTGCTCTCAGATGCTTTCCAACAGTTGTTTTATCTATCATACTTTATCTTTTTTTTTTTTTGGAGACAGAGTCTCACTCTATCCCCAAGGCTGGAGTGCAGTGGTGCGATCTTGGCTCACTGCAACCTCTGCCTCCCGGATTCTAGTGATTCTCATGCCTCAGCCTCCTGAGTAGCCAGGATTACCGGTGCCTGCCACCACGCCCAGCTAAGTTTTGTGTTTTTAGTAGAGCTGGTGTTTCACCATGTTGGCTAGGCTGGTCTCAAACTCCTGACCTCAGGTGATCACCCACCTCAGCCTCCCAAAGTGCTAGGATTACAGGCATGAGCCACTGCACCTGGCTGTACTTTATCCATTTCTTGTGGTGGTTCTTGGTGGTAGGGTTGATTTGATACAAGCTACGCCATTATGATGCTCCTAATTAGTATATTTATAAAATACTTGTTTTAGCTATTTCTTTTAAGGTGTAAGATGTGACTATAAACTAAAAATATTTTTAAAATTTGTAACAGAAGTTTTGTTTCTGTATTTCATTAGAATTTTACCAGTACTACTTAGAGAGAGACATGAGATTAAAGTTTTATCTTCTATTCATCCAAAGAAATTATGGTACTGAAGTAAATTATAAAGTAAAGTAAGATAACAAATGAAAAGAATTTGGTTATTAAATAAATGGCAACTCCATTTTCCTGGGTGCTCAGCCTAAAAACTGGATCCCTTGCTCTGTCTCACGAACCCCATGTCGTATGCATCAGCAAATCCCATCATCTCTTCTTTAAAATATACTTAGAATTTGATAATTTCTCACCACTCTCATTATTACCCTGGCCCATCCTCACATCTTCCTTGAGATTATTGCGGTAGCTTCCTAACTGATCTCCCTTGCTCTGTCTACAGTCTAGAATCAACATAGCCGCCAGAGTGATTTTGTTTAGAATGTAACTAAGATTGTGTTAATTTTTTAAAGAACCTTACAGTAGCTTTTTAACTCAGAGTAAAAGCCGAAACTCTTACAAACCCACAAGGCTTTAATAGAATCTCTGCTTCTCCCTGCTGCCTCTTTGAGCTCATTCCCTACCATTCTTCCCTAACTCTCTCGAGTCCAGCCACACTAGTCTCCTTGAAAATGATCAGTGCCTGCCCCTATTTCACGGGTTTCATTTGTTTCCTGTGCCTGGCATTCTCTTCCTACAGATAGTCTCATGGTTCTCTCCCTTCTTTCAGATCTTTACTCAAGTGTCATGTTCTTAGGCCTTCCCTGGGCACCCTTTATACTTCGTAATTCCCTTCCTTCATTATTTTATTTTTCTCCTTAGCACATATCACTATACACATATATGTATATATTCTGCTATATCATGTGTGTGTGTGTGTGTATATATATATATATATTCTGTTTAGTTATCTATCATCTGTTTATTCCACTGGAATGTCATCTCAACAAGGGAAGGATTTTGTTTTGTTTCTTTTTGTATCCCCAGTGCTTAGCACTGGCTATCACTTTGTAGAAGGTCAGTAAATCATATTTGTTGAATGCAGAAATGAATTAAAGAGACTTGGTTGTAAAGTTGTCTTACTTATAAGTTAGTAAAGAGGTCAGTGATTGAGTTATAGAAAATCTACAGTGTGTTTTTACCTAGTTCTTCTATTTTTCTTAAATTGCTGTGGATTTATCTTAAAACTTGGAATAGTCCTTCTATTCAGTGCACAGCTCAAAATGTGTTTTGTTCAAAAAATTAATTTTCATATTTATTAAAGTAGTACATACACTAACTTTAAAAATGGAAATTGCAATAAAAGGCTTATGCTGAAAATCAGGAGTCCCTTGCCATGTTACTTCCTACTCCAAAGAATACCTCCTCAGATATATTCACTTTTAACTCTTTTAGGTATTTATTTAGAATTTTAACTCTGCATTTCTAAGAACAATAAGTCTTCCCTTAACATCATTGATAGGTTCTTGGAAACTGTAACTTTGAGTGAAATGATATAAAATGAAACTGGTTTTACCATAGGATAATTGATATAAACAAGAGTTAAGTTCCTAAGACATAGTTCTTGTCGCAGAAGCATCACCAAACTTACAAATAAAGACTTAAATACTTCTACTATTCAACATTGAAATAAATGTGAGCTGTACTTGTGTTTAAGAAAGATTGAGGTATTTCACAGAGATGACCGAACATTTAAAAAAAATAAATAGCTGCAAAGAGAACTAAGGAAATGAAAAAGGAGTGGGAATACTAACTCCAAGAAAAACAAAGCTTAGAAAAAAAGGAATGTAAGATAATTGTTTATCTTACAATTGTTGGTGGATCAGTGAGTGACGGCAGTCGTGGTGGTGGGTTAAATCAAGGAATAGTTTGCAAAGGGAAAATTGTAAGAAGCACCTCCTACCACCACACAGTTCCAGAACAATCACAAATCTGGCAGGCTCACTGAGTGCCTTGTTACCGTGTGTTTATTGTCAAGCGTTTGTATGATTGTTGTATACCTTACACATTTTTATTTGTCAATAATTTGTATTCATTCATTCGTTCATTCATTCATTCATTCATTCTCCAGCTGGCCTATTCAGTTCAGGTTGTAGGTGGCCAGGGGCTATTCTGGAGGCTCAGGACGCAAGGTGGGAAGCTACCCGGAGTAAGGTATACTCATACACACACCACTGTTCTCCCAGACCGGATCAGTGCAGACACACCAGCTCACCTCATGTGCACGTGTTTGGGATGTGAAAGGAAACCGGAGAACTTGGAGTAACCTCCTTACACAGGCATGAGGAGAATGTGCAAACTTCACACAGATAGTGGCTCTGGCTGGGAATTGATTTTTTTTCTTCATGAACATTATAATCACACAACGTTGAACAAAATGACATTATTTGGGAACCTGCTGTAATATGCTTATTCTGCAGTTTCTTGATCAGTCCATTGTAGACATTCTTTGTTATTTTTCAGTTGTAGTACTTGAGGATTTAACTCTCTTCCCACACCCGTTCACCTGGTTTCTCTTCTCCCAGCCATACTCCCACTACAGTTATAACACAGATTTTGGTTAGTCACTATTCAGTGTTCACATTATGCCTCCATAATATTGTTTACTATTCACATAATGTGCTATGATTACATTTCTTTTTTCCTATCCTTTGTATTTCTTAGAGTTAGTACTCCTTCCCCCTTTTTTCATTTCCTTAGTTCTGTTTTTACCTGTTTATTTTTTTTCTAAATGTTCAGTTATATCTGTCAACTACCTAGCGGTAAGTTTTTCATAATTATAAACATAGTAAAAATCTCTTTTTTTCTGGAGATTTGCTCATTTCTGTTTTCTATTCACTCTCACCTTAACTGTTCTCCAGGCCTGGTGCAGAGTGGTCAGTTTGGAAGTTCCTGATGCCACTTTGCTGTATTTGATCTCCTATATTCTGAATCTTTTAGTTTATTCCTTTCTCTTGCTGGAGCATATTTTCTAGTGCCTTCCTATGAAAAAGATGCATAGATGGTAAATTTTTTGAATTCCTGCATGTCGACCAGCTTTTTAAATTTATTGATAATTTAATTGGATACAGAATTCTAAAATGAAAATAATTTTCCCCTGAACTTTAGAAGCATTGTTCCACTCCCTTCTAGCATTTACTGTTGTTGAGAAGTTCGATGTCATTCTGCATTATTTTACTCCAAATGAATTTTTTTTTTTCTCTGAGAGCTTTCAGGTTGGAATCCCAGCTCCATCACCTAATTGCTGTGTATCTTTAGGTGCATTGCTGCACTTCTTTGTGCATCGGTTTTCTCATGGAATGAAAATACTAATAGCCACCTTTCTCTGTAACATCATTATGAGGATTAAAGATTTAATAAACTAGTGCTTGGTTTATAGGAACACTAAAGTGTTAGCTATAATTATTACTGTTATTTTTACTTTTGAGACAGGATCTTGCTGTGTTGCCCAGGCTGGAGTGCAGTGGTGCAATCATAGCTCACTGCAGCCCTGACCTCGTGGGCTCAAGCAATCCTCCCACTTCAGCCTCCTGACAGGCTGGGACCACAGGTGTGTACCACCACAACAGCTAATTTTTACATTTTTTGTAGAGACAGGGTTTCGCTATGTTGCCCTGGCTGGTCGTGGACTCCTGGGCTCTCGCAATCCTCCTGCCTCAGCTTCTCAAAGTGCTGGGATTACAGGCATGAGCCACTGTACCCATCCAGCTACAATTATTTATACCTAATATTTCAAAGCTTCATTATGTGTCTTGGTTTGCATTCTTTGTCATTGATTGTCCTGCTTTCTTCCATTATGGGAAATGTCTTTGAAATTAAAAATAATCATTTCTTCTGTTTTCTTTGTTCTTACCTTCTGGAACTCTTATTATACAGTTTGGACCTTCTGATTTGCTCCCTGGTTTTTCTCTTTTTTCCTTTTGTTTCCCATGGTCTTCATATTTTTGTAGTGGAAGTTTTCCTCTGCTTTACCTTCTACCTATTCTGTTGTTCTTAAATTTCAATTAGGATGCTTACATTTTTAGTTGTTATTGATATTTTTTTCTATTCCTTTTTCATAGAATTCCTTTCTTTTTTATGGGTGTATTTTCTCTTCTCCCCTAGAAAATTAATTATAGTAATTTTTATAGTAATTTTGTAATTACTATAAAATAGTAATTTTGAAGTTTTCTTCTGTTTCTTTTGTTGATTATGCTTCCTTCTGGACTCTTTCATGGTTTTGTTTTTTCTTTTCTTTTTTTCTTTCTTTTTTTTTTTCAGACAGAGTCTTGCTCTGTCACCCAGGCTGGAGTGCAGTGGCACGATCTCGGTTCACTGCAAGCTCCGCCTCCTGGTTCATGCCATTCACCTGCCTCAGCCTCCCGAGTAGCTGGGACTACAGGCGCTTGCCACCACGCCCGGCTAATTTTTTGTATTTTTAATAGAGACGGGGTTTCACCATGTTAGCCAGGATGGTCTCGATCTCCTGACCTCGTGATCCTCCCGCCTCGGCCTCCCAAAGTGCTGGGATTACAGGCGTGAGCCACCACGTCCAGCTGTTTTTTCTTTTAATCATCTTGTTTTCCTTTATATGCTTTCCCCCAAATGACTAGTGACCTTCTTTCTGTTTATATTTAATAGTAAGGCACTAAAAAGCTGAGTAGAAGCTCTGTGTGTTTGAGCTTGGCTTTTTAGCTGTTAACTTTCATACTAGGATGATCATGTAATGAGCTTGCCTTTTTGTTGGGTGACCCTTACATGTTAATAAGTGGTGGTCTTTTCTCTGGAGTTGTTTAGTTTTCTCAAAGAAAAGTTTTGCCGTCGCTTAAGAGCCTGTGGAATGAATATATGTTGTCTGCTCGAGCTCCAGGAGCAGGAAGTGAAGGATACTGAGGACCCTACGGTTTCCTATTTTTAGACTGACACTTAATTACTCAGCTTCTGAAGTCATCACTGTGTCTAGTGTACTGGAGTTCATATCATTATCTATTCAGTTCTTCCAAAGAATAAATCTTTATTTTTGTATATGGGGGATGGCTAGAGAGGGGGGTGAAGAAGGGTATTGGTTGCAAGGAGGGACCTGGGAATTGAGTTCGTACAAGTTTTTGTCAGTTTCCTTGTTTTTAGTTTTGAGTCTCACCTCTGCTTTCCATGATGTCTTTGGCTGTTCTGTACTGTTGCTCTCTAAGTTCTGCAAGATGAATTTGCTTACTTTTCATGGGTATCCCAACACATCTCCTTCCTAACTCACAAACTTAGGTTGTATTTCCCCTGCTCTGCTGTGCTGTAAATGGCCTGATGTAGATTATTTTTTATTTTATCTCATACCCCCTTTTATTCTTATTTTTTCATTTGTTCTCAATTTAATGATTATTAAATAATCATTTGGTAATTCAAGGATATTCATTGTTAAACCTATTACCTAGTAGTGCTGGTGTTTGAGGACAGGAAATCATAAATGAAAATGTACTAGGGAATGAATTATTTGATTATGGAATGCATATCAGCACAGGGGAAAAATTTACATGTGGCCAGTTGTCTTCTAGCTGCAAAACACAATTTATGTTATAGCCATTGAATCCCTGAGATCTTAGAAGTTATTCAGTCCAAAGCTAACATTTGCTGAGTCTTCACCTATGGTATATTATCTCATTTAACCAACCAAACCTTCTGAGATAGGTACTTTTGTCTCCGTTTTACAGATAAGGAATCTTACATTTAGGAAGGTTTAGCAGTGTTGACAAAGGCCACAACTAATAAATGGTGGTACTGCGATTCACCTGAGACAGCAACTCAAGACTGTGTGCTCATAAGCACTATGCTGTATAGTCTCCTATTTATACATCAGTCCATGTTCCAGACAGTTGAGTATCTAATCTTTATTTCAGGTTATAGTGAGCTAATGACTTTTCCTGGAAGTGTTTTCAGTTTTCAGATAGACCCTTATCGTTAAAAAATTTCTTCTTTTGGTGAATCGAAATCAGCCTGTATGTAGTCTTATAAAGTAAGAGAATAGGTTTGCTCTGTAGTCGTATAGAGTAAGAGAATAGGGTTGTTTCCCCTTCTAGGACAGTTACTCCCATTTTCTCCAGTGGTACACAGTTTCCTATGCCCATCACTATTTTGGTAAAGGTCTTTTTGAAATCACTTTAGTGTTTCAGTCTTATGTTCACCTAGAGGTCCTCCTTCTAGTTCTGTGTTTTCCACATGAAATCTGGGTGACTTTTTAAATTTCATAGGTCTTTTTTACTTCCGGGATCTAATGATAGAAACTCTGAGTTCTTTTGAAATCTTCAGCAGCTTATAATTTATTTGAGAAGACATGAAATGGACGTTAAAGATAAATGACTGTACAATTAAATGCCAGAAGACTAATATTGTGATAGTTCAATAATAAAGATAAAGCCAACACATTAGATGCCAGGCAATCCTCTAAGTACTTTACATATATTAGCTGATTTAATCTGCACAACAACTCTGTGAGATAGATGCTATCATTACTGGCATTTTACAGCTAAGGAAAATGAGACAGGTATAGTAATTTGCCCAGGGTTACACAGTTAATAAGTATCAGCCAAGTTTTGAACTGATACTGTCCAACTCCACAGTGCATGTTTATGATCCTTACATTATACTAGACAAATGTATAGGACTTTGGAGAAGGGAATAATCACTGTAGAGTGAGATAGTTGTTAGTGAAACTTGGACTGGAACTTTACTGATGGAGTTTGGTACAATCAGACAAGAAGTATGAAGGATGACTAGATGATAGAAACATCCTGAGCAGAACCACCAAGGTCAAATGTTGGGGGAAATCTATGGTAGGATGTTTATGAGGTACACTGTTTAAGGGAACAGTGAAACCTAAATCGTGTGTTAATTTGGCTTATAGGGACCTGAGTGATCTGGCCCTTGTGTACCGCCCTTACTGTTTTCCTCTACCTGCAAGCCACACTGGCTTGCTTTCTGTTCTTTGAACATGCAAAGTGTGCTGGCATCCTAGGGCCTTTGCACTCTCTGATTTCCCTGCCTAGAGTGCTCTTCGCCCAGAACTTTTATGTCTGGCTCCTTATTGTCATTCACAGGGGCCCCCAACCCCTGAACCATGGACTGGTACCAGTCTGTGGTCTGTTAGGAACCAGGCCGCAAGCAGAAGGTGAGCGGCGGGTTAGCGAGCGAAGCTTCCTCTGTGTTTACAGCCATTCCCCATCACTACTCGCATTACCGCCTGAGCTCTGCCTCCTGTCAGATCAGTGGTGGCATTAGAGTCTCATAAGAGTGTGAACCCTATTGTGAACTGCGTATGCAAGGGATCTAGGTTGCATGCTCCTTATGAGAATCTAAGGCTTGATGATCTGTCACTGTCTCCCATCATCCCCAGATGGGACAGTCTAGTTGCAGGAAAACAAGCTCAGGGCTCCCATAGATTCTACATTATAGTGAGTTGTGTAATTATTTCATTATATATATAATATATATATTATATATTGCAATGTAATAATATAAATAAAGTACACAATAAATGTAATGCATTTGAATAATCCTGAATCCATCCCCACCCCCACAGTCCGTGGAGAAATTGTTTTCCATGAATCGGTCCCTTGTTCCTGAAAGGATGGGGACTGCTGGTTATTCAGGTTGCAGCTTGGTCTTTTCTGACAACACTTCTTAAACAAACCTTCCAGTCCTTCCTTAGCACATGAGCCGGTTTTATTTTTATTGTGGTTCTCATCTCTGAATGCTGTACAAACACCATTGGTTATCTGTTCAATACTCATCCCTCTTTCTTTTTTGCTAAAGAATCCTGATTTTGTTTGCAGTGACAGTACCCACCAAATACTCACTTTTCTAGTCTCCTATTTCTTTAGAAACAGTTTGGTGTAAGTGAAATATAAGTGTTTGTGTGCTGGAAATTTCTGGGAACGCTTTTGCTCTCCTGCCATAATGGGATGTAGATGCAGTGCTGTCCTCTTACATCTACCTGCCCATTCCTTGAATTTAAACTAAACACTTGGGGTTTCAACAGTCCTATTTGATTCAGAGAGAAAGGCCAAGAGAATTGTAGAAGCTGTTCATCTGACATCAGTTAATCAAAGTAGCAATGTCAGACTGGTGAACACAGTTCGTATTATTTGACGTTGTTATTGTTTTCTATTATTTCTTTGTCACTTGCAACAAAATCATTCCTAATTAATGTAAATGATGTTGCCAATGATAGAAATGGAGAAGTCTGGAAGAAAGCACTTTTAGGAGGAAGAAATGGAAATTTTATGATCAATTTAAGTTGATGTTGCAGTCATGCCTCCACTGACTACTGTTGGAGGTGGTAGTGGTTACACCAGAACAAAACTACCTATGCTCAGATCCTGACTGTGTCAGTTACTAGTTGTGTGACCTTATACGAGTCACCTAACCCCTTGATATTTCAGTTCTCCCATCTGCAAAAACATGGATGATAAGCCTAGCAGAGAAATTGTTGAGACAGATACTAGGTGATATTAAGGAAGAGAATATAGAAGGAGTGAATGTAGAGAGAAGATAAAGGAACAATTGATTTTTATCTGCATTTTGGGATATGGAAATAAGTAGAATCAATGAAAGAGGAGATAGAGAAGAAATCGTTCAGAAAATAGAAGGAAAAACAGGAAAGCAAAATATCACAGAAATCAGGAAAATGGTATTTTAAGAAAGAAATACTCAGCAGTGTTGATTGCAGTAGAAATAATAGGAACTAATAACGCCTTTTTATTTGAGGGCTAGAAGAAAGTATTTTTTTAAGAGAGTGTTTTAAGTACAATGAGGGGTAAAAGTTGGATACAAGGATTTAAGATTGTATAGTGAGGAAATAGGATAGTTAACATCACTTGCACACTTAGCTTGGTTCGACTACATGAGCTCTTGTAATAAAAAACAGGAATATATTTTTCCATGTATACTCTTTATTATATACAGTCATACATTGCTTAATGATGGGGATACATTCTGATAAATGTGTTGTTAGGTGATTTCACTGTTGTGTGAACATAATTGAATGGTACTTGCATAAACCTGGAATTGTATAGCCTACTACACACCTAGGCTGTGTGGATGGGTTGAGTATCCCTAATCTGAAAATCTGAAATCCAAAATGCTTCATAATTCAAAACATTTTGACTGCTGATATGATACTAAAAGGAAATGCTGTTTGGGACATTTAGGATTTCAGCTTTTGGATTTTTGGATTTTCAGCTTTGGGATGCTGAACCAGTAAGTATATATAATGCAAATATTTCAAAATCTGAAAAAAATCCAAAATGGAAACACTTCTGTCCTAAGCATTTCAGGTAAGGAATATTCAACCTGTATAGCCTGTTGCTCCTAGACTACAAATCTGTACAGCATGTACTGAAATACTAGAGGCAATTATAACACAATGGTAAGTATTTGTGTATCTAAATGTATCTAAACATAGAAAAAGATATTATAAAAAGATGGTAGAAAAAATAAAAAATAGTGTACCTGTGTAGGGAATTTACCATGAATGGCACCTGCAGGACTGGAGGTTGCTCTGGGTGAATTAGTGAGTCTGTGGTGAGTGAATGTGAAGGCCTAGGACACTACTGTACACTACGGTAGACTTTAGAAACACTGTACACTTAGGCTACACTAAATTTATGAGAAAACATTTTTCTTCAATAATAAATTAACCATATCTTACTGTAACTTTTTTTTTTTTTTCTTTTGAGATGGAGTCTCGCTCTGTCACCAGGCTGGAGTGCAGTGGTGCAATCTTGACTGACTGCAACCTCCGCCTTCCAGGTTCAAGCAATTCTCTGCCTCAGCCTCCTGAGTAGCTGGGATTACAGGTGCCCGCCACCACGCCTGGCTAATTTTTGTATTTTTAGTAGAGATGGGGTTTCACTATCTTACTGTAACTTTTTAACTTTATAAACTTTTAAATTATTTTTAGCTTTTTGACTGTTTTATAAGCACTTAGCTTAAAACACAAACACATTGTACAGCTCTACAAAGATATTTTCTTTCTATTCTTATTCTATAAGATTTTTTCTATTTTTAAAATTTATTCTTTTCCTTTTAAACTTTTTTGTTAAAAATGAAAACACAAACATACACATTAGTTTAGGCCTACCCAGGGTCAGGATCATCAATACCACTGTCTTCTACCCCTACATCTTGTCCCACTAGAAGGTCTTCAGGGACAGTAACACACATGCAGCTGTCATCTCCTGGGATAACAGTGCCTTCTTCTGCAGTGCCTCCTAAAGCACCTGCCTGAGGCTGTTTTACAGGTGATTTCTTTTTAAAAAAGTAAAACGAGTATACTCTAAAATAAGAAAAAATTGTATGGTAAATACTTAAACCACTAAGTCATTTATTATCAAATATTATGTACTGTACATAATTTTATCTGCCATACAATCAGTTTGTTTACATCATCATCACTACAAACTTGTGAATAATGCATTGTGGGATGACATTATGACAGCTGTGACAACACTAGGTGATAGGAATTTTTCAGCTCCATTATTATCTTATAGGACCACTGTTGTATGTGGTCCTTGTTGACTGAAATGTTATGTGGCACATGACTGTACTATTTACATAACTACATATTTTACATTTATACATATTACTGAACAGGGTTGCGTACACAAGATTGTGCATATCACCCTTTAAACAATTTAAAGACTTGTTAAAGGTGATTTTTGACAATGCTTGATTTTGCAATATGGGCTGACTTTAGAGCTTAACCCCTACATAGGGTATAGCTCTAGTGTGGTGAATATATGCTACATAGGTATACACTGCCCTATACTGGGGAATAATTTTACATATATGGTGGCAGGGACTAGTGGAAAAAGTTTGGCTTGAGGAGAAGTGATCATCTCCTGGTTCTATTTCTGTCCTACTAACTACTAGCTTTATTATGGTATACATTGCTTAACTTCTGTCCTCCAGCTTTTTCCTTTGTAAATTCTGAAACCTGTCAACTCAGTACTTAGGAAAGGTGTGATAAAATATTTGATCTCCTGAAATCTATGCTTTGCCTTTTAGCTAATAAAGTAGCTTCAGTGTAGCTTTAGCTGTGTTATTACAGTAGTACAGAGTTTAG
The DNA here is from genome assembly GCF_028885655.2 of Pongo abelii. Classification (NCBI taxonomy): domain Eukaryota; kingdom Metazoa; phylum Chordata; class Mammalia; order Primates; family Hominidae; genus Pongo; species Pongo abelii. The sequence goes on along the minus strand of NC_071985.2, from coordinate 170,271,829 downwards.
AATTGCCTGTTCTAAAGTTGTTGAGCAAACCACTGAATTCCCTTTTAAAAAACAACTATGAGATGGTGAATTCAGTTACCTTAAATTTTTTTTTAAATAATAGTTTTCTCCTACTATGTAATAGAAGAATTACATGTTAGAAAGTTTGAAAAATAGGCTGGCCATGGTGACTCATGCCTGTAATTCCAACACTTTGGGAGGCAGAGGCAGGCGGATCACTTGAGTTCAGGAGTTTGAGACCAGCTTGGGCAACATAGTGAGACCCCATCTGCATAAAAGATACAAAATTAGCCAGGTATAGTGGCACATACCTGTAGTCCCAGCTACTCGGGAGCCTGAAGTAGAAGGATCATTTGAGTCCAGGAGGTCCAGGCTGCAGTGAGCCGTGATCATGCCACTGCACTCCAGCCTGGGCGACAGAGTGAGAGTATGTTTCAAAAGAAAGAAGCTTGGAAAATAGAACACATACACACACACAAACACACACACAGAGACACACAAACACATGAGAAAAATCACTATTTCATTCAGAGGTAACTTAATGTTTTGTTATCTTTCAGTCTTTTCAAAATATATATTTGAAATTATTTTAACAGTTGAAACTAAATTTTATAGCTTTGTATCTTTTTTAAGGATTATGTAATAAACATTTTCCAAGTTATCAAATAATTTAGATTAACTTTTATTTTGTATAGTATCTCCATGTCACGTAGATAGCCTAAATTGTATTTTTTCATTTGGATTTTATATCATCCATTATGGAAGGACTTTTAAGGTTTTGACAATGTAGCCATTCTTGTAATATAAAAAAGAACACTAACCTTTTCACATTTTAAACTTTTCAGAATCAAATTATGATTAAAGCTGCTATTATAAACATCCATGTGCAGGATTTTATGTGGACATAAATTTTCAACTCATTTGGGTAAACCTTTAATATATTGTTAATTTGATACTCTTTAAATACTTAAATAAACTCAGGAAAGTTTGGAAAATAATTCTCCAAGCCTGAATCAATAAATATTGTGCATAAGGAGACCTTATATTGCAAAAAGATTTGCAAAAAGTAGATGCATTTTTAAATTAAAGGGTAGCAGGTTCCTTTCTGACTTTTTTTTGCACCTGCGACACAGATTTGAATCTTAACTTTGATGAGCAACTTAGTCCTATATTAATAAACCCGGATAACTCCTTTCTTAATCTTGAAAGAAAGGATGAAGAGATGATAATGTTAACTCTGCTGTGTTGATCTGAAAATGATATGTGGATACTTGCCCGTTAGATACTGGACTTTTACAAGTGACATTAAATGAATATAAAAATGACAACAGTTTTTGGACTATATTCCAGCTATTGGCTGGAGGTGAAAGATGATTAATCAGATGCCAATACTCTCTGCCTCTTATTTTTCATTTTACACATTTTTGCTCTTCTCTCTTCTCTTTTTTGTAGGATATAAATAAAATAAATTTCAGCAATGTATAAATAAGCACAATATGAACTATAGGATCTGATTTTCATCACGTCTAGTTTTGTTGATATTGATTGTTTTTAAATGGTTCATTTCCATTCAATTAAAAATATATTTTATATAGCTGTCTCATTGAAATATTTTTAATTTTATATCATATGCTAGGCCTACCTATCTGGCCATGTTTCAAAAGAATCTATAAATGTAATATGTAAGAAATTGATGATCCTTCAGTTGAATGTTGACATTTGAGATAATGCAGTTTTACCTCTGAAATTATCTTTTAAAAACAAATTGCATTTAACTGACAGTAATTATGTTGTATGTAAATATTGTATTCTTTTTAGCATTCTCTGTAAATTGCATAGTAACTTTTCGGAATCCCTGTGGCCCTGCTTACCTACTGAAAATTTCTTTTTGTCAAAACATCCTTTATTCAAAGTGTTTAATTCATTTTTTAATGAAAATCATTAAAAGTTTTGAATAGAACTTGTTTAACAGAAATATTTAAAATTGTTTATATTATACTTGTGAATCTCAAATTGATGGGCTATAAAGGTTGTGACTATCCTCACAAAATTCTAGGTATTGCTTTTTTTTGTATGTAATGTAACTTTAGAAGATAATATGTAAAATGTGGATTATTACTATGTGTGAGAAGGGCATTTTTCATGTTGACTAGATTATTGTAGAAATAGTTTATTTAAAATATTTTTTAAAAGAGAATCTTTGAAAAGACCAAAGTTATTTTTTAAAAATATCTTCATATTATTGCTTTTGATCTTCTTAACAGTTCTCTGAGATAGAAAAATTGGATTTCTTTTGCTCTGTTTTTGTACACTTGATCTTAGCCAAAAGGCCGAGCAGTGATTGCCCTGTTTTATAGATGTTATTCAGGTAGAGTGAGGTGTCCAAGGTCACATCAAGGTAAGTTATAAAACAGAGATTAGAATGGACCTTCTGACTCAGTTTACTGCCTAGATTACCAAACAGTCTTTTACAATATTTTATCATAGTTAGTGATACCATTTTGTTTCATTGTCTATTACTACCTAAAGAAGATAAATTACAACCTAACTCTCTAGTATTTCTTCAGACTAATGTGACCAGAAAACTTACTTTGGGGAAGTGGGAGGTGAGAGTGAGCATATACTTTGATGATTTAATCCCAATGAAGAAGCATGCATTTACCTATAAATAAACAATACAATGCTAATCATTTTTTGTCTTTTAGCCAGAACAGGTAAAGGAGTAGCACTGGGTGAATGTAAATGAAAGAAGCTAACAGGAGAGGTTTAGGGCTAAAACAGTAGATTTGTCATGTGGTCTTAGTGTGCACTATTGCATCCAATAAGGAATTCTTCTATACTTTCTGTTACAGATGCTGAAATTTTCTTCTAAGGAGAAATATCCCTTATTTACTTTTGTAAATGGTCATTCCAGAGACTATGATTTTACATCTACTACAACCAATGAAGAAGACCTTTTTTCAGAGGATGAAAAGAAACAATTAAAAAGATTTAGCACGGAAGAGTTTGTCTTGCTTTAAAGATTAGCACATTTGTGCTTGATAAGAAGAATTCCATTGAAAGGGGAAAAATGAAGAGAAACAAGTATATTTGAAATGTTTATTTTCACAAATATCTTAATTTTATATGTTCTTTAAAAAAGAACATTTGAAAATATAAAAGCTAAAGATATTTTTCTAAAAGAGAAATGATTTAATGAATCTTGCTTTCTAATAAATAAATTGATTCTGGTTGCATTCCTATTTCCCTAAGATCTACTAGTGATAATTCTACCCTAACTGTAAGCGTTTTAGTCTTCAAAGTCTTCCACCTGAGCCCATTGTTCTCATGGAGGTTTTGTGATATTAACCCTCCCCCAAAGACTGGGATCACCAAATAGTTTCAAAATTCTCAGTTTGTACTAAAGACCAGAAGATCAGAGAAGGAAATTTTAATGGTGTCTAGCCTCCTGCTATTAATGCAATCAAAGAATACTTTTGCATATGTCTTGATAATTAAATAGTATTTGTTAACTGTGATATGCATACACTTATATAAGCAGAGTTATGAGTTAAAGTAATACTTAGCAATATGATTTTATAATGGCTCCTCATTATGCTTGCTGTTGAACCTTTTATGAGGAGTGAATATAAAGTATTGGTTTTCCCTCACAAATTTAAAGCTTATGTTATTAATACTATTATAACTGCATCAATCAAGTCAGATAAAGGCAACTATAAAATAGTAGTAGTGTTTGTTTCCTATCTCAAGGGCGAAATTTTATGGGAACTCAATTTATTATGCAGTTTTAAAATTTAAAATACCAAGAAAGATATCACTAGATTCTCTTCTATGTGATTTTTGTTTTTTATATAAAGCAGTGTAGTGGTGTTTAGAAGCTGAGGCCACCTATAAGGCAAATCTGCCTTAAGTGTATTATGTATTACTTAAAGGCAAATTTGTGATCTAAAAGTACAAGAGTGATTTTTGAGCTAGGATTATAAAATACATAATAAAGATGTGGGAAGATAAAATGCTTTTGTTTTGGTTTTAATTTTGGGATTATTTTAATCCTTTCATTTGAAAAATCAGTGTCTCAAATGAATTCTGTTCATTTATAATAAATGCATGTATTGCTCTGAAAACAATATTAATTTTTTTAAGTGGAGCTTTCATGTTTCAGTGTAGAAACATGACTGATAAAGACATAAAATTGTGTATCATCTAAAGTCATTGATCTCTTCCATCAGAAAACCTGTTTGTTTAGAGTTGCATGTAAAGCTGAAAGAGAGGGTGGGCGGTGATGAGAAAAATCAGGTTTGACATTTCTAAGTGAAGATGACTTACTGAATTGAAATAAATAGTCTGAAATCTAAAAGTTTTCTTTAGTCTAAATACAGTCAGGACAAATTAAGTCCAATACTAATTTTCCTAGAATGTCAAAGCAATATAGGAACAAGAAGCCAGTATACCAGATTTTATACACTGCAGTCCTCTGATCTAAGCTATTGCAATGTACTGTTCCTACATAGTTGCTGTATTCACAGGAATCTGTGGTAAACACATCCAATGAGAGCACCCATACCTTCAGGTGGGTCTGAACCAGTTGTAAATGTTCTTACAAGAACTAATATAAAAGCTTAAGAGTTACAGAATAGCATTGTTATTTCTTCAACATATTTGGGGATCATTTTTAGGTAGATTATTGGAATGAGACAAGATTACACCTGGGCAAAGTTAATGTGAGAGGAGGCAAAAATTTCCTTTACATTGAATTGTATGGAAAACACTTAGTATATTTTACAGACAAATCTTACAATACAGTCATCCTCATGACTGAGAATAAATGTTTGGAATGAGAAATTGTTTTACATAATAGGCACACATAAAAAGATTGACTAATATGTGTAAGTGAATGAATGCATGCATGATAATTGAGAGAGGGTCAATTTATTTTGCCTGGTAATTCACCTTCAGTCAACGACCAGCCAAAAGTTATGCTAATCTTTTATTTGGAAGGCAGCAACAAAAGAATATCATTAGATTTAGAATAAACGTACTGTACATCCTGGTTTCAGACTTTGTTGTGAACACAGATTTCATTTCAAGTTCTGACAGCTAGTAAACTCAGTCAATAAAGCTCATGGATGATCTTTTTCAGCCTGGAATAAAGGAAAGTCAAAAAGGACAAGATTCTAAGATGAGTGTTCTGTTAGAATTATGATAGGAGAACCCTCCATTTGCACATCAATATTAAGATACTGGATTTTACCATTAACATTTCAGAAATGAATTTTTAAAATTCTTGATATGACTTTCTGATGGTGAAGGTTTCTTTTCTCTTTTCTTCATAAGATTTGACACTTTGAATCCCTTTTTGTCAATGTGTTAACCACCAGCAGGCAATCTTAAGAGTCATAATTTGCTGAAGGAGTGAAGGAAAAGATACTTTACAGTGTAAGTATATCCAGAAAATTTCCTTGAGGTATTCATATTTCTGTTTTTACATTAAACCAACCTCATTAAATCTGTATTAGTGAGAAGACAACTTTAGAGGATTAAAAATTTAGGTTGCTTTTGTGTTCTATGATCATTAAGATTTAACATTGTCCAAGGGCAAACATATCTAAATATACATGTTAATTCCATCTCGTTTTTAGAAGAATTAACAGCAAAAATGACTTAGCTATATAATCTATCTAATTTTAGGTAAGAATCTCTGTTTTTTAGAGACCTCTAGTTCCCTTCCATTATTCAATACTAGAAAGCACTTTATTCTGTTTATTTTATTTTATTTTTTATTATACTGTAAGTTCTAGGGTACATGTGCACAACGTGCAGATTTGTTACATATGTATACATGTGCCATGTTGGTGTGCTGCACCCGTTAACTCGTCATTTACATTAGGTATATCTCCTAATGCTATCCCTCCTCCCTCCCCCCACCCCAAGACAGGCCCCTCTTTTTTTCTTTAATTTTTACTAGGAAGAAGTTTCATTTTCATGGTTTATCACAGATCACCTTTAATAGCTTGCATTTGACATTGTCTTTTTGACTATATGTTCCTAAATAATCATGAAAAACTATAAAAATCAAGAAACAAGGAAGGACAGATAATGACAGAACAACTTGAAAATGTGAAATCACTACATGAATTGTTACTTAAACAGAAATGGGTAGGAAACTGAGAATTTAAAATCATAGTGAAATAGAAGCAAGATATTCAGAATATATGATAGAGGCAATTCTTGGAAAGGATAAGGGATTATTTTCTATAAAAAAAGGAGAGTAAATGTCTTCCCCAAAAAAACTCTAGGCGAGTAAATGTTTATCATGTGACATTTATTATACCCTCAGTATTGTCAGTCAACCACCATTCAATATTGCTATTTATTTGAGCCTTTATACTGAGTACTCAGATACAGAACTGAAAAGGTGAAACATCAGGCCAGGAGAATTGGAAACATCCTATTGATTCTAAAATATAAATTTTATATCATTTTATAGTTTGAATCTTAAGTCAGTTTTAAAATCTTAAGCATTTTTGTGTGGCTTTCATGGTTATTTAAAGACTTTTTCCTTGACTATAAACTTTGAAAAATATTATATTTAGAGTTGGTATTGCAGACACATTTTTGAGTTAGCATTTTCCTCTCTTTCTTTTTTACAGTCCTTCTTGACGTTATTGGTGGCAAGCAATGGCCCAAAACATTCAAAACTACAGTTATAAAATTTCACTTATTCTCTCACAGTGATAAGAAAAATATGCTAAATGTGGAGAATACGTTATTAGAAGGAAGATTACTCTTTTACTGTGCTACCCTCTCTCCAACCAGTTCTTCCCGAAATGTAGAAACTCAGTCTTCCAAAATTGTCATCCAAGAGTGAATGATAAGAAAGTATTCTACTCAGAATTGTCTTTCATTTAAATTATTTAAAAATTATTTATAAATATGATACATATATTTATAAGTATTATAAATACGTATTTATACTAATATTAATAAAATAGAGAAGTCAAGGGTTTTATAAAAAGTTGTTTTATAAGCAGGAAAGGTAAACAAAAGAAAGTTGAAATCCAATAGAAGTTATAACAAAAGGATGAGAGAATGATTAACAGCAAGTTTTGAGTGTGTCTAGGCAAATACACCATAGCAAACTGACACAGATGAAAATACATGAATTAAAAAGTATTGTGGGCTGGGATGATTTAAAATTAAATGTAGGCAGTAGAAGAATGTAAATACTGACAAGGGCCAGTGGATATGGGGCTACCATGTTGCAGAACTCCACGGAACACTATTTTTTAGTATATGTTACATGAATGGTACTCCCTGGAATTGTGCAATGTAGCATTTGAGTTCCTAATATTTACATACTACTTGCTATTTATGCTGCACTGTTCAGTTTAGTTCACTTGTATTAAAATATAGCTAATGAATCTAAGATGAGGAATTAGATCTGGGATTGACAGAACAATTAATATGAGTTCTGGGACTTAGATGATCGCATAATGGAACAGGTCAGGAGAGTCCATGGTCAACTGTCTGGTTATTTAAATTATTTCTAAAATACTTTAAATAGATATCATTTGGAAAGGATCAACCTATACTTACACGATACTTCAACATATTACTTTCATTTTTCTATACTCCCTTCTACTTTAGGTTCATATTCTCATTACTCTTTAAGCATGTTCAATAGGTTGAATTTTGATTTCCCATTTCTTTATTCTATTGATGAAGAGGGCCACCACTTATTCTGTCTTTTGTATTTGGATCTATATACTGACTGTTTTATGCCTCTGACCTGCATGTTGGTCTTTCCCGTGACTTGTGATTGGCTTCTAGACCTGACCTGGGCTTGGCCAGTTTTATGGCCACTAGCACATGTCTATACCTACAGAAACTTTCTTGGTTTTGTATGTAATATGTTCCCATAAACACTTGAGACAGTTGAATATGAAGGAACTGAACAATAGATATTTTTAAACAGTGTTTTAAGGAAGGTTCTTATGCAGAGAGTTAAAAATATCAAAATATTTAAACAAAATTATTTTTAATCATATAGGCTTTTACATGGTCTTGATGATACACTTCTGGTATCTCACAGATCTTTATTTTTTATTCTTTTGTATTAGAACATTCAACTGACTGACTTAAAGTTGACTTATAGTAGAATATACAGTTGACAGCATTTCATTGAGGCTAATGATTATTTCTGTCTTTATATTAATTAAATTTATGAGATCTACATTTCTTAGCACTAGGTTTAGCACTGTGATTTTTCTGTTTTCCTGCAAAATAAGAGGGAATGAAATATAAAATCCAACAGTTATCTAATCTGCTATACAAAGATTGTGATATTAGCTGGCAGGCAGCATCAGCTCAGAGCTCAAAGTGAATCTTTGTCAGATGATGTTTAAAAGTCCAAATTCCATAATGTTTAAGGTGGCTCAGGGGTGTCAGATGATATATGTCTAAAGTCTACATAGTTCTGTTTTCTGTCTTTTTGTTATAGCCATTCTACTGTGTGTGTGAAGTAGTATCTTGGGGTTTTCTTTTTTAAATAATAGCTTTATTGAGATGTAATTTACACATTAGATACTTCAACCTTTTAAAGTAAAATAACTTTAAAAACTACAATTTAGTGGTTTTTAATATATTCAGAGTTGTGTAATGATTGCCATTACCACATTCCTGAGTATTTTAATTACCCTAAAAAGAAGCCCTGTACCCACTCTCACTTCCCATTCTTCACCCCTCTTTTTTTCCATCCCCAGCCCTAGCAACCACTAATTTACTTTCTGCCTGTATGGATTTGCCTAATCTGGACATTTCATCTAAATGGAATCATACACTATATGGCCTTTTGTGTCTGACTCCTTTAACTTGCCATAATTTTTTTTCAAGTTTCTTCCATGTTGTTGCATGTATTTGTTAGCACCTCATTACTTTTTTTTTTATGACAGTAATATTCTATTAGATGGGTATACCACATTTTCCTTATTCATCAATTGATGGACATTGTGATTTTTTTCTACTTTTTAGCTACTATGAATAATGCTGTTCAGTACATTCATGTACATGATTTTGTATGAGTGTATATTTTCATTTCTACTGGATATTTGCCTAGGAGTAGAGTTGCTGATCATGTTTATAACTATGTTTAACTATCTGAGGAATTCCTAAACTGTTTTCCAAAGTCGTTCACCATTTCACAATCCTAGCAGCAGTGTATGAGGGTTCTGGCTTTTCTACTTTCTCACTAACCCTTGTTATTGTCTAGTTTTTTAAATTTTAGCCAGTAGAGTATGTGTGAATGGTACCTTATTTTGGTTTTGATTTTCATTTTCCTAGTGACTAATAATGTTTATCTTTCCATATGCTTGTTGACCACTTTTATGTCTTCTTTGGAAAAATGTATATTTAAAATCTTTGCTCATTTTGAAATTAGGTTATTTGTGTTTATATTATTGAGTTATAAGTGTTCTTTGCATATTCGGGATACAAGTACTTTATCAGATATATGATTTACAAGCATTTTCTCTTGTTCTGTAGGTTGTCTTTTTACTTTTTTTTTTTTTTTTTTTTGAGGCAGAGTCTCGCTCTGTCACCCAGGCTAGAGTGCAGTGGCACGATCTCGGCTCACTGTGACCCCCACTTCCCGGGTTCAAGTGATTCTCGTGCCTCAGCCTCCCAAGTAGCTGGGATTACAGGCTTGCACCACCATGTTGGCTAATTTTTATATTTTTTATTAGAGATGGGGTTTTGCCATGTTGGTCAGGATGGTCTTGAACTCCTGGCCTCAAGTTATCTGTCTGCCTCGGCCTCTCAAAGTGCTGGGATTACAGGTGTGGGCAACCGCGCCCAGCCATCTTTTTACTTTGTGGATGGTATCCTATGAGCTACTGAAAGTTTTAATTTTGATAAAGTCTAATTTATGTTTTTTTAATTCCTTGTGCTTTTGGTGTTATATCTGAGAAACCACTGATTGATTCAAGGTCCTAAAGGGGTCTATACCTATACTTTCTCCTAAGAGTTTTATAGTTTTAGCTGTTACATTTAGGGTTTTTTTTGTTTTTTTTTTTTTTTAGAGACAGTCTCACTCTCACTGGAGTGCAGGCTGGAGTGCAGTGGTGTGATCTTGGCTCACCACAACCTCTGCCTCCCAGGATCAACCGATTCTCCTGCCTCAGCCTCCTGAGTAGCTGGGATTACAGGCATGCGCCACCACACCCAGCTAATTTTTGTATTTTTAGTAGAGATGGGGATTCACCATGTTGGTCAGGCTGGTCTTGAACTCCTGACCTTATGATCCACCCGCCTCGGCCTCCCAAAGTGCTGGGATTACAGGCATGAGCCACCACGCTCGGCCTAGGTTTTTGTTTGTTTGTTTTTTGTTTTAAATCCATTTTGAGTTGATTTTTATATATGGTGTGAGGTAAGTGTTTATTCTTTTGCATGTAATGTCCAGTTGTCCAAGCACCATTTGTCGAAAAGACTACTCTTTTCAACAAATGAATAGTGTTGGCACTCTTGTTGAAAATCAACTGACTGTAAATATAAGGGTTTATTTGTAGACTCTCAAATCTATTCCATTTATCTAGCCTCATGCCAGTTTGACACTGTCTTGATTACCTTGGCTTTGTAATAAATTCTGCAATTGGGAGGTATAAGTCCTTCAGCTCTGTTCTTCTTTTTCAACATTGCATGGCAATTTCTGGAAATTTTTTTCTCATTTCTTTCAGTCTTCATTTATTCTTTTTTTTTTTTTTTTTTTGAGATGTAGTTTTGCCCTATCGCCCAGGCTGGAGTGCAGTGGTGTGATCTCAGCTCACTGTAACCTCTGCCCCTTGGGTTCAAGCTATTTTCTCGCCTCAGCCTCCCACGTAGCTGGGATTACAGGTGTGCACTACCATACCCAGCTAATTTTTGTATTTTTAGTAGAGACGGGGTTTCACCATGTTGGCCAGGCTGGTCTTGAACTCCTGACCTCAAGTGATCCACCTGTCTCGGCCTCCCAAAGTGCTGGGATTACAGACATGAGCCACTGCGCCCAGCCCAGTCTTTATTTTTAAAACATAAATCTTTATTTTTATTATTGAAATTTTACATAGTATAAAATTGGCCCAAAATGCTGAAGATACACGTTTAGAAAGTAAAACATGCAAAATACAGTTCTTAGAACTATGATCATGTTGTATAAGAACAAATCAATTATAGTAGATTACATTATACCATTGCATCATCCAGAACAAGTGCTTCAAAAGCAAGGCTTTACATATTCACCCAGTACTACTAGTTTGGAAAAAATTACGAATCTTTATATTTTGGGGAAAACAGATGCTTAATTTTTTGGTCAAACTCCAGTGTTATACAATAGAGAAGACATAATGAACTGGTTAAACTGTAGAGTCAGACTGGCTCAGCTCAAATTGTGACTTTAGCACTTACCAGCAATATGGCCTTGAGCAAGTACTTAACATCTATAAAATGGGGTAACAGTCACTGTCGTAGTATAGTAGCAGCAGAAGGCTGTTGTAAGGATTAAGGGAGGAAACGTGAAACACTTATTAGAAAAGTGCCTGGCACACAGTAAGTACTCAATAAGTGTTAGCCTTTGAAAGTGTTGTAAAGATTTTATTCATGCCAGTCTCAAGATTTGAAAAGATTCCTTTTTTTTTTTTTTGAACTGGCATTGGAATGCAAGAATTAGGAAAAATAAAACAAAAACCTCTTAATTCTATGCTAATATTGAATGTCCATGAAGCACTACAGAATACATTGAGATTTTTTAAAAAGTGACACTTCTGTCAGGGAGCTTAGAATTAAGGATGGGGAAAATACACACAAAACTCATACATGATCGAGAAAGAGAATGTTTATAATAGAAGTTATACAAAGTAAAAGGTTATTTGGTTTCAAAAGAAGACAGCTCACATATGTTTATGGGGATTAGGCAAGTCTTCCTGGAGGAGGTGGCATTTTGGATGAATTCTAAAAGTCTGATTTGATTTATATACAGGCAGTGATAAGGTAAGTATCTGAACTAATAAGAAACAACACAAAGACTGAGAGGCAGGGTCCATGGTCCTGTTTTCTAAACAAAAGTGGGTTTGGGGCAGGCGCCATCCCCGTAGGGCACAGTTGAGGTGCATATGGCTGGTTTTGGTTGTACTGGCTAGGGAGCACTGCTGGTATTTAGTAAGGGGGTGGTGCTAAACATTCTGCAGATGACAGGGCTGTGATGGTCAGGCTGAAATGTATAATTAGGTGGATGCCTAGGAGGGACACAGGAAGAAGAATGCTATGAAGGGAAAAAAAGGGTGTAGAAATCAGAAGAGCAGGGTTTTGGTTTTAACACTTTAAAATATGAAGATTTAAAATTGGAATGTGATTCCTCAAGCCCTATTCTTAGATTCTGTTTTACCTAGATATAATTCTATACATTCTGTGCATATACTTAGTGAATTTATGCATATACTTAGTGAATTTAGATGGGGCAGAGAAAGAGTAGGTCATTTAATGCAGGGGTTCTTAACCTGATGAACCCATGAATAGAATTTAGGGGTTCATGAGCTTGGGTTGGAAAAACATTTACATCTTTATTTTTACTAACATCTACCTGAAATACAGTACTTCCTTTCAATAAGAATACAGGCAACAAAATATAGCAGTGTTAGCAGTAGCTAGAACATTACTACTAATAGAAATTATAGATATTTTTATATTACAGCTAATATAGATACCTTGAAGTATTTACACTGCTTTGAAATTTTGGTAGGTTTTGCTACTAGGATTTTTAAATGTGTTGATAGAGAAGCAAATATATTACTATAATTACAAATTTTTAAAAATTTATAATTTATAGTAAATTATAATTTATAGTAAAATTTTAAAATTTTTATTCATGTGAATTTTAATTTACATTTTAAAACATTTTTCTGAGAAGGAGACACTAGGCTTTACCAGATTTCCAAATGATGTAAAGTGATGAAGTTTGGGAAATAGAATGGTAGAATGTTGTGAGAATGATTGGAAAAACAGAATTTCAGGCTGAAATTTGGAGTTGGAGCATGTTGAGTGAAATAGATGGTGTAAGCATCTGCAGAAGAGAGTGTGAAGTGACAATAGAGTCATCTGGAAGTGGGAATGCAAAGCTACCTCAATCAGAGGGATTTAAGTGGGAGGAGGAGTGTCCTTGTTGGTTAAGTTTAGGAGAGAATTAGTACTGCCAGGAAAATGAAAGTTTGAGTTAATGTTAAGAGATAGAGGATTATTGATTGCCAATGGCAACAATTGACATTGGGTGCTTACTAAATATAAAATACATATTATTTATTCTTTGCAAAAATCCTGGGAAGTAGATATTTTTATCCTTGCCATTTTACAGATGAAGAAATTGAGGGTCTGATATGTTAATTTGCCAAGTTAGCGCAGTTGGCAATCTGCAGATCTGAGATTTAAACCTCTCCTGATTCCAAAGCCTGCTCTAGTTTTTCCTACATCATATTGAATTAGATGTTCCAAAAGACCAAGAGGAAGAGGCTAGAAAAATGGCATGTGAGGACTGAGCTGGATGGGGATGAAAGCAGGGAGACTGTGGAAGGGAAGTCTTTGACCCGGTTTTGGAAAGAATTTTGGAAAATGGGTTAAAGACACAGGCAGTCTGCGTGGTAGGCTGGAGGGGGTGAGGAGATGAGGTGGCATTTGACGAAAATTTGCTTATATTTTAGTGGCATTGAGAATCAAGTCCTCATTGTTTCAGAATCTGTTACACAGATGGTAAATTTATGTAAGATGCTCCTTTTCTCTCTTCCCTTGGCATAGTACTCCTGCCCACCCTGAGGTGGGGAACCTGCTCCTAGTAGTAGCCTTATGAGGTGACATTTTGAGCCTTCTCTTCTTTGCCTGGCCTTCAGACCCCAATTTTCTAGAGACTGCAATTGAGAAAGACCTTTTGTTACTGTACAATAGGGGGAAAACTCCCAGTGGTATAAAACAGACTGAGGACTTTGCAAAATATAGCAAGTTCATGTCTGCTAATATGTTAAGTTATTTGGCCTCTCTAGTTTAAGTAGTGATTTGTTGTTTTCATGCTAATACAAATTCTTGTATTAATAGGAGCACGGCCCTGGGTTTCTTCATCCGTCTGGGAAAAAATTACTTGTTTGATGGTAAACAAAGAACAGAAGAATTGGTTCACTGTCTTCATTTTAAAAAAAGATGGTATGAAGCAATAGTGGAATAATTTTAATTGTAACCATCTAACACTTGCCATCAGTAAGATCATTTGTGTTCTGATTTTAGGAAATGGAGTATTAAAGAGTACATAGTGCATTAGAAATGCAAAACATGACCACATGTTCTCAGGATTTTGTCAGTGTTACATGAAAGAGCACTTGTATTGGGATGCTCGGCTCTGAGGGTATTCTCTGTTCAGTGTGTATTTACAGAGATGTATGAATATTTGATTAATGAGTCATGGTCTCCGGAGAAATTTAATAACTGTATTGCCGTACAAAGCCAGGCCCTTAACTGTTAACACAGCTGCCAATAGTGTCATTGACATTGCGGCCCTTTCTGAATCTAATATATTCTGTGGAGTAAATTCCTTGGTTAAAAAGGGATCTGTGAGAGACATTCAGTTATCTGTTTTGAACTTCACTTAATTTACAGGCTCTGATTTGTAAAGATTTTTTCCAGTGAAAACAAGCAGTGATAGGGAAACTTAAAAATGACCTCTTTAAAAATGATTATTTTTCCCAGAAATAAGTTGGAAAATCATTGATAAATAAAAAGGAGTTGGCTATCCTTTTCAAGATTATCTTTTGGGGATTTAGTAATCGTTTTTGTCTTGCTTCTCATCTAAGAAATATCCACAAGAAGTAGAAATATAAGATACATTTGTGATTTGGATATGTAGATCTCATATGTATTAAAATGTCCTAATCTAAATTCATTATTAAACATAATTTAATGCTTTTTCAGCAATAATTGAAGGCTAATTTATCCTTTCTTCATTCTTTTTGTTTTTAATATCTATGGAGAAATCAATTCTAACTTTCAAAGTTAGGTAGGTATTTTAGTAATGTTACTTCGGTTTAACTGCTTGAGTAAAAGGGAGAAATGTCAAAAAAAGATAAATTTAGTGCAGGCGCTTTCGCTGGAAGCTGTAACTGCAGGTTAGAATTATCCATGCTATGCAGAATTTCCTGCAACACTTCTCCTTAGGGCCACAATGCATTACAGCAGACGTATAATGAAGCTGCTATAAAATCTCTGGTAATTAAGGGGGATTTGACAGTAATTGCAACAGTGAATCAACTTAATTATTACCTGCTTCAAAGAGAGCTAACCTGATGTTATAATCTAACCTTTTCTACTTTTAAAATGGGAGATTAAACAAGTATATGTAGCCTTTAAGAATTAAAAGTGTTGAGATAGAATTGTATTAATATACTTCTAATATATACTTTATGCACATGTACACATCAGCTTCTCAAGAACCAGCACCCAGCTCTCTGTGATCCATTAAAGTTATTTGGTATGCTCTGGAAATTAAACCAAAGGCACATCTCTTATTCAAGTCAGCTTCTCCCTCAGCCACAAACAGACCTTGGTTGTGGTTAACTTGACTTCCACAAAATAAAAAATATTTTCTTAATATTAGCACATAAAGCAAAGAAACACCAAAGTTATTATCATTGGTTACATTAGGTAGACCATCTCTTAGAATCTTAAAATCTCATCAAAAGTGCAAGTAATGCTAGGTGTGGTGGCATATGCCTATAATCCCAGATACTTGGAAAGCTGAGGCAGGAGGATTGCTTGAGCCCAAGAGTTTGAGAATGTAATGAGCTACGATCACACCACTGCATTCCAGCCTGGGTGACAGAGTGAAACCCTGTCTCTAACTGATATGAAGATAAAGATTTAGAATTACTGAGAGCTCTTATCTAACTTGGTATATCCGACTCGGCACAAGGATTGAGGTACCTGTTTCAGCCTAAGTTATGTCGAGGGTAACACTTTTTATAAATGTTCTCCTCTCACTTCCTATTGGCTGCTATCTTCCCACAAGAATGGGAGTGGAGAGAGAGACAAGTAGTGTGGTTTTGATATGAATTCATGTCATATACCATGTATTACCAGGTACCTACTAAATGTAATCAGTACCAGGTTCTGTATTTATGGTTTGGCTCCCTCTCTGGCAGATTTCTCCAGCTCTGTTTTCTGCTTTTAAGACTTTATCATACATACTTGTGTCTTCGTTGGCTTTAGCTTTATTACTACTTTCAATGGCAAAAACTGCAATTACTTTTGCACCAACCTAATGGCTCTCTTAACTCTCTAATTATAGCAAGATTGGTCCACAGTAGTTTTGTTCTGGAATTGAATCTTTCGGTTTGGTTTTGTGTGTGCATATGTAGAGATCCAGTGAAGTGGCTTGTTTCACAGGAGGTGATTGATTAGGCATAGGTTTGGTACAGTTTGGGGACAGAACAATCTCATCCTCAACTAATGTTTTCCACACTAAGAGTATGTTCAGATGAACATGAACCAGAATTGAGTCTTCATCTGGGGCAGCAATAGGTTAGCTGCTTAGGACACTTGGGCAGGCTTTGATCATTGATCTTATAAGATTTTGTCTTCTGGTGTATTGCGAATTCAGCCTGGAATCCCTGAAGGAAGATTGAGAGCACAAGTTATATACCTTGTTCTCTAATGTTTTCTTGCCACTAATCAAACTCTTTCTTAATATAGGAAGCAAATAAGCACAATCAACAATTGACTAATGAATAGGGAAATTAAATGATGTGAATTATAATTTTGATTTGCTCACTGGACTGACCTGGGGCAAATTGTCTAGGACTTCTTTCTGTTTTATTCTTATGCTAGACTGAATTACAACTACTCCACAGGGATCTCCTAAAATCTGTTTCCTTTTTTGTCTGTCAGAAAATTTTCATGAAGCAGGTCACCAAAGTAGTGTCCTTAACAAGTTAACACAACTTCCAAAGGTGCCAATTTTATGGTCAAGGATTCTCCTATTCCATGCAAGCCATGGTTGTCTTTAATTCATGCTCATAACTTATAATTTACCAGAGATCAGTTACCTATGTAATAGTTATACCTAACTTTTTGTCTTTTGGATGGTTCATTCCTTGTTAGCAGTGAGCAGAGAAAGTTGAAAGGTATGAAGCTCAAACCAAATGATTTTTACTTGATAATCAGTGTAACAAGGCTATGGGAAGAAGGTGGAGCACTTACTATTCTAGGCACTTTATATGCATTATCTCATTTTCATACCAGAAACAAATCTGTGCTTTATAGAGAAGAAACTTGAGACTTAGATTAAGAAAATTGCCCAAGGATATCTAGGTTATAAATGATACATTCAGGATTCAACCCTAGATCTGATTCCATATATGGTTGAAACTACTAAATTTTGGATTTGTTTGTGGAATTAATTAACTAAAGGAGCAACCATATTGCTCCTTTCTGAGATATCACAGGTGAAAATGTACAGGAGAATATATACAGGTTTTCACTGAAGACCTCCCTGAAATACAATGTATTTTTAATGTCAGCATTTTCAATGCCAGACATACTTAAAAACCAATAAGTTTTGAAGCTTTTACCTTCCAGGTTAATGCTCCCTTTCAGTTCTTCTCAGGTCTTTTCCACAAGCAAAACATGTACTGACTTCTTATGAACTTTATGAAGAATGGGTATCTATTTAGAGACCTGCATGGTAAAGACAAATTGTCATACTTCTTTGTTCTTATAAAATGATGGAGTAAAAAAAAAGTTAGGATTATGTTTTCTGAGAGAAAGTTAATTATATAACCATCTCAGTTATTCAGGGACAGAATATTAGATGAAGGATATATTCATTCCTGCCTTGGGCAATAGAAATGGATTTTTTCAGTTGGCACTAAGGTGGCCACAATAAGGGATTAAGAGAGAGTTGGGATCACCTCAAAAAATGACCTGTCTTTGAAAGGTGGCAGAGTTTTAAGGAACTTTAAAGATTATCTAGTTCATTGGCTTTTTATAGTTGAGTCCCAAAAAGATAAAATTACTTGCCCAAGTTACACAGCTACCTATGACAGAGGTGTTTTAGAATCTAGCTTATTTTAGCTGAGAGAAAATTTATCTCAAAGAGTTTATGTTTGGCAACTTTAATATAAATAGCAGAACATCTACTGACATCTTTTTAAAAATCGAATCATATTTAAGTAAACTGGGTTCCGTTGATTTTCCAGACTACAGTCCTGAGAAGGGATGGAATTCTTATTACAGAAACTGACTTTCCTTTGTTGTCCAATTAGAGCATTGACATAGATTTGGAATACTGAGTGAAGTTAAAAAGAAAATTGTAAATTAATAGCAGTGGAAATCAGTCTGAGCATCTTTTCAACAATATTTCTACCCCTGCCTTCAACTTATATTTTGGCTTTTTGTTTTATTGTTATTGGGTCACTTCTTCAAGAAGCATAGGAAACTAGGTGATTGTCAGTTGTAACTTGAAAAGGAGGGTAGGATCTGAAAAGAAAAGGAATGGAAATTTTTATTATGAAATCTCTATTTCAGTTATCTATTGCTGTGTAATAAATGATTGTCTTAACCTAATAAGGACATGTTATTCTTAATGATTTTGTGGTTGATTGTGCTCAGCCGTGAGGTTCTTCTGCTCCACATGGTGAAGCTGCAGTTACTCATCCAGCTGCTTTCAACTGAGAGTTCATCTGGAGTTTAAACATCCAGGATGGTCTCTCATCTTTCAAGACTACTCTCCAAGTGACCTCTCATCATTTGATAGTCTAACCCAAATTTTTCTACAGCATGACAGCTGGCTCTGAAAAACACAAATGCAATAGCTTCCAGGACTTGTTAAGACTTGGGCTAGGATCTGGCACAGTGGAACTTCTACTGCATTCTACTGAGCAAAACAAACCCAGCTCAGAGTCAAGGGTAGGGGAAATAGATTCAATTTGTCAATGGGAGAAATGGTAAATAATTTTTTGGCCATCTTTACCACCATCCGAAATTTTTAGGATCTCAGTTTTCATTTATCAACCAATCTTATATCTGAACTTTCTTAACACTTCAGTATCCCACATCAAATATTTAACAAATGCCAGTATTTCCTTAGTCCAAGCAATAACCCATTTCTTTCCTCAGTTCCCCACAAAACAAAGAAATTCACAGACATACATGACTTTGGAAAACAGTAATATTATGCCTTCATGAAATCCTCAATTTCAGAGATGACAAGAAGATTTCTAATTATCTGTCTTGGAGCTGAGGTAGATTTTCTAGCCTGTTCTACTTTTTAAGGGTGTAAAAACAGCCTCAAGTCCTAGGAAATTTAAATTCTGGAATAAAAAGAAGTATGAACATGTGAGAGTGAGCCAGAGAGAGAATTTTGGCTGGAAATTTAGATGAATAATTTGGTCCAGCAAGAAGACCCTATCCATTTTCCCTTTGGCTGCTTAATTCTAATTTCTCTAATAGAGTCTGAATTTAGTGAATCATCTTCTCTGACCAGGTACCCCTCTGCCAGAACAACAGAAAGTGCCAAACTCCCTCAGCCATGATGGTCAATTTGACATGGAGATGTTGTAAAAATAGCAATGAGGGGATCAGCTTTGCTTCCCCATACCTTTATTTTTTATATAATTATGCAGGATCTACACACAGGCACCCATATCTGCTTTTCTGCTGCAAATGTAGTCATTACAGAACTAGCCAGGCCCACTTACTGAAGCATTTAGACAATGGTGGGTATGGGTGTTATGGAGTGGATTACACTGTAAAGACAGCAATATGATTTCGAATCTGCTTTTCCCTGAAGGCACCAGCAGAATCACCAAGAGGCAGCCTATTCCCCCTCAAATGAGATATAGCAGTTTATCATGTCAGACTACGCCACAGAGGGTTAAGGCTATATGGCTTCTGGCTGTCAGAACCAGGATTTCATCTAGGGGCCCCCTCAGGCCATATGGAGGAAGCCTCAAAAGTTCATTCTGCTTTTTCCATTGTCTGGCATCTTGTCTCCATTCCCATTCCAGTGTCCTCTTTTGACCAACCTTATAGCCCAAATCCAAATCATGTGTGCAACATAAACTTTCATAAGATTTTCCTTCTATTCATTAAGAGAAGCCTCTCCATTGTATCCAAATAAACTCAGTAAATACAAATATGAGAGGATGCATTTTTATTTTAATTTATAAATTTTAATATACCTCTACAAACTTAGGGAACTGTCTTTCAACCTTTGGAACAATTCTGTGGAAATAATTTGAAATTATTTATGCTGACTAGAGAAATCTACGGAGACAGGATCATGAGAGGAAAAATATACATATGTAATTCTTTTGTGAAGCTACAATATTAAGATTCTGTTCACGACTCCTATTAGAGTTCATCACGACCTATTTCAGATTTTGCACACCGTAATTGTTTCATTGTGAAAATCTTTTGTGTCTATTTTCTGAATTGCTATGTTGTCTATAAATATTTAGTGATAATTCATGATTGGGTTGTATTTACCCCTGTAGTTATGTATTACAAATGAAACGACAGCATCTGCTGAAATTAAAAGTGGCCACATTTTCACTGGAGCTTAATTAAATGCCAAAATTTATCTACATTAACAACAAAGTAGTGAAATTTATTGATCAATTCACGTGATATAAGTTGACAAATGGCTTAAGCAATTTCCATAATTTTCTACACGTGTTAAAATTTGTAATGAAAAAGAACACTATATTAACATTAAATGAGAGCTGAAAGGGAGGTTTTGTACTGGGGCCAGTGCCCTGGAGCAGTGTACTTTGTTTCCCGGGCCCTGTCCAGGCTTGCTGTTTGAGCTGTGTACAGATGGGTCTCTGACAGTCCTACAGCTGTTCTCCTAATTGTCCATTAAGTGTTCTATTGATTCTCTGATTCAAAGTACATGTCTTTCAGCTCAAGCTATCGTGTGAAGTGGCAGACACATTCCTTGTAGAATGACAGAGCTGCTTGAAACCTAAAAATGTAGTCTGCCAGTTTCAATTGAGGATCCTGCTTTCAAAGGAGAAGGCTTGGTTAAAGGCGCTTTGTAATAGCTGGTTAGGTTATATTTTCTAAACTTTTAGCATCAATCAATTAAGGCAGCAGCAGCATGAAGAGTTTTAATTCCTGGTTAAGCATGTACAGATTGCATCTGGCTGATACAGGGCAGGACGAGGGGATCAGGATTGGTAAGAGAAGATCAGACTCATTTAGCTGTGTGCAGATTTTTTCCCCTCTGCATCTGACATGCGCAAAGTCATTTTCATTTGACTTGCAAGTTCACTTTTTGCATTTTTTAAAAAATTGAGATCATCTGCAATTCTAGATTATGCCAGTCAGAAGCCTGTTTAAAATCATCTCTCTTTAATCTGGAAAGTGAAAGATAAGATGCATATCTGTTGCGAGGACCATAAATCTTCAGAGAAACAAATAACCATAGATAAAACTGTAAAAGTTATTTAGTACTCCACTGGAAGAGGTTTATTAATCTAAAATTTCCAGTCCATTGTGTCATGATTTGGTTAGCACTCTGTATCTCATTTTGTGCAATTGTACCCCAAGCAAAGATCTGATCTCTTCAGAGTTTGAACTTTGTCAGTTGTGTAGTTCAGTTTTGGTCTAGATTCAAGGAATAAAGCAAAAGCTGCTATCCAAAAAAAAGTCCACAACTATGGTTTGGGTTGCCCCCAATAGTATGTACTTTCTTTTCTTAATGAAATGACACATCCTAATGCTTTTACCATCTAGATTTAGCTCCTAATTACTCTGTAATATAATATTTCTATAGAAAACAGTCTTATTATCTAGTAATCTTTCATCTATAAATGAAATGAACAAACAATGTTAGTTGTCTCCTGTGTATCATTAACTTAATTAGGAGCCACCCCAATGGACTTAATCACAGTTGAGGTTCTCTGGTATGATTTTAGCTTACATAAGTTTATAGATTCATCGAGATTTTCAAAGGGAAAAAGACTATCAAACACATATTTAAATCAGTTTTATGTATTAAATATACATATTTCAATGCATAAACATGAGAAATATCTATTAAGGAAAATCACTTTAAGGGAAAAATTAATTAAAAACTGCTCTGTTTCCCACAATTAGCTGTACATTTTTTTTTTAATGTCACCTTTGTATCTTTGCACAATAGCTTCTTTGGAAGTATACTCTTCTCTTCTCTCATTATTGTTGGGTAAAGGAGCATGGCCACTAAACTGTGCTCCTTTTGTCAAAAAGCAAATGATTTGTATCCTGATGTTCTGTCTGAAGCGTGGCTCTTTTTACTCTGGCCCTCCCATCTATAAGCCTCCATGCTGTAGCATCCTAAGTAGGAAGCGAGTTGCCTGCTCTAAGAGTTGATGAAACAGGGAGACAATATATGTACTTTTAATTTGTTTTTAGTGTGATGTATTTAGGATTTGGAAGCATCAGGAACTATATAGCTTATTTGCTTTTAAAATATTTGTTGTGATATTACAGTATATGTGAATGAATGCAATATGTGGTATGTATTACAGAATCTAATCTGAATTTAGAGATTTATGTGTTTTCAGAATGTGGAAGCTTCAACCAAAATGTCTTCTTACCAAAGGATGATAAATCTTCCCTAGATGCTTTTTCTTGGAAAACAAGTGAAAAATCTATTTCTAACATAGTAATATACTATATATTGATACCTGCAAAACATTATGTGAATCTACTTAGATGCCAGCAGTTTCAATTACACTGTTAGCCAGTTTTTAAAAAAGATTTTTAGAAGCTTTCAACTGTAGACTTTTGTCTTGTTGAATGAACTTCAGCTACACTAAATTTTAAGTAAATTTGTGATGACTGAGCAATATACATTGGCTGAGCTAGAATCCAATAACCCACAGGACAAATTAATTTTCAACAAAAAGGGCAGAAGCCTCAAGTGCCATGAGTATATGGAGTCTCATTCTATCTCTCTGGAGCCATTTTTGCAAATCACTACAGCTATTCATAATCTAAATCAGTCTCCTTTAGCAGCAGAAAGATCTTTTTTCATGACAAAACAGAAGATGACATTCATTAGTGCCTAACTTGCATAAGCTAGCTTAAATTTATTGGTGCTCTTCTACTTATCTGGGTAAGAATTCCTTTGTCTACAGCTATAGGAAAATTCCAGTTGTACTACTTAAAAATATAAATTGTCACTTTTATCAGAACTTTTGGCAGTTTACTTTATTTTAGAAGTAAAACTGGTGGTTAAGGTTTTAAGACTTCCAATGGGCGTTGTTTCAATCATATTTAATAGGTGCCTAGGATAGTAATAGGATTATGTATAAGCTTCTGTGCTGAAAAAAATTCACATTTTTATCCATATACTGCTGGGGAGGTTTGTGGGGAATCAACCTTTGCAGTTGTGGATATGGCTATGTGCATTGTATTACCTGCCAGGCATGGACAGAGACTTAACATCACCCAGCTGGTTTGCTCATCATATTCAAGGGCTATGCATGATTTTTAAAAGGAGGCAAGATACTTAGAAGACATCATTTTGAAATGTCCCATAAGCTGTAATAAACCTTTCTACCAGTGAGTGGGAAACTTAGCTTCTTATTATGTTCATAATCTTCTGATTAGACTCCTTCTTTTGTTGGTCATATTTTCTTTCCAGTTTATAGGAACCAGCCTTTGATCTGTCTGGAAAAATTAAGTTGTTGCTGTATCAGTAGGACCATGCTTTTTGTTTTCTGTTCCCTCCCACCTCTACCATGCTGTTAAAAAAACGTGGAAAAACTGAGTGTACATACATTTTTCAATGATGGTTTTGTTTGTCTTCTGACAATCAGATCCTTGGCCTGGTGGGACAGTGAGGAGTATTACCTAGCAAGAATTATATTGGTAGGGTGAGATGGCAATGTGGTGCATCTCCATAGAGGAGGAGGAGGAGGAAGAGAATGTGGGTATGAGCTTAATAGTACCTGACTTGGCTAGGGGTTGAAAAGAGCCTGAGGTAGCAATGAAGATTGATTTTCAGGGATTAAAACATAATTTCTAAGTATTTGGGGTGATGGTATTGTAAGATAGCCAAATCCTAAACAAATCTTTCACTAACACTTCTTTCTTCTGTGACTACATAGCGTCTCTAACGTCTGAATTCACGTTTCTGTCTGTTCCTAGTCATCATTTATCATAGACGATGACATTGAGGCAAGCCTTGGATATGACCTGGAATGAAGGGAGAATTGAATAATACAAGTGGTGTGGCTCACTATTTGGAAGAAGTCTTGTGCTTTGAAAAAAAATGTATCCTGTATCCACAAGACAGAGTTTTTCTGTAAACCTAACTGGTCCATGTTAAGGAATGCCTTTGTACCCCTCGTGTCAGTCGTTGTGATCTAACCATTTGAGCTAATGAGGCTAGTCACATGTTATTAAATACTCATCCATAAAATCTCCACAAAAATGGAATTTTAAAGTCAATCAATGCCCTTTTTTCTGTCTTGGAAGATTATATCAAGGAGCATGAACAGAAATAGAGCTCCAGCAAAATCATAGGTTAAAAGGAACATTCTAGGGTCTTCTCTGCCACGGAGTCAGCTTCCCATAAAAGGTCTCTCTCCTGTTTTCCTATTTTCCAAGGCAGAGTGTGCTCTAGATCTATACTTCCAGGGTTCAAATACCATGTCTGCCACTCTCTTTCTGTGTGACCTTGTGCAAGTTATTTAATCTGCCTGTTCTTCAATTTTTATTTCTGGGGAATTATAGTAACACCTATCATATAGCATTGTTAGGGGTCTTGAATGAGTCAATATTGTTGGTGTCAACCTACTACTCTTGTGTCCATGTTGTTATATGCAATGATCAATTCATAGTTTTCTTTTTATTTGCCTCATTGGCACTATTCAACACAGTTATCATTCTTCTTTCTTGAAACACTCTTCTCTTGGCTTGCAGGATGCCCTGCTGTCCTGGTTTTCTCCTCTTTCAATGTTCCTTCTCACTTTCTCCTCATCTCTCCAATCTGTCAATGTTGGAGTGCCCTAGAGCTTAGTCCTTAGTCTTTTTTGTTTTATATCTTTGTTGATGTCCTCCAGGTTCATGACTTTAAATATCATCTATATGGCTGCTACTTCCAAACTGATAACTCCAGCTTGGATCTCTCCCCTTAACTAACTGCTTGACATCTCCAGTTGGCCATCTGGTAGGCATCTCAGATTTAACACAATCAAAGCTAAAGCCCCGTTTGCACCCTCCTGCCCCCAAAAGCTGCCTCTTTTACAGTCTTCTATCTCAATGAATGGCAAGGCTGTCCATTCAGTTGCTCAGGCCAGAAACCTTGGAGTCATCCTTGATTTCCCTCTCTCAGCCTCACTCTTTGTGTCAATTCTATCAGCAATGGTCTTGCAGTGAAATTTGCCAGCACTCTCCCTCCCATCTAGAAGTCTCTGTCTTCATTCTTTGCTTTAGATTTCTTCATAGCACTTATCACCATCTGGAAATCTTTGTTTTATTTGTTTGCTTATTTGTTGTGTTTCCCCCTACAAAATGTAAATGTCTAGAGAGCAGGGGTTTTTGTGTGTTTTGCTTACTGTTGAATCCTAGCATCTAGAACAGTGCCTATAACATCTTAGACCTCAATAAATATTTGTTGAACGAATGAACGAAGTGCTTAGAGTGGTTCCTAGTACATAATGAATGCCCAATAAATGCAAACCACTATTTTATCCCAATTATAAAGTTGCATTGTACATAATATAGGATAACTCCATGTAAAGAGGCTCCGTATGCGTATTAATAATCCTATAATTCTATACAGTGAAACTCTTTTATTATTTTACTGTAGCCTCAAAATATCCCTTTTGGATTACCCCAGTACTTCACCGTGAATTGTATGTGTATATCCTAAATAAATGTTTGGTAAATAAATTAAGTGTTTCAGTTTTTGACTTGAGAATTCCCTTTTTGGAAAATCAAGAATAATGGCCCAATATTCTTTGGGAGCAGCTTCCTGATTAAAGCTTTTTAAGACAAAAGCAAAAATGATGGTAGGAATTTATGGGTTAAAATTTCCCCTTCTGGCCGCAGGCACTTTAGGAGGCCAAGGTGGGCATATCAATTTGAGCTCAGGAGTTTGAGAGGAGCCTGGGCAACATGGTGAAACCCTATGTCTACTAAAAATATTCTAAAAAGTAGCTGGGTGCAGTCCCAGCTACTTGGGAGGCTGAGGTGGGAGAATTACTGAGTCTGGGGGGGTCGAGGCTGCAGTGAGCTGAGATCATGCCACTGCACTTCGGCCTGGGCAACCAGAGTGAGACCCTGTCTCAGGGAAAAAAAAAAAAAAAAAAAAAAAATTCCCCTTCTTCTATTTGTCCTTGTTCTTAGCTCTGGGTTCCTTTTATTTAACTTAAAATTACTGAGCAATTTCAAGTGTTTTAATTTTGTCTTCTACCATAGAATCCTTTTGTCATGTCAATTCAACAAATACTTGAGAGCTCTTCTGTGTGCTAAGCACTGTGCCAAGTACTAGGGATTTGTAGAGGAATATTACTTGGTTCTTACCTTTGAGGAGCCCAAGAAAGTAGAGAAGGTAGGCATGTAAATAATTACATTTCTTTTCTTTCCCTTGGAGATGAGGTCTTGCTTTGTTGCCCAGGCTGGAGCGCAATGGCTATCCACAGGCACAATCATAATGCCCTGCAACCTCAAACTGCTGGGCTCAAGCATATCTCCTGCCTCAGCCTCTCAAGTAGCGGGGACTACAGGTGTGTGCCACCACACCCAGTTTACATTTCAGTATGGTATAATAAATGCTATAATGGCACCATGTACAAAGGTACAGAGGTAGCATAGGAGGGAATGATTAACTCTGAGAGATGGATGGGTTGGGGAGGAAGTGAAAAGGTTTCATAAAAGGTTATGCCCAAGCAAACCTATTATAAATGGAAACATATAAATAGGAGTTTTTCCAGTACATAACGTGGGTTCTGGAGAGGGTGAAGGCATTTCAGACAGAGGGAACAGAATATGCAAAGGCACAAAGATGCATAATAGCATACTGTGTATAGAAAATTACAGATAATTTGGTATTGTTGAAGCACAAAGTGTGTGTGTGTGTGTGTAAGGGGTTGGTGGTATGTATGGGAAGTCACAGATCATGAGTCTGCAGGGCTTTCCATGCAGCATTAAGAGCTGTTACTATTTTATGTAGTGGGGAGCTATTTAAGAAAAGGAGCATGGGTCTGTAATATTAGTGCTTTCTGAAAACTACTCTGCCTGCTCTATAGAGGATGTATTGATGAAGATAAGAGTGGAGGGATGGAGTCTACCTGGGAGGCTATTGAAAGAGTCCTTGGGTAAGATGATGATGATGGTAGAACCCTCTACCTTTGAACAAGCTCTATTAGAAAATTTTACTTTATACCAAGTCAAAACTGGCATTCTGTCATTTGTTCTGTTATATCCCATAGACCATACAAATGTGATTCTTTTTCAATAAGTCTTACTCAGGAATTAGAAATGACTTTGTGTCTCCCCAGGTTTCCTCATTTCTTGCTGCCCTTTGTGAGACATAGTTCCGGACCCCTTACCACCATGGTCCTGATCCTTGGACATGCATGGAATATCAGTGTTACTCTTAGGATACAGCCCCAACAATCTATTATAACACTGTGCACATGGTCTGGCCACAAAAATCCAATGATCCTAATATGTCTTTTCATCAGTGCAACCTGAGGTGTTTAGTTTTTTTTTTAGCAGCCAAATCATTGTCACCTGCTGAATCTCTGGTCACCAAAACCCCAAGTTTCTTATCCTGTCTATCCCATCCAGTTCAACTGATATTTACAATCTATGTGTAGGACTTTATATATATTCCTGTTAAATTCATCTTCTTCGGTTTGTAGACCCAGAGTTTTTCCGTTATGAAAATTTGAAACTGATCCAAGATTCAAAAGGATTATATTAACCATGCCTTTAGATTTGTGTCATCTGCAATGCTTTCTTCCTTGGTGGTTACCTTGGTTACCTCTAGTTGCATCCTTTTTTTTTTTGAGATGGAGTCTCACTCTGTCACCCAGGCTGAGTGCAGTGGGTCACTGCAACCTCTGCCTCCCAGGTTCAAGAAAGTAGCTGGGATTACAGGCATGGACCACCATGGGCCCAGCCAATTTTTGTATTTTTAGTAGAGACGGGGTTTCGTCATGTTGGCCAGGCTGGTCTCAAACTCCTGACCTTAGGTGATCTGCCCACCTTGGTCTCCCAAAGTGTTGGGATTACAGGCGTGAGCCACCATGACCAGCCTAGTTGCATCATTTTCATTTAATTTAATTTAATTTTATTTTTGAGACAAGGTCTGGTTCTGTCGCCCAGGTTGGAGTGCAGTGGTGTGATCTTGTCTCACTACAACCTCTGCCTCCTGGGGTCAAGCTATCCTTCTACCTCAGCCTCCCAAGTAGCTGGGACTACAGGCACGCACCACTATGCCTGGCTAATTTATTATTATTATTTTGTTGTTGTTAGAGACTGGGTTTTGCCATGTTGCCCAGGCTGGTCTTGAACTTGTGAGCTCAAGTAATCCACCTACCTTGGCCTCCCAAAGTGTTGGGATTACAGGTGTGAGCCACCGCGTCAAGCCCTGCATTCTTTCTCTTTTTTGAGACGGAGTCTCACTCTGTTGCCAGACTGGAGTGCGGTGGTGCCTGCGATCTCGGCTCACTGCAACCTCTGCCTCCCTGGTTCAAGCAATTCTGCTGGCTCAGCCTCTTGAGTAGCTGGGACTACAGGTGCACGCCACTGTGCACAGCTAATTTTTGTATTTTTAGTAGAGATGGGGGTTTCCCCATGTTGGCCAGGATGGTCTCAATCTCTTGACCTCATGATCTGCCTGCCCCGGCCTCCCAAAGTGCTGGGATTACAGGCGTGAACCACTGCACCTGGCCATTCTTTCTTAACATTCATCTGTTTATATTCCTTTTTTGTCTTGAGTTTTCCTAATTTCAATGTAGCTCAAGAGCTTTAGTTGATGGTTTGTTCTGCTGTTGAAGCTGACATGGCGCCACACTGCATTGCCCCTCAACCTCTGTTGTTTCGGCCACTGTCCTGCTGTCACTCTTGCAGATATGGACGTACACATATGGATATATCTTTGGGCTTTGGCACTCTGCTTATTCCCATGTTGTTGCTGATGTTGTCATCATTCATTTTACCTTCTGGTTATCCTAGTACTTCCTCTGCTCCAGAAGACCTACACTCAGATGGGGGAATCCTCCACTTCTAAGATTTGTAGTTCTTTAATTGTATGCCACAGAAAGAATAAGGCTTTATTTTGTGTGTGTGTGTGTAAGTATGTATGTATGTGTGGGTGTGTGTGTTTAAAAATTCATCAATGTTATAGACCTTATTTATTTCACTCCACCTTTAGGCTTTTTATAGGCTCCCTAACTCTCCACAGGATTCCTTCAAGTCTTGGCCAAAAGACAATATTACTTGTAAGTAATGGTTATAAACTTTGTTGTGGCATTGGTATATAGTTGGTACTCAGTGTCCAGAATATAGTACCCCAAATGGTCACTTCCCACCAGCCCTCCACTAATGTCCCTGGCTTGAACTGGTGACCATCTACTACCTTAGGATAAATTCCCCCTCTTCCTCTATTCTGTCCTGTCAGAGCATGAGGAGTTGAAGAATGACCCTTGTCCCCTATCTTTGGCCAAGAGTCTTTGTCCTAGAAGTGAAAAATCAATTCCAACCTCTATGGTTTCTTTTCGGACTATTGCCTTTTCACACAAACAGAATTTGCACTGGGGGCTCTGATATGCATGAATTCAGAGATGGGTTCCCATAATGCTCTCTGTTCCCATCTGTGACACTCATTGCATCTCTTTGATTTAATGTGTGTGCTTCATTCATCCTAAGAGACTTGCATTTGCTTTTTCTCTTCAGATCTGACTATAGATACCTTTTTTCACCTTAGCAGTTCTGACTTAATCTCCCATAGCATAGCTTCCCTTCTCTATAACAGGAAAAGAATAATACTCTTTCCGTCTTCAAAGGGTTTTTCAATGGACCAAATGAAATATTGTATGTAAAATCATTTTACAAACTCTAAGGAACTGTGCAGGTATTGTTATTTACTGGAATCATCCATGATCCAACTTAGCTCTAAGGATCTGACTCGGGCCACTGACAAACATGTGACCAACAGGAGGAAGAAGGTTAGTCCCTTGCGGGCTACAAGACTCTCACAGGGTCAGAATCATCAAATTTTAGAGTAGGATGGGGCCTAAGAGATCACTTGGTCCAACTCCCTCATTTTGCCAATGAAAAATCAGACCAGAGAGGAGCAGTGGACTTGCCTTATTCATCACTTGAGATTTGCTTGGGTCAGAGATCTGCAATGGAAGTCACAATTCCAAAGCTGGAGGAGGAGAGGGGCCAGCCAGCCATCAGAAAACATGTCCTTTCCCTCCCTAGGTCAGGGACACCATCAGCCTTTCTTTAGGGTGGAATATTTTTTAACCTTTTTTCTTGCCTTGACAGAAATGTCAGGCTTCCTCTGCTTCACAATCTCCTCAAAGACCCACTTGTTTCCTTTTATCGAATAGGATTTCCCAAGAAAACACAACTATGTTGTTGTTTGTCTCTCAGTAGCTCTGCTGTGCAGGGAATGAGGGCTCCACTCTTGATCAGCCCAGGGACTCCAGTGCCAAGCCTCTGATATATAGTGCAGGGACTGCAGGGCATCCGAGTTGTAACAAGAACAAGATGAGCTTGTGGCCTCGGGCTTCTAACCTGCTCCTCAACCCACACTTCAAAGAAAGTTATTACACAAGAGTTAGACTAAATCAAACCAAACTGCAATGTTTGCGTACTGTGGCCCATTTTCAGATCTCATTGTATCTCACCACTAGTCCCTCAGAAACCCAGTTGGGAGCAGAACAAGACGACCCAATGATAATTTAGTTGTAGGTCTTTAAAAATGAGTCCAACTGATTTATTTAGAAATTTCAGTTAAGCATGATGTCAGGAAAATCTTTCTGGCGATTTATCATCTTTTTTTCCTCTTAGCATAGTCCGAGTAGGCAGAATAAAATTAGAAACTGGCTATTCATATACTTCCCAGTTTTTGGTGTAGGCTGATATTGTTACTAGACTATCAGAATGTTGAGATGTTTTGCTGATAATTTTCTGCCAAAAGAATACCCATCATAGCAAGGAAGGCCTTTACTATGCCATTTACTTTCTTTATTGGCAATGCTGTACAGGTGCTATAGGAAGAAGAGGTACAACAGATGATCTAAAGATATATATTTCACTTCAGTTAGACCTACCACTCCCATTTCTCGAAAACACCACAGTCTGAAAGCCTGAAAAGTTGGATTTTTTCTTTGCAGCTTTGAAGAGTAGATACAAGATCTGTCAAGTTTTTGAATCATAAAAGAAGTAAAAGCTTATGTTCATTGTTGTTAAGTATGTGTTCATTGTTGTTAAGTGTATTTTGTAGGATGGTTTGAAAACTCTGGTAAATATGGAAAGTCTCATTTAATCCAGTAATCAGACCATTACTAGATTCTACAAGCACTTCTTGTGTATGACACTGCAGCTTTTAGAAAATCCTTTAGTTCCAACCATGAAGCATTGCAATGTCTCAGAATCATTCAGGGTTAAAACTGGGAGGGATCACCAAGCTGTATGAAGAAGCAAACTGAGACCACACAGACAGGTGATTACACTCGAGGTCACAAAGCCAGCTACTAAAAGCCACAACTAGAATTCAGGTTAGACTCGTTCTGTTTACATCTCATATATGGCTCTTCTCTTGTTAGATCTAGGATGACAGACAGGAAAACCAAAAGCAAAGAATTTTGCATGAGCAGAGACAAAAGTTAACGGTTTTATGCAAAACCCAAAGGCTATTAAGAGAAAAAATAGTCAAACCAAGCAGCCAGCCTTTTAAGGGGAAAGGAGAGACTGCCAAGGCCAGGGAAAAGTTATTATGGATCTAGGATGAAGACAAGAGGAGAGTAGGCTCTTTTGGCGTCTGTGGACTGAAAACATCTATGGGGCAGGAATGGAATATTTTCATGATTACTTTTTTAATACTTCTACTTACCACTCCAGTGCTTGTTTCCCATCCTTAGGAATCAGAGTGAAGCTTCAGGTTGCTGTGCTTTGGCAAAATTAAAGACTGAAATGCTGCTAGAGGGTTTCTCCACCTCTGCCATGGTCAGCATCCTACTCTGTTCTGTGGAGGTGCTGCCACCACTTATCTCCTGATGCAGAAAGTCAATTAGTCCATCGACTGGTCTTTACTAACACCTTCTAGGTCCTCAGCCCCAAAAGACACAGAGTATCACATCATCACCACCCTCGGGGAGAACATAATCTGTTTCAGAGGTTTCAAGAGATATTGGCATCTTGAAATTATTTGCAAATTTTCATGTATATATGCATATCTTTGAGGAGAGGACTATCAGATTATTAGAGGAGTCCATGATTCAGAAGAGGTTAAGATTAACTGATCCAGTCGGAGAGACAAGCTAATTTACAGAATCTGCTAAACAAGAACGGTGGTATATAATACATTTGTATGATCAAGGTGGGTCGATGTGATCAGGGACTGCTTCCAGGATGAGATGGGATTTTTAGGTGTGTCTTCAAGGGTAGAAGACGTCTGGATAGGTAGAGAAGAGAGGGCCAGTGTGCCTGACTGGAAGGACACAGTGGATTGGAAACTAAATTTAATTTAACAGAATGTTGATTATACATTCAACACCTTTCTACATGTGATCTCATTAAATCTGCACAACAAGCCAGCTAAGTGGGGATTATCATCTCTGTGTTACAGGTGAAAAAAGATTCAGGGAGCGTAAGAAACTTGTACACAATTGGGAAGTTTGCAAAGCCAGGGTTTGAACCCAGGTCATTTGACCTCAAAACCTTTGTTTTTCCCCCACCCCACTGTTCTGCAATAGCTGTAGCATAAACAAAGTAATAACAAATGAATGAGCATGGCACATATGGATAAGGGAAGGAATATGCTTGACTGGAGGGAAGGGTTCTTGTTGAGGAGCAGGGCTTATATGGTGATAGATCCTGACAGGTGAGGCTTTATTAAACACTTACTATGCACCAGTCATGATGGTAAATTCTTTATCTCATTTAAAATTCAAATAACTCTATGAGGGGATACCATTATCATCCTCATTTTGCACCTGGGGTGCCTGAGGTTATAAGTAATCTGTCTAGGCTCACACTGACAATGGGGAGCTGAATTAGAAGGAGCTGAAATTCAAACGTAATCCATTCGCCTCCAGAGACAACACTGTAGAAATATACTAGGAAATTAACCTTGTGTAAGTGTTTATGGTGTGCCAGGTACTCCGCTGAGCACTTCATACCCATCATTTTTTTTTTTTTTGAGACAGAGTTTCACTCTTGTTGCCCAGGCTAGAGTGAAATGGCGTGATCTCGGCTCACTGCAATCTCTGCCTCCCGGGTTCAAGCGATTCTCCTGCCTCAGCCTCCCGAGTAGCTGGGATTACAGGCATGTGCCACCACACCCAGCTAATTTTGTATTTTTCGTAGAGACGGGGTTTCTCCGTGTTGGTCAGGCTGGTCTCGAACTCCTGACTTCGGGTGATCCACCCGCCTCGGCCTCCCAAAGTGCTGAGATTACAGGCGTAAACCACCGCACCCAGCCCACATCGTCTCATTTAATCCTCACAGAAACCCTGTGAAGAAGACATCATTATTGTTTTCTCTATATTATAGAACAGAAGTGAAGTCCCAGGTGAACTGAAGCTCAGGGAGGTTTAGAAGCTAGTCAAAGGTCACAGAGTTTGGCCAGGCTGGGATCTAACCCAGGTTCTCTGGCTCTGGAACCTGGACGCAGAGCTCTTATGGTACACGACTTCCCCAAGCCAGAGATTCGGGGAGTGGAGGCTAACAGACACTTCTCCTAACGGTTCCCTATGCTCCCACTAGATTCCGAATCTTCTCCTTGTTGGTTATTTTTCATACTGCTTAGTGGTTCCCTCATTACATACATACATACATACATACATACATACATACATTGGGCCCAAAACACTATTAAAATAGAGCCTGGAATGAATGTTTTTTATTATCTTATGAATGGAGGCAATGTGATTAAGACCTCCTTCATTCATCAAACAGTTATTGAGCCCCTACGTAGGGCATTTCAGGGTATTGGGGAGATGGGAAGATGAAGACACAAGAAAAAAAAGTACTTACTCTCCACGATTGCACAGTCTTGTGAAGAGAATAGACACATAAACCAATAATTAAAATGCAGTGTGATAATGAATGTGACAGAAGTAGGTAGGGACAGAGTAATGTCAGAACGTAGAGAAGGGGTACCTAACTCAGAATGGAGATGAGGACATTGGTGGGATTTGGGGAAGATGTCTCAAAGAAAGTGACACTTCTAGTAATTGTTTTTGTTTGTTTGTTTTTAGAGAAGAGGTCTCGCTCTGTCGCCCAGGCTGGCGTGCAGTGACAGGATCACAGCTCACTACAGCCTTGAATTCCTGGGCTCAAGCAATCCTCCTGCCTCAGCCTCCTAAGTAGCTGGGATTACAGGTGTGTGCCACCATGCCTAGCTAATTAAAAAACCCTTTTTTTTTTTTTTTTTAAGTATGTTGCTCAGGCTAGTTTCAAACTCCTGGGCTCAAGTGATCCTCCTGCCTCAGCTTCCCAAGTAGCTGGGATTACAGATATGAGCTACCATGACTGGCAATTATCTGTTTTTGACCTCAGGTTTTCTTGTATGACATTTTGAAGTTATTAGTTTAAAATGGTCAGCACAATGTCATTTTCTCTTACACACACACACACACACACACGGTTTTTATGTCACACTACTTATACTCTCATTGAACAACTGCTTTCTTAAACTTAAAAAGTCAACACAAAGACGATGATTTGTGAACATAACATTTGCTACTTGTAGTGCTTTTGCTGGCTATATTAGATTTTCTACTCTGAAGGCTTTGAACGCTTCCCTTATTTGACCAAAGCCACATGCTCTGTTGATGAAGCACTGAGTCAAGGTTATCTCTCATCATGTCTCTTTTAAACCAAGGGATATTTTCAAGGTCTTTCTATATTATTACTTTTAGATTAAAAAAACCCTCAGCTTTATTGTAATATATTTACATATAATAAATTCAGTTTTAAGTATACAGTTTCATGAGTTTTTGACGAATGTATACAGTTGTGTAATTACCATTACAAGCAAGAAATAGAATATTTCCAAAACTGAAAAAGTTCTCTTGTGCCTCACTAGATTCAGTCTTAGTAGTGAGAGATGCAGCAAGCTGTCTCCTAACTTGTAGTGAGAAGTCAAACAGCTGGAGAGAGAATGACCAATCTAAGGAACTAACATTGATTGTGCTGCCTTACCTAAGCATATATGCAGAGATTTAGTTATACTCCCTACCAGCCCCATGAGGGTATTATCTCCATTCTACAAAAGAGGAAACTAAGGTCCAGAGAATGTAAATAACTTACTCAAAACCATTAAGCTAGAAATGGTGGAGCCAAGATTCCACCCAAGTTATGTTTCCTACAAAATTACCTTCCCACTGCTAACAGAGGGAAAGATATGAAGAGGAAAAGATATAAAGAAAATGGGAAGCCAAACGCTTAAGACTAGATACTGTCTGATTCTATTTATATGAAATTCTAGAAAAGGCAAAACTAGTGACCAAAAGCAGATCATTGGTTACCAGGGGTAGGGGGAGGGGGTTAACTGCAAAAGGGCATGAAGGAATTTTTTTAGGTTATGGAAATGTTCTATATCTTGATTATAATGGTAATTATGCAATGGAATTAATTTACCAAAATGCATCAAACTGTGCACTTAAAGTTGAGTTGCATTATATATAAATTATATTACAATAAAGCTGGGTTAAAAAAATTGTAAATGAAAACAATAAGGAAAGACTTTGGAAATACACCTTAGTGTAAAAGTCACAGCAACATTATCACATCATTAAAATGTCACTTTTGTCATATCAAATAATAAGAGTATAGAAATTTTTTTATGTAACTTGATGCTAAAATTTTTAAAAATCTGGCAAAGATAAATCAGTGCTCACTATGGCTTTGAAATAAAATCAGTAAACTCTGTTTTCTTACACGAAATGAACAATTCAATATACATATTTCTGAATCTGTTGCAGACCTCTGGTGAACGAGGGTCTGATTAAGCATGATCCAAAAAGAGCTTGCAAGTAGAACTGTTTACTAACATTTCAATTTCTATGCCTCATTTATTAGACTTAGAATAAAAAGGTGAGAGGGCTGTTTGGGATTGTCTTTAACCTTGATGATACTTCCACTGAAGCAGCATAATGGCTCTTAATTGTGTAAGTGAAGAGAACATGTTGACGTGTCCTTCTTTGGGCTGAGAGCTTAGAGCCTAAACCATTATGCTAATTCAAGCATTATATACACCAAAGTATTTATGGGACTGACACAAGTGATGTTGCAGGTAAAGGGCTGTGAAATGGTCTGTAAACAGAGAGAATTGATTTGAGGCCCAAAAGCAGTGCTGTTAAAAGTCACAGCCATTGAACAGCCAACCCTACAATTTCTATCCAGATTGTCAAACTAGGTCAGACAGTGTCAGCAGGGCTGCCATTAGAGATCAGATGGGTGGTTTAACAATATGTAAACCGAGCACATAAACAGGCTTTCTCAAGATAGAGGTCCGTCGCCGTCTGGTGTATGTGTGTGCATGTGCGTGCGTATGTACGTGTGCACATGCACCACATTTTCATTATGGAAACTTCACAGGGCTATACTCAGTGAAATGTTAATGCGCTGGTTTTTGACAAAAGAAAATCTTCCAGCAGGTATAAGTCAGACAACAATGTAATGTAAAGACATTCAGGAAGAATGTGAATCCAAAATCTTAAAAGGAAGGAAGGACCATCAGATCCTTGCTCTTGATCTTCCAGGCCTTTGGCATCCTCTGTTTTTTATATCTCTTCCTACAGCAGGACTACATATTTTTTTAGTTAACCTCAAAATAATTCTGTAAGGCTCCTCATCACCTGCATTATTAGCACACCTTACTTCCAACATTGAAATGATGGAATCGATTTTATGTAAACTAGGCTCTCTTTACACAGCCTTCCAAATGACATCTGGATGGCCTAGTTCCGTCTTTGTTTTAAATCCCTGAAAACCAGAATTATCTAGTTGTTTAGTCACCCAAAGTCAGAATGTAGAAGACTGTGATGGAAAATTTCCTCTCATCCCAGCTTAAAGTCAGAGGAAAAGGTCATGATTCCTTTCCTCCTTCTTTCCAAAATAGAACCAAAAATTTTATAAACATATTAAGAGAAGTAGAGCATGATGATGAAGACCCCGGATCTTAAGTTCAAATATCAGCTCTGTCACTGACTTTGGGTGAGTTATGCAACCTCCCTGTGCCTTAGTTTATTCCTCTGTAAAATGGGGCATTGACCCCCAGGATTACTGTGGGGATTCATAAAGCAAAATGCTTAGAAAAGTGCCTGGCACAGAGTAAGCATTCAAAAAATGTTAGCATTACTGATAGATATTTGGCCTCATAAACTTTTGATATCACTTGTCTGTTTTAAGTACATTTTTTTCTTCTTGGGGTTCACAGAAATTATTAATATTCTAGGGAATCTATTGAATATGTTTGGTATTTAAAAAACAAAACAGCTCATTGTTAACTCACTTAAGGTCTCCAGTGAAGGTTTTCTGCTGTAGGCTCAGGTTCCACCAGAGGAGCACATCTTTCTCATTTGGTTTCAGTGTTGGTGCTGCTTAGGGTGGCACTCTCCAGGAAGGGAATAATGGTGACATCATGTGCTAATTTATTCGGGTTAGTTACATTCTTCAGGACACTCTTTTTTGGACAAGAACCTCTGAGATACCTTTCCTCTTAGTAGAGTGGCATCTTACGTTAATGTGCTGCTATTCCAAGCCAAGCTTTTAGTGTAGCTCTTCTTATACTGGCTAATAGTTTTAATTAGAACATTTTTTTTCTAGGTAGAGACCTGCTCAGGTCAGGAAATTTTGATGAGTTTCAGAATCATGAATGATGGTATTTAAAATGACACAGTATGAAATCAAGACATAGCCTAATCATCATATGGTTTTACCATCCTTTTAACTGTCTTCCTTTAGAATGTGACTTAATGAAAAGATAAGATTTTGATTTAATTTTGGTCAATTGATCAGATTTGGAGTGGATCATATTGTGGTATCTTCTAAGGGCTTAACATGTGGAACCATACCAAAAATTACACAAATTATATAATTTGTGATTTCCAAAATGTTCTGTTTTAAAGTTCTTAATATGCCACAAATGTATATTTCAGAAAATACTTTAAAATGCACACATGACATCCCTTAACTGTAGACATAAAAGTTTCCCCAATTTTGTCACAACATTTTGAGTTTTGAACATACATAAGATGTTCAAAGAGTTGAGAGATCTGGTCTGTGGTCCTGATGCCATCACTAACAGGCAGTGGGACGTTGAGCAAGTCCCTCCACTGGTCTGTGCCTCCATTCCCCATCTGTAAAGGGGATCACTGGTCCCTACTCACCCCCCGCGGATGTAGTGAGGCTGGTCATGTGGCAAAGGAGGCACCTGGAACAAAGAAATGTTTTATGCTGATGCTTTCTGTAGCATCATCTTGGAGCCTCAAGTCTTGTTTAAATAAAGGGGAAACATAGGGACAAAGAAAGTGATCATACCAAATATTATCTATGAACATACATACCTTTGTTTCAGAGATGTTTTATTAACCCTGGCTCGATACAAATTCAATAATAGGACCATAGCTCATCTCTAGAGACTATTTTGTTTCAATCTTTTTCATAGGCAGGGCTATGCCAATAATTCTGAACCAATAGGAATCTAGCTTATTTATAAAAAGTATCTAAAAGATTTCACAGTGTCACACAGGAACCCATTCAGAGATTTTGTAATTAAGGCCAGCACTTCCTCCATAAAGTTTAAAACAAATCAGAATGGTCTCAAAGAATAGCTTTGTAGCTTGCACCCTTCTCTTGGCAAAGTGAAAGAGATGTATACACAGCTTGAGCTGGTTCTGAGTCCCCCTTAGGCCACAGAGAAAGAGGCTTTAAGTCTATCAGGGATGACAAATAGATTTCAGCATGAGTGTCAATTCTGATGGATTAGTGGTAGTTGCCTGGAGCAAGGTGTTTGAGGACTCTTGAGGCTCTGTCCAGGATCAGCAGGAAATAGTGCCATAATCTATTAGCAATGTCTGCCA